>NC_081316.1:14740231-15990231 GCF_026419965.1 Kogia breviceps | reverse complement strand
CCAAGCGAGCAGCCTCTCGGTGCCCCGCGCAGCGCTCACTGGCTCCGGGTCCCCAACAGCGCCAGCACGCACGGCCTCCCGGTCCTCCGCGCGGCGCTCACTAGCCCCTGACCCCCGCGGGGGGCGGCAGCGACGACAGCGGCGACCCAGCGCGCAGGCGCGGTCGGATTCCCGGCAGTGACGCGGCGACGGGCGCGCGCAGCGCATTTCCGCCTCTGGCGAATGGCCCTGCTGTAGCGCGCGCCGTGGGCCCAGCTGCGACCCCGGCCCCGCCCCCGGGACCCCGGCCATGGACGGTGAGGGCGACCTCTGACCCCGCCGGGTGGCGGCGCTGGGGCCGCCGGGACCGCGGCGGGAGCCCAAGCGTCGCCTTCCGACCCTTCCTACGCCGATGGGCGAAGCGCAGGGAGCGGCCGGCCGGATGGTGGCGCGGGGCGGGGCTGGCGTTCGGGGGTCTGACTCAGTTTCCCCTCTGGGTGTGGGGTGTGGGGGGGGGCGTTGACTCAGTTTCCCCCCGGGGTCCGGGAGGGCAGTTCCGATTTCGTTTCGTCGTTAGCGGTGGAATGTATCTGACTCCGTTTCCTCTCGGGATGGGGGGTGAGGGTGCCCTCCCTTGGTTCAACTTAGGAAAATACCCTGACTCAGTTTCCCCTGGTGGAGGGAGGCCCCCATCCCCGGCTTCCCTCAGGAAGCAGGTGCTTCTGGCTCCTTTACCCCTGCCCCTTAGTTTCCCTGCAGGTTCCAGGTGGCAGGCCCCGACTCCGTGTCCCCGGGAAGGGGCCTGGCTCCAACTCCTCGCTGTGGGGAAGCAGGCCTTCCCTGGTGAGGACAGGATGTGGGCTTGTGCTGACCCTTGTCTCCCTCTCCTTTCAGACCTCTTCCCCCTCATCTTCCCCGCGGGTAAGTGGGCCATCCTTTCTCAGCGGGTTGGGACGAGCTCCCCAGGGTCAGGGGCAATGAGGTCAGCCGTCTGATGGGGGTTGGCCCGCGTGTCCCCCACAGAGCCGGCCCAGGCCTCCGGCCCCTACGTGGAGATCATCGAGCAGCCCAAGCAGCGGGGCATGCGCTTTCGCTACAAGTGTGAGGGCCGCTCAGCAGGCAGTATCCCAGGCGAGAGGAGCACAGATACCACCAAGACCCACCCCACCATCAAGGTCAGCACAGCGCCCGGGTAGGGGATGCAGAGTCCATATGGGAGGGACTTGCGTTCAGGCCCACACAGTCTGTGTCTGGGAGGTGGGTCTGGAATTTCTGAGCCTCTAGGGTTCTCTCTGTACTTCGGACAGATCAATGGCTACACAGGGCCAGGGACAGTCCGCATCTCCCTGGTGACCAAGGACCCCCCTCACCGGCCTCACCCCCATGAGCTTGTGGGGAAAGACTGCCGGGATGGCTTCTATGAGGCTGAGCTCTGCCCGGACCGCTGCATCCACAGGTGAGCTCGTCATGGGTGGTGGTGAGACGGAAGGCGGAGAGGTGGGGCAGTTGTGTAGCTAACTGTTAAAGTGTTACTCCTTTCTGGAGGGAGGGCAGAATTCCTCACTCCTTGCTCTGTCCCCAGCTCTGCAAGCAGACTCCTTTGTCTTGAAATTGTCTGTGTCTCCTCACTCAAGCGGAGAGGAGCTCCTTGTGAGCTCCATGGGAAAGGAATGGGTCCCTGTTCATCTCTGAACCCCTAACCCCTGTGGCTGGAAGGGCGAGTTCCTCAGTGTCACATCTCTCGTAGCGGGAAAGAAAACCACCGAACCACCAGTCTTCCCTGAAGCTTACATACTAGTTGACAGAGGCAGGCCATAAATAAATATACAAATAACTAAACAAGATACTGTTAGGGAGTCATCATTTCAGTGATGAAAATAAAGCAGTAATAGTTTGGAAGAAGAGCCCGAGGTGGGGGAGACAAAGGAGCCAGTCTCATTCCTTTGGATTGGGAGGTCAGAAGGGCCTCTCGCAGGTAAAAGCTAAATGTGGGAAAGCAGAGAAGCACCGAAGGAACATGCCCAGCAGAATGAACAGGTGCAAAAGCCTTTGAAGTGGGAACGAGTTTCACGCGTGTGGAGAAGGGAAAGAAGCCCTTGTGGCAGAGGGTAGGGAGCCGGCAGGGACTGCAGCTGGGGCCAGGTGCCAGGGCACAGGGCCTTGGCGGCCAGAGTAGGGAGTGGCTTTCACGGTGGCATGGCTGGGGACCATTCAAGGGGCTTAAGCGCGAAGTGCTCACCTGGCGAGTGGGTGGGGGAGAACGGGCAGGGTGTGCAAGGCAGGAGGGCCCGTGCTCTTCTGGAGACAGTGGGACTGACGCCCGGGGGGCCTCAGCTTCCAGAACCTGGGGATCCAGTGTGTAAAGAAGCGGGACCTGGAGCAGGCCATCAGTCAGCGCATCCAGACCAACAACAACCCCTTCCAAGGTGAGGGCGGCGGCGGCAAAGGCCTGGGCCTGCCTGGAGCACCTCCAGCCTCTGTCGCCCCCTGAGGCCACCTTCCCCTCATCTGTCCCTCGCTGGCCAAGACCCACAGTACAGATGGAATCTTGCTGTTCACCACTGGGGAAAGAGACCTGGAGAGGGGACATAGGGAACGTGGCATCCAGGGTCACAGGTGGAGTCAGTGATGGGTCTAGAACCTTCTCTTCCTCCTCTTCTAGGGCTCCTACCATTTCACATGCCCTCAAACAGCCCTCCCAACCCAGAGCTCACCCCTGCACACACACACATCCCGCTCCAGCCCCCGCCCAGGCTCGCCTGACCGTCTGTTCTTCTGGCAGTTCCCATAGAAGAGCAGCGTGGGGACTACGACCTGAACGCTGTCCGGCTCTGCTTCCAGGTGACAGTGAGGGACCCGGCAGGCAGGCCCCTACGCTTGTCGCCTGTCCTCTCTCATCCCATCTTTGACAACCGTGAGTGGCCAGGGAACTGCAGGCAGGGAGGAGGGGTGGACCTGGGAGGAGGAGGTGGGGGCAGGCACGGGGGCCTGCAAAAGTTGCTCTGGCTTCGTCAGGTCATCCAGCGTATTCGTCGTCTCCTCTGTGCCCAGCACTGTGCTGGCCAAAGAGACGAGGCAAAGAAGACCAAGAGCTGCCCTCGGGGTGCAGTTTCCAGGCTGGCAGGGAGTCAGATGGGAGACAGGCATTTCCAGTACGTGATGAGAGGGTGGTATGCCCAGGACTGTACTACTGACTCCAGAAAATGAACTCCCAGAAATGAGATAACGTTAGAGAGCAATCAGTCAATGATGAAAGCTCACAGGAAGTTCACAGATGAATTGGGCCGACATTGATCAACTGCAGTCTTTAATTAAGTAGCTAGCAGGATGAGTGAAAATAAAAGGCCTTTGCAGCCCCGAGGCCCGGAAACCAGGATGAAGGGGGGGGCGGTCAGGAGGGAAGGGTTCATTGCCAAGGCGGGTATGCATGGGCCTTGAAGATTACTTGGGGCAGGTGGAGAAAGAGGAGTTGTGATCGCGTTGCTTCCCATTGGACTGTAAGCTCCGTGAGGGCAGAGATGCTTAGGGTTTGTGCGTGGTAATATTCTTCAGGCCTAGAACAGAGCTGGGGAGAGAGTAGGTGCTAGTAGATAAATAGTTGCTGAATTGGTTGGAGTGAGGAGCCAGTGGGAATGGTCGAACCTTGGCTGCAGAGGTACAGTCAGCAAGCTCTAGACATCCTTGGCTCTGGGCTGGGCAGGAGCCTTGCATTTCCTGCAGGTCAGCCCAGGAGACCTCTGGTGGTTCAGGGCTTCCTTGCTTATTCCCACACCCTCAGGCGCCCCCAACACTGCCGAGCTCAAGATCTGCCGAGTGAATCGGAACTCTGGGAGCTGCCTTGGGGGTGATGAGATCTTCCTGCTGTGTGACAAGGTGCAGAAAGGTACATAACCTGGGAAGAGGGCTGTACGCTTTGGATCAGGAGGTGAAGGGCAGGTGAGCAGACATGGTGAGTGTCAGGGAACTGGTGTAGACACTCCCCCAATACCTTGGGGGACAGCAGGGCGATGTATGTCCAGAGATAAGTAGCAGCAATTGTAGGGGGCGGCTGGCTGGGTGAGCTGAGCACAGTGACCCACAGAGCCTCCCCATCTCTGGCAGAGGATATCGAGGTGTATTTCACGGGACCAGGCTGGGAGGCTCGAGGCTCCTTTTCACAAGCTGATGTGCACCGGCAAGTGGCCATCGTGTTCCGGACGCCCCCCTACGCGGACTCCAGCCTGCAGGCCCCCGTGCGCGTCTCCATGCAGCTGCGGCGGCCTTCCGATCGGGAGCTCAGCGAGCCCATGGAATTCCAGTACTTGCCCGACACAGGTACCCAGCTGGGGAGGGTAGCAGCAGGGCTGTTGGGCTCCAGCCAATGGGAGTGAGGCCAGGCCTGGATGTGGCAGCTGTAGGTGAGGGTCAGAAGCTGGAGCCGCGTGGGGATTTACACAGTAATCAGATTATCTTTCTTGCCTCGTTTAATAGTAACGATACCCAAGACTTACTGAGCTCTTATTACAGGCATGGCCCTATTCCAGGCATATCAGCGAATTACCTGATTTTATTCACTAATGAACCTTTTGAGGTGGGAGTGAGCATCTAACCTGCCTGAGGTCACATACTCAGTGAGTCGGCAGACCCAGACCTCATTTGAATCCAGGCCATCTGGCTCCAGGGTCCTGTTGCCACACCGGATCTCTCTTATCACTACCACACAGCCGTGGTTTGGTCAAGGCTTTCAGGCATCTGATCAAATAGGAACAGCCAGAGCGATCCTTTATTCAAAGTCCGTCATCCAGCCTGAGACTGTTTCCTGCCCTGGGAACTGTCTAATAGAGTCTAGAAAGTAACCCCACAAACGGCCATCAGTTCATTCCACAAATAATCACTGAGTGTCCACTTGGTGCCAGGGCCTGTGCCAGGTAATCTGAATACAAAGATGAATAAGACATGTTCCCTGCTCTTTGGAAGCTCAGTCACATGAGGAAGATACACATGCAAAACAGAGCCTTAAGTCACAGAGTGACGTGCAGAATGGAGGTGTGTGCAAAATACCGTGGGAGCTGGAGCCAGCTGCCTGGAGGAGTTGGCATTTAAGTTGGAGAAAGACCCAGAAGTGCACTTTCCAGGCAGGCGGAGCAGCACCTGGAAGGGCATGGGTGTGGAGAGTGCGCGGGACAGCACGTTCGGGGACAGCTTTGTGGTGGGAACTGATGTCGGCGGTGAGCAGGCCCCGGCAGGAGGGCTGGTTTTCTTTGTTTGTTTTGGTTTGGTTTGGTTTGGTTTTGGCTGCACCATATGACATGTGGGATCTTAGTTCCCCGACCAGGGATCGAACCCTCGCCCCCTGCAGTGGAGGTGCAGAGTCTTAACCACTGGATCGCCAGGGAAGCCCCAGAAGGGCCTTGAAGGTTGGACTCGAGGCATTCATCCACGGTCGCATCCTAAGGCAGTGGGGAGCCACCAGAGGTTTCTGAGCAGAGAAGTGACATGAGCAGATCTGGAAGCTCGCTTTGGCGGCAGCGTGCAGAGAATCTGAGATGGGGAGACTCGGGGTGGGGGGGGCCATTTTGGAAGATGTTTTGGTCATCCTGGGAGAGAAGGTGCCATATGAACCTTGCAGAGGGAATGCAAAGCGAGACGATCTCACCTACTGCTGGCCTCCTGTGGGACCCTCAGCCCCACAGGCCCTTTGTGTACAACACACACCAAGCCCAGTCCTCCTCAGGACCTGTGTTCTAGCTGTTGCCTCTGCTTGGAATGCTTGGCCCCCAGATCTTCACGTGATGGGCTCGCACCAGTGCTTCCCTGGACACCTCTAAACTAGATTCCTTGATCTTCTGGTGGTGTTACGTCACCCTGTGCCTCTCCCTAAGAGCTCCTATCGCTTGTATTTGGTTGTGTCTTCGCCCCTCTGTCATTAGGGTGTCAACCTTCAGGAGCAGGGACCTTGTCCGCTTACTCAGGGCCGTATCCCAGTGGCTCAAATGGAGCCTGGCGCACAGCAGGTGCTTGGTAAATATGTGTCTAGGGGATGAATGGTAGGGAGTGAGAGAGAGGAAGATGCTGAGGATGTGTCCAAGGTTTGGGGACAGGGCAGAGAGGTAGGGAGGGAACACAGAAGGAGAAAGAACCAGAACCAGGTGTTTGAGGTGAGATGGTGAGGTTGGCTTTGGACTGTTGGCGTCGAGTCCTTTGGGATTATCCAAGTGCAGCAGTAGTTAGAAAGTTCTGAAAGCTCCAGACTGAACTCTGAAACCATCAGAGAGAAGATTAAGAGTCTGTTGAAGTCTTAAGCTGGTCTGTCGTGCCTGGGCTGCCCCAGAGCACAGAGGGCACACAGTGCCAGGCCTGATCAAGGCTGGAGGGGAACAAGGATGTCATCTGTGCCCCTGACTTGGGAGTACCCGTGTGGCCTTCAGAGGGCAGATTCAGCTAACAGAGGTCTTCTCACAAAGCCATGGCATTCTTATAATTGTTTTGTTTTGTTTTGGCGGCGTTGGGTCTTTGTTGCTGCGCGCGGGCTTTGTCTAGTTGTGGCGAGCAGGGGCTACTCTTCGTTGCGGTGCACGGGCTTCTCATTGCGGTGGCTCCTCTTGTTGTGGAGCAGAGGCTCTAGGCACACAGGCTTCAGTAGTTGTGACTCACGGGTTCAGTAGTTGTGGCACACGGGTTCAGTAGTTGTGGCTCACAGGCTCTAGAGTGCAGGCTCAGTAGTTGTGGCACACAGGCTTAGTTACTCCGTGGCTCGTGGGACCTTCCCGGACCAGAGATCAAACCCGTGTTCCCTGCATTGGCAGGTGGATTCTTAACCACTGCACCGCCAGGGAAGTTCCCATTCTTAGAATTGTTGAGTGTCACAGAGTCACACAGCTCGTCTCATTGGCTGAGAAGGTTTGGAGAAAGGGTCTTCAGGAAGTTTGTCCCGTCACCTACCTCCCAGGGGTCCTTTGAGAGCTTTGGGGATCCAGCTGGGGAGAGTAAGACCCGCTTTTCTCCATTACTTTCCCAGATGATCGTCACCGGATTGAAGAGAAACGCAAAAGGACATATGAGACCTTTAAGAGCATCATGAAAAAGAGCCCTTTCAACGGTAAGAGGGGCAGCGGGAGAATTAGAGAGAAGGTGGGGGAAGGGGACCTTGGGCACCAGGAACTGACCCAGCCTTTGCCTCACAGGACCCACCGACCACCGGCCCCCGACCCGGCGCATCGCCGTGCCTTCCCGCAGCTCAGCTTCCGTCCCCAAGCCAGGTAAGGATTTCCTTAAGGTTGCCCCACCAGAACTATAGGCTCAAATCTGTTCAGCACGTGGTTTAGACCCATTCTGGGAGGGAGACGAGCAGTCAGTCTCAGCAGCAGACGTCTGAAGCCTGCTCTCTGTTGGGCTCCTGTTTCTCAGGGCCTGAGGCCTAGTTGCCTGTGTCACAGCCATCAGGGAAGCGTTGAAGATGCAGATTCCTGGACCCCTAGCAGATCTGTGGAATCAGAGGCTCTGGAGGTGTGGCCCAGGAACCAGCAACCTCTTGGGGATGAGAACCCCTCTGCCAGTTAAACCCCACGTTGGAGACCTTGAGATACAGAAGTTTCAAAAATGCACAGTCTCTGCCCTCAGCTCTCCACTGAAGTGGGGCAACAAAAAAAATCACCTCTAAAGTAGCAAAACAGCAAACTGAATGTGCTGCGTGTGGCTCAAAGAAGAATGATGAACCCGTGCTTACTGGGTGTTGCTTGGGCCCAGGCCTGCTTAGGTCTTGGTGTTTCAGCTGTAAGATGAGGTTTCGCCAGCTCTGAAAGCGTCCCTTCCTCTGAAAGGCTGTGAGAGTTTTGTGGGCTAGGGTAGACAGGGAAGGCTCCAAGGAGCTGAGGCTAGAACTGGACCTTACAGGCGAGGTCAGATTGGATTACGAGGAGGGTGCTAGGGTGCTGGCTGTGACGCCACAGAGGAGGACTGATCCTAAGCAGTCTTGACAGCAGCTGGGGTCCAGAGGATGGGGTGGGCTTCTGAGGTTTTCTCTGACCCCTGCCTCTCTGTTTCTCTTTCCAGCTCCCCAGCCCTATCCCTTTACACCATCTCTCAGCACCATCAACTTTGAGGAGTTCTCCCCCATGGTCTTTCCTTCTGGGCAGATCCCAAGCCAGACCTCGGCCTTGGCACCAGCCCCTGCCCTAGTCCTGGCCCAGGCCCCAGCCCCTGCGCCAGCCATGGCATCAGCCCTGGCCCAGGCCCCAGCCCCTGGCCCAGTCCTAGCCCCAGGCCTTGCTCAGGCTGTGACCCCATCTGCCCCCAAGACCAACCCGGCTGGGGAAGGGACACTGACAGAGGCCCTGCTGCAGCTGCAGTTTGATGCTGATGAAGACCTGGGGGCCTTGCTCGGCAGTAACACAGATCCAGCCGTGTTCACAGACCTGGCATCCGTCGACAACTCTGAGTTTCAGCAGCTGCTGAACCAGGGTGTAACCATGGCCCCCCATACAGCAGAGCCCATGCTGATGGAGTACCCTGAGGCTATAACTCGTCTGGTGACGGGGTCCCAGAGGCCCCCTGACCCAGCTCCCACTCCCCTGGGAGCCTCTGGCCTCACCAACGGCCTCCTCTCAGGGGACGAAGACTTCTCCTCCATTGCGGACATGGACTTCTCAGCCCTTCTGAGTCAGATCAGCTCCTAAAGGGCGGGGACCTGCCCTGCCCAGAGCACTGGGTTGCAAGGGATGGAAGCCCTCCCAAAGCAAGCACTTACGGATTCGGGGGGGTGTTCTCCAGCTGCCCCCTACTTTGGGTGATGTCTTCCTGGGCAGGGGGGTACATTTTATTCTTCTATTGGCAGTATCTATCTCTCTCTCTCTTTTTGGAGGTGCTTAAGCAGAAGCATTAACTTCTCTGGAAAGGGGAGAGCTGGGAAAACTCAAACTCTTCCTTCCCTTATCCTGACAGTCGCTCCAGTCTCTATAGGGAATTCTGGGGTCCCTCAACCCCACCCTCCAGCTTCTAGTACTCTCCTAGAGAGAGGGACACGCTGGAGCTTTGGCCTTTAGAGGCCACAAAGCCTTATTACTAAGTGTCTTCCTCAAATCGTGGGTTCATTTACACCTTGAGCCAAAATAATGCCCCTGTTACCAGCCCCTGTGTGGTGCTGGCATTCTTTGTGCCTAACGACCAGCATTTGAGGGGCTGGCCTTCCTACCCTACAGAGGGCTCTGCCAGCTCTTCCCTTGCTGGGCTGTGGTTGAAGGGAACTGGTGGGATAGCACTGGCCCTCTCCAGGATCCAGGGAGGTTCTCTCTGAGACTGCTCTGTTCCCCCTTTTCTCAAGTGCCTTAGCAGTAGGGCGAGTTGTTTGGAGGGTCAGGGGGAGAGCAGGCCAGCCTGCTCTCCGGTCAAAAGGCTCAGTTTTTAGTGAAGAATCGAAGCATTTAGACTATTGCTTTTTCTACTCTAATAAACTCATTGCCAAGCTGGCCAGAGATTTGCCTTCTTTCAGCAAACACTCAGCACACTCTTTGCTGGTCATTTCAGGCTGGACGTTGGTGTTAACAGGGTTGGATGAATACATTGCCATCCTCGGAGCTTGCAGTCCGAGGATGCCTGTGGAAATCCCTAGATACCAGCTGGTGGATGAAAGCAGGCAGCTAAGGGGGTGGGAGTGGCGGGGAGGTCCCAGCCTAGTGAGAGCCCGGTAGAGCCCAGTAGCTGTGGGGATGGAGCCTTTTCAGGAAGGGTTTCACAGAGGCCACACTAGCTTCATGTCTTACATCAACAGAGGAGGGTGGATTTCGCAGAAGGACTAGCCAGCGTTTGTAGGTGAGCGGGGTAAGAGAGGCGATGTTGAAAGGTTCGATGGGGCCAGTCTGTGAAAGATCAAGAAGGCGGGGCTGAGAGGTTTGGATTTCATCCCTTAAATGGATGAGGGAGTGTTTGCATCTGTTGGGGAAGGGGAGGTGCCAGGTGAAGATCTATGCTTTGATACCCTGCCCTGGGAGCACCAAGGAAATCTTAAATCCGAAGCCGCCGTCCCACCACCGTGCGCGCCCACGAGTCCTGAACAAAAACAAATCGACTTCCAGAGGGACTAGAACTGGACGTACTTCCGGCTTGGCCCGACGCACGCGCAGTAAAGCAGGGTCGCCAGAGACCGTGGCCCGCTAGGGCCTGCCGTCGCTAGTGCGCATGCGCACGGATACCAGTCTGCAACCGGGGCGCCCGGTAATGCGCTTCAGGAAAACCCATCCTGAGGCCGGTGGCATCGCAGGGTTTTGCGAGAGGGTGAAGGCAGGAGCAACCAGGTTTCAGTGGGACGTGCTGCAAATCTAGAGAGTCCCCTGGGAACACAGTAAGCCCAGGGTGCAGACTCCGATGGACGGTGTCTACGAGGGAAGATGCCAGCTGGCGGCGGAATGTTGGCGAACCGGAAAGCATCGAGCGAATCGTGCTTCGCTCCAGGCTCTTGGTCGGGGCCCAGGGTCTGAAGCAGGTGGGCCACTCTGGGACCAGGCCAAGCTGTAGTTACGCGCGAGGGTAGGGGCGGAACCCGAGCGTGGTGGCCAGGTCAGGACCCCAGCGAAGCTGCCGGGGGGTGCTTGGGGAGGTGGGGCTTGATGGAGCAGCGGCGCTGTAAATGGGGCGAGGGCGAGCGCCAGGGGGGACCTGGCGGGGTGAGAAGGCTACTCAGAGGAACCTGATGGCAGAGCTGCCTGCAGTGTGGCCAGCCTGAGGCCCAGAGGGGAATGAGCGAGCCCAGGTCCTCCAACCCAGGTTGTGCCTCGCTCTTCTTGGCTTTCCCAGTGTCCTGGAGTGACATCCTGTGACCCCCAGAAGCCCTCTCACGGTCCTTTCCACACTTCCTGAGTGACCTCATCATGCTCATGGCTCACCAGTCCCAAATCCTTGTCTCCAGCCCAGACTTCTCTCTCCAGTGCGCCAGCCCACTGGACATCTCACACTGACATCCCTCAGGCCTCTCAAACTCTCCGTGTTCCAAAGAACCCCAGCCAGCCCCAGCCTGCCCTTCCCCCTCCCCCCTCCCCCCCTCCCCCCTCCCCGTCTCAGCCATGGCCTTACCTTCCTCCAGGGACTCCAGCCAGAAACCTGGCCACCACCATGGATTCTGCATCTTCTCCCCTAGCAGCTCGAGTCCACCCTCACTGGGTCCTGGCAAATGTGCCCAGTTCTCCCCATCTCCACTGCTGTCACCTGGTTTCAGCCACCACTGGGGCTGCTACTACAGCCTCCTCCCTGGCCTTGCCTTCCCTGTAGCCAAAGGGCTCTGACACCCAAATCACATCACCCTCCCTTGGAACATCTAGCACACCAGAGCCTTCCACCCTGCGCTGTGAGGGCTCCTCACTGCAGTCCACCAGGTGAAAGCCGGGACACAGTGTTGGGAACTGCTAGTCCAGGAGCTCTAGTGCACCCGTTCACAGCCCTTTCTGATCCAGCTCCAGCCTCCTTGACCCTGGGTCCCTACGTAGGCCGACTCCAGTCCAACAGGCCCCCCAGACTGGTCCTACCCAGGATACCACCTTCGCCTTCCCTACCTGGTGAACAGGACATTGAGCCATTATTTTATTTTTACATTTTGGCCACACTTTGCGGCACGTGGGATCTTAGTTCCCCGACCAGGGATCAAAGGTCCTGACATTGAGCCTTTAAAACTCAGCCCCGGGACTTCACTGTGGTCCAATGGTTAAAACTCCACGCTCCCAATGCAGGGGGCCCGGGTTCGATCCCTTGTCAGGGAACTAGATCCTGCATGCCACAACTAAAGATCCCACACACCACAATGAGGATCCCATGTGCCTCAACTAAGACCCAGAGCAGACAAATAAAAAACAAAAAACAAAAGAACCCTCAGCCCTCACATTACCTGCTCCATGAAGCTTGAGCCCCTGAAGCTGTTTCTCAGAGCCAAGCTCATCCTGCCAAAGCCTGAGTTCATGGACCCCAGGGCCTGAGTCTCAGCAGGGCTGAACGAGGCATGTGATGCTGGGCAAGTCAGTGCCCTGTCTGGGCCTCAGATCCAGAAAACAGTTTAGACACGATTCAAGTTTGGACCTGCTGATGCCACTCACGGGAAAGGGCCCAGCCTGCCGAGGAACAAGGGGTCATGGGCTGGTGAGGAGAGAAGTGGGTCAAGGGCTGATTTCCTCTGGGACATGGAAACATCTCCCAGGCAACTAAGGCAGAGAAGCTACTACGTCTGGAATTGGGGCCTGCCAGATCTGGCCAGGTGACTGAGGGAGTGCCAGGCTTGGGGACTCAGTGTCTACAGAGAGGAGAGCGGGGCCTGTACCGGGGACAGGGCCTTTAAAGAGGGCATGGGCAGGCGCCCCTTGGCCCCTAAGCGCCTTTCCTCTCCTGCCCAGCGGGGCTCTGCCTCTGATCTCAGCCCCGCAGGTCTGGTTCTAGGGCAGGGATCTGGCTCCAACGATTAAGCAGAATAGGTACAGGGCGTGGCCACCTGCTTCCCCACAGACCAAATCAGTGTTTGTGGGACAGAAGCCAAGGGTGGCCTAGCCTCAGAGAACCTCTCAGTTTGTGCCAGCCTAACCCTGAGCCACTGTCCCGGCAGCTTGGCCGGGGCCTGAGGGGGCAAAGCCCCTTCCCCCAGCATGTCATGAACACCTGTGTGGACACAAATAACCGTGGCTTCTTTATTCCCTGAAGTCCCCTTTTCTCCACAGAATATTTACAAATGGGGAAGGGGGGTAGAGGGGCAACTTCGCCACCAAAATGCCACCAAATAATGGGCCGGGGAGCGGGGGCAGTGCTAAGATGCGCCTCGCGCAGGGAGAGTCCCTGAGGGGGGCCCGGGGCCTGGTGTGGCCCAGGTGCCCCGAGCGAGCGGCCGGGCAGTTCGAGCAGGTCTGCGGCCGGGCTGAGGCTGGACCCTCCGGCTTCAGGCCGGGTCGCTGGTGGCGGAGCCCAGCTGCTTGGAGGCCAGGAGCAGGCGCGTGGCCGCGCTCTCTGACTCGGCCTGCAGCCGCCGGTTGTTGTGCCGCAGGCTCCGCACCTCCTCCTCCAGGGCCGCCCTGTCTGCCTTCTCCTGGGGGGAGGTGGGGCGAGGCAGGAGTCAGCGTGGCCAGCCCCTGGCCCCTCTCCTGGGGCAGCCCTGTGACTCCCCACGGCCCGCAGCCACCGTGTCACCTTCTGCAGGTCGTCCTGCAGCTTCCTGAGCATGGACTCCAGGTGAGAGACCTTCTCAGACAGGCTCCCGGGTTCTGGCCTGAGGACATGGGATTCAGGGCTCAGTGAGACCAGGGCAGGGGGCGCCGCCATGGGCTGGTTCCCAGACCCGCCCGCCTGAGAGGGGCCCAACCCCGTCTTTTGACTTGGGTGTACGTGACAGCAGAGCCCTGGGACAGAGCTTCACTCCAATGGGTGGGCACGAACCCTGGGCACAGGGTGAAGGGCTAGGTCGGGTGGGAGGCTTACTCAGCATCAGATTTTGGAGTTCCCCTGGCATCTCTGCTCTCTGGGATGGGCGGCCCTGTGGGGACAGAGGCACCGTCGGGCAGGGAGATAAAGAGAGAAAGCCCCACCCTGGCTCCGCCCGCAGCACCCTGGTGGCCTCACCCTCCCGGGAGAGCGACTCCAGGATGGTGTTGCAGGTGGAGGCGATCTCTGAGATGGACTGCCACTCGTCTTCTAGGGTCTCGCTGCCCGCCTCTGATATGACTGTGGGCACCGGAGCCGCGCTCAGCTAGGGAAGCGCAGGCCAGGCCTCCTCCCGCCCCGCCCTGAGACCCCCACCTGGCTCCAGACTCACTTTTGCTGATGGAGTTCCTCAGAGACAAGGTTCGTGGCAAGAAGGAGGCCCTCAGCTCCGGGGCTGGGTCACCCCTGTCCTCACAGCCACTGCGGCTGCCTGGCCCCTGCTGGGGGGCAGAAGCGGGTATAGATGCAGCGGCACCTGCCATCACCACGGTGCCCACTCCTGCTCGTTGGGCTCCAGAGCGTTGCTTCCGCTCACCTGGGTGGGGGGTGTCTCCCTGCCAGCACTGGGTGCTGCCGGCTTGGCCGTGGTGGCAAGGAGGAGGTCCGGGGTGGTGTTGGGCAGGACTGGGGCTTCATCAGACAGGGAGCTGGGGAGAGAGCAGGGACGACTGGCTCAGCACTGGAAGCTGCCCCCACCCGTGGACCCTGCTTGCAGAGGCCTTCCCGTCCAGCCTCATGGGGTGGAGAAGAGGGAAGGCCGAGAGGGCGCACCTGCAGGGTGATGGAGGGTTCTGACTGTGCAGGAACTCGGTCCTCTCCTCGGCCAGGTCCCTGGGCCCTGGAGGGCCACCGCCATCGTTCAGGCACACTTGCAGCAGCTGCTTCGTGGTGGGCAGTAGGGCCACTGCTGGGGCCTCATCCTGCACCGGCTCGGGAGCCCCCCGCCGGCTGGGCTCCTGCAGAGACAGCATGTACAGCTCCGAAAAGCTCCTGGGGGGAAGAAGGAGTAGGTCAGGCAGGAACACCACCGGCATCACCAGCCCCACTCCCAGCTGTGCCCGAGGCTCGCTTCCAGGAGGAGGAGAGCTCTCCAAACTCTCTGACAACACTGAAAAATATTTGCCTGGCTACTGGCCATTTGTCCAGACCTCGGTTCAAATCGCAGTGCTGCCCTTGTGATTGCTAAGCAAATCACGCTGAATATCAGTTTTTCCATCTGTGAAATGGGAATAATAGTACTGATCTAGTTTGCCCTGAGGATTTAAATAATGTGCGAAAACCACTTAGCATAGAGATCCAAAAAGTATTGCCTGGGGGCAAATCCAGCGTCTGCCTTTGTCTTTTCTTTTTTAGCAGATGTGCCTGTTTTTGTACGAATGAACGCTAAGATTGGCTTTTACAGCCTTAAACAGCTGAAAGAAATAAAAAGAATATTTTATGACATGTGAAAGTCACATAAAATTCGCATTTCAGGGCTTCCCTGGTGGTGCAGTGGTTGAGAATCCACCTGCCGATGCAGGGGACACGGGTTCGTGCCCCGGTCTGGGAAGATCCCACGTGCCGCAGAGCGGCTGGGCCCGTGAGCCATGGCCGCTGAGCCTGCGCGTCCGGAGCCTGTGCTCCGCAACAGGAGAGGCCACAACAGTCAGAGGCCCGCGTACCACAAAAAAAATCACATTTCAGGGTCCATAAATAGTTTTCGTGGCACGGGGCCATACTCATCATTTAAATGTCATCTCTGGATGCTTTTGTGCTACCGTGACAGAGCCTAGTGGCTGCAGCAGAGACCAGATAGCCTAGAAAACCTGAAAGAGTTACTATCTAGCTCTTTACAGAAAAAGTCTGCATATCCGTAAGTAACCAATAGTGTGTAGAGGTGTCTGAGAAATACAGCGGGGGCTGCTCTTGGATCTTTTGCGCGGTTAAGACACGAGCTTACTACTCTTCACTCTACCCATAAAAATAGTGCAGTTCGGAGAGATTAACAGACGCGGGATTCTCTCAAGAAGGAAAGGCCTCCACGCGAGATTCCTGTCGCTAATGGCCACACGGGAGGCACGGGCTAGGCGGTGGCCAGCTGCCCGGTCCTCCCACCTCCCTGCGTCCCGACGTCCTGACCTGCGCGGCCGGCCGCTCTCGTCGGGGGTCAGGACGGTGACGCAGACCTTGGGCGCCGAGCGCAGCAGCTGGGCAGCGGCCTCGGGGCCGAGACTGGGCAGCGTCTGGCCACACACGCGCAGCAGGCGCGCCCCAGGCCGCAGCCCCGTCGTCTCCGCGAACGTGAAGCGCTCCACGTGCGTGACGAAGCCCTCGGCGTCCACCTCGAAGCCCAGGCGGCCTTGACCGTCGCGGGGCAGCGCCAGCTCGCGCGTCTCGCAGCCGCGGCTCACCAGCTGGGAAGGGGCGGAGCGGGGCGTGAGCGGGGCTGCCGGAGGAGGGGCCGCCCCAGCGCCAACCCCGGGGGCCGTCCCAGGTCACATGGGCCCTTCCACACCCCCGAGGAGGGCATTAGCCACCCACCCCGCAAAAGAGGGCCTGGGGGCCCCCAGTTCCAGCCCTGCCAGGCTCCCGGTGTGCCCCACCACCCTGACTTCCCCTTTCGCAGGAGAGGCGGCGGGAACGAGGGGTTCCAAAGCAGGCTCCTTCCCCGCCGCGCGCGCGCGCAGGGACCTTACACCCCAACCTTACTCCCGCGCCTCACCTGCAGGCGCGTCACGACCTCGCCAACGGCTTGGCCGGGGGGCCCGTCGAACCGTAGCATGATCGCCTCCCCGCGGCCGTGGTACAGGTCGAGCTGCTGCTCGGAGAAGGTCCAAGCCAGCACGTCGCGACAGGCGCAGTTGAAGACTACGCGGCCGTCGCGCGGCGCCACCAGCACCAGCGCCTCGGCCGAGATGCCCAGCAGACATGGCACCTCTGCGCCGTCAGGGCCGCCCGCCTCGGCTCCGGTCGCGCCCCGCGCCCCGGGCGCCGCGCGTACGCCCCACACCAGCGCCCCTGCCGCCTGCAGCTCGGCGCCCGGGCCCCGGGGGCACGCCCGCCGCCTCCCGCCCAGGGAAGGCAGGCCGAAGCGGGAAGCCGAGTCCAGCGACGTGGTGGTCACCTCGTTGGTGGCCAGGTCCTGCAGATACTGCTGGCGCGTGCGCGTGGCCATGGCGTGGAACTGGCGTGCGTGGCCCGCCGCCTGCTCACCATTGAGCGCCTTGGCCAACAGGAGGGCCCGGAAGTCGGCATTGGCCGCAAAGGGTCCTCCGCCAGGGGGCAGAGCTGGCCCAAAGGCCGGGGTGTCCTGGGTGCGGCTCACAGCCACCCTGTGGGGAAGGAGGTGGTGATCGGGGGCAAAGAGAGGGCCCAGGAAGACCTACCCTTGGCAGAACCGGAGCCCCGAGCGCCCACCTGTAGGAGGTGTGCGGAGTGCAGGGCGCGTGGGCCCGCACGACTAGGAATACGTGCTGGAAGTGCGAGCGTATGGTGGTGGGGCAGAAGGGCTTGCTGCCGGGTTCCTGGAACACGATGGTCACAATGTTGTTGCCGATGTGGCGCTTCCGCAGGAGCTGGGGGTTAGAAGGTGGGGGATGTGAGTGAGACCTAAGAGCCTGGGCACCAGTGGCTCCTCCCACCTGCCCCTGATGAAGGCCTGGGGTGTCTGTCTTTGGGGCGGGACACTAGCCTGGAGAGTAGTTAGGGGTCAGCAGAGTTCAGACCAAGGTTCAAACCCTGCCACCCACACAGCACCCCTCCATGGTCCCCAGAAGCCCATAGCCAGCCCCCATCCCCAGGGCCCCCTCACACCTGCTGCTGGTTATTGGGGGTGTAAGGCAGCATCGTGGACACGTGGAACATGATCTCATGGTCCTGGTACGTGGTGTAGAGGGAGTGCGTGCCCGTGGAATCCGCTGTGGCCAGGAAATTGGGGACACCGAGGGAGAGCAAGGGAAATCTGGACGGCTTGAACGTGCCATGCTGCTTGCAGTCTGGAGCCTCTGTACCCCCAGCCAGCGGGTGGACAACCCCTTTCCGCCACCAGCCAAGGTCCAGGCCATGAACTCCAAGGGCCTCGGCCTTGGCTGCTCCCCTCCCCCTCCCCTCACAGCATCCAGCCTCCAGCCTGGGATTGGGACGGGGGCATGCTGAGATAGGATGAACAGAAATGAGAAACGGCCTGCTAAAAAGGAGGCGGGGGCGGATGTCCCAGGAGAAGATAGATGTTGGCCAAGGCACCAGCATGTGTGGAGCAGCTGAGAGAGTGGAAGGCAGGCAGGAGGTGCTGGATAAAAACGCCTTCCAGGGGCCCTGGGACCTTTCCAACCAGGGAGGCAGGGTCTGGGCTTGTGGGAATACGTGTGTTTGACGGAGAGGGTGGTGCCCACAAGCCCCCTTGGCCCAGCTCAGGAAGTAGGGCACCGGGGCCTTGTGGGATAGTCCCAGCCCCTCCTCCCAGCCTTTGGCTTGGCCTTTGCAGCCCCGGACCCACGTCCTCGGCCTACCCAAAGAACTCTCCACCCCCGGCTCCAGACCCAGGACAAGATGGGACAGAAAAGCGAGAAGACAGCTGGTTTTCACCAAGGCAGCCTGCCCCTCAGCACGGGTCTGCCCCCTCCCCGGGCCCCCTGGGCCTCACTTTTGGTGTCCAGCTGGGCCCGGTAGCTCTCAAAGCCTTTGAGCCGCACCACGTCACCCAGCAGGGTGAGGAACTGCATGAAGGAGGGTCCTGCGTCCTGGTTGTTATACATCTCCTCCTCCGAGCCCTGGCCCGCCCGGCAGTACAGGATGCCCACCTTGCGCTGGAAGCTCAGCTGCGGGAGAGGGCACAGGCGGAAGGCACAGGCCTCAGTCGCCCAGCAGCACCCCTGGGCCTTGGTGAATGGACCGGGACACTGGCCTGGGGGCAGAACTGCCTCCGTGTGTGGTTTGAGCTCTGCCCCCTCTAAGCCACTTCTGTGTCCTCACTTATCAAGTGCGTTCTGTCTCTCCTGCTCCCAGCGCTCAGGAGGGCAGCGATCAAGGTGAGAAGGAACCGGGAGGGGGCTGGTTGTCATATGACCACAGAGAACGTGATTCACAGAAAGGACCCCGCACAGAGTGCGCTCGATCCCAATTAATGCCCGCGTTGCCATCCTCCTTATCTCAAGGCCAGCCTCTCCTCCCCTCCTTCAAATGCCAGGCACCCTGAGCCCAGCCTCTGGTGGCCTGGAGCCCCGCACCACCTCTGCTTACTCTCTGCTCCCGGCTCCTGTGGCTCCTTTTCATCTGGGGTTAACTGTGCCCAGCTCAGGGTGCCCTGCCACCACACAAATAAGCCCAGGGCCCCTCCAGCTCTGGCCTCCCGTCTGCACGCTAAGCGTGTCTACACCCACACTCCCCACTTGCGTTTCATCCCTCCTCACGCTACAGCCCCACTTCCACCCCAGCTCCTAAACCCCAAGCCCCTCTTACGGCCACGGGCACGGCCTCATCCTGGCACCCCCCTCTCACCTTAGCTGGCACTTGGGACAACTGGAACTTCACTGTGCCTGGGACCCCAGGGACGTCACCCTCTCGCGTCTGGGCCTCTTCTCCACCCACGCTCTTCACCTTCAGTGGCCACAGCAGCCATCTCCACGGTATGATACCCCCAACTCTGCCTCCAGCCCAGACCCCTCCCCCGAGCTCCAGCTGCCCAGATGTCCTTCCAGCCCCTGGCACCTCACCTCCTCACTGTGACTCCCCCCTCCCACTCGTCCTCCAGGGTCCCTGCCTCCAAAAACTACCACTCCCAGCGGCCGAGAAGCAGGGCAATCTCACAACACCCCCACCGTTCCAGTCGGCCACGAAGGCAATCCGCTCTGTCCCTGGACTGTCCCCTCCTCTTCACCTCTGCCATCGTCACCACCATGTCTGGCCGGGATGACTGCAACAGCCTTCAGCCTGGCCTCCAGTCTCAGCCCCCGCACTGCAGCCACAGGGCTGCTCAACCTCTCAGATCTTCCACGGCTCCACGGTGCCCTCAGGACCAAAGGCCAGCCTTTCCCACCCCTTCCCCACAAGCCCTACTCCAGTCACGCTGAACTGCCCACAGGACCCTGACGTGACAGTTCTTAGTCTCTAAGCTTCACCCGAGTTGTTCCTTCTGTCCAGAAAATGCCTGCTCTTCCTGGTTTGGGCTCTTGCACTTCCTCCGTGACGCTGAACTAAGGAAGGGCTGTCAGCCCTACCTTGGTGCCCCACAGAGCCCTCAACATTGCCCTGTCACTGTTATCCTGCTCCATCATTACCCAGGATTCTCTGCGGTCTCTCTCCCGCACCTGTCTGTGAGCTACTCAAGGACAGCATCTGGTCTAGACAGGTCTCCAGCAACCAGTCTGGGGCCTGGTACCAAGGTATGAGGAAATGTTTGTTGAATGACCTAACAGACTGAATGACAGAGGAGGAGAATCAGGGCCAATAGGCAGCTTTCAGCACAGGGCAGGGAAGGACCTTCAGCGGGCTTGAGTGCTCCCACAGTGGAATGGGCAGTCCCAGGAAGGAGTGAGCACCCCAGACTGGCAGGAGACCAAGTAGGGCATTGCAGGGCAAACTGACAGGGAAGGAGAGGGATTTGCAGTCAGATCAGCGCTCCTCAGCTGAAATGCACATAGCAATTACCTTGGGATCTTCTTAAAGTGCGGGCTCTGAGATTCAGTAGGTCTGGGGTAGAGCCCGAGAATCTGCATTTCTAACAAGCTCCCAGATGATATGGACGTTGCTGGTCTACAGACCTTACTTTGAGAGGCAAGGCTCCAGATGACCTCTGATGCCCTCCTTTTGAAAAGGCAGCTCTCCTGGGGTCCCCGTCCAGCCCAGGATCAGGGTCAAGCCTAGGTGGCTAGGAGCCGGGCAGGCTGGGTTCAGACCAGGTCTAGCTGTAGGGCAGGGGTGTCCCACCCACTTACCACTTGCTCGTCCAGTGTAAGCAGCGTGCGGGGCACCTTCGGTGAAGCCGAGCCCAGGCGCAGGCAGGTCGGGCTCAGCCGCGATGCCACGTGCTCTAGAAGCTTCCTCGGGGACAGGCCTCTCGGGGGCCCTGGCGGTAGCGCGTCCTCCGAGATGGTGCCGCGGAGGGTCCGGAGCTAAGGAGGGGACAGAGGGGCGCTCGGGATACATGCAGGCCGTTCAGAAGGCAATCCACGGTCTGATTCCCGTGACCCCGGCCCACCTGCGTGGTCCGCACGATGATGCGGTAGCTGTGCAGAGTGCCCCCTCCGCTGCTCTCCTTCTCCTCCCGCCGCAGGCTCACTGCCACCGGGCCCAGCGCCTCGTCCAGTCCAAAGAAGTTCTGGTGTTCTGGGGGAAGCGGGCGGTGGATGACCGGCTCCGCCCCCTGAGCAGTCTCACCCTCGCTCGACCACGTCCATCACAAAGTCCCCGCTCCAGGTCCCACCACCACACTAGTTCAGATCCTAGATTAAGTCCAGTGCCCTCGTCAGCCCTGCCCACGTTCTACCAACCCAGATCCTGACTCCTGTCGGCACCTATACACTTGGCCCTAGGCCTCACCCCTTCTGCAGCCTCACCGATGATATATGTTGCCCCAGACCCAGGCGGGCCATGCCTGCCTGCTCCAAAGCCTAGATTCCGCATGGCCTCACCCACCATGCCCACATTCTTCCCCAGGATGTCTGGGGCCTTCCCTCGTGCGCACTGATGAGAACAAGGTTCCCGGGTGCAGCGGTTCAGTTTCCGCCTCACAGAAATGTCCATAGGAAATCTCTCCCCCGCCGGGAGGAGCAAGAGGATGAACCAGATGGGGGCAGCGGAGCATGCCTGGCTGGGCGGAGGCTAGGCTTGGTCTTAGAGAGGTGGTTAAAGCCGGGCAGCCTCGGCCCAGAGACAGAGCCCGACCCTTCACGTGGCCAGGGACTTGACGGGGAAAGGACAGCTCACCACAGGTGACAGGGACCTCGGCCCCTCCCCAGCGGCCCTCCCCTCACCTTTGCCGTAGAAGTACTTGCGGTAGTAGCCAGCGCCCAGGTCTGCATGCTCCAGGCTGTAGGCCGAGGTTCGGTTCTGTGGCTCCTCCAGGACGGACACGGCCGCGTTGGGCAGTGAGGGGGGCACAGGTGGAGACACCAGTCCACCCAGTCCCAGCTCGCCCTCACCCCCGAGCTCACTCACGAAGCCAGGCGCCTCGAGCAGCAGGTCGGAGCCGGCAGTCTGGTCCTGAGCCGAGGCGGGGGTCCCAGAGCCCGCCTCTGCGTGACCCCCCGTCCCGCGTGGCCTCGAAGCCCAGTCAAAGAGCAGGCTCTGCACGTCATAGTGGGCGAACCAGCGAGGCTCGGGCACGGGCGGGAACTCAGGCTCCGGCTCCTCGACGGGCAGCCCCAGCAGCGCCAGCGGGTCGGAGAAGAAGCGGGCGGGGGGCGCGGCGGGGCGGCCGGTCTCCTCGTGGCTGTGGGCGCGGGCGCGAGGGCTGGCCGGTGTCGGGGGCCGGGCCTCGCCCGCATCGCTGCCGCTGCGCAGGAGCGAGCCGCGGGCAGGCCTGGGCTCGAAGGTGTGTGGCGTCAGCGGGGGCCGCGCCGGCTGGCGCAGCTTGCGGGCGAAGAGGTCATCGGTGGGCGCGGGGGCCGGGCCCCGCCGAGGACTCCCCACGCCGCCGGCCCACATGGGCGTGCCTCGGACCTGGGGACTTGGCTCTCCGGGTGCCGGGCCGCATTGGCAGGCACGGGTGGTTGGTGCCCAGCCGGCAGGCCGGTTCCTGCCCTGAGGGAAGAAGGGTCTGCTCAGAGGAGCCTGGGGAGAAAACAGGAACCCGGGCCCCCAGCCTGGTCCACCACGCGGGTTGACTTCCGGCCCCCTCCGCGACCATCAAAGCCGCTTCCGCTTTCCAGGCCACTTCCTCGTCTGCCTGGGGCTGAGGTTTCCAGCCCCCTCCGCCAGCTTAGTGCTGGGCAGGGCTCTCGGGGCCTTGGCCCTGAGGGTCTCGGAGCCTGGGCGGCCCTGGGGCTGCCAGGGCTCCCCAGTCCCCACTCGCACACCTTGGCTTTGGTCTGGGCCCAGAGTGAGGGTCCCCACCAAGACCTGGCCCAACCGGACAGATGATTTGTCTCCGCTCGGACGGGAAACCCATGGGGCCACTAGTGTCTGGGTCCTGTCCCCTTGACAAAGGGAGGACGTCCTGTCCCCAGAGACCTTCCTCCCTGCTCCTCCCACTTCCTCCAGTATCCCAGAGGAGCTGAGCACCCAGAGGCTGGGCCTCAGTGCCCTGGCCCTCACGGCCTCAGTACCTCAAGGACACAGGGGTTCCCAGGGGGGACTGGCAGGGCAGCAGGAACAGCAAGAGGACTTCCTTCAGCACAGGAAGTGGCCCCAACTCTGGGCCCAGCCCCCTGCCCGGCCCCACATCCTGAGGAAGGTGCTAGGTTCACATTAGCTCAGTCATGGGACCTAAGTCAACCTAACCTGAAGGACAGGCCTGGGCTCAACCTCTTGCAGGCCTCTGTAGCCATACCTGGGGGTACAGGAGAGAGTCATGCTGAGCAGGCCCATTTGCTGGAACCGGGACCCATGGGGACTTCTGCCTACCTGGCCTCACTGATGCTGAGAGTCGAGTCTGAGCTCCATATGACAAACAAACTGAGGTCCAGATAAGGGGATGCTCTTGACTGAAGCAATTCTGTATCAGCTACGATCTGAACCTGGGTCTGCCAACCTCCAGGGCCTAAACAGTGCTGTACGTGCCTACTCCTAACACTGTGTGAGTAGGTGTGGGGCAGGTGGGGGGTTGGGCTAAGGCTCGAGGTCTCACAGGATGTAAGAGTGAGACACCCAAGGCCCCACGGATCTGCTTAAGTGCGGAAAATGTTTCGAGCCCAGGGGCAGGTGCAAAGGGTGGTATGAGAACGTGAGGGCTCGGAGTCACTCTCAGGTGAACCCAGGATGGAGTGGGTGGCTGGGACAGGGATGTGGGTGACCCACTAGGGGTGCAGGCACCTGCTGGTGAGTCTTTGTGCATCATCCAGTGACACTGTGTAGGTCTGGGCTAGGAGGGGAAGGAGGCAGAGGCTCTGCACCCCTTAGCTAAAGCTCCAGGACCAAGTAAGGCTCAGAGTGCCTCCTCCCTTGGTTTCTCCTAGGACAAGTTCATGACACTGACCCTGAGTCTCTGTACTCTCACCTCTAAAACGGGGTTAACCATCCCTGTCCCCTCCCAACACTGCTGGAAGATCGCAAGGAAGGTGAAGCAAGCGAAGCTGGCCTTGTGTTAAGTGTGTGGTGTCAGATGCAGGCCCTGGCTCCGTGTGCCAAGCTCCAGGGCCTCGGCTGTGGTGTGTGTGAAGTGTGTGTGATGGGGGTGACAGGGGACATGAGGGAGGGGGTCTGTGCAGACCCCCGCTCCGTGTGGGTTGAGCTCTGTGTATCCGTGTGTGCACAGCCCATGGGCTGCCTCTTGCTCTGGCCTAGTGCCGGGCTCTGGCCTGCCTTGGGGGATGTTCTTGGGCTCTGCCCCCCACCCGGCAGCTTCACACAGGGTCCATTGAGGCCGGGACATTCCTCACAGCCTGTGTCACTGGGGAGGAGGGGGCCGGCCCGCTCCCACAGATCCGGAAGGCCTGACTGCCCCAGGAGGAGGCGCTGGACGCTTCCCAGCACATCTGGAGGTCGTGACCCCGTTTCTGCTGCCAGTGGGCGCGACAGATGTTTCCTCCCAGGCCAGGCCTGGGACCAGGGGGCGGTGCGCAAAGCCTGGGCTGGAGGCCGCCCAGGGAGAAGGGGAGCCCCAGAATAGGGGGAGCACACAGCCGACAGGCAGAAGGGCAGTCGCCAGTGCCGCTGAGAGGAGTCGGGAGGCACCGCATCCGCTCACCCGCACACCGGGCGGGCCAGGCCGTCCCGCAAAGGAGGTAGGGGGCAGCACCGGCCAGAGGCAGGGGACTGGACGTGCTGACTTGAGATTGGAGCCCAACGGGCGATTGGGAGCGTGCAGTCGGCGAACGCGGCGAGGACCCCCCTCCTACCCACACACCACCCGGGCCCACGCCAGGCCACTTTCTTCCCTGTTCCGCCCGACCGCGGTGCCTCCGCTCCCCCCTCCCGCCGGTACCTCTGCCGCCTCCTCCCGCGCTGGGGTCCAGCTGCCTGCTCTCCCGCTACAGCTCCGGGCGCCGGCTCCGCCTGGGGGCGGGGCTATGCCGGGGTCGGAACTGCAGCGGAGAGGGCGGGGCCGGCCCGGGAGTCTTGGTCGGCGGGAAGCGCAGCGCAGCGCAGCGCAGCGGGCGGGCGGGGACTGGAAGCCTGGCAGCGGGCAGTCTGAACGGCTGCCCCACGACAGGCCCGGCCCAGCCCAGCCCAGCAAACTGTCGGGCCTCCAGTCCTTGGCTGAGAAACCGGAACAAATGTACCTGCCTTCCAAACCAACTGGGAGGGCCAGACCGGGACAACTAGTGTTCAGCTCCAGCCCGGCACAGAGCAAGTGCTCAGGAAGTGCCGCTGTTTACAGCAGAGTGCTTTAGTAAGCACTGGGCCCTGCCCTACACATGCTCTCATGTATTCTTAAAACACCTTAGACAGGTATCATCTCTTCTTTGTAACTGGAGAAACTGAGGTTCAGAGAAAGGCTTTGGCCAAGGTCAAGGCTAACAATTGTAGGAACCTGCCACTGGAGCTGGAAGTCTTTGAACATTTGGGTGTGAGAAACGGAACTGCAAACCTCAAGGCTAGAAAAGGCAACAGGCTTGTGAGGAAGAGGATCCGTCCTACTTGAACCCCACCCTGGTCTAACTTTGATCTTCATCATAGCCCAGCCCCACATCTTTCATCCCCCTCTGTGCTCATCTACCCTCCACCCAAACACCCCCAGATGGAAGAAGAAACTACCAACCAAAATCAAAAATAGTGTTATTAATTCTGGTGTCTCCGAAGCACGAAAAAAAAAAAAAAAAGAAAAGAAAAGAAAAGAAAAAGAAACCCCCCTCCCCACATTTCAGCCCCCAGTCCAAGGCCAAGGGGCTACCCCAGCAGGCAGTGCAGGCCGAGGGGCCAAGTCAGTCCTGGTCATGGACTTGAGGCAGGACCAGCCCATGGGTTTGGCTCTTAGGGCCCAGCTGGGATGCTGCCTGCCTCAGTTTGGGGAGCCCAGGCCCTGAATTAGGATGAGAGATCAGGGGCCAAGGTCAGAGGTCTGGGCTACTCAGTTCTGGTGCTCTGGCTAAGGCAGCCAGAGGTCAGGGTTCACAGGTGGGAGCCAAAGCCACTCAGTTCTGTGGTCCAGCAGAAAGGGCCAAAGGCTGGGGGTCCAAGTTTCTGAATCCTGGGCTGGGACCCAGAGGGCACCAGGCCACTCAGTACTGATGCTCCAGCAGGGGCTGGGCAGCCGGGCTCTCACGCTCCTCAGCGGGGGCAGGCCAGTCGCCCAGGGCCCCAGTGGGCGTGCCACACTCAGGAGCACTGCTGTCCAAGCAAGGAATGTCCTGCACTGCTCTGGGGGGCGAGGCATCGGTGCTGATGTGCGGGCTGAGGCTGAGGTCTAGGGGCGCCTGAGGGAGGGGAGATAGGTTGGTAGGAGAGCAGACCTGAGCTGCCCAGGACCCGACCCTCCCATAAGAACCTTACCTGAGATTTGGGGGTGCTTCCTTTAGGGCTCCCTGAGGCTGGCTCCCCCTCGGATCCCCCTAGCCCCTTCCGACCCCCCAGGCTCCACTTCCCACTGGGACCCTCCGAACTAAGGAGGCCAGGGCCAGGGGGCCTTGAGGGCCTGGGACCCTCAGTGGGGGCAGGAGAAGCAGGGGATGGTCCAGGGAGCCGAGGGGGTGGCCACTGCAGCAGAGGAGGGGGGCGCCCATCACCAGAGCCGCTCAGGGAGGGCCTCGGGCCCCAGGCAGGGCCTGGTGGGAGGGGCTGGTCACCACCGCCTGTGGGAGACAGATAAGAGGGCAGAGACTGCAGTCAGCTAGGCTGCCCTCCCCACTCAGCGGTTCAGCGCGGCCCTGCCTGCTCACCTGCTGTGTTCTCAGGTGTGGGGTGTGCCAAGGGGGGGTTATTGCTGAGGGAGGTCAAGCCACCGCCTCCACCACAGTCCGAGTCATCCACGTTCCCGCCACTGTTGCAGCCGGCACCACAGCCCTTATGAAGCCTGGGGGAGGGGAGGCAGAGAAGAGGTTGGTAGGGGGTGGGAGATACAAAGACCTCACAAGCACAAGTCCCCAACCACTGCTATTTCTAAAAGGTTTTTGCCATCCACTTTACAGGGCTTTTTTTTTTTTTTTTTTTTTTTTTATGGTCGACCTGCGTGGCATGTGGGATCTTAGTTCCCTGACCAGGGATCGAACCCACACCGCCTGCAGTGGAAGCATGGAGTCTTAACCACTGAACCACCAGGGAAGTCCCTCAGGGCTTTTAAAGGAGGGCTTATCAGGGACTCCCCCGGTGGACCGGTAGTAAAGATTCCACCTTACGACACAGGGGACACGGGTTCAATCCCTGGTCAGGGAACTAAGATCCCACATGCCACAGGGCGACTAAGCCCGTGCGCCACAACTACTGAGCTCGTGCGCCTCAACTAGAGCCTGCGTGCCGCAAACTACAGAGCCCACGGGCCCCGGAGCCTGCACGCCGCAACCAGAGAAGAAAAAACCTGCTCGCCACAACTAGAGAGAAGCCCACAAGCTGCAACAAAAGATCCCGCACGCCTCAGCGAAGATGGCATGTGCCACAACTAAGACCCGACGCAGCCAAAGACAAATAAAATAAATAATAAATACATCTTTTAAAAAAAAAAAAAAAAGGGAAGCGTCATCAACGGTGCTTCAGGCTAAAGGCCACCTTCAGCTCTGGCTGGGGTGGGGGGGGGGTGTACGGTTGGGTCAGCTCGGGGAAGGGGTCAGCTCTCGGGGCTCAATCCTGGCTCCAGCACTTCCTCAGTCAGACCCCGGAGAGAGCCGCTTCCTCTCTCCGAGCCCCGGCTTCCTGCCCCGTGACCCCAGCCTTGCGGGCTAGAGGCGGGGGGTCGGAACTCACCTCTCCCAGCTGCGCAGAAGCCAGCGGGCGATGGCACCCAGGCTGACGGGGCCGCCCCACAGTGCCCTCAGCTGGGGATGGCTGCCGGCCAGCGAGGTGGTGAGGGGCGACACGTAGATGGGGTAGCCCAGCGGCTGGTCGCAGGAGGAATTGATCATGTTGCGGAGCGCCTGCTTGGCGTTCTGGATGCTGCCTCGCTCGGGATTGCGGTTGCGCAGGAACACCAGCTCCTGCTGCTGCCCGGCCCACAGGCCGCGCACGCACTCGCGGTTCACCTGCGGAAGCCACACGTGGGGGTCAGGAGACCGCGCCAGGAAGGGGGCCGGGCCGGGCGCGCGGCCGTCCCCACCTTGATGACACGGAAGCTGAGGTGGCGCCGGTTGAGCATGATGATCTTGTACTCGTCGGAGGCGTCGTCCAAGACGTGCCGCAGCGCCAAGAGCGAGGGCGTGTTGCTGAGGATGGCGCTGCGCCAGGCCGGGTCACCCTCGTGGGAGATGACTAGCCGCTCCTCGTTGGCTGCGATGGCGTCATACAGAGCGGCCGGCTCCTCATACTCATCTGGGGACGTGAAATGGTCCTGTGGGGAGGACGGAGGGGAGGGCTGAGGTCAGCGGCCCCTGGCCTGGGCAGAGACCTCGCCCCCGCCCACCCTGCCTGGGCACACCTCTCCCCACCTGGTGGAGCTTGAGGGCCATGCGAACCCCAGGTGCCACCACGCGGTGAAGCAGGTCCATGTCGGCAAAGACCCACTCGTCGCGCGGGGAGGTGATACGGAAGTCCCCCTTAAACAGGGCGTGCAGGCCGTAGAGGAAGGGCTCCAGGCTGGGGAAGAGGAGGAGGGGAGGTGAACGCACAGGGGGCTCCTGGGTTCCTGAGCTCTGACTCTACATGCAGTGGTCAGAGCGGAGACGGCTCTTTATGCTGGGCCTCAGTTTCGCCATCTCGACAAGTCAATCTCTGCCCGTGTCCCTCACGGGGCGGTGAGGAGCAGGCAAAGTCACAATGGGTAAAAGAGCCACGCTGAAGGAAGGGCTGATGTGGCCCCTGGGGGCTGAGGCCAGAGGCCCAGAGCTCTTCATGGAGGTAGAGGAGGGGAGAGCGACAGGCCCGGCTGGACTTGCGGGCACTCACCTGGCCGACATGCTGTGCGAAGCCGTCCCCAGGGCCCGGCGGCCCAGCACACACAGGCCAAAACACAGCGTGACCAGCGGCGAGTTCCAATCCTGGTCCACAGGCTGCGGCACAAGGACCCCCGTCCCCAGAGCCCAGCTCAGACCTGGGACAGGGTACTTGGGGTGGGGGCTGGGGCCCAGGCCAAGGGAGGCTGAGGGTGAGAAGAACCTGCACAGGGAGGGGGGAGGCCGAGGGGGAGAAGGCAGCCCCAGGGTAGCGGTGGCCGGACCTGGCCGCGCCGGGAAGCGCAGTACTGAATCCACTGCAGGTGCACGGCGCAGAAGGAGGGCAGCGAGAGGCCAGAGAGGCGGAGGTCGTAGTCCTCATCCACGCTCAGCGAGAAGGTGGGGTCTGAGTCAGCATAGCCCGGTGCCCGCACAGGACGCAGGGCTGTCGCGATGCCCTCGTGGCTCAGCCAGGCCTCCAGCTTTGGAGAGCGGCTCACATAGTAGATGATGCTCTGGGAGGAGAGGGCTGGGGTCAGTGACCGGGGGAGCGCCCTCGCCCTGGCCACTGGAGGAGGCAGCGTCAGGGTGAAGAGGCTTCTCCGTGGGAATTCCCTGGCGGTCCAGTGATTAGGGCTCCATGCTTTCGCTGCCAAGGCCCGGGGTTCGATCTCGGGTCAGGGAATTAGGACCCCACAAGGCATGCGGTGTGGCCAAAAAAAAAAAAAGAGGCTTCTCCCTTAGACTGAGCTGAAGTCGGCTTCCCAGGACACCCGTCCTGTGTCCCATCTCAGCTCCCTGAAGGCCCACAGGCACGTCTGCTGCCCTTCTCTCGGCCAGGGAGGGGGAAGGGGACAGCTGACAGGAAGCAGCCCTCCTCACGGAGCATCCCCTGGAGGGTGGTACACTGTGGCAAGTGCTTGGACGCTTGCCCTGCCCTCCTGCCCTGTATGTAAGGGGAACTGAGGCCCAGACAGACGACAGACTTGCCTGTGGTTACACAGCAGGGCAGGGCGAGCTGGCCAGCACCACAGTACCACGATGCTGTGGCATCCAGACCTCAGAGGCCCCGGAAGGTCAGACTAAGGTCGTGCGGCTGCCTGCAGGCCAGTGGGGCCTAAGTGCCCCTAGGTCTTGGGCCCCTTGAGGCAGCTGAAGTGTGACAGCCACAGGGCTTCCCCTCAGAAAAAAAGCCAGAGGCATGGTGTCTGTGCCCGAAGTCCAGGGCTCCTGGACTCTTTAAGAGATTCTGCTGGCTTTTAAGCAGGGGTTTGGGCAAATGGAGAGGAGCTCTAGGAAGCAAGAAGCTGACACAGCCAGCATGGACGGGCAGTGTGAGGCCGGCAGCTGGCAGCCAGTGAGGTTACTGGGATTCTGTGTGCTGCCCCGGGATGGAGCCAACGGGATGGGCTTCTGCCTTGGGAAGGGGTGGGAAGTCCAGAGCTGGGGAGGCTGGCGCAGCTGGCCACGAACAGAGGGCACCTAGGCAGTAGGGGAGTCCAGCAGGGTCGCTCTGGTAGGACATGGAAAGGCTAAGAGCCTAGGCAAAATGGCCACAGCACAAGCCAGGAAGAGCCAAGGGCCTCAAATATCTCCCTGGGTGGTGATGGTGGGGACACCTGGAGGCCATGGCTATATGCAGCACCTCATCAGTTCGGTTCCCGGCACACCGCAGCTTGCCTGGTAGCTGGGAGCCTGTCCCCAGCATTGCCTCGGCTATGGCAGGTGAGGGTGCTGTCTGGGGAGGGCTGGGTGCCCTCTTACCAAGAGGAAGGGCACCAGGAGCCTAATGGGGTGAATGGGGGCAGCTTGGGCTCCAGGCAGACTGGCTCCAAACTGACCTTCTTGCTCAGAGGGCATCTCCGCAGCCCCCAAGAAGAACCAGAAAGAAACACTTTGGGGACCGGGGGAGGAGCTGGCCTGGCACACAGAAGTGCTCCATTAACTTGCACAACCACATGGTGTGCTACAGAACCAGCAATCCTGGGGCCCAGCCCTTAGAGTGGTTCTCAGGAGTAACAGCGCCCGCCTGCAAGCACTCGCTGGCAGCTCAGTGGCTCTGCTCAGTGTTTCACGTGGGGCAGCTCACTGAATCCTCAGAAGCATCACGACTGCGGCATCTTTTCTGCCTTCATCCCGCCTAACTGCAAGGATGGGTGTGTGAGCCTCAGTTTTCTCAACTGTGAAAGGGGTCGATTAACACTGACCTCACCTCTTCCAAGAGTCACTAAAAGAATCAAACAGCAGAACGAATGTGCCTGGGCTTGGAAATGCTAAGGGCACCCCAAAGCTTGGCTGCAGGTGAATGTGAGGGTCAGCATCTCCGTGACCACGAGGGTTGCACTGAATCTCTCACGCAACTGCACTCAGTGACTTCCACGGAAAGACAAGGGGTGGGAGGTGCCAAGGGGGGCTAAATCTGCACAGGAAGGCTCCGCCTGGTCTGCCAAGCCCAGGGCTGGATGGGACACATCCCTGAACTGCCCCAGGCCTGTGGGGCTGCCCTGCACACCTGCCTCCCCGCAGGCCCCGCCTCAGCAGCCCCCATTCATCGTTCCGAACTTCAGCCCGCACTCCATCCTGGGCAGAGCCTTCCCTGGGTCCTCCAGGCGCCTCCACATGGCCGTGATCCTGCCCAGCCTTTGAGGCGGCTGCAGCAAGTCAGCTTCCCCTCAAGAAGCTGGGCAAGGGTGGCGCTCATCTCAGACTGCTAGCCCGGGGCCTGGCGGGGGTCTGCTGCACCGCCACGAGAAGCCTACGCTGGCCGAGAGGGAGGAAGTGGGGAGACCTGGGCAGGAGCGCCTCTCTCGAGACGGGAAGAGGAAGGAGGACAGGGTCGTAACCCCTGGGTGACCTGTGGCTGGGAATGTCTTTTTCTGGACCACAGTCTTTCTTGGTGACAATAAGGATGGGGCGGGCTCACAAACCCTTCCCCAGGAGTGGACGGGTGGAAACATCCACAGTAGAGAAAGCACAGTCTCTCTGACAAGCGACGCAGGCGGCATGCCCCCTGGCAGCGTAGCACAGCTAGCGGACGCACGGGGACCGCCCCAGAGAGAACCTCAGGTGGGCAGGCTCACCTGGACCCCAACAGGCCACCCCTTCTGGGCCCCCGACAAGCCCCAGGGCAGATGCTAAGAGGGCACGAGGGGACCTGTGACCCGCTACTCACCCCACTCCTTAGCGCCCTCATCATCCCCGCCTCCTCAGAGAACCGCGAGAATCCCCACTGCTCAAGGGGGCTGACAGGCACAGCAAAGAAGGCAATACCTCAAGCTTCCCAGAACCCAATCCACGGCTCCCTTCGGACCCCACATCGTGCCTCACCAACCCCCTGCACGTCACCACAGGCCTCGAGACCCTCAGGCCTGGCTTGGCGCACCCAGGCTGAGACAGGGAGGACCAGGCCTGGGCTAAGCCTCGCTCTGGCACTTTCTCCTGATTCTAGGGCCTCAGGCAAGTCACTGTCCACATCTGAGGCAGCGGGACCTATCCTGGAAGGTGTGGTGGGCTTCACCCAGCTCAGGAGAGGTGCCTGGCAGAGCCCAGCCCTCAGTGAGCACCGCTGCTTGGCAGCTGCTCCTAAGACTGTCATTCCTGTCGCCACCGTTACTATTACCGTCACTCTGTACGGGGGGTGGGGGGGCCGGGCTGGTGGTCTAGAAGGCTGGCATCAGCAATGCCCCTCCCAGGACCAAAGCCCAGAGAGAGGATCTGTGCACGCGCTGCCCACCGGCCCCCAGGACTCACCACCCCACGTGAGCCTCCCGGAGGAGGGGGACAGGGGGCCCCCCCGCCCTGGGCTCCCCACCGTCAGAGTCACATGGAGGCCCGCTGTCCAACAGTGACACTTTGGAGGCTGATTAAACTCTCTGAGGCCTCTGCTTCCCTTGGGCAAAACAGGCTCCCAAGGATCCGGAGGATGGCCTTCGGGGTGCTCCTGGCCAGTGAGCGCCCGCCGGCGGGGAGCCCCGCGCCCAGCCACCTGCCCCTCATACCCTGACGTAGTAGGTGACGAGGATCTTGCGGAGGTCGAAGACCTGCAGCATGGAGGCGGCGTTGTTGTCGCTGATGCTGTAGCCCTCCAGCACGTACTTGCTGGCCGTCACTTCCCAGGCCAGCCAGCGCTGCCCGAAGGCGGCATTGAAGGACAGGACCCTCGGCAGGTGGCCAGGCTCGCAGCAGCAGCAGCCCTCATCCTCCTCCACGCCCTCTGTGATGGCCTCCACCTCACGCTGCTGGCAGTACGTACCTGTGGGGAAAGGGGGCTCCGGTCAGGGGGTCACAGGGACACCCCAGCCTACCTCCTCCCCAGACAGTGCCCCGGCACCTCCCCGAGATACGACGCGAGCAACCGTTACTAAGTGAACCGATTAACAAACAAGCCCCGTTCTCCTCCTGACTCCCAGTGGCCACGGTGGGGTGCAACTGGGGCATTGAGGGTTGCGGGGAGGGGACAGGGTCTGGTCCCTCATCTATAGACGCAGAGACCGAAACTCAGGCTCGTGCTGCTCCCGAGCTGTGCCTAGAGCCCCTGTGCACTTGTGAGCCCCTCGTGAAGCTGGTATCTGCCAGGTACAGCTTCCTGAGAGCAAGGAGCCGGCTCCCTCACCAGGGCTTACGTGTGGCCCCCCACCTGGTCCTGGCCTGAGACCGGAGAGCAGGCCAGCGGGAGCCCCAGGTCCAAGCTCTCATCAGAGTGGCCTGGTCGCTACGGACCGGCTGCAGTCAGGGCAGGGACGGGGCTGGGCCGGAGAGAGCCTGGCACCTCGCTGCTCGGACTAGGAAACCCAGGCCCGGCGGGGAGGGCCCCAGCCGCCCGGGGCAGAGCAGGGCTACAGCCCAGCCCCGACACACCGTCATGCTCGGCCCCGCAGCTCACCCCGGAACTCGAGGCCACGCAGCTGGAAGGTGACGAGGCCGTTGCCGACCTCGATGAGGTGCACCAGGGCGTTGAGGTAGTCGGAGGCCAGGACGAAGCAGTCGCCGGGGCCGCAGCTGCCCCAGCGGCCCAGCACCAGGTCCCCACACAGCGTGCGCTGCAGCGAGCGAGTCAAGTGCTCGTAGAAGATCGAGTTGAGGTTGTTGTCATCAGCTCCTGGGACCCAGGATGGACGGGCAGATGGACAACGTGACAAGTGAGCAAGGCTCCCTCCAGGAAGGCCCCGCCCTAAGGCCCCCGATGGCCGGGTACACACCAGGGTTCCGGTCCAGCTGTGTGACCAGGCGGGTGTTGGAATGATCCACACGCTTAGTGCTGCTCAGAGAGAGGGCGACAACACAGGTGGCTAAGAGGGCGAGGCTGCCCGGGGCTCGGACGACCGCTCCCGCCAGCCCCAAACACCTCCCCCCCAACCCGCACCCCTGCACCCTGAGGCAGACGCCACGACAGCCCCATGACGGGGGTGGGGTGGTGGTGGAGGCTGAGGCTCAGGAACATGAGGGGACTCAGCCGGGAGCGCACAGCCGGGAAGCGCAGGGTGAGCCCAAGGCCTCGGCCCGGCTCAAGCTCGGCCCCGTTTGGATCAGCCACCTCCCTGAAGCCCACAGCACCCCACCCAGCCTGGCCTCCAAACCCCCGCCCGTCTCCCAGCAACCTGCCTCCCGGTGCAGCCATCCCGCTCCTCCGCCAGGTCCCTCTCAGGGGCGCCCCCGGCACTCGCTTCCGTGTCCCACGAGACTCACTTGTAGTCGCGCTCCCAGAACTTGAGGGGCCGCGCGTAGGACATGATGAAGACGGCGCTACCCAGTAGGGGGTTGAGCGGCGTGGAGAAGAGCGCGGAGAGCAGGGCCTGAACGAACAGCATGGCCGAGTCTGGGCACGAGTCAAGGAGGTGGCCGGCAGGCAAGACCCTCCCCGGCCTCCCTCACTAGCCCCTCACCCCCGTGCCGACCCGCCTGGCGGCCCCCAGCCCCATCCAGGCCACGGTCCTCCCTGCACACCCGCACCCAGGTGGCAGGCGGCAGGCTGGGTACGTGGCACGGCGAATGGCTGGGCAAAAGCGTGGAAAGCCGAGCCCCACGTGATCTGCCAGGGCGCGATGTAGGTCAGCACAAAACGCAGCTTGTACAGCAGGTCCCACAGCTGCAAGGTTGGAAGGGGGGGAAGGTAAAAGATATGCAGATCACTCACAGTGGCGGGGGCGGGGGGGTCCACCAAGTACCCACTCAGACACTCAGAGCCTTGGGGCTACGCCACTTGCTGCCTACATAGGAGTCAAGCTCAAGATCACTCCCAGCCCTTACGCTCTGGACCTGCTTCAAAGCCCCCGATACCATCAGCAGCTCCAGACAAAGCAACCAAAGGAGTGTTAGCCATTTAATCATAGAACCACTCCAGGAGCCTCCTACTGCTGTCCCATTTCTCAGATGGGAAAACTGAGGTTTGAGAAGGTAGAGCAGTTAAATATCTTGGTCAGGCCATACCACTCTCAGTGATGACGCTGGGCCTCAACTGTGGTACCAAGAGTTAAGAGACAGTCACAGGCCCTGCCCTCAGAGGGGGACACAGTCTGGATCGCCACCATCCTGGGTCAGGCCGGAAACCAGACTAGAATGCCCACATGAGTGAGCTCAAAGCTCAGGCCTGCGCTGGGGTCGCCCTGCAGGCACCACTGCAGACCTCCAGCACAGAGCCGGGGAACGGTCCTTTGTTCAAATCCCAGCTGACCACCAATTCTCCAGGAGACCTGAGGCAAATCACTTACCTGCTTTAAACCTCAGCATGCTCGCTGCCCAGCCAGGAGCCGCTGCGAAGGCCCCCAGGGTGGCTAACGTGGACTGGGGAAAGTCACCCGCAGCAAAGCACGAGAGGCCCGCTCCCACTGCACAGCCTGAGTCTTGCGGCACAGCCTCACCTTGCTGCAGAGCAGGGACATGAGGAAGTAGTCGAGCAGGAAGCCCTGGGAGAGGCGCGGGTAGTCGAAGTGGAAGAGCAGGACGGTGAAGGCCAAGCTCAGGTACTGCTGGGGCGGGCAGCAGAAGGCCGAGCGCAGCAGCTTCAGCCCGGCCACGGTCATCAGCAGCGCCCGGCAGCTGTGGGCGAGGGGTGGGCATTAGGCACTGGGCGGACACTCGGCACAGTGGGTGTGGTGCCCATCCCTCGCTGGCCCTGGCCTGGGCTCTTCTGGGCCAGTGACTCTTCGTCTCTGCTCTCTAAAGAGATCACCCCCTTCAGACACACTGGAGAGACACATCTCCTCTTGAAGAGGCAGCTGCTTCACCGGAAAGGGTGTCAGGAGCTGGGGGCCTACTTAAGCTTGCTGGGCAACTGAGGCAGGTGTCCTTCCCTCTCTGGGCCTCAGTTTCCCCCCGTGTCACACGGAGATGTAGACGGTGGGATGGCAGGGGGCTGGCGGTCCTCACTAGAGACAGAACTTGTCCGGGTGGCTGACGACTGTGTGGGCGTCCACCGTGAGGGCATTGAGCACAACAGCAGGGTAGATGAGGTACTTCTCCACACACTGCAGGCCGGCATACAGCTTCTCAAACCACATCACCTGGGCAGCACCTGCAACAAAAGGTGGGAAGGTAGGACTGCTGTCTAGCACCGGGTCCTCTGCATTCCCTTGCAACCACGGGGCAGAACAGGTGTGCTCTCCAAGGGAACCTGGAGAGACGGCAAACCCCAGAATGTGGGGATGTGGCATTCTGGGTCCCTAGAGACTCTGAGCGGTTGCGGGGCAGGGGGGCTGATCTCTGGGAGCCCAGATGAGGGCCAGATGAGGGCCAGATGAGGCCCAAGTCGGGTGTGTTGGGGGCTTAGGGCAGGTGCTCTGCCCATTCAGTTGTCTGTGAAATAAAGGCTGATGACGACACCCAATGTGCCCAGCGGAGCCAGGGCGGGCTGGGTGAGGCCCAAGGACACAGTGATCCTCAGCCTCAAAGCCCTTCTGAAGGGGCCCCTGCCACTTGGCTCGAGCTGACTGAAGCCACATGGAGATGCTGGCCCAGTGGGCAAAATCCTTCATTGTTTATGAAAAAAAAGGCATGTGGACCTTTGCATAACAAATCCAGGTGTTTATGGCCTTCCCTGTTGGTCCAGTGGGTAAGACTCCACGCTCCCAATGCAGGGGGCCCGGGTTCGATCCCTGGTCGGGTAACTAGATCCCACAGGCATGCTGCAACTAAGAGTCTGCATGCTGCAACTTAAGATCCCACAAGCTGCAATGACGATCCCGTGCGCCGCAACTGTGACCCGGAATAGCCAAGATAATAAACAAATAAATATTAAAGAAAAAAAGAAAAGAATAAACAAATGCAAGTGTTTAAATATAGGTTCAGGAGTGTTTGTGTTGCAGAATTCAAGTAAAAACGCATGCCAGGCTGGTGTAGTTCATTGGTAGCCAACTTATAATTCTCGACAACGTGTCCCTTTAAGGTCCTGGAGTTCTACTTCTCCCATCTCCTCAGAGACCGCAAGGCAGGTGGGAAAGGGCAAAGCAGGCAGGGTGAAAGTGAGGCATGGGCTGAAGCGGGTGCAGGAATGGGTACAGAGGGCAGTGAAGGGGCCGCAGGGCCAGTGCCAGAGCGGACGGGGCGGTGTGGGCAGAGGCTGCCCCCTGCTGGCACTCTGAGCTGCAAGGCCTGTGCTCCCATCAGGCTGCAGGTCCGCTTGGAAATCAGGGCAGGAGGGGTGGAGGGGTCCCAGCCCGGGCAGGGGGGCACTCACCGCGCACTTCGTACTGGCTGTACTCCAGCGGCTTCAGCACGGGCTGTGACAGGCAGAACCAGGGCAGCTGTTTGCGGAGTTGCGGCAGCAGGTAATGTGTGAAGCAGCCCACGGCCCCAGCCAGCGCATACAACACAAAACCCAGCACGGACTGCAAGAGGGAGAGGCGGGAGGCTCAGCCAAGGGAAACAGGCCACAGGGCCACGGGGCCACCTGGTAGAGGTCAGCTGGGGCGGAGAAGGACGTGAGGACATGGCTGCCCAGGCCCTCAGGGCAATCGGGCTCCGGCAGAGACTGAGGTGGGGGGAGGGGGAGAGGTTGGGGGAGGGGGAGGGGTGGCCTGCGCCACACGAACCTTCAGGGCAATGAAGACGGTGCTGGCGCTGATGGCAAAGGTGAGCACAGCAATCACCACACACATCACCAGGTCAGAGTGCAGGACCTCACGCTGCGGGGTCAGGAAACACCAGCTTGGGTGTCCCCGCCACCCAGTGGCTGACCACACCCCTGCACCCCAAGACTAGACCCTGACACTCCCGGTCCTCACCACTGACTGACGCATCTTGTCTGGCAGTGGGTCTGGGGGCTCAGCGCGTGCTGTCTCCAAGCTCCGCTCCTCCAGCTCAGGGAAGAGCCTGCTCCGGATCAGAGACCTGGAGGGCATGAGAAGAGTCAGGGGCCCGGGTCTGGGAAGGCGGCCCCTCCTCCCACAGACACCCCCCCCAACCCTTGCCATGTCAGGTGGTGACAGGCACATGCACAGACACACACGCACAGACACACGCAAACACATACACACGTGCGCACACAGACAGGTACGTGCAGGCACCCACCAGAGCACGGTGGGGTCACTGCTCTGCCGGCTTAGGTGGTAGGACAGCGCCACCAGGAGGCCACAGAAAACAGAGAAAAGGACGGGGACGTGCTGTTCTGGCCAAGGAGTCTGGGGAGAGAACCCATGCTGGTCAGAAGGGATGAGGATAAGCATGGCGGCAGGGGGCAGTCCCCCAACCGTGGGAGAAGCCACTGCTGAGCCCAATTCACAGCCCTGTCCCAACAACCCCCTGGGTTTCGGTATGCCCGCCACCGACAGGTCATCTTTACCTTGATGGCTCCGAGGCAGAAGCCGTAGAGCAGGGCAGCAGCCAGCAAGCTGCGCGAGAGGCTGAAGACCGCAGCGAGTGGGCTGGTGGCGGCTGCGACATGAGCGAGCGACAGCCTTCAGTAAAGTCCAGCTCCTACTTGCTGGCCGCCCACCCACCACGCCCCGCTGCCCCTCAATGCCCCCCCCCAGACCCCGTCCCCAGCCCACTGTTCTTTGCTCCCCCCCCAGCCCGGAGAGGCCTTCGGAACCCCTGGCATTCTTGGGTTTAAACCACTTGCCTGCAGAGAGGACAGGAGGGGAAGGGAGGGGAGGAGAAGAGATGGGCTCTCAGAATCCACCATGTAGCCGCGGGAGAAGGCTCAGTGAACAGCCAGAGCCGCAGCCATAACCCATAGCCCCTCCTGGGCCCCGCACTGCCTCCACATCCCCGAGCCACCTGTGGGCCCCATACCTGTGCCCCCAAAGCCGTGCATATCTATCTGCTCCAGCAGGTACATGAGACAGGTGTTCACCTGGGGCAGGAGGCCCAGGAGGAAGACGAACGGGAAGCACAAGGTGAACACTGGCAGGGAGGGGAAGCGGAGGCCCGGTCAGCCTTCAGGCTGCCCCTCGGCCTGCCCTTCAGGCCTCGCTCCCTGGGCAACCTCAACCCTGCCCGGCCTTACCAGTGGCTACATCACGGGCGCAGAAGAAGAAGGAGGCAGAGAAGAGCGTGAGGCCATAAAGGGAGACGGGCGGGAAAGGCTGAGCTGAGCCCAGGGCATCCAGCAGCCAGATGAGCAGACAGCAGATACAGAAGTAGACAGGCCGGCTGTATGCGATCACCCAGTTGTGGCCCTGGGGAGGGGGGCCTGTGAGGAGCCGGGCCTCCCCAACTGAACACGCTACTTGCATGTGCACACACACACACACACGCTCGTGTGTCCCGTGCCTGGCCCTGGGTCCAAGACAGAAAGCCTGGCAGGCTGGGGGCAGAAGGACCGAGGAGCCAGGGCTGGTGGGGGCGGTGAGGGAGCCCTGCCTCCCCACCAGCTGACCCCCTCCCCACCTGGTGCCAGTCCCGCCCAGGGCCCAGGCCTGAGCCTCGCGGGGAAAGGTGCTGCTCTGCTGGTACTCACGTGCATGGGGGATGCCGCATCAGGCTGGACGCTCTGGAAGAGACAAGAGCTACACTGGTGATGAGAGCCAGCGCCCATAGGAGGGTCAGAGACCCCAGGATCTGTTCAATTCCACTTCTGGGCCCTTATGAATGACCAGGGCAGGCCCCTGAACTATCCTGAGCTTCAGTTCTCTCATTTGTAGGATGGGGGGTGGCTACAGGGGATCTGAGGCATCTTAACTGCTTTCGAGCTCAACCCGCTCAAGAGGGGTCCTGGGAAGGGGGGTGCATCTGGGAAGAGATGCGAGGGAAGAGACCCAGGAAGCCAGGCCTGACCTTCAGCAGGGAATACTGGCAGGAGGCGATGACCAGGCAGAACTGGAAGACCCAGATGTCGGTGAAGAACCCCTTGAGCAGCAGCAGGTAGCCCAGGAAGGCGACGAGGCTGCTCAGGCCGACACCGAGCATGTTCTCCACCAGCCCCCGTGTCCTGGAGAGACAGCAGGGTCAGAGCACACCCACCTCCTCACCTGCTAGTGGGGCAAGGGGTTAGGGCATGGGGGAAACAGGACGCAACAACAGAGGCCCATGTCCAGGCCGGTGTCCACGCCAGCCGTCATCCTGAGTACATGAAGCCATGCCCTCTCAGGGCCAGGGCCAGGTGGCACTCGCTCCAGGAAGCCACCCCACAGCAACCCTGCCTCCCGATCCCAGTCTTTGCCCCCTCTAGACCCTGAGGCCTCAGGTGCCACCACTCTGGCATCTGCCCACCTCTGGCTCCCGCTCGCTATGCTACGCACACAGGCAATGCCCCCAAAACACCGGTCACAGCGCCGGGAGAAATCCAGAGCACAGGAAGCCAGGACACAGGTTCCAGGCCCAAATCATTCACCCCGACAACAAACATCTGATCTCTCTCACTTTCTGGGCCTCAGTTTCCTCCCAAAAAAAAGGAAAGCTAAGACAGATGGTTTCTTAGCTTTTTCAGGGTACAGGATTCAATTTAATTGACACTCACCCAGAAGCAGATAAAAAACGACACACTGAACGGCAACAATGTCTCCAGCAAAGCTTTGGGAGAGGAGCGACCAGAGCACCACCCGCTTGGCCACCCCTCTGCACCCAGAAGCACCTAAAGAAATCCCACTGCAGACTCCAGCTCTCCACGCACCCTCAGCAACCCCAGCAGTTAGGTTCTCCATTGCCATGATGGCCTCCATACGTTCAGAGTCTGGAAGGCCAGGGCCCAGGGCTGATCAAGGACTGGGGGCTGAGGGGGTGGGTGCTCACCGGTCCAGCAGGGCCAGCAGGGCGAGTCGCTCGTAGCGCACAGAGGTCCAGCGGCCGGGAAGAAGCCAGTACTTGTAGCTGTGCTGGGCCCGGGGCGGCGCCTCCTCCATCAGTGTCTGCTCCTGGGATTCGTGCAGGGAGTCCTGGTCCAGCAGGTCAAACTGCGGTCCCCATGGCCGCGGCCATCAGCCCCGCACCCCCCGCCCCCGTGGTCCACTGCCACCCCCCAGCACACACTGGCTGGTCAACACAAAAAGTCCCCACCATGTAGCAGCCCCACGGCCTGCCCTGACCCTCCATCCAAGGGCCTACTCCTTCCTCCAGCTTCCCAGGACGGGGCTCAGTGGCCGTGGGGGCTTCCAGAGCTGCTGGACGCCAGGATTACTAGCTCCTGTGTCTGTTTTCCCCACTCAGGCAGCATCTCCCGCCTCTTCCTGGGCTCAGAGAAATCCACCTTATCCTTCCAGAGACAGCACAAACGCTACCCTCCTCCCAGACAAAGCCCTCGGGGTCACTCTGAACCCCCTACCCTGGAGCACATGGAGCGCTGGCCCTGAGGACAGGCCTGGGTGCCAGGGCCAGCACACTGAGGCCCTGGACCAACTACCTAACCTCTTTGGGCTTCTCGTGTCTTTAATTCAACAAGCGTTTACGGATGCGGCTGTGAGCCTGTCCCTGTGCTGGGCTCTGCAGAGCCCAGCAGCACAGCCCCTGCCTCTGGAGGAGACCCTTGGCCGTGGAAGGACAACACTGCTATCCCACGAGACCGTCAGGAGAATAAATGCATCAGGAAGGGGCACACGGGGCTTCTGGGCGCTGCCCATGGCCTCTCTGTGGCCCTGGGTGTGCGGGTGCTACTTTCACGACTGCTGTTTAACTCTGAACCTGTGTCTCATACATCCCTAGTACTTCTGTTATCCGCTGGCCAACCACATCAATTATTGCTCACGTCGGGATGCTTTCAGGAACGAAAGAAGGCGCTCTTACTAGCTCTGCTGAGACGGACAAACTCAAACAGCGTGCCTCAAGACCTCCCGCGTCAGGCGCCCAGCATAGGAAGCAGCACTGCCACCGCTAGGTGAACTCCACCGCCCCTTCTGCAAGTGCCACTGCTAACATCCACCATCCCCACTTACTGTGGACCCCTCCAGGGTAAACAAGACTATTCCAGACACGTTCGTTGAACGAGTAAATAAGCAGCTCCTTGAGCCATTCAGGTCCAGGACCTGTGCACCCTGTGCTGGCCATCGAAGGTCAAGACAGCTACCTCAGGGCCCCTGGAGCCCTCACTCAGGGTGACCTGTCCCTCCTGGTGCCTGGGTGAATGCTCGGTGGTCTGCACCCCTCCCCCTGCAGGTCCCTCCCCGACGCTGGCTCCTCACCTCTGGGATCTCCAGGGGCACTCGGCGCACCTGCATGCCCTGCAGGACCACGGGCCGCGGCTGCAGCAGGTTCAAGCCACCTGTCGCCTCTGGGACATCAGCCGAGTGGAAGCTGGAGGAATGCGAGTGGCGGTCCCTGTGGAACAGCAGCCGTGAGGGTCGGGGCTGTGGGTGAGGCTGGGAATGGAATGGGGTCGAGGCCAAGGCCAGGCCATGACTGAGGGCCTAAGGGAGCTGCTCCAATACCCAGGAGCACAGGAGTGTCCAGAAGAATCAGGTGGCAGAAGTGCCTCCCTCCCAGGACTTGGGCCTCCTGGAAGGCCCTGAAAGCCTCCTGCTTGGCAGTGCCACGAAGCCAGAGACCCAAGGGATCCGTGCAGGCCCACCCTTCACCGCTCCCTGCCCTTCACCGCCGCCCACCCTCCTGTCCTCCCAGAGGTCTGAGCTGCCCCTGCCCAGCCCAAAGAAAGAAGACAGAAAACTCCCCCAGAAATGGCAACCCAGCAGCTGCGGGGTCAGGAGAGCCCAAGGCTGGAGACTCACCAGGCTCCATTGGCTGCCTGCTCCCCCTGCTGCCCTAGAGGGTTCTCGTAGCCGCCTCCAGCCAGGCCAAAGGTGTAGGAACGCCGCACGCCTGGAGCACAGGTGTGGGACACAAGGCAGCCCGTCAGAGACAGGAGCACCAAGGCCCAACCCACGTGGGCACCAGGGCCATCAAGTGAGGAAAACCCTCTGCTGGGTTCCCCTGGATGGCAGCCCAGCCCCTGGGCACCAAGAGCACAGCTGCCGGGGCGATGACCCTCAGCGGGAGGGAAGGAGGCTTGGCCACGGACCGGGGGGGCTCACCGCTCTCGTCATAGAAGTAGTGCACAGCACCCTCGGAGGTGTCGTCGAAGGTGCAGGCCTCGTGCACGTTGGCGCCGGCCCGAGTGAGCAGCAGCGAGGAGGCAAAGTGCAGGGCAGAGGGCAGCGTCAGCGCCCGGGAATGGGAGGCAGCCCGGCCCCGCTGAGCTTCCTGCAGGCTGCTGGGGAGGGGTCGGCTCATGGTCAGCACCCCTTAGAGCCAGCCGGCCCCCACTCCCGTCCAAGCAGCCGGCGGGTGCTCACCTGGGCGGCGAGCCCATGAGCGAGGCAGGGGGGGTAGGGTTGCTGCCGGCATTGTGACGCCTCCGGATGGCCTGTGCCCGCCTCACGCTGCTTGAGCGGTCCCGCTTGCCAGTCTCCTCGGCAGCTGACCAGAGAGAGAGGCCCCCCGAGCGTAAGTGACAGAGGCTTGGACAGAGCCTGAGGGAGGGTTGGGGGAGGGGGGAGACAGGTGCCCCTGCATGGATGGAGGTAAAGGTCAGGCCTAGTCCAACCATATCCCCTCTCTGTGGCCCAGCCAAATCACCTAACCACGTGGGCCTCAGTTTCCACACGTGGAAACAAGGACATGATCTGCTCTGCCCCACTGGTGACCCAGGAGAATGAGCATGGCTACTGAGAGTCCGCAAAGAGCAAAGGCTCAGGTGCTACCTGCAGGACCTGGGGCCAGGTGCCTGAGGTCTCTGCCTCGGTCTCCTCACCACTCCAGCCTTGCTTATCTGAGGCGCCTGGCAGCCAACGTCACTAGGTCGCTGTGTCCTTGTCCATCTGCTGCCTGAGACAGAGGCTGACCAGGTCCACTCCAGCTGCCTCTGGCCCAAACCCACGTCCCTACAGAGCTCGCCTCCCCCCAGCTCTGGAGCCGGCACTCACCTCCCCCCACAGCACCATCCTCCAGCAGCTCCCCCCGCCAGCCAGGCTGGTTGGCCGCAGGTCCCCGGCGGGCCTCGGCGGGCAGCACAGCGGGCTCACCGGCTGCCAGCTCCACCCCCGCCTGGACCTCCAGCTCAGCCTTGGAGCCAGCCAGGGGGCCCCTCAGGCCATCACTCCCTGCCCCGTCCATGCTCAGCACGCGGGCGTGTGTTTTGGCGCTGGCGGTACTAGGCGTCCGCTGGGTCCCATAGGGCCGCTTGGGAGGCACAGCCGTCCCCTCCTCAGCCCCATGGGGGGCCCGTCGTTTCCGGGGCCCCCCCGCCGCACCCCGAGAACTCTCAGGGGAATAGCAGGAAGTGGACGAGGAGCTGTCGGTGCTGTAGCGGCGCTGGGACCGGAGGCTGGAGGCCGGGCTGAGTTCACTGCCCTCGCTGGTGTCATCGTCCTCGAAGAAGCCCCCGCCTTCCAGCAGCGGTCGCCGAGGGGCACGGCCAGCGGGGGAGTGTCTTCGCACGGGTGGCCGCCGTTTGCTAGGCCGCAGCAGGGCCAAGTCCTTGGGCCGTACAACCAGGAGCGGCTCAGCCGGGCCCGGAGGCGTCCCTGCTCCTACGACTGTGTCAAAGGAACGCAGTGTGTCATCTGACGGGACCCCGGCATCTGGTGAAGCGGGCAGCTCTGCCTCCGAGGGTGGGTCCGTGTCGCTGCCCTCGGGGGCTTGCCCACCAGGGGGGCTGTCCAGGTGGGTCGAGTTGGTCTTCTCACTCTTGAAGCTGCTCAACGTTTCCCTGTCAGTGCCGCTGAAGCAGGAATCTGAAGAGCCGGCTTTCTGGGGCGTGGGCTCACCGGAGCCCCGCCGGTCCAGGGGCCGGTAGCCGCCCGCTCCCCGGCGGTGTTCCCGTCGACTGCTGGTCCTCACCAAGGCCCGGTCGGGCCGGGTCAGCGTCAGGAAGCTCTTGCTCAGCTCCTGGCTGAGGCTCCCCTTCAGCAGGGGGCTCATGGGAGTGTCAGCCACGCTGCTCCCACTCCAGGGGGCGCCATCTCCAGCCAGGGGAGAACGTTCTGAAGAGTCCGTGCTGGGGAGAGATGGGTCTGGGGCAGCCCCTGGAGGCGTCTGGGGGAGGTCTCCAACTATCAGAAGAGAAAAAAACACAGAACACGACAGAATGGCATTCTACAAAAGGGACTGGTGGCTGAGGGGGGTCCTACAACCCCGCTTTCTGAGAACCCGGTGGGGCAGGACGCTGAGGAGGTCCCATCTGAGAGAACAGAGAGCCCAGGGAAGTAAAAGTTGGGGCGACTCGAAGACAAGACAACTAGTCTTCTGGCCAGGCTCTTGCCAACATGCCCACTCACTCAGCTTCTCCTGTGAGCTTAGCTTCAGCATCTCTCGATCGGCAGAAGTCATGATCACGTTGTTGCTGCCCTGCTCCCGCACCAGCTCCTTGACGTCTGCAACCAGAGCCCCAGAGGCAGCGGCGGGACCTCAAGGCCTCCACGCGCCATGCCCTGCTCCACACCACCACCTTCAGCTCTGAACAGCAGCCACCTACCTCTGAGGGGCCCAGAGTCCTCCATCCGGGGCAGCAACTCCTGAGCAATAGAAAAACAAAGTATGAAGGAGCAAACAGGGCAAAAAGTAGGCTCAGGACATACCCATGTTGGGGAAAGGCTCTCAGGAGAGGAGTGGGGAAGGGAGAGGGCCAGGACCACTCACCGAGACCTGGTTGAAGCCAAACACGGAATGCTGAGAGCTACAGCGTACGGGGGGTGTGGAACTCACTTTTCGAAATACTGTCATTTCCACTCCAGGGTCCCTAGCAGTGGAAAAGAACAGTAGCTTTCAGCTAACCTTTCCTCTTCGCGTAGTACTTCTCCCACCATCCCCATCGCTCTACTCTCCGCACAGATCCCCCCGATAAATCCAGGGCCAACCATAGAACATTCAACCGTTCTTGGACCCAATGTTCCCTAAGCCCCTTCTCCATCCTCCAGGGCTCAGGCTCAGGTACCAAGGACCCTCCATTTCCAACACAGGCCCTGCCTCGCCCCACCTGGGTAGACTGCCGTCCCCCTGGGCAGGCTCTTCCTCTGGCTCCCCCATGGTAGAGTTGCGTTTCTCCACAATCTCGCCCTGGTCGAACATAGCATGCAGCCGATAGTTCACAGTCTTGATGGCAGCGAAGATGACAGCCACCACAAGGCAGTACACACCAGCCACCATCAAGCTGGGGGGCAGGACCTGGAGGTGGCAGCAAGTCAGGTCCCTCTTCACACAGCCCTGCCCCCGTGGGGTGGACCTACAGCCACAGTCAAGGCTAGGATTCACAAATTCACAACAGGACTTCACCGCCCCTGCACACAACTAGTAAGAAAGCCCTGTCGGAGGATCCTGTCTTCTTTCTAACTGGAGAGAAACTAAGTGAGGGTCTCAAGGTCACCCAGGCCAGAAAATTTTGGCCTCTCCTCCACACACTCCAAACTCCTCACTGAGTCCTCTTCCTACATCCTAGTGCCCAAGCCACAGCCCAGAATCCCTGCCAGGTTGCACCCCTCCGTGACATCTGCCCTCCCTTTCCCCAGCGGGAGTTACAGGTGGCGGCGGCGTCTCACCATGTACAGTAAAAAAGGAAAGGTGAGCAGGAAGATCCAAACATAGAGATGGAAGCAGTTGGAGAAGGTGCTCTGGTGCGGGTCGAAGAACCAACCGCCGGTGAGCGAGGCCCACACCCCCTGGCGCAGGATCTGCAATACCTGCGACCCCATGGCCCCGCCGCTGCTGCGCGCGCCCTCCTCCCGGGACCCTCATGGGGGCGGCCCCCGGCCCATGCCCCGCGTGGCGCCCGCGGGCCCCGGGGCCCGGCCTCGCGCTCACGCCATGGCCTCCCCCAGCGGAGGAGAGAGACCGGTGGGGCTAGGGTGCGAGCAGGGGGCGGGGCCGGCCCGGACAGTCAGCGGTGCGAGACCCAGGCGCGGGGGTGGAGACGCATCAGAGGCGGGGTCCGGGCCCCCACCCCCGGCCCAGATCTGCTTCCAAGGGCCGGGCCGGCAGGCAAGCGCAGGGCACGGGCCGGGCACCCGTCGGCGGCATCCAGAGGTGGGCGTGGGGTGGATGCTCTGGGGGTGCAGGCGACGGCTCCCTCGGTTCCGGCCGGGGGAAAGCCCTGGTACCCTGAGGTCCACTTCCGGGGTCACAGGTCACTCGCTTTGGGCTCCGCGCTCGCCCCGCTTCTGCGGGAGCCGGCCCAAGGGGGAGGCCGGAAGAAGGAGCCGCGAGCCGCCAACCTGCAATGGCGCATGCGCCCAACGAGCCCAGTGGGGACCCGGAAAAGGAAAACCTGGCGGCTTGAATGCGCAAGCGCAGGGAAGTGGCGGAGCGATAAGAAGCGGGAGAGTCCTATTGGGCGTGCGCAAAGTTCAGGTCTAAGGGAAGGGACGGTCCGAAAGGCAGAAGCGCTTGGGCGCATGCGCACACCTAAACGTTGCCAATCTAGCGGAGACCACTGGGCGGAACCCAAGGGATAGTTGAGGGGCCATCGAGTAAAGGCGGAGTTAACTGGCGCAAAGTTCTCCCAGTGAGTTACAAGAGGCGGGGAAAAGGATGGAGGCGCGGATCTCCCTTGGCTAAAGCGACAGTTCGCTACGGGAGCACGCCCCTCTAGGTCCGCCCTTTTTAGCGATGGACCTGAAAACTCACGTGCTACCTCTACTTCCAGGTCAGAGTTCAGACTTAAGATTGTAGAGAGCGACCCTCCAAGAACAGGCAGGAATAGTCGAAGTAGGATAGCGTCGTTTTTCTTAAAGTGACAGGCTCAAGGCAATTGGGGTCAATCCAGCGGTTACGAGAGCGGTTTAGCTATTCTGAATCCAATCACTGCGCAAATTTCTTGACCGCAGTTTCAGGTTTCCGCCCCTTCATGGGGAAGAGGCATGAATACGTGGATTGTTTCCCAGGTGAGGGAAAGAGGAGGGCCTTACTTAGACAACTCGTTCCAAGAGCTCGAGGTGCAGCCAGTTCCGTCCTCCTTGTCTTACCCACCCCCATCCCACTAGCTCTGCAAAGCTGAGCTTCTGGCCCCAGTTTCATATATGAAGAGACTGAGGCGCAGAGAGGATGGGTCCCACAGCCCTGCAACTTCGGAGCCAAGACCAAACTCGGGTTTGCCCCTCTCCCAAGCCCGGTTCTTTGCCCCAATTTTGCTGATGCGGATGTAGAGAGTGGGGATGGCCCGTCCTTAGTAGAAACCAACTTGGACCCTAAACCTGCTGTCATGGGGGGTCGGGGCTACCCTGCCCGACCTTCTGCCTCTCATTGCCCGCCTACCCGGGAACTCCCAGGCCCAGTCGTCCCGCAGCCTCTGGGAGGGGAGCGGTGCTACCCGCCCGCGTCATCTGATGCTGTTTCCTGCAGGAGGGAGAACAGCGGAAAAAAGTGAAACTCCACCCTCCACCTCTGCCTCCCGCCCCCGGGGCCAAAGTACAAAGGGAGGAGGAAGAAGGGAACGGGGTTGGAGCCATCGGGTTGAGAGAGCCCAGCCGGGAAGAGGCAGCTTGGCCCAGCTAGAGACACTCCAGCCACCCCCTGCGCAAAGAGACCCAACCGGAGTCCAGGCGCTGCCCCTTGCTGGCCCCACCTTACACTTGGCGGGTGCCGGAGCCAGACTCCCAGGACTGCTCCAGACTGAGGGACGCCCGGGCCCCTCTGTGCCAGCCATGGTGAGACGCCGGAGGCCCCGGGGGCCCACCCCCCGAGCCTGACCACACTGCCCTAGGTCGCCTTCCTCCGGAAGCCCGAGATGCGGGGGGCCGGGAGGCGACACTCCTGGCTCCCCAGAGAGGCGTGGGTCTGGGGCTGAGGGCCAGGGCCCGGATGCCCAGGTTCCGGGACTAGGGCCTCGGCAGTCAGCAAGGGTGGGGACCAGGGGCACCCAGGGAAGGTCCCCCACACCCACCAACGCCAGCTCCCAGCCATGGAGCCCTTGAAGAACCTCTTCCTCAAGAGCCCGCTGGGGTCATGGAACAGCGGTGGCAGTGGGGGCAGTGGGGGCGGCGGCGGAGGTTGGCCAGAGGGATCCCCGAAGGCGGCAGCTTATGCCAACCCTGTGTGGACAGCCCTGTTTGACTACGAGCCCAATGGGCAGGACGAGCTGGCCCTGCGGAAGGGCGACCGTGTGGAGGTGCTGTCCCGGGATGCAGCTATCTCAGGCGATGAGGGCTGGTGGGCGGGCCAGGTGGGAGGCCAGGTGGGCATCTTTCCGTCCAACTATGTGTCTCGGGGCGGCGGCCCGCCCCCCTGCGAGATGGCCAGCTTCCAGGAGCTGCGGCTGGAGGAGGTGATCGGCATCGGTGGCTTCGGCAAGGTCTACCGCGGCAGTTGGCGAGGCGAGCTGGTGGCTGTGAAGGCAGCTCGCCAGGACCCCGATGAGGACATCAGCGTGACAGCTGAGAGCGTGCGACAGGAGGCCCGGCTTTTCGCCATGCTGGCACACCCCAACATCATTGCCCTCAAGGCCGTGTGCCTGGAGGAGCCCAACCTGTGCCTGGTGATGGAGTACGCTGCCGGCGGGCCCCTCAGCCGCGCCCTGGCTGGGCGGCGTGTGCCCCCCCATGTGCTCGTCAACTGGGCCGTGCAAATTGCCCGTGGGATGCACTACCTGCACTGCGAGGCCCTGGTGCCTGTCATCCACCGAGACCTCAAGTCCAACAACAGTGAGTTTTGGGGAGCATGGGTGGAGGGTGGCATGGCCCAAGTACACACCTACTGCCAACTCTCAGCTGAGCCTACCTGGGGATCTACTAGAGGCAGGAGTTCCTCCACTAGGGGAATCTCAGTTGACCAGGGGTGCCCATGGGCTCACACTAGCCCCAAAGCAGGAGTCCCAGGCATCCAACAGTGTCCTTCATGCCCCATCCCCAGAAGGAGTCCTTGACCCCAGCTCACAGCTACCAAGTTAAAAAAATTGGAACCTCTCACGTGGACCATAAGCAACTTCCCTAACCGTGGCCACTACCTCAAGGAAGGGGAGTGCTGGATGCTGGCACCCCCTCATCTTCAGGGAACTCCCCTGAAGTTCACCGTTGTCCTGTTGGTGCCTCCTCCCCCCTCCACTTGTGGTGGGTAGCTCCTCCAGAACAGAAATCTCAAAGGGGGAAAAACCACCCCCTTCCCCTGCCCCGTGGTGGTCAAAGCTGGGGCCAGGGATGGAATTCTGGCCCCCCCTCCCCCCCGCCCTGGCTGCATGATCTCTAGCTGGTTATTTCAACTCAGAACCTCGATTTCAGACTCTGTAAAAAGGGAGTGATCGGGAGGGTGAAACGGCTTAACAGGCTGGGCATCCGATGCCTGGCACACAGTGGGTCCTCAGCCATGGGTGTGGATGTTTGAAGGCTGGATCACCAAGAGGGCTTTGCCTGGAATCAGCACTTGGGAGTGGGCGTGGCAGGGCTAAGAAAGACTCAAGCGGTAAGGCACTGCATCTCCAGCCATTTCAGGTCCTACACACTGCCCAGCATGGGCCCAAGACAAGCAAGTGACAGGTTTGGAGGGCTTTCTGAAGCAGACGAGCTTAACACCAGGCCCAAGGCAGGGAGTGTTCAGAAAGGTACCCAGTTGGATGCAGGGCCTGACAAGAGCAAAGGCAAGGAGGCAGGACCCAGCACGGTAGTGGGGACCTGGGCTGGGCCTGCTGGGGCCTCAGGTGCAGCTGTAGAGCAAAAGGAAGGGCCAGTGAGGTCACTGGAGAGGCACGGGTGGCTCTTGGTGGGGTGAGCATGGATATTTTGAGCCTCCTGGCCTGGGCTGAGCATGGGTAAGAGGCTTGTGGGGAGCAGAAAACCAGGGCCCAGTGATATCCAAGTCCTTGCCAGGGCCAGAGGGGCCTGGGGAGGCCTGCCAGCGAACTCACCCACTCCTCTCACCCATAGTAGGGGGCGGATCCCACCTCTCAGCCTCCGTCCTGGGCCCTAGCCATCTAGGGACCCCCACTCCCTGCCCCAGCCTGAGGGGGATTCCCCGAAGACATGGGGGGAGGGGACTCCCGTCTTCTGTTTTTCCTCCAGTTTTCTTTCCAGAAAAAATGGAACAATAGCCCAGGCTCCTGCTCCCCACCCTCCCCACCGCTTCCTGCGTTTCCTGCTGCCCCTGAGCCGGCTTCCTGCCCCTGCTCCAGCCTCTGCTCTCTCCCCAGCCCAGCTGCCTGCAGGGGAGGAAAGAGCTGGGGGTAGGGGGTTTGTGGGAGAGGAAGGAGCCAGGGATTGCACCCCTACTCCCCCCAAATTCCCTCCCAGAGTCTGGGTGGTGGTGAAAGGCAGGCAGGGTGCCCTTAGCCTCGCTGAGCCTGGCCTCCCACCTCGCAGACCCCAGTCCTAGGCCCGGGCTGCTGTCTGCGGCATTGGTGGGGGGAGTCCCTGGGATGGGGGGGCGCAGGCAGGAAACAATGGCGTGATTTTCCTGGACAATGGGGGCCTTGTGAGGAAGCCTGGCAGGGAGAGGAGGGGGAATTCTCTAGGCCCACGAGTCACAGGACTGACCAGCCAGCCCAGCCTGGGCCTGACCTCCCCCAATTCTCCACCAAAGGACCCCCCCCCCATTGGAGACCTGAGCCAGGCCTCCCAGAAAGGAGAAGTAGGGACCATGGGAGGGAAGCGGAAGAGACGTAAGCTGCCTAGGCCACTCCCAAACTTCACAGAGGCAGCCCAGGAAGGGGGCTGGGGGCCAGGTCCCTTTCAGAGGCCAGGGAGCCCTAAGGGGATGCTGGGAGGGGGATCTCTAGCCCCTTCTCCTCTGAGTGACCCCTGACCGCCCCATCCCCAAGGTCTACATCAGACACCAGAAGAGCAACTTGGGTTGGAACAAATTCAAGGCACTTGGAGAAAAGCAGGGGACATGGAGGTGAGGATAAGGCTTCACAGGTGTCAGGTCAAGCTGGGGGGTAGGAGGTGGCAGAAAGGCCACCAATAGAAAGAAGTCCTGAGACTTTGAGTGAGTTGCTGCCCTTCTCTGGACTTCAGATTACCTGACCAAAAAAGGGAGGCTGGCCTCCCAGCTTGAGATACTGGCACAGAAGGTGTTTCACCAGTCTGTGAGGTACCACAAGTGGCTAGAGACCCGACTGAGAGCAGCCATCAAGAGGATGGGTGGGTCCTGGCACCAGAGGAGGCGGGAGTCCCTCCCCAGCCCCAGTACATGGATCCCTTTGCCTGGTCCCTCTGCAGCTACCTGCCCCAGCCTGCTGCGGTTCTTCTCTGGAATGAACTTTCACAGAGCTTATTGAATGGTCCAGTTGTGAGTCTTCAGCAGCCGGACCGGAGGCTGTTGTGAAGCTGGAAGTAAGATGTGCTAGAGGTTGGAGCAGAAAGTCAATCTGAGAGAGATTAGCAGTAGAATCTGTAGGACAACTGTCAGATCCTGTGCTAAAGCTTTAAAAAGCGTGACCTCGCTGGACTTGCCTGGCGGTCCAGTGGTTAACTCCGCACTTCCTCTCTACAGGTGGCACGGGTTCCATCCCTGGTTGGGGAACTAGGTTCCCACATGCCGCTTGGTGCCGCCAAAAAAAAAAAAAAGTGATCTTGTTTAATACGATGACCCTCTGAGGTGGGTTTTGTCATCGTGCTCAGCTTTAACTGTTCAGTACTCAGCCCCAGTTTGGCTAAGAGGAGAGGGTAGATGGCAGGATCATTCTCTGAATTTTGAGAGATTGTGGGAAGATTTGCCAGGCATGGTGGAAGGATGAAGATGGTTGTTGAGGGCATATAGATATCAGGTAGGGCAGCTGATGGGCAGCTGGGTCGACTTCTGAACTGGAGCGCCCAGTGTGGGAGATGCCAGTGAGGAGGGGCAGCTGGCACCTGGGAGAGTCCAGGACAGCCTGGGGGCAGTGGGCCAAGGTCAAGGGGAGGCCAGGCTCTGAGGAACGCCAGCATTGAAAAGGCTAAGGGTGGGGAGGCCCTGAAGGAAACAGCAAAAGCAGCCAGAGGTCCTGGGAGCCAAGGACAGCAGGGAGGGGTTGAGCAGCAGTGCCAGATGCCCCCATGAGGCCCAGAGAGCTCAGCCAGCAGCAGGATCAGGAGTTGTGGCTTTAGACCTAGAAAAGCGAATACCTGCTTCTGTCACCTCCTCTGAGAAGTCTTCCCTGACTCGCTGGGCTGTATTAGGTGCCCGTGTCCTCTGCCCCCACTATGGTGCTGTCGCTCTGGGCAGGACTGCTGAGAGGTGTGCCCGGAAAGGACGTGTGTTCAGAAATGTCATTGGCTTGGATGTCACTTCTCTACAGTGCAGTTGGCTGTAACCAGAAAAGTAGAGAGGCCTCTTCAGAACCTTGAAAATTCTATGATTTTGTCTTCTTTTTATTCCTCTAAAACTTCTCTCTTTTGAGCCATGCTTTTCCTGGTGAGAGATTTGCAAGCTGCTGCTTCTCCTCTCTGTACAGAGTATGGTGGCCCCATTTGGGACAAAGCCATGAGCCCTTGCCACGTCTATCCACTACTACATTTGTCCCAAACTCCTTTCTAGCCAAGAACCACCACTTTCTTAGACCCCTTTCTCTCTCTTCACATCCAGCTGCATCAGTGGCTATCTTTTGGAATCTTTCCCCTGGGAGCGGCTGCGCTAGCCACAATGGGACATGGACACCAGGGGTCTGTAGTGCCTGCTGGGCTTCCTTTCTCACCAGGGGGTTTCCTCCTGCTCCCCACCCCGAGGCAGGTTCTGATTAACACTCCTGCCTCAGCAAAATGACAAGACACAGGTTTCTCTTGAAATCAAAGTTACAAATGCTGAGAGGCTGCCATATTGCCCACTTTCTTGTTTTTTTGGCCACACCGTGGCATGCGGGATGTTAGTTCCCCAACCAGGGATCGAACCGTGCCCCCTGCAGTGGAAGCGTAGAGTCTTAACCACTGGACCGCCAGGAAGGTCCCCATGTTGCCCATTTCTATTCCGTGCAGTGTTAGGACAAAGTGAGAGCACTGGCTTTGGAACCACACAGACCAGGTCGTGGCATCTGCTTTATTTGCATATGCCCTCGGTTAACTCAAATTATTGCTCAGTTTCCTCTTCTGCAAAATGGGGATAATGATGTCTATCTCATAGGTTTTTGTGTGTGAGTGCTAATGCTGAGTGTAAAATGCCTGGCCTCTAGTAAGCCCTTGGTAAATGTTTCCCAGCATCGTGCTTATTGTCTGATTCTACCCCAACCCCAGCTGTGAGCTCTCCAGGGCAAGACCGAGACCAGTTCTGCTCGGTGCCCCCAGTACCCAGCCAGGATGTCTGTCCGATGACAGTTTGCTCCCAGCTCCTCCCTTGTCCCCACCACCTGAGCCTGGAGCACCACAGCCCTTCCTCTCTTCCCCAGTTCTGCTGCTGCAGCCCATTGAAGGTGACGACATGGAGCACAAGACCCTGAAGATCACTGACTTCGGCCTGGCCCGCGAGTGGCACAAAACCACGCAAATGAGTGCTGCAGGCACCTATGCCTGGATGGCTCCCGAGGTTATCAAGGCCTCCACCTTCTCTAAGGGCAGCGATGTCTGGAGGTGCGACTGGGTGGAGGCTGGACAGATACAGGGCTGCAGAGGGCAGAGGTGGCTGCCAAAATCTAGGGCTGGGCAGACAAGCAGAGCCCAGAGGGAGGGACACAGACCACTGAGCTCTTGGTTGCCTTGGGATGAAATGGCAACGAGTAAGTAGAGGAGGGGACATAGACCCTTTGTCTCACCCACAGTTTTGGGGTGCTCCTGTGGGAACTGCTGACTGGGGAGGTGCCCTACCGTGGCATCGACTGCCTTGCTGTAGCCTATGGAGTGGCCGTTAACAAGCTCACACTGCCCATCCCATCCACCTGCCCCGAGCCCTTCGCACAGCTCATGGCCGGTAAGGGGATGGGGCAGGAGGGTGAGGGGCAGAGCTCCTTGGCCCAGGACATATCCACTCACAGACCCCTTCTTATCCTGTCCCCCCTCCACTCCGTTTCCCCAGATTGCTGGGCGCAGGATCCCCACCGCAGGCCCGACTTCGCCTCCATCCTTCAGCAGTTGGAGGCGCTAGAGGCGCAGGTCCTGCGGGAAATGCCGCGGGACTCCTTCCATTCCATGCAGGAAGGCTGGAAGCGCGAGATCCAAGGCCTCTTTGACGAGCTGCGGGCCAAAGAAAAGGTGGGAGGAGTCGGGGTCCCAGGGTTGGAAGGGGACGCCGGGAAGGAATGTCTCCCCGGTTTCCATGGGGCAGAAGGTGGGGGTGAGCGTCTGAGACCGCACCCGACTCACTCCACCGCCTCGCCTCCATTGTCCCGGGCACAGGAACTACTGAGCCGCGAGGAGGAGCTGACCCGCGCGGCGCGTGAGCAGCGGTCACAGGCAGAGCAGCTGCGGCGGCGCGAGCACCTGCTGGCCCAGTGGGAGCTGGAGGTGTTCGAGCGCGAGTTGACGCTTCTGTTGCAGCAAGTTGATCGCGAACGGCCGCACGTTCGCCGCCGCCGCGGAACCTTCAAGCGCAGCAAACTCCGCGCGCGCGACGGCGGCGAGCGCATCAGCATGCCGCTCGGTAAGGGGCGGGTCCCAGCACGCCGCCCGCCTTTGGCTTCGTGGGCGGAGGGGTGGGGTCAGGCGGGTGTGCTGGACACACCGGGATTGGGCTAGGGCGTTGGTGGGTGGGCCTGTGAGCTGAGGCTGGAAGGGGTGGGGCCAGGAGTGTGTTTTCGTTTGTGGGCGGTTTTTGGCGGGGATGTTTGCATGTCGGCCTGGGAGCGGCTACGGCCAGGAAGGGGCGGGGCTCGTGAAAGCTATGAGAAAGCCGAGGGAGTGGGGTGGGCCGCCTCCTGGGAATCTCCGACTCCGCTGCGCTTCTCCGGGTAGAGAGGTCTTTCCTTACCGAGAGCCTGGGGCCCAGGAAGGCAGTGAGGCCGACCCCAGTCACCCAGCAACTGTGCCAGGCCCTGTTCCAGCACTGCCTGCGTGGCCTGGGAGCTGCCGAGGGGCCCTGCGGCTTAGGATCCAGTCTCTCTCCTTCACCACAAACCTGCGCCCTGCTTCCCCCCAACCCCAGACTTCAAACACCGCATCACCGTGCAGGCCTCTCCCGGCCTGGACAGGAGGAGAAACGTCTTCGAGGTCGGGGCTGGGGACTCGCCCACCTTCCCCCGGTTCCGGGCCATCCAGTGTAAGAAACTTCGCCTCCCCTTGCCCATGCCCTTACCCCCAGACCTTATCTTTTTGTCAGTCAAACCTTATCCTTGGAAGTAGATCCCACACACTGTCTCCTCCTCTTCCCCCCTGCTCCCAGGCTCCCTCCCCTATCCGGCTAAACTGGTACCTCTAAGTTCCCCAAGCAGCATGCATTTTACAACTTTTTTCAGTCTAGCAATTGGATGACACTGTGTCCCATTCACTTTCCTAAAGACTTTGCTAATATTAACTTAATTCCCCACGAAGACTCTGAGGTAGATGTCCTTGTTATTATATAAGTTTTACTAATGAGAAAAGTGAGAAAAGTAACTGCCTAATGCTGCACAGCTAGCAAGTGGCAGGGTCAGAATTCAAACCCACGCAGTTTGCTGCAGTGGCTATACTAACTACTAAGCAGTAAACGCCGGGTGAAGAAGGACTAGATGAGATGCCTCACTGCCAGTCCCAGGACCCCACACCCACCTACCCCGCCCCAATTCTGTTCAGATTCTCTGTGGCCCAAAGCTCACCCTGGGAATGGGATGGGGCCCAGCCTGACCCACACACCACCCCCGTCCTCCAAGAAGTTACCCCTGGAGCTCGATTCTCATGATGGGAGAACAAGGATCAAGGTTCTTGACCTCAGCTCAGACTCCTTCCATTTCCCCCCTCCCCCGCCCACCACAGTGGAGCCTGCAGAACCAGGCCAGGCATGGGGCCGACAGTCCCCAAGACGTCTGGAGGACTCAAGCAATGGAGAGCGGCGAGCATGCTGGGCCTGGGGCCCCAGTTCCCCCAAGCCCGGAGAAGCCCAGAACGGGAGGTGAGTGCCTGAGCGCCACCCACCGAGTGTCTTCTGCCTCCCGACAGTCCTGAGATTCACGAAGCACAACTCCCCTCTTGTCCCCTCACCAGGAGAAGGTCCCGCATGGATGAAGCCACGTGGTACCTGGATTCAGATGACTCATCCCCCTTAGGATCTCCTTCCACACCCCCCATGCTCAATGGTGAGTGGCCTTGTCTTCCCCCAGCAGACTGTTGCTGCACTCCTGTGGGTACTATGGGGAGGCTACAAGAAGCCAGCCTGCAAGGCAGCATTCAGGCAGAATCCAGGTCTGACCCATCAGCCCACAACTGAGCTGGATCCAGCCTAGGCCTCAGGGAGCCTATTCAGGGCTGGCCTGCAAGAGGGCTCTCCCCTGGCCGTGGGGCAGCTGCTGTGACCTCAGCAAGCTCTAGGGAAGACAGGAAAACAAGGAACGGTGCCCCCCATTTGGGACCCAGGGGAAGCTGGGCTGAGAGAAGAGAAGGAAGCGGTGCGTGTGGGGTGAAGCTAGACAAGTGGCTGCCACACTGTGCTTCTCGGAGTCCTTTCTGGGGAGCCTGTAGATGGAGAAGAGGATGAGAAATCCGAACGGGTGGGGATCTAGGGCCAACTCCCTGCATCTGGGGCAGTTTTGGACTTTTCTGTTTTCCATAATGGCAATAGCACTTACTGCGTGTCAGGCATTCCGTCCAAGCAACAATCTCATGAGGGATTATTATACTCATTTGAGAGATGAGAAAACAGAGGCTCTGCGAGGTAAAGTAATCTGCCTAAATCCCCCAGCTAAGGATTTGAACCCAGGGAGACTTTGACTCTCATGCTCGTAGTGAGCTTTCCCAGAAACTTTCACTTGAAGATAGGGTTTCTCACATACAAACTGCTTGGGAAGCTAGGGGGTTAGCAGAAACTGGGGCTCCTGTGTCAGAGGGACAAGGGCTCAGCTCAGCACTGCCCAGCATTGGCAGGGACTAGAAAGTTGCAGGCTCCCTTGCCCGTGGGTCCCTTTAGAACCTCCAGCTGTGCATGCTTTTCACAGCCAGGGTATAGAACCTGGCTTAGCTGTTATCAGACCAGAGTCCTATTCAGCAAACAAGTCAGACTCACTCCTCTCACCCCACCCAGCGCGTCACCTCCACCATTACCTGAACTACATTTCACAGTAATAACAACAGCAAATGTTTATTGGGTCCTTCCTATGTGCCATTTTATAGAGGAGGAAACTGAGGCACAGAGAGGTTAAGTGGTTTGAAATAGGGCATACAGCAGAACAGGGATTTGAGCCCAGGTCTGACTCCAGACGCAGGGCCCTGGAGCCCTGTCTGCCACACCATTTTCTGCTCCAGCAGTTGCATTGCCCCAAGCTAGCTGTGCTGCAGGCACTGAGCTGAGAATTGGAAGGCCAAGGGGGTTGCTTGGAGTCACCTGCTCTAGAACATCCCAGGCCAGAAGGGTCAGTGGAGAACTTAAGGTCCTGTCAACCTGGGTGTGTAGTCTGAAGGAGCCCCTGACCATATTCTGCAGATCCATTTGGCCTTACGCACCCTGAGCTCCCAGGAGCAGGGACACAACGACCTGGACCCCATCTTTCTCCGGCTGGCCCTCTTACCTAAAAGGATATCACCTGTCCCAGCCCAGCTCCTGGCTGAGCACTTGGTTCCCCTCGTGTAAGCCCACCCTCCAGCCATCTTGGGCGCACCCACGAGTGCATGACCTTGACCTCCCAACCACCCACAGAGTGAAAGACCTGGCTAAGAATCAAAGGCCCTATGAGATTGTCCCAGGCATTAGCCACACCACCAGGGAGCCCCATCTCCCACCCGTTGTCCGCACCTGGGTGTTCTGGCCCCTGGGGAACTGGTTGCAGTGAGTGGCAGGTGGGTGGGCGCACTGACAGCAGCTGTGCCATGAAGCTTGTTGCCCTGGAGCCACTAACTACCACGTGGCCCCATCCTCTCTGTGAGGCCCCACAGAAGCGATTTTCACCTTCATCTCTGGGTCAACGATTTTTCCGCTTTCTCCTTAACAACAGGGCTGCCAGCTCTTACTGCCAGGGAGCTTAGAGGCAAATTACAATCTTTGCCGAGTGACCTGGGGCAAGTCGCTTACTTTTGGGAACCTCAGTTTCTCAGAATATCGGCCTCAGGAACTTCTTTCCATTCTTAGTTTGTGTGCTGACCTCCAGCTTCACTTAACTTTGTTCCATTTTCCTTGCCTGTTTTAAACATGTTTTTCCCCTGTTCTGTTTAAACTCACTGTAAACGATCCGTTTCTTCACCTGTAAAGTAGCGTCACAGCAGTCACCTTACATGGTTGTCACAAGGATCATAAGAATGGACTCTTCCATCAAACATGGATTGACATATATTATGAGCCAGGCATCAATGTGCTAGAGGTCAACACTGCCCTGACCTCGGGGAGGGCCTAGTCTGGTGGAAAATTAGACTCAGAAATAAACAAGGACAGTAGAGAGTAGTACTTGGTGGGGTGAGGGCTGTACAAGGCATAACATGAGCAAGAACTGCACAGGTCACAGGGGATTCTGGCAAAGCTTCTAAAAGAGGAAAATCCTCTTGTTTTCCTCTCCATTCTACTCACTTCACTTCTGACACCAGATGCCTGGGGGTTTTCCCCACACCGACCAATTCTGGGACACCAGCTGGGGGTCCTACAATCCAATCCAATTCTAACACTGCCTACCTGGAGTTAGTTTGTGTCAGACCCCACAGGTTAAGGGTTCAGGCCCGCAGGACTGCTCCTCCCCACTTCAGACACCACTTGTAAGTTCGGGTTGTCACCTGTGCTCCCCACCAACCAGCTATAAATCAGAGGTCCCCACCTCCCCCTCCTCAGATCTGCTAATTTGCTAGAACAGCTCACAAAGCTCAGGAAAGCCATTTACTTACTAGATTACCAGTTTATGTAAAAGGATACAGGTCAAGAACAGCCAGACGGAAGAGATGTGTAGGGCAGAGTATGTGGGAGGACACGGAGTCTCCACGCCCTCTCCAGGCGCGCTACTTTCCCAGCACCTCCACTGGTTCACCAACCCAGAAGTTCTTGGAACCCTTTGGCTGGGTTTTTATGGAGGCTTCATTACATGGACATGATTGATTGATTAAATTCTTGGCCTTTGGTGATGGGATTCAATCTCCAGCTCCTCCCCTCCCCAGTGCAGGTGGAGGCTGAAAGTTCCAACCCTCTAATCTCATAGTTTGTTCCCTTGGCAACCAGACTCCATCCTTAGGAGCTTTCCAAAAATGACTGCATCAGTATGAACTCAGATGTGGTTAAAAGAGCTCCTCATGAATAACAAAAGGCGCTCCTTTCACCTTTATCATTCTAAAACTTAGGAAATTGCAAGGGTTTGGGGAGTTCTGTATCAGGTATGAGATGAAGACAAAATATATACCTTTTTATAAATCAGAATGTCGCAGCTTCACGGAGGATGTGACATCTCAGCTGGGTCTTGAATGGTAAATAAGGGATCGCTGAGAGCCGAGGTGGGGAAGGTGTGCTGAGCGGAGGGAATGGTGTGTGTACGGCCATGGGGCCCACCACACCTGAGGAAGATGAATCCTGGTTGGAACTCAGAGGGAGAGTTGAGAGCCAGGGACTCACAGCCCTGAAGCAGCAAGTGGGGTTCAGGCCTGCATCCCCTCGGTCTGTGGAGCCCAGTGCAGGCCCAGCACATGGGCCAGCAGATGTTTGTTGAATGAATGAGTGAAGCTGGAAAGGCAGGCAGGAGCCAGTTCAGGAAGGGCCTGGAAATTGATGGGGGAGTTTTGTGGGGTTTTTTTTGCGGTACGCGGGCCTCTCACTGTTGTGGCCTCTCCCGTTGTGGAGCACAGGCTCCGGACGCGCAGGCTCAGTGGCCATGGCTCACGGGCCCAGCCGCTCTGCGGCATGTGGGATCTTCCCGGACCCGGGCATGAACCCGTGTCCCCTGCATCAGCAATTGGACTCTCAACCACTGCACCACAAGGGAAGCCTGATGGGGGAGTTTTTAAGCAGAGACTTGTCTTTAGCAGATTTGCATTTTAGAAGACAGTGGCCACTGCAGGGGTGGGGTGGGGTGGGGTGGGGTGGGGGGATAAGAGTCAGAGAGATGGGGGGAATTCCCTGGCGGTCCAGTGGTTAGGACCCCTGTCCTCTCACTGGCAAGGGCGCGGGTTCAGTCCCTGGTCAGGGAACTAAGATCCCGCAAACCGCATGGCGTGGCCAAAAAAAAAAAGAGAGAGAGAGATGGGGTAAGGGTTGTGGCTGAGGACAGGGACCCCAAGCAAAGTCCTGGTTCATAGCAGAAGCTCACTTTTCCCAGCTTTGCATTTCTTCTCTGGACACCCAGCCCAGTGCTCCACTCCAGGCAGGCCCAAGGAAGAGAGAGAAAGCTTTGAAACCCAGACAAGGAGCTTAGACTTTCTTCTAGTGGCAGTGGAAAGCCATGTCAGGTTCCAGGGCTAAGGAGGACCTGACAAAATTGGGGTTTATGGGAGGCCATCACAGACTGCCCTACGTCCTCAATGACAGGTTCCCCAGACCCACCCCAGGTGGTCTAGAATGGAGTCAGGCCAACCCTAGGCCCACAGGTTAGGACACAGATGTCCTGGAATCCAGGGCAGTTCAGGCTTAGCTGAGCCCTTAACCTCTCCACGCTTGGGACACGAGGATCAGACAACATAATGCCCCTAAGCCATTCAGCTCAGGCCTGACACAAACAACTCATCTCTCTGAGCCTCAGCTTCCTCATTTCTGGAATAGGGACAGTGATGCGTGCCTCTCAGGGCTGTTGTGTACATTGGAATTGACCTGTGTGCTACCGCTGGAGGAGGGGGCAGGCAAGCAGAAGGACCAGGGCTGCCCAGCCAGGAAGGAGGTGGGCACAGAGCACGGGTCCCAGACCTGTCCCTGGACCCCTCCGGATATCCACTGAGGCCCCGATCTGGCCTCAGCTTGCTTGCTGGTGGGATCCCCTGCCTTCCCTCCAGCCCACCCTCCATCTCTGGGCTCCAGGGCACCCGGTTGCCTCCCAGGCTTTGCTCCTGCTGGTTCCTCAGACTGCGATGCCCACCCCGCCCCGCCCCGCCCCTTCTGAAAGGCCAGAATGTGTGTCTGCTTGGGGAAGGCGCGGCGGCCTGGGAGGAGTTGGGCTGGCCGAGCAGTGGAGTCAGGGAAGCTGTCGGAGGAGAGCAGAAGTCAGTCCTTGCTCCAGGGCCGCCGAGGGGGCCCCCCGAACTCGGCCTAACCTGTTTACCCGCCACCAGGTAACCCCCCGCGGCCGAGCCCGGAGCCCGAGGAGCCGCGGCGGCCGGGCCCGGCGGAGCGCGGCAGCGGCTCCGGGACGCCCAAGCTGATCCAGCGCGCGTTGCTGCGCGGCACCGCCCTGCTCGCCTCGCTGGGCCTCGGCCGCGACCTGCAGCCCCCGGGGGGGCCGGGCCGCGAGCGCGGGGAGCCCCCGCCAACGCCCCGCGCCCCGCTGCCCACGCCGTCCCCCGCCGAGCCGCCCCCCTCCCCGCTCATCCGCTTCTCCCCCGAGATGCCGGACGCCCAGGCCTCCCCGCTGAGCCCCGACGCCCCCGGCTCGCCCTCCCCCGCGCCCCTGCTGCTGGAACTGGGGGTCCCCGCCGGCCAGCCATCAGCCAAGAGTCCCCGGCGCGAAGAGGAGAGGCGCGGTGAGTGGCCTCTGCCTGGTGACGAAGGGGAGGAGGGGCTGGTGGGGACGTGCAGGGCAGTACGGGCCGGGGCCACAGCTGTCTGCTGGACCCCAGACCGCCCCCTCAGGGCGATGAGGATGCACTGTAGGGAACTGAGTTCCCCGTTCAGCCATCCATTGGGGAGGGGGGCGGGGGAGGGGGGCGGGGGCGGGGGCGGGGCCCAGGCCAGGCCAGTTGTGAGATGATAGAAATAATGAAGACGATGACGTGCCAGGCACCGTTCCTAGTGCTTTACAGAGGTTGCCTCGTTCAATTATCGAAACAGGGCCGTGAACTAGGTGCTCTGGTTATACCTATTTTTTAGATGAAATATCAAGGGACTGCAGGCTCCCACTAGTAAGTGGCCGAGCTGGGATCCAAGCCCAGGTCCCTGTGCTCCAGAGGTCTCCTCACTCTTAACTGCTACATAGTAAACAGATGCGCCACCAAGCATGAAGGGCCCATGGAAGCGATGAGTCCCGTAACTCACTGTAGAGATGAGGAAACTGAGGCCCGGAGCAGGGCAGTGCCTCCTGGGGACACCCAGGAGCTGGGGACTGCCTGACCTCGGCCCCCTCCCCCTCCCTTCATAGGAAGCGCCGTCTCGCCCCCACCAGGGATATCACGTTCTGCTCCCGGCACCCCAGGTACCCCACGCTCACCACCTCTGGGCCTCATCAGTCGACCTCGGCCCTCACCCCTTCGCAGCCGCATCGACCCGTGGAGCTTTGTGTCAGCCGGGCCACGGCCTTCACCCCTGCCCTCGCCACAGCCTGCGCCCCGCCGGGCACCCTGGACCTTGTTCCCGGACTCAGACCCCTTCTGGGACTCTCCACCCGCCAACCCCTTCCGAGGGGGCCCTCAGGACTGCAGGGCGCACACCAAAGACGTGGGTGCCCAGGCCCCGTGGGCGCCAGAGGCAGGGCCCTGAGTGGGCCGGGCTGCTCCCCACGCCCCCACCGCCCTCCAGGAGCCGCAGCATACACTGGAATAGGAGCTGGTCATGCCTCTGTAGCTGCCCTGGTTTCGCCCAGGGACCCCGCCCCCTCTGGGGGTCAGGAACACTACACCGCACAGGAAAGCCTTCACACTGGACGGGGGGCCCGCACCCCTCCACACCTGCAACGTGTGGGTCCCCCGACTTACCCGCCCCACTGGGGCCCAACACTGTACCCAGCTGGTTGGGAGGACCAGAGCCTGACTCAGGGAATTGCCCCCAGGGGTGGTGCAGGGAGGAGGGGAGGTGCCGGGGAGAGGGGCCGGCCTTAGCTGTCACCAGCACTTTTGACCAAGTCCTGCTACTGTGGCCCCTGCCCCAGGGCTTCGTGCCTGGGCCCCCCTGCCCCGGGGGTCATCTGGGGCCGGGGCTCTCTGGGTGCCTTCCTGCCGCCCCGGCCAGGGTTGGGGCCATGGCCTCGGGATCCAATGAAGCCAAATAAACTCCCCAAGCTGTCTCCCCAAGCACAGGCTGTCACTTTCTTGGAGGTAACCAGGGGATCCAAACCGTCACATGACCCTGGTGACCTCATGCCCTCAGCACAATGGCAGTTGGCCTGGGCCTAGGCTGTGTTGCTCTGCATCACATCCCTCTCCTCGGGTCAAGTCCGCTCGATCATCAGGCATTCAAGGCCCTTCTCAGCCTCCCTGGCACCCGCACACTTGGGCCTCACCCATCTTCTCCCACCCTCACTGCGCCTTTCCCACCACTTCAAGCCACTGTGTTGGCTCTGATTCTTCCTGTTGCCGGGTGGTCCTGGCTTATCCTTAAGGCCCAGCGACAACATCACCTCCCCTGGGCTGCCCTCCCAACTGGCTGCTCCCACCCCAGGCAGCTCGCTGAACTCAGGAGCCCCCAGCCCTCTGGGTGGCACCTTGGTGCTTTGTCCTGGGTTTGTTTATATCCCGTGGTGTGGACACAGGAGGGGGTCCCCCACCCTGACACCTGGCTCCACTCAAGCTTCTCTTAATGCCACGGGGTTCTGCGGACTACCCCTCCCACACCATGCCCTAGGGCAGGGGACCCTGGGCTCAGCCCCTCCATGGTTTGTGGGAGTCGGGGTCCGGGCTCCGTCTCCCCCTCCCCTGCGCACTCCGTGGCAGCCAGACCTACTGTGACTCCAGTGTTCACCAGGGTGGGGACTCAGGAGGGCTGGGCGTGAAAGGTTCTCAGGAAGCAGAGTGGAGGGGGCATCATCTGTCCAGGGCGCTCTGGGCATCCTCCGCTCCTGTCCTCACCTCACCACCCTGCCCCACCTACCCCATCCCAGGTCCCACCAGCCCTCTCCCACTCCACAGCCCAGGCCGCCCCGTTTCCATCCGGGATGCCTGCACCAGGCCCCTCCATAAGTCCCCTGAGCCACATGTCCTCAAGGCCCTGTGTCCTGACCCCCAACTCCACCCCACCCCAGCAGGCCCGTTTTTCTCACCACCCTAGCTCTTTCCCACCTGGCCTGGCCTCTTCTCTTCCCCAGCTGAAATGTCGCTCCTCAGAGGAGCTTTCCAGGTGATGTTCCCCTCCCCCAGAACTCTCCCCCATTACCCAGGGCGTTTCCTTCAGGGAGCTTATGATGATGTGAACTCGTCCTGCTTCCTTGCTAACAGGTTTCTTGTGTGAACACCGGGAGGGCAGGGACCTGGTCTGTCCTCTCCCCTAACGTCCTCTGGGTCCGGGCACCTGCTGAGTGGGTGAATGGGGTCTGTGAGTGAGCTGAGTGAGTTCATCCTTGAATAAACCACCACAGTGTGACTGGGAGCCAGTCAAGTTACCTCTCGGGCTCTCGCCTTCCTCCATCCCACCCCGGACCGCCCACCACCCGACCACCCAGCTTTGGCGAACCGGGCCAAAAACTTCTTGCCCCAGAAACTGGGAGGAGTTATCCAGCTCACGTCCTCGCCAGTCCCACTCACCCCAGCTGCTGTCCCAGGCTTCCCTCCCTCGCCAGCCACCCACGCAGCAGCTCCTCCCAGCCGCACCCCGCCCAGCCCCTCCCAGGCGCACCCTGCCCGGCCCCTCCCAGCCGCATCCCACCCGACCCCTCCCAGGCACCTGTGGTGGAGCAGTCGGCTCCCAGGGCACCTCTAATGGACTCCGGGCGACACACCATGGGGGCTCTGAGGCCCTGGGCCCGATACGGGATACTGGTTGTGGCCCACCTGCTAGCCCTGGGGCTTGGGGCTGCAGTGCTCCAGGCCCTGGAGGGGCCTCAGGCACTCCAGCTCCAGGTCAACCTCAGGGCTGAGCTGGCCACTTTCCAGGCGGAGTACGGGGCCTGCCTGCCACCCAGGGCACTGGAAGAGCTGCTGGACACTGCCCTGGCAGCCCAGGCCCACGGGGTTTCCAGCCTGGGCAATGGCTCCGAAGCCAGGAACTGGGATCTGCCCTCGGCCCTACTCTTCACTGCCAGCCTCCTCACCACCATGGGTAAGGCCGCCAGGAGGCCGGGCAGGAAGGGGCTCTTGAGGCCATCGCTACTTGGGGTCCCTGGGGGTGCAGCCCTTCCCCCAGCCCCAAAGTGCTATACAGAGCCCAGGCCTTATTAGGCCTGTCATCACAGCTGGGGCTCCCCACACCAACACACCCCAACTAGTGCCTCAACTTAACTGCCAGGAGGGGTGTGGGCTCCTCAGTCCCACCCCCAGGCACCCTTTGAGACCCAGGAGAGGTGCCCAGACCCCGCGGGCCTGAGGCGAGACTGGGGACATGAATTATGGGATGGATTCTTGGATGGAGGGAAATGGAGTGAACCCAGGGAGTGCAGGACCACCATCCCGGAGGAGTGTGAGGGAAGGCCCCCGGGGGAGGAAGGCCCCATGAGGTGGTAGCCAAGGCAAGAGGGCACAGAGATAGACACGAGGGAATTCCTGGCAGAGGGAACAGCATGTGTGAAGGCCCAGAGAAATAAAGCAACAGGACTCTCAGCCCTGAGGGGATTTGTCCTGCAAAGTGTCTGAATATTTTTTAAAGGCCATTTTCCATCTTCTTTTTAAAATATTTGGTTTTGGCTGCACTGGATCTTCATTGCTGTGCGCAAGCTTTCCCCTAATTGTGGCAAGCGGGGGCTCCTCTTCATTGTGGTGTGCAGGCTTCTCATTGCGGTGGCTTCTCTTGCTGCAGAGCACGGGCTCTAGGCGCGTGGGCTTCAGTAGTTGTGGCACGTGAGCTCAGTAGCTGTGGCTCACGGGCTCTAGAGCGCAGGCTCAGTAGTTGTGGTGCACGGGCTTCGTTGCTCCGCAGCGTGTGGGATCTTCCCAGATCAGGGCTCAAACCTGTGTCCCCTGCATTGACAGGAGGACTCTTAACCACTGAGCCACCAGGGAAGCCCCATTTTCCATCTTTTGGAAAAATTGGGAAACCTATTTGCACTGAGCCAGAATCCTTGTTGGAGTAGAACAGGGCCTGCCCTGGGGAGAGAACACATGCTCTCCAGCCCACCCCAGTCCCTTTGCACATGCTTCTCCAGCCTTGAATGCCTTCTCTCATGTGTGCTGCCTCTTTTGCAGCCCTTCATGTCAGGTGTCCTGACTGGTTTTCCTGCCTGCCTTCCCCACTGGAGCCTGGGCAGACTCTGATTCCAGCACAAGGCCTGGCACCCAGGATAACTTGATATATCTTTGGGGAATGAAAGAAGGGGTAACATTTCACCTGGTGGCTTTGGAAGTGGGAGTCAAGGGCAGAGCTGAGGAATCTCTCAGGAAGCCAGGCTGCCTTGGGGTAGGACAGCAGCTCTCAGAACTGTCCCAGCTACAAGAGGCCTGAGGGGACTCTTTTAATCCTTTCTTGTTCCAGAAGATAAAAGAGTGCCCCGGAGAGGTTAAGGGACTTGAGTAAGACCCCAAGTGAATGTGGAGCAGAGCCAGACAGAGCCCCGGCCTGAAGAGTTCCGGCAATCTCGGCCACCAGAGGGCAGCCTTCTACCGGAGGGAGGCTGCAGGAAGTGGCTACCCGGCAGGCATCCCACTCAGGTGCTCATTACCTTTGTCTCTCTCCTCTCCAGGTTATGGCCACATGGCCCCACTATCGGCAGGTGGAAAGGCCTTCTGTGTGGTCTACACGGCCCTGGGGCTGCCAGCCTCCTTAGCACTTGTGGCTGCACTGCGCCACTGCCTGCTGCCTCTGCGCAGCCGCCCGGGTGCCTGGGTAGCCATCCACTGGCAGCTGACGCCGGCCACGGCTGCGCTACTGCAGGCATCTGGACTGGGCCTGCTAGTGGCTTGTATCTTCGTGCTGCTGCCAGCACTGGTGCTGTGGGGTCTGCAGGGCAACTGCAGCCTGCTGGAGGCCATCTACTTCTGCTTCAGCTCACTCAGCACCATCGGCCTGGGGGACCTGCTGCTTGGCCGTGACCATGGCCTGCATCCAGTGCTTTACTACCTTGGCCAGTTCGCACTTCTGGGTGAGTCCAGCTGCCAAGGAGCGTGACACGGAGGAGAGGAGGGAAGAGAAGCCTGGACTACAACTCCCATAAGCCACTGGGGGAGACTGAGCCTCACAGGTTGGAAGGACCCTGCCCCAGGGAAGGGTGTGGGAGGTTTAGTCTGAAGTGCTAAGAGAACTGTGAGCGCGGGTCACTCGCTGGGAGGTGAGTGGGAGGCATCCTCAGCACCCTGAGAGCTGCCCTAGTAACCTCTCCTCCCCAGGTTACTTGCTCCTGGGGCTCCTGGCCATGCTGCTGACCGTGGAGACATTATTGGAGCTGCCCCAGGTCCGTGCCATGGTGAAGTTCTTCAGGTCCAGGGGCCCTCTGAACGCTGAGGACGAAGGTGGCATCCTAGGCCAGGATGAACTGGCTCTGAGCACCCTGCCACCCTCAGCAGCAGCCTCAGAACGGGCCCCAGCTTGCTGACAGGTGTCAGTGATTGAGTTGAGCTCCTTCCAGGTGGAGAAGCCTGAGGAGGAGGCCATCGGCAGTGGCTGGGGCAGCCTCTGGAGGTCGGAGGGGAAGGGATGGATGTGAGGACCTCAGGGAATAATGTGTTAATAAAAAAAGAAACGGGCAACACCGCCGACTGTTTTCGTCTCCTTTCGAAATGGGACTTCCCTACAGTGATCAACAATCCAAACCCCATCATCCTTCGAAGGCAGAGGTCAAGCCTCTGGTCTGGCCTCTGCCGGCATCTGAGAACCTCAACTCCACACAGCCCCAGTAAGGATCACAGACAACATTATCCGCCGAGACCCCACCCCCTTCCGTCTATTGAAAGCCCCAGTCGTCCTGAGAAAGCCCCGGAGCACCGGCTTGGCCTTTTCTAACTTTATTTCTCGCAAGGAACAGGAAGAGGGGGGAGGGCGGGGACGCGGCGGTTCACGAGCCATCCCTCTCCCTCGGTGCTGGCCGGCTGCCCTCGGGGAGGGGTTCTGGGGGGCGCGCCTGGGACCCCCCAGCCCACCACGAACACACACACACACACACACTCACACGGACTAATAAATACGCCCAGGCGGCGCGGCCGCCCTGCCGCCCCTATCCGTCGGGGCCTGAAGGGCCGCGCGTCCCCTCCTGGTAAAGGGTGACGACGGCCCCTACTGGCCACGCGCGGCATCGGGGAGGGTCCGGTCTCCTCCCGGAGCGCAGGCCCGAAGCGGCGACCGGGCGCGACGGGGAGAAAAGCTGCCCTCTGGACGGACCGGGAGGGGCGAAAACGTCTGGGCCCTCGCGGCCTCAGCTCAGCACACAGCGTTCGCGCCGGTTCAGCTGCCGGCTCAGCTGCCGGCTCAGCTTGCGGCGCTGCTGCTCCAGACCGCGCTCCAGGCGCTCGTCCTCCTCCAGGGCGCTGGGAGGGAACGGGTTCAAGTCAGCCCCAGCGTCGGGCCCCACAGAAAGGCCGCCCCCGGGGTCCAGGCCGAGCACGCCTCCGAGAGCCACCCCGGAGCCTCCCAGGTCCCAGCGCATTCCGGCCCCACTCACGTCCGCTCCTTCTGGTCCAGGTTCCGGACCAGCTCGTCGCGCTGGTTCACCAGCGACACCAGCTCCTCCAGCAGGAGCTGCTCCCGGTGCTGCTGCGCGGCCGTTTTCAGCCAGTCTGAGGGCAGAGGAGGCTGAGGGTCAGGAGGCGCCAGCCCCTGCCCGGTCCTGGTCCCCGGCCTCCGGGCCCCATCTCCCACCTTCAATGGCCAACATGGCCCGTAGCTCCCGGCTCAGCATCTCGAACCTCCGCTCCAAGTCCTGCTCTTCGATGCTGGTGGGTGGGGAGCCAGGTCAGGAAGAGAGGAATGGCAGGGCGCGCCCAGGGTTCTGACAGCTCCCTGGCACCCCCTCCACCCCACCTCACCGCCAGTTCCCACAGATGGCTGGACCGAGGTCAGAGCTATACCCTAGTCCCGGCTGGGAATCATCCCTTCTGTTTTTGTTTTTTGGGCGGCATGCGGGATCTTCGTTCCCTCAACAGGGATCAAACCCCGGCCCGCTGCAGTGGAAGCATGGAGTCCTAACCACTGGACCGCTAGGGAAGTCCCTCTTTTGTTTCAACTGTTCCCCAGCTGCTGGGTGTTTATATTGTCTCCTCCCCTCATCCCACCCCCTTTTTAACAAATAAGAAACAACCCAGAAGGATTATTTAGATGGATATTATTCATAAACAGCAAGCATTAGACTAAAATTATTCTGAAAAATGACCCAAGATGTAAAAGCGAGGCAAAACCACCTCCACCATGCAGGGCTATAAAGGCCATGAAGCCCAGAATTGCTTCTGAGCCCACTCAGGAAACCAGCTCAGCTGTCTCTAAGGCTCAGTGTTCCTTCCCGTAAAGGAACAGGGTCAATCTGGGGCACTCAGCACTGACCTGCCACATTTTTCTTTGGGCCTCGATTTTCTCATTCATAAAAATAGTACCAATTTAAGAAGTATACACTTTATACAGGAAATTAGGGGGAAAATTAAGATGGTTGAGCAATTTCTTTTAAAAAAATTTAGAGAAAGAAGAAAGCAGTGAACAGTTCTGATTAAAGTCGTTAAGATTCCATCTGCTCCGCCAGCCCTGGGTGGGCAGGGGTGGGGCCTGGACAGGGAATGACCAGCACTCACAGCAGCTGCAGCTGGTCCTGCCTCCGGATGAGAGCGTTCTTCTTGTTGACCAGTGTGAACCACTCCTGGATCAGAACCTCCTCCTGCAGCCTGTTGGCACCTGAACGGGGCCAGGGAAGTCACCAGGACTGCCACTGACCCCTGTGTCAGCAGCAGGGAGGCTGGGGGCAGGGGGATGGTGTCTGCTCCCTTGTGGCGTCTCAGAAACCTGAGCTGTGTGCCTCCAGCAAGCTGCTTCCCTGGCGGGGGGCCTCAGGGTGCCCGGCTGTAAATGGGGACGATGACCGACCCCAGCCTTGTCTCCTCCCACTCCTCCCAGGGTCAGAAAGAGCTGCAGGGTGGGGGAGCCGTGGTGGCACGTGCTGGGGTGTGGACGCCAGATGCCCGCCCCACCTGATTCCATGAGGCTCCTCAGCTGCGTCTCAACCTCGGCCGCCCGCCCATCTATCTGCCTCTGTTCCTGCTCCAGGGCCTGTAGCTCCGCGCACACATACTGACTTGTGTCCTGGAACCGTTGCTGGGGTGGAAAGCAGGGGCAAGGGACAGGGTGGGCTGAGCCCAGGCTCTGCCTAGGAAGCCCACCCATCACTCCTCCCACCTCAGCCCTCCTTACCAGCCCGGCCTCCTCCGCTGGGCTTGGGGGTAGCTCCTCCGATGGTGGAGTCCCACCTGCGGACAGAAACCAGGCTAAGGCACCCCCAACTAACACCTGTCCCCAGTTCAGGATCTGTGAGCAGCCCGAGTTCAGCTGAGTCGCCACCCCTTCAAAACTACTCACCAGGCGCCTGCTGTGGGGCAGGGCTGGGGTCAGGGCTCACGACTTCCTGTGAAGGAGGAAGCCAGTAAGGGCTTGGAGGGGCTCCCCAACAGCCCGCCCTGGGGCCAGCCGGAGCCCCACTCACACAGGGGAGGGGGGACCTCAGTTCCAGGCCCTGCAGCTTCGGGGTCCTGCATGCACAGAACTCCACCCCCATCCCTTCTGGGGAAGGGCCTCCTAGAGCAAAGGCCTTCACCACCCCTGGCCCTGTGGTCCTGGGCCAGTCCCCTCCCACTGGCTGTGCCTCGCAGTCCTCCTTCCTGGGGCCTCACAGGGCTTTTTTTTTTTTTTTTTTTTTTTTTTGCGGTACCCGGGCCTCTCACTGTTGTGGCCTCTCCCGTTGCGGAGCACAGGCTCCGGACGCGCAGGCTCAGCGGCCGTGGCTCACGGGCCCAGCCGCTCCGCAGCACGTGGGATCTTCCCGGACCAGGGCACGAACCCGTGTCCCCTGCATCGGCAGGCGGACTCTCAACCACTGCGCCACCAGGGAAGCCCGTCACAGGGCCTTTGTGAGTCTGAGTCGGGGGTGAAAGGCTGTGAAGGGCCCAGCTGGGGCCTCTCCTTTCCCCTTCTGTCCCCTCCCCCATGAAACTCCTTCAGGCCACCTCAGACTCTGTCACCTAGTGCTAGCATCTCCATCATGGCCAGGGCCCCGCACAGTGACACTGAGCTGAGCTGATGCAGCCACCAGTACCTCCATCTCCTGGCCGAAAGGGGCACCCTCCCATCTTCTCAGTCCCCACACCTAGAGAATGCTGTGCTCGCCGAGTAACACTTGGAACGGAACAGGCAGCTAGCTGCACCTCCCAACTTCAGCCCGGAAGGGCAGCGCTGGCCCCTCATGTGCCCCACCCCTGGCAACTTGCTGGCACTGTCAGCCCTGGGGGCCCCCAAGTTTCAGCTCAGCTGATAGCCAGGCCCCCTTGATGGCTCCTGCTCTGGCCACCTTTCCAGGTCACAAGGTGGGGAGAAAGTGTTGAGCCACCCCGACCCTGCAACTCTGAGAGGCAGCCCTGGACGTCCCCTGCTCAGGGGCCCTCCTCTCTGGCCTGGGTAGGTGGCGGCCTCTTCACCAGCCGCCCCCCATGCCCTGCCTGCTGACTTTACACTCAAGCCACAACTGAAAGGTCTCCCTCAACCTTCTCCCCCAGTGGTGTCACTCTCTTCACACCCCCTCTCGGCCCCCAGCCTCGTTGCCATGGCCTGGTGGCAGCTCCAGCCTCAACTCCTAGTGCCCCGAGCCCCACCCAGATGCCACCCTCCGGCCCCAGTGGTGGACTTTCGCTTCCCCAAATTGCTTCCTCAGCCTGGAGCGGCCTCTGCCTTGGGCAGCTAGATGCCAGCTCGACCTTCCTGACCCAGCTCAGCCCCACCTCCTCCAGGGGCCCCTTCACAGGGCTTTCTTCCTCCCTCCCTAACTTTCAGGCCTCCTGAAGCCTTCCCGACTCCCACCCTAGCCCCCAGGGCCTCTCCCGTCACAGCTGTTGGTTACTCCTGTCTCCCTAAGCAGCAGCAGCCCCTGCAGACAGGTTGGGGTCCAGAGAATGCACTCAGGGTGCACCAGTTAACAGTGATGGCTGATATGCATTAAGCATCTATTTGTGTGTTGGGTGCTGTATGTGCATCGACTCATTTAGTTTTCCCAAGAACACTGTGAGGTGGGGAAGGTTACCATTCCCACTTTACAGATGAGGAAACAGAGGGTCAGAGATGACACTCAAACAGGGCCCGGCCCAGGCCTAGGGCTGTCTAACCCAAAAGTTTGTTCCCAAGCTTGGCCACCAATTTGCTGTTTGCCTCTGGCCCAGTCACACCCCTGTGTCCTTGTATGTAAAGGACATACAAGCCCCTGGGGGTTGCAGGGCTCCAGAAAGACATCTGGAGAAAAACACAGTCCCCCCCTTTTTAAAATAAATTTTTTTAATAGAGTACACTCAGGTTGGGGTTCTCCTCTTTTTTGTTGCTTGCCCGTTTGTTTGTCTGTTTGTTTGTTTTGGCTTCACCGTGTGGCATGTGGGATCTTAGTTCCCCGATCAGGGATCGAACCCGTGCCCCCTGCAGTGGAAGTGCGGATTCTTAACCACTGGACTGCCAGGGAAGTCCCTCACAGTTCCCCTCTTTTGACAACACCCTGCAGGAGTACCTCAATGCCACTTTGCAAAAAGCTTTCATGTCTTTATTTCTCATTCTCAGGAAAAGAGCACAGAGAGATTACGTGGCTTGTCCAAGGTCACACAGCCAGTTCATAGTGCTGGGCCCAGTAGACGGCGCTATTTTAGAGTTCAGTGTCAGAACCGAGGTTCACACCAGTATCAACTCCCTTTATCTTTTCATATCCCTGAGCCTCAACATTTCCACTTGCAAAATGGGGTAACTGTTCCTTCCCAGAAGGAACAGTTGCTGAGGGGTTGAGGGGGCAGACCAGGCATAAAGCAAGTGCTCAACCAACAGGGTAGGCGGATGCAGGAGAGTGGAGAAACCCCAACCTCAGCAGCAACTAAGCTTACTCATGGCAGCCTTGATGGGAATTCCAACGCTTCCTCATGTCTGACCCAAATTCCCCTTTCTACACCCTCATGTGTGGCCCCTCCTCCAGGAAGCCTTGCTGGGCCACACCAGAGGCACCCTGCCCTCCTCATGGCATTGCTTCAGCCCTGCCCCAGCTTCAAGGTGACTGACTTCAACCCATCCAGGTCTCTGGGAGCTCGCAAAGTCAGGGGCAGTCCCTACCTCCTCCCTACTGTACGCATGGGGGATGGGCGATGGGAGTGACCAATGAAGAAGCATCCCCTCCAGCCCCATGGGTCATACATCTCCTGTGGGACAACGGTTGGAGAGGGGGGGCCTGGCTTGGAAGGACCAGATGCTGGGACTTGGGCCCAGAAAGATGGGGCCTCCTGTTTTAAGATATATAGAGCCATGGAGACACATTAAGGCGGCTTTGGCCAGAGAACAACACAGGCCAGGATAGCACAGTTCCTATGGGTGCCTCTGATGCCCTTCCTGTTTCTCATTCATAGGCTCGATGCTGCACCTCTGACCCTGCACTCAGGGGTCCTGCTCTCCAGGCCAGCCTCATCACCGCCTGCGGACCTTAAGGGAGGTGACTGGCAGTTCCCTAAATGAGACCTGAGCTTTCCTGCTGCCACATTTTTACTTGTGAGGTCCCACATCTTGAGAACCAGCCCTCCGATTCTTCACCTGGGAAAAGCTGCCCATCTTATCAGCCTGGCTCAAGTGGCTGCTTCTTCCAAAAAGCCTCTCCCAGTTTATTCCCTCTTTTCCTTAGAACTTAGGGGTCATCCCTGGGCAGCTGAAGGCTTGAAGCAGCCTGACAGAGCTGCCCCTGTTGTCCAGGACGGTGCTGCTGGGAAGCCCATGGCCAGAACTTCAGTGGCTGTGAGTCCTTGAGCAAATCCCTGCCCTCCCTGGAACCATCTCTTCTTCAGTGAATTGACCATAAGACACCCTGGGAGGCTGACCTGAGACCTGCAAGGGATGGGGGAACATGGGCACCCAGCAGAGTCTCCCATCTCCAACTTTCCATTATCAGAGAAGACAGGAAACTGGTTTCCAGTGTCTAGAGTTAAGGATCCAAGTCAGTGTCTTGGGGTTGGAAGGCCCTGGAGAGCTCCCCTGAGTATAGAAACCCAGTTCCCAGCTTACAGGAAAGTGGTGGCTGCCGGTAGACCCCGTGCCACCGGCAGGGAAAAAAACGCCCCAACCCACTTTACAGTCCATAAAGAGCGCTGACTACACGGAGCCTTCTGGGAACTTCCTGCTACAGCCTGATTCCACTAACTGGTTGCCAAGCGTTAAAAAGCACTAGCCTGCATCCCAAGGCTGGCAGCAAAAACCAGCGGCAGGGCTTCCCTGGTGGTGCAGTGGTTAAGAATCCGCCTGCCAACGTAGGGCACACAGGTTCGAGTCCAGGTCCGGGAAGATCCCACATGTCGCGTAGCAACTAAGCCCGTGCGCCACAACTACTGAGCCTGCGAGCCACAACTACTGAAGCCCGTGCTCCGCAGCAAGAGAAGCCACAGCAATGAGAAACCCGCGCACTGCTCCCACGCGCAGCAACAAAGACCCAACGCAGCCAAAAATAAATAAATAGATAAATTCATTTTTTTAAAAAAAATCGGCCGGCCTGGGCACTGGCGCCCCCGCTGAGGAGTTGGCGCGGCTACCTCGTCCTGTCCTCGAGCGGGACTTCCGCAGCACCGGTGCCTCAAATCAGGCGCCTCCCCGCATCTTGCAGAGGCCGGACGCCCTGGAGCCACCGCCCCCCGCCCCGCGCCAGCCCTGCCCTTGGGGCCCCTCAAGACCCGCCCCTGCTCTGCCCTGCTCCCCCGACCCCCGCGCCGCTGGAGGGCACTCACCGCCGCCGCTCCGGCGGCTCCCGCGGCTCCCGAGTCCGGGTCGTCCCCCGAGAGGGAGCTGCTGTTCCGCAGCCGCGAGCGCCTCTTCTTCAGCAGGTCAGCGTCGCGCACGTGGGAGAAGGAGCCGTGCGCGCGCGGCGGGGGCACGGGCCCGGCCTCCGCGTTGACCGACGGCCGCCGCAGCCTCACGCCGCCCGCGGCGCCCGGGGCCTCCATCCCGTTCACCAGCCCCTCTGTCGGGGGCACGGACGCCCGGGCTCCAGGGCCGTCGGCCGGGGCCTCCGCGGAGCGCGCCTCCTGGGCGGCCTCGGCCCCGCGGTCCTTGGAGGCCGCCTCGGGGGCCGTCCCGTCCGCTCGGGTCGCGGCCTCCTGGGATTCCTGGGGCGCCTCGGCCCGGTGCTCGCGCAGGCGCTGCGCCAGGTCGCCGGCGTCCAGTTCGTCGGGCGGGCTCGACTGGGCGCTGGCCACGCGGTACGTGCCGGCGCCGCCGCCGCCCTCCAGCTGCACCAGCTGCAGCTCCTGCCCCGTGCAGAAGGCGCGGATCTGGCACAGGTACGTCATGACGATGAGCTTGTCGGGCACCGACAGCAGCACCATGTCCGCCGGCTCCAGAAGCCGCGACACGCCCAGGGCCGCGAAGCCATCAAAGGCCTAGGGAGGTGCGTTCGTTAGGGTCAGAGGCGGCGGGTCAGCCAGCGACGCTGCCGCCCCGCCCCGGAACGATGAGGAGGTCCCTGCGACTGGCACGCCTGGGTTTGCCAACAACGCCTTCACCTTCCTATTGGGGGAAATGTAGCAACATGGCCCGCCCCTGTGTTACCCAGCAACTGCACACCAAACGGGGTGGTTTTGGGAAAAACCATCTGGTGGAAATATGCTTAAAAAAAACAAAGCTAAACTCGGGAAAACGAAAAATATAAAGACCAAAAGGGTACTAAGTGGCAGAACTTCCAAAAGCCACAGCTGGGGCCATGAAGCCCACAGATTCCTCTCCTACACACAGACGGACAAGGAACCCCAATCTTAGCTTAGGCCTGGCTCTGGATCCTCCTTCCCTCCAGGCACCACTCCCACCCTGTCTCACCTGCTTGTTGTTCTGTTTGATGTTGAGTGGGTCCAGGGAGGCAAAGTCGCTGCAGAGAGAGCGCTGATCAGAGGCTGGATTCACACCACCCTCCCCTCCTGGCAGCCTCCCCCATTCACTCCCACTCCCTCTGGCAGCTCACATCTTGTCCGGGTAGAATCGGTGCAGGATGGCACAGAAGGCCAAGCCGTTGCGCCAGGATGTCGTGAAGTTGGTGATGCGGACGCCACGGTAGCCGGTGGTGACTTCCTGGCACCACTCCAGCAGGGACTGACTGAAGCTGACCGGGGCGGGTGGTGCCTGGGGACACAGGGATGGGCTTAGGGAATGCAGACATGGGACTTGTGCCGTCTGCCCCTTGGGCACAAAACAGCTCCAGCTCTGGGTTTGCAGGAGTCACCATGGACCACTGGCCAGGGCCTTAGGGTCAGGCAAAAGGGTTTCCAGCTCCAGTGTTATCTACCAAGGTCACCTAAAAGGTCAGTGGCCCCCAGGCAATATCAGAGGTCACCAGCAGCCACACCTCAAGGTCAGCCCGGAAAATCAGCTTTAGGAGTGTCCTGCTCCATGCAACCCAGGGAAGACAGGGCGGGGGAGCCAGGGCACCCTGAGAGAGGAGGGGGTGAGGGGCTCCTTGAAGCTGAGCCCCTGTCCCACCCCACCCCAGTCGGCCAGGTGGGTCCATGCAAAGCCATTAGCTCAGCCCAGGTTAGTGGGAAGCAGCAGACTGGGCCCTCGGCAGCCCCCATCCCTACCTGGCTGTCCAGCAGCCTCCTGTCCTCTTCAGGCTCCTCTGGGGAAGAGGCCCCCGAGGGCCTGGGCAGCCCAGCCCCTGCCCCACTGGCCACCTGTGCCTCAATCAGGCTGGCCTCTGGGAGGTTTCCCTCAGCTTCTTTTCCCTTCTCGGTTCCTGAGACCCCAACCTCTGCTTCCTGGGCCTCAAAAATACCAGATTGGTTCTCTGAAGCCCCTGAAACCTCCGTCCCTGCCTCCTCGGCCCCCCAAACCCCAGACATGGCCTCTGAAACCCCCAAAATCCCAGCTTCCACCTCCTGGCCCCTCAAAACTGTAGTTTCTGCCTCTGCTCCCTGGGACCCTAAAATTCCATGCTTTATGACTGGGGCCCCTAAAGCCTCATATTTGAGGGTCTCCCAGAGTCCAATCTCTGCCTTCTGGACACCAGAAGTCTTAGCCTTTGCCTTCTCAGCCTCTAAAACTGTAGTTTCTGTCTGTTGAGTCCTCAGACCCTGAGCCTTTGCCATTCTGGCCTCTGGCCCTGAGAACTGTGAGTCTTCCACCTCTGTCTCCTGGGTCCCCAATGTCTCAGTCTCTGCCCCTGGGGCCCCTGAACCCCCTACCTCTGTCTCCTGGGTCCTCAGTGTCTCAGTCTCCGTCCCTGGGACCCGTGAACCCCCAGCTGCCATCTCCTGGGTCTCCAGTATCTCAGCTTCTGCTGTCTCAGTCTCGATCCCTGGGACCTCAGAACCCCCTAACTCTGTCTCCTGCATCCCTGTTATCTTAGATTTTATCTCTGAGACCCCTGAACACCCCACCTCTGTCTCCTGGGCCCCCAGTATTTCAGATTCTGCGATCTCAGCTTCTATCTTCAGTACCCGTGAACCCCCAGATATCTCCTGGATCCCTAGTATCTCAATCTCTGACATTGTAGTCTTTGTCCCCAGAACTCCTGTACCCACAGCCTCTGTTTCCTGGGTCCCCAGTACCTCACACTCTGCCATCCCGGCCTCTGCCCCTGGGGCCCCTAAAACCCTTACTTCTGTTTTCTGGGTCTCTAGTTCCTCAGACTCTGCCATCTCAGCAGCCTCTGACTCCAGGACCCCTGATCTCACTGCCTCTGTCTCCTGGGTCCCCAATATCTCCACTTCTGCTGTCTCAGTCTCTGTCTCGGGGGACCCTGACCCACCCACTTCTGTCTCCTGGGTCCCCAATAATTCTGATTCTGTCACCCCAGTTTCTGTTCCCAGGACACTCAAATCCCTGGACATCACCCCCTGGTCAGCTGCTGGTGGGGCCCCCTGGTACTGGCTCACCTGGGGCCTGGCGCTTGCTGTTCCAACAGAGGGGCCCTGCTCCAGGCCTGTCCCCCCAACACCAGGGGCTCCACCCCTCACCTCTGCACCCTCTCTCTCCTGGCCCGCAGCAGCCCTGGCCCCCCTGAGGTCACTGAGATGCCTGGATTGCCCTGCCGGCTCTGCTGCGGGGGGGCTCAGGATGGTGGGATCCTCTTCCTTGGTCCTGACCCCTGTCCTCCCCTGAGAGCCCCTTGGAGGAGCCTCAGGAGTTCCCTTGAATCTTGCCTCAGATGTCACCCCTGCAGCCTCTGGTCCCTTAGTGTCCACATGTCTCACCTTTGACCTCTGCTCAGCATCCACCTGACCAACTTCTAAACTTTCTTCAGCCTCCTCAGCTCTAACCTCTGACCTCTTACTGTTCACCTCTCTGACTCCTGACCCAGGCTCAGTGTCCACCCCACTAGCCTCTGGCCTGTCCCCAATGCCCCCCTCCTCAACCTTGGGTTTCTGCCCTTCCAAAGAGTTGCTGGAACCTCTGTCCTCAATGCCTGGGCCCAGCCCGGCTCCCTGGGCCTCTGTCCCTTTCTGAGGGCTTGCCCAGGCCTGGGTCTCCACAGCAGAATTCATGCCTGCTGGGGGAGCCCCTGAGGCGTTGGGGGCCTCATCTCCCCCTTGGGGGACTGGGGGCCAGGGGGCATCAGAGCCTTTCCGGAGCCGAGGGGCCGGGCTGGGGGCCGCGTCCTGGCCTGGCTGTCTTGAGGACCTGAGGAGAGAGCAGGAGGGTGCGTTGCAGGGGCTCGTTTGGCCCCCCGCTCTCAGCGCCCCCCCCCACCTCTCAGATTGCTGGGACCCTGGAAAGGCAGGTTGGCAAGGGGTGTGCAACTTCTTAAGAGTAGACAGGGGAGGGGGGGCCGGAGCTGACTCCAAAGCTTACCTTGTCTCTGGTGGGGTTCCGGGGGGCCCTGGGGCCTTGGGCCCCACCTGGCCCCCTGCCACAGGAGCTGGTTCTGACCCCTGGCCCCGGCAGGCCCTGGCTGGGGGCACAGGGGCACTCACAGGGGCTGGGTTGGTATCCTCGGCACTAGAAGGGCTGGCAGCTGGGGAGAAGGAAGGGGGATGCTGAGGCCTGGGCCCTGAGGCTGAAGCTCCAGTCTCCACCGTCCCAAACCCAGCCTGGGCCTCACCTGCCTGCCGGGGCCGAAATCGGCCCTCTTCCTCCTCCTCACAGAGTGTCTTCAGCTCCCGAGAAGTATCTGCGGGTGGGGCGTTGGGGGCAGGTTCAGCCCAGGGAAGGGCCCTGCAGGTCTGAGCCCCACCCCACAACTAGAATGCTGGGCCTACCTGGGAAATGCCCCAGCCTCAGGGAACCGCCCCAGCCTACGAGAAGAGAAAGGCCCACAGGTGCAGAGGAAGAGACAGGACCGACAAGGACAGATGGAAAAAAAAGCCTTAACAAGCAAAAGGGAGGGACGAGGTTGGGTAGCGAGGGGTGGCGAGCCTGGACTGCAGCCCCTCTCTGCGCTTTTGGCCCAGCTGTCTCAGGGGCAGGTACGTGGGCAGGCAAGTACTCAGGGGTGAGGGGAGGGCCAGGAGCACGGGGTTGTGGGGGGGGAGGTACTGGAAACCCGTTCTGCAGGACAATCAGGGCTGCTGGGCAGGTTGGGACCACCTGGCAATAGTGCGCTCCGACCACTGGGCGTGCACAAGCTGGCCCTGCCCCCAAACAGCAAGTGGATTTTGGCCCGGGTCATCCTCCACCCTCCCTAGGTCTTGGTGCTCTCAATCCACAGCTGTGAGCCCACCTGGCTGGAGGACACGAGCCCGTGCCTCCGGGCCCCCTGGACCATTGGCCTCCTCCTCATCACTCTCAGCAAAGTCTTCCAAGTTGCCCACGTCGCTAGGCTTCATGCTCATGAGGCTCGCAAGACTCTGCATGTCATCATCCCTGGGGGTCAGAGGTCAGGGGTGAGGGTTACGGTCAGAGTTTATAGACTAGGGCCCAGGAGGGCGGTTGGACACTCACGTGGCACGGCCCTCCCGCAGCAGCACCCCAGAGAGAGTGAGGCTCAGCTCGGCCTGCACCACCTTCACCGACTTGGGCTTCAGCCGCAGCCGCAGTGGGACTTGGGCAGGCACAGGCCCTGCGTGGCGGGCCAGGTCCACGTCGGCCGTGGCCAGCACCTTCCGCTGCCCCTTGGACTCCTGGGGGCAGGAAGAAGGAGCATCAGTGCTGCCCCAGAGTCCCCGAGACCCCAGGCTCCAGCCCGCCCCAGCCACTCACATTCTCAATAACAAACGTCCACTCTTTGGCCTCGTACTGGTCCACGTGTGGGTCCTGGGAAAAGGGGGCACCGGTGAGTACAGAGCCTACTGCGGTGGGGACAGGGCAGGGAGAAGAGCCTGTGCTGGCTCGGGAGGTGACTGTGTGGGGCCTTCACACATGCTGAGCCCTCCTGCCAGGTATGCTCCCTGGCTTCTCCTGATCCCAGCTCTCTCCATGTGGCGGCTAAATGCTTCCTCCTCCAAGGAGACCTCCTGGGCCACTCAACGCTGAATAGGTCCCCTGCCGTGATTCTTGGTCTCACCACTCTGTTCTTTTCTATTTGGATGGATAACAGCACCAGGGGCCTCCTGTGGCTGCCCAAGGGTTGCAATCACCGGCTCATTCCCATCTGTGCAGGAGGGCTAGAGACTTACCCTGTATAGGGTCACAGAGATGTCCACATTCTCAGGTACCATCCACACTACGGTGCCCCGGTATGGGTTCTGGATGCCCGGCTGCCAGCTGTGGGCCTACAATGAGCAGTCTGAGTCCTCCCCGCAATCCTAACTCTCCCTCTCACCCCTTACCCTTATCGCCAACCTTGACCCCATCTTTCTCTCCCTTCTGTGGATCCTGATCTGAACCTGAACCTGACTCCACTCACCCATCAGCCCTGACCCACTTACCCCACCCCACCCCCAATTGGCCCCACCCCCAACCTGGACCCCCAGTTGACATCCTCCCTCACCTTGGAGCAGATGCGTCGGTTCCGCCGGGTCCACACTACCACCAGCTTATCCGGTTGCCTGGGAGGTGGAGCGGGGAGAGGGGGCTGCTCAGTCAGGCCCACCGGGCCTTTCTGTCTCCTCGTCTCCCTTCTGCCCACATCCCCCTCCCCCAGGACAGGGCCCAGACAGCCCCTTATCTGGGGCCACAGGGGAGCAGGGTGGGGCTGCTGAGGCAGGGTGAGGCCTGGGCCAGAGGGCAAAGGCCTGTGGGTCAGCAGGGAGTATGAAGAAAGTCATACAGAGAGACAGGCACACACAGAGACAGACAGAAACACAACAAGTACCCTGCAAGAAACACAGACTCAGAGACACAGAGAGACCGACTCAGAGTAAAAGAAGTCCATTCACTCACAAATATTTGTAGAGTGCATACTATTACCCCAGTCCAATGTGGGGGCAGAGCCAAGCAAAGGAGAGGCAAGACCCTTCTGGGGCAGGGAATGGGTCATGTGAGGAGGGTCTGGAGAAGGAAGGCTCCAGGCAGAGAGGATGGCAAGTGCCAGGGTCCCAGGATGGGGGTAGGTGTAAGGTCGGGAGGGGAGGGCAGAGGTTGGGAAGTAGGCAGAGAGGCATAGGGTCAGCTTGTCATTCGATACCCTCCCAGGACCTTCCATGCCCAGCCCTTTGCTTTGCAGGGCCCCCCGATTCCCACAAGGGTCACCAGGGAAGACTTCTAGAAGGTGGCATCTAAGCCGAAACAGCATATGCCAGGGCAGACTCAGAGGAGAGGCAGAGATGTGGGGAGACAGAGACAAAGCGAGAGGAGAGTGCCAGCTGCGCGGGGCCGAGTCCCAGACACGTGGCTGGGCCTGGAAGGGAGAGGGCCCCTTTGCGTTGCAGGGGCCAACTGCTGCCCAGGACGGGGGGGATGCTTAGAGGATCATCAGGCAGATGGCAACATAAAAGTCCTCCTTGCCTGTACCCTGTCCCTTGCCAGGACGCTCAGGTTCACCCAGCTCACTGCCCCTCTGGAGGCTGAGCCAGGATAACTGGCTCTCCTGTCAGCCCCTGAGGATGCTGGGACCCAGAGAGGTTAGGGGCCAGGCAAGGGCACACAGCTGAGCCTAGAGCTCTCCAGCCTGGAGCCAAGTGCCTCTCCTGGACCCCAAACTGCAGGCGATGGCTAAGGGCAGCCATGGGGACTTCCCAGAAAGGGGAAGACGACAGTGAGAGCCTAGGGAGGGCGGGGCCTGGCTAGGCAGCCTGACTCAGGCTGGGCACACCCTCCTGGGGAGCTGTGACCTGGGCAGAGGCAGCTTCCTAGCCCGGGCTCCAGGCGAAAAAGCCCAGGAGGCCCTGCCCGCCACCTGTGACTCAGACACGTTGACACTGCCCACACCCTCAGCCAGCTCTCCGGGACCGTGCCCAGCGTGCCCCTGTCTTCACCCAGGATGCTGGGGCAGAAGGCAGAAGCCATAGGCCAGAGTTCAAGTCCCAGCCATGTGCTGTGTTACCCCAGCCAGCCTGTCCTTTCTGGGCCTTGCTGAATGGTGTGAACCACCCTCTGGCTGGCCCAGTCAACATCAGGGATATGACAGCTGCCCAAAGGACCCCAGGCCTCCTGCTCACTCCCCTCCCTTTGGACCCCCTGGTCCCTTCCTGTACTTTCACTTGGGAGCCTAAATTTAGCCCCGCCTGGCGGCTGAGGCCCCCACAGCTGTGCCCTAATCCAGCCAAGGGAAGCTGACACTAGCAAGCACGTATATTTAGGGTGTGACGCAGGGGCCCAGGCAGCTGCGGGTGGGGGAATGTGAACGAGATGCCCCGGGTCCTTTGGCAGTCTGGGCTGGGGGGTCCTGCACCCCCTTACCTATCTCCCCCCACCCCACCACCTTGCCTTCCCCCGGCTCTCTCCTCCACGACTGACCCACAACCTCCTCAGTCCTCAGGCCCTTTTAAGCTGCTCCCCGCCTCCCTCCCCATCCCTCCCAGCGCTCAGTTTCCCCTTTTAAGGATATTGTGGAGACCGATCCAGCCTCCCAGCGCCCACTCCGGCTGAAGGGGCGGGTGGTTCCTCTGGTTCAACAAATAGGCAGCGGAGGAAGGGGCAGCATCCTTGTTCTGAGCTGGACTAGGGCCATGGTGTTTGCTGTCCCAGCCCCTCCGCCCGAAGATGGCAAAACTTGCTCCCTTTTCTGATGCCACCCTGAACCATCCCTCTGGCCAAAACCAGGAGGCCTCCCTTCCCCCAGCCCTGAGTGCAGCTGAGGCAAGCGTGGGCCCAGACAGATTCTCAGGCCCGCAAGTCCTGACCTCCACTCCCCAAAGGCTGCCCACACCCTCAACTCTGGGGATGCCACAAGCTGCAACGGCGCTTCTCTGTTCCTGGGTCACCAGGGCCTAAGCTGGGGTAGGCGGCCTCTTTGGTCACTGGACTGGGGGCAGGGTTCTCAGGCCCCCAAGGCCGATGGGGTCCCAGCCAGTCTGGGGAGTCCCCCAGGCCTCCCTCCCACTCACCATTTCTTGGTGCACTCCACCACCAGCTCGTGGTAACAGGCCACAAAGTGGAACTTGGCGGCCCGCTTGCCCACGCGCTGCAAGCGCTTCCACACCGAGGTCATGGCCCTGCCGCCACCGCCGCCCGTTCCTCAGACCCGGAGCTCCCGCTGGCCCACGATCGCTGGCCTGGCCCAGGTCCCCATGGCCTCCGGGCTCCTATCGGCGCCGCCCGCCCCGTCCGTGGGGAGGGGTCCGAGGCGCGGGACCCGGAGCCGCTCTTGCCGCCGCCGCCGCTGGGGCCCGCTGGGTGGCCCGGCTGCGTCGGCGGGGTCGTCTGGGGCGCGTCGTGTAGCTGGAGCGCTGAGCGGCGAGCGCGACGTTTCCTGGAGCTGCACCCCCGTCGGAAGGCGGGCGGGGCTCCGGCGGGGGGCGGGGGCCGGGGCGAGAGCGCGGGGGCGGGGCGGCCCGGCTTCCGGGGCCCCGCGCGGGAGGGAGAGCGAGGGGCGAGGGGCGAGGGGGATGCCTGGACCGCAGCGTCCGCTTGTTGCGCGCCGAGTCGGTGTGGAGGCGCGGGCCGGGTCAGGGGCGCGCGGGCCAGGGCAGGGAGCCACCAGCAATTGGTGCCGCCCTCGCCTGCGCTGGCTGCCCCGGCCGCCTCCCTTCCTGACCGCAGCCCTGGGAGGTACGTACTGGTGGCCCCATTTCACAGGCTGGAGAAAGAGAGACCCAGAAAGGAGAAGAAACGTGAAGGATCACAGTGGGCTGAGCCAGAGCCAACTGGCCTCAACACTGGGGAGAGGCAGACTCCTGCTGCCACCCACGTATTAACCAGAGCAGGAAGGAGCAGGGTCAGGGGCCAGCCCGGGTGGCCCTACCTGTGGGCAGCACCCACTTGCCAGTTTCAGAACCTGACTCTTAAGCTGTCAAGTGGGAAAGTAGTCCCAATATCCCACAAGCAGATGACTTCCAACAAGCGTGTGACCTTGGGCAAAGTACAAACGCTCTGAGCCTCAGTTTTTACTTCAGTGAAATAGGGATAATTATAGTTCCATCTTTTACATCATTGAGAATGAAACCTTGGAAAGCATTTAGTGTAGAACCTGGCTGATTTTGCCGGTCTTACTAAACGAAATCCGTTATCACGGACGGAAGAGTGTGTGTTTACTCTCCCTCCCCTGGGAAGGCTGCCCCGGGGCGTTACCCGCTCTGTTCACACCTAGATTAGACCCCTTATCGCCAGCCCGCCGGGCTGCCTGCTTGGTAATGAGCCGCTGCAGGTGTCAGGCGCAGAGCTGCGAGAACCGCCATAGAGCACCACATCAGCCTGTTCCGCCTGCCAGCGTGAACGCTCCGCTAGGTTTGTGAATGGACAGAAGCCTGGTCCTTGATAAGTACTCGGTTTGAACAGGACGTCGTATCTGCCAGGAGTGTCAGCTGAGTTGTGTCCAGGAGGCATGGGGACGAGCAGCCGGTAAGCCTAAGTGCGCAACTTTGAGGTCCTCTCCAGAGTCTCTTCCTTTCAGGAAGCTGTGGGGTATTGTGTGTGTGGAAGCCTTAGCACCCACCATTCGCAAATGTTCAGGCTTTTTTGGGGGAGGGGAGGGAACCTGACACCGGGTTTAGCTCCTAGACCCAGCATCGCGGTTCTCCGTTTCCTCTGTAAGAGAAAGTCTTTTACATACAACCCTGAAGGTCCCAGGTCTGTTGAGGGAAGCCAGGCATAGAATGTGGGTGTCGGCACCGCTAGGAGTCTCATGCATCCAAGCCCAGGGGCTTGCCCCCATTTCCCCTCCGGGGCTTGTCTGGCCTCTGGGGAGGCCTGGAGCACTGCGACTCCACCCCGCCTTCTGTCTCTGCAACTCTTCCCTCCCGCCCATAAGTCACTCACTCGTCGCAGGCCCTTCCAGGAGGCTCCCTCCCCTCCCTCGCTTAGGGCCCCTCGGCCCGGCCCGCCAGCCCGGGCCCACCCATTTCCTGTGCCGCCCCAACCCCGCCCCCACTCGGGGTGGAAAGTTTCTCTCCTCGAGAAGGGCGGCTCCTTCTCTTTCCTTCCCGGCCGGCCAGGAAAGCCCAAAGCGAGTGGGGAGGGGGGTTGAGCTCCAGGCCTCTGGCCAGATAGGGGAAGTGACTCGCCCGCACTCACACAACCAACCGCTGGACCAAGCTGGGGCAGCTTGGAACGATCGGCAGGTCGGAGACTCTGCCCGGGGAGCGAGGGTTCGCACCCTGCCACCGCCGAGCCTCTTCCAACTCGGGGCCTCGGTCACCACCTGCTGGCGGAGCGCGGGGCAGCACTTGCCAGAACCACCGCTTATCTTCCCGCCCCTGAGCCAGGCAGTCAGAACACGACAATGCTGAGACAGTTATTTATTTATCTATGCGCCCAGGAGGCTGGCCCCTAAACTTAAATATCCAGCGCGGAGCCTTGGCCCTCCTGGCCGTGGGGTGGTTCCGGAATGGGTCCTGGAGAGCCCCTGTCAAGGGCCGTGGAACCCAGGGACCAAAGGTGTGATGCCCCTGAGCCAGCAGCTGCCAATAGCAGCAAAAGGTGAAGAGCCAGGAGCCAGGCACTCATCCCAGTCCCAGAGATGCCAAGGGGAGTGCTAGATGCTTTGGACCCCACCGCCAGACTGAAGGTCGGCCAAGCTGGAGTACACACATGTGGGAGAAGTGGAGGTCCAGTGCCATGGGCAGAGGCTGTAGCCCAGGTACCTGCCCCAGTGCCAGCTAACCCAAGACAGGAGAGGGAGGGTAGGCAGTTTTGCCCCCAAGGGGCCCAGGCCTTGCCCTCCTCCTGTGAGGTGAGGTGGTATGGGGGAAAGCAGGCACTATAGTCTGAATACTTGCTGCGGGGTGAGTTTCTGAGCCTTTTGCATGGGTGCATGCCCCCCACCACCCTAGCTCTTCAGAGGCTGATGTGGAAGGCATCCTGCAGCCACTGGTCTCGGGCATTGTGCGTCTGGGGCACAGTGAGGGGTGGCGGGTCTGGGGGCAGGCTAGCATCAGGAGGCTCGTCATCATCAGAAAGGCCAGCATCAGGTGGGTAGGAACTGTCTGAGTGCAGGGAGGATGACAGGTCCTGGCACAGGCTCAAGTCTTGGCACAGGTGCTTATAGTCCTGGATCGACTCATACAGGCCCCACAGCTGGCACAGCAGGGACATGTCCAGCTGCCGCAGGCCCACCTGCAAAAGACTGAGAGTGGGCTGGGGTTGGGGTCGAAGCCACCGCCCTAGCCAATCTTCCCAAGCACAGGTTTTTGTGGACATCAGAAGCCATCAACAAGCTTTGAATCTTTAGGCAAGTCACTGACCCCTACCTGCAAGATGGGGACAACATTTATGTAGCAGAATAGAATGAAGTAACACTAGTAAGGCATTAAAAAATACATGGTAACTATTACCATAAACGGTAATTATAATTACTGTTACCACATCCCCTCTGACCCAGCTGGCTTCTGCCGATCCTCTAGATTCAGACAGCGCGTTGCCTTATGTACTCCGCCCCGCCCCAGGACCCTCAAGCTCGGCGGCAGCCCCCATCACCCCGCAACGCCCAGCTGACCGAGGCAGGGCTACTCACCATTTCCTTGCGCAGCGCCGCTAGCGCCGAGTCGAGGTTAACAGGGCGACGCGGGCCAGGGGGACCCGCGGCAGTTCCCGCGTTGGCGGCGCCGGCGGCGTTACGGGGCCCGTCCGGTACGCGGGCGGCCCGGCTCAGCTCATCGTGGATGCGGCTGCGCTGGCTGTAGACGCGCTCCAGCTCCCTCCACGAGCCCCCGCTCGCGTTGAGAAGACCGCTGAGGCCGCGCGGTAACGGCGGGAGACCGGTCAGGGCGCAGCCCGCGCCGCCCGGCGCCTCGGCCGAAGGCAGCCCATTCATGGCCGGACCGACAGAGGAGGATGCCGCCTCCTTCCCTCCAACGCTCCGCCCGGGCCGCCGCCCGCACGCCCCGCACCCCGTGGCCCTGCCAGCCGAGCCCAGCCGCCGCCCGCTGGGAGTGCTTTGTTCCTACCCGATTCCTCCGACTCCGCCCCCTGCCCACCCCTCCGTGTGGGCAGGGCCTCTCTTAAAAGGGCAACGGCTAATGTGACCACGTTGCCCCAGGTCGCAGAGAACAGGCAATTGGCCACCAATAGAAGGGGAGCAAGAAAAAGGGGTGAGGGAAGAGGGCAAAAGCGGAGCGTGCGGTTCTTTCGCGGTTCTCCACCCCCTACACACAACACTTTATTTATTCTGCCTTATTAAAACTCTCAAAGATCTAAAAGTGGGGGGGGGGGGTCAGGAGACTGAGGGTAAGTCCATAATTGATCCCTAATTGGCTGACACCCTGTCAGTATCTGAGTACCTGGGCTAGGCCTGAGGTGGGATAGGATGATAGTGTCGGGATGCTCGGGGGAAGGAGGGGAAGCTACCAAGGGGACTGGAACCCCAAATCTCACTCAAGGGTGGGGAATGAGCACTGGATGGCTGAGGAGGTTGCAGGGTTCCTTTAGAGATCCACGCCTCCTGTTTCTGCTTTTGAGGAGGCTGTGGCCTCATCAGAATAGAAGTATCGCATAGTCCTCTCCCGCCTCATTCTTTGAGTGGGGAAACTGAGCAGAAACAAGCCCAACTCATCTCTCAGGGCATCAAGGAGACCAGACTGTGATAGCATGAGAGGCCAAAAGCAGGAAAAAGATGAGCAGAGCTGGGGGTTACATGCACACTCAGAACCAAGAAAAGAACAAATCACACAAGAGGAACAGCTGTTTTTCTACAGGGATTTTCTCAGGAGGGGTTCTTTAGTGTTGCAGCTGCTGCAGGCTGTGCAGAGCTTCAGCACAAGCCCGGATAAGGCTACACAGCTGGATGCTAGTCTCCAGGGAGGTGCTAGAGCCCAGCTCAGCTGAGGCCCAGGTCAGTTTCTGCAGGAGAGCCTCTTGTGTGCAGGCCACGACATCTGCATTTGGAGGCACAGCAGGAGGGGGTGGCCCCTGGACTGCCTTGAGCCCTGCTGCAGCTCCCTCACAGTGCTCTGGACGGGGTACTGGGGGCTGAGGGGCAGGCCGAGAGCCCAAGGGGGGCTCTGAAGCAGAGGCGAGCTGGTGCTCCCGAGCTTGGGAGAGGGCAGCCTGGGCATTCAGAGCTAAAAGAAGAAAAAGCCAGTGGAATGGTCAGGATACCTGGCTCACCTCAGCCCTGAGCCACTTCCCTACTCTTTACTGTTCTGCTCTCTCTCTAGTTGAGATGTTTTCCCTGCTCCAGTATAAGGCAACTTATCCATTTTCTTGTTTGTATCAGAGTTACTTATGCTCTTGCTTCATCTCTCTCATCAGAACTATGCCTAATAAGCTCAGACTCTCCATGATCTCTGGCACACGGTAGGTGCTTAGTGCTCTTACTGAATGAATGGTCCTTTCTAGAGCTGAAAGGAGAAAGCAACTCACCGCCGCCTCACCCACAAATACCACTGTCACCTCCCACCTACTGTTCCTGAGCCTCTTTCCCCACACTTCTTCACCAAGCACACTCGACCCCTCACCCGGATTATCTTTATCCACGTCTGAGTCGAGCTCCTGGCAAGCCACGCAGTAGATTTTCCGCTGTTTGTCTTGGAGGAGGATCGTCTAGGGGCCAGAAAGCACACGGGGCAGGGGTGAGACGCCGCCGGGCGATGGGGTCCAGAGGGGAGCGCTGGTCAAGGGCCGTGTGGCCTGGTCCGCGGCCCCATCCTGGATCCCACGTCCCGAGTCTCTCCTCACCCCGCAGTCCGCGCACGTCTCGCCCAGCATGCGGTAACCACGCAGCAGGTAGTCGCCCATGAGCCGGGAGATGCGATCCTGCCGCTCCCGCCGCGCTTGCAGCACCTTCGTCTCCGCTTCGGTCGGGGGCTCCCAGGAAAAGTCGTCGACTTCTGGGGGAAGAGAGGAACAAGGGGCCGGGGGGTCTTGCCGAAGCAGGCTGCATCCCGCAACTGGCAGCCACAAACCCCCGCAGCCCAAGCTCTCACCAGAGCCGTTCAGGGCCATGTTGCCGTTGTCGCCGCTAGACTCACCGGAAGTGACGCACAAGCAGCGCGCCTTCCGCTTGACTCCGTCCCCTCCGTGTGGGGCCGAGGATGAGGGCGGAAATGACGCTCTGCGTGCTCCGACGTGGCGATGCCCAGAGGGGGGCGTGTCTGCCGCAGACTAGACCCTGTCCCATTGGTGCGCCCCTCGGTGGGAGCCTGTGGACAAAAACTTTCGACTGGCCGGGCCTCAGGAGGGGCGTCTCCGTGATAATGCCGCTCAAAGTCGCAGGACCCGGAAGTGGCTTCGCAGAGTCGCTCTTCCTGCCCGCCGCGGAGGGAGGGGATTAGTTGGCTTGAGAAATCTCCGCTGGCCTCCGCCTCCCCTGGAGTTTCCCTTTCCGCACTGGCAGGACCCGGGGCAGGCGGGTCAGCGGCAACATCACAACACCCTTGATAATAACAAACGGCCCCTTACGCGTGTGTGGAGCCTCCTCGGGCCTCAGTGCTTCTCACTTCAACTGGCCTTTCAGCTTATTTCAAGACCCCACCCCTTCTGCACGTTCGGTGTTCCAGTCTGCCCACCCCGCATCTTCCCCACCCAAAGGCCTGGGACTGATGCAAAGTCAGCCCCTAAGAAGACATTTTGTTTTGTTGAAGTTTGAACCCTCGAAAAGCCAGCTGACCGCGTTGGGGGCGGGGGTGGAAATCGCTGTGCTGGGCATGCGCGGCTTCGGTTCCAGCCGCAACTGAGTGATACATGCTGGAGGGTGGGGATGAGGGGTTTATTACACATGCCTGTGACCGTTATGCTCTTCTTGAGTGGCTTGCTGTTAAAATTACTAGTGCTCCCTGACCATTGGCCTTGGTAGGGTTTTTTTTCTCTTTGTTCTTTTTCTATACACCTCCTCTCCCTTAGTAGGTTTGAAGAAGCCAGGTGGAGCAGGCGGCAGTCCCCAGATGTGCAGCCTGCAGTGCCTCAAGGCAATACACCAGGGCAGTGGAGAAGGAGCTAGGATTTAGACTCCCGTAATCTCATCGGTAATCTCCTTCTCTGACTGGCGGCACATGCTTTCAGTTTTACCTGAAGATAGAGTACCCTCCTCCTGGCCCCATCTTCCTCCTACATAGACTCCCTGGAACTTACATTTTCTGACCCTTCCTGCCTCCTGCTTCCTTGGAGAGCTCTGTGCTCCACGTCACTCTGTCCATCTACCAGCAGCCTCTTGGGCAGCAGTGTACCTGACTCAGGGCCTGACGCCAGGTCAGTTCTGCCAAACTGACTATAGGGACTCTTGGACTGTAGCCCATACGCACAGACCCTCCAGGTCCTTGCTACCTTCAGCTCCCAGCACGCCCCACCCCCCCACACACCGAATTCCTCGATGCACGCTTCTGTGTCACCATAATGGCCAATATCCACTCAGCAGCTTATCCTGTCTGACACCAACTAATATCCTTACACTCATCCTCCCATTTACTGCCTTTCATTTATTCCTCATGACAACTACTCTCTTCTGGGTGGGGTTTGGGAGTGGAAAGGTAGCCTCACAGTCCAGGTCTGCCCCACTGTAACAACCAATGACTCATCCTGATGTGCAGCAACATAGACCCAATTCAGCCAAAAAAAAGACTCATCCTGGGAGTACAGAAGTTTCCACCTCCTTCCAGGCAGCATTTACAGAGATGCACACACATATTAAACATGAATGGAGGGAAAGTCACTACTTCTATGGACAAAAAAATAGATGAATCATTAGAACTTTGCTGGCTCACTTGGGATAGGAGGGGCAGGGCATGTGATGCTTGGTAAGGAAGAATGGCAACAGCTGGGTCATCTTACAGCTCAGCCCTTTCTACAGGCTATCATGCGAATCTTATATCTATTCGGAGATGACAGTAAAAGGTCTCAGTTTTTCACCCCTAATGTGTCTTGGCTGCTATAAGGGAGCTTTGTCCCTCTTCCGGGAAATTTCCTTGAGACAAACTCCCATAGGAAACCATAGATGAGGCATTATTACTCTTTGGGCTCCTCTTACTTTAGGTTTACAGTACTGCTACAGGTGCCCCAAAGAAATCTAGATAAATTCTTGTGATCAGCTCCACTGCCCTAGAAAACTCTCCTAGCTCTTATATTAAAACAAGGCAAAAATGAGACATTATGACAGGGGGACAGAAATACCCTCTATCAATGTAGTCTCCTTTAAAAGAAAAGTCACGGCTGTGCAAGTCAAGGCCAAGTCCTGACAGACATCTATAGAACGCTCCACCCCACAACAGCAGGTCATATTCTTCTCAAATATACATGCTCCAGGACAGACCATATGTTAGACCATAAAACAAGTCTCAATACATTTAAAAGGGTTGAAATAATACAAAGTATGTTCTCAGATCACAGTGGAATGAAATTAGCAATCAATAAAGGAAGGAAATTTGGGAAATTCACAAATATGTGGAAATTAAACAACACCCTCTTAAATAACTAATGGGTCATAGAAGAAAACACATGGGAAATTAGAAACTACTTGGAGATTAATGAAAACACAGCATACCAAAACTTGTGAGATACAGCCAAAGCAGTGCTTAGAGGGCAATTTATAGTTGTATATTCTTATATTTAAAGAAAAAAAAAGTCTCGATTCAGTAACCTAATCTTCCACCTTAAGAAACTAGAAAAAAGAGCAAACTAAACCCAAAACAAGCAGAAGTAAGACTAGAATAGAGAAAATCAACTCACCTACAAGTTAGTTCTTTAGAAGATCAACAAAATTGCCAAACCATTAGCAAGACTGACCAACTCAAGCCCAGGTCAGCCAAAGGGTGTGAACCTTGCAGCTCCAGCTGGAAAGCAATGTTGCTGTGGTTGCTGAATCAAGGAGTCCCCAAATGTGAGATAGATAATGTCAGGACCCTGCCGCCTAATAGAGGGCTTTGGATGGCAATGTTCTCAGCTAACTGTGGAAACAAATCGTGGCTGATCAAACTATCTAGATCACTTATGCAGATGCCCATGCTAAAGGCCCATTCTCTGATGAGACAGAGATGAATCAAGCTGTTGTTCGAGGCTGCGCTGCCCAGATTGTCTCCATTTCTGCCTGGACCCCTCATGATATCAGATATGGCAACACGTCCACCATCACAGAGTGGACACAAAGTGAAGGACTCTATGCTGCTGACGCAGAAGCCACCACTCCATGCCAGATTTGTGATCCCGGTCAAAAGTTCATCTGTTTGTCCTGTGAAGAGGAGGCTACAGTGTATGTGCCATTGCCCCGCCCACTCCTGAGAGATTGAATGCATGGGACCTTTGACTCCTTCCTGGGGCTATGGATGGTGTCTCACACTTTTTCAGGTTACAGTGGTACCGTTTCAGGCCAATCAGCCAACTTTGGTCACACCATTGTGGTTCTTGAGGCTAATCTGTGTAATGTTTTTGGCTTTCTGGACGAATTGAAGTCTAACAATGGCGCACCTTTCATCTCAGGCCACTCAACAATGGGCTATAGTCTAGGTATTTGGTGGTCCTTCTATCCTCCCTGTCATCCACAAACATATGGTACTGTTGAGCATTGAAACAGCTCCTCAAAAATTAGCTCAAAGAGGGCTTCCCTGGTGGCGCAGTGGTTGAGAGTCCGCCTGCCGATGCAGGGGACACGGGTTCGTGCCCCGGTCCGGGAAGATCCCACATGCCGCGGAGCGGCTGGGCCCATGAGCCATGGCCGCTGAGCCTGCGCGTCCGGAGCCTGTGCTTCGCAACGGGAGAGGCCACAACAGTGAGAGGCCCGCATATCACCAAAAAAAAAAAAAAAAATTAGCTCAAAGAGATTTCTGGCTCTCCCTCCTGGTCCACACACCTTAGTACAGCCGTTCAATAACTGAATGTGGCTGTTCCCAGGATGGCACCATCTCATCTAGGCCATGTCCTTCATAATGACTGAGATGAGAGGGGTGGGGTTTATATAGACCAGTTTTGAAAATTTGGGGTTCCACGCTCACCATTCCTGAACCTAATGCTCCTCTCTTTCCCTTAACAGCAACCCCAGGTCAGCCTGATTGGTGGAACTCCGGGTGATAGCCCAGTCAGAAAGGGGCCTAGGGGATTCTCAACCACCTGGATTCTCTTATTTGCCTGACGCGGTCCTAGATTATGAGAATACCTGGAGCACTTGGCACGCACACCTCTCTCTTTGAGTCCCCCAATAGTGGCCTACACGTAGAGTGGGGGACATAGTGGGCTCCTGTATGTTTTACAAAAATGTCCTCGTCCTTCTTGCACCTGACCCTTCCAGATGAAAAGTGTAAGTAGGAGGTGATTGGGAAAAAGGTGAAGTTCTAACTACTAGAATAGAACACATCGATTTTGTGACAGTGGAGGGAGAATAAAAACCTTGGCACTTGAGGAGGGGACACCTCAGACCCTGGGAGAAATGCGGGAAAGAAAGACACTTATAGTCTTTGTCTTTCCAAACCACTTGGAGCCTTCTTCACTAGGGACAACATCTTGGTCCAACTCGCCCAAACTATTTCAAGTGATTTAAATTTTACTGACTGCTGAGTCTGCCATGTTCCACTAGACAGTTCTGACCTTGATTTGATTGCCATTCTGCTTAACCTTACCAAGAGATTGGAAGCAGCAGTGGGTAGCCTCAGCTCCTGTACCTCCTACATAAAATACCTGTCAACAACATCACCTCCAGATACAGATCCCAGGCCCAATCCTGAAGCTATCACCACTCAGTCATGCCACGGAGTAGATGAATGGCATCTGGCTGGTGGCACGGACAAACAGGACTAACTGCCCTTAGCCAAGCCCTCCAAAAACAAGGACTAGACTTAATTATTTGGATTGGGCTGGAAGCCCTAAGGCCTACAGACTTGAAGGGAGGCACTGTCAACATGGGCTCCCCCTAGCTGATGTAAGTCCCACTGAGGGGCGCCATGTTTTTTCCCAGAAGCACCACTAGCACCCTTGAGACTGTATGATTGATGTGGAAGTCACCCATTAACTTGTCTCTCTCCAGAAAACAGAGTGACTTGAAATTTATCCTTGACTTTAGCCTACTTGCAAACTAACACATGAGCCTGCCGCAGGTTCATGCATGCTGGGAGAAGACATGCATGCTGGGAGAGACTCCTGGGTCAGAGAAAAAGGACCTTCTTATTCATGGCTGGAAGCAATAATCCAGGTACAGCAGGTATATTGATTGCACAGACTCTAGTCTGCAAGGAAGAAGTACAGGAGAAATCTATCATCCATAGCAACCTTAGTCAGTGAACTGAGGCTCTCCTGAATGCCTTCTGGGCCAAGGTGGAAAGGTTGAAGCAGAGAATTAGGGAGCGAGCCACTTGGCTTTCTTTTTTTTTTTTTTTTTTTTTTTTTTTTTCGGTACGCGGGCCTCTCACTGCTGTGGCCTCTCCCGTTGCAGAGCACAGGCTCCGGACGCGCAGGCTCAGTGGCCATGGCTCACGAGCCCAGCCGCTCCGCGGCATGTGGGATCCTCCCGGACGGAGGCACGAACCCGTGTCCCCTGCATCGGCAGGCGGACTCTCAACCACTGCGCCACCAGGGAAGCCCCACTTGGCTTTCTAAGGTTGATATGATGCTTTATGGATTTGTGCATCTGGGAGGCATGGTGGAGGTCAGTACTGCAAGTTGGCTTCATCCTGCTGTTTGTAGTTCTGTTGGTAGTAGCTTTAATTAACTGCTGATGACACAAATTGAACAGATTTGGTCCTAGCCTCTGTCGATCAGATTTGCCAACAGAGTGGTGAACTCATAGGAAAATTCACCCAAAGCCAAGACAGTGTAGAAATGAAGGGTGGATATTACTGTAAGACAATTCTCCAGGGATCTCTTGAGTTTCTGTGCATTTTGCAAGCGAGGCAACTGACTGCCTTTGTCCTGGACTCTCTTCTCAAGGATATTGGTACAGTGAATAGCCATGGAAGATCGAGACAGAATCTCCCTCCAGTGCAAAGGGCAGTCATTAGAAAAGACTTGCGTTCTTAAGTTTAGCGTCCTCTCCCATACCACAGTCCACTGTGTGCAGGCGTCTATCTAGATCATTGGTGTCACCCCCACGGGACCTGGGGACAAGAGGACTGATGTTAATATGCTGATGATCATGCTATTTACTGTGCCATGAATAATGGTCCTTTGTCTCTGACCCAGGAATCTCCTGTCTTCTGCCAGCATGCACGAACCTGTGGCAGGCTCACTTGTGTTTGCAAGTAAGGTAAAACCTCAGACCTGGGACTTCCCTGGTGGCGCAGTGGTTAAGAATCCACCTTCCAATGCAGTGGATACAGGTTTGAGCCCTGGTCCAGGAAGATCCCACATGCCACGGAGCAACTAAGCCCCTGCGCCACAACTACTGAGCCTGCGCTCTAGAGCCGCGAGCCACAACTACTGAGCCCATATGCCTCAACTACTGAAGCCTACGTGCCTAGAGCCTGTGCTCCGCAACAAAGAGAAGCCACTGCAATGAGAAGCCAGCACACCACAACGAAGAGTAGCCCCCGCTTGCCGCAACTGAGAAAGCCCGCGCGCAACAACGAAGATACAATGCAGCCAAAATAAATAAATTTTTTTAAAAAAGACTCCGCACTCCTAATGCAGGGGGCCTGTGTTTGATCCCTGGTCGGGGAACTAGATCCCACATGCATGTCGCAACTAAGAGTTCCCATGCTGTAACTAAAGAGCCCACAAGCCACAACTAAGGAGCCTGCCTGCTGCAACTAAGACCCGGTGCAACCAAATAAATAAAATAAAATAAATATATAAAAAATTAAACAAAATCCTCAGACCCATCATAGTCCTTGACGAGGGAGCAAGCACATAGATGGTCTCAGAAGTGCTGGCGGTAAAGCCCATTCAGACCAGTAACGGTGGGTAGACTAGTTGTTTGGGAAGTGTGGGACCCTTCCCTACCCTCATGTGAGCCAGCCCAACATCTGTCCGTACCTGTGGCACAGTGGATGTGGCAGTAGTTAGGCCTGTCCCTGAGTAACAGCACACCCCACGGCAGCATATTCACACACAGCTCAGTTACAGGTCCCGCTTGACTGCCTTATCTGGTGGGTCGGGTTCACATGGCAACGAGTGGCCTATGCTGTGTAGCTGGGGCTCTGAAAATTGTAACTGGCATTATTTTATCATCACGGCAACAGGCCTCCGAAAGGGGTCGACTTTTCTTCTTGTCTTTCACTGCAGTGTGAATTGACCTGACGTTTCTGGGAAATAAGAAACGACTACATGATACGGTAGCAAAAATAATAATAGTCAACTTTTGGTGTATTTTTTCTTGGGGCCAGGCACTATACTAAGAGCTTGAATTATCTCCTTTAATCCTCAGGACAAGTCTGTGAGTTATGTCTCCCAATGTGCAGATGGAGAAGCTGAAGCCTGGACAGGTTAAGAGATTTAGTCACAGTCACCCTGCTTGAATGTGGCAGGGCTGTGACCCCATCAGGTCAGCGCACGTCCAGAGCTGGATTCTCACCAGTGGACTTTTCCTGGGTTCGGAAGGTGGAGACGAGGGGCAGGGCTGAAGATCCTCTCTGACTGATCAAGCATGAAGATCGTTTCACTGCGTTTTCCAATCCCATCTCTCAGTGCCCTCATCACAGCAGGGGCACATCAGAGGGGCTCAGTGACAGTCACTTTCAGTAAAGTGTCTTTGGAGAGAAATGCTTCAGGGCAGAACGGTCCCCTCCAGGCTTCTGAAACTTCCAACTGTCATCTTTAGAACCTATAACCCTTAGAGCCATTTTGTTCTTCAGAGCCTAGAAGCTTCCCAAAGACATTCAGAACTCAGAGAGGTGACACAGAGCCTGGCAGCCCTCTTTCAATGGTATTCTCCCCCTCCCCCCAGGCAGCCAGCTCCCACCCACAGCCCACTGTGGACCCCAGACCCAGATAATGAAAAGAGCTAACGTATACTGAGGACTTACCGTGTGCCCAGCATCCAACAAGGGCTTCATGAATGTCAGCTCCTTTGCTTCGTTGTCTAAAAATGAGGAAAGGAGGCCTAAAGATGAAGAATTTCCCCAATGCACACAGCTGGTGCAGGAAGGTCGAATGCCAGAAAACCACCACCGTGTTACGCTGCCTCCTGAAATGAAACTTCCCTTACGCAGGCTGCTGCTGCCTCGTCCAGCCAGTTCCCCTAAGGAGGCATTGGGAGCCCTGGGTTTGAGTTCTGGCTCTGCCGTTAACCAGCCACGCAACCTTGGCCAAGTCCCTTGCCATCTCTGAGCCTCAAGAACCCCTCTGCACAAAGGAACCCTTCCCTAACATTTAAGTAGTCTGACCATTCCCCGGGGCTGGGGTCCCAGGGCTCTTCCTTGCCACATCCCAGCAAAGCCCCTCATTGCCCTCCTATCTTTAGGACATTTGTGGGACCCCTCTCATTCCTCCCTCCCAGGAGCACTGTGTAGGTTTTGGATCAGGCCGGCTTAAGTTTAATCCCCCCATCTTACTCACCAGATGATGCAAGTCTAATTGTTCCGTCTTTCAGAGTTCCGTGGTCTCAGTCCATTCAATCAGCAAACTTCAGCACCCTCTGCATGCCAGGCCCTGTACTAGGATCTGGAGGCAAGGTTGTACCTCCCTGGGAGGGAGGTGAGATGCACCGTAAGTAACCAAGCCCACAAAGAAGAATGTTTCAGGCTGTGCTGAAGAGCAGCAGGAGACAAAGCAGGGATGTGACCCAAAGGGCGGGGGGCGGCTGTTTTAGAGAAATGCCTTCTGGAGGCAGGACTCCAAGACATGAAGGATCAGGCCACATCAAGGACCTTGCAGGCCCAGGTGAGCAGACAGAAGCTGCTGGACGGTTTTGTTTTGTTGTTGTTGTTTTCTTTTGTTAATTAATTGTTAGAGGTTTTTTTGCGGGGGAAGGGGGTGCTATGCGGGCCTCTCACCGTTGTGGCCTCTCCCGTTGCAGAGCACAGGCTCCGGATGCGCAGGCTCAGCGGCCACGGCTCACGGGCCCAGACGCTCCGTGGCATGTGGTATCTTCCCGGACCGGGCAATGAACCCGTGTCCCCTGCATCGGCAGGCGGACTCTCAACCACTGCGCCACCAGGGAAGTCCCCGTTGGAGATTTTTTAAGCCGAGACGGATCGTGGTTGAAATTAGGTTTTTTAAAATTAATTAATTAATTTGGTTGGGATGGCTCGTAGTTGCAGCAGGCGGGCTCCTTGGTTGTGGCATGTGAAATCTAGATCCCTGACCAGGGATCGAACCTGGGCCCTCTGCATTGGGAGTGTGGAGTCTTAACCACTGCCCCACCAGAGAAGTCCCTGGAATTAAGGGGGGGGGTGTTTGTTTGTTTGTTTTTATTTTTGGCTGCATTGGGTCTTTGTTGCTGCGCGCGGGCTTTCTCTGGTTTCAGCGAGCGGGGGCTACTCTTCGTCGCGCTGCGCGGGTTTCTCATTGCAGTGGCTTCTCTCGCTGCGGAGCACGGGCTCTAGGCGCACAGGCTCGGTAGTTGTGGCGCCCGTGCTTAGCTGCTCCACAGCATGTGGGATCTTCCCGGACCAGGGCTCGAACCTGTGTCCCCTGCATTTGCAGGTGGATTCTTAACCACTGCACCACGAGGGAAGCCCTGGAATTAGGTTTTAAGAGGTGACTCTGGCACCAGGTGGAGAAGGGACAGGACCAGGCAGAAATGGCGGTGGGGAGACCCGTCAGGCAACAGAAGTGATCTGACCACAGAGGCCACGGTCTCCTTGGACTTGCAGGAGGACTTACATCTAGGAGGCATGCTGGTCGATTCTAGGAAGATGGGGTGGCTGGGTGTGGTGACACAGGAGATGCGGAGAGAAAAGGTGGACAGGCCACGGACACTACCTGCGTTGGACAAGGATCCACTCTGCATCCTTGTCTGTCCTGCCTCATGCCCCAAGGCTCACCTTGCCTGCTGTGTTCCCTCCCCAGACCCCTGCCCGCAGGCTTCCTTTGGGGTTCGGTCCCTGGGGGGCCCAGCTGGACAGGAGGAGACTGGGGGTAATATTTATTTCCGCAGCTCCCTCCCCGCAGGCTGCACGAGGACAGGTTCCACCGGATTGTGCTGAAGGCCGCAGCTCCCCAGGGCAGCCCCCCTTCCAGCTCCAGCTCCTGTGGCTCCAGACTTAGGTTAATGTTCATCACCCACACGAGGGTGCCCACTGCTGGGGTCCTGATGCGCTTAAGGGGTTTGGTAATGACAGTAGGTAAACTTATGGAGCACTCGCTATGTGCCAGGCGCTGGGCTGGGTGCTTGCCCTCACGGCTCCCGGTGGCTCAGTCCCCTCAACAGCTCCCGAACAAGGGCTGCCTTCCCCCCCTCCTACTCTCAGCAGCATTAGACACCCTGGGCCATGCCCTCCTCCCCAAACACTCGCTCCTCTTGGCTCTTCCTGCATCACACTCCTGGTTTCCCTCTCTCTGCTCCCTCCAGCTGCTCCTTCTAAGTCACGTCTGACTCTGCCTCCTCTTTCTGATCTGGGAGTGGTGACCTCCCTGGTTCACCTTGGGCGCTCTTCTCACCCCAGCCGAGCCCACCCTTTCCCATGGCCATAAATGCCCCTGTATGCTGAGGACCCCGAGTCTGTGTCTCCAGGGCAGACATTCTGTTTGAGCTCCAGACCCCTGGATTGAGACGTCTCCACGTGGATGACACAAGCATCTCAAACTGGGAGCCATTCACACCACCCACCTCTTGTGTACCCTCCACTTCACCTAGTCTCTAGATTCCACCCCCCAAACGCATCTCTACCGCGTCCAAGCCGAGTCCTCTCTCCTGGAATGATGGCATCAGCAGCCCCTCTTGCTCTGATACAGCCCCATGGCAATGAAAATAAAACTCAAATTCCTCACCGTGGCCTCCCGCCTCCGCCTCCAGATGCTCTCTCTCCGCCTCCCCACCCTGTTGCTCCGCTGGCCTTTTCTCAGCTCCTAGAAGCAATGAATCTCTTTCCTACCCTTCACCCCGCATGCCCCTGTGTAAATTGTCTCCTCAACACAGGCCCCTTGACTCCTCAGGCCTCCTACAGGCTTCCCCCCCGCCTCCACCCGCCTGGCTGTTAACTCCTGCTCCTCCTCCAGTTCCTGGCTTAAAAGTCCCTTTGTCAGGGACTTCCTTGGTGGCGCAGTGGTTGAGAGTCTGCCTGCCAGTGCAGGGGACACGGGGTCGAGCCCCGGTCCGGGAAGATCCCACATGCCACGGAGCAACTAAGCATGTGCACCACAACTCCTGAGCCTGCGTTCTAGGGCCCATGAGCCACAACTACTGAAGCCCGCGTGCCACAACTACTGAAGCCCCAGCTCCTAGAGCCCGTGCTCCGCAACAAGAGAAGCCACAGCAATGAGAAGCCCGCACACCACAACGAAGAGTAGCCCCTGCTCACCCCAACTAGAGAAAGCCCGTGTGCAGCAACAAAGACCCAACACAGCCAAAACTAAATAATAAATAAAATTTTTTTTTTAAAGTCCCTTTGTCAGAAGGGCTTCCTGGACCTCCAGGTCCCACCACCTCTCTTGTTCCCAGCTCCTTAGTCTTCTCTGTCCCAGCACTGGCCTCTGTCTCAGCCTCAGCCACGTATGAATTGATTTGTCATATGTCTGTCTCCTCCAGTACAGAAGCTCCGGCAGGGCAGAGATTCATTCTACTTGTTAGCAGGAGCACGCGGGAGGTTCCTAGTCTGTTGAGTGAATAGATCCCCATTTTACAGGTGAGAAAACTGAGACCCAGAGAGATTAGGACTCTAACCCTGATCTGTTTATGCTGTGTTCCAAGGGCCAGGTTCAGATGAGTATGGGGGAAAAATGACTAGAAAATGCTCAGCGCTACACATGGCAAGTGGTGAGCCCTCAGTACTATCCCCGGCCTCAGTGAGGGACCAGAGCCCCGAGGGAGTGTGCGGGCAGCCCTTACACACCCTCCCAGCCCCCCTGAGGACATGGGATTGCCCCCATCCTACCTCTGCAATACCCGTCTGTGTGAACAGGGCCTGAGCTCACTGAGCAATTCGGGCAGGGGTCCACCAAAGAGTCTCCCTCAGTTCCCCCAAATGAGCCCACCCTCAAAGTGAAAACCACGAGTTCCTTGCACAGGTGTGCCTGGAGGCAAGTCCCTGAACCCCCTTTCCCTCAGTCAGACTGCAGCCCCCGTTCCCCTCGGAGAGAGAGTGTCACCCTGACTTGGCTGCGTCCCACTCTGGATGTACCCTGGTCACACCCACCCCCTGCTGAGTTCTGTGAGTCAGAGACTGAATCCTGGGGTCTCCTGGCTAGGTGCCCGGGATATGGCCTGGGCCCCAGGGCACTGCAGCCCTCAAGGGCCTCCCCTCCAGACTAGCGGACAGGCCTGGCTCCTCTCCAGCCCTGACCAAACTCAAGGCCCCCGGCCAGCCCCTGCCAACCCCTGCCCTGGGGCCCTGCTGTGCCCCTCCCCAGCCCTGGGGCCCTCAAGCATCACCCCCCTCCTCCGGGCTGTTAGCCTGGGAAAGGGGCCAGGCCCTGAGCTCAGACCTTGGCGATTCCAGAGTGTCTGAGGCCCAGAGCCAGCCCCGCCAGCCCGGCCAGAGAAGGCGAAGGGGCGGGGGCAGGGTGGGCACCAGGGAGCCATTTAGAGGGGGTTGGCAGGGAACCTGGATTTCAAGCTTTGTTCTGTCTGCTCCTTTTCTGGACCCCGCGGGCTTCTTCCTGGGACCCCGCTGGGGCCCTGGCTAAGGGGTGCCCCCTCCTCGGGTCCTATCCTCCAGGGGGAGTGGACCAGTACTAATAAGAAGTGACTTCGGGGTGGTGAGACCCCCACATGTGCAAGGGAGGCTGCGCCAGGGCTGAGAGGCGTGGGTTCCAGCCCCACCTGCTCCCACTATCCGCGCGACCCTGGGCCAAGGCCCATCTTCCTACCCCAGCCTCGGTTTCCCACTTTGATGCCGCCGGGCGGAGGTGGGCGCGGGCCTTCCAGCCCCGCCCGGAGGAATCCGGCGGGGCGGCCAGCGGTCCCAGGTGAGGGCTCTCTGGAGCGGGCCCAGCGCGGCGGCGGCGGGTTCCGGCGGGGCTGGCATCTGGGGCGGGGACCGCCCCCAGCCTCCACCCGCCCGCACACCCTCGCTCCCCCAGGCGGCAGCGACGACGCTTTAAACAGAAAAAAACTGTCTCCCTGGCTCGGGGCCAGCATCCCAGCCCCCCTCGCCGCCGCCGCGCCGCGCTCCAGCCAGGGAAAACAACTGCTCACTTCTCCCTGAGTCCGCCCCGCGCGCTCCCTGCTTCCCGGCGGCCGCGGGAGCCCAGCCCGGCCGGGGGAGGCGCGGAGCGGGCCGGCCGCCCGGCCTTCCTCTCCCCTCGCTCCTCCTCTCCGCCTCAACTTGCTCCGGCCTCCTCGCTCCGGCCTCAGGTTGGGGCCTCCGCAGGCCCTCGGCCCCGGCTCGTGGCCGGGCTCCTTCCCGGGGCGGTGGAAGTTTCTGGGCTCCCCGCAGTCCAGCCTCCATCTCTTTGCCTCTCACTGGGCCCGCGCCCGCGCCTGCTGTCCCCTCCCCGCGCGCTTCCTCCCGTCTTCTCCCTCGCTGCCCTCTCTACTCCTCTCCCGGGGCTCCCGGCTTGCTGTTGCCCTCGGGCACCGGGACCATCGGCCCTGCCCGGGCGCGCCCCCCGAGTCCTGCGGCCCCGGATGCCCGGGCCCCGTGGGGCTGCTGGCGGCCTGGCCCCTGAGATGCGCGGGGCGGGGGCGGCGGGGCTGCTGGCGCTGCTGCCGCTGCTGCTGCTGCTGCTGCTGCTGGGCCCGGGCGGCGGGGCCGAGGGGGGGCCGGCGGGCGAGAGGGGCGCTGGCGGGGGCGGGGCGCTGGCCCGCGAGCGCTTCAAGGTGGTCTTTGCGCCCGTGATCTGCAAGCGGACCTGTCTCAAGGGCCAGTGTCGGGACAGTTGTCAGCAGGGCTCCAACATGACGCTCATCGGAGAGAACGGCCACAGCACCGATACGCTCACGGGCTCCGGCTTCCGCGTGGGTGAGGGCCGGGGACACGGGCAGGGGGAGCGGGGAAGGCAGGCACCTGGACAAATGCGGGGTACATGGCAGCGTACGCCACGTAGGCCACATGACCCTGGGGGTCAGAGAGCAGAGCCTGAGAGCCTGGGGCCCCAGGGGCTTCAGGGGGCTTGGGAGGCTGGAGTGCTGGGGCCAGAGTTGGGAGGGCTGCATGGAAGCCTGGACTTTACAGCTTTGGGCTGGCGTTGAGGCCTCAGGTGTGGGGTGATGCCGGGGTCCTGGATGACACAGGCCTCTAGGAAAGTGCTGGGTCCTGAGAGGGAGTCAGGGTCAGCAGCAGGGCCTTTTGAGGGATGTGAGCCCGGGGCAGGAGGTCTCAGAGAAGGGATAAGTATTCCCCCAAGAAACAGTCTTGCTGGAAGAAACAGGAAAAGTCTTTAAAACCTGTCGAAAGTAGGGCCTGCCAGTAGTAGACACCTGCATTCTCTGGGAGGAGGAGCTGAGGTCAGGGCTGGGAGTGAGGGAATTAGTTACTGGCAAGGTCTTAGAGGGGAGGGGGGTTGAGGGCTAACAAGTGGGGAGCAGGCCTGGAGGTAGGGGCTGGTTTGGGTCCTCAGCTTCTCCTCTTCCTGATGCCCCATCTGTGCTTCCCCCACAAATCTTAACAGCTCTGCCTCAGAGTCTCCCCCCAACAAGCCGTGATAACTTCCCAAGTCCACCCCTTCCCCAACATCTCTCTTCAGAGGACCAGGCCTGGGCTCAGCTCTCCTCCCTCAGGGCCCTGTGGGCCAGGCTGGGGGAGGTGTCCCAGCAGTAATTACCCTCCTGGACGGGGTAATTAGGTCAGGCCCAGGATGGCACCGGCGAAACAGCCCCTCTTACACATTCCTATACTTGTGTACCCACTCAGACCTGAGGAACCTCACAGACGTGGGGTTCTCATGAGACGTGCATGTGTGTCTGTCTGTGTGCGAGTGTGCACGTGCTTGCACGTGACACACCCACGGGGGTGTGCCCGGCTTTGGAGTGGCACACTGGGGTCAAGTACTTGTTTCTTTGTGTTGTCTTGGGGGCATGTCTGCAGTCACTATGGGAGTGTTTATGTAAGCCTGTGTTGGTGTCAGAATGTGTCTGCGCACGTGTGTGTGATGAGATGGCTGTGCATGTGAGTGTACGTGGGCCCGGCCTCCCAAGCCCCCCGGCCATCCTGCCCAGGCTGCTGTCTCCATCCGTGCTGCCCACATCCCCCAGGCTCGGCGCCCAGGCCACAGTGGGCGGGTGTCACAGGGAGGTCACCCTCACCGCTATGGGTGACTCATTGGGAGGCAGGAAGGAGAGGATCCTGCCTCCCCCGGCCCAGGACACACCCCTTCTGTCCTGAGAGACTGGCCCCAAGAGGCCGTGCAGGATGGGCTGGGCTGGGATGCCCTTAGCCAGGCCCCGATAGCCATGCATGTGGGCCATCCCTCTGAGGCCCTTCAGGTGTCCAGAGAGCCTCAGCCCCACCTTCCCATCCTGGGAAGTGAGGGCAGCCATGCGGCAGGCAGGAGAGGGGCTGGGCCTGGTGTGTGAGTTCAGGTCCCCAAGGCTGGATTTTGGATATGAGTGTGTGACAGAAAGACAGAGATCCCATCCTCTCACTGAGTCACTCCTTCATTCATTCCCCCAGCACCTCGTCTGGCACCCAGAGCTGAGGCAGAGGGTGGGTAGGATCTGAGGAGAGGCTCCCTTCCTGGGGGAGGAGCTGAGCCTGGAAGGATACGATGTGAATATGTGGAGATGGGGGACAAGGCTCTGAGGGGGCAGGAAAGGCATGACTAAAGCCAGGGAGGCAGAAGATGTGGTACATTTGTAGGGGACGGGAGATGAGTCCTGGAGCATAGGGTGCACGTGGAAAGAGCGGGGGGGATGGGCTGAAAGAAGCTTCCTTCTGGGCCACAGAGAGCAAGGAAGCAAGCTGTGAGCAGGGGTGTGAGTGGCCAGAGCTTTGCCTGAAGCAAGTTTCTCTGGGGGCCTTGGGTTGTTGACAGGCGGGGAGTAGCAGAGGGCATGGGGAGGAGGGAAGGTGGAGTACGAGCTATTCCAGAGGCCAGAACTGGCCGCCGTGGGAGCAGGAGAGACGGAGTATCAAGGCTCAGTTATGAGTGACTGGGCAGGTGGGGATTCCCAGTGGTGGTTCAAGGCCAAGTGGAGGTGGGGAGGCAAGACGTTGATTTCTGACAGGGCCCCCCAGGTGGAGGTGCTTAAGAGAGGTCCCGGAGAGGGACAGCTCAAGTTGGCAATGGTGAGGTGTGGGCCCTGGGATGGCAAGACAAAGAGGGAGGGAGAGCCCAGAGAGGGCTGAATCAGGGGAAGAGTTTAGGGGTGAGGAGGAGGAAGCACCAGAGAGAGACTGGGTTTCCAGGAAAGGCCCAAGGGGAGGGAAAGGCTATTCCATCATCACCATCATCATCACTTGCTACTACTTATTGAGGACCCACTGTGTCTTAGGCACTATGCTAAGCATTGTACAGGCATTGCCCCTTTTAATAGACAGGACAGCCCCACAGATGAGGACACTGAGACACAGAGAGGGCAAGTAAGTTGCTCAGGGCCACACAGTTGGCACATGGCCTCCTAGCTAGGATTTAAGTCCAAGACTTAAGACTCCAGTAGCCCCATGGGTATAAGGATGTTGGGGGACTTACAGGGTAGTTTCTGTGTGCGTGTGTGTGCGCGCGCGTGCGCGTGTGTGTGTGTGTGTGTGTGTGTGATGTGTTACAAAAGGCAGCTTCCCAGGGAGGACAGAACTGGTGGGTGGCAAGGAAGCAGGGAGGAGGGGAAGAGATGGGATGTGGGTGAGGGACTGGGCCTGGGGGCTGGGGACTGGGCTCTGCCTGGGCCCTGATCCACCTTTCCTCCCCAGTGGTGTGCCCTCTGCCCTGCATGAACGGCGGCCAGTGCTCCTCCCGAAACCAGTGCCTGTGTCCCCCGGACTTCACCGGTCGCTTCTGCCAGGTGCCCGCTGGAGGAGCTGGCGGGGGCACTGGCAGCTCAGGCCCTGGGCTTGGTCGGGCTGGGGCCCTGTCCACAGGCGCGCTGCCTCCCCTGGCTCCGGAAGGCGAGTCTGTGGCCAGCAAGCACGCCATCTACGCGGTCCAGGTGATCGCCGATCCGCCGGGGCCCGGGGAGGGGCCCCCTGCCCAGCATGCAGCCTTCCTGGTGCCCCTCGGGCCAGGACAGATCTCAGCGGAAGGTACCAGGCAACGGGCAGACCCCGGGAGGCCGAGGTGGGTGGTCACTAGGGTGGCAGGTCCCGGGCGGAGGCCAGCCCTGGAGGACCGCCGCACTGCCAGCCGCACTGGCAACCGGCGCTGCGGGGCAGCCCTGAAGCCGCTGTGCCCCGCCCCCCAGTGCAGGCCCCACCCCCTGTGGTGAACGTGCGCGTCCACCACCCCCCCGAGGCCTCCGTCCAAGTGCACCGCATCGAAGGGCCCAACGCCGAGGGCCCGGCCCCCTCCCAGCACCTGCTGCCGCACCCCAAGCCCCCGCATCCTCGGCCACCCACCCAGAAGCCCCTGGGCCGCTGCTTCCAGGACACACTGCCCAAGCAGCCCGTGAGTGAATCCACAGTCGCCGCTGGACCGGCCCTTCAGTCTCTCAGGGCTGCCCTGTTCCAACCCACCGGGATTGCTCAAAACTGGGGGTGTCCTGCAGGTTGAGTGGCGGAGGAAAAGGGCCTCAGGAGGGAGGCCAGGTGGGGGCTGGGCACCCTGTGACCCCCGTCCACACGCCTCTCCCTAGTGTGGGAGCAATCCCCTCCCCGGCCTCACCAAGCAGGAAGACTGCTGTGGAAGCATCGGCACAGCCTGGGGCCAGAGCAAGTGCCACAAGTGCCCCCAGCTGCAGTGTGAGTGCCTTGGCTCCGTGAGCTCTCCCTCCCTCTCCCCACAGGGTGGCTCCACCGACACCCCTCCCAGCCCTGCAGTGGGAGCCCCAAGTCCAAGCAGCCTGAGCCTCTCACTGCCCACCCAGTTCCCCTCAGCGTCCCACCCTGCCTGTCCCAGCGCCTTCCCTTCCCTCTCTGCAGGCCCCGCAAGGTCCTCTCCTGCCATGCTCTCCTCTCTCTGCAGACACAGGGGTGCAGAAGCCAGGGCCTGTACGTGGGGAGGTGGGCGCTGACTGCCCCCAGGGCTACAAGAGGCTCAACAGCACACACTGCCAGGGTACGGCCAGCTGGAGATTCTGTGGGCGGGAGGGGTAGGCCAGTTGTCACTGGGGGAGGTCCTACGGTGGACAAGAGGGGAGGTGGGGCGGGGGCAGAACCCTGAGGTTCTTGGAGCAGCTTGCTGTCACCCTACGGCCCCAGACTGGAGGGACCAAACTCTCACTTACCACAGACATCAATGAGTGCGCGATGCCAGGCATGTGTCGCCATGGTGACTGCCTCAACAACCCTGGCTCCTATCGCTGTGTCTGCCCACCTGGCCATAGCTTGGGCCCCTCCCGCACACAGTGCATTGGTGAGACTGGGGGATCCTTGGAGGCCACAAAGCATGGGTGGGAGGTTAAGCCTCCAAACAGTAAGGATCAGAGGTCACAGAAGTCAGAGTGGGGTCAAGGGTTGACTGCAGGTGAAACAAGGCCCAGAGCAGATAGGGTCAGGGATCAGTGGGTTCAGGAGTTGCATGAGATATGGGGTTAGAGGTCGCATGGGGTCAGGGATTATATGGAGTCAAGGTCATATCAGACCATGGGCTTGATGAGTAGGAGGGATAAAGTCTAGAGCAGCTAGAATCAGGGGTCAATGGGGTCAGGGGTCACCGAAGTTTCAGGTGTTACATGAGGTCAGAATAACACAGGTTTCAGGGGTCATATGAATTCAGGGTCATGTGCGATCAGGGGCCACATGAGGATTAAGCGTTGTCTGGGCCAGAGAGGCAAGGTCTGGAGCGGATGGGAAGGGGGATGTGGGCAGTGTTCAGGCCCAGATGCCCACGCCCACCACTGGCCCCTGCAGCGGACAAGCCGGAGGAGAAGAGCCTATGTTTCCGCCTGGTGAGCCCTGAGCACCAGTGCCAGCACCCGCTGACCACTCGCCTCACCCGCCAACTCTGCTGCTGCAGTGTTGGCAAGGCCTGGGGCACCAGGTGCCAGCGCTGCCCAGCTGATGGCACTGGTGAGCCTGGGGCATGTGTGGCTGGGGGGCTGTCTGTGTGCCTATCCAGGAAATGCTCACTTCTCTGCCCCTTGCTCTGGCCGCAGCTGCCTTCAAGGAGATCTGTCCAGCTGGGAAGGGGTACCACATCCTCACCTCCCACCAGACGCTCACCATTCAGGGTGAAAGTGACTTTTCCCTTTTCCTGCACCCTGATGGGCCACCCAAGCCCCAGCAGCTCCCTGAGAGCCCCAGCCGGGCACCACCACCTGAGGACACAGAGGAAGAGAGAGGTCTGGCCTGACCCCTCCTGTTACCTGACAGTTGCTGAACCCCTAGGTCTGACACCTTGACCCTTGATCCACAGATATGACCTGAGTCTAACCTCTAACTCCTAGTCCCAGACCAGCACTGACCCCCAGAGCTGATACTCTGACCCCTAACCAATGTTGTAACTAACCCCAGAATTAACCCCTGATCAACAGAATTTGACCATTTACTGCCCTCCAGATTCAATCCTCTGACCCCAGGACCCCTTTGATTTCCAGACCAGGGCACTAATCCAGCTCAAATGCTGCCCCTAGATCTGACCTTCTGACCGCTGACCCAGGGATTTGACCCTGGCTATAACCTCCCCAGCCAAGGACCTTGTCCAACCATTGCTTCACTGACCTGTGATGGAAACACTCCCTGACCTCAGGATCTAACCCTTGATGCTTGATCCAGAGACATGATCGTTGAACTCTTAGGGACCCTGACCACAATACCCAAGTGCCAATCCCAGACTTGACTCCCTTCTCCCAGCCCAACACTTAACGGCCCCATCTTCTTCCCTTCTAGGGGTGAGCACAGACTCAGTGAGTATGAGAGCCCAGGTGGGAGGGGCAGGGAGGCCAAGGAGACACAGAGGGCTCATGTTGCTGTCACCCGCAGCCAGTGATCGAAGAGCAGTCCGCGCAGCAGAGCCACCCGACCGTCACCACATCTCCTGCCCGGCCCTACCCTGGTGAGCTGGGCACCTTAGGAACCAGTCCTCAAGGGCTGTCACTGCCGGGGAAGTTCACAGTCTAGGCACCAGGGGGCGGTGAAGCTGGGTGCGAAGTTCCCAGCCGGTGACCTGCGGAGAGAGAGGCGGCGCTCTCAGCTTCCTCACCAGCTGACGAGTGTGCCCTGCTGCTTGCAGAGCTGATCTCCCGGCCCTCGCCGCCCTGGTTCCTGCCCGACTTGCCCCCGTCCCGAAGTGCGGTAGAGATTGCCCCTACTCAGGTCACAGGTAAGACCCGCCCACCTAGGCCACGCCCGAGGTAAGCCACGCCCCTAACTTAGTTTCCCTCCTCCCTTACCCCCTCCAATCATTCCCAAGCACTAAAACATCCAGGGTTTACTGTGTGCCAGGCCTTGGGCTGGGAGCTGTGGAAGCCTCGGTGTGCAGCAGAGATCCCACTCTGCCCTCAGCTGATCCGGGTATTATGTTGGTCAGCCCAGGCCAAAGGCATTTATTCATATATTCTACAACTATTTATTGAGCACCTACTATGTGTAGGCCCTGTTTAAGTGCTGGGGATACAGTAATAAGCAAAACAGACAAAACTTCCCTATCCTTGTGGAGTAGACAGACAACAAACAGATCAATGAGTCCAAATCTAGTATGTCTCATAAATGCTATGAAAAAAAAAATAGAGAAGAAAGAAGGAAGTCTGGGCCGGGGCGGGGGGGGGGGGGGCGTGATAATATGCACGGTGGCAATGAGAGAAGGCTTTGAGCAGGGCTTTAAAGATTGTTAGAAATTAACAACGAGAAGTGGGAAAGGAATGGGAGGGTTGGGAAAAAGGACATTCCAGTTTGGGCAGAAGTTTGGGCAAAGGCATGGAAACATGAAACCCTGGTTTCATGGAGTGGGGAGAAACCACACACACAGACACACAGATCACTGTTTCTGAACTAGGGGAGGGCCGGCTCAGGGAGCCTTGTTAAGAGGCTTGGGTTTGATCCCAAAGGCTGTGGGAAGTGTCTGCAGGGTTTTGGGCATCGTAATAATTGCTAGCTATGGCTGAACAGTTGCCCTGGGCCAGGCACTGACTGAAGAGTTTTACATGCTAAATACCGTTTACCCTTCTCATACTCTGTGAAGTGGGCACTGCTAGCCTCGTTTTCCAGATGAGAAAATTGCGGCTAAGGGAGGTTCAGGGACTGGTCCCAGGTCACACAGCTGAGCCAGATTCAAGCCCGTGTCTCTGTGGACTCCAAAGCCACAAGGAAGCCACCAGCCTGGTTGAAAACCGGAGGTTAGATGAGCTCCTGGTGGAAGGTGACTGCCCTGGAAGTCTGCACAGGCTAGGAACCACCCAGGGACAGTCTGGGGGCTGTGGGAAGGTGGAGGAAGAGACACATGCGGAGGCTTCTCAGAGGAGGGGTTGTTAAGGATGCCTAGGGAGAGGCCCTCAAAGAGAACAGCCTGCAAGAGCCCACTGGCCAGGTGTGTTTGGGAGGGGGTAGAGTTCAGCATCAAGGCCTGGGCTGCATGGGGCTGCCCAGGGGAGGGACCGCCAGGAGGGAGAGGTGGAGGCAGGGAGTACTAGGAATCGTAGGAAATAGGGTGAGGAGGATTCCTGGATCTGACCACTTATGCATAACCATGCGTGAGCCAGGATTCCCAGGAAACCAGCTCCTGTCTGCCTTGGGAGGGGGAGGAAAACAACTGTTCTGGAATGGGGGTGGGGGCAGGTCCCTAAGGCAAGGGGCGTTCGTTCACTGATCTAGAGGATGTTTGTGTGGGTGAGGCTGCAGGGTTTGAGGTATTGAGGTGACTGGGGCCAGGGTATCATAAGTGGTGATAGAAGTATCAAGGTTTCCTGGAGTTGAGAAGATAGGGATGTCAGGGACCTGGGGTCATGGTTTGGGGCTACCGGAGGTTGTGATGTTGGGGTTATCTGTGATGGAGGTGTAGGGAATCCTAGGATTGGAGCACCCGAGCTTAGGGTGCGACCTGGCCCAGGTATCCGCGTCGTTAGTAATGGGCTATCCAGGTCCTCCCTGGGGACGTGACAGAAAGTGAATGTTCCCTGCCTGGCCCCCTGACCTACCGCCCCACCCCCAACCCCGGCAGAGACGGACGAGTGCCGACTGAACCAGAACATCTGTGGCCACGGGGAGTGCGTCCCGGGACCCTCGGACTATTCCTGCCATTGTAACCCGGGCTACCGGTCGCATCCGCAGCACCGCTACTGCGTGGGTGAGCGTGGCGAGTTGGTGGCGCGGGGGCGGCCCCTGTTTCCCGACAGACCTCTGACACCTCCCCGCCCGCACGCCCTTCTCAGACGTGAACGAATGCGAGGCGGAGCCGTGCGGCGCCGGGAGGGGCATCTGCATGAACACCGGCGGCTCCTACAACTGCCACTGCAACCGCGGCTACCGCCTGCACGTCGGCGCCGGGGGGCGCTCGTGCGTGGGTGAGCACGGCCGGGCCGGGGGTGGCGCTGGGCCCTAGGTGGACCCGGGGGGCTCTCCCGACTGCATGTAATCCCCTCTGCCGCCTTGCACTCCCCTCGCGCCCCATTCCTCCCGCTCAGACCTGAACGAGTGCGCCAAGCCTCACCTGTGCGGCGACGGCGGCTTCTGCATCAACTTTCCCGGTCACTACAAGTGCAACTGCTACTCCGGCTACCGGCTCAAAACCTCTCGACCGCCCGTGTGCGAAGGTGGGGAAGACCCCATCCAGACCGCCGGGGGTCCTCAGCGGTCCCTCGGCCTGGGGTGGGGGCGGAGGGCCTCACTCCCGTCTCTGCCCAGCTCTGGGCCTCTCAGAGGTTTCGGTCCGGAGCCCAGAGGGCCCGCTTCGCCTTGTCGATTTGTGACAAAGGGAGACCCTGCCGAGGACCCTGAGAGCCGGCCGGCCACGTTGTCCCCAAACAAGTCCTCTTCCTCCCCACTGTGCAGACATCGACGAATGCCGAGACCCTAGCTCCTGCCCGGATGGGAAATGCGAGAACAAACCTGGGAGCTTCAAGTGCATTGCCTGTCTGCCCGGCTACCGCAGCCTGGGGGGCGGTGCCTGCCGCGGTGAGGGCGAGGCCTGGGTCCGGGGTAGGGTAGGGGGCGGGGCCTCGAACGCAAATGGCCGGGGCCCTTCGGGAGTCGCCCCTGTGATGGGGCGGGGCTAATGGCGGTGGGAGTCACCTCCAGACTGGGCTTCCTTCCCGGGAGTAGAGGCCCCCCCTTCCCGGGCGGAGGGGGCTCCCACCCCCTCACAGTGCATCATCCGGTGGGCGGAGTCCGAGGCGAGCCTTCTCCGCTGCAGACGTGAACGAGTGCGCCGAGGGCAGCCCCTGCTCTCCCGGCTGGTGCGAGAACCTCCAGGGCTCCTTCCGCTGCACGTGCGCCCAGGGCTATGCTCCCGCGCCGGACGGCCGCAGTTGCCAGGGTGAGCTCCAGCCCTCCCCGCCCTGCCACCCGCCACCCATTCACGCGCCGAAGCTGGGTACTGGGTCACCCCGTCTGTCGGACGGGTGGGCAGGAGGTAGCTAATTCACAGACACCGCCCCTTCACTGATCCACTCGCTAGTTTCCTCAGCGGACCTGGCGGAGGAGGGGGCGACCAGAATTTCTACGTAGGAAGGATCTTAGGAGGCAAAGCTTGAAGCTGCGTTTGGAAAGCACGTTATTTAAATTTGAGGTGGGGGAGAAGATTTAAAAGAAAGGGGATGTTAGTAGTCCCCCCGACACTAATGTTTCTTTTGTATCAGGAGGAAGGCTAAGGGCTGGGATTCAGAGAAACTGGAGAGAACAATAGACACCAAGTGTAGAGCGCAGGGCCGTAGGACTGGTTGGAGTTTGGGTGTTCCTGGGAAACCTCAGCGGGGCTGGGAGAAGGGGAGGTCTGAGTGCTCTTAAAGGATCAACAGGAGTTAGCCAAGCGAAGAGCATGCCAGGCGCAGCACCAGCGAAGCAGAGGCAAACACCAGCACGGAGTGTACAGGGAAAGTAAGGTGTAAGCAGGGGATGGGGGCTGAGGCTGGCCGGTGAGGGGCAGGTCCCCACCCCCTAAAGGGCCCACCTAAGCCCTACCCAGGAGGTTGAGCTTCACCCTGAGGATATTAGGAGGCACCTGAAACATTTTAAGGGGAAGAATGACAAGACTGGCCATTGGCTTAGAAAGTTCCCTGATGCCCAGTGTGGAGAGTGGCTGGAGGTCTGGTAGGGACTCAGGACAGAGACAGTGGTGGACCTAACGAGAACAGAGGCCTAAGGATGGTCATGAGATTATGTGATATTAGAGAAATATTAGAACGCGTTACCTGGGCTGCTTGTTAACTGGATGTCAAGGTGAAGGAGAGAGGGGAGTAAGGGATCCTCAGGTTTCTAGTTTGGGTGACTCAGTGGGTTCTGCTCACCGGGATAGGATCCCCTGGGGTGGGGCATGTTTGAGAAGGAAGACATTAAGTTTCATGTTGGACGGTTGAGCGGGTGGTCCCTGTGGGCCTTTCAGCTGGCAATGCCAGCAGAGGGTGGGCCATACTGATTGGAAACCTTGGGCCAGACACACCCACCTGGAACTGTGTATTGTGGGGGTGTGGATCCTTGGGGTGTCACTGGGAGGGTGTGAAGCCTTGGGGTGTCAATGGGAGGGTGTGAAGCCTTGGGGTGTGCCCTGAGAGGAGCTGTGGAGACTTGGGGTGTCACTGGGGGTGTGTGGAGCCTCAGGGTAGGCACTGGGGAGAGCTGTGGAGCCTTGGGGTGTGAACTGGGGGCATGTGGAGCCTTGGGGTGCAGTCAAGGATGGTGGGTATGGTGAGGGGAGCCTTGGCAGAGCCTTGTGGCTACTGCCACGTCGGCAGAAGGCAGGGGAATCGGAGCAGGAGATGGCAGAGCAAAGATGGTGGGAGGGCTCAGGGAGCACTAGCTGAGAAGCTGGGGAGCAGAGGCATGCAGGGAAGAGGAGGAGGAGGTAAATGCAGCAGAGAGGTTCTTGTCAAATAAGAACTAGCTGGGGAGACGAGAAGGTCCCTGGTGGCCTTGGCAGGGTAGCTTCCGTGGCGTGACGGGAGGCCAGAAGATGCAGGCAGCAATTGCGGAGGAGTGAGACCTGGGATCACCAGAGTGGGGTGTAGGCTGTAGGCTGAGGAGAACAGTAGAGGTTTGGAACTGCCCAAGAGCACGGGGGCTACCTAGGGGCTTTCCAGTGTCAAGGCTTGAGAGGAGGAGGAGAGGGTATCGCCAGCTATGCTGAGGATCTGGCCGGGCTGGAGGCCAGAGGGAGTGGAGTGGCCCAGGGCTCAGCTTGGTGGCTGGCTCCAGCCCCGCTCAGCACCCAGGAGCCTGAGAAGCAGGCTGGGGCTCTGACTTTGCCAGACCAGTGAGGAGGAAGGAGAGGTGTTCGTGGGCCCTTGCTAGAGGAGGTAGAGTTGGGGGCTTGAGAACAGCGGAGGCAGTGGGAAGGAGGCTGCATCTGAGATGTCCAGGAGGGGGCAGGTCCCAGCCCCTTGCACCGAGAGTGAGTGGCTGGCATTGAGGTGAAGGTCACAGACACTGAGGAATGAAGGACTGTAAGGTCAGAGGCTGGGCCTGGCTGTCCAAATGGATGTTGAAAACTCCTAGGATGGGGAGGAAGAGAGAGGGAGAGGGGCTAGGAAGGGGGGTGCTGACAGCAATAGAGAGGCTGGCGTGGGGCCCAAGTGCACCCCAGAGGAAGAGTATGGTTTGAAAGGGGCCTGGGGTGTGGGCAACGGCCAGCTTCCACCAGAAAGGACTGCAGAGAAGCATGCTCTCAGAGCCAAGTCCCTTTACTGCACAAGCAGAACAAGTTATTCTGTGAGCCCAAAGATATAGGGGAGCTAATTTACATGGGAAGGAAGGCAGCCATGGCAGGTGGGGGAAGGGCAGGAGCAGCCGTGAGAGCAGCTGGGGGAAGGAAGCCCAGGGCAGAATGGGATTGTTTGGTGAGAACAGATGAAGGATGGGGAGGCCTGAGTTCTTTGGAATCATACGTGGCCCAGGGTTCCTGGCAGCACGTGGCCTGGTCGTTAGGGCATAGTGTGCCACACAGGAGCGGGGTGAGGGTCCCATGCTTCTGTCCAGCTCCACTCACCTCAGCTCTGGTGCTGCAGGCCATGGGCAGGAGTGGGAAAAGGGTAGCAGAGGCCCAAGAGTATCCCATCCTGGCCTTCTGACAGCCCCTGTGCTCCATAGATGTGGATGAGTGTGAGGCTGGGGACGTGTGTGACAACGGCATCTGCACCAACACGCCAGGCTCCTTCCAGTGTCAATGCCTCTCTGGCTACCATCTTTCAAGGGACCGGAGCCACTGTGAGGGTGAGGGGGGCCTTGAGCTGGGGGACTGACCTGTTCCTCCCTACCCCAAGACCTCCACTGCCCAGCCCCCAAGCCCAGGGGCTACCTGTAAACAAGCCAGGCACTCCCATGGCCAGCCCCCACCCAGATCCAAGGTGAGGCCTGGGGTGTGGGCCCTACCCAGGGCTCTTCGGGAAGCCTTGGAAGCCTCAGGCTGTGTGTGATTGGGCTTAGCCCCTGAGATTCTCTCCGTCTGATTCCCTACAGACATTGATGAGTGTGACTTTCCTGCAGCCTGCATTGGGGGTGATTGCATCAACACCAATGGCTCCTATCGATGTCTCTGTCCCCAGGGGCATCGGCTGGTAGGCGGCCGGAAGTGCCAAGGTATGGGGGGATTGGCTGAGAGCTCCCGAGGAGCAATGGCAGGCAGCAGTAATCTCCTAGACACACTACTGATCTGTCTTTCTATCCATCCATCCACTCACTCATCCTTCTACTCTTTCACTGAAAATAACAACAGTGATAATGACAGTAATTAACGATGCTTATTACTATGTGCCAAATCACCCCTATATGCATTCATCCAGCAAGAGTTTACTGAACATCTAATATTTGCCAGGTTCTGTGCTATATACTAGATACTGAGCAATGACCCAGGGCTCCCAGCTAGGGGAGACTGACATGTAAATTGATTCTTACAGTTCAGGGTGCTGGGTGCCAAAAGAGGTCTGGACTAGTGATTTATTCCAACAGTTGAATTGGAACTTGAAGCATAAATAGGGTTCCCTAAAGCATAAATATATTCCCTAAGCAGAGAAAAGCATGGGATGGTATTCCAGGCCCAAAGAACAGTATTTGCAAAGCACAGAGATCCGGAAGAAGCTAGTTGCGTTTTAAGGGAGAGTAGACACCTATGCCCTAAACACGGAGCTGAGGGTGTTGGTGGTTTAGAGTAAAGGGTGATGAGACTTAGGACTTCATTCTGTTAGGTTTTATGAAGAATAATGCATTGAATGTGCACACAACTACCCACATGCACAGACAGACACGAGTGGACTTCCTGTCGTGTGTACTTTGAAGTCACAGTGGAAATTCAGGTTCTGAACTTGTGTGAGGCCCTTGAGGCATACTCCCAGGGAAAGAGGGGCTCGTTTCCCTCTGAGTGATTCTGTCTGCTCACCTCACTCCCTGAAGACATAGATGAGTGCAGCCAGGACCCGGGTCTGTGCCTTCCCCACGGGGCCTGCGAGAATCTGCAGGGCTCCTACGTTTGCGTCTGTGATGAAGGCTTCACGCCCACCCAGGACCAGCATGGCTGTGAGGGTGAGTGCCCTCTCGGCTTCCTCCTCAATCTAGACAACTCCCCTGAGCTGCAGCTGGGGCTCAGAGTTGTTTCCTGGTCCCACCCTCTGGAATGTGGTGAGCAGGAAGAAATCTCTTTTTGCCTGGGAGGGCCCTGAATGCCACATTGAGGATGGAGCTTGCCTTTCACAGGGCAGCTAAGGGGAGCCAGGGGAGGTGGGGGAATAGAGGGATGAGGTTGGCGGGCAGCGTGGACAGGCAAAGACGTTCTGCAGGAAGCTGAGCTGCTCTCCCCTCCCCTCAGAGGTGGAGCAGCCCCACCACAAGAAGGAGTGCTACCTTAACTTCGATGACACCGTGTTCTGCGACAGTGTACTGGCCACCAATGTCACCCAGCAGGAGTGCTGCTGCTCCCTGGGGGCTGGCTGGGGAGACCACTGCGAGATCTATCCCTGCCCAGTCTACAGCTCAGGTCAGGAGCCGGGCAGGCCCTTTCCTTTTTCAGAGCCTCAGTTTCTTCATTTGGAAACGGACTGGGGGAGAGAGCCCCTCCCTGGGTGGGTGGGAAATGAGGCGAGAGCTCCGACCTGCGCCCGACAGCCAGCACACACGCGCTCAATCCTGCCTCCTTCCTTCCCCACGGCACTATCTCGCTGTAGCTGAGTTCCACAGCCTTTGCCCGGACGGGAAGGGTTACACCCAGGACAACAACATTGTCAACTACGGCATCCCAACCCACCGTGGTAAGCCCCAACACGGCTCCGCCCACCTGGCATGCCCTGCTCCGCCCGCCGAGGTTTGGACCGCCCCGTGCTTGTCAGTGGCAGGTACTGGGGTAAGGCACGCCCACTCCCTCACCGACTGCCCCGCCCCTCCACAAAGCCCCGCCCCATTGCTCTTACATCAGCGTTCGGAAAAGCCCCTCGCACAGAGTTTTCGTCCCTTCCACTGTAAGCCCTACCCACACGTTCTCCGCTGCGGGGCCTAAGTGGCCCCGCACGTAGAGGGCGCGGGCGCCCACGGCCTGTCACTCCGCAGACATCGACGAATGCATATTGTTTGGGGCGGAGATCTGCAAGGAGGGCAAGTGCGTGAACACGCAGCCCGGCTACGAGTGCTACTGCAAGCAAGGCTTCTACTACGACGGGAACCTGCTGGAATGCGTGGGTGAGTGCAGCCGGCCTCCGTGGCCGTGGGAAAGCAGCCGGGAGACACGCACAACCACCCGACTCGGGGCCGGTTCCTACCACTCGCGCTTTTCCTCCCCTCAGATGTGGACGAGTGCTTGGACGAGTCTAATTGCCGGAACGGAGTGTGTGAGAACACGCGCGGTGGCTACCGCTGCGCCTGCACACCCCCGGCCGAGTACAGCCCGGCGCAGCGCCAGTGTCTGAGCCCAGAGGAGATGGGTGAGGCCCGGGTCGGCCGGCTGGGGAAACAGGAGGGAGGCTGCCCGATCCGAGCTGTGACTTCCACCCCTACCCACCCATCATCCCCTCGCTGCCCGTAGACGTGGACGAGTGCCAGGACCCCGCAGCCTGCCGCCCTGGCCGCTGCGTCAACCTGCCGGGCTCCTACCGCTGCGAGTGCCGCCCGCCCTGGGTGCCCGGGCCCTCCGGCCGCGACTGCCAGCTCCCCGAGAGCCCGGCCGGTGAGGGCAAGAGTCACTATCTTGGGCTCTCCAGAGCCCCGTCCGCCGCCTGGAGACCCGGGGCCGCGGTTCCCCCGAGGGTGGGTTGGAGCGGGGGAGGGCGCTCCTCCCTGACGCCGGGTCCTCCTCCGCAGAGCGTGCCCCGGAGCGGCGGGACGTGTGCTGGAGCCAGCGCGGAGAGGACGGCATGTGCGCGGGCCCCCTGGCCGGGCCCGCCCTCACCTTCGACGACTGCTGCTGTCGCCAGGGCCGAGGTTGGGGAGCCCAGTGCCGACCGTGCCCGCCGCGCGGCGCCGGTGAGCCGGCCCGGGAGGGGTTGCCCGGGAGGGAGTTTGGGGCGGGAGCCGGGGTGAATCGACGCCGCAGACGGCTGACCGCCCCCTGCCCTCTCAGGGTCCCAGTGCCCGACGTCGCAGAGTGAGAGCAATTCCTTCTGGGACGCGAGTCCCCTGCTGCTGGGAAAGCCTCCGCGAGGTGAGTGTAAAGGGAGGGACAGAGGCGGGGTCCGCGGCCATCGCTGGGAACGGGGTTGACGTCTGCATTCTCCCGGCAGAAGAGGATAGCTCGGAGGAGGATTCAGACGAGTGCCGCTGCGTGAGCGGTCGCTGTGTGCCTCGGCCGGGCGGTGCAGTGTGCGAGTGTCCTGGTGGCTTCCAGCTAGACGCCTCCCGCGCGCGCTGCGTCGGTGAGCGGGGCCGAGGAGGGGCGGGGCCGAGGAGGGGCGGGGCCGAGGAGGGGCGGGGCGGGGCCGAGGAGGGGCGGGGCCAGAGGCTGGCGGCAGGAGGGCGGGGCAGGGCCCTGCAGAACCCCGCCTGGATCGGAAGCCAAGAGCGCTGCGCGGCTCCAGGTCAGGCTTCGGCTCAGGCTCCGGCGCCGTCGCGAAGTCCGCACCTGTTAACCCCCACACCCAGACATAGACGAGTGCCGAGAGCTGAACCAGCGCGGGCTACTATGCAAGAGCGAGCGCTGTGTGAACACGAGCGGTTCCTTCCGCTGCGTCTGCAAAGCTGGCTTCGCGCGCAGCCGCCCGCATGGAGCTTGCGTGCCCCAGCGCCGCCGCTGACACCACCCTCGGTCTGGAACTCTGCAATCACCAAGGAGTTTCTGACCTACACTTGGGGCGAGCTCCGCCTCTCGCTTGTGCCCTGACTCGGGGCTCGGACCCAGGGACCCTTCGGGGCCCGCAGACCCCTTCCCCGAGCCCCGTGTTCCAAGGGTGCCCATACCAGCTCCACCCGGTTCATAGGCAGACGTTGGGCCTCTCTGGCGCTGCCGGCCTTCCTTCCAGAGGGCGTTTCCCAGAAACTGATAAATCAGATCGTGCCTCTTTACTCTGGGTTTTCGAAGTAAATTGATGTTCATGTCCGTGGTGGGCGCGGTCTCCGAAGGGCGGCACCAAACCCCAGCCTCCTTGGAGGGCCTAGACTGAGCCCAGCACAGGGGGTGCGAAATAGAATTTATTGTGGCTCTGATTATGTATATGTGAGATGTGCCTGGCCAGGCCGGCCGGGCTCCCAGGATTTGTACAATAAATACATCTGCGGGGCCTGCTCTCCGAGGCTGGGAAGCGCCCACACCCGCGGTTCAGTCCAGCTTCCGGGTTCCCAGCTTCATGGGGCCCTTGGCTGTCTTTTTCTCAGCGCGTTTCGCCTCCATCTCCCGCCTACGCTCCTCGCGCTTCTTCCGGGCTAGCTCCGCCTTGGCCTGTCCTGGGAACAAGAAGGGGAGGAGGGCTGATGGCGTCAGGACAACCTGAGTCTCAGCTTCCCAGCCCACGCCTGCCCCAGAGGAGGGTAGCCCTAGCCCATCAGCCAGCCAGCCCAGGGGAAGCACTTACGGCTCTCGGCCTCCAGGCCCTCCCAGTTGTCATCTCCCCACGAGTCCCGCCTCGGCTGTAAAGGGAAGTGTGGGCTGGAGTGGAAGCCTACTCTCAGCTGAGGTCCACCCCAGGTCTGCACCCTCCCACTGGACAGGTGCCGAGTACCTGGACACCAGCCTCCCGACGCACTGACAGGGCAGCAAAGGGGTCGCCTTTGTCACTAGGCTCTGGTCCACCCCAGTTATACTCGCTGGCCAGCCGTGTGCCCTCAGGGGGTGGCTCCGGGGGGCTTGGCTCCTGCCAGCCCTGCTCCCATGCATCCTCGGCTTCCCAGCTGCTCCAGTCTGACTCCTGGGATTTGTGACCAGGGTTGCTGGTCTGCAAAGAGAAGGAGGAGATAGTGCCGGAGAAAGGGAGGGAGGGGCAGGGCCCCACCCCCCACATACACGCACCCTGTCCCACCCAGCTCACCTGCCCAGCCCAGCTGGCTTGGCCCCCAGTACTCCAGTTGTCCTGCTGGGCCAACACAGATTCGGCCTCCTGCTGCAGTGTGGGGAGGAGAGCATGACCATAGGGCACCCTGTACTCCACCCAAAAGGGCAAGAAAGCCCCCTAGCCCCTGCCCAGCCATGGGCTCCACCCTTTCTTCTTTTGCCTTCCATCTCATTTTCTCCTTAGGCCCTGTCTCCCATCAGTAAAGTGGACACGCTGAACCTGGCCTGTCATCACTCCTCTATGAAGCTGGGGAATGAGATCTAGAGTTCCACACCCCTGCCTGTGGCCTCAGGGGTCTCACCCAGAGCTCTGCTCCCATTCCCTTCAGAACAGCCCCACTCCAACCTCAGCCCATGCTAAGCCCAGCCCCAGGGAGGACTGGTTGGTTGCAGGCCTGGGGTGACCTCTCCTTGCTGATCACAGGGCGTGGGGGGCCCTAGAACAGGTATAGGAGGGATGGGGAGTGGAGGAGAGGGAGGAGGATCAGTGGGCTGACCCAACCACCAGCAGCCCGGCCTCTGGAGTTGAGTCAGGGCTCAGCTGCCAGCTCTACCCCACAAGGGCTGTTCCGTGACACCTACTTGCCCAGGATGCTGTGCAGATGAGGACAGGTCTGACTCCAGCCAAGCCCACATGAGTTCCTTGAATGGCAGCCTGTGACCTTGAAGCTGGGGTCCCCCCGGGTAGGCCTCCTTAGCCTCACTCACCTCCAAGCTACCCCAGTCTTCATCATCCCATCTGTCGGCAGCAATGCTGTCCTCTTCTGCGTCCTTGCTCTCCTCTTGTGTCTCCCAGTGGCCTGAGGTCGTGGGTGTGGCAGGGACAGGGGTCGGGGCTGGGGCAGGAAGTCCTGGGGAGCAGAGGCTCACTGAGTTGCCACACACTGGGCCCCAGGAAGGTCTCAGAGCAGGGCCGAGGTTGCTGGGGGTGTGTAGAGGGGAAGCTCACGAGGGGACTAGACCGTACCCTGCCTCCTATGTCCCCATCACCATCCCGGGGGGAAGTCGATCAGTAACAGGTCCTGGGTGCCAGCAACCTCAAGCCCTCTCAAGTCACCAATACAGCCAATCTGGGACACTCACCCTCAGGCACGGGTCTCTGGGGAACGTTGGTCTCGGCTGGGGCAGCCGTGGGGTGTGCACGGATCAGCTTAGAGGTGAGTGAGGAGACCCCTGTCACGGCCCAGCCTGCCCAGCTGGCTGCGGCTCCTCCCATTCCAGGGCTGGAGGCTGCATGGACGTCCTTCTCTGGGCAGTGACAGGAGAGACAGGTATGGACACCTCAGGCTTCCATGGGGAGGGTGGTAGGAGGGCAATAACTGAAACAGAGCAACCTGCAGTGGGCGTCCCCCTTCTCCAGGCCTGCGTTCTCCCACCTGTGAGATGGGGGTGGGGGAGTGGTGTACAGTCTGTCCTCTAGGGTTCTTCCAGCTTTCAGATGCTCCAATGAGGTAGAAGGGGGCCATGACAGGTGACAGTCAAGAATGTGGCAAGAGTCACAGGGAACACGAGTGTGGGCCACTCACCCGCTTCGGCCAGCTGGGTGGGGTCCTCCGACACAGACTCCAGTTTGGACAGGAAGCTTCGAATGGCCTTGAAGGCCTGTTGGGTAGCAAGGGGCAGAGCTGGGGCCTCCAAGGTTCCCGTGAGCCTGCCAGGCCAGCTAGGGCCCAGGTATGCCCCAGAGCCCCAGCTCCAGGGCCCAGCCCCAGCTGTGCCTCACCTGGTCCCGCACAGATCTCTCAGGATCCACAGTGAGGCTGCAGAGCACAGGCAGGATCTTGTGGGCGCAATCATTCATCGAGTAGAGGTTGTGGGTGGCGGCGAAGCCCAAAACACCCGCGACGCGGGATGGTGCAAACGGGTCCTTAGTGGCCCGGCTAAAGGCGGAGGTGAGGACCCTGTGTCTGGTCTGGGGTGGGGCGGGAAGAGGGCTCCTGAGTATAGGGTCAGTACGGGGCCCAGAACTGTCAGGCCTTACTTCCCAGAACAGAGGCCATCCACGGGGCCTCCAGAGTCTGAGAAATGTGAGTTAATCACTAACAAATGGGGAGAATTTACTTAAAACTAGATCTTGGCTTCTCCTCCCAAATCACTGGGCTCACGCTGCCTCAGAGTGACAAGGACCGGAGCAGCAGCTGCCTCAGGGCTGAGGCCAGTGCCTCCCTTCCCACCTGCGCTGTGGACCAATTCATTCATTCCGGTTAAGGGCCTGGGAGCTGCAGGCGCCTGCATTCACAGGCCCTGGCTGAGGGGAGGGGATGCAAGGCCGTGGAGGCAAGCAGGCCTGGGTTTGGTTCCCAGACCCACCACCTACTAGAGGTGTGACCCGGTGCAACTCACTCCGCCCTCAGACACTGGGCTGGAGCACCCAGGGCCTAGGTCTCTGGGAGGATGACAGGCCCCACACAAGGAGGCCTGGCTCTGGGGGACCTGGCTGTGGTCCCATGACGGTGACAGAGCTCCCAGCACTTGTGCAGGGCACTCACGCTGGCACTGAGGTAGGAGCCGATTTTGCCCAGGCAGACGGTGGTGTTGCAGCGGATGGGGCCCTGCTCGTCCTTAGCCTGCAGCCGCGCGAAGTGCTTCATCAGCTCCACGTTGAGGTTGGTCTCATTCAGCTTCGGGGCCAGGAGCAGCATGGACTGCAGGGCGGGAGACGGCGGAAAGTGTGGGCCGGAGCGGGCACACTCTGGAGGCCACCAGTGGCCCTGGGCACTGAGGAGACCCGCCAAAGCCCTCCCCAACCAACCCCCAACCTGGTCCTGGCCCCTACCCAGAATGCCGAGGAAGGCGACCCCCACTGCTTTGCACTCCTGTCTCCCATCCCTCTCCGTCAGCTCTCTGTCGCGTGCACTCTACTCAGACTTTCACAAGAACACCTCCACATACACTCTCTACCAATTAGCTTGGGTTGAGGTCACCAATGATCTCCATGTTCTAAATCCAAAGGCTAATTCTCTATCCTCACCAAACTTGACCCCTCAGCAGCTTTGACAGCCCTGAATTCTCCCTCCTCCTCGCAACTTTGGTCTCTTGTTCTTCCAGGACACTGCCCTCTCCTGGTTCTCCTCTGACCTCACCTACTGCTGCTTCTCAGTCTCCTTTTGCTGAGATCTTACTGTTCAGACACCCCAGAGCTACTCCTTAAGCCTCGTCTCTTTTACACCTCAGCCTAGGCGAGCTCACCCATCTCATGGCTTCGAATGCCCTTGTTAGCTGACCGTGCCCAGATGTGCACCTCCAGCCCAGACTTCTCCCCTAAACCTCACACACACATAACCAGTGCGTGTCCACCTGGCTAACAGACATGCCAAGACTGGGTCTGACCTCCTCCCGGAAAACTGTTCCTCCCAGGGACTTCCCTGGTGGTCCAGTGGTTAAGAATTTGCCTTCCAATGCAGGGGACGCGGGTTCCATCACTGGTCGGAGAACTAAGATCCCACATGCCGCGGGGCAACTAAGCCCGAAAGCCACAACTACTGAGCCTGCGAACTCTGGAGCCCACACACCACAACTAGAGAGAAGCCCACGCGCCAAAACGAAAGATCCCGCATGCTACAACTAAGACCTGACACAGCCAAATAAATAAATATTTAGAAAACGAAACGAAACAAAACAAAAAAACTGTTCCTCCCAGTCTTCTCAGTAAATGGCAACTGAACCTTCCAGTTGCTCAGGCCAGAAACCTTGGAGCCATCCTCGACTCCATATCTACCCATCGCCAAATACTGTCAGCTCCACCTTCACAATGCTGCCCCTTCTCTCCACCTGCTGCTACCATTCAGGTCTGAGCTACTGTCATCTCTCATCTGGGCCACTGTAATAGCCCCTAACAGTGTCCCAGCTTCCACCCTTGCCGTGACAGTTAGTTCTCCACACAGCAACACAGTGTTTTGCAATAGGTCAGATCAGGTCAGTGCTCTGCTCAGTCCCTCAGGGTTCCTGTCTCACTCCCATGAATGCATCAGGTCCCTGCCATGCCCTATGAGGCTCTGGCCCCACCATTACCTCTCAGACTCCACTGCCCACAATCATGCCCCTTCAGCCATGCTGAACCTCTTGCTGCTACTCCTACATTCCAGGTACACGCCAGCCTCAGGACCTTTGCACATGTTGTTCCTTCTGTAGGCAACATATTTCCTCCAAATCTCCTCCTTCACCCCTTTTCACCTTTTTTCCTTAAACGACAACTCCTCTGTAAGGTCTTCCCTGATCACTGTTTTTAGAACTGCAAACTCTTCTCTTCGCAATCTCCATCGCTTTCTGACGTAATATATATTTTAATTGTTTATTGTCTGCCAAGCCCCCTCCCCCTCTCCTCGAAAAGAAGCTCCAAGAAGGCAGGGAGCTTGGTCTGCCTGTGCATACTGCATCCCAGCATGGGATCCAGGGCCGGGCACAAAGAGGCGCTCAGCGAGTGTCTGCTGAACGGAGGACTATTGGTCATGCCCATCCTGTTCCCCCCAACACCTGCCAAGCTGTACCCACAGCCTGGACCTACATGCAGAACAGTGCTTGCCCCTCCCGTAATCCGCTTGACCCACAGGCCAAAACCAAGGCCTGTGTGTCCTCTGATGAGCCCCCTCTAAGCCTCAGAAAACCAGGGGTGGCCCAGACCTTGACTGTCTGCTCCCGGATGGCAGGGTTGGTGTCCAGGAAGCCATGCACGACGTGGGGAAAGATCTGGGTGTTGACTGTTGGCTCATCAAGGTACTGGATGAACTGCTCCATCTGTGGTCCGGGTTGGGGCATGAGAAGGCAGTCAGCCCTTCTACCCCACACCAGAGACATGGGACCAGCCTTAGCATGGTTTCTCCACCCGGCAGGCACTGGCTGGCCAGGGGAGTCTCCTGAGGCCCCCACCTCGCATCTGGCCTCAGGCCCACATGGACTGGTGAGGCTGCCAGGAGGGTGCTGAGAAGAGCCAGGGACTGGGAGCTGGAGGGCCTGGCCTCTGGTCCTGCTCAGCAGGCTAACTGGTCACACCCCCTCTTAGAGCCTCCACCACCTTGTCTATAAAAAAGAGTGCAACCCCTGCCCAGAGAAGCGCTCTGAGGAAGGCTGGTGTGTTGAGCACCAGAGAGGGAATGTTGCCTGGAAGCACGGGTGGCCCCCGCCCTCGATTCCATCAGTCCTGTCTGATGCTCCCAGCTGCCCTGGGGTTGGCAAGAGAGACATTATCCCCACTCTGGAGGGGACTGAGCCAGGAGATTGGGCAGCGCAGGGGAAGGCGTTTAAGCCTGCAGCCCGGGCGGGCAGGGCATTCCCAAAGCTGCCAATGAGCCCTGTGATTATCTTGACTTCCTGAGAGCACAGCCCCGCTGGTTCCTCACCGGTGTGTATGTTTCAGGGAAGGGTTTCTGGGGTCCCTGTGCAGCTTGCGGCGCAGGGGCTTGAGCTACCTGCCTGGGGCTGGAGGTGAGGAGGGGGCCTCCCCTGCAGCCAGGGTGGGGTCTGGGTGGGGTGGAAGCAGGCAGGGTGTGCCGTGGCCCCTACCTGTTGGAGGAGGCGGATACGCATGGCCCGGTCAGTCGATGAGAACATCTTGACCACGACAGGGATGATCTTCTGCTGATACTCCTCGGCGCCGAGGAACTTACCCACCTGAGAGAAGGAGCAGGAAGAGGGGCTCAGCTACGTCCACAGGGGTGAGGTGACTTCACTGGGCTCAATCAACTCCCTCCGGCTCCCTGCTGATTTCCCAGGGTGGGAACGGGGTGAGGGCGGTGGGGTGGGGCAGGCATATCCTCAGCAGCCCCTCTGCCCGTACTCCGTCTCAGTCAGCCCTGCCCTTAACCCTTCTGAGTCAAGGCCTCTCTTAGGAGGCTCACAAAAGCTCTGTGCCCTTCCCATAATCAAGCACCTAGACACCACATGCACACAGAATTCTGCCTGTAATTTCTGGGGGTTCTCAGCTCCACAAGATTTACTTGCCGTCTTCCCCACTTCCCACATGCCAAGTTCCTTTGGCGAAAGGGTTCTCCCACTGAGCGGGAAATGGCAGGCGCCCCGGTAACAGTGGGCTGGGGTCTGAGGATCCAGCCCCTAGAAGCCAAGAGAGCTGAGCGCCGAGTGGTCAGGAAGGAGGAAGGAAAGTGAGGTGGTGAGCAGGCGATCCCCTGGGCCCTGGGAACCAGAGTGCCCAGGTCAGACCAGGGAGGCTGTCTTGAGGAAATGGAGGAAGGGCTATAGGCTCTGAAGGAAGGAGTGTTTGGAAAAAGAATTTTGGAGGCACAGGGTGTCCCTTCCCCAGGGACGAGAAGTCCCCACCACCTCCCTGACAGCTGGTCAGGTGGCCCTGGCTTGCTGAACCACTGGATGTCAAAGCTCCTCCTCGGGACCTCTCTGGTGGGAAGCAGTTAAGAATCCGCCTGCCAATACAGGGGACACAGGTTCGAGCCCTGGTCCGGGAGGATCCCACATGCCACGGAGCAACTAAGCCCATGCGCCACAACTACTGAGCCTGTGCTCTAGAGCCCGCGAGCCACGACTACTGAGCCTGCGCTCTAGAGCCCGCGAGCCACAACTACTGAAGCTTGTGCACCTAGAGCCCGTGTTCCGCAACAAGAGAAGCCACCGCGATGAGAAGCCCACGCACCACAACGAAGAGTAGCCCCCGCTCGCTGCAACTAGAGAAAGCCCGCATCAACGAAGGCACATCAACGAAGACCCAACACAGCCAAAATAAATAAATTTAAAAAATAAAAAATAAGGTATATATATATATTTTTTAAAAAGCTCCCCCTCACGTGGGCTTGGATATCCCTGACCAGGCTGCCCCCCTCCCAGGACACCTGCGAGGCTGGCCGCACCCTTGGCCTCTTTTCTGCCCTTCAGACCTACTCAGACAGTCTCTAGGCCCACAGTTCCTGAGGCTCCAGGCCCCACTCACCTTGAACAGGGGCGTGAGGACAACAGCCCCCGCGTTGCCAAACTCGAAGGCGGTCAACAGCTGGGGCAGCACCTTGTGCCGGCAGAAATCCTCAGGGAACGAGTCTAGGCTCTTACTCAGCTCTTGGAAGAACTTTTGCTTCTCGGCTGGCTCTTTGATCTGGGGGAGCATGGACAGGATGCAGGGAGCGGGAAATCAGCCTGGTCACGGTCCCGTCAGCCACGGGCAAGGACGGGGGTCACCTCCAACCCGAAGGTAAACTTAAGCTTGGGGTGCCAGATGGGCTGGGTTCAAATCCCAACTCTCCCATTTATTAGCCGTGTGACCTTAGGTGAGTTCCCCCACCTGTAAAATGGGGTAGTAACTGTACTGTCTCACGGAACTGTGCCGAGGATTCAACCAGAAAACGCACACGAAAGCTGCCCGGCACACTGGAGGCGCTCAGTCAGAGACCGTCATTATTGTCACTGCCACCTGGCCTGTTGCTGTGAAAGCAGCCACTAGGGGGATCAAGCCCTTTATCAGCGTTGCCTCTGCTCCTGAGGACAACACGAGGTGTGAGTACCATTAACCCCACGGCACAGACGAGGAAACAGGCTTAGTGAGGCCAAGGGGCTTACTCGGCCACCCTGGGCCTGGCTGGGTTGGGCACACCTGCAGCTCCGTGGGTGGAGGTCGTGGCAGGCTGTGGAAAGGCAGGGATGAGGTGCAGTTTACCCCCGGAGCTCGTCCTCCCACTGGGCCCGAACAGGCCAGGCTGTCAGCTCGATGGTCTCCTTCAGTCCTAACCTCCCCGGAGGCTGTAATACCCACAACTCACATTTCCTGAGCACAAACTACGTGCCAGACAGGTTACGTGCTAAAACCTTTACACAGATGAAATAATCCAACAAGGAAGCTGAGGCACAGAGAGGTCAAGGAGCTTGTCCAAAGTTACACAGCTAAGAAGCCGTCAAGGAAGGGTATGACCCGGTGGTGTGGCACCTCTGCTGTGCTACATGCTGTGAAGAAGTGCTGTCGTTCCCCCATGTACAAAGGAGGAGGCTGAGGCTCAAGGTCACCAGGCAGGAATGGCAGGGCATGGACTGTAACCCTGTCCTGTACGCTTCCAAAGTCCCTGTGTCCTCTGCTGTACCCTCACTGCCAGAGCCGCTGCCTGGGCCAGAAGAGTGACCTCTAAATGGGGTTGGGGAGGACCTGGCTGGCCCTTGAGCAGCTCAGTCTAGCATGAGAGGCAGGCTTGGTGCTCTTGATGACAGGGTTCAGGGGAGCAAAGGCCCAGAGAGAGGCCAAACCGCATGCAAGGTTGCACACTGAGAGTCACAGCCGGGCTCTCTCCACCGCTGTGCTCAATGAGGGGAGAGGGGCCGCTGGGCACTGCCCTCCCACGCTCTCACTGGGACTTGACAGAAACAGCCTATTTCCTGTGGGGCACATATTAAGGAGAAGGGCAGCCGGGCAGAGCCAGCCATGTAAGAACTCTACGTAACAGAGCTCCTGCTGCCCCTACACTGCCCAGGAGGCAACAGGGCTCAGTGTTTCCAGCACCTTCTCCTTCAGCTCAGGTTCCCATCCTCGGAAGGCCTCCCAGCCCCTATCTGAGTCAAGATTCCACAGACCGTCGAGGTCTGTGGAAGTGTCTGTCACTCTTCCCCCATTCCAGATTCTCAGTCACCTCTCTGTGCGCCCCACACAAGGCTGGGTCAAAGCAAGTGTCCAGGGCAGAGCCTCCCTCCTTTATTCCTTACAACAGTGCTATGGGTGAGCAGATACTTTAGTTATTCTCATTAGGTTCTGATATGGAAACTGAGGTTCAACGAGGTTAGGCCGAGGGCTCCCTCCTCACCATCTTTCCACTTGCTGTTCCCTCTGCCCGGAACATTCTTCCCCAGTTACCATCCCCATGACTCCCACCTTCATACCCTTCAGGTCACAGCTCAAACATCACCCTTGAGAGAGCCCTTCCCTAAACACCCAAGCCTCACTATTTTCCTTCCTGGCACTTATCCACATTCCAGGAAGCACAGCTTTCCTCATTTATGGGTTTTTTTATCCCTTTCCCCCAGTGAGAGTCCCCAGGGCTGGGGACCTGGTCCATTTGCCCCCTGCTAGATCCTTGAGAGCAGGGATCTGGGTCTGACTCTCCCTCCCCACCCTGCTACCCACACTACAGCCCAACATCAGGGCCAGGGCCAGTTAACAAAGTGCCAGGAGAAGTCACTAAGCACCCACTGTGTGCCAGAAACTACACTATGCAACTCAAACTCACTGATTTCTCATCCTGCTCCTCTGAAGTAGGTGCTGTTATTAGGACTGAACTTCAGCCAAGAGAAGTCACACATAAATAACAGTTGGAGCCAGGGTTTGAACCCAGACAGTTTAGCTCCACAGTCTGTGCTTGGCTCCTGGGGTCTAATTATCAGGGAGCCTATAAAGTGGGGAGTGGGCACAGGGGTGAGGATCGTAGGGCCAGAGCCCAGGGTGGGGCAGGGGACTCACCTGAATCTCTTCCAGAAAGAGGTTGGTCTCCACAAAGCGGTTGTTCATGAAGCCACCAGGTGCCCGGCAGTTCTGCAGGAAGCGGGCTGGGTTGGGACGTACCTTGGGGTTGGCTCCGACCAGCTCACAGTAATGGGGCACCAGTGACTTGGGGATCTGTGGGAGAAGCGTCAGGGTCAGGGCAGGGGCAGGTTGGCTGGTGGAGAGGGGCTGGGTGGGGTCAGACACTCACCTTCCCAGGGTTTCGCAGGGCGGCTGCACGAGGTAGGGGCCCATTGAAGACTTCCCAGATGAGGCAGCCCAAGCGCCACATGTCAGCTGACCTGAGGCAGTGACCAGAGCTGCTCAAGGCCCTGCCACCTGCCAGCATAGGCTTCCAATCTACCCTGGGCACTAGGCACTCACTGCATGGCAAACCCTGGGCTGTGTTCCTCAGCTATCCTCCCATCAGCCCAGAAAAGCAGGTTTCATTAGCCCCATTTGATAGATAAGGAAACTGAAGCTCAGAAAAGCAAGGACATCCACCCCAGGACACACAACTCTAAAATCCAGAACCACCTGACCCCAAAGCCTGCGTTTATCCTGCCTACCTCCCTGAGGATCCTGGGAGCAAGGAGTGGGCCCCACCCTGAGGACCCTAGTTTCCTCCCCATCCAGGTGACAGGGGACAGGGGAGTACCAGCTAGTCTAGGGGTCCTGAGGCTGCAGGGGCTTCCAGAATAGGGCAGGGTGGGGCATCCCCCCCAGTCACCCACCACTTCTCTCTGACCGCTCTGCCACTGCCATCAGCCAACTCCGGGGGGTCGTACTGCTCAAGCTCGGGGATCCCCTTGCGGGGAGGTCCTCCGCCATTGCCCTGGGCTGCATACATGTAGTCCAGGCCCCCAAGCTTCCACTCGCCAGCGCGGTCCACGAACACAGCGGCCATGCAGACATTGTTGTGGATGAGGCTGCAGTCGTTGACCAGGAAGCTGAGGGCTTTCTGGGGGCAGAAGAAGACATCAGAGCCCAGAAGCTGCAGCCCCCCCACCCCTGCTCTTATCACCACCGCCCCCCACCTCACCACAATCTGGTGTAGCCCCCAGGAGAGCTCCAGCTCCTTCAGGTCACCAGCCTCTGCTCGCGCCTTGAGGTACGCTCCCAGCGGAGTCACAGCCTCTGTCACTATGTGGAGGCATTTGTCTGTCTGAAGGGGACACGGGGTATCAGGGAGGGATGGGGCAAGAGGAAGGCGAGATGAGAGACATGATGGGGAAAGGAGGTGGAGAAGGGGAAGTCAAATCTGGGGGGCGCTGGGACAGAAGGGCTGGAAACCAGCAGGAAGACAGAAGACAGCAGTGGGAGACTGGGAAAAAGTGAGGGGCAGAGATGGGGTTGACTGAGCAGCAGGTAGGTACCTCCAGCCCATCGATGTAGGCCAGGATGTTGGGATGCCGGAGAGTTTTGAGGCGCTTGAAGGCAGCTTTGGCCACCTGGGTCTGCTCTTCGACGCCGGGCTTCACGTCATACACGAAGATGGACACCGGGCTGCCTGTGGCCTGTGGGAGGGCGGAGCGGCCTCAGGGGTGTGGGCCGGGTCCCGGGCAGACCACTCCACCTCCGAGATGGTCCCCGGAGCTGGTTCAGTGCCGGAAAGGAAGGGCCGCCGGCCAGGTCTCTCCCCAAGTCAACACTTGGGGACAGAGTCGGGCCCACGTAACCCTGGTTGGGTCCGCCTGTCGGTCCCTCGGTCCTTCCGCCAGCCACGTTGGCACTGCCCGTCCCCCTCCCCCGGCCCGTAGCCCTAGAGGCTCCGCAGCCACGTCAGGCGGGCGCGACGCGGCGGAGCCGGCGGCGCCGACTAAGCGAGACCGAGGTCGGCTGCGGCCTGCGGAGCGGAGCCACTCTCACCTTCTTGCGGCCGCGGTGCAGGACCCAGGGCCCAGGTGGGCCGCCCTCGGGGAGTTCCGGGCTGAGCTCAAACGGGAAATCCCGGACCGGGTCCCGGGCAAAGAACCACATCGTCCCCGCCGCCGCCGCGGGATCGGGCGCCTCAGCTCCTGGTCCTCCGGCTGCCCAAGCCGGGGCGGGGCGGGGGCGAGGGGGCGGGGCAGGACCGGGGGCGGGGCTATGGTCGGTGGGGGCGGAGCCAATGGGCGGAGGGCAGCCGGGAGACCACCCCTCGGCCGGCCACCGGGCCTAGAGCGCGCTGGCTGGGAGCCGCCAGTTACCAGCTATGGCGCCCTTGCAGGTCACCCAAACTCTCAGCGCCTCTGTCCTTAAATCTAAAATGTGGGTGGTAATAGAGTCCACCTCCCAGCGTTATATAAGGATTAGAGCTTGAGAAGGGACAGAGGATGGGGAAACCGAGGCAAGGAAGCTGAGAGATAGGGAGACAGCTGGAAGACGAAGTCAACAGACAGACATGAAGGGGTGCAGTGTTCAGTGGGGAAAAGACTTAGGGAGGGCGATTGTACCCAAGCCAGACTCTCTGTCCCATCAGCCAGTGGGCACCTCCAGGATCCGATGAGGCATCGTGTTGGTGGAATGAGGAAGTGACCAGGGGAGAGAGGCATAAGGAAGCAGAGCCCCGGAAAACTGAGCGTGGTTGGGGAGCAGAGTGAAGCAAAGGCCCTGGGAAAGTCTAGGAACCCTGGGATGGGGGAGGGGACCTGGGGAGGGAAAAGGCAGTGACCCCAGGAAAGGAGAAGGATAGAGGAGGAACAGCCCAGCAAGTCTAGAAGAAGCCAGGGGGCCAGGAGGGGCCCCTGCTCTCCTGGGCCCAGCAGACTTGGCTGTCTGGTCTCCAGGGCCAGAATCTCCTCAAGGTCCCCCAGTTGCCTGTGCAGATAGGGGCTGTCTGTGGCAAAGTGGTGTCAGAAGCTCAAATGCCATTCATACTGATGGAGACCCAGCCCCTTAGCTGGACAGAGCCCAATGTCCAGAAGCGGCTGGGCTGGCAATGGCTCCTCTGCAGGTAAGGTCTCAGGGCACCCAGGGTTGGGGACAGACCCGCAACCACACCCTACAGAGCATGGATAGATTCTGGGACTGATTATGAAACGTCTGGTGGGGATGCCTTTGGGCGTGGATTCAAGGGCAGGGATGCCAAAGTCAGTAGAGCTGGGTTTGAATCCCAGCCCAGCCCCCCTCACCAGCTGTGAGAACTCACTTTACCTGGGAGCCTCAGTTCCCCCATCTATAAATTGGGGTGCCTCACCTAACATAAAACAGCTGCTCAGAGTAGACTTAGTCTCCCTTTTCTTGTCCAAGAACCTGTGCAGGGCACTCAGAGGGAGAATCAGACACAGTGTTGGCTGCTGTAAGGAAGGAAGCTGTAAACAACAATTGTGGCACAGATGCAAGACAAAGAGAGGGTGATTGGAAAGGCTTAAAGATGGAAGTGATTTATTAACCAGAGATCTTCAGGAGATGACATGGGAGATGAAAACAACCCATGGAGGCGGAAAATATCAATAAAACCCTCAGAAGTGGTGCCTGCAACAAGGCCGAGCATTCAAGTCTCGGTGAGGAAAGGAAGCCGGAATCACGGCCAGTGCTAGGCCAGTGTTTTCAGTCTTGCAATCCATTAAGGTAATTAAATGATTTTCTTTTCTCCAGGAAACTGATAGCTCTTTATTACAACTGTAATTTTTTGTTTATTATTAGGTAAGTAATGTTCCTCTCCTTTCATGAAGAGAAACATGTTTCAGTTCCTACGTTGATAAGCAGTAAAAATCCTTTGGTCCTGAATACAAATCCTTTGTATTCACGTAACATTCTGCCCTCAGAGCATCAAGAGTTGGGATGAGGAAGAATTTGGGATTTCAGGCACTGCTGCGGGGAATTAATTGGCACAGCTGTAGTGAAGGACAAGTTGGCCATACCTGTTAAGCAGTTTCCCCCAGTCATTGCACTTCTAGAAATGTATCCTACACAAACCCTCATTCAGGTATGCAAAGATTTATACAAAGCAATGTGATTGATAGAGCCTGGATTATCAAGCCAGACCTCCTGTATCCTAGCTCTCTGCTTATGAGCTGTGTGACTTTGGGCAAGTTACTTACTCTTTGTGCCTCAGTTTTCTCACCTGTAAAATGGGTGGAATAATAGTATCTAGTTCATAGGTGTGGTAGGCTCAAAGATATCCACATCCTAATCCCTGGAACCTGTGAATATGTTACCTTACATAGTAAAAGGGTCTTTACTGTTTTGATTAAGGGTCTTGAAATGGGGAGATTATCCTGGATTATCTGGGTGGGCCTGATGTAGTTACAAGGGTCCTTGTAAGAGGAAGGCAGGAAGATCACAGTGAGTAGTAGGAGGTGGACAATGGGAGCAAGAGGGTGGAATGATGGGAGGAAGGGGTCATGAGCCAAGGAATGCAGGTGGCCTCTAGAAGCTGAAAAAGACAAGGAAACAGATTCTCCCTTGCAGCCTTCAGAAGGACACAGCCCTGCTGTCACCTTCATTTTAGACTTCTGACATCCAGACTGTAAGATAATAAATGTGTGTTGTTTTAAGCCACTAAATTTGTGGCAATTTGTTAGAGCAGCCGTAGGAGCTAATACACTAGGCATGTTGTGAGGATTCGTGAGTTAATATATGTAATTGCTTCAGTGCATAGGATGCAGCAAGTGTTCAATAAATGACATCTCTTCTGTGGATCGTAGGGCTGTTTGTAATCATGGAAAACTAGAAAAATCCAAATGTCCATCAGGAATGGAGTGATTCAAAATTCCGTCCACACTATGGAACCACAACAGTTGGTAAGAAAGAGGCTTCTCTACAGGCTCTGACATGGAGAAATGATGATTATGGTAGAGATACTACAGCTGTTTTGAGTGCCCCCTGCATGGCAGGCACTGAGCTAGGTGCTCTCCCTACAGGATCTTGTCTGATTTTCATAACAATATGGGGGATCTGTGCCAGTCAGAGAGAAACCACAAAGTGATCTGAACAAGGAAAGTCTAATATAAAGAATTATTAACTGTTAACAGGATTGGAATAACAAGGAATTGGCTAGTAAGAAGTACAGAGAACTCTAGGGACTTCCCTGGTGGTCCAGTGGTTAAGACTCCACACTTCCATTGCAGGGCACATGCATTCCAACCCTGGTCAGGGAACTAAGGTCCCACATGCCCCATGGCGCGGCCAAAAGAGAAAAAAAAAAAAGGGTAAGATTGGGAGATTGGGATTGACATATATATACCAGTATGTATAAAATAGGTAACTAATAAGAACCTGCTGTATAAAAATAAATAAATAATTTTTAAAAAAATTTTTAAGAAAAGAAAAAAATGTATTTTAAAAAAAGAGAGAGAGACAGAACTCTAAAGAATAGAGGAATAACAAATGTAAGGAGCAGGCCCCTAGGGCTGAGATAGAGCCCGCCTCCTGCCCCATGTCTGAGATCCAGATTTGGCTGGAGAGGGAATGGCTGGGGCTCAGTGGATAGTAGAGAAGTTGCTCAAGTGCTGTGCACACCCCATGGAACTTGCTGGAAAACCACCCTCTAGGGTGCTGGGGAAAGCTGTTCATGGGGAAGTGTCTCCCTAGAAGCGGTCCACTTCTCCTGGGGGGGGGGGGGGGGGTAGGGCTGCTGGCCACCTGCACTGCAGGAACCCGTTGCTAGAGAAGCTGCCCTGGGGAGGTGAGTCAAGAAATCGGCCCCGCTGCAGAAGCCCGCCGAGAGGAACGCCTTCAAACCCGGAAGTAAAACCTTCCTCAAGCAGTGTCTGTTAGCGCCCTCTACTGGCAAAAATTAACGTTGTGCCATCTGGCAAAGGAAAATTATTTAAAGGGCCCGGATTCATATTCACAAAGCGGGCAAACATGATGAATTTGGAGCTGAGAGTCAATAAATTAATAACTGGCACAGAATCATTAGTTTCACTTTTGCAGGTGAGAAAACTGAGGCTCCTTAGAGGGGAAGCAGCACCACCAGTGCTAGGATTTGCTTTGCTCTACAAAGTGCTTAGCAAGCCGATTGCAAAATTATCCATGTTATGTCATTGTGGTAATAACTCCACCAACCATAAATATGCACAGACATACTCTCCAGCATCTCCAGCATGAAGGAATACATACCGAACGGCAGTGGTTTCCTCCAGGACATGGGGATTACAGGAAGTTCTTTGCTGTATTATTATGTTGAACAGTATGAACTTGCTGTCTTTATATGTCAAAAATAGCTAAATAGGGCTTCCCTGGTGGCGCAGTGGTTGAGAGTACGCCTGCCGATGCAGGGGACACGGGTTTGTGCCCCGGTCCGAGAGGATCCCACATGCCGCGGAGCGGCTGGCCCCGTGAGCCATGGCCGCTAAGCCTGTGCTCTGCAACGGGAGAGGCCCGTGTACCGCCAAAAAAAAAAAAAAAGAATGGAACTTCCTTAACCTGATAGGGCAGCTATGAAAAACCCACAGCTAACATCATACATAATGGTGAAAGACTGGATGTTTTTCTCCTAAGGTCAAGATCCACCTTACCACCTCCATTCAACATTATACTGGAGGTTCTAGCTAGGGCAATTAGACAAGAAGAAACAAAAAGCATCTAGGCTGGAAAGGAAGAATTAAAACTGTCTCTGACATGGAAGCAACGAAAATGTCCATCAACAGAGGAATGGATAAAGAAGTTGTGGTACATATATGCAATGGAATATTACTCAGCCATAAAATAAGAACAAGATAATGCCATTTGCAGCAACATGGATGGACCTAGAGATTGTCATACTGAGTGAAGTAAGTCAGACAGAGAAAGATAAATATCACATGATATCGCTTATATGTGGAATTTTTAAAAGGGTACAAATGAACTTATCTACAAAACAGAAATAAACTTACAGATGTAGAAAGCAAACTTCTGGTTATCAGGGGGTAAGGGGTGGGTAGGGATAAATCGGAAGATTGGGATTGACATATACACACTACTATATATAAGATAGATAACTAATAAGGACCTACTATATAGCACAGGGAACTCTACTCAATATTCTATAATGGCCTATATGGGAAAAGTTTCTAAAAAAGAGTGAATATATGTATATTATAACTGATTCTCTTTACTGTACACCTGAAACTAACACAACATTGTAAATCAACCATACTCCAGTAAAAATTTTAAAAAATATATCTCTATTTGCAGATGACATGATATTTTATACAGAAAAGCCTGGGCTTCCCTGGTGGCGCAGTGGTTGAGAGTCCACCTGCTGATGCAGGGGATACGGGTTCGTGCCCCGGTCTGGGAAGATCCCACATGCCGCGGAGTGGCTGGGCCCATGGCCATGGCCGCTGAGCCTGCGTGTCCGGAGCCTGTGCTCCGCAACGGGAGAGGCCACAACAGTGAGAGGCCCGGGTACCGCAAACAAACAAACAGAAAATCCTAAGGAGTTCATGAAAAAGCTATTAAAATTAATAAAGGACTTCAGCAAGGTTGCAGGATACAAGATCAATATTAGAAAGTGCTATACATTAGCAATGAAATTAAGAAAACAATTCCATTTACAATAGCATCAAAAGAATAAAATATTTGGGAATGAATTTGACTAAAGAAGTGCAAAATTTATACTCTGAAAGTTACAAAAACATTGTTGAAACACTAACGTAGATCTAAGTCAGTGGGAAAGCATCTCACATTCATGGGTCAAAAACTTAATATTATTAAGATGGCAGTACTCCCCAGATTGATCTACAGATTTAACACAATCCCTATCAGAATTCCAGCTGGCTTCTTTGTAGAAATTAACAAGCTGATTTTAAAATTCACATGGAATTGCAAGGGATTCAGAGTAGCCAAAATAATCTTGAAAAAGAACAAAATTGGAGGACTCACTCTTTTCAGATTTTTTAAAAATAAATTTATTTTATTTTTATGTGTTTTTGGCTGCGTTGGGTCTTTGTTGCTGCGCCCGGGATTCCTCTAGTTGCGGTGAGCGGGGGCTACTCTTTGTTGCAGTGTGTGGGCTTCTCACTGTGGTGGCTTCTCTTGTTGTGGAGCATGGGCTCTACATGTGCAGGCTTCAGTAGTTGTGGCTCGCGGGCTCTAGAGCACAGGCTCAGTAGTTGTGGCACACGGGCTTAGTTACTCCGCAGCATGTGGGATCTTCCCGGACCAGAGCTCGAACCCATGTCCCCTGCATTGGCAGGCGGATTCTTAACCACTGCGCCACCAGGGAAGCCCTCTTTTCTGATTTTAAAACTTACCTCAAAGCAATAGTAATCAAGACAGTGTGGTACAGTCATAAGAATAAACATACAGAGAAATGGAATAGAATTAAGAGTTCTGAAATACCTTGACTACAGTGATGGTTACACAGGTACATTTGTCAGAGCTCATCAACCTGTACACTTAAAAGATAGGAATTTTACAGAATTCCCTGGTGGTCCAGTGGTTAGGACTCTGCACTTCTACTGCAGGGGCTTATGTCCCGTCCCTGGTTGGGGAACTAAGATCCTGCAAACCATGCAGTGCAGCCAAAAAAAAAAAAAAGGTAGGTGGAATTTTATTGTATGTAAACATATGGTGGAGATGCGTTTTTCAAAAAACATCTCTCCTGGTTCAAAGAAGAAAGCCAAAATACAACAGAATCTTCACAAAGCACACACTGTTCAACGTTTCACCCAGCCTAAAGGAGTTTTACATTTACCCGCAGCAGACTGTGATGTGTGACAAAGTGCCAATGTCTCTGCTTTTGGTTTATCTGATGACGTTTCTCTACAGATAAAAATCTCTCCCAACCGATTCCTGTGGGGGACTTGGAAGGAGCCCTTGTTTGAGATGGGAAAGGCGGGGCTGGGAAGTGAGCACAGGCAATCATGTAAGGCTCCTCGGTCAGGTCATGGAATTTGACTGTCTCCATGGGAGAAAACGGGACCATCAAGGGGGGTGGCACGATCAGATCTGTACATTAGAAACATCTATCAGGCCACAGCCTGGGAAAGGACTGGAAGGAGTAAAGGCATCATGTAGAGAACATTCAGGAGGGGTTGTGGATGCGCGGTGGGGGGAGCTGGGCCAGGGCAGAGGTGGTGAGCGGTGAGAGGCATGGGTGGTGCAGAAGCTATGCAAGAGGTAGAGGGTCAGGAAGAGGAAAAGGACCTGGGGCAGGGAGCAGGAGAGGGGAGAGCCACGCAGGAGGAAGGAGGCTGCAGGACCACGTGGGGCAGAGAGGTAGGGTATGTTTGTGTGGTGGGTGACGAAGGGCAGCTCTAAGGACTGGCTGCCCCAGAAGCTGGGGGAATGTAGGGTGCCAAGAGTTTCATCCTTGGCAGGTTCCCATCTGGAGGGTCCTCAAATGGTTCAGAGGAAGCAGGAGCAGCTTGTGAGGGCTCGGGGTCCAGGGGCAGAATGTGGGGCAGAAGGCAACTTCTGAAAAGCAACAACTGAATCCAGACGACATCTTCAGGTGCTGAGGGAAAGTGAGGGCTACTGAAAATGCCATACCCAGCTCAACTATCCTTGAAAGCAGAGAGTGAAATAAAGATATTTCAAACAAAGGCTCTGAGTATTTACCACTCAGAAATCCTTGCTGAGAGAACTTCCAGAAGTACCTTAGGAAGAAGGACCTTGAACCCAGAAGGAAGGAACAGGATTCAAGAAAGCAATGGTGAGCTGAGAACCTGGGGCACAAGTGGGCCAGTGTGAATAATCAGTGCCCTGGTTACAAATGTAAGGGTGACACGATTAGAAATCATGCGAAAGTTTCAAAGCCTTGGAAGGAGAGGGAAAAGGAATCAAGAGAAAGTGAAAGTGGGGGAGGCTGGGGAAAGGAGAGTGGGGTGGGGAGCTGGGGGGTGGTGTCCCCAAAGCTCAGGAGTAGGCTGGGGAGAGAGACCTCCTGGAATCGAGGGTGTAACCCCACGGACAAACAGCCTTCCAGCCTCCTGCCTTGGCTCACGCCATTTCCCTCCCTTGGGGTGACTCTCCTCCTGTCCTCGCATGAGTGAGTCCCAACATTTTGTCAAGGTCCGACTCAGATGCCTCCTCCTCCAGGAAGCCCACCCTCCTCCCAGCCCCAGAGGCCCTTGGCCCGACCCCAAGGGCCAATGCACCCAGCATTCATGAGCATGTCAGGGCTGATGGCGCGGGCTCCCTGAGTACAGGGCCCATGTTGCTCTGTCACCGGACCCGGGCACAGCTGGCTGGTGAACGTGTGTTGAGAATGTGAGTTGGGTGTGTGCCAGGCTGCCTGGGTCCAAATCTCAGCTTGGTGATTACTGGGAGCACGTGGATGATTGTTACGAGTGAGCAAGTGAGCGAGTGAAGGCAGGATGGGACGGTCTGGTCAGGCGGAGGGATGAAGGGACAGCATTGTCTCCCAGTGGCCTGGCTCCACCTGGGCAGAAATGTCTGTCAGTTGCCTGGGCCCAGGAACATCTGGTTGCCAGGGACACCATTTCAGCTCTGAGGTGGGCTGGCCTGGGAACCAGTTGACTTCCACCACCACCACCCCTCCCCTCCCCCAACATCACTTCTCTGGGGCAAGTGGCCCAGGTCAGGCGGGGGTGAGAGCATGCCCCCTGCCCCCTCTGCTCCACGTCCTCAGTCCTCCTTCCCAGGCTTGTTGCCCCCCCCCACTGCCCTGCACCCCCTCTGCCATTGTTCTAGGCTCCAGGCAGGAGCTGGGAGGGGCCAGGGCTCAGGGGAGGCCAGGACCACCTCACTTCTCTCCCTTTTGACTCCTCCTTCTGGGGAAACCTGGGCTGCCAGGAGGGCTGGGTGTGGGCTTCCCTCCCCGGTGGGAAAAGGAAGGGAGGCCACACCGTTTGCTGGGTATTGGCAGTGTCACTGTTGCAGGTCTGTGATGCTGAATCCCGGCGGTGCCTATGGCGCTCCCATCCCTGGACACAGATGCTGAGATGGGCTAGGGACGGAGCTGGCTTCCAGGGAGGGTTTGGAAGCTGAGGTCTAAGGCCGGGCAGCTGCTGTGGCCAGGGCAAGACACCCCAGGTCATCTCATGGAGTCTGGGGTTTCAAATGCCCTCTGCATTGCCCCACCACAGTGGGGACCATCCCCTGAGCCCAGCCCAGATAGGCAACGGACCCTCCGACAGCTCTCAGTCCCCCACAAACCGGCTCCGCCTCACCAGGCAGCAAATGCAACTCCACCCTTCCTGGCCAGAAGCCAGGGTCACCCCAGCGCTTCCTATCCCATCCCACGAAGGCCACCAGCAGGCGATATGGGCTCCAATCACCTGGTACCACCACCTCCGCTGCCCCTCCCCCAGCTGCCAGGCCACCAGCCTCCCTTGCTGCGCCCCTGTAGCAGCTGCCTCACTGGTCTCCCCTGCACCCCTCTGTCCTCCACTCACCAGAGGGATCTTTACAGAATGTAAGGCAGGTCACTGGACTCCACTGCTCAAGACCCTCCGACGGCTCCCACTTCACTCACGTGAAGGCAGACCCCCCACCCCCACCCCTTGGCCTGCGAGGCCAGGGCCACTTGTTCTGTTTCCACCCTGCCCACCCCCGGGCTTGGCAGGACTGCCGTCCAAAGTAAAACACTTTGGGTTCTACCAAATCTGGTCCATGATTCCATTTGTTCCAGATTGTTCCAAACTGTTGTATTGAGTTCAATGATGAGTTTCTTGGCCTGAAACCGTAATGTTGAAATATCACATGTAGTAGTGAGTTGATTTGGTGCATTTCTCGCTTAAAAAATCATAGTCATTATAACTTGCTGTATCATTTTGCAACTTCTCTGTAAGTCTAAAAACATAAAATAAAAAGGTTATTAAAATAAAAAAGAAAAAAAATAATAAAATAAAAAAGATGGGACTTCCCTGGTGGCGCAGTGTTTAAGAATCCGCCTGCCAATGCAGGGGACACGGGTTCGAGCCCTGGTCCGGGAAGATCCCACATGCCACGGAACAACTAAGCCCATGTGCCACAACTACTGAGCCTGCGCTCTAGAGTTCGCGAGCCACAACTACTGAGCCCGCACACCACAACAATTGAAGCCCACGCACCTAGAGCCTGTGCTCCACAACAAGAGAAGCCACCGCAATGAGAAGTCCGCGCACCGCAACGAAGACTAGCCCCGGCTCAGCAATAAAAATAAACGTTTGTTGAACAAACAAGTGTATTATGCAGTATTCCAAGGACAAGGCTTGCAATGCTGCATTTGTTCACTAGGTGGCGGCAAAAGCCCACTCATTTCCAGTTCCATAAATTTGCATCGCCTGTGGCTAACTCTTCTCGCCGCAGCAGGCAGACAGGGCATCATCCCCATTTAAACAGAGGACAGAGTCCTGGAAGAGGCAGGTGACACTCCGTTTGCCAACTTCTCAGAGCCAGGAGCCAGGATCTGACCTGTGTCTCCTATATTTTCTGAGCTTCTGAATCAACAACCCTGCTAGAGGGCTTCCCTGGTGGTGCAGTGTTTGAGAATCTGCTTGTCAATACAAGGGACACGGATTCAATCCCTGGTCCAGGAAGATCCCACATGCCGCTGAGCAGCTAAGCCCGTGCGCCACAACTACTGAACCTGTGCTCTAGAGCCCGCGAGCCACAACTACTGAAGCCCGCATGCCTAGAGCCCGTGCTCCGCAACGAGAAGCCACCGCAATGAGAAGCCCGCGCACCGCGACGAAGACTAGCCCCGGCTCGCCACAACTAGAGAAAAGCCCGTGCGCATCAACAAAGACCGAACGCAGCCAAAAATAAAGAACAACAACCACCCGGCTAGACACTGCCACTTCTCACTTTCCCCAATACCCTGACCCTCCAAGTCTTCTCATTTTCCTAGTTGCACTCTTACTGAAGTCGGAAACCTGCTTCCCAAATCCAAACCAACTAGCCCTGGGCCTGGGAGACTTGAGGGCAAGTTTGGAGAGGCTGAGAAATGGTGGAGCTGTCACGTAACTCAGGTTTGTTTTAGTCACCCACTGCAGTACTGGAATTATCAGAATAATGAAATGCAAAACAAAAAAAACCAAAAAAACAAACAAAAAAAAGAGTGAAAAAGCCTTTTGTACAGCTGGAGGAGTAAATAAAGGACTTTCCTGGGGTTCATTTATATTATCAAGACCTAGCCCCTTGACTTGGACATAACCTTCAGAGGAATTTTATGGTGGCCTCCTCCCTTTTTGTGCTCAGGAGGAAATGACTTCTGGCCTCCTTCTTTGCCCCTTCCTGTCGCTGACCCTGGCCTTGACATTTTCCAATCCTGGCCAGTTTTGAGCCTCCTCAGCGCCAGGAAACATGTAGCCCCTGGTGAATCCCCAGCCTCTCCTCTCTTACTCATTTGGTCTCCAGTGAAGTCCTTGTGCTTCCTGGGAGTCTTCCAGCTCTGCAAGAACAGAGACTTCTCCAAAAGATGCTGAAACTGGGCATCAATTCAAAATAGGCACTTAAGCCCAGGGACCATTGTGTTGGGGGCTGGTCTGCTGCTGACCTGCCTGGACAGTTGATTTTATTATTTTAATTGAAGTATAGTTGATTTACAATGTTGGGTTTGAGGTGAACAGCAAAGTGAACATACATATAATTACATACATATTACACATTTTTTCAGATTCTTTTCCATTATAGGTTATTACAAGATATTAAATATAGTTCCCTGTGCTGTACAGTAGGTCCTTGTTTGTCTTCTATGTAGTTGGACAGCTGATGCATTCATGCACTGAAGTAAAAGCAACAGAGTTTAAGTGTTGGGGCCCAGGGTTCAAATTCCAGCCCTGCTGCCTTGCTAGTGACCCAGAGCTTGCTTCCCCATTTGCAACACCTGAGCAAGTTAACATGAGTTCAGTAATGTAGGACACAAAGAGCTGTTTGCTGAGGCCCCTCCTCTCCACTGGGCTGAGGGTGTAGCCAGGCTGGGAGACCCTTGCTAGGTGCAGCATCTTGTGTCCCACACTTAGGTTTCACTGGCCAGGCTTACTGGAAGGAGACTCTCCTACTCGTTCAGGGAATACAGGAAGAGCAAGGACATCTCAGGGGTTTAGAAGATGGGTGGGGCCATGAGGGTATTCCAGTTGCACGTGAAAGGGATTACCTGCAAGTTTACAGGCCATTCCACAGAACAAGTGACAACATGACCAGCTTGTAGCTTGGGAAAAGACAACTGATTAAAAGACTGAGTCACGCAAGATGTCAGAGAGCTTTTTAATTGGCTTTACTTTCACAGAAGCAATGGTAAAACCGCGCCTCCCCATGTCCCGCAGCTGTTTTTCTTCATGCCAGCCCAGCTCACAGCCAACTGCTGAACAGCAGAAAGTAGGCTGCTTTTAATTTTTTTATTTTTATTTATTTTTTTTTTTTTTTTTGCGGTACACAGGCCTCTCACCGTTGTGGCCTCTCCCGCTGCGGAGCACAGGCTCAGCGGCCATGGCCCACGGACCCAGCCGCTCCGCGGCATGTGGGACCCTCCCGGATCGGGGCACGAACCCGCGTCCCTTGCATTGGCAGGCGGACTCCCAACCAGTGCACCACCAGGGAAGCCCCCATGTAGGCTGCTTTAAAGGAAGTGTCTGTTTTCTTCTGTAGCGATGCTGTTGCTGGGTCTTTCCCCTCCAGGTCCCTGCTCTACTTGAGAGATTAGACTGCATGACAGTGCAGTATAACTTATTAGACAAGTTAAACAGGAACAAGGTAGAACACCCACGAAAACACCCACCCAAACCAGTTTGGTTTATACACAACTGAATCACACCAATGAAAAGCTTTTTAATTTTTATTAACATGTAATTAAAATTTTCAAAATAGACTTCTCCAAACACTAGATACATGAGGAATATCTGAAAATTAAAGACAACGCAGTTATATTAGGTTCCTATGTAAATACAAATACAAACCAGTTCAGACTTCTGACAAATGAAAAGATATAGTTTCAAGCTACTTTTATCTTCCACCTCCCAACTCTAGAGCCTAGCGCCTGAAGGAAAAGAAAAACGTAGAGTCCTGAGAGCAGGTTAAAGTCAAGCAAAGATGCCACAGGGATTTGAACCCCATCCTGGAAACCAGGAGTGCCAACCACCAGCATCTTTTGCTTTTTTTTTTTTAAAGCTAGGACAAGGCAAAAAAGCAAAACCTGAGAAAACAAAACCTTTTGTTTTCTCAGGAAAAGAAAAACCTTTATAAATAACCCTACTGAAGAGCACTGGAGAATCTGCTTCAGCTAAGATGCTAGCTTGGCCAAGTCTGTTATGTTCACCTGAAAAAGTCTTAGCAGAGAATTTTTGCAATCCCCCCCCAACAGCCCTCTCAACTGCTAAAGTGCCTGTCTACCTCAGTTTATACCTTCCCACCCAACATTGACAATCCTTAAATGTTATTTCTCCATTTACTGGTTTAAGTTTCTTTTAATCACTGGATAATAATGCCACACATCTGAAATATCTTACAGCTTTTTAGTTGGTCTTAATATCATTAACTATTTGCAGGCAAATTAATGGTCATTTCTAGTAGTGCAACCCACCGGAAGACCTTGGCACCAATTACCTTAAGACCGATTATGGATCATGCCCACAAGGATCCAAGCTACCGGCAGCATCGAGGTGAGGGGTGAAGGGTCTGCGCTAGGCCAAAGGCAGGGGGTGGTGATGTGGCAGAGAAGTCACTTGTGGGGAGACCTTGCTTTTTAACAGGCTTCTGGAAAAGCTAGGGAAAAGTGGTTGCCCGCTTTCCCCCTTTCCCTCCCCTTCAAGCATCGCTTTTTGAGGTTTGGGCTTTATTAAGAGCTGCTACAAAAACAGCTGAATTATGTTAGGACAAGCCCAGGGGTGTACAAGGTACTCAAGCATTCGTTTGGATGTTTCACTCCCCAAAAGAAACAGCCTCAATGCATTGTCTGCAAAGGGTGTTGAGGCAAGTCCTCATTTCCCAACAGAAGATGGGGTTGAGAGGCCGACACCACTGATTGACCTTGGTATAATAGCGCTTTGCTGTCTCTCTTGCCACAGGAAGGCTCCGTGGTTGTCTTACTTTAAGCCTTTGGTGCCTTTAGTGAGGGTTACCTGAAAAATCTTAAAAAAAGGCTTAGCGCCCACCTCACCCCTCCACCCCCAGGCCAACAAACAACTTGCTCATGCTGTTGACACCAGCGTAAAGCTGAAAGGTCATTTAGTACTAAATTACCCGTAACAGATCTGACTTGGTATGTAAATATAGAAAAAGCTTGTTCACCTGTTGTCCTCATTTTGTCCACTGGTGAATTCAACTGGAAGCTCCTTCTATAGTCTGAAGAATACCATCTGAAAGAACTAGTGGTTCCCAATCCCCACATTTAAAATGCAATGTTTGGTTTGTTTATTAAAAGTAAATAAGCTATTTTTCCTTACTGGGTCTGGCTTCTCTGGCCCTTCGCATACGTCTGTTGTTTTGAATGTTCCTGTATATAAGAATTAAGACCAAGGGAGGGGAGAGAAAAACCCGGCACAAAGACAATGCACTAAGACCACTGAACTGTTGTTAAACATTTCCACTTGCCAGTTAAATTTCATGACGACTGTTGTTCGTTTGAAATTTATTTCTTGTCACTGATTTTAAAGTTGCATCTGGAAAAGACTAAAGGCTTCAGTGCCCTCCCACCCCCTTACCAGAAGTGAACAAAAAAACATTTTACCTAAAAGCACAGCAAAAGGGACTTTGCTTCAATCACAAGCACGAATGCTTAAAGCTGCAGAAATTTCCTCAACACTCAGCCTTTTATCACTCAGCTGGATTTTCCTTCAACAATCACTACTCCAAGTATTGGGGGAAACACAACTTTTAATCATACTCGTTGTTTCACAATGCATTCTAATAGCAGCGGATCAGAACAGTACTGCATTACTTGCCAACAGAACAGACAGACCTGAGATCAAGACAACTGCATTCTGTGTAGTCTGCAAAAAAAAACTAAAACAAGTAAGCCCCACCCTCTCCTCCCTTCCCTCCAAAATCAGGGGGGAAAAGTTTACTTGAGTCTGCTGATAAACTCACTGCAGGGTCTCACACACTCACTAGTAGAACAGAAGGCTGAACCAAGTGTTTATATGCAAGTCAAAATCCTGAACAGCTTCATGAAGGATGAAATGAAGCCTCTGCAAAGGAAAATTCTTTAAAAAACCCACATGCCCTCCCCCACACCAAGTGCCTATATAAAAGGCCAATAGTGTAAACATCAGCTACCACTAGACGCGACCGTAAGCATTTACAGTTAACATGCAAACTGGAAATGTGGACAGTATGATCTCTCATGACTCGTTTAACCACTAGACTCCTGACTTTCTGAAAACAGCGTAGGTGTTAAGTTACCTGTTTTTCTGATCATAATCTCCCACCTGTCTAAGAGGTATTTATTCCTTATTTAGAGGGCCTCTATTGCCATGTGCCTGGAATTATTAAATGCTCATCACTTTTACGAAGGATAAAATTTGTTTTTCCTGCCTTAAGTTAAATTCGTTCTTCCGCTCAACTCCTGATCTTGTCCGTTAGTGTTCAAAGTTTCTGAAAGATGAGAAGAATCCCCCCAAGATTGCCCCACACTAACTACAGACAATTTTATTTAAATAAGGAGACAGCTTTCTAATAGCATACACTCTCTAAAAGTATTTTATTTTGAATAACTTAACGGTTTTCTGCACAATACACATAACATTTAAACTTTAGCAAGATTAACAATCTGAATTCTGGTTAACAGCACACTATGCTACCCTTTAATAGGCTTTTCAGAGATTCAATGCTAAACAAATGTTCTTAGTATTATACACATTACCTTGATTAACCTCAAGAGGCTTTAAGGAATTACTAGCCTCTGAGTGAAGTGCGCTAACCCATCATGGAAGCCCACAGGCACACCAAGTCCTGTCTAATTTTAAAAGGCTGCATAGAAAAATCCCTCACAATCCCGGAATCCCTTAGGTAAGGAACCTAGGAACTCCACAGCTCTTAGCAAAGGTAAGCACTATATCCCTATCATGCAATACTGCAGATACAAGTTAAACTTATCTGTTAACAGCTGCCTGCTGTTTTCTGCTCCCAGGTGAAATGAAGCAACTCTTCTGACAATGAGAAACCTGTCTGAGGCAAACGAAAGATTGGCAAACAGCACAGCCTCCTCTCAATCCACTTGATCCCACTCATTTCAATTATTTCAGCTTCTTTTATTCCAGGATTTATGTGTAGCATTATCATTTTCATTTCATTTCGCTTTATTCTGCTTTTGTAAAAGCAGTATTGAGGTGGACATTTGATCTTCATTGTATTTCTCATCATTTCATTATTTCTCATCAATTATTTTTGTGGATACAACTTGATAAGCCAAACTTTAAAAGTGGTAGATTCCATTAACTTTAAATTGGTAGCTTTCATTTGCTCAATTTTTTTTTTTGCATATGCAGACAATGTGTTCATCAGTAGTTAAGGATCTCAGGGTTATGCTTTTTCTTTCCCCCATGTAGGTATGAAATATAATCTTTTCTGCCTTTACTTATCATTCACCAAGGAGCTGTTCCCCTCTCGATCTAGGCCATCATACTGCCAGGCTGGTTTATGACTCAGAAGATGTTATCTGAAAAAAGTCTACAGGGAAAAAAAAGGGTTTCCCCCCCTCATCAACAAAACCCACCCTCTTATCAGTTATAATTTACAAATACTTAAATGCAAATTTGAGACAGTTTACAATAATTTTGAAGCATACCTTAACATCCTGTTTTGCAGTCACACACAAAAATTTTTCCTACACTAAAATGAAAATGCTTGCTTATATACAACTGAAAATAGAATCTTACTTGATAATATAAAAGCTACCATCAGAAGAAATCCCTTCAGGATCATTAAGCCACTTCCTTTGCTCTGAAGCTCTCCTATAGTAGTATTAAGTTTTATTTAAACCACCTGAAAAAAAATTCCAAAAGAGAACCACACACTACCATATGCAAACAACTTAAGCATTTTAAAAATTCCCAAGTTTTTAATCTAAGGCAGCCCAGTGGGCTAGACCAACCCCCAGTCCACCATTTTCCTTCCCCAAGCCCTACACTTTAAATCCAGTCAATCTTCATGAACTTCCCCAGCTGTCAAATTCAAAATCTGGGGAAAAACAGAAACTAGAAAATTGGGAGTTACTTGCCAACTCGGAAGCTGAGAGTTCTTTAGTTTTCCATCCTAAGTATTTAAGTTCTCTGGTATGAGTTATCTGAAATCATAAACAATTACCTAAACCCAACCCTCCCAATCCCAACCACAATAGGCCACTGCCAACTAATTGCCAAAATTTGCCCCTCCCCTTTAATAACTTATCTTAAAAGTCACATTATTTGATAACTTAACTTCAACATTTGGCCTAGTCAAGCTCTTCTGAAGTTCTCCTGAGATGACTGAATATGCACCAGAGCTGCACTGTGCTGTGCATTTCGGCTTCACTGGGAATACTCTTCCAAGGAAAAAAGCAGCTCCAATCCCTGAAGGTGTTGGTGCCAAACAGCGAAGCAGTACAATCCTTCTCTACCTCAGTTTGTCAATAGTACTATAGCATCTGTGGAAAATCTTAGAAAAACATTTTCTCCCCCACCCTCTTCCCCAAAATACAAGTAAAGATAACCAGTTACGTACTTTAAAAAAAAAATCTGATTAAGGGGTGGGAAAAAAGAATAACTACCAGCCATTTCTCCAATGGATAGCTCCGCCACAGACCTCAAAGTGAAAGCTGCTTGTGCTCTAGTTTCTACAAACTGTAAACCTGTGGTGTTCTGATAATCCTGATACTGGATTTTCTTTTTTCCTGTTACCTTGAGTCATTTGCCTTTGGAATTCTAGACAGACCTAAAGGGAAAAAAACTCAAAACATATTTTGCCCCCCCCAAAACTTTCCCCCCAGAATTACACACCCAAGCTAGTTTTAGAAAACTTTTAGAATACAGGATGAGGAAAGAAAAATAGGTCCTCTATTCACGAAACTGAAATGCTTCATTACCCCAAACTAAATATAAAACCTGCTTACACAACTTGCTGAAATTCTCTCAAAGTTGTTCTATCAAATCCATTTGTTTTCCCTCATATTGGTTAAAAACAAAAACACTTGCCATCTACCATTCCTCCGGGCCTTGGAAGTCTGCCCTCAAAAGCTCCAGAAAAGATGCATGAGAACATAGGCCTGCAAAAGAGAAACCTACGACACCCGAAAATCGGCCTACATCCCCATAAAACCCTTTATGCTTAAATACACAACTCCCCCATTACCATTAAGAAATTCAAAGATATTACAATACTCGATTACAAAAAAACAAAAACAAAACACGGTATTGCCGACCTCACGGATTGTTTACCACACCACTGGCTCTCCCTGCGGGCCTTGCACACTGGGCTGCCGCTCTAGGATCCTCTATCTATCCTCCACACCGCCTGCTCGCCTCCTCCGCGTGGTTGCCAAGCCAAGCCGCATGCTAGCTTCATCACCACATCGCACTGGCCTCCTCCTTCCTGGGATCCTCTCCTAGCTTCACCTCCAAATCGTTAGGGCTCCTTCCTTCTTCCTAGCTTCCTTCACCAAATCGCACCGGCTCCCGGGCTCCTCTTTCCTATATTCACGAACTGCCGCTTGCTCCTCAGTCCTAGTTTCACCAAACACTGGCTCCTGGAATCCTGTCTGCGGCTCCTGTCTTCCTAGATTCACTGAATCCACTTCTGTGTAGCACCTGGGTCAGCTGTTAATTACCGCCTAGTCCTCAGAAATTAAAAATTCATCTTAGCGCAAAGTCCAAATGCAAAAATGTTAACTTGACGGTTATTCTTGCTCTTGGATTTCCTTGTTACAAAATCCTACAAATTTTCCAAAGAAACTAAGCTACTGTATTTACAGCCATTCTACTGTTTAACTCTTCCAAAAACATTCTTAGTTTTTAAATTACTTCAGTCCTTTCAGTAGCTTTTTGCTGTGATTTGAAACTGACTTCCCTTCTAGTTTGGGGGTAGTCTTCTAAGTTGGTCCTGGTCTACAGCAGTTTAAAAACCCTCATCTTCTCAGATCTCTAACTTCTGCACCACCAGAATTAAGTTGATGGGCTTTTACAATTCTTTTAACTACGAAAAATTATTTTCCTTAGGTTTGTTCCTGTACTTTATCCAATTTTTTGGCTTTGAACTTTCCCATCTTCTAATTTTTTTTTGACGTCTATCTGGTATGCTTATGTCCAATAGCTTGTTTTTCATTTTCTATCTGAAATCCTCGATCGTATTTTCAACCTTCGTTCTCTCTTCTAGTTTTGTCTACTTTTTCTTCCGCCTACCTTCTGAGCTAAAATTATTTTTCTGTCTTCTAACAGGCGTATTTTTATCTTCTACTTTTCCTATCTTCTCTAGTCTTTTCTTCACCTTCCTGTACTTCTGTCTTCCGAGTTTTCCACTTCAAATTTCTAATCTTCTTTCTCAAAATCTTTATCCTACCATCCCTAATTAATATTTCTGTCAGCTTTAGCAAATAAAGCCCTTAAAGTCAAGCAGGCTTCAAACGTCGCAATTTTTATTGCGCCGTGAATTTGAAGGCACATTTCTTAAATCACCTTCAGTTAATTTTCTTAAAAGACGGCCTTTAAAGTATTTTTAATCATCTACAACTTGACTTTTTTAAATGACGGTTAGGTTCTGCTTATGTCACCCCACGTTTTAACGTTAATCTAAAAAGTTGCCTCTCATTTAAGCAAATTCCGTACTTTGCAGTCCTATTTCTTTCAACAATTCCTTTTAAAATTAATTTTTTCACTCCATGAAGAAGTTTCAGCTCCTAACCGTCTTACATTCTAAAATCATTTTTCTTCTTCCCTTCTCAACCTACTCTTTAAGTCTTCATATTTCCCCTAAAATAATCTTAAATTATCAGTTACTCTAAGAATTTAATGCAAAGCAGTATCTCAGTATTCTATTTATAATTCCTACAGAACTCTACTAATCCTATATTTTAGCAGGAAAACTTATCTGCGATCTCCTCAAGCACCGCATTCGCCCTCTCCGCCTTCTCTGAGCTCGCTGCCTCAATACCCAACACCCCGCCCGCAGCGGCGTATTTATAGAGGAAGGACGGCTCACACCTCCGATTTCAATACCCCTCCGCCGCCTTTGTGAGGGAAGCAAAAATAGTCCCTCCGAAGGGGTAAAAATAGAATCTGGTTGACGAGACTTTCTAGACTTTTCTTAAGTTTGTGCAACTTGGTCGCAAGCCCCGTACCCAGATTTTAAAAACTTATTAACAAGTAGATTTGAGCTGAAAATTTGGGCAAAAACAATGAAAATCACATTTAAATAGACCAGCTTACAAAAACTGAGCCATTACTCGGGAATGTTTTAGCAACTTTTAAAATACTTCTCGTGTTTCCTTGGAGTACAGTGGGTACAACTTAGTGCTTTTTGAAGGAAGGTTAAACTAGGTTTGCTGACGGCCTGCCTTTCCATTATGTAACCGAGCTTCAGGCTCACAAGTACAGACCGCAGCCATTTTAGAAACGAAGTGTTGCAGTTTCTCCCCCAACAGCCTCAAGTCCTGCGAGGTGGTTCTGAGGTTTATACCGCAACCGGCCTGTTTGCCCTTTTATTCATGAAATCCGATCGGTCCAGGTTATCTGCTTAAGAATTCTACTAAATGCATAAGTCCACTTCTCAAAAATGCCTCAGCCACAGTTTATTGTCTTCTGCAACACAGCTGGCCTCCCATCTCAAAGGCTGACTGAAATGGAGGCATCAGCGTGGGCCTGTTAGTTACTTGACATGCCACATGCTTTTGTTGTCGATTTTGTATTTACTAAATATCAACTAGAGCCCTACACTTTGGGTTGCCTGCTTAGACATTTTAAATCAAGCCTGGATTAACTTGTTTTTTCCAAACGTGAAGCGTTTCTACGCTTCCAGGCTGCTCTCTCATTAAAGTTGTCAAAACCAAGCTTACGTGTCCTCTTTATAAAGTATCAATAACTGAAAAAGTCAATGGTTTCGCCTCCAAAGACAAGGCGACCTTGGGCACCCACTCGGCGAGGGAACAAGTTCTCAAATTTTTGTGAACCTTTACTTGCGGGTTTGCTTTTCTAGGTTCTTCTGTTTTACAAATTTTGCGTTGTCTACAGTTTAACTCTCGAGACTTTTAAAAGTCTCGGGAGTGGGGGTGCTTCCCGGACACCGACTTCCACGCAACTAGAGGCCGTGGCGAGAAAATGATGGGGAGAGGCCAAGCGGGATGGGCCAGCCCCGCCGGGGCGGCTGGGCCTCCAGGACCCTCGGGCCACCCGGGCGGGGGAGGGGTGGGTTTCCAAGCCGGCGCGGCCTGAGGCCTTTGGGGAAGTGGGGGTGGGGAAGGGCGCGACCGAACGCCACCGCACCCCCACCCCACGCCCGCCTCGCGCAGGGATACGCAGGTCGTGAGCCGCCGGCTCCCTTTGTGAGTCGTAGGCTCGCGGGCGGATTCCGCCGGTTCTAACCAGCTCCAGCCGGTCCCGGCCGCCTCCGGGAGCTGCGGCTGTTGGCGCAGCGCTCCACTGCGCACGCGCGCCCCACCCCCAGGGCCGGTGCCTGTCCTAGAGAAAGGCATGGGGGAGGGTGGCGGCTGGCCCTGAGCCGGTTGGGGGTGTTCGGCCGCCCTTTCAACGTTTCGCCACGTTTGGGTTGTTTTTCCGTTCCAGGGGCTGCTGCCCTCCTCTTCTCAGCCCGTGTCGGCCTTTCCTTCCCCTCCCCCGTCCTTTGTCATTGCTTCCTTATTGTCGCAAAGTCATCCGTTAATTAAAAATTCGCACATCATCCCCTTGTAGTTATCTAGTTCTGTTTTTGTAACATCCCTTGAGTGTTTGTACGTCGCCAGATCTTATTAGTCTGGAATGCTGGAAGCGGAAGGGGTCTCAGAAACTGACCTAGCAGCTGCCTGGGTTGTTTTCCTTGAAAAGAAGGGAGTGGTGGTGAGATTGTGGAGCGTTCCAGGGCACATGGTGGTTTCAAGCTTAGAGCCCAGGACAGGGTGGTGACACCCACCCTCTCGCCGCCTCTCACCTCCAGAGTTTTTAATTCTAGAATCTCTGCAATACCTTGTGTTTAGGCAGTAAATTCCAAGAGGGTAAGACGGAGTTTATTGGCACGGTACAGGTTAGGATGGCAACTGAATAATGACATAGGAGTTGTAAAAAGTCTGTATTTTAAAACCCCTTTGGCTCCTATAAATGGCGGTGGTTGTGAAAGGAGCAGGCCTGGGGGGCTCTAGCAAGTTAGGGTACTGTCTTTTATGCTACCCTCCCACCTCCTACACGCCCCCAATAAAGCAGGGCCAGTTTGAGCAGCTACTTTAAAGTGATCCTGGTGAAGCTGTTCTTGTTTAATCACTCTTTCCCTCTCCCCCGTAAGAGTGGAATATTACAGAGATGCAGATGGTTCCCTTCAAACGCAGTCTTGATGTTTGCTCTGGGACTGGAAAATTTTTAGTAGAATTTTAGCGCTGGAAGGAGGAAAACCTGAGTTGGGTCACCTCATTTTACAAATGGGGATTTGGGGGCCTGGGGAGTTTGCGATTTGCCTAAAATCAGACACAGCTAATTAGTACCAGAACCTATTCTTGAATCCGCGAATTTCAACCTCATGTTGCCTCCGTTTGTCTCCCCATTCTCTCCCAGTACTTATGTCGGCCTCCTCAACTGCCCTTTTCTCCAGGGCTGGGCGGGGAGGGGACCTAGGTCCCCCTCTTATCTGTGACCTTTCTCCCATTCTGGAGCCGCTGAAGTGAATGTTAAGAGCCCTGAAGTGCTTTAAATAATTGTCAGTGTAGCTAACTAGTCATTTCCAGTTCCCTTACACATAGATTGTAGCATTTTCCTTATACTGTTAGAATGGCTGCGTTGTATTTGGCTAATTCTCCCTGAATTTGGGAAAAGAGATTTAAATGAAGCTCAGAACTCAGGAATCTCTCGTGTGGGAGAGACGGCTTGCCAAGGCCAGCGAGGAAATTCTTACCTTTTTTTCCCAAGCTGGTAAGTAAAAAATATTTTAGAGATCATGGACACTAACCCCCTTTTTACTATTTTGGCCCAAAGGTTTACTGCCTTCATCTCTCTTGGCTTTTGCTTTGCAAAACTGACTAGCTATCTCCAAAATATTCTAATTCCTTCCTCTTCTTGATGTAGTGAGTCTCTTTTTTTCTGGAAGATATATTTAAACAAGATGGCCTAAAATCACCATGTTCTTTGGTGAGAAGATAAATAATATATTTGATCATGAGCCTTTCTCTCAGTTCTTTTGAGCTAAGGCTCCCTTTAACATAAAACGAAATTTTCTTCAAGGCACCTTTCCTAATCCATGTTCCTTTTAACTTCATAACGTCCTAAGGCAGGGGCTCTCAATATCCTATGTATTCCCCTCTACCTCAGTCTGAAACCTGGTCTTCATTTGGGCTTAAGGGCACAGGTATAGGAGGGGTAATTCATTTCAGCTGGTAGGTCATCTCGTGTTCCCACACCACCACCACCCCCTCAAAAAAGCCCAGGCTAAAAATAGGAGGCTCTTGGTTCTGGTTTCTGGCAATCACCTCCCTGACAAACGGCCCGTGACCTTGGGCACTAACCCAAATTACTTCTCACTGGCAATTTTCTTATGTGTGAAATGAGGAGATTCGATGAAAGGAGTGAGGATGCTAGATGAGAAGGGAACATGGAAGATTTTAGGCCTCCGGGCTGTGGCTTCAAGGAGGTGGAGCACTGAAAAGGTCTAAAGTAGCAAAAATTTAGAATCAGGCCTCCAGACCTTCTGTCACCTAATCCTCCTGAATCACGTCAGACCAGAAGCTTCCAGAGAATGCCAGAATCTGCTCCACCTCCTTCCCTTTTTAGCAAAGCCAGTCCGGCTTAGTCAAGAGACATTTCTGAGGCCCTTCATTTCTGATCTATGGTCAGAGGCCAGTCTGGGTGAGTCTTCAGGGATACCTGGCATCCCCCTAGGCCTCTTTTGTTGCATTTTATCTAACCTCGTGTTATTTAGATAATCCTTCATTGCCAGAGACCGTTTTGGAAATGCAGGTCAGAAATAAAAGGCAATGGGAGTCCCCAATAAACAACTTCCTTGTTTTCTAAAGACTCAAAGGAATTTGCAGTTCCCAGCCCCTTCCTGCTGTCCACCTTCCCGGAGCTGATCTCTGGAACAATGAGTGCACAGAAGTGAATTCAGCTGCCTCCTCCTTGGACAGCAGCCAACTCCCACTGCAGGAAAAACCCACAGAGATGACACAGCTCAGAGCTCCATTATGCAGAAGAGAAGTCATTGTTTTCTAGGGGATTTTGGACAACTAAAAATGTACTCGGAGAAAGTCTGAAATCTACCACTGAAATCCACCAGACACACCATTACCTCACAGAGAGCTGAGGGCAATTCTAGCAAAAACAAGTGACAGAAACTAAAAATGGCTGCGTCATCAGCCTTCCCCAAAATGCTGTCGGGAAGAGGCAGCCTGGGCCTCTCCCTCTCAGGCACTGAACATCTCTAGGCTGAAGAGTAAAGGAAACACTCTCCTCTTGTCTTCCTGAGAAGAGCATCCGTCTTTAAGTGTACCCTCCTCCAAGACATAGCAGACGGATTCTGTGTTGGTAGAATTCTCTTTCTGGGGGAGAACACAGGAGAAAGCATCTTGAAAAAGAGATTTCTCATCCCCAGTTGGAGAACTCCATGCTGCTAGTTCCCTTCTTTAGTTTAGTCGCCATGTAACGTCCTTGGCCCTGGGCCCGGCAGCCTGTTTGTGGATCTTTCCAGAAGGCCTGGCTGTGGAAGCCCAGCTGTAGCACTGTGGGGTGTGGAAGGACAGGAGGGCAACAAGGGGCAGACACAGCTCTCCAGACCAGCTGCTCCAGCCTGTTTCTCCCCAGCTTAAGAGCTCTACAAGGCCCCTCACTGGCTTCACCCAGCATTTCCAGACCTTCCTTCCCCAGGCCGTCCACCCTCCCTGTGGCCTTTCCTCTTGTCCTGATTAACCTGGGGTGGAGATGGTCTACTGACCCCCTCCCCGGCAGAGAACAGAGTCTACCACGCTTTCCTCAGTCCCTTCGTTGTGCCTGGTGCATCTGCAGGACAGGAGAGCCAGTGGCAGCGTTATTTTCTGTAACATTTATTGAGCGCTGTGCCATAGGCATTCCATGAACCATCTCTTTTCAGTTCTCACAGCCACCCTGTGAGGGAGGTGCTGCTGTTAACCCCTTGGACAGATGAGGAAACTGAGGCCCGGGCTGTCTCTCTTGGCATCACTAGTGCCTGGCACACATTAGGAGCTCAAAATGTGCCTACTGAATAATGACTAAATGAATAAATTGGAATAGTATCTCTTTTGGAATTAAAAAACCAGGCATGGGCTTCCCTGGTGGCGCAGTGGTTGAGAGTCTGCCTGCCGATGCAGGGGACACGGGTTTGTGCCCCGGTCCACGAAGATGCCACATGCCGCGGAGCAGCTGGGCCCGTGAGCCATGGCCACTGAGCCTGCACGTCTGGAGCCTGTGCTCCGCAACGGGAGAGGCCACAACAGTGAGAGGCCCGCGTACCGCAAAAAAAACCAAAACCAAAAACAAAAAACAAACAAAAAACAGGCAGAACAGTGAAAAGAGCACATGCAGTAGGTGCCCCGTAAGTGCAGTGACTGAGCGACTGGTAACCCAGCTCGGGAGGGGCTGTGAAAGGACAAAGTGTCCCCCATCCTGGAGTGTCCAGTCCAGAGACACTTGTGTGTAAAGCAAGCTCAGTGGTTCTCTGAGGTTTCCAGCTGTTTGTTGCGCTGTGTAAGTACTGGAGCGCTACTGGAGCGCCGTGGTGAGGAAGAAGGCACAAGCTGATGTGCTTTGATAGGAACAAAATGCTTTTAGATGTGACATAAACACGACCGCCCTGCAGGATGGAGTGAAATCTGCACTGAGTGGTACTGGGTAAGAAACTGCAGAACTTCTAGACAGACTGACCCATAGAGGTGGGGAAGGGTGCGGCCCGGAAAGCTGCCTTGGGTCTCCGTGGAGCTCCTGCCTCCAGAGCGCTGGGGTGTGAGCCCACCCTCAGGATTCAGGGCTTGCTGCCCCTCTGCTGGAGGACTCACCGCGGGAAGCAGGAGGTGCTGTGTCCAGTCTCACCCGCACTGCGTGGGGCCTGTGAGTGGACCTTCCAGAATAGCCTGAAGGAACTGTGAGGCTTCCCAGGGGGTCATATTCCCGGTATCCACAGTCTTATAACCCTGATCTGTTCAGTCACCCACCTGAGGTCCCAGGCAGATGCTTGTGTTAGCACCACATACCCAGCATGACGCTCATGAAACCTTTCACCCTCCTACACACACACGTGTTCATTCTTCCTCAACACAGCTGTGGCCCACATCCCACAGAGACAAGTCTCATGGAACTGGGTAGAGGTCACCCGGTTCTAGGATCTTTGCCTGAGGTGTATTTCTCAGCACATGCCAGGTAAAAACAGAAGCCCATGGCGTTATGGGTCTTTCTCTGGGGCTGATGTAATAGTAGAGGCTTGCAGTGATTGGGGTGGAATAGACCTTAAAGCTCTTTAGGTGATGGGAACTCACTAGAAAGCAGCGGAGACTGGAGTGAGGTCTGGGAGGACTTGAGTTCCCTGAAGAGGGAGTTTGGACTCTGCTCTTTGGACAGAAGGATGGCTTCTGAGCTGGGCCTGGATTGGGGGTGGGGGGGTGGCATGGCACAAGAGAAAGAAGACAGGTAGAGGTCTGCCTGAGGCTGTCCGGGCTCCCCACACTGGTCTCTTCCTCTCTGTCTCCTGAGCACCCTAGCCCTTTCCAGACTCATGTTCTTTCTTTCTTCCTTTTTTTGCCGGATCTTAGTTCCCTGACCAGGGATGGAACCTGTGCCCACAGCAGTGGAAGTGCAGAGTCTTAACCACTGGACCCCACCAGGGAAGTCCCCTTTTCTTTTTTTTTTTAAGCATTCATGTTCATCTTTATTTATTTATTTGTTTGTTTGTTTGTAGGCACTCAATAGATGTTTGTTAAAAGAAAGGTCCTTTAAATTCTATAGTGTTTTACAATTTTCAAAAGTTTCACGCAGCTTCCCTGGTGGCACAGTAGTTAAGAATCCGCCTGCCAATGCAGGGGACTCAGGTTCCGTTCCTGGGCCAGGAAGATCCCCCATACCACAGAACAACTAAGCCCGTGCACCACAGCTACTGAAGCCCACGTGCCTAGAGCCTGTGCTCTGCAACAAGAGAAGCCACAGCAGTGAGAAGCCCGCGCACCGCAACGAAGAGTAGCCCCCGCTCGCCGCAACTAGAGAAAGCCTGCATGCAGCAAGGAGGACCCAATGCAGCCAAAGATAAATGAATAAACAAATGAATTTATTTTAAAAAAAGTTTCACACACGATTTCATATAATCCCGTAATAATCCTTTGTTTTCCTACCCCTATCTTGCCCCTCCCCCCTTCCCTCCTTCCCTCCTTCCCTCTCCCCACTGGTAACCACTAGTTTGTTCTGAGTCCACACTCCTGTTCTTTACTCTCGATGACACATCTGCATGGAATGCACCTCCCCCACTCTTCAGATGACACTCATTCTCATCGCCCTGCCTAGCCGTCACTCCTGGGAAAGGGCCAAGGGCCTCTCTGCCCAGCACTTCCAAAGTCATCCTGTATCACCACCCCACAGTGACTCACTGTCACAGCACAGCCTATGTTTTCCTGGATGAATACGTGTTCGTTAACATGTCCCCCTAACTCTTCAGAGGGTTAAGGGAACTCCAGGGTTTGCAGCCTGGTCAGCAGTGAGGATGGGGTACAACTGCTGGAGGCTGAAAGTGGGGACAGAGGGGCCTCGGGCTCACTCTCATGCACAGAGGGGGGATGGGTCTGTGCCAGCCTCCCGGCGAGGCCCACCTGTGGACAAAGGGTGGGAACTCGGCAGAGATGTCACTTGGCTCCGTTTGGTAACTTGTTGCTCTAAGGCCAGAGCTCATTCTGGCCCCTGCATTCCCAGCTGCTGCTGCTCGGAGCAGCTAACCTGAGATGAGTTGCAGCTCATGGTCCAGAGGGAAGTGGGGGGAGGGGAGAGGGACGAGAGAGCTTCCTGTGTCTTCCCGGCTCTCCACAGACATCACTTTTGCTTGGGATCTTCCAGAAATAGAGGTAAAAATACTCCCCCCAAGAAAACAGAGCATCCAGATAATTTCTGGGGAGCAGAAGGGGTGCACCCCCAATATTTAGGTGCCCCTGGGCTTGTTCCTGCCCTGCTGCTCTTTACTCGGGGAAGCAGGCCCAGCGGAGTGACCTGGCTCAAGAATTGAGAAATGGTGGCAGAAGCTCTCATTCCTCCCCTTTGCCTTCCCCAGGTGCAGGAATCCCAGGGCCCCTGGGACCGTCACTTGGGGGGCTAGCCCCCGTGTCCCATGGCAACGCAATGCCCAGCATGACTGAAGTTCTGACATGTTCACGCCAGAAATGTCTTCTGCATCACTCAGTCTCAGGCTGCCTCGGGCCTCTTCAGCTGCAGCCCACACAAAACAAAGAAGTTTAGACTCAGCAGGGCCTGGGAAGAAGGTGGAGACAAGAAAAGCAATGGGAAAAGAACCTGGGTGGAAATTTCCATGACTGTTCTGCCACAGCAAAGGCTTCAGCTGAGCCCAAGGCAGAGACAGACCTGGGAGCTAGAAACCATCAAGGTCACAAAGGGTCACCCTTCCTCATTCTCCCAGATCTTTGTCACCCACTGCCCCACCCTGAACCCGGGCCATAAACCTCAGTCAGCTGTGTCCCGTCTATTCCAGCCTCATTTGCTGTCAGACCCCTAGTTCATGAGATATCCTGCCACCTCTCCCCCAGAGACACCGCCAACCTCCCGGCCAGCGGGAGCCCCCTCTTTAGGAGCCACATGGAGCCCCCTCGCCCCCCTTCCTTGCAGGAAGCCCTCCCCGCTGAATGGTCCGTTCCTCCTATAGTCTCCTGCGGCTGTCATCATCCAGTGACCTCACCAGCGCTCCTGTGATCGTGCCCTTCGCTCAGTGACTCATCTGTTGTTACCCTGAGCTATGGTATATGACTTTTATTGTTGTTTGTCACTTATCCTTGAAAACACAGTCTTCCTATGGCTCCGCCTCAGCTCAAGAGCAGCAATGCATGCAGCTTATTCCGCATCTACACAGCCTGTCCTGTGTGACCTCCAGCTGGTGCTGGGGACTCTAAGAGGCTCACCCCAGGTTCCAGCTGCTGGTCCCCAGCCCAAGCTGGCACTTCCCCAGCAGGAGTTTGGCAGGAATGTTTATAGGCTTGACTTCCCTCCCCACCCCAGCCAGGATCCCAGAGAAGATGAATGATGGGGACTCAGCCCAGGGTCCCGGCCACAGCCTTCCCTGGGGCCTGTCTGGCCTTGCCCACCAGCCGTCAGCCCCAGCCTGGCAATGTGGGTATCCTGGAGCCCAGCAGGTATCTCCTCCCTGTTCTTCCACTCAGCCTTCTCTCAGCTCCCCAGAAGACCATGGATCTCTCCCCCTCTGCACCCTGTCCCTGTCGCCCACCCCATCTGGTTCTTCAACTCTTCTACCGTTATAGAGGCGTCATGGAGAGAGTGGCCTTGAGAGTCCCCCACACTTGGTCTCAGCCTGGTTCCTCCCTCACTGGCTGTACCCTGTGATGGTGGCAAGTTACTGAACCGCTCTGAATCAAGTTTAGTCCTCAGGGAAATAGGAATGAAATGGTGGAGTAACCCCTTCTCAGGTTGTGAGGATGCCAGGAGCTTAGTACATTGCCTGGCTCAAATGATGTGCCCTGAAAATGGTGGCTGTCACTACCTTCCCTCCCCCCTCACATACTAAGCACGCAGCCCCCTCCCAGACCCCCAGATCTGACTGGAGCCAGACACATCTCAGGAAGGGGTTAAACATTGGCAGTGACTTCATCCTTGCCTTGGAGCAGGAAGGAGGCAGAGAAGGTAACAAAATCAGGCCAGAGGCTGGGTGGAATTTTCCAGTGCTCATAAACAGGACCATTCGGGTTGCTAACTGAGGTCACCATGGAAACGGTCACGTGTGCCTGCCTTCTGGTTATTCCAAACTGGCTAGAGGCCGATGACACAAGCTCCAGGCCTCTTCATTGGCTGCCACCTTCTCTCGCCACTGAAATCTAGCAGGAGATTGGCCAAGAGCTGTTTCTGGGCTGCAGTTAGACCTTCCCTACCCCCCAGCCGGAACCTGCTGGAAGCTGTTGTTTTGAAGCAGAGGAAGATGGAAAATAGGCTGCCAGAGATGTTGCCATAGCAACTGCTTTCCTTTCTGCTCTCCTTGGAGTTAGTAGTTGACTTCTTTGTAGTTGAAATACTTTTCCAAAGGCAGAGGGAATGGCAGCCATTTTACACTGACCTAACCTTCTTCTTTTTTTTTTTTTTTTTTTTTTTTTTTGCGGTTCACGGGCCTCTCACTGTTGTGGCCTCTCCCGTTGCGGAGCACAGGCTCTGGACGCACAGGCTCAGCGGCCGTGGCTCAGGGGCCCAGCCGCTCCGCGGCATGTGGGATCTTCCCAGACCGGGGCACGAACCCGCGTAACCTGCATCGGCAGGCGGACTCTCAACCACTGCGCCACCAGGGAAGCCCCTAACCTTCTTCTTTTGAAGGGGAACGCCCTCATCTTCTTCCTCAAGGAATTTCTAAGCCTCTGATTATGGCTTTGGTTACCAATCCACCCCTGGTTTCTGTGAAATGGGATATTCATTCCAGGACACCCTACCTTCTAGGGCTGGAGTAAGTTTGCAAATGCTCACTGTAAACTAAAGCTCTGTGCACTCGCCATGTGTCTTTTTTTTTTTGCGGTACACGGGCCTCTCACTGCCACGTCCTCTCCCGTTGCGGAGCACAGGCTCCGGACGCGCAGGTTCAGCGGCCATGGCTCACGGGCCCAGCCACTCTGCGGCACGTGGGATCCTCCCGGACTGGGGCACGAACCCGCACCCCCTGCATCGGCAGGCGGACCCCCAACCACTGTGCCACCAGGGAAGCCCCATGTGTCTTTAATTGGCCGGCTTTGACATGAGCATAGAGTGGAATGGCCCTATGAGGTGGCGTTGGGGGCCTTACCAACTTGTTTAGCAAAGCCCGGAGCCCCAGGACTCAGGGGCCCCTTTGAAGTCCACTTACTGTTCTGTCACTGGGACCATCGGCTGTTCTCATAGGCCCCCCCAAGGACGCCCTTTCTCTTTCTGTAAAAGGATTCCTCTGTAGATGATCTCAGAAGGCCCGTTCGGGCTCTGACATTCCATAAACCTAAGTTAAAGGCCTGCCTGCTCTCCACAATAAATCTGTGGACCTCATCATCCCCATGGGAGGTAAAAATACAGGCAACTGCTGCCGTACACCGAGCACTTTCTAGGCGGCAGGCAGTACCCATGCACCAGCCCAATCTTCGCAGCAACCTTAGAAGGTAAGGATCATTATTACAGCTCCCACTCATTTTACAGATGTGGAAACTGAGGCCCTGAGAAGTTAGGTAAACTTGTCCAAGGTCACACAGCCAGCAAGTGGCAAGGTCTAGATTTAAAGCCTGGTGGACTGGCAGCTGGTGTTTGAAAAACACAAGGCTTGGGAAGGACTGTTTGAAGCTGGGGCCCACAGACCAGTACTGCTCCATGGTAGTGTCTGCTGTGATTTTTTCAGAAAGCAAAATACATTCCATTTTGAATGGCCTTTATCAGAGTTCCAGCCCTTACTGCATCTTTGATGTTATAAAGTCCTTTTTCTTATGAAATGATGGTGAGAGCAGATGGTAGCTATTTTGTTGTTGTCATGTTCTTATTTGGGAAAAGTTGGCTAATTGAGAAAAGGCTAAACTTATATCAATATATCCAACTTTTAAAAATGTTTTTCAGCTTTTTTTTTGGCTGTGGCCCGCAGCTTGTGGGATTTCAGTCCCCCAACCAGGGACTGAACTTAGGCCACAGCAGTGAAAGCCCAGAATCCGAACCACTAGGCCACCAGGGAACTCCTTAAAAGTGTTTTACCTTTTTTTTTTTTTTTTTTTGCGGTCCGCCCCCCTCTCACCGCTGTGGCCTCTCCCACCGCGGAGCACAGGCTCCGGACGCGCAGGCCCAGCGGCCATGGCCCACAGGCCCAGCCGCTCCATGGCATGTGGGATCTTCCCGGACCGGGGCACGAACCCGTGTCCCCTGCATCGGCAGGCGGACCCCCAACCACTGCACCACCAGGGAAGCCCCAAAGTGTTTTATTATGGAAAATTTCAAACATACAAAAAAAAAGTAATAAGAATAGTTTAATGAATTCCGCGGTTATGCAGCTTCAAAATTACTAACCCCTGGCTACTTTTGTTTTCCAATTCCCCAATAACACATGCCCTGGATTATTCTAGAGCAAATCACAGACAGCAAATAAATTAATCAGTTAAGAAAAAAAAACAATATAACCAGATTAGCATTTTCACACTTTAAAAAATAATAAATTTCTTTAATATTAATCTTCAAATATACAGTTTGTCTTTTTTTTTTTGCAGTTGGTTTGTTCAATCAAGATCTAAACAAAGTCCATACATTTCCTTTGATTATATGTCTCTTAAGACTCTATTATATTCTATAGGTTTCCCCTCACCACCTTTTTTTTTCCCTTGCAGTTTATTTGCTGAGGAATCTGGGTTGTTTGCCCTTGGAATTTTCCACATTGTGGATTTTGCTGATTATACCCCTGGGGTGTGATGAAACATATTCTTCTGTCCTCTCTGCAGTTTTTGTAAGGAGGTGATTAGATCTTGATCCAATTTGGGTTCCTTTTTTTTTTTTTAACAGGAATATTTTATAGATGGTGTTGAAAATATCCAACTTAAAAATAAAATTGTTGGCTATGTAAACCCCAAAGCTGGGAGCCACACTGCTCTGAAGGGAATTCAGTCCCTCCATCCCTCTTTGGTTCTAGGCCTCACCCCTGGGTCTAGCCAGAGCCCCAGAAAACCCCTTTGTCCACCCTGCAGAGCTGCGCGTGCCGAGCTGTTCTTGGCGTCCTCCTCTCTGCTGCTGTTGCAACTCTCTGTGAACAGGCCTTTAGTTTGGAAAGTTGCTCTCAATAGCTACCACATCCCCATATGAAGGCCTATGTGAGAAATGTCTTATACATCATCTAAGAGCAAAAAAGTTTGCTTTCCCTGAGGAATTGGGATGCTTTTCCTTACAGACAAGATGAATCATGTAATAAATACTGTTCCCTTTTCCTTTAGCTCCCAGGAAGCTAAAAACCTAACTGAGGCACAAATTTGGCAGCGATAAATGACTCTATGGCCTTTACCCTGGTCTTTTAAACCTGCCTGAACTTTCTCTGCCTGATTTTTTATCTAGCTACCTACCTATCTCACTCTCACTGTATATTTAAAAGTTGACGGCAATCCTTTGTGTAAAAGGTAGCTATAAAGAGGTAAATTTAAAAATTAGAAGCAGAGGGACTTCCCTGGTGGCGCAGTGGTTAAGAATCCACCTGCCAATGCTTGACACAGGTTGAAGCCCTGGTCGGGGAAGATCCCACATGCCACAGAGTAACTAAGCCTGTGCGCCACAACTACTGAGCCTGCGTTCTAGAGCCTGCAAGCCACAACTACTGAGTCCGTGTGCCACAACTACTGAAACCCATGCACCTAAAGCCCGTGCTCCGCAACAAGAGAAGCCACCGCAATGAGAAGCCTGTGCACCGCAACAAAGAGTAGCCCCCACTCTCAGCAACTAGAGAAAGCCCGCGCGCAGCAACGAACACCCAACGCAGCCAAAAATAAATAAATAAATAAATTTATTTTAAGAAAAAATTAGTAACAGAGCAGGATTTGGTTTTCCTGACTTTTAGCTTCATTCTTTATGTGATTCGGGAACAGAACTTCATTCATTCAACAAACACCCTCCGTGCAAGGTACAGCTAGTGGAAATAAGGCAGGTGAGGGACTTCCCTGGTGGCCCAGTGGCTAAGGCTCTGTGTTCCCAATGCAGGGGGCCGGGGTTCAACCTCTGGTCAGGGAACTAGATCCCACATGCCGCAACTAAGACCTGGTGCAGGCAATTACATAAATAAATATTTTTTTAAAATAAGGCAGGTGAAAGGCAAGTTTTCTGCCTTCATGGAGCTTTTTTTTTTTTTTTTTTTTTTTTTGCGGTACGCGGGCCTCTCACTGCTGCGGCCTCTCCCGTCGCGGAGCACAGGCTCCGGACGCGCGGGCCCAGCGGCCACGGCCCACGGGATCCCCTCGGACCACGGCACGAACCCGCGTCCCCCGCATCGGCAGGCGGACCCCCAACCACTGCGCCACCAGGGAAGCCCGGAGCTTGTATTCTAGTGGAGGAAGTCAGGCAACAACCCCGGTGAAGAGCAGCAGTGTTAAGTGTTCTGAAGAAGGTGAGGTGGTAGGATAAAGGGAACCAGAGCAGGGGATGAATTTTAGACAGGGTGGACCAGGAAGGTGACATTTGAGCAGCAAGTGGAAGGATGAGAATGGAAATGGCCTTGAGAAGAGATAGGGGGATTCCAGACAGAAGAAAGAACAGGAGTGGACAGAGGAAGTCACAGAGATGTTGTTCTGGGAAGTGGGCTGTTCCCCAGTGGGGAGAGGGGGGTTCCTTCCCCTTAGACCATGGGGAAGTCTCCCAGTATGGCCATCTGCCCTTGGTGTGAAACATGCAGCTGCCCTCCCTGCCCCCAGATTTCAACGACCACCTGCGTTAAAACACATGCCCATGTCCTTCTTCGTGGGTGAGGGCCCCAGGCCTTCTGACCCTTGGGCTTAGCCTCAGACGGGCAGCTCCTGGAGTCCTGGCTTCTTGCAGCACACGTGTGTCCATGATACCTGCTCTAGGGGCTGTACCACAAGGCAGAAGCAAGGTTTTCCCTGGACCAGCCTAGCTCCAGACAGCAGAGCTGAAAGCTGTGGGGATTTCCCAAAGCTCGGGATTCAGCTTTCACTGGGCATTGGTGAATTAGTCATCACCAAACACCTTGGTCAAGTCCAAACCAGAAGAGGCTCTGCCTTCTCTGGGTTAAGGAAGTGGAGGTGTGGTGGTGGGGGGGAAGGCTGGGAACTACTAGAGCAAAGAAGAGGGGTTTTAACTCAGAGGGTAGAGCTAGGAGGGCTTCCAGGGGGAAGTGATCCACACACTCAGAAGAATCCTGGAACAGTGACCAAAAGGCTTGGTTTTGTCACAGCTAAATCCTCATGATCTAAACCAGTGCCCAGTCTCTGCCACATAGTAAGGGCCTGGTAAACATCTCTTGAATGAATGAATGAGCCAGGGGGTGTTAAGATCGTTCTTAGTAGTGAGCTCCTTATTACTGGGGGGAACCAAGGACCTGTTGGATGGCCACTTGTCTGGGGTCCTGCCTTAAGGAGTGGTGAGGGCCTAGGGGAGCCTTCCATCCCAGCATGGTGTGAGGCTAACTCTGAATAACCTGGAGTGGGGAGGTCAAGTCCAAACAAAGTAACTGACACTCCTTGACACTGTCTGCTTAACGGCTTTGAACCCTATACCCCTCTGCGCCTCCGCAGCCGTCAGCCTGGTCCGCGCACTCATGCCTCCTAGGACCCCAGACCTGAGAAGGGCCTGCCCCTGCGCCTCCCGCTCGCGGGGCTCAGGCTGGAGAAGACAGGCCTCGGGACTGACGCAGCTGCGGGACTGACGCAGCTGCGGGCGTGCTCTGCCGCCTCCGGTTCCGGCAGGCGAGGCGGGGGCCGCAACTGGACCTAGCTCGTCACTGCAGCCGAGTGAGCTCAGCCCGAGGCCACTGCCCGCGCCCCGCCCGGGCGGCTGGGGGAGGAGGGGAGGGGGCGCGGGCACCAGCATGGTACGCAGTTCGGACAACCCCTCCCAACCTGGGGCTGGAAGAGTCCTGGAGCACCACTCCTTCCTTCGGAAGCTGTCCCCACTGCACCCCGCCAAGCGTCCCTTGACACCATAGAGGCCGAGTGACCTGCTCACTCCTCTCTCGGCCCTGTGCGGTTCCCCAGCCTCAAAGCGCTTTCACTGCAAGTGACAGGCCCCGCGCACACGCTTTGGCTCCTGGTCTGAGGGAGGCCGAAAGGTGGGGCTGCGGGTGGAGCTGGTGATCCTAGAGAAGGCACTCCAGAAGGGACTACTCTGTAGCTGGGTATGGTGCGTATGGGGTCTGGCTCCGGAGTTCATCAGGGAGAGAAGAGGGGTTGTGGGACAGGGCAGTCCGGGTGCAGGGAACAGCATGTGCAAAGGCACCGAGGCAGAGCAGAAGGTAGGGCCTGAGAGGGCACTGGCTGGGATGTGAAAGAGCCTGATGCCACGCGGTGGATGCAGCAAGGTGCCAGGGAAGGCTGCTGGCCCTGTAGGTGTATGGGACGGGAGGAGGGACGGGAGGAGGGAGAGGCCGAGGCCTGAGTCCCCTGAGGCACAGCAAGAGCTTGAAAGCTGCTCTGGAGTGGCTGGGAAGGTAGAGTGTATAGCTCCACATTCCCCCTTCTCCACCTCTCCGGCGCATGATCCCGGGTCTCTCCCAGACTGTTCTTCCCAAGATGCTCCGCCCACCTCTTCTCCAAACCTGGGACACTCTTCTCCCTCCACTGACTCCTGACGACCCCCCAAACCTGTCCTGCACCCCAGCTATGAGGGACGCGGTCTGACAACTCCAGGCTCCTTCTAGATACCCTTTCTGCCCCCAGATTCCCCTCCCCAGCCCGGAACTCCTGGGGTTTCCCAAAAATGTAAGGCCAGGGCAGAGACCCTGGGAAGAGGAGAACCGGACCGGGGCTCCTCCCCACCCCACCCCGCATTGGGGCCAATGGGCTGGGAGAGACGGTCCGCAAGTTGGCCAGGCCCGGAGGCCGGCGCCCCGCCAGATCCTTCCGGGTGCCTCAGTAAGCCAGGAGCCTCACGTGACTGTCCTGGTAAACATCCGCTCGGCATCCGAAAACCCCTTGCCTTCCCTCCGCTTCCCCGCCCCCGTCTCTTCCCCATGAACGCGCGCCGGGGCCGGAGAGGCGGGGGCGGGGCGCGCCGCCTCGGAACTGCGTGGTCGTCTCGGCCCGGGCGGTTCCCTGCTCTGTCGCTTGTGGGCGGCCTATGTCCGGAGGTTGGGGCGGCGTCCGAAAAGGAGGGGCTCCTTGGGCGGGAACTGCTGGGTTTGTGTCAGCCTTTGAGAACTGCTTTTCCTGCCGGATTGGCCCAGCTCGATTTTAAAAATATTTATTTATTCATTTATTTGGTTGTGATGGGTCTTAGTTGCTGGCGGGCTCCTTAGTTGCAGCATGCATGTAGGATCTCGTTCCCTGACCAGGGATCGATCCTGGGCCCCCTGCATTGGGAGCGTGGAGTCTTATCCACTGTCACACCAGGGAAGTCCCCTAGTTTGGTGTTTTCAAAGTGCGGGGCAGGTACTGTGGTCCCTGATCCAAAGGCGCAGAGATGAGATCTGGGCAGGATCGCAGGGGGTGAGGCCGAAGGGGGGGTTGAAGGACCCTGTGGCTAGGCCTCGTTCTGGGGGGTCTGGAAAGGCCCCGGGTATGCAGGTGGGTGAAGTAGGGCTGCTGTCGCCACTGTGTCAGCCTGATGTTCTCTTTTCGTCCCCTGCTTCCTCACGTGGACCTCAACTCCTGCTGATTCTGACTCCTCCCCTTCCCCCTTCCCTGCACCCATGACTGGCTTCCTCCCCAGGCCAGGGCCTCTCCCCATTCTCTCTCCATTGTACGTTGTACCCTCTACCTCCTGCCCTGAGCCGCACATCATCTGCTTTCAGGAAACTTGTGATAAACCGGTCTTTGGCCCTATCCCATCCAAGGCCTCCCTGAGGAAACGCAGGCTTCTCTGGGTTTATTCTCCTTGTGTTCCTGGCTCACCCCGGTCACCGCCGTCCCCAGTCCTGGTGAAATCTAGTTTGCCCTTAGGTCTCAGCTCAGCCCTGCAGCCTCTTTGAAGACATGGGTGTTAAGAGTCCTGCCACAGAGCTCCCTGACCTTAGGAAGAGAGCTGACTCATTCCTGCTCCCTGGGGCCCGGCTCAGGCCTCAAGACAGGAGCACCAATGGCCCCAGAACCAGGGGAGCTCAGAGGGCTGCCACCAAGTGTGGACAGTCCACTCTCCACCCAGCTCAGATCAATAGCTCTGCGAAACCTCGGGATCGGCAGAGAAGATTTGGAGAAGGGGTTAAGCAGCACTCCTCAGTTCAGAAAAAATTATTCGAAATTTGAAAAGGCAAAAGGATGACAATCAGCCCCAAGTCGGTGATAAGCAGATTGAGAAGCTGTAAATAACTGTCAGGTAGAGAGCATGACCCCCAAGGTAATAGTGACCCCTGTAGGTCTAGGTCATTAGCCACTTTGTATGTAACCCAGCAATCTTATTCCAGCACTTTTTTTTTGGTGCTTCTAAATACTTACGTCTCTCCGGTTCTCTTTGAACTAGCTCTTCCACCACACTGGTACTTTCCTTAAGGCGTTAAGTAATCTTTGACATATACCCTATATTGAGAGTCATGCTTTTTAGCTTTGAAAATTATATACTGTGACACTTCCAGAGACTGTCTCACCAAGACGTCCAACTGGACTCAGCTGCCAGGGCCAATTAAACTTTCTTGAAGTTCTTATGGGCTTCCCTGAAACATTGCCTCTCCCATCTCAGACTTACTGATTCCACCCTGTGATGTCTTTATTATTATTTATTTAGAAATAACACTTTATTGTTATAAAATTTAAACAGCACTGTTAAAGTCCCTTGGACCATCGCCTCGCATCCTAGTCCTGTCCTAAAGTTAACTACTGTTATTCTGTTAATTGATATATATATATATATATATATCAGTGTGCAGAATATATATATACTCCACTTTATGTATGTTTATACAAAAACATAGATATATTAAATAATGTGCTGTGTGTGAATATATATATATATGTATATATACACCACACACATACACATATATACATACGTATATGTTTAAAAATATATATACACCCTATTTGGTATATGTGTATATATAGTATACACATATATACAAATGTACTATCATTTTAGTGGCTAGAGATTTTTTTCCATAAAAGGTATACTGGAGGGACTTCCCTGGTGGCACAGTGGTTAAGAATCCGCCTGCCAATGCAGGGGACACAGGTTCGAGCCCTGGTCCGGGAAGATCCCAGATGCTGCGGAGCAACTAAGCCCATGCGCCACAACTACTGAGCCTGCGCTCTAGAGCCTGCGTGCCACAACTACTGAAGCCCATGAGCCTAGAGCCCCTGCTCCGCAGCAAGAGAAGCCACCGCAATGAGAAGCCCACACACCTCAACGAAGAGTAGCCTCTGCTCGCCACAACTAGAGAAAGCCTGCGTGTAGCAACAAAGACCCAATGACGAAGACCCAATAGAGCCAAAAATAAATAAATAAATAACTTTATTTTTTTTAAAGTTATAAAAGGTATTATACTGGAGATATTGTTTTACAGCTTGCTTTTTCTCAAAAATAGAGTTAGAGATCTATTTTGGCACATAAGACCTACTGTATTCTTTTAAGTGCTAATGTGGCAACACAAACCATAAAATACTTAGAAATATGTGAGATTTTATGTAGAAAGTTACTGAAGATGTTATTTTATAACGCTGTAATGTTATAATGTAATGTTTACAACCTTGTAATACTGATAAATTTTATAAGTGATGAAATGTATGAAGCAGAAAGTAAAAGTGTCCCCCCACCCCACCCCAGGGCAACAGCACTGTTTTTTTCCCAGGCTGCTGCTTTACCTTCCTAAGCATATTTCTGGAACTTGCTTTTGGGGGTTGAGTCAGGGCCTCCTTCCAGGGAGTTGGAGACAGCTATAAATAGCTGTGACGTGTGTGCATGGGCCTGCAAACGCTGTAGCTGAGGGACCTGGCTCTGGGAAGAACCTGCGTCGGGGAGACAGTCACCGTCACGAGCTCAGAGGAGGCTTCTGAGAGTGGGTGGTGCTTTAATTAGGCCAGGAAGGATGAGCTGGTGGATAGGTCGGGCAGGACGTCATTGCAGACAGGGGACTTGGTCTGGAGGGGGGATAATCATTTCTAAATAGCAGAACCACGACAACGGTGAGACAGAGGCCCGCGGAGAGGAGCACGGGGCGTGTGTCTGTTGGCCGGGGTGGGTGGCCAGAGCCAGACTGCGGCTCCAGTTCCGGCCCCAAGAAACAAGCAGGGTCCAGGCTGTGAACCTCCTGCGCCCCTTAGAGTGGTGGCCACGGAGGAGCCCCTCTTTGCTGCACGGAGGGGAAGTCTGAACCCTGAAGGGCCTTCCCGCTGTGCCAGGGCTGGTGGGCACACGTTTGGGGAGAGGCAGCCGCAGAGATCAGTGGGAGCTGGAAGGGGAGGTACACTGGCCTCCTCTGTCTCTCCCATCTCATCAGTGGGCAATGGATATATCTGTTCTGAGTCACAAGCTCCAGTTCTGACCCTGAGAGTGCTGTGGAGAAGTGCACACTGCCCTCGGGGGAGCGGGTGCCCGTGGTACAGCCGGCAGCCTGGGCAGGAGACACCCGCTCCCAGAGTGAGGCGGGACCTTCACCCCCTCAGCCTGTCCACAGCCACTGGGAAGCAGAGGCCCAGAGACGGCTCAGTGAGGAAGTGAAAGAAGCCAGTCTAGAATTCAGATTTCCTGCTCCTCAGAGTAGGTCTGGTCTAGGACTCGTCTTTTTTCTTCCCTCCAGAGACATGCCCTCATCCCATTATTAGTTGCCTGTCGTTGCACAGCTAAGGCAAGTCAGCGCTAGTGCACTAGGACCAGGTCAAGGTCTACCGGACCTCCTTCAGTTTCACCTGAAACTCCCACCCCACCGCAAGAGGACCTAAGCAAAAAGTATTATGTTAATGTCTCCGGCAGAGCTGCCCCCCCCTCCCACGGCTCCCCACCTGGAGGCTCTGCTACCCTCTGGCTTCCTCTCAGACAAGCCTTCTCACATCCTTAGGTAAAGTGGTTTGCATTGTACATAAGGAACAGGAAATGCTTGTTAAACTGGTTTAACAAGGATTAAAAGATTGACAGTTTACTGTGATTTACTCATGCTGTGGAATGCTACAGCTGGAAGGGACCCTTGGGAGGTATTTCAAAGTTGTCCAAATACTAGATTCATTAGACTGGAAGGGAAAAGCTGGTGTCAAGGTCAAAGCAAAACAGAGTCAGACCAGGCCAGAAGAACTGCAAAGGGGCAACAGAGGACAAGGACAGAGACAGGCTCCAGAAATCTAGATGTTGAAGTTCAGTGTGAGTTTAGGAAACAAGAGCTGAAGAGAGGGAAGGCAAGCAAGCAGGTTCTCTGCCCAGCTCAGCCCTCACGACAGATGCGGACAGCATGACCTTGACCCATTTCCCATGCTCTGTAACTGGAGGGCTTGCAGTGCACGGACCCAGTGTGCGGCTAACGGGCTTTTCTGCAGCTCGCTGTGCTCCTGTGTCTGCATGGTATCTCTGGTTCTAGTGTGTTCCCATTTTCCTGATGAGCTGAGCTTTTCCTGTGCTCCTGAACCCTTCTGGCCACCCCCTGTATGTTATTGGGAGACAGAGTTACCTGGGCAGGCGTTGCCAGGAGTTGGGCATTTTCAGTTAGAGGGACTCTACACATTTCATGGCGTGCTGTGGAGTCGGTCCTGGAGCATGCACTCCTCTACTGGGTCTGCTTCCAGCTCGTAGGGACCTCTGCAGCCTGTGGATCTCGCTCCTGGACGTTCCTGTGTCAAGCAAAATGTCAGCTCATAAGGGGTAGGGAGGACATGACGCTGCAAGATTAGCCCTTGGAATTACCAGGCCAGTCTGGGAGCTTGTGGCTTCCAGTGGTGGGAAAGCCCTGGTGTGGGCTGTGCACCACAGGGGATGTGATAAGGAGGCCACCAGGAGGTCTTCAGCAGGACCCTGACCTTTTGTGCTGGATTGCAGTGTCCGCCAGTGGACAGGACAGTGCAGGAGAAGCCCACTCATGCCCACTGAGCCTGCGTGTACCTTGGGCTGTCATTCTATGTGGACAGGAGATAAAATTATTACAGATACACAGGAAGTTCCAAAAATAGTACAGAGGTCAGTCCCTTTCACCCAGTTTCCCCCACGGTAACATCTTACATGACTTACTCTTGCTTTTCTGTATTTGGCTGTGTCTGGGGAAACCTCTCCCGTGTTTTCCTTTTTTCTCAGCCAACACTTCACTTCATGTTTGACACTTCATTTTTAAAATTGTATTTAAATGTGGACAATTAGTCAAATGATTGGAAAATCAATAATGAAAAATAGTTTTTTAGGGTTTTCCACACATCAGAGTGATTCTTCAACACCAACTGGTGTCCTACAACTCAATTCAACCCTGGCTCTATCTACCAGCAGTTACATCAGATCCCACAGGTTAAGGGCTTAGTCCCATAAGACTGTGCCCACTTCGGATGTCAATCTCAAGTCCTAGGCTGTCACCTAGATTTCTGACCAATTGGCTGTAAGTTGGGGTTTCCATGACCCCCCTCCTTGGGTTCAATAATTTGCTAGAATGGGTCACAGAACTCAGGGAAACACATTTACTGGGTTATCATAAAGGATATAATAAAGAACACAGGGACTTCCCCAGCAGTCCAGCGGTTAGGACTCTGTGCTTCCACCGCAGGGGGCACAGGTTCTATCCCTGGTCAGGGACTGGGATCCTGCATGCTGTACGGCCAAAAAAAAAAAAAAAAAAAAAACACCAAACAACAGAAAACGAAAAACAAAAAAACAGAAAACAGGACTTCCCTGGTGGCGCAGTGGTTAAGAATCTGCCTGCCAGGGCTTCCCTGGTGGCGCAGTGGTTGAGAGTCCGCCTGCCGATGCAGGGGACGCGGGTTCGTGCCCCGGTCCGGGAAGATCCCACATGCCGCGGAGCGGCTGGGCCCGTGAGCCATGGTCGCTGAGCCTGCGCGTCCGGAGCCTGTGCTCCGCAACGGGAGAGGCCACAACGGTGAGAGACCCATGTACCGCAAAACAAACAAACAAACAAAAACACAACTCCTGATGAATAACGCAGTGAATGGATTTAAGTTCTGCATCCTTGCAAAACATTTTGACCTTGGATTTAAGTTTTGCAGCAGGTTCTGTGTTATCACGGACCATCGCAGGGGCACCATCCATGGTCACACTTACTAGTTTTGACCAGTCAATGTTAAACTTTGCAAGGCTTTTCTCAACATACAAAAATAAGTCATCTTCAGATGTTGGGTCTGTCATAGTTACAATGTCCAAAAGTTCTTCAGTGATGTCAAAATTCTCATCAGCACCACAGATAAATATAATTAACTGGCTCGTATTATTTATATATGTGTTCTCATCGAGTGCAATAGAAAATGTCACAAATGATTTCACTTTTTCTTGCAACTTGTCCTGTAAGTTCTCAGCCGTCTTTTGCTCGATGAGCAACAGTGTTTCCCTTACGACTTATGTTTGCAAGTGCTTGTTTCTGTTCAGGACACATGATTTCAGCTGCACTCAATAGACAGTCTTTTATAAACTCACCATCTAGAAAAGGTTTTGATGCCCAGGCAATTTTTTCACTTATTACTTACATAACTGCATTTCACAGCAGCATCACTTATCTTATTTGCATTTGATGATAAATGCTGTAGAAAGTTTAGTCCTTGTTTTAGTTCATTAAGTTATTCATCACTCATCTTTTCTGAATGCCAGTCAAAATTCTTGCTGTGCTTTGTTTCATAATGGCATCTGAAGCTGTATTCTTTTGACACAGACAAAGTTTGGTTACATGTTAAGCACAAAGGGCTATTCTTTACTTCTACAAAGAAATATGCTTGCTCTTTCTTTCTTTCTTCCTTTCTTTCCTTCCTTCCTTCCTTTCTCTCTCTCTCTCCCTCCCTCCCTCCCTTCCTTCCTTCCTTTATTTCTTCTTTCTTTCTTTCTTAATTAATTTTGGCTGCTTTGGGTCTTCACTGCTGTGCGCGGGGTTTCTCTAGCTGCGGCCAGCGCAACTCTTCATTGTGGTGCGCGGGCTTCTCATTGCAGTGGCTTCTCCTGTTGCAGAGCACGTACTCTAGGAGCGTGGGCTTCAGTAGTTGTGGCATGCAGCTCAGTAGTTGTGGCTCGCGGGCTCTAGAGCTCAGGCTAAGTAGTTGGGGCGCACGGGCTTTGTTGCTCCGCGGGGTGTAGGATCTTCCTGGACCAGGGATAGAGACCACGTCCCCTGCATTGGCAGGTGGATTCTCAACCACTGCGCCACCAGGGAAGCCCCCACAAATTTGGTTTTATTTGGGGCACAAGGAGGACTGCAGCCTGGGAGACAGCGTTTCAGATAACTGAGAAACTGCTCTGAGGAGGTGAGGTGAGGAGCCAGGATATATAGGAGTTGTGCAGCAAAGGACACGTAGGTAGTCGGGATGTCAAAAGATTATTGTTAATTAAAGAAAACCAGATATCTCAAGTTAAGGAATTTAGCGCTTTTCTATGTATGGGAAGATACAAGAGTCTGGGCTCACTGAAATCGTTCCTTTGATATGCACCTCAGCTATCTGGGGCCAGCATCCTGTATTTTCACATCCTGAGTTTCCTCAGGGCTCGCTGGCTCACGTTGGAGGGTTGCAATTGTTGATGACCGTGACATCCTTTGTTTATTGATATGGCAGGAAGTATCCCGTTTATAAACGTTCCATGCCATTTACAGATACGCCATTTATCACTATCTGGAATGCCTTCCTTCTTTCACCTGTTGAGTTTCTACCCATCCTTGGAGGCCAGTGGCTGAGAGAAAGGTGGTTGTTTCTTTGCTTCAGATGCAGACCCAAGGGCTGCCTAATCATCCTACCATGGTAGGGTCTGTGGTCGAGGGCTATTTTGTGGAGCTCCTGCTGCCCCCAGCAGCATCCCAGAGCCCTCAAGGTACATACAGTGTCTCATCTGGAGTGCTGGCACCTCCACCCCATGTGAGCCCAGGACATGGGGTAGCTTGTAGGCTGTGGGGGACCTCCCGGGGTACTGCCAGGACAATAGCACCCACCACCTTAGCCTGTGGCATTCATGGAAGAGCCCAGCTCCTATACCTCCGGTCTGCCTGGTGGAAACAGGACCTGTGATAATATCCCCCAGAGCTGGCATCTACCATAGGCCCACGGTAGGGGCCAGAAGTAGAGCCCTCTGTCTCCTTGGTGCCTATCCACACTGTTGGGGCAGGGCCTTCCCAGATGGGAAAAAGTGAAGCACAGAGAAGACCTGAGTGCTTGGATGCCCCCAGCAGGCCTGTGTTCTTGGCATTGGCTCTCTCTTTCATCCCTACTGTGGTTAATAATTCAAGGGCACGTGGCATAATGAGAAGAACACAGGTTTGGGAGTCAGGCAGTTCTGGGTTCGATTTTGGCCCTGCCATTCACTGCTGGTGTGACCTTGAGTTAATCACTTAGCCTCTCTCAACCTCACCTGCAGCAAAATGGAGATAATCCTACATCTGACTTCAGAGGCCCGTTGGGAGGATAAAATGAAGATGCACATAGATCACTTAGAACTCTGTTCCTTTGTTTCAGGGATTTATCTGAGGCTTCCTGGCCTAGAGAAGAGAGAGAGCAGCCTCAGATTGTCACCTAAAGACCCACAGCAGCTGTGGCCCTGGTTTCTTCACTTATACATTCATTTCTTTGTTCATCCCATAGATACTTATAGAGCATTTACTCAGTGCCAGGCCCAGTGCTGGTGGACATTGGGGTACTAGGGTGAACTCGCTTGCCCTGGCTCTAAACTTAGGGAAAGAGGAGACTCCTGACCTGAGTGTGGAGGCGGCTTGGCCGGTTGAGTGCACTGACCCTCTGCAGACGCTTTGAGGGGAGTCTGCTGTGGGGAGATGAGGCCTAGGAGACTTGCCTTATCCCTGCCCTTCACAGACTGCCCCCCTCACAACCTGCCTCCTTTGTGGGGTGCTTCCAGATGCACAGGATCACCCACCTTGTCTATAGCGACCACCCACAGCAGCTTCAGATGAGAAGGGGGCAGACATCTGGCCAGTGGGGGTGCGGTCAGACTTCTGGTCTCTGCCTTTTCTGGGCAAAGCAGGTAGGAGCCCAGAAGGCTTGGCTGCCCTCTCTGCCCTCTGGATGGATGAGGCCCCTGGCTGGGCCTGCCCGACCTTCCCTCTGGTCCCACAGCAGGCTATGGAGGGTTTCCCCACCGCACTGCTGGGTTTCACGCCCGTCACCCACATCATGAGTAATAGGGACCTTGCCGGCCACGGGCGGCTGCATCCTGGCCCCTTGAGAAGGGTCGCAACTTCACCACCCAGTTTGCCCAAGCAGCCTGCCTTCATGTCCCCTGCATTACAGACAAGCCCAAGGGGTCTCTGAGCTGGGGAGAGGTGCTTGGAACTGTGACACGGGGAGCACGTGACTGGATCTGTGGGACCAGGCCCTGCCCTGGACAGGGTGGGGGTGGGGACCCACAGAGGAATCAACAGTGGAGGAGAGCAGACCGGGCTGGGGTCAGTGGCTAGGTGCCTTCGGGGAGGGGTGTTCATAGAGATCCACCAGGAGCAGCCAAGAGGGCTGCGGAAGGCTGCTGGCACCCGTGTCCAGTTCCCTCCTGCTTCACGGGCGGGGCCGCTGGCTCTTCTGCCTGGTGGGAGTATATATCCTAACCCAGCTCCAGCAGGAGGCAAATTTAAGCTCTGGAAGTGGACCCACTTCCACTGGGATGGTGGTACTGGGATGGGGTGGGCTTTCCCCTCCTAGGACCTTCTCCCTGTGATCTCCTGTGAGTATGGCTAAGCCCCTGCTCTGTGCCCAGCCAGGTGGTGTTGGGCCCTACAGAGCTGGCCCAGAGATGGGCCTGGAGGACAGTGCCCCTGGGTGGAAGGGCCCCCAGGGTGGGAGACCAGCCATGATGTGCCCACCAGCTTCCCAGGGCCCTTGGGCTGATGCCTGATGCGGGGCAGGTGGGAAGCAGTTCCAGGGGACCCAGGACAAGAACGTCCTCCTTTATGGCCACTCTGGTCTCACCTCAGGTCCAGGCTGAGGTGCCTTCTTCCAGCTGGGTGAAGCGATAAGGAAGGTGTCCTTTTTCTTGTCCTTCCCTTCTGGGCAGATGGGGACAAGCCACCCAAGCACTGAGGGGGAAACTGCAGGTAAGACGGTGCTGGCCTTCAGCTCCCCACCCTTTGCCCTCACACTTTACCAGGATCTGAAGCTGAACCCCTGTGGGAGGAGAGGGTTGCAATCAAGTACAGGCTTTGGGGTCTCACTGACCTGGATTCAAATCCCACTACGGGTAGTAAAACCCCTAGTCTCTAAATGATGGCAGAAATTTCAGATTAAAAATAAAGCTGAGATACCACTTCACACCTCCTAGGATGGCTATAATCTTTTTGAAAAAGGAAAATAAGTGTTGGTCAGGATGTGGCAAAATTGGAAGCCTCAGACTGTTGGTGGGAATGTAAAATGGTGCAGCCGCTGTGGAAAACAGTTTGGTGGCTCCTCAAAAAGTTAACCGTAGAATTACCACTGGACCCCGCAATTTCACTCCTTCTGAAAGGGGTTGAAACTAGGGACTCAGAATCTTGTATGTGAGTCGATAGCAGCATTGTTCACACTGTTCAAGAGGCGGGAACGACTTAAATGTCAACAGACAGGGCTTCCCCTGTGGCGCCGTGGTTGAGAGTCCGCCTGCCGATGCAGGGGACACGGGTTCGTGCCCCGGTCCGGGAAGATCCCACGTGCCGTGGAGCTGCTGGGCCCGTGAGCCATGGCCGCTGAGCCTGCGCGTCCGGAGCCTGTGCTCCGCAACGGGAGAGGCCACAACTCTCTCCGCAACGGGAGAGGCCCACGTACCGCAAAAAAAAAAAAAAAAAAAAAAAAAAGCCCTAAATGTCAATAGATAGATGGATTAAAAAATATGGCACATTCATACAAAGTAGGTTAGAGCTGGAGAGAAGGGGGAATGGGATTAACTACTTAATGGATGTGGTTTCTGTTTGGGGTGATGAAAGGGTTTTCTAGTTAGTGGTGATGGTTGAATGTACTTAATGCCATTGAAGAATACACTTAAAAATTATTAAATATATGGGGGGGTGAAATAGGTGAAGTGAATTAAGTATAAACCTCCCATTATCAAATAAGTTATGGGGATATAATATACAGCATAAGGAATATGGTCAAAAATATTGTAATAACCTTGTATGGGGACTGATGGTTACGAAACTTATCAAGGTGATCTTTTCATAATGTATGCAAATGTCAAATCATTATGTATCAATAGCACACCTGAAACTAACAACATGTTGTACATCACCTATATTTCAATTTAAAAAATTAGAGGACAAGTTTTATGTTATACCTATATGTGTGTGTGTATCTATTGATATAATAAATTTTTTTTTTTTTTTTTTTTTTTTGCGGTACGTGGGCCTCTCACTGTTGTGGCCTCTCCTGCTGCAGTGCACAGGCTCCGGACGCGCAGGCTCAGCGGCCATGGCTCACGGGCCCAGCCGCTCCGCGGCACGTGGGATCTTCCCAGACCGGGGCATGAACCTGTGTCCCCTGCATCGGCGGGCGGACTCCCAACCACTGCGCCACCAGGGAAGCCTGATATAATCAAATTTTTAAAAAACATTAAAAGAAAACTCTGCACGGCCAAGCAAAATGCCTTCTGCTGAAATTCAGCCTCCACTATGAAATCTCACAAGGACTGGAAGCAGGAAAGGCTGGGGGTGAGGGGGGTTCTGGGATTCACAGGATCAAAAGGATGGAAAAGGACCAGCAGAGAATGGAAGAGGGGATCACCGGGGCCGGCACTGGCCTCCAGCTGCCCACGTGGTCTGTGCCAGTCAGACACCAAGCCCCACCCCAGCACCTTCCCCTCCTCTCGGTCCCCACCGTCCCCACGCGGAGCCAGCCCTCTTCCTGCAACGGCTTCTTCCTCTTTGATCTTTGGTCCATCTCCCACTCGGCCTGGCTGGTGACCCTTCTGAAACCTGGGCCTGACCCCACGTCTCTCCTGTTTAAACTCCTTCAGCAGCTCCCATGGCCTCAGCTTCAGCCTTGCAAGCAGAACTGTCCTAAGCCGACTCCGACCCAGTTTTCCAGCTTCACAGTCCTGCCTTTCCCGAGCCCCGGGTTCCTTTATGTCTCACACCATAACCATGCTTGACTACCTTCCATGTGCAAGCTAATAAACGTTATCCCTGATTTGCTTAACAATCCTGCAAGGTTGTTAGGGAGGTGTCACTGACTGCAGTTTAGAGATGGGGAAACTGAGCCTCACAAGGCTAGGCTGGACTCAGAGACCTATGCTGTCTTTGCCACGTGTCGGCTCCTCTCTGTCATGCACTCTGGTGCCTCAGTGCCTTTGCTTATGCATGAGCATAAGTCCGTCAGCCCCCACCGGCGGGCTGATCACGTCTGAGGACAGCAATTCCCGCAGCTTCTTTCTTGCCTTTGAGGTTGCTGCACTTCAGATAAACAGGCACCTTGGTGGACGTCGCGACTTCACCACCCAGGCCGGGACAGTCTGCTCGCTGGACCACGGCCTCCGCCACCTCCTCTCACCACCCTCAAGAAACACCACCTCCAAAGGGTGGTTTTCTGTCACCAAAACTCGCCAAGGGGCTAAGGCACTGCAGATGATGGCAAAGCAGCCACTGCTCTCATTCAGGAGGCCCAAGCCAAGGCCTCTTCTTAAGGGGTTCTCTCAACAAGGCTGACTGGCCCCTGCCCTTTTCTGTCTCCTAGTTCTCCTCCCTCAGACTGGCATCCTGCCTCTCCCTCCAGGCTTGCCCAGGTGTGGTGTCCCTTCCACCCCATGGGAGCCCAGCTCTCCTGGGAGGACCTGTACCATCCTGTGACTTGAGTTTGGGCTGAGAAGGCCTACCAGGGCCTGGTGTTCAAACTGGGTTCTGAGGGCCCTGCCTCCCGGCCAGCTTTGCACGCCTCCCCTCCTGCTTCCAGTTGTTCCCTAGGGGATGTGGATTCTTAAAGGAAGAGACTATTGCAGTGACGGGCAGGGGCTCCTGGGGAATCATGGGGCCTGGCTGGAGCCTGAGCAGCCCTGTCCCAAGGTGCAGACAGCATCAGCATCAGGACCAGCAAAATGGCTTGTGATCCTCTGACCTCGGGGGAGAGGGGAATGGAGGAGGCCGGCCATAGCTAGGAGAGGGGCAGGGGAACCTCAGAGGCTGAGAGACAAGGCAGCCGCTGTCAGCTTGCCCGGGATCACAGCTGCCCCTGCCGGGTCCCGAGCTGGGGTCTCCTGGGGTCCTTCCTCCAAGTCCCAGGTACCTGCACAGTGCAGGCTCAGCACCCTCAAGGCCACCCAGGCCCCTCTTGCATTTCCTGCACCAGGGCCTGCTTGTCAGCCTCTCTCTTCCTGCTCCCTGGGACCACTCCATGACCTGCCCAGTTCAGCCAGGCCTCCTCCTCCTCCTCCTCTTAGACCTCCTCCAGCCAGCCCTGCCTGGAACAGCCGTCCTGGTCCTGGGAGGCAGAGAGGAGGGCAGTAGTGAGTTGATCCCGGGAGCCCTGGGTGGACGAGGCCAGGTGCAGAGCACACCCTGACAAGGGTGGCCTCTAGGTGGGGCCCCCAGCCTTGGGGTTCACAGCCCCCAGGCTGTCCTCCCTTTCCCACATCCCCCTGCCAGATGTGGCCCAGGGGTTGGGGGGTGCTGCAGCCCCAAGATCCCTAGAGCACCCAGCCCCCCGTCCATGTCTACTCATCTCGGCCAGGGCCCCTTCCAGCGGGTGAGGGCTCCTGGGAGAGAGGCCATGGGCGTCCCACCCAGACACCTCTCTCCTTGGGGACCATGATGTCCCTGACGGGGTGGGAAGGGCCTGGAGTGGGGAGCTGGAAAGAAGCAGGGACACTGCAGGGACTTGAACCCTGGCCCAGCAGTACCAGGCGTGCCACCACCAGCGCCTTTTGCTTTTTTCCTGCTCATTTTCTCACAGACTCAAAGGTGAAAAGCAAAACCTGGACGCAGCCCGCAGCGCGTCCAGGAAAAAAAACACCTGCGGCGGCTCCGTGCCTCCCGCCCCCCAGGCTTACTCCTCCCTCCCCTGACACCTTTCCAAGGCACAGCCGGGGGACACACGGCCCCTCAGCCACACGTCTCCTGTCGCGCTGGCTGCGTGGCCCAGCCGCAGGAGCGCGTGAAACCAGACAGGCAGACTGAACCGCAAGTGACGGTCCTGCTGGTTCTGGGACAGCGTCCGCAGTGACAAGATGCGTGTGTGTACAGAAAGAAACCTCCGAGATCCTGACACTGGGAGGTCACCTCTGTGCAGCAGAGCCGGGATGGGGTGGCGGGGGAAGAAATTTTACTTTCATTTTATACTTTTTCCATGGCTTGAATTTTTAACTCTAGGCAAATTACTTTTATAATTAAAGGCAAAAATCTTAATTTTTTTGTTAGAACAGGAAGTCTAAGAACGAGGGGAACTTGAGCGCCCTGGCCTGGCCTGAATGCCAGCGGTCCTCCAGGTCTGCCGTGCCCCGGCCACGTGGGGTCACGCAGACGCGCCCACCTGCCACACCTCTGCTGCCCCCCATCTCTCCGTCCCGGTCTGCTATGGACCCCTCCTGGGAACTGCCGTTACTTTAAAACGAGGCCGGAACGCCCCCGCGGAGGGCAGGTCGCAGTCCCGAGAGGTTACAAAGGAGCTCAGCCCGGAGCTGCCCCCAGGCCTCCCTCCCAGCGCGCGGCCCGCAGTACCCACTGCTTCCGGGCCGGGCTCTGCCTCCCCGGGGCCCACGGCGGGTCCAGCGGGCGCACTACCCTCCTCCGCGGCGCCAGCTCCGAAGTTCCCGTCCAGGAGTCGGCCTCTCACAGGGGGTGGGCTCCTGCACCCCTCCTGCCCGCCCTGATGAGTTCGGAAGCCTCTTCCCAGCAAGGTCCGGATGAGAGGCTGAGGCCCAGAGAGGGCTGACACCTGCTCAGGGTCACACAGAACAATCAGGCCAGGCTGAGGAATGTGAGTGGAGCCCCGTTCACACCCCCCCCCAAGGTCTGGGACCCATCAGGTGGGCTCAGAGCCAGGCCCGAGGGCCCAGCCTCTGTCCCCCTCAGCCCATCTCCCTCACGTCCCTGGCCCTCTTTCTAGCCCACCTCCCCTCACAGCCTCCCTTCAGCTTCGTCCCCCAACACACCACAAGGGGCACACACTTACTTACTGCAGCAGGAGAGAGGGGTGTGCGCGACCATCTAAGTCCCAGGCTGACGGTGAAGCAACAAAGCTCTGCCAAAACACACTCTGCAAGACGAGCAAAGCGTCACTTCAGCATGTGAGTGACCAGGCCCTCGCAATTTTTACCTTGGGAAACGCAGAGAGTTATGTACACAGGGAAATATGCACCGGTTACAGGAGTAAAAAACTAAATGGCTTCAAGAAACCCCCACACACTCATAGTCGGTGAGCAAAGATAAGTGTGTCGCTGGCTTCTTAGAGCCGTCTGGAGGGCACAGGGCAGTGAGCAAGGAGGACTAAGCAACTGCCCCTTCCCGCTGGCTGGCGGGGAACGCCAACCAGAAGCTGCCATGAGGTACGCGAGGGGATCGGCCCCAAGACGTCTGTGACTGTGTCATCCATCATCGCAAAACGCCGGACCCAGCCGCGTCGGCCTGCAAGGCGGCACTGACAGGCTCACACCCTGGAACGCCCCAGAGGGCCTCAACCAGAACGGGTGGATGATTTCAGCAGGGTAACCGTGCCCAAAACGTAACCGGAAGTGGAAAAAGCAAAGGAACCACCCATCACAACCGTGTAAAATAAACACACATACATAGGCAGAAAGATGGAAAAGTAGATAGTTTCAAATTTCAGTTGAAAATAACTCTCGACAGGTACTTCAGTCAAGTGCAAACAAGACCCGGCCAGGCTGGCGGTGGGGTGGGGTGCAGGTGCAGGTCCGCCCTGCCTATATCAGACAAAGTGAATTCCAAGCAGAGAGCAGTCCACGCAGGAGGAATCTCAATGTTCCAATCGTGCTGCTGCAAAACATAGAACAGAACTGATAAGCCGCCTTGGGGGAAGGGGAGAGAACCGGAAGTGGTGGTGAGAATGTAATCACACTTCTCGCCTACAAAACGATACAGTGGATTTGGACTGGACCAAAAAACACGCGGAGGGACTAATCCAGAACGTGGAACGTATCAGAGAGTACCTTCTCGACTGCCATGGAACATCTACGAAAATAATCACACTTCAAGCAATGAAGAAAGGGAGACATTGATTCAAAAAAGCAGTAGTTTTTTTGACATTTTAAAGCATACTCTTAAATAACTATGGTCAAATTATACATCAGAACTGAAACCACAAAGCATATAGGAAATAAGGACAATAAGGTCTTTCCCAAATACAGCCAGGAGGCCTTCCCTTGCCCCGGGGGTCCCATCCTGAATTTCCACGGTGGTCCCGCCAGAAACGTAACAAACACGTTCCTGTCCTAACAGGGGCAGGAACGGTGGAGGCCCACTCGCTCCCAGAGCCTGCAGCTTCACACAGATCGAGAGGGATGCCCTAGCACTGTTTTTGTCCCCATTTTACCAGGGAGGAAACTGGCTTCAAGAATTTAAGGAATCTGGCCAAAGGCATGTGCTGATAAGCAGCAGAGCAGGTAACAGGGACCGGCTGCCAGAGCCACGCTCAGAGCTGCCGCCTGGACTGTCTGCCTTTCCTGAGGTCCTGACGCCTGCCTGCCAAGGCCCCGAGTCTAAGTGGACCCTCTGGTTCATTTCTCTGTCGACAAAATAGAGCTGCAGTCCCGGAAAGGTTTGTTTCAGAAGTCACAGGAGGGCTTAATATTCCATCAATCCAACTAATCATTAGACAGTGAAAGGAGAAAAACGTGACGCTCATCTCCAAAGATTCAGGAAAGACATTTTAATAAATCTATATCTATTACTGATTTAAAAAATAAAACAGAAACTTCCTCACAATCTAGTAACAAATGATCCCAGCATGTCTGGCAGTGATGCCAGCTGACATCACACACAAAGGGACAGCACTCCTCATCTGCTTCTTATTTAAGGTTTACACTCTTTTCTTTGCCTCCAAACAACTGTGGTTCACAGAAGACACTCTCCCAAACCTTAATTCACACAACACCTTGAGATTTTTTTTTTTGGCCACTTTTGAGTTCAGTGGTCCTATTTTTTTCCTTAAATCAACTCACTTTTAAAATATAAATTTATTTTATTTCAAAGGACAATATCAGGAAAGTAGAATCATTGGGACTTCCCTGGTGGCGCAGTGGTTAAGAATCTGCCTGCCAATGCAGGGGACACGGGTTCGAGCCCTGGTCCGGGAAGATCCCATATGCCGCGGAGCAACTAAGCCCGTGCGCGTGTGCCACAACTACAAAGCCTGCGCTCTAGAGCCCTCAGGCCACAAGTACTGAGTTTGCACCTAGAGCCCGTGCTCCGCAGCAAGAGAAGCTACCGCCACGAGAAGCCGGTGCACTGCAGTGAAGAGTAGCACCCGCTCCCCGCAACTAGAGAAAGACCACGCAGCAACGAAAACCCAATGTAGCCAAAAATAAATATAAAATAAATTTATTTAAGAAAAGTAAGTAGAATCACAACCCACAGAATGGGAGAAAATATGAGCAAATCATATATCTGATAAGGGTATAGTTTCCAGAATATATAAAGAACTCTTACAACCCAATAATGAGAAGACAACCATCAATTAAAAAGTGGGCAAAGAATCAGTATAGACACTTCTCCAAAGAAGATATACACATGGCTAACAAGCACATAAAAAGGTGCTTGACATCATTTGTCACCAGAGAAAGGCAAATCAAAATTATATTATACTACCTTCATGTTCATTAGGGTGGCTACAACCAAAAAGTCAGAAAAGAACAAGTGTTGGCAAGAATGTGGAGAAACTGGAACCCTCATACATTACTAGCGGGAATGTAAAATGGTGCAGCTACATTGAGAAACACTTTGGCAGTTCCTCAAAAATTTAAACATAGAGTTGTATGACCCAGCAATTCCACTCTTAGGTATACACCAAAAAGAGAGTTTAAAACTTCTCTTTGCACAAGAACCTGTACACAAATGTTCACAGAAGCATTACTCCTAATGGCCAAAACAGTGGAAACAACCCAAATGTTCAACCGATGAATGGATAAACAAATACGGTATATCCATACAATGGAATATTATTCAGCCAAAAAAGAAATGAAGTATTATTACATGCCACAACATGGATGAACCTTGGAAACATTATGCTATGTGAAATAAGATGGACACAAAAGGACAAATATCATATGATTCCACTTAGACGACGTATCAAGAATAGGCAAATTCAGAGATGGAAAGTGTAATAAAGGTTACCAGGGACAGTTGGGGGGCGGGGGTGGGGGGAAGATGGGAAGATGTCAGGGGAGAGAGCTGTTTGGGATGATGAAAAAGTTCTGGAAATGGATAACGGAACATTAGTGTGTGCTCACATTAGTGAACACACACTATGTTCATAACACAGTGAACATACTAAAACCCACTTAATCGTACACTTCAAAAGCATGAATTTTATGGTATTGTGAATATTTCAATTTAAAAAAGGAAAAATAAATCTATTTTATCTAATTTTAAAAGGAAACTTTGTATTACCACCACAAATGGAAAACAAAGAATTTTCCAATACATGTTAAAATACACAAATATTAAAATTTTAAATGTGTATCAGCAGATCGCCCCAACTCATTTTGAGGACCGCCAGCAGGACAATCAACCCCTTGGGCGACTTGATGTGGGGTGCCGGGGGCTTATGGGCACCTCCCAGGGCCCAGCCTGAGCCTCCTTCCCCATTTGCCGGTGACAGATCACACCAGAGGGTCGGATGGGAACAAGACCACAATGTAATTAGAGCCAATGCCAAGAAGACAGGAGAGAAGCATGACAATGGAATAAATCACATAGATAATACAGTCATTAAAGATGATGTTAGGGCTTCCCTGGTGGCGCAGTGGTTAAGAATACGCCTGCCAATGCAGGGGACACGGGTGCCCTGGTCCGGGAAGATCCCACATGCTGCGGAGCAACTAAGCCCGTGTGCCACAACTACTGAAGCCTGCATGCCTAGAGCCCGTGCTCCATAGCGCACTGCAACAAAGAGTATCCCCTGCTCGCGGCAAGTGGAGAAAGCCCGCATGCAGCAACGAAGACCCAACGCAGTCAAAAATAAATAATAATAAATTAAATTTTAAAAAAGATGATGTTAGTTACTTGGAAACCCCAAGAGAACAGTGCTCACTCCATGTCTGGAAAGCACCAAGTACAACGCTTACATTGCTTCATTAACCCTTATCCCACCCACTTTTCTTTTCTTTCTTTTTAATTTTTTTTGGGGGCCACACCACTCAGCTTGCAGGATCTTAATTCTCAGACCAGGTACTGAACCCGGGGCCACAGCAGTGAAAGCACCGAGTCCTAACCACTGGACTACCAGAAAACTCCTCAACCCACTTCTTAGTAGATAATAAGATTATCCCCTCATATTTCCCCATATAGATGGGGAAACTGAGGCAGAGAGATGGTCACACAGAAATGAGGCAGGTCCAGCATGAAATCAGGTCATCTGACTCGAAAGACTACACTTTTAGCCAAGATACTATTACTGCCTCTCAACTGGTAATGAAGTACAGCATATTTATTTATAAAATACATATGTAAAACAAGTTTTACCATATGCTATCATAATCAGAAATTTTAATAGAAAAACTTATTCAACCACAATACAGAACAGAACATTTCCAGAACAAGCTTTGCAAATGTGCTTTAATTGTTTGAGGTATAAAATTCCTGAGGGACATGAAAATCATTCTATCCTGAATGAACAGGGAGACCAGTTCCTAAATGGGCAGCCAATAAAAATCCAAATACTTTTAAAAAGAATGGCAGGGGCCTGTATTACCAAATTATTAAAAGCAGATATTATAAAGCTAAAATACTTAAAACACTGGGTTGGCACGAGGAAAGACAGACCAGTGGAACAGACTGAAAAGTTTAGAAACAGACTCAGTTCAAGTATTTAGCCCATAATTAACAAGCAGCATTTCAAATCAGTAGAGAAAGTAGAATTAGTCAGTAAAAGTGTGGGAAAATTTGTTTACCATTTTGAAAGAACTAAATTTGATTCTTACCGCATACTGTAGACCAAAACAACTTCTAGATGGAGTAAAAAGTTAAATGTCAAAAGTGAAACCACAAAAGAACCAGACATGACACCGAAGTACATAACCCTAATAATAAAATTAGCCAGATTTGGCTACAAAATTTTAGACCATCGGCAAGAAACCATCAGCAAGATCCAAGATGTAAATTTAAAAGGTAAACTACAAACTTGAAAAACATTTCATAGTATCTGTGGGTAAATGTCCTCAACATAAAAAAGAGTTCTCAGGAAGCAATGAAAATAAAAGTGAAGCACAAAGCAGGTGCACAGGTCAGCTAACAAACACGAAGAGTGCACATTCAGCTTTACAGAGTCAAAATGTGCACATTAAAACACCGAGACAGGGCTTCCCTGGTGTCACAGTGGTTGAGAGTCCGCCTGCTGATGAAGGGGACACGGGTTCGTGCCCCGGTCCGGGAAGATGCCACGTGCCGCGGAGCGGCTGGGCCCGTGAGCCGTGGCCACTGAGGTCCGGAGCCTGTGCTCCGCAAAGGGAGAGGCCACAACAGTGAGAGGCCCGTGTACCACAAAAAAACAAACAAAAAAAACCCACCGAGACACTGCTTAAACTTCCGGCGAGCCAAGATAAAAACAAACAGGGAAGGGCCAGGCTGAGCTGTGCTGGCCTTTCAGGAAGGCACTTAGCAACGTGACTCAAAAGCTTTCATACCGGCCATGACCTCTGAGCCAGTAATGTCACTGTTAAGAAATTCCCTTAAGGAAAAAATCACAGTCTCAGAAAACAGAGAAAAAGCATCCTAGTGAAGTTCAACAGTAAATCAGAAAAAATCATAATTAGAAAACAGAATTGTGTTTGGTTGAAAAACAAGCCCATACAGATCATCTCTGAAGAGACGCAGGTCACCACTGACACACGGGTGAAACAGTAAAATAACTGAAGGGAAGGCTTGGCTGTCTCACCTCCAGGCACCCTCCGCTGGCCTCTAGTACAGACACCGCGAGCCCAGTACAGGAGGGGTGGGCTGACCCCGAGGAAGGGCCGGGCTGGGGGGCTGGGGAGGACGGTCAGTGAGGGGACAAACAGGCCACCTCAGCAGCCCCTGAAGCAACTGACGCGTGCCGGACTGGACAACGTTATGGGGATGGTGGCCTTGAGGCACCAAAGAAAAGGCAAATTCTGGCCTGTGTAATCTCTCTGACAAGGCAGGAAAGCAAGCGAGACATTTTGTAAACAGTCCATCACGTGTGGACAGGAGAAAAAGGCAGTTCGGGGTCAGGTGCTTGTTACTAGAACAGGATTCCACTTAGACGTTCCACGTACAGGGGCAGAGGTTTAGAATGCAAACCCCCCCAGCCAAACTCCCCTCCTAGAACGTGACCTCTTAGAATATGCCCAATTCATTTTCCACACTGGGTTTGCATAAATGTATTGGGGCATTTTTAGCAGTGCGTTTCGGAGCATTTCATCTGTAAAGTCCATTGAACTGGACGTTATCACTTCAACAGCAACAAGTAACCATCAGACACAACAAAAAAACATGGAAGTGCTGTGATGCGGGTGGTCATTAGAATGGGTGTCAAGGGCTCTCAGGAGGCAGGTTAGAACACCCAGACACACGTTAATAGGGATATGGTTAAAATAACTATATGATCATGTGCAAGACTATTATGGAGTCATGAAAACAATAAAGAAATGCAGCCTAATTGACCACAGCTTTCCACATCCCATGAAGCCAAACTAAACACACGTGAGTAAATGGGAGGACAATCCTTATCCTTGCACAGGAAGACAACAGCATGAAGACATCATAAGGAAGGAAAAGTAAACGTGCAAGAATAGCCGGGAAAATTCAGGAAAGTGAAATAATGAGGTAGGACTATCCTTACCATATAGTAAAGCACAGAACTAGGAACTGGCACATGAACAGATGGATAAATGGTGAACAGGTGTACTAATCAGTAAATGGTGTAGGGACAATACACTGATTATCCCTAAGTCACTCATTATGACAAAATTAAGTCCAGCTAGAGCTAAGATTCAAATAAAAATAAAACCTTAAAAGAACAGGGCAAAACACGAGGTTTAACAAAAAATAATCTTGAGCTGGATTAGTCTTTCTGAACTACTCATAAAATCCAGAAGCCATGAAAGAAAACATTCATAAGTAAGTATAAATATGTTTTAAAACTCTTGAACAGCAAAAAATTTTAAAGCATAAAATTTAAAGGTCAATGACAAAGAGTATTTGCAGCACAAATGACAGAGTTAACTTCTTTAATATGTAAAGAGCTCTTAAAAATCCCTAAGTACACATCCTAATAGAAATGCAAATCAGACTACAATGAAATACTATTTTCACTTTTCATATAGACAAATAATCTAGTTCAAGGACACAAGGTGTAGGGAACGGTCAAACGGAACAGCCTCCCTAGAGTGTAAGCTGGTAGCTCCCTCACGTTTGGAAAAGTACATGGGGTGTGGCCCAGAATTCCCCTCAAAGGAAACGTTCCCCACAGACACAGTTGCCATGTACATAAAAACACATGGAGACAGATACTCAGGATAGACATTATATACGGCAAAAATTGCTAGAAACAATCTTAATTGTTCCCCAAAAGGGGAATGGATAATTCGAACACGCACTACCACACAGATACTGAAGAGCCAAGGCAGACCACGAATACAGATACACAGTGAGCTCCTCGATGTTCTGTTAACTGAACCACCCAAAGTGCAAGACAGGGCATGTGGTATACCAGGACCTCACAGCTAAATAGGTACAAGAATTCTCTGGAAGGAAATTCCAGCAACTAACTGGCCACAATAGCTGCCTCTGTGGGAAGGGAGGCCAGGGGTTAGAGAAAGACATCACAGTATCTCCTACAGGGTTTGAATTTTAACACGTGCGGGTATTACTTTGAGCATTTTTTACACCTTTTAAGTTAAACAAATTAAAAGAGCCTTTGCCCTTGGGGTCAGCTCAGGGCAGAGGCAGGGCCTTGATTTGACATACAGACGGCAGGTCACACAGTTGTGTCATCGACAGAAGAGTATGGGGGACAGTGTACGGATCACCCCAGAAGCTGAGGGGAGAGAGTAAGGCTGCTGGGATAGATCCTGTGCCCTGTAGTTCCCAACCTCAAGTTCCTCGTGATCCTAAGAGGTGAGTGACAGACAGAGCGGGTTCACACCTGTGCTCCTGGCACCTGGTGGCCTCTTAGGGAGCAAGTACTTAAGTCAGACAGCAGCCAAGCCTGCGCTGAAAGGCAGGAGAGGGAGCAGACTGTGCCCCACCTGAACGCACTGCTTTCCCGAGGACCAGAAACGCCTACAGACAGATGCCAGGCGAAGTGACTTCAGGAGACCAAACAAACAAGTAACATAATTAAATGCTACTTTTTGCAAATGTCACATCTGCTTTCCTAGAAGTTTGTTTTTCAACCTGCTTAGGGGAAGAACACTGGGAAGTGGGCTATGAGGTTTGTTAGGTCTTTTTATTTTGTGCTAAGTAAGTCAGACGCCATCTTAAGCTAAAGTCTGGTATGGACAAGTAGTTTCAACTGAATTCCCCGACACATTAGGAGAAGGCCAGCATTACTCTACTTTGGCAGCAGAAACCCGCAACCCACCTCACAAGACTGAACGCCCCAGACCCTGACAGCACCAGGGTGGGAGAGCTGCAGTGCGGGGCTGTGCGGAGCAGGCGTGCATGTCTGGAGCTCATGTTTCCTGCAGGCATCACGATCTGAGGGCTTGCATAGCGTGTGCACGAAGAAGTATTTATAAGAAGCTCGCTGCAGCAGTTTGCTATGGCCAGAAAACCCTGGCGATAACCTTAGAAGCCCGTCGACAGGAAAATGGTTAAAATGACCATACCAACATGTACAAGATTAAATATTACAGAGTCATGAAAATAATAAAGTAGTTGCAGAACAGTACATATTGTATGTTTCCATTTTAGAGCACATAATAATAATAGGATAAACTGTTGTATGTCCATGGAGGGAAAATATCTGAAGGAATATAAATGAAGTTGCCATTACTAATTATTCTTGGGAGAAGAACTATAGAGAAACCTTTATCTTCTACATTGTTTTCCCACAGTGTTTAAGATTTAAATGCAAGGTAATTTATAAAGGGATTAATATAAATTCTGCCACAAACATACACTCCACAGTCCCATCCATTACTACAGTACATAGTATAGTAACATGAGCAATGAACTTACCCGAATCTGCAAAGTTTTGGTCCCTTTGAGAGTTGCTACAATGCAGAGACAAGTGGAGAACAAAGCCATAGTGTGACATGGAACAGACCGTTCGGCTGGGGACGCTCACGACATGAGTAATTTAAAAAATTATACCTCAAGAAAATCACAGATGATTGTGCCTTGGACTCTGGCACCCCGTCAGCATCAATCCCACAAATGTTAAGTCCACAGATGCCAAGAGTCCAGTGTACCATCAAAGACTCAGTGGGTCACTGTGAATGCATGACGGATCAAAGAAGGCAACTGGCAGCAATTTAAAAGCTTGCCATACAGAGTGTCCAAGAGGATATGGACAAACAGATACTTTCATACTCAGGTACGCCCACTCCGGAGGACGACAGGGCAGAATTGAGCAAAATGTCTGACCCAGCAATTCCGCTTTTTGATACCTACTCTCGTGTGTGGGCACACGGGACACACATGATGATGATCACACAGCAACCGAAAGGACTGGAAAGAGTGTAAATATCCACCAGTAGCAGAATGGCTAAATAACTCGTGGAACGTCCAAGTGAAGGAATACTACACAGCAGTTTGATACGATGATGGCAGTTCTACATGTACTCATGTGACTCTCCCTACTGCTAAGCGAAAAAAGCAAGTCAATAATGATATACAGTATAAAACAGTATTTTCCCACTTATAACCTATGTTCTTTGAATACTAGATGTGGATAAACACACACAGAAAAAGGTCTGGAAGGAAAAGCAGCAGGCAGGGTGAGGGCAGCGGTGCATATTGGAAGTGCCGCCCCGGTCAGTCAGGCTTTAATTCTGTGTAACATGAGAGCATCCACCTACCACTTATCCAACTGCACTGACCAGAGTAAGAGAAGCAACGGGAAAAACCGATTAATTGTGTTATAGTCACATAGAGACTCCAAATGAACTACACACAAGGTAAAGGGTGAATCTTAAAATCATTAAATGAGAATAATTCTGTAAGCTTATATACAACATAATACCTTTTCTATAAAGTTAAAAACAACTGAACTGAAAATTATAGTTTAAAAAACACATTTAGGTAAGTTTTTTCTGTTTGCAAAGTTATATCAGAAGAAAGCAAGTAAAAGATAAACCTAGTATTGAGGACGAGATGATTACTTTGGCCTAGAAGGAGGCAGGGAGGGAGCTGGCCAGGACCACACAAGCAGAGGAAGTTACTGCCTGTACATACACTGAACAGAAGATTAAAAAATGCTTGCCACATTATTAAAAACCTCAAGGAACCAAATAAAGAGAGCCATATTATGTCTTGAACCAAAGATTAACCCAGTTCTGTGTGCTCAAGTTCCAACAAGGAGAGGGAATATGCTTGCCTTGAGAGGAGTATCATAGCTTCCACTTACTAGATTTTATAACATAATGAATAGTAACAGTCATTAAACTTCATTGCATTTGATTAGAAACAACAAAAGCTAGAGACTAAAAATTTGAGAAGCAGATTCAAGCAGATAATTACAAGAAGCTGACATTGACAGACCTGGAACAAAAGAGCAAAGACAGTATTTACTCAGTAAAAGTCTGACAGTTCAACTCTATCAGTGTAATTAACTTAGATACACTTTATGGGCTGGATTCATAAGTCCTTAAATGGAGAAAAGCATTTATCGTAATGTGGCAGTACATACGTGTTTATCTACTAAAGAAAAAGTAATCAGAAGCAAACCCAATAGTCTCATTTGTTGTTATTATTAGACTTGTTACAACAATTTTTAAAAAGTTTTTGTATAATAGATACTTTTCGAGCACAAATACAAAAGGAAAAAATGAGAATAAGTTTGACAACTACTGGCAAAAGCTTCATGATCTTTATAAAAATCAATATAGAAATTTTATATGGTAAATGGTCAAAGAGGGAGAATGCAGATGGTAAATCAAGTGGTAAAACAGTAATTACAGAAGTACAGACTGACTACTAAACTACTTTTTAAAGTAGCAATAAATACTTCATAACATTGGATTTAGCAACAATTTCTTGGACGTGACGCCAAAAGCACAGGTAACAAAAGTAAAAATAGATAAATTGAATTACATCAAAATCAGAAACTTCTGTGCAAAGTACACAACAGTGGAAAGGCAACCTATGGAATAGAAAAACGTATTTGTGGGCTTCCCTGGTGGCGCAGTGGTTGAGAGTCTGCCTGCGGAAGCTAAGGGATGCGGGTTCGTGCCCCGGTCCGGGAAGATCCCACATTCTGCAGAGCGGCTGGGCCCATGAGCCATGGTTACGGAGCCTGTGCTCTGCAACGGGAGAGGCCACAACAGTGAGAGGCCCGCGTACCACACACACACACACACAAAAAAGTATTTGTAAACCACATATCTGATAAAGGGTTAATATCCTAAATATATAAATAACTCCCATAAATCAATGGCAACAAAAAAGTAAACCATTTTTTTAAAATGGGCCAAGGACTTGAAAAGACATTTCTCCAAAGATATACAAATGGCCAAATCACATGAAAAGATGCTCAACACCACTAATCATTAGGGAGGTGCAAATCAAAACCACAATGAAATATCATTTCACACCCATTAGGATGGCTGTTACTAAAAAAACAAGTATTGTTGAGGATGTGGAACCTTGTAAACTGTCCGCAGGAGTGTAAAATGGTGCAGCTGCTATGGAAAATAGTATGGCAGTTCCCCCCAAAATTAGAAATAGAAATACCCTATGATGCAGCAATACTGCTTCTAGGTGTGTATACAAAAAAATTGAAGGCAGTGTCTCAAAAAGGTATCTGTACACCCATGTTCATAACAGCATTATTCACAGTAACAAAAGCGGAAGCAACCCAAATGTTCACGGGTGAATGGATAAACAAGATGTAGTACGTCCATACAATGGAATACTCTTTTAAAAGGGAAAAAAACCTTGACACACGCTACAACATAGATGAACCTAGAGAACATTATGTGAAGTAAAATCAGCCAGTCACAAAAAGACAAATACTGTATGATTCCACTTAATATGAGGTACCCAGTGTCAAACTCATAGAAACAGAGAAGTAGAATGATGGTTGCCAGGGGCTGGGGGAGAAGGGAATGAGTGAGGAGTTTAATGGGTATAGAGCTTCAATTTTGCAAGATGAGAAAGTTCTGGAGATTGGTTATATTCACAACAATGTGAATATACTTAACACTACTGACCTATACAGTAGAATGGTTAAGATGGTGAAATTCATGTTATGCATATTTTACCACACATTTTTTTAGAAAGTAGCAATAAATAAAATAGAAAAACCTGATGTTAGTGATTATGAAGGGAAATGGATAAACTCACAAGAGAAGTGTAAGGTTTCTGGAGAGTATCTGAGAGTCTGTGGCAAGAGTTAGAAAACCATGCATACTCAGTGACCAGGCAACGCCACCCTAGAGAACAGAAATGTATGCATATACTTGTACCGATACATATTTACATATTTTCACAAAACTTCCAGAGATGCTCATAGCAGCACAATCGAAAATAGTCAAAACACTGTTTACAACTCAAGCGACTGGCTCAACATCCTAGAGCATGAGCACAATAGGATAAAATAATGCAACGGAATGATATTTTCTGAGGTCATGGCCCCCTTCAGCAAGCTTATGCTTTCCATGGAAAAATGCACATACAGTTTCAGAGCACTCACAGACCTCTACAAGTCCTCCACGGAATTCCCATGGGAGAATTTAAGAATCCTGAGAAAAAACCACTTCCAACGAGTTTATGGACTCTGCTGATATACGGAAGTGTGGGCGCAAACAAAATTAAGTGCAATATACCAGAACAGTCCAGAACACGCGCTCGGATTACACTACATGAAAGGCCCAGAGCAAGGCGGGCAACTAGAGGATGAGGAGAGGGAACCAGAAGGAAGCAGACTGATCTGAGGCTGGGCAATGAAGGGCAAGAGGGAATCACGGTACGTGCTCAGTGAGGAGTGGCTGAAATCTGGACGTCCATTTCCCCCATTTCACAGGTGAGGAAAGCAGGCCCGGCGAGGCTCAGTGATGCGCTCCCAGTCGGAAGAGCAGAAAGAACCACACGTGTCTGTCTGCACCTGCTTTTGACCACCCCGCCCCCACCCAGGGCCGAGGGTTGGGCGCAGTTAACACAGCAGCCACCCGCCCCTCGCCCCTCAGGTCTTCGGTGAATGGTTCCGTCGCGACAACAAGCCTCCCAGCTGAGGCAGCTCTCTGCCACTCCGTCACCTGGCCGCGGGAAGGTGGGTGCTGGGAGGGAGCAAGCCTCCCCTACTACACACACAACAGACTGCACAGTCAGCTCCGGCTGGAGTGTATGTTAAATGTAAACAATGAAGCCATACGACTGTCACAAAATAATACAGATTAATATGTATATACTTTTGGCATAGGGGAGATCTAAGCATAACAGGAGTACAGAAACCATAAAGAGTGACAACCTCAGAAAAACTGTTACTTCTGTATGTTTGAAACACAATAAACAAATGAAAAGGCAACCTACAAACTGGGAAAAATATTTGCATCAAACATACGAAGCACTATTAATATATAAGTGCTTTTACAAAACCATCAACAGAAAAATGAACCATTAAGAAGTGTAAAGTCACACATGCACGCACGTAACAACACTGCAAATGGTCAATCAACACACAGATACTCAGTGTCACTAACAGTGCTCACACCCACTGGTAAAGCAGCCTGGATCCACCCAGGAAGCAAAGGTGTTTAGTATGACACTGCCCACTCGGAGAAAAAGGGGAGACAGCTAGGTTTACCTCAAGAGTGAGAATGCTGATTTACAAAATCCCTCCCTGGAGGGGAGGGATTGCAATTTAGCAATAGGAACCTGAAGTCTTAAGAAGTCTGACATAGGCAATTCACGTGTAGAAATGTATTTATGTATCCCAAAGAAATATCAGATGTGATCAAAGTTTGAGCTACAGGGGTCATCACACCGTTACTTCCTAAGAGAAGAAAAACTGTTAAATAACTTATATGTCATCTAAATGAGAGTAAATTGATAAAGGCATACAATAGACGGTATGTCACTACAAAAGATGCTTCCAGTGCCAGGAAAAGATGTTCACTGTATATTAGGTGAAAAGAGTTGCACAACAGAATTTACAGTATAATTTCACTTCTGTATAAAAAGGCATATATCCTATGCATAGGGGGAAAAAACCTCTAGAAGCAAAGATGCCAGCAACAATTGTCAATAGATTACTGAGGATTTTGCTTACATCATTTTTCTTAGTTGTAAACCTTACAATAATAAACCCTTTTTACGACATGAAAACTCAACTAAGAGTTATTTAAAAGAAAAGAGAAGGAAGTCCGTGCAGCACTGAGGGGCCCTGGAGGGTAGAGGCCTCCAGCAGGCAGTGTCCTACGCAGAAGACGGAGGTGGTAGAGGGGGCTGCCCTCACCCGGAGCAAGGTCAAGGCCACATTCCCGGGGACACACATCTTCACATCTTTCTTATTTTTGCTATCTTCCTCTTGCCATTTCCAAACTGCACCAGTGTATTTTTGGTTAAATATGAACATTTAAAACATACCACAAATACCTGAAGCCTGTTTTGGCATTTCATTCAATGTCAGCACTGCACAATAACAAGTACTGCTCAAGGCCAGAGGTTAACATTTCCTCCAGAAACTAAAGTACAGTCAGAGAGTTTAGCCCTGGCATGCCTAAGAGGTCCTAGGAGTCCCTTCACGGCCATAAGACAAACCAAGGGCAGACAACGGGGTGAGGTGGGGGTGGGTGGGGAAGGGCAGTTACCATCCAATTGCCCTTTGGTAACACAGGCCATTTCTGCAGTTAGTGTGTCCAACCTGGGCCCATAGAGGAGCCTCAACCAATACTTCCTCTCAGGCTATTCCTTTTTGAAAGAACTTCCAAATTCAACTCTTGCTATTCTTATATCCCATCACTTTTAATTTGCATCAGATCACCATTTTCTACCTGACTTCCACAAGCCCACTCACTGAATTTCATTGTACGATCCAGCACCTCTGAGAGTTCGGAGGGAAGGCTGAGGTCAGATCTACATACGACGATGCAAGCTGATTAGCGAAGATCACCAACACTGTCATCAACACCTGCGACCCATCCCACCCTACGTGAGGATAATAAAGGGTAAAGAACAAGCCCAGGGGCCCCAGACAGGGCAGAGGCCAGGAGGGCATGGACATAGCCTTCAGCTGCCTGCTGTGCGCCTGTACTGTATCAGGCCCCACTTTACAACCCCTTCCAATGACAAACATTTATACCCCGGTGGAGAAATTCTTTATCAGCCCACCACCTCTGCTACCCAGAGGCGTTCGTAGCAATTACCCTCAAGTCTGGAAGCAAGAGTTTAGTAATCACCGTATAAAAACAAGAGGAGAAACAAGTTCTGAAAAGAGGGCAAGGCAGGTGGAGGAGGACGGGGTAAAAAGCAAGAAGGGTAAGGTAGGAAAGGAAGCCTAGACTGTTCTGGGGAAACTGAGGAGCGGGGTGGCAAGCAGGGGGAGGATCCTTGACCCTGCACAGCGGTGCCCACTCTTGGTAGGGCTGTGAGCCCCGGACAGGCAGCTTGCAGGTGGGCACCTAACTCCACAGTGTCTCAGGAGCGAACACGTGAGGGTTCATGTGGACAGAGGACGCAGGCAAACAGGAGGCACCAGTGAGGACAACAGCTGCTCTCCCAGCCCTTTGTTTTGGTCACGGCACAGCCTGTCCCATCCCCCTTTCCACTCCCTTGGAAACAACAGCCTCAGCAGAGGCTGGCAGTGGTTTCTATTCCAAGCCCAAAGTTTGTGTCCTGGGAAGCAAAACCTTATGGCCCCAAAGAATGAACACAGAACAGCGTCGGTACAAGAATGAGCTCCCAGGATGCGTTGCTGTTGCGCCTTCCCCACCCAGGACACAGGATCGACTTAGAATCACAACACATCCTCTGGATTCCAAACGCTCTACTCATGCCCTGGGCGTAGTCCTGGCCTGCTTAGCACTGCACTTAGACACAACTTAGCCCAAATTCTTTTGTCACTCACCAAAAGGAAAAAATTTAAGCCAACGTCAAGTTCTTTAATAAAATGAGAATGATGTGCGTTAAACCCAAATCCCAGATACATTCCAGCCTCCCAAAGATCACAAATACGTCAAATACATATTACATGTCTGTTCTATATTTAGCTGGTTTCCTCCAAGCAAACAGGAATAAATCGGTCCCCTTTTTAACAATACCATTTGGAGATATAACCAGGTAAAATCCCAGGATGTTACGAAGTACTCCCCCACCTCGACACTGACCTTCATTGGCTTGGTGGTTTGACATCACATTTTGTGCAACCATCACACACTCCCAGTGAGCAGAGCCCCTCCCCACCTACCAGACTGCAGGCCATTCAGGATGTACCAGTTGTTTCAGGTTACCACACTCCACTCAGGGCCCTCAATCTGGAGCTACTTTAGTGAATCTAGGCCTAAATCTACAATATGAAGGTACATTCAATTTCATTATGAAGGCAACTTGATACACAGACACGATCAGGGTTGGAAAAATAAAAAATAGCAATACAAACAATTCTAATGAGTTTAGAACTCAAACCTTTATTCATGCTGTAAAGGGGAAGAAAAATGATTAGCAGTCACATACATGGTGTAACAAGACTGGTTCTTCCCATACAGAGCAACAGAAAAGTACTTTTTCCTCCTACTTTTACAGTTTCAATTTCACAACAGCTTACCGGAACACATTTCCCCATACATGCATGACTAGTATTCCTTAAATTCCAATGACAGTTACTGTATCATGCCCAAATCACGGGTTAAGAACTAGCATGTCAACGTATTTTTAAACATTAAAAAGAGAACCTATAAAGATCCCAAGTGTATAAATATTGGGGATTTAAATTTTTCAAAGTGAAATTCAATGGGAAGAGGGACATGATAAAAAAGCCACTGGTATTACTTTATCACAAAGGATTCAGATCTTCCACTGAATTTTCACAAACAGACCATAATCTAGTAATAAAGCGCCTCCCCATCCCCAGTTTTGCTTATTTCCCAAACTGATTTTGGCTGACAGTTTCCCCTCTAGTACGGTTATCACTTAAAAAACACAAACATTCAAACTAAAGATACAGTGGATTACTAACTGTAACCTTAGAAAGCCTACATGGGTTGTTTGCTACCAAATATTACAGTAATCTTACAGCGATCACAAAGTCATTAGGTTCTCCTTGTTACAATGACGACGAAAAGTAAAAACTTGCTGTTTCTAGTACTCATCACAAAGAAATGTGCTTATTAGAAATCACTGCATTTTCACTTTGCTCAAGTTTTCAACTGCAAAACCTCGGTGAGAAAAAATGTTGCAAACCCAGAAGAGTACATCTCACCATCTTAAGTGCACTCCAAAATCTCACGCTTACTTTAAAAGCCCACAATATGGGTATTTAAAGTCTTTTCGAAGACCTCTCCCAAATACCACACACCTCCAGAAAAACCACGTAAGAAGCTTAAAAACAGTGGAGGATGTGAATCTGCTGGTGCAAGTTGCTGACACCAATCTTTCACGCCACCGATAACTAGGTCTTCAGTTACCTTTTCAGTCTTCCCCTTCTTGCAGCAAAGCAAAACAATTTCACTTTTTCCCCTGCACTTAGCAGAGTTTTAAGCATTTGAGAAAATTTCCAAGCAACTTTTTTTTGTGCTTCCAAGCGATAATTTAACTAGCATTAACAAATCACTATTAACTAGTATTTTCTTCACCCATGAGCTCTGCCCACTGATCTTTTCTCCAGAGAATTCCCTTCAACCCACATTCCCTACCACTCCCACCCTCTACAACCCACACCTAACCACAACCCTCTCCCCTTCTCCCTTTCTTCACGCCCACCCCTCCCAGCACCTGCGGCGGGCTTTTCCCTCCCCACCACCCCTCACCTCAGGGTCCTCCCATTTGAACACTAAGATTACTCTGAAATCTGATCAAGTAAAATTGAAGTTAAAAAACACATAGAACAAGATGAATCAAGATCATTATCGGTACCCTAACCACTCCCTTCTTAGTAGGAATGTCCAAACTAGACCTGCCATTTCTATCACAACTTGGGCATGACCAACTCGTACCTCCAGCACAGTACAATGACCCCCCCCCCGAATTTGCCAGTTGGCTCATTTAAGTATTTGCCTAAAGCATTTCAATCTTGAACACTTTCCCAACACACAGATTATATCATCACACTAAGAATTCCTCCGACCAATGCACAGGGAGGCAGGCGGGTAGACGAGAGGGTCCCTGGGATCCATCTACAAGGCAGCACTCTGTGTTGTGGCATCGCGTTAAAACGTTCTACAGCTTAAGAGTCCTCTGGAAGCAAGGTTCGTAGCACAGAACTAGTACAACAGGAGGCTGAGTTTAGAAGATGCAGCATCTGAAAACCTCCACCCCAGAACAGGAGAGGTGCCTGCTGGCAATTCACGTGCCCAGAGATCGCTGCTCCCGGATTACATACTCAAAGCACCACATCTGCTGAAGGCCCCGTCTGCAGCTGCTTTGGACTTTTAAAAGATTGCCCCCTCATAAGCTCCTCTGAAAACCTTAAAGGATGGTCTCCTGAATGAATACAGGGCTTCCTGAGCAAGGCCTGGAAACAGGACATTGGAGAACTCCTCCTCCTAAGCCTCTGGAAATTCAATCTGTAGACATCAATTTAGGCGGGCTCTCGCTCTCCTCCGCCAGGGTCTCCCCTCCTGCACTGCTACGACTCACTCTGGCCAAGGGCTCCATCTCTCCTGGTGCCATCAGCTTGCCATGATGAACACTACAGTAACAAACCACGGTCTATGAAGCCTGTTTGTAGCTTTCAGCTGGTACCATCGCTGTGGGCCCGCTCAAGGGTGCACCTTCACTCCCCACCCGCTCCACCGGCAAGCAAGACCAACCCGCCCACCCAGAGTCTCCGCTGGGGACGCCTCTCCTCCTTCGGGATTACCGACAATACCGACTCCGGCAGGGACTCCAGCAACTTTCCCGGCTCAGCAGATTACCAGAAGCAACGTTTTAAGTGAAGGAGTAACCTCGAGAGAGTTAGAGGGAGGAGGAGAGGCAGAATGAGGTCACAGAAGAGGTAAGCACGGAACCTAGAGGAGAAGTCCAAAGGGGTGCACTGCCACCTGGAAAATAAACGGGGCGTCAATTTTGTCTGCCTACAGCTCCCGCCTGTCAGATACACGAGGCGCCATACCAGTAACCGCTCAGGATGGCACCTGACCTCCATCACTCCCTAGACCACCCTCACACCCAGACCTGGGTTCCACCCAGCTGGGCCTGGCTGGACCCTGTCCCAGGCCGAGCCAGAATTACATACCGCCCTGGGCCAGAACTGTCAGCCCCGCGAAGCTAAGTTCAGTTTCCACACCAGGCCTCATCCCCAGGCGGGTTCACAACCCTCTGTCTGGAAAAAAAGGGGGCTGCTGGTATTGACAAGTTCAAGTTCTGCCCTCCCTGCCCATCTGCGTCCCTGTACCCCACTGCCTTCCTTCCTGCTCATTTTCAGGGCGTCGACTGCCCAAGTGTGCCTCCAGCAAGGGCCGCGAGACCATCAGCCTCCTCCTCCTGTCTCTCTGCCTTCCTCCTTCCATACAAACCAGGGCACCGAGGGCCGCTCAGCCTACATAGGAGCGGCGCCCTCCTAGAGGTCAGGCTCTCCTTCTCCAGCAGGCAGCTGCGACAGCTAGGCCTGGGTGTTGTCCTCCCCCCGGGTTACTGTGGGCACTTCCGACGCAGCTCTTCCCAGCACAGTTCCCCCAACATCTAGTCTCCCCTTCAACCTTCCGTCTCCTGGCACCCCCCGGCCCCCCAGTCCCATCTAACTCTGCCATCTCCCCCACCTGTCCCCTGAGACCCTAAACTGGCCACCTCCTCCCCCAATACTAAACCCAGGCTCCCTGCCCTCCCTGTCGCTAACTCCTGCTGAACAGGCCACAACTTTTGCTTTTATAGGCCTCTGCCGCGTTACCCGGAGCATTGCTCAACAGGACGACTCCTCCACTGCCACTGGAAAAAAGTCCCTCCCCGACCCTGGCCAAGGAGACGATTCGGGGCGGCTCCCGTCCTTCCGGGGTGTCCACTTTCTCGGATTCCCCAATGATCCCCCACTCTCCTTAGCAAGTGCTTCCTGAGATCGACGACAGATCTCAAGGTCACTTGGGGAGGCGGATTCCAACGGGGAGAGGGGGGTACTCTCTTTTTGGCCGGTGATGGTGCCAGGGGTGGGGAGGCATCCGGGTCCTGGAGGGAGGGGGGCTACATGGCGGAGACGGCCTGGGGCTGCTCTCTCGACTCGAAGGGTACTTCTGGGGTCGCCTCAGGTCACCCCGCCCAGAAGAAGCCCGAAAGAAGGGCCGGCAGAGCGTCTGGAAAATTCCAGGCGGCGGCGGAGGGATTTCTGCAGAGGGCGCATCACTCCCCGCGGCAGGGTGGGGGTGGGGCGGAAGCGCGTGACTCCTCGGGCGTTGGCTGGGCCTCGTGAGCTCCTGTGATGTCAGTGCAGAGGCGCGCCGGTTGCGGTGGGGGTGGGGCGGCCCGAGCTCCGCGAGGCTGGATCCAGGGACACTCCTACGGGTAGCAGCACCCGTAGCTGTGCTTAGTGTCGCTGGTTAAGAAACCGTGCTGTGATTTTTAATTTTAAAAGTTCATTTAAAAGTTAAGCCCCAGGCATCCCTGGTGGCGCAGTGGTTAAGAATCCGCCTGCCCATGCAGGGGACAAGGGTTTGATCCCTGGTCTGGGAAGATCCCACATGCCTCGGAGCATCTAAGCCCCGGTGCCACAACTACTGAGCTGCTCTCTAGAGCCCGTGAGCCACAACTGCTGAGCCCACGTGCCACAACTACTGAAGCCCGCGCGCCTAGGGCCTATGTTCTCCAACAAGAGAAGCCAGCGCAATGAGAAGCCTGCGCACCGCAGCAAAGAGTAGCCCCTGCTCGCCGCAACTAGAGAAAGCCCCTGTGCAGCAACCAAGACCCAGCGCATCCAAAAATAAATTTTAAAAAGTTAAGCCACCGCGTTGCTGCTTGGTAGCTTGAGGGGCGTGTGTTATTCTCTGTTACCAGGGGCTTGGAAGTTTGAAGTATTTTCCTCAGAAAAGTTGTCCCTGCTGTGTAAGAATACTCGATGAGGGGCTTCCCTGGTGGCGCAGTGGTTGAGAGTCCGCCTGCCGATGCAGGGGATACGGGTTCGTGCCCCGGTCCGGGAAGATCCCACATGCCGCGGAGCAGCTGGGCCCGTGAGCCATGGCCGCTGTGCCTGCGCGTCCGGAGCCTGCGCTCCGCAACGGGAGAGGCCACAGCAGTGAGAGGCCCGCGTACCACAAAAAAAAAAAAAAAAAAAAAGAATATTTGATGATTATTCATTATGTAGTAAATGGGAAAAGGTAGATGCAAGGTAGTGAAAAGCAAGATCTTGTTTGTGTAGAAAACAATACGTGTAATCGCGTGGCAACACCACCAAAAGAGTATAGATATTCAACCCGCTTTCCTTTTGGATTGGGAGGTGGGGAAAAAGGAGATTTGGGGAAAAAAAACTAGTTTATTCAGGTCAGTTTACAGCCCGTGATGGTCCTCAGGGAGCCCGTCTGGTGGCTTCTGGGGGCACTGTTCGCTGGCTGCCCATATGGAGCAGGCCCCCAACCTGGGTCTCCCAAAGGGGAGGCAAAAGCAAACGGGTGAGTTCTTGTCCCCTCCACCAAGGCGACCCATTTTGAAACGAGTCGTTGCCAGCTTGGGACCAGAGGGAGGAGGCGCCCCAGCCCCAGCCCCGCCCCGCCCCCGGGGGCCTCCCCTCAGCCCCGGCCCCCTGAGCACGGCTGGAAGGACAGTGGTGCGGAACAGCTGAGAAGGGCCTGTCTCCTCCCAGGATAACCACCCACAGCCCAGACCAACCCGCCTGTGACAACAGGCTCCTTTGGCAGCAAAGGGGAAACTGGGGCAGGTTTGTTCCCCTGCCTCTGCGACATGGCATCTGCAGGCGGGGCCGGGCCCAGCTTGGGGCACCCTCCCTGAGTCCTTGGAAAACTGGTGACTCTTCTGTGACCCTCGTCACAGAACGTGGAGTACGTGGCAAGCCCAGGGTTAATCACAGGGCTGCTCAGCTGCCCTCTCCTGACAGGGAAAGATTCGGGCAGCTCACTTTTCCCCAAGACCTGCCTCATCGGTCTTGTACTGGCGACATTGCTAGGGGTGGGTTGGGAAGACTTGGCCTGAAAGAACAGTGTGGAAAGAGGGAACTGCCTGTCAGAGTGTCCTAGAAAGGCCGGGAGGTGTGTGTAATGTCAAGCAAGCGCCTTCTCTGCTGTGTCGCTGTGGGCGCAGCCCTTTATTTATCTACACGGCGGCGCCTGAGAGGAGGTGGTCATTGCCGTGTGTCAGCTTCCCAGGCCCAACTTGATGTCTTAGCTTGCTGTCCTCTACCTGGTCTAATAACCTCCTCATTCACACATATTATTCCCAAATTCCAGAAACAAACTATCTTAGATTTAGAGCAGGAGTAAGTGGAATTAGCAACACACAAAGCATTAGGATTCTACAAAGCTTGAGAGTCCCAACACAGAAGGAACTAAGGCCCTGCTTTGTGCCCTTGTGCCTGGAGGGGCCCGACTCCATTTTCAAGGACAAAATGGCACAGTTTCAAGTGGGTCCTGGTTTCAGTTTCTCCTGGCCTCGGAGTTCTCTGGAGATGGAATGTGTTAGATGAGGGTAGAAAACCACACAGGGACCTCTCTGTCCTGCCTGAAGGGGCCAAGGCAGTACTCACAGTAAGGTGGATAAATGTGGGGCTTGGGTTCTGCCTCTCTCTCTGCAAATGGGGCTAAAAATACTTCCACCCTGACACAGGGGAAGGGCAGGGCAGCCAGTGCGTCAGCAGATTTTTCTAGATCAAGACAAGCTGTTCCAGTAAACAGCAGTAAACAAGAGGACCTTGGTTCCCTGGGTGGGGCTGGGTGGTGATAGGTCTACCCCACCCTGGTGGGTGGCGGAAGGCTGCTCAGTCCTGGGCAGCCCACTAAGGGCTCAGGGTTGGAGGGGTAAGGAGGAGAGGAAGGACCCCTTGGGCAACATCCAGATTTCAGGGTCAGGACCCAGGCTCCAAGCCTTTTCTCACAGCCACGGTCACCTCCCATTCTTGTTCTGAAGCTAGCTCAGCTCTGTTGTTTCCGAACACACATCAGCCCGAGAAAGGCCCCGGGAGACAGGAGAAGAGGGGTGAGGGCCTTCCCTGGTGGTCCAGTGGTTAGGACTCTGTACTTCCACAGAACGGGGCACCGGTTCCATCCCTGGTCAGGAAACCAAGATCCCATAAGCTGCACAGCACAACCAAAGAAAAAGAAGGAAGAATGAGAAAGAGGTGATACTTGGGGTTCGAGTTGGGTACGAGGATGGCAGCATTGCTGCTGTCACTCGAGAGCGTGCCGCGTGCCAGCTCCCTGCCGCCACCCCCACAGGCCCAGCTCCAGAACCGCGGCCTCCTGGGCCACCTTGGGCTCTCCACTCACAGGAGACTCTTGTCTGGGGCCTTCTCCTTCTGAGCCCTGAGGCCCCTGGTTTCAGGGCCTGGGTGAGCCTGGGTGAGGAGCTGCATAGTCACCGTGTGCTGGCTGAGAGCCCTTCCTGCCCTGGCTCACCTCACAGCAGCCCAGCAGGAACAACAAACAGGAACTCCCTGCTCAGCGCCCACTGGCCTCTCCTGCCTTGGCAGGAAGCAGGGCCTCAGCCCGGGCTCTGGACCGGTCCCCCCACCCCATCTGGCAGCGTGACCCTGGCAGGCCCTTAACCTCCCCCAGCGCGCTTTCCTTGTTCTCACTTCATAATTCTGATGAATACTATACTGCCTGAAGGCGCTTCACCCAGTGGCCTGCTGGCCCAGCCCTCCCTCAGCTCCTTCGGCCTCTGCTCAGAGGTCACCTTCTCATTGAGCCCCCTCAAGTGAGGGGCTTCTGTCTGTTTTGTCCTCCCCGGCATCTCTGTGTCCAGCAGTCCGTGAAATGGCCCTGGCATGGAGCAGACCTCCAGCAATGTGTTGACCAAACAGTCATCAATATTACAGTAAAGGTCACTGTCCACTGTGAGGCTCTCAGTAAATATTTGTGATGTTTCTGGACTGATTGGAGGAAGGAAATGAGTTCTCAGGTCAGCAGCAGGCCCACAAACTCCATGACAGGCCCAGATCTGGGGGCCTGTCCAGCCCTGGACTCCCAGGTCTGGAGAGGAGGAGAAAGGGGAGGCGCTGCTCCCTGTGGCCTGGGCTCAGCAGCTCACACGAAGGGTCGGGCGCAGCTAAAGAACCAGGGGAGCGTCTCTCTGCCAACGCTGGCAGGAGGCATTCGAGGGACAGGGCGTTGGGGTGGATACTCCCCAGGCCCTGGTTTATAAAGCAGAGGAGGAAGTGGGCCAGCCCACCTGCATTTCATGCTCTCATTTTTGGGGCCCATGTGTGTCAAAAGGAGAGGGGGGAAGCAGCGAGGGTATCCTAAGTTAGGAGAGGGCTTCTCATACATGTGACCCATGCCTCCTCTGGGGGTCGCAGGGCCTGTGGGCTCTGGGTTCCTGAAGCCCTCACCTAGCCACTGCTGCAGCTCCAACCGCGAGCCCCTCTGTGCTTAAGGCCAGGCCTCGGGCCTCGGGCCTTGCCTCCAGGAAATCACTTTGATGGTGTCAGTCTCCTGCATCTGATCTTTGGGACTCCCTGCCTCGTACAAGGGCATCAGGCCCTTGGTGCCTCAGCCCTCCTACCCCACCCCGCTTGTCCCTGAGCCTTGCCCCAGCTGGCCTCCTGCCTGGAGCTCACACTACTCTTCTCCTGCCAGCCCCTTCACTGTCTCATGGTCGCCTCTCTGTGTCCTGAAGCCCCTGCCCCTAAGTGTGCACCGGACCCACTTGTCCCCCTCCCCCACCCGATGCCGAGTGCTTGTGTCCGCACTCCCCAGCCCCCAGCCCCCAGCCCCCAGCCCCGGGAAGGCCTGTGGAATGAGGGAGCTGGTCCCACAAGCGTTGCCCCACTAGTGGCCCCCAGACCTCCTCGGCCAGCCTCCCTGTTGCAGACTAAGCAAGTCCCAGCTTTTGTAGGCCCCACTCTTTTCCTGTGTCCATCTTGCCAGCCTCGCCCCAAGCCCTACCCATCAGGAATCCTGGCAACAGCTCCTCTGGCTCAGGAGCCCGGTGGCGCTAACACGTGCCACCTCCCACGCCTAGGGCTGCACAGCCCCCCAGGAAACACTCCGTCTCCTGGGCCCGCCTGCCACCCCCACTGACGGGGCCCTCTTGAGCTCCATCCCTGTGGATGGAAATGTCTTCGTGCCCGAGCCTGTTTCTCCCCCACGTGACCCCACTGGAGCACTGCTTGTTCAGACTGTCCTCGAACCTCCGAAGGAGACTTTTCTGTTCTGACTCCCCTTGGCCTGCCTGAGTGGCATCCGCGAGAGACGTGTGTGTGGTGCCGTGGCTTCTGTGGGCAGAGGGAACCCCTCCGAGAGGTCCATCTGCCCCTGCAGGCTGCTGACCTTAATGCTCTGAGGGAAGCCTGTGCTCTTACTGACCCAGAGAGTCAGCAGTCATGGCCCACCCCGCAAGTGCAAAGGTCAGATGGACAGCGGACACAGAAGTCCTGGGAAGAGCTGGGACTATTATTATTCTCCCACTTGCAAATTATACCTTTGACTAGTAGTTTAAAATAGCTGAAGAGGACTTCCCTGGTGGCACAGTGGTTGAGAATCCGCCTGCCAATGCAGGGGACACAGGTTCGAGTCCTGATCCGGGAAGATCCCACATGTCACAAAGCAACTAAGCCCGTGTGCCACGACTACTGAGCCCCCGTGCCACAACTATTGAAGCCCGCGCGCCTAGAGCCCATGCTCCACAAGAGAGGCCACCGCAATGAGAAGCCCGCGCACCGCAACGAAGAGTAGCCCCCGCCCCCGCCCCCGCTCGCGCAACTGGAGAAAACCCGCACGCGTGCAGCAATGAAGACCCAACGCAGCCAAAAATAAATAAATAAATAATTTAAAATAAAATAAAATAACAGCTGAAGAACTCAGTATGAGTGGGGGAGGGGAGGAGGTGCTGAGAGAGGGGCGGGACTGCCGGGAAGGGGGGCGCCTGGCGGCGGGCAGGGGCTTGGGACAGTCAGCTTCTGTGGGCAAGTGGTGGACCTGGAGGGAGATGACTAGCCCCAGGGTGTGTCCACCCCGCTTCCCGGATTCCCCCATATAGCCCTTGTTTTAAATATTTTGACTCGATTTTCATTTCACAAAAAAACAAAAAAAATTCCAAAGCAGAATCTGTTTTGGGGACATGCATCCTGATCTTTGGAAAATGTGGGTCCCCTCACCAACTGGGGACCACAGGGGGAAAACCCTCTTTCTGGTGCTCTTGGAGGTCCAGGACCCCCGATCATGGACGAGAGGAAGGTGGCAGCGGTCAGGAGCCAGGGGTCCCACTCTGAGAGGGGGTGGGCATGCATCGCCAGACCCAAGGATCCCAGATTCTGCCGTGGGTTCCGGGCTGTGTAGATCGGACAGGAAGTGCCGGCTCCACCTCTGCAGCTGAGCTGGAGGAGGAAAGGGCGGGCTCAACTGCCCCCTGCCGGCCACAGCCGGACCAGCACCCTACAGACAGTACCCTCCAAACACCACCCCCCAACCTTCCGCCAGGAATTGTCAACTGGTGGGGGCCAGAAAAGCAGGGGACCATGGGGCACCAGACTTACTGCCTAAAACTGAAGTTCTGACCCAGGTCCGGCCCCAACACCCCAGTTCTGGGTGATGTTGGGTGGGTAGCCTGCCTGCCTTCTCTGAAATGGGCTGATTTGGGCAGGGAGAAAGGGCCAGGTGGCTCTAAGGCATCCTTCTGGGCTGGAGAAGGAGGAGCAGTGAGAATCTGTCCTTCCTTGGTTCAGAGCTTTCAGTGTCCATCAGCATCAAGGTCACAGCCAGCCTTTGCTTGGCTCCACTGCCCTGCCCCCTTACCCTCTCACTTTGCTCCACTTGTCTCTATCCTAACCTTTCAGGCCCCCTCCTCCAGGAAGCCTTCCGGGATCACCGACTGCCACCCCAACTGTTGTCTGTTCCCCTTTGTCCTGTGTTGGGTGTGGCCGGCTCATCTATCAGGGCTATTATGTATGTGCAAAGTGGCTTGATTTCCTGGCCCTTTGTGTTCCCATCCCCAGTGTCCCCTGAAAAGCTGACTGAGCTCTTGAGCTGACATCCTCTTGGGCAACTTGGTCATTAATTCTGCAACTCCCTGCGCAGGGGCATGAAGAATCCTTGTCACTCACTAACACGTGTCAGGCTTCCCTGGCACGGTCACTCCAGCCCACTCCTTCCCAGCTTTATATGATCTTGTCTCTTGAGCCTTTATCTTCTCAGATTGAGCATGTAAGCTTCCTTTGTTGCCCAGCTGTAGCCTTTCTGAATCCAGTGGGGCCTCTGGCCTCCTGTGGATCTCTCAATGTGACAGCACGCTGCTGGGCCACTGCAGCTCAAAGCAGGAAGCCCTCATCCTGTGGGTGGATCTGAGCTGGTTTCCTGGTGAGCTGCAGTGTGGCCAGGGCTGCCCAGTGAGGCCTGAAATGGGAAGGCCTACAGGAGTGTCCCAGGGGCTGTAAGTGGTAGAGGGGGACCCAGCAATACCCCAGCCTCAGAAGGGACAACGGGATTGCCTGTGTTGATAGTCCTAGTGATCTCTGCTACCTGAAAAGTTAGGGGATGTCTGGGGGCCGGGAAGGCCCTGTCCCACTGACCTGACCTGCATGGGTGGCCTCGGCTGGGCCTCTTCTGGTCTGGGGGGCCACTGGAGCCAGGTGCTGGCTGAGCCAGGCTGTATGTGCCAGGCTGGCTGGGGTAGGCCACTACTGCTTCTCAAAAGCCCCAAAGAAGGCCAAGACAATAAACCATTAGGGTGGTATTTCGGATTGAATTGTAGTCTCCCCACCAAAAAAAAAAAAAAAAGTTGAAGTTCTAACCCTCAGGACCTCAGACTATGACCTGAGTTGGAAATATAGCATCCTTGCAGATGTAATAGGGTCCTTGCAGATATAATTAGTTAAGACAAAGTGGAGTAAGGTGGGTCCCTGATCCAACATGACTGGCATCCTTATAAGAAGAGGAGATCACCACACAGACACACACAGAGGGAAGACCATGTGATGACACAGGGAGAAGACGGCCGTCTGCAAGCCAAGGAGAGAGGCCTCAGAAGGAATCAACCCTGCCGACACCTTGATCTCGGACTTCTAGCCCCAAAGACAGAAAATAGATTTCTGTTCACGCGGTCTGTGGTGCTTTATTGCAGCAGCCCAGCAAACTAATACGATACCCCCAACCCCCAAAAGACAGATACACGCCACGTGAAGACGGACACACAGGGAGGAGCCATGTGATGATGGAGGCAGAGATTGGATTTATGCAGCTGCAAGCCAAGGAAGGCCAAAGATTGCCAGCAAAGTACCAGAAGCTCGGAAGGAACAAGGATTCCCCTACAGCTTTCAGAGGGAGCGTGGCCCTACCAACCAACACCTTTGTTTTGCACTTGTAGCCTCCAGAACCTGAGACAACAAATGTCTTGTTTTCAGCCCCCAGTTTGAGGTGCTTTGTCGTGGCAGCTCCAGGAAACTCATGCAGGAGGGAACGAAGGGTGCATGAAAATGAGCCCTGGTGCGAGGTGGGTCTTAAGAGACCAGTGACTGAATGAACTTGACATGATCACACACAGAGGCAACCATGCAGGCCGCAGATGCTTTCACGTCTGTCACCCAATGTTGCCCACAACCTTGGAAAGCGGGTGATTGTCTCCATTTCACAGATGAAAAAACTGAGGTCAGAGAGCTGACCCGTGGCCCCACACGGTGGGAGGGGCTGCTGACCCTGCAGACCACTTCCCCCACCTCTGGAAACGCGGTGCCTGCCTCTCATTGGCAGATGTGTGAGAGCACCGCTCTCTGCCCTTGCGGGGGTGGGAGAAGAAACCATTAGACAGACATCACACCTCCGCCACTAGCCTGAACAAGTAGGTAGTGCCACCCCGGTGTAGAGATGAGGAAATGGAGGCCCAGAAATGTGATGTAACTCGCCGAAGGCTGCACAGCAGGGAGGAAGGAGACAACAATAAATAGGGTGACTGACTGAGTGACCCGTCTGTTCCCAGGGGAGGACAGCCGTCCAGTCTCACAGGCCAGGGTGAAGGGAATGGGCTGGGTGTGCTGAGAAGCCAAGATGGGGAGGCAGTTGGAGAGCAAAGGCCCAGAGCAGGGAGATTGCAGGGCGTGTTCTAGAAACAAGTGGAGCCAGTGTATCTGGTGGGCAGGGACCAATCCAGGACTTGTATGGCCTGAAACGTAAATAATTTTAGGGGCCCCCTTTTTAAAAAAATAATTATTTAGGGAATTCCCTGGCAGTCCAGTGGTTAGGACTCAGCACTGCCAGGCTCCCGGGTTCAATCCCTGGTCAGGGAACTAAGATCCCACAAGCCACGCGGCGCGGACAAAAAATATATATATATGTTTAAATCCTACTTTTTCAAAAATTTTACAAAACCATAGAACACACTGCTAGGTCCTCCCAGGGACTCGGAAGAGACTCCTGCCAAAGAAAGGGCCCTGAAGCGGCCGGCACGCCACGAGCAGTGAAGGCTGAACTGAGCCCTGGAGAAGGGGGCGGGGCAGGGGAACGACAAGCACTGTGAGGTGGTCTGGGTGGGCAGTGCCCCCCTTCTGCCAGCCTGGTGGGCACAGGAGAGCACAAAGGCCCTTCTGTGCAGGAGAGCCTGCCGGTGACTGAAATGGTGTGCACCTGTGGGGTGGGAGAGACACATTCTGAATTTGTGCCCACGGAACACCTACAGAACTAGGGGGAGACTGGGCGGTGGCCCTGGGGAGGAGGCCTGGGCGGGGCTAGCCACAGAGAGGCCAGCCTGGAGCAGAAGCTCCCCCACGGCCCTGGGAGGGGGGCCCTGAGTCGGCTGATCCTTCACATAGACTGGCAGCCACTCCTGCTCACCTGACAACCAGGCCACAGCGCAGGGAGGCCTTGTCAGAGCCGGGCACAGAAGAAGCAAGCATCACTTCCTGGAGCACAAAGCAGGGGGGCCCATGGCAGAGAAGGGGGTGTGGTGGACAGAAAAATGCCCCCCAAGATGTCTGCGTCCTAACCCCGGAGCCTATGAATGCTAGGTTACATGACTGGCTTTGAAGATGGAGGAAGGGGCCACGAGCAAAGGAAATGGATTCTCCCCGCAGCCTCCAGAAGGAATGCAGCCCTGCCGATACCTTGACCTCAGCCCAGGGAGACTCATTTCAGACTATGACGTCCAGAACTGTGAGACCCCGAATGTGGGTTGTTTTATTTTTATTTATTTATTTACTTTTTTGGCCACAGCACACGGCTTGTGGGATCTTACTTCCCCAACCAGGGATAGAACCCCAGCCCTCGGCAATGAAAGCATGGAGTCCTAATCACTGGACCGCCAGGGAATTCCCTGTGTGTTGTTTTATTTATTTTTTTAAAGATTTATTTATTTTTTTGATGTGGACCATTTTAAAAGTCTTTATTGAATTTACTACGACATTGCCTCTGTTTTATGTTTTGGCTTCCCAGCCATGAGGCATGTGGGATCGCAGCTCCCCAACCAGGGATCGAACCCACACCCCCTGCATTGGAACGGGAAGTCTCCACCACTAGACTGCCAGGGAAGTCCCCACTGTGTGTTGTTTTAAAAGACCATGGTTGGGAATTCCCCGGTGGTCCAGTGGTTAGGACTCAGAGCTTTCACTGCTGTGCACCCAGGTTCAATCCCTGGTCAGGGAACTAAGATCCCGCAAGTGGCCAAAAAAATAAAAGGTCGTGGTCATTTGCTACACCAGCCCTAGGAAACTAGCGCAGGTGGCGAGGGCAGAGGGGCCTGGGTGAGAGGAAGGGCTCCAGGCCTGCCAGGCCCCAGGCTGTCGGCACTCCCTTCCCCACCACAGCTGGGGGTAGGGGGTGTACCATCGGCAGGGCCTGGCCTGTCAGGTGGATCCCGTTCTCCCACCCAGCTTTCCAGATACAGGACTTTTAGAGATGATGAAGATAGCTAATGCCTATCGAGTGCCTGTCAACACCAGACCCTGAAGCACCCCAATAACCCTATGAGGTGGGTACTATTATCATTCCCATCAAGAAGAGGCTCGGGCTTCCCTGGTAGCGCAATGGTTGAGAGTCCGCCTGCCGATGCAGGGGACACGGGTTCGTGCCCCGGTCCGGGAGGATCCCACATGCCGCGGAGCGGCTGGGCCCGTGAGCCATGGCCACTGAGCCTGTGCGTCCGGAGCCTGTGCTCCGCAACGGAAGAGGCCACAACAGTGAGAGGCCCGTGTACCGCAAAAAAGGAAAAAACAAAAAAAGAAGAGGCTCAAGATGCCTCATGTAAGTGCCCATGACCATGGTGTCCTGCTGCCCATGCCACGCAGAGGACCCCATTCACTGTCACAGATGCCCAAGGGGAGGGGCCCTAGTCCTGGAACCGCACTATTACCGGGACATGTGGCTTGCTCCTTTCAGCTTCTGAAATGTTCATTGTGAACCCCAAGCCCCCAAACAGTGCCCACCCTCCAGGGCCAAAGCCCACAGTTACCACTGCTGCCTCCTGCGGGGCTCCCAGGGCTCTGGTGTGTGGGTCTCGTGTTGTCCCGTGCCCACCCGCCAACAGCACCTGTGGGAAACAGACTGCCTCCTGGTCAAGCCCGGGGCACAAGGAGACCTCAGGGCTGGCAGGAGAACCCCTCAGACCTGCTGGGTTCTCTGGCCTCTCCCCTGAGGCACCAGCATCCAGACCGGGCCCTGGGTCCCAAGCCCAGAGTGTGAGGTGCGAGCTGACAGCACAGGGTCCAGCAGGCTGGGCCAGTTAGGCTCACTGGACAGGGACAAAGCGTCTGCCTGCCCACCACCAGCTCCTTGTTCCCTGCTCCCTGCGGGGCTGTCACCTTGGTTCCCACCATGAACCCCCAAAGCCCTCTTGGACCTTCCCACCCTGGGAGTCTCTCACCAACCGCTGAGACTAAAAAGCTTTATCTGGGTTCTCCACCTGTGTCTAGCTTGGCAAGCCCAGCGGGCTGCATCCCTTCATGCATATATATATATATATATATATTTTTTTTTTTTTTAAATAAATTTATTTATTTTTGGCTACGTTGGGTCTTTGTTGCTGTGCACAGGCTTTCTCTAGTTGCAGCGAGTGGGGGCTACTCTTCGTTGTGGTGCATGGGCTCTAGGCGCTCGGGCTTAGTTGCTCGGCGGCATGTGGGATCTTCCCGGACCAGGGCTTGAACCCGTGTCCCCTGTATTGGCAGGCAGATTCTTAACCACTGCGCCACCAGGGAAGCCCCCTTCATGCATATTTGATGAAATGCAAATACACAGCCTATAATTAACTCCCAGGCTGTAATTAACACACTCCACATCATAAACCACCCCAAAATTTGCTGGAAATTGATTTTATTATTAATAAGTCACATGATACGAAAGGATAAGAATATTCGAAGGACACTGAGTAAAATACTGCTTTGCCCGAAAGGGCAGGCAGAAAAAGTTAAGGCACAATGGATGCTAAGAAAATAGGAAAAAGAGGCTGAAGAGTCAAAACAAGTAGTTTGTGTGTACACACACACCCTCAGGCCCCTCAACCCATCAGATAAGAATTCACCTGGCTTCAAAACAGTGAGTGGGACGGGCTGGGAGCCAGGGAGGGACTCCAGGAGGAGAGGTGAGATGTCCTTGGGCTAGGACATTCCGAAAGACTGGAGACTCCTATTTATGATGACAGATAACAAAGTCCCTACTGCTGAAAGGCAAGTCACCTCAAAACATCTGGAGTGTTCAACAGTCACCAAAGGGAGAAGGAGGTGACTGGAAATCCGGAGCCAAGAGGTTCACATTTCCTCTCCCACATTCTTCCCAGGGAAGAGAAGACAAAGCAAAGCCTGTGCTGAGCTGGGACTGCCTCAAGTCCCAGGAAGCACTCATGAAAGCCAGGGACCTACCACGGAGGAGCCCGAGGGCTGGGAGGCCCTCCCGAGGCCAGCTCATCTGGGGGAAGGCAGGTGGGTGTGGGAAGAGCCGTGCCCAGGCCACATCCAGACTCCCTACAAGGTCCTCGGGGGAAGGAGGAGACCACTCCGGTCCTGGGGTTTCCGGCACGTGGGCCGGCCCCCTGGCTCAGTCTGGGTAGAAACCACAGCGCCATCCTGGAAGGAGCGCCAGCAGCTCCGAGGCCGGCGGCGGCATCCTTGTGAGTTGCCCAAGTTCACAGGCTTCGTGGAACCCACGCAGACAACGAAAGATCAAAACTAAAACCTGCAGCCCAAGGGGGTTTGGGAGCTCCTCCGGGTGTGGAGTGTGGGTCCAGTGGACTTGTTGGTCCACAGGGCAGCCAGCTCCCAGCACAGTGACATCACCAAAGATGAACAAGCACACTTTCCTTCTGGTCAGAGTGTCTCCTGCCCGCAAGAGAGGCCTGAGTGAGGGGCGCAGGGGCCATCCAGTTCCATCCAGCCGGGGAGGGCTTGGCGGGGGCCTCCCCGTCTCTGTTCCTGCTGTGTTTCAATCCAGGAGGCGCCCTGCCCTCTCCCCGCGGGGCCACGTCCCAGCCTGGTGGTGTGGGCTGGAATGCAGCAGAAGGAATGCGGGGATGTGGTCACCAAAGTCCAGGGGAAAGACCAAAGACACACAGCACGCCCAAGCGTCCTGAGCCCTATTCCTCCTCCAGTGGGGACACCTGCCTCCAGCGGGGACTTCAGGGCAGGGGATACTGCCCTGAGAGGGTTTTGAGAGGGGCACAAAGGCGAGTCCCTGGGTGGGAGGGGGTGGCCGGGGCCTGGTCAGCTTGGTCCTGAGACTGCAGTGAGGCCCGGCGTCCGGAGGGAGGGCAGGCAGGCTGCAGGAGGGACCCTGCAGCAGCCCCCAGCTGGCCCTGCACAGCGCAGCCCGGGCAGCGTCCCGGGTACAGAAGTGACTTGTCCACACGCCGAGGCTGCCCTCCTCCCAGCGCTCCCCCTCAGGTAGCATGAGGCTGGGCCAGGCCCGGGGGCTGCCCCCATGCCCTCCTGCCAGGCACTGCGGCCCTCAGCCCTGCTCCAGGCTCTCGGTGGGCTGCACCACGGTGTAGCTCCCCTGGCCCAGGGAGAGCTGCCGGCTGAAGAAGGACGTGCTGCGCTTCGGTTTCACCCGCTTGATCTGCTCGCCTGTTGGGGAGCAAGAGGGACACACTGAGGGGAGGGCTCCCCGGGGAGGGGGCCCAGCCCCAGGGAAGCCCCTTCTGGGCCTGTTCAGGATGAGCTCCCCTCTTCACTCCTGCCGGCTCTGTGAGCCTCAGCCCCACCCCAGCTCTCCCACCAGCTACAGGACACATGGGGTGGGTGGCCAGCCTCCAAATCAGAGGCCACCAGGGTTTGCATTTGATGCTGGGCCTGCTGTGCTGTCTAAACCTGTGCAAGAAGAGACCAGAGAGGTGTACAAACTTCCAGCTGTAAGTCACAGGGATGTAATATACAGCATATGGAATATGGTCAGTAATATTGTAATAACTCTGTATGGTGACAGATGGTAACTAGACTTATGTTCATTTCGTAACATAAAAATACTGAATCACTATGTTTGTCAAAATCACTATATAGGGCTTCCCTGGTGGCGCAGTGGTTGAGAGTCCGCCTGCCAATGCAGGAGACAGGGGTTCGTGCCCCGGTCTGGGAAGATCCCACGTGCCGCGGAGCGGCTGGGCTCGTGAGCCGTGGCCGCTGAGCCTGTGCGTCCGGAGCCTGTGCTCCGCAGCGGGAGAGGCCACAACAGTGAGAGGCCCGCGTACCGGGAAAAAAAAAAAAAATAAAAATCACTATATATATCACAATATATAATATATTGTATGTCAACTATAATTCAATTATAAAAGAACAAGAAGAAGAAAAAAAGAAGAACAGACTACTGGCTGAAGGTAACCCTCAATGAGATAAAAAGACTTCTTTTTCTTTGGCCTCACTGCGAGGCTTGTGGGATCTTAGTTCCCCTACCAGGGCCCCGGCAGTGGAAGCCTGGAGTCCTAACCACCGGACCGCCTGGGGAGTCCCTAAAAAGACTTCTTAAAAGTTAAAAATTTCAAGCCAGGTGATCAAGGTTAATATCAACAGTCATAAATCATGTTGATAAGGTACCTTTGATATGATGTAGTAAAAATGGCATGTTACCTCTGTGATCTTCCTCCCCAAAACCCATAACACCGTCTAATAATGAGAAAATCATAAGAGAAATTCCAATAAAGGGGCATCCTACGATATCCCCGACAAGTACGCCTCAAGACTGTCAAGGTCATCAAAAAACAAGGAAAGTCTGAGTAACTTGTCACAGCCAAGAGGAGCCTAAGGAGACACGATAACCAAATGTAGTGTGGTGTCCTGGATGGGACCCTGGGACTGAAAAAGGACGTTAGGTTAAAACTAAGGACTTTAGTTAATAATACTGCATCATATCGGTTCATTAATTCTAACAAATACACCATATTAACATAAGACGTTAATTTGAAAAATCAAGCAACAAAAGAAAAACAGGCAACAGAAATGAACAGTAATGCATGAAGAAACTGTACGTGATCAAGCATGTAAAAATGATCCCACTTCACCAGCATCCAAACCCCAACTGCAATGAGTTCTCTGCCCCTCAGGACGATAACACCCGTTGTGGGTGAGGGTGGGGAAGGCAGGTGCCTCCTTTTCTCCTGGGATGGGTACAGTGGGCACACGCTTTGACCCAGCAACCCCATTTCTAGGAATTTATCCTGAGGAAACAGTTCAGATTCCAGGTAAGGATTTGGCTATAGGTATGTTGTTGGTAGTAGCTGAGAACTAGAAACACAGCCAGCGCTCGGACAGTATCAAGCCTCTGCGCAGGTGAGAATCTGAGTATGACTTAGAGTTGGCCCTGCATATGCCCGTGGTTCCTCCTTATCCACCGATTCAACCAACCATGGATCGCGCAGTACTACAGTATTTACTACTGAAAGAGAGCCGCGTGTAAGTGGATCCGCGCAGCGCAAGCCGGTGTGTACAGGGGTCAGCTGTAACTACGATGTCCAGCAGCAGGGGATGGGGGTGAAGGGGCTGAGCTCGCTAGGAGAGGAAGACAGCAACCATGGTAACAAGTGTGTCAGAGAAAAATTATAAATTGTTTTGCTTTTTCCAATGATAAAAGTGACACGCTTGTAAACATTTAAATGCCAGAAAGAAGCACGAAGAAAAAAGGAAAGTTACAGCAGCTGATGGCTGCAGAGGGGTCTCTCCCTCCTTGTGCACGTGGACGCTGCCTCGCATGCTAATGAGTACCTAGTACCCGTACCTGATTTTCTCCTAGTACCTGATGTTTTCTAGTCAGTGCTATTTTGTGAACATCTTGCCATTTGAAAACCAACCCCCCCTCCCCTCCAAAAAAAACCCTTTTTATTTTGGAATAATTCTAGACTTACAGAAAAGTTGCAAAGATAATACATAAGAGTTCTTGCATATCCTCATAAGCCTCTCCTGCGTTAGCACGGGCCGTCTGTTACCACGGTCCGTGTCATAGCTAAGAACACTGGTACAGCTTTATTAACTAAGCTGCAAACCTGTGGATTTCACCTGTTCTTCCACAGTGTCCGCTGTCTGTTCTGGGACTCGATCCAAGATACCACAGTGCACTAGGGTACGTATGGCATCTTTACCAGCTGCACTGATCCCACAGGGTGTGGGCCCATCGTTCCTGTACCCACACCTTTAATAACAGACACCGGTAGTTTCTAGTTTTTCACATCTGGACACGTCTGCGGACGCAGCGGTGAGAAGGGACGGAGAAGGGCTCTTACTGCCGGAGCCCCGGAGGCCTCAGATTCCCTGTCGCAGAGCTCAGATGATGGGACACCTGTGCTGAGCCTGCCCCCGACCCCCCACGCCGGGTCCTGCCGCTGGAGGCTAACTCACCGGGTCTGGAATTGCTCCCCACCTCCCTGGCCTCCAGAGCCCCCCGTGGCGTGTGTGCGCACGCGTGCGGGTACACGCGTGCAGGTACACGCGTGCAGGTGCACGTGTGCACCGCGAGGGGGTCACTCACCCTCCTCCACGTAGTCGATGGTGGAGAGATGCTGGATCCGGCTGCACACCACACTGCCCTGCCTCCGCAGCTGGGGGCGCTGAGTGGGGGGCGGCGAGGAGCCAGGGGCCGAGGCGGGGCTGGCCGCGCTCTCCTGGGGGGCGGCAGGCTCCGCGGCCTGGCTCAACTCGATGCAGTACTCGATGAGACTGCTCATCAGTTCGGCCTGGGGAGGAGAGGGGGCCGGCGTGAGGCCTGGTGGGGGAGCCCCGGCCCAGGCCCACCTCTCCCTACCTGCTGCAGAGCCCGATGAACCGAACCCACAGCCCCCTGCCCTCTGGTGGGGGAGGCAATGAGGAAACCAACACCCTTTACGCAAGGAAGGAAGTGGGGTGTGCTCTGTGGGCCAGCGGCAGGGGAGGCCTCCCATGTGGGGGGACTTCAGGGGTCAGAGATGGGGTGGGAAAGAAGGAACACTCTAGTTAGAAGGTGCAGGTTGGGAGGGAGGAGGAGGGCAGGGCTCTCTGGGCATGTGCGTTTGCTGAGAGAAGAACCCATAGCCAAGGAGAAGGAGGTGGTGAGGTCACCGGGTGGGGAAGGCGGCTCCCTCTGGGCACGTTCTTCTGAAGTGACGTCTTCTCAACGAACTGGAAATGTTACGCATGTTGACATAAGAGGTGATGTGACCAGATGTCAGCGGGCACGGTCTGGGCCCCATATGGCAGGGATGGCGGGGATCGCAGACCCACAGACAGAAAGCTGCCAGCAGCTGGTGTCTCTGAGGCAGCATGCGTTTGTTTATGAAGCGTCACCCCGCTGCGGGCGGCAGGACACAGCAGGGACTGAGGGGGACACATGCCTGCCTCGTGTCCTAAGAAGAGAACCTGCTGGGGAGCAGGGTCAGAGGCCAAGGGGGCAGCCGGTGCCCAGCTGCCCGATGGGGTGGCCCGAGGCCTCCGCAGAGCCACACAAGCCGCCTTGCGCAGGGGGAACAGGGCAGGAAACCGTGCACAGGCGGGTCCGGGCTGCACACCAGCCTCCTCTCCTCCCTGAGGGAGCTGCACTGAGCTGAGAGGGGCGCTGGGCAGCGGGCAGCCGGCGGGGACAGGCCCTGAGCCCCCTGAGTTTCTCTAACACCGCTCGAGCTCCTGAGGTCCGGGGACGCTGCCACTATACCTCAGCCACACCCGACAAAATGAACCATCCACTTGGGATAAAACTCAGAAAACTAGAAATGGACGGAAACTTCCTTAACCTGTTGACGGGTGTCTATGAAAAACACGCAGCTAACACCACACACTTACTCAGAGCAAGACTGAATGCTTGGGCTCCCCTGGTGGCGCAGTGGTTAAAAATCCGCCTGCCGATGCAGGGGACACGGGTTTGAGCCCTGGTCCGGGAAGATCCCACATGCCGAGGAGCAACTAAGCCCGTGCGCCACAACTACTGAGCTTGTGCTCTAGAGCCCGCAAGCCACAACTACTGAGCCCACGTGCCACAACTACTGAAGGCCGTGCGCCTAGAGCCTGTGCTCAACAAGAGAAGCCACTGCAATGAGAAGCCCGTGCACGGCAACAAAGAGTAGCCCTCTCTTGCTGCATCTAAAGAAAGCCCACGCACAGCAACCAGGACCCAATGCAGCCATAAATAAATAAATAAATAGATTTATATATTAAAAAAAAAAGAGCTGGGCACTTTTCTGCATGTATATTATAATTCAGTAAAATGTTTACTTAAAAAAGAAGTCTATGGAATTCCTTGGCGGTCCAGTGGTTAGGACTCCGTGCTTCCACTGCAGGGGGCATGGGTTTGATCCCTGATCGGGGAACTAAGAGTGATGTAGAAAATATGATGTCATCAGCATAAAGGCTGGGACGGCCGAGTGTTCAAAGATGAGAGAGGGAAGAGCCAGGACAGGGAGAGAACTCCCTTGCGAGGCCCTGGAAAGGAGGCCCAGCAGGGGAGACCGGGGGAGAAGGGAAGGAGGCGGGAGGAGCTGCAGGGCCCAGGAGAGGAGCCTGCAGGAGCGACAGCAGGCACCCGGGTAGTGGGTGTGGCAGGGCAGAGGCTGCCGGGGTTGGAGCAGTGGATGCAGCGGTGGGAAGGAAGGCACAGAGGGAGCAACGGGAGAAGCCTGGCTGCGGCAGGCCGGGGGGCCCAAGGTGGCGGCAGGAGGGGGCACGTGCTTTCACAGGAGTCCCTGGGGCCCGTCTCTGTGCTTGGGGCGGAGAGCAACGAGGCCCTGAGCCCTGGAAGGGCCTTCCTGGAGAAACAAGGGTGGGAGGGGAAGGGGCGGGGATGAAGGTTCGGGTGCGAAGACCAGGTGCCCAATGGATGAGATGAAAGCGAAACCAACGCAAAGAGGGGTCTTGGCCGGTCCATGCCTGCTCGTCACCTGAGAGCCCCGCTCACCGGGGGCTCAAGGACCGAGGCAGCCAGTGTGGGCCGGTCACACAGCACCGGGCAGCCCTACACCAACCACTGCCCCACCACCTGGCCCGGACTTCCGAACCCGCAGGGGTGGCTCCCGGTCAGCAGGAGCCAGCCCCCCGGTCCCCAGGCCCTCAGCTGCCCTCTCACCTCCTTGCCACCCAGCCTGGAGCCTCCAATAGTCTGGGACCCCCTGAGCCCACCCTCCCCGACCCCGACCCCCACCCGCGGTGCAGGCAACACCCACCACTACCTGCTTGGAGTAGATCTTGAGGAGCTTGTTGACCGGTGTGCCCTCGTTGTCCCCGTCGAACTCCAGCCACAGGACAGACTCCTCCTCCTCGGGAGAGGTGTGGTCCCACGACAGCTCCTGGAAGCGCAGGCCCAGCAGGACGTGCTGGCCAGCAGGAGACACAGAGCCTGGACTCCTCTGGGCAGAGGCCTGCTCTCCTGCCCCGTCCCACACAGGCTTCCCCAGGAGGATACACCTGGCCAGGCTATTTACCTCCAAGGCTGAGCTTAAATTCAGGTGTCAGTTTCTCTCAGGAGAAGAAGCCCCGCTTCCATCAGACCCTCAAAGGAGGCTGTGGTCCAGGGAGGACGAAACCCCCTAAACCACGCACTTCTCATCAGGGGGTCAAGCTCCTGACAGCTGGGGCAGTGACTCGGGGGAAGGAAGGTGAGGAGGGGAGACCTTTCCCCTGGGATCAGCTGGTTAGCATCTCAGCAGGAGGCCGGATCTGGGCCCGGCATGTTGGGGCACAGATGCCCAGGAAGGGCTGGGATCCCTCTCTGGGGACAATCAGAAGTCTCCCCCAAACTTCCCTGCTGGCTTAGCAGGGACCCCTGCCCAGGTGCAGAGAGGCCCACGGCGCAGGCTGCCGACACCAACTTCTACACGGGCAGCCGAGACAACCAGCACCATATGCGGGAGGAGCGGGGCTCGGCCAGCCAGGAGGGCTCCCAGTCGCGGGGCTTGTTTGAAAACCACCAGCTAGTCTCCAGCCACTGGCCAGGCAGAGCAGCCAGGCCCTACCAGACTCTCTCCACCTGTCTCCAGCTGCAGCCGCCCCCTGTCCCGGCCACCGCCCTGCCTAGCAGGCTGGGCAGAAAAGCTGACCCCCAGCAGACCCAGAGAAGCCCCCAGGATGACAGTGGAAGCCCCACTGGGACATCTGAGGGAAGGAGGCCAGACAGGGCGCCCGCCCTGCTCCCAGGCCAACCAGAAGCCCCAGGGAACCAGGAAGGCCTGGGTAATGACCCCGCTCCCTTCCTCTCCAATGAGGCTCCCACTCCAGCTCCCACCCTGGAGAAGCGGCAGGTACCTTCTCCCTGCTGTCAATGACATGCACGCCCTCCAGACTGATGGCCACAAACACTGGCTTTTGCCCGCCCCGGTGCAAAAAGCCCTGGGCTGGCTTGTCAATCTCGCCGTGGAAGAAGGCTGACCTGGGGAGGGAAAGTGGTGTTAGGCTGTCCCCTTCAGCAGCGAGAACAGATGGCCCAGGGTCTGGGTTCACCCACCAGGGAATGCTCTGGCCAGGCCCTGTCCCAGGCACCTGAGAAGCTTAAGCTGTTTGGGTGACTGAAGGTTAAATGGAAACCCACCCCAGGGGAGGGAGAAACTGAGGGGGCGGCGAGAGGGAAGCTTCGAGGAGGTGGTGGCATCTCAGCTGATCAGGCAGGACAGGAGGGTTTGAACAGGCAGGAGGAGGAACTGGGTGGCGCGGCGAAGGGTGGGCACTGCAGGCAGAGGGTAGAGCGTGAACTCGGGTGTGGGACAGAGCAAGTTATGTTCAGGGAACAGCCAGGAGCCCAAGGGCTCAGGGTCTGGGGGCTGTGGTTGCTGGAGGTTGGGAGAGCCCCGCTGCCCACCATCCCCCAGGGGCTGCCCAGGCAGGGAAGCAGCTTCAGGACTCGACACCGAGAAAGGGAAAGGGTGCATCAGCCTTAGGACACCCACCCGCTGAGCTGTCCCCCCTCCATCCTGCCCTGCCATGGCCTCTTCCTCTCCTCTGGCTGCCCTGGGTCTTCGCCCACATGCCCCCTCACCCCTGGCTGAGCCAGAGCCCTAGTTAAATCCTGCAGCCCCGGGCTTCTATGGTGGCATAGTGGTTAAGAATCCGCCTGCCAATGCAGGGGACACAGGTTCGAGCCCTGGTCCGGGAAGATCCCACATGCCACCGAGCAACTAAGCCTGTGCACCGCAACTACTGAGCCTGCGCTCTAGAGCCCGCGAGCCACAACTACTGAAGACCGCGTGCTGCAACTATTGAAGCCCACGTGCCTACAGCCCGTGCTCTGCAACAAGAGAAACCACTGCAATGAGAAGCCCGCGCACCACAATGAAGAACAGCCCACGCTCGCTGCAACTAGAGAAAGCCCGCGCGCGCAGGAACGAAGACCCAACCCAGCCAAAGATAATAAAAAAATTTAAAAAATTTATTAAAAAAAAAAAAAAATCCTGCAGCCCCGAGGACGGGACCGGAGACAAGCATGCTCTGCCTTCAGTTCCAAGAGCAGCCCCGAGCATGGCCTGGCGCTCGCAGTCCAGGAAGACTCCCACAGGCTCGGCTCAGGGCTGGGACTCCTAATCCTCTGAGGAGACTGAAGCAACCCAAAGAGCGGCCACTTGCCCACTCGCACCTCCATCTTTCACTCTCTATTCGATCTTCCCTATAGCACACATGCGCCCCCGCTCGCCATAAACCCTAAAGAGCTTTTGCCGCCCCACGCCCACACTGCTGCCTCACCTCTGGGCTTCGTCTCCCGGCGCAGCTCCTGAGAGAGCTAGCTCACTGACTGGTTCTTCTTCTCACTGTCCTCCACCCACTGCCACGCCCGAGATGACGGAGCCAAGGTCAACTATCAGCCACTCGGGACCTGTTGAACTTGACCTTGAAGCAGCAGCACCTGAGGTTTGGTCACTCCCTCCTCCTCAACACCTCCTTTCGCCCCGGCTGGTGTAGACCCTCCCGCCTTGCTGGCAGGGCTCCTTCTCTGCCTGGCCCACACTCACTTCCTGGGGCTCCTGGTTTCAAACAGCACCTGCATGCTGATGACTCACCCGTTACCCAACTCCAGACTCAGAAACCCAGATGCCCGCTGGGATCATCACCTGCGTCGCTGGAGAGCATCTCAAAATCAACACATCCAAGGGCAAGCCCCCGACCTGCCCTGCCCTGCCCCTGGCCACACACCATCCTGTCTCAGCTGATGACGGCGCCACCCTGCAGCTGCTCAGGCAGAAACCTGGAGCGCTCTCTGCCTGCTCTCCCTCACCTCCTGTACTGCACATCTTGCAAGTTCCTTCAACTCCAGCCTCAACGTCTCTGGAATCTGGCCGTGTCTCCCCTCCTGCGGTACCACCATGCAGCCTGAGCCACAGTGCCCTGTGGGGTATGGTCACTGTCCTCACGGGCCGTCCAGCTGCTCCCTTGCCCACCTGTGGTCTGTTCTCTGCTTCTACTGCTGTCTCTCTCGCCACCAGAACGGCCTCTTCACGGGCACGGACGGCGGTCTCTCGTTTACCGAGGTGTCTCCAGCACCTAGAGGGTGCTGGCGCACAGCAGGCGCACAAGAGCTATTGGCTAGACGTGCCTGCGTGAATGAGAGCTGGCTGCGGGGGGGTGGGCAGGTCCATGGACCACGTGGCTGCGGCAGGAGGAAGGAGAGGACCTGTCCGGTGTCCTAGCCCGTGACGGGGAAGGCGGAAGACTAGTGTCCAGCCTGGGACCCGCGGGGGCCAAGGTGCTGGCATCCGGACACACCTCGCGTGAGGACAGAGCTCAGCGGGAACAGAGATGGGCTCACGGGCCGTGAGGGAGGGACAGTTGGCCTGGGGCTGTGGCCGCAGCCAGGGAGCCGCTCACCCATAGAAGGGCAGCTGGTGGCACTTGAGGAGGTAGGCGCGGTAGTGGGGGCTGAGGGAGGCCTCGTGCTGGCTCTCGCTGCCGGTCATCTCCTTCACCCTGCGGTAGGCGTTCAGCAGGCCCTGCTCGCCGGTTCCGGCCTTGGTCCCACGGCCCCGGAGGGCAGCGAAGAGCCCGTGGCCCCGCTTACAGAGGTGGGCAGGGAGGAAGGAGTCCAGCTTCTCCCTGTGCAGGAAGGAAAACGGGGCCCGGCATGAGGACGGCTCCATGCCTGTGGGCTGGGGAGGCGCCGAGGTTCCCAGGGCGTGGGGAGGGCAGGGGGTGCCCTGCCCACGGACCCCCAGAGAGCTCACTGCCGAGATCCCTGCAGCATGAGAGGCCTGAAGGAGAAGTCAGGAGACTGGGCTGAGAACTAAAACCAGGCCCACCCCAAAAGCAGACTGTGGCCAGAGGAAGGTTTCATATGCAGGCCTCTCACTGTCGTGGCCTCTCCCGTTGCGGAGCACAGGCTCCGGACGCGCAGGCTCAGCGGTCATGGCTCACGGGCCCAGCCGCTCTGCGGCATGTGGGATCTTCCCTGACCGGGGCACGAACCTGCGTCCCCTGCATCGGCAGGCGGACTCTCAACCACTGCGCCACCAGGGAAGCCCCTCGATTTCTAAACCGGTGATGTTACAACCAAGAAATAGTCCAAGTGACCTAGAGCTATCAATGTTCTGTTCTGCCAAATAGGGAGGTAAAAAAACCACCAACCTACAACTCATCAGCACAGGTTCATGAAGGAAAGCGCATTTTCAACCACACACACAGAGTCGGGAAGCATCCTGGCCTGACGGCACCGTTCTTCCCCCTCAGGCAGCCCCCTGACTCTGGCCAGGCACTGGCCCTTCCAGATGGACTGCAGCCGGGGCCCAGCCTAAGAGCAGTGAGCGCCCTCTCCAAGCCTACGTCTCCATGTTTAAATAAGGACACGGATCCCTACTCACATGGACGGGCGCCGGCATGTGCCTGGCATGTGGTGGGTGCCAAACAAATATGGCCGAGGTTGCCACTGTCACCGAAGACGGGAGGGGTCCCTGCAGGGGCTTCTGGAGGACCAACACCCCAGGCCATGGGAAGGGATGGCTGGCCCTGCAGCAGGGCTGATGCAAGGAAGGACCCTGATGCCCAGAGAGGCCCAACTACAGGGCGGCATGAGGAGGGGCATCCAGGGGCTGCCCCCACTTCTCAGGGCTGCCGTAGGCATCTTCATCATCTGTCCCCAACGTCCCTGCTTCCAGCCACAGCGCCCACTCGTCACTGGAAATCCCGCCTTCCCACTGTCAGTCCACAGCATCTGTGCAGGCTCATGGCAGGTCCCAAGGGAGGATCTGGGCCTCAGCCAATCAGCACTCTGGCCACTCTGTCTCCTTTGAGTGGATCTGGGCCCGGTCACCAGATGAGTCTTAGGACTCTGGTCACGTGAGGGACGAGGTCTCTCCTTGCCAACATGCAACTATTGTGGTCACCTGGCCACCACGAGGCAAGAGCCTGTGTGACTGAGAGCTGGCCCAGAGGACACGGCTGGGCGATGAGAGTAAGGACAGGGTCTGGAGATTGGGGGTACCCAACTGGAGCTCCTGCACCTCAATCACCCCAGACCCATCCATTTCTTGACAAAGTCCCTCAAGTCCAAATAGTCTGAGCTGGATTCGCTGTCACTTGCAATAGGACCAGACATGCCCATCACAAGAGCCAGGATTTCTATGGCTACCAGCCTGCAGCCAGCTCAGCTGGGATCACTCAGGCTCCACTGAGCCCAGGGTGGCCCCTGCTGGGCCCCGACACAGGGCCCTGTCTCTGTGCATCCTCCCCTGCCCCAACACGATTGTACCCTGAAGGGCTGGTGTGGGTTGGAACACTGGGTCTAGGACAGGCTGTGTTCAAAGTTCATCTTCAGGGTTTCCCCGGTGGCGCAGTGGTTAAGAATCCGCCTGCCAATGCAGAGGACACGGGTTCGAGCCCTGGTCCGGGAAGATCCCACATGCCGCAGAGCAACTAAGCCCGTGCGCCACAACTACTGAGCCTGTGCTCTATAGCCCACGAGCCACAACTACTGAGCCCATGCACCACAACTACTGAAGCCCGCGCGCCTTACAGCCAGTGCTCTGCAGCAAGAGAAGCCACCACAATGAGAAGCCCGTGCACCGCAAGGAAGAGTAGCCCCCGCTTGCCGCAAGCAGAGAAAGCCTGCATGCAGCAACGAAGACCCAATGTAGCCAAAAATAAATAAAATAAATTTTTTTAAAAAAAGACTACATAACTGTTACCAGTTTAAAAAAAGATAAAAAGTTCATCTTCTTTGGAAATATCTCTAAACCTCAAGATCATTGTCCACAGAGGTCACAGACAGCCTGGTCTGCTTCCAGGGTAGACTCAATCGTCACGACCCCAGGTCCTGCCAATTCACACAGCAAAGAGCACGGCTTCTAGAGAGACGGGTAGGAAGCACAGAGCCGGCATACTGGGGCATCCAGGAAATGGGGCCTCGTCCCTGGAGCTCGAGACTCAGTGAGACTGTCACTGACAACTGGGACTCAGTATTTGGCCACGGCCCAGCTGCAACCCCCAAAAAGAACAAGTCCAACTCGCCCCGACCTCACACGCAAGCCGGGCTCCACCCTCACACACCTCTGGGGGTCCTCTCACGGACGTCACTTCCCCCGTCTCCCACTGCCCAGGCCCCTCAGCCCAGAGCAGATGAGGAAAAGGAGGTTCAGAGAGGTGGAGTGACTCACCCAAGGTCACACAGCGTCAGGGCCTCCTGACTCCAGGACCTGGCAAGACCACTTGTAACCAGGATTCCGAGGTCACCCTCCCCACCTCGGGCCCCTGCCTCAGGTCGCGCTGGCCCTCACCTCAGGGCACAGGCCGTGGGCTGGCCAGGCTGGTAGGGTCCGAGCTGCACGCGGCACACCAGGGCGCCCAGGGCCTCGCAGTCCTCCACGTCGCATGGGTACCGAGCGGCCAGCACGTTGCCCTTGGCCTCCTCGTAGAGCAGCCGCAGGACCTCCTTGTCGTGGATCTGCAAGCCGGTGTGGCAGGGAGGGGTGGCTCAGCTGGGTGGGGCACCAGTGTCCAGGGGTCAGGACAAGGGGAGGCTGGACACAGGGCGCCAGACCTGGGTGGTACTGCCTGGAAATCCCTGCCTCACCTGGAGCTCCCGCCATTTGGGGAAGAACACGTTCCTCCGGAACTGCAGGGAAGGCTCATCTGGGGAGAGAGGAGGGGGTCAGCGGCCGGCTGCCCCACGCAGCCAGCTCTGCCCCCTCTCCCCGACTGGCCCAGTCTCCAGTCCCCAAGCCTCCTCCACCACCACTCAGAAAACCCCCAGGCTGTCCAGAGACAGGGGGCGTGGCTTATCTCAAGCTGCTCACTGTCCCCCCAGCCCACACCTCCTGGGCTCCTCTAAGGGATCCCTCCCTCCTCTGGGGGAGATGCCGGCCCTGCCTCTCAGCCAGGGCAGCTCCACCTGCCAGGGGAGGCCTGGCTGGGCCCGGGGTCCGTGCTCCAGACCCCGGTGGGCCCGAGACAGGGACGCACAGGCAGCAGCACTGACCCATGGTCACGTCATCGTCCGGAGCGTCGGTGAATCGCAGCAGCAGTTCCTGCCACTGGCGGCCCAGCTTGTAGGGCTGGTGCTTAGGCTTCAGCTGCACCTCTGCAGGACGAGAGGGGAAGTGGCCATGAAGCCCTGACCAGTGCAGCTGCCACCCACTAACAACAACAACGATGCAACGATGACGCAGTCATGACCAATATTAACTGAAGTAGGTACAAAGCGTCCAGAACCATTTCAAGTGGTTAAAGGCAACTGCCCTGCAATAACCCTACCCTCACTTCTGAAACTGAGGCTCAGAGAAGAAAAATGTGGCTCAGGGAAGTTAAGGCGCTTGTCCAAAGTCACACAACAGGGACTTCCCTGGCAGTCCAGCGGTTAAGACTCCGTGCTTCCACTGCAGGGGGTGCGGGTTCGATCCCTGGTCTGGGAATTAAGATCCCGCATGCCAGGGCTTCCCTGGTGGCGCAGTGGTTGAGAATCCGCCTGCGGATGCAGGAGACACGGGTTCGTGCCCTGGTCCGGGAAGATCCCACATGCCGCGGAGCAACTAAGCCCGTGAGCCATGGCCGCGGAGCCTGTGCGTCCGGAGCCTGTGCTCCGCAACGGGAGAGGCCACAACAGTGAGAGGCCCGCATACCGCAAAAAAAAAAAAAAAAAAAAAAAATCCCGCATGCCACACGGCTCAGCCAAAGAAATAAAAACACAAAGCCACACAGCAAGTGAGAGGGGGTCGGTTTCCAGGCAGTCAGTCTCTGACTGTTCCCTACGGTGCCCAGGATGGGCTGGAGCCAAGAGGCTGTGGCAGACGGAAGGTGCTGGGGCCGGTGGTACAGATGGCCCCAGCACCGCCGTTAGGAAGCAGAGCCCAAAGCTGGTAACTGAGGCCCAAAGGCCCAAGGGTCTGTTCTCCCCTGCTCCTGGCCCTGCCTGGGCCTCTCCCTGGCCAGCCTCCACCCCAGAAACTCCTCCGGGGGCTCTGGGCTCCAGCCGATCTTCCATCCTGCAAGCTCCCTGCCTCAACGCCACGCCACCCAGCTGCCGCCAGCATCAGTGGCTCCATCAGGAAGCACTCCTGGCAACTTGCTCCTGGCAAACCTTCCCAGCACACTTTAGACCGTGAGTCCCCTGAGGGCAGGGACACTTTCACTCCTGTTCCCCACCGGACCCCTAGCATCTAGCTCTCTGCCCAGCACGAGATTGTGGGCGGGTTGCTCTGCACATACTTGCGAGACGAATGAGCTAACTGGCTAGCTGGGACCCCGGGACACTGTCCACGGTCCCCAGCCAGCCTCACACCCTGAGCCCCAACAGCTCGGAGGACTCCCGTTATCAGAAGAGGACTGCACTGACCCTGCCGTCCCACGCTTCCAGATGGGGCCTTCCTGCCTGGAGGCTGTCACCCCAATGAGACTGACAGTCCCTGGAACCCTGTTCCATGCAGAGTGACAATGGCATGGAGGTCAAACCCTCCCAAACATCCAGCTTGAAGGGCGGCTCCAGCAGACAGCACCCCGTCCCTGGGGCATATGTCACCCACTCTGGGCATGGTGTGGGACCAAGAGCTCTGAGGGCCCGAGTCAAAGCTGAAGTGGCCTTTCAGCCTTCCTGAACCCAGCCTGAGAACAAAGTGGGCGCTGACTCCGTGCTGGGGCCTCTGGGATGTGGCAGTGCCCCAGGGTGACCCACGGGCCACACAGGCAGGCCATTCATGTTCTGGTGAGGGGGGTGGGCAGGAATGCGACCACACGAGGGAGTGGGGGAGGAAATAAGCTGCCCCACTGCAGCGACAGGGAGCCTGAGGCAGGGCAGGGGCCCCATGAAACCACCCCCAGCTTTCCAGAGACACAAGCCAAGGGGCCCGCGGTCCTGACCAACAGCCAGAAGGCTGAAGGAGGGGCAGGTGAGCTGGGTGGGGAGCGGTGGAAAGAGACCGATCAGCAGGAAGCAGGTGGGCGAGAGCAGCAGCTGGGCAGGAAGCTCCCACTAGAGGGTGGGGGTGGGGAGACAGGCACTCCCTCTCCTACCAAGTGGGCATACCCTCCCTCCAGGGCACAGGCACAAACTCCTAGGGGCCCAGGGACCAGGCACACCCTTCTTGCCCCTGTTCCTCTACAAGGGAGGAGAATGAGCGCAGAAAACATGCCTGGTCCCGGCCCCAGCTGGGGCATCCTCTCCTGACCACGCCAGCAGGCTAGCAGCCCTATTCTGAGGCCCCAGGGAGCTCCCCGCCCCCCACGTCATGTCCCCCAGGCCTGCGGGCTGGAGGGCTCTTACTGCCCCTCACTCCCACTCCACCCGCCCGCCTTGGGATCTCAGCCTGAAAGGGCAGGACAGGGTGATCACGGGCCAGAAACCAGGCAGGGCTGGAAGCACCCTGCAGAGAAGCTGGGTTCCCACTCATCCTCCCCACCCTCAGGAAAAGTCCCATCCTCAGGGGTGGCTGCTTCCTGGGCCGGGTCCCACCTTCCTCCCTGCCTCCACGGAGCAGGATGCAGCTCAAGGAGGCTGGCTGGGCGCCACCCAGCCTTATTCTGATCTTGGTCCCACCACTCACTGGCCCCATGGCTCCAAACCTCAATTTCTTCATCTGCGTGACCAGGCTGGGCCATGAGAATAAGGTGAAACTCTGCTTGCAAAATGCCACCTCAGGCTGTGGCACAGACCACGTGTTTGGTGAACACGCGCCCCCTCCCTCCCTGTCCGCCGGCCCCGCTCCTCCTGATGCTCAGGCTCCAGCAGCACTGAGGCTGAGGGGTAGGCTTGGCTCCTCCTCTGCCTCCAGCACAAAGAAAGGAGAGGCTGGGGCAGAGGAGCCAGGCCACCTCTCAGGGCTCTGGGTCCTGAAAGCCACGGCCAGCTCCAGCACACAAACAAGTCCCACCTTCCCCTGATGTACAGCAGCCAGAGGTTCCAGAAGCTGCCCCCTCCTTCCCCACCGGTCAGCGCCCTTCTAGCCCTTCCCCCTGGGCTTCTCACTGCCAAGTCTTACCCAGCAGAGGGGAGACAAGCCAGAGCGCAAAGGCATCCAGGGCAACATCTGGGAGCTGCAGGACCTCACGGACGGCCTGATGCAGCTCGTGGGCAGTGAGCGAGGGCAGGTTCTCCACGGCCAGGGGCACCATTGTGTCATCCGCCAGGTACACCAGCACATCGGCCGCTGCAACAGAGGCCAGGCAGGGTCAGCTGGGCCCACTGCCCAGGCACGCCAACCAGGCACCCTCCACTCCCCGCTCTGGGGCTGCAGCTCCCACCCTGCACCCCTTGGGGTGACCAAGGCTACATTCCAGAGGCAGAGCCCCAGCATCCCCTAAGGACCCCGAGAAGAGTGCTGTCTGTTAGGACTTACTGAAGACCCTCAAACCACCCAGAAACCCAGCAATTCCAGCCCAGGGACCAGCCTAGACCCACCCTAACCCCCCAAAATTCAAATTAGGGCTGGCTGCTGCACCCCACACACTCCCCTGGCAGCCCCAAGGACTCTTGGTGTGCTTCTCCCCTGAAGGAGAACATTCTACAGGTGGGACTGAAGCAGAGATAGAGTGAACCCATCCTGAGGTTACAGTAGTTAGTAAATCAAGCAGGGAGGGAGAGAGCTATTATCCTTAAGCAAATCACTATCTCCCTCTGGCCCAAGCTAACATGGGGACAGAGGATTCTCAAGGCCACCCCAGGGTAAAGCAAGTTCCAGGGCTCGGCTTCCTTAGGGCTCTTTAAGACTCATGACACAACATGACGGCCTTTCAGTGCACAATCCAAAAAGTGAAGTGTTCCCTTTTGACAGCCTGTGGGATGCCTATTTGGAGCCTGGAGCCAAAAGGAGACCCTTGAAGAGCAGCCAGATTCAAATCTCCATCACTGGAACCACAGGTACCATGAAGAAATACTCAGCTTCGAGACCAATATACTTGGGTTGCAATCCTGCCTGGCCTCTGGCTAGCTGCCTGATTTCTGTAAGTCAGTGTGTCAAATGCCTCGGGTGCAAAGTAGGGCTAATACCATCCCCCCACCTCCGCCCCACCGCCCCAGCTTCTGTGAATCAGATGAGATGAAGCCTGTGAAACGCAAAGGCACAGTTTATTACTAACACAAATGAGGGTGCTTTTTGGATCCCCATTCTGTCCTGCTCTAACAGCTGCTCTCTTGAGAGATCATAAAATAATATCCAGGAGGCTGAAATTCAAAGGGAAATCTGGGACAGTGAAGGCTCCAGTATCCTGTCACTTAACCTCTCGAGGGCCCAATTTCCCTTCTGTAAAATGTAGATAATGATCTGTGCTTTCAAAAGGCTATTTACCAAACAAAGAAAGTGAATATGTCATTTTTCATTCATGAGATTTCGTTTGAAATAAGATTTTACAAGTGAGGAAACAGAGATTCAAGAAGGGTACCCAACTCACCCAGTGACAGAGTGACAGAGCCCAGGTCCCCGGACTGACTTGTCACTTTTCCACACCTCAACAGATCTTATTTGTTAATTAATAAATAAGATTCTTTTCACTGAAAGAGATGACAAGCCAGGGCCACTTCCTCAGGGCTGGGGCCCTAGGAGGGTACAGCAGGGAGAAGACTGGGGACAGGGACCCACCTCGGGCTCCCACGGAGGACACGCTGCTTCGATGGGACCGATCAGCGGGGCCGGGTTGCCCAGCATTGCCTTCTGTCCCGTCCATCTGCAGAGGGAAAGAGAAAAAGCAGCTACTGGAGAGTCCGGAGCCCTTCAAGCTCTCACTGAGTAAGGAAGGGGTCCCGAACTGATCTACGAAGCTGAACAACCAGGGCTGGAGGCACTGGTGTGCTGACTAGCGGGGTGAGAGGTGGGAGTCCTCAGCCAACTGGAGGTCGGGGCAGGTGGAAGGGGTCGGGGACGTGGAGGTCAGAAGACGGGTCAAGTTCGGTTCGCCGGGGTGCCCAGGCACGGCACGGCGCACCCCTGTCCGGGGCGGGGGCCCGTGCAGGGCGTCGCCGCTCTCTCACCTCGCAGGGACGCAGCGCCCGCCGCCTCAGTCCAGGTTCTTGCCCTCACCCCGTCCGCCAGCTGCTGCCCCGGCCTCACCGCCGGCCGGCACTCTGAATCCCGCTTCGGCTCCAGCTCCCGGGGCTGCTACGCGGAAGCAGAGGCGGAGGAAGCACCGCACACGGCCCCGCCTCTCCAGCCCGCAGGAGCCAATCGGAGCTCGGGGCCGCCGCGCACGCGCCCTGCCTGCCGCCCACGCGCTCACGCCCCTCGCCCGCTCGCGCCTTTCCCGGCCTCACGCCTCCAGCTGCTTGTGGCTGCGTTGCGAAACTACCTCGCCACCTGTTCAAATGACTGTGGGGCCAGTGGCGCACACACAAGGGTCCCGTGTGTTGGCCGGTAACAGGGTGTTGGCGAAGGTTCAAGGAAATCGGGAACGGGGGCGCGAGCTCTGGCGCTCAAACGCGTGTGACTTTGGGCCGGTCCCCTCACCTGTAAAAGGGAGATGCTTCGTGGGTGCGTATCATGGAGCCACACTGTGCTGGACGTTGGGTAGAGGTGACGCAAGCCGCCGCGTGTACTGCAGCGCCTCGAGTCCGTGAGGGTTGATAGGCTCTCCGCGGTGGTCAGGAGACAGGGTCCCTGTCCTGGCTCATCCTGGACAAGCCCCTTCGCCCTCCGGGCCTCAGTTCCCTCCTCTGTAAAATGAAGAGGTTGTACTCGATGACCTCCAGAGATCCTCAAATTACATGTCAGAAATCCAGGCTGGGCGCACCTGTTATTCCAGGGAGCAGTCACATGAGCCTTCACTATCTTGGACACACAACCTGGGACACCTTGTGTCGTTTGCAGGCTGGGAGAGGCATTGGGCCTCCGAAGAAGCAGGTGTGAAACCACTTATCCCCAGGGTCATGTCACTAACATGTATGTCCTGGCAAGGCCAGCATGTGTGTGCCTGAGGTGTAGAGGCGCCTCAGAGAGAAAAACAGGTCCATATGGCGCCTTCCTAAGCCAGAGTAGCCAGAGGTGGTTCTAAGTGACAGTAATGGGCCGGCGGATCAGGGGGGTGGGGGGTGGGGGGTGGGGGTGGGGGGGAGGTAGAGGGCTCGCCCTGCCCTGATTCCAGCGCCTTGGAAGGCAGCTCCAGCTCCTAACCCAGTCCAAGTTTCCTCAATATTTGAACAGCTCTTTGCCTTCCCTGCGGGACCCATACTGCCCCCACAGTTGGCCCATCACATCATGTCTTCCCTCCCAGCGTGACCTGAGGACTCGGAAGCTCAGATGTGAGCGGTGGGAACGGCATCTCCCTCCAGGTTCTGAGCCCTGGGACGGGCCGCAGTGGCTTGGTGGCCTCCCTAAACCAGCGGGACTGAAGCGTGAACACAGGTCAGTGTGTTCAGTGCTTAGAGGGTGTGCCGCCGGGCTGGGGCAGGGGGTGGAGACCTGGGTGAGACGTGGCCCCTGCCCTCAGGGGTTTCACTGGGGAGTGGAGGGAGAGAGGAGAGGGAAAGAAGCCCAGGAGAGATGCATGTTTATTTATTTAATTCAATATTTATTTATTTGGCTCACAGCTGTGCCGTGAGGCATGCGGGATCTAGTTCCTTGACCAGGGATGGAACAAGGGCCCCCTGCATTGGGAGGGCGGAGTCTTAACCACTGGACCACCAGGGAATTCCCGAGAGATGCATGTTTAAAGCTACATAAGGTGACAGAATTGCCTTAAGAGCTATCAAACGTCACAAGCAGGAAGAGCAGCGTCCTCAATTCCTGAGCACCTACTGTATGCTGGGCCCTTTCCCGTGTGCATGTCATCCTCATGGACCTTGGGAGTGGAGATGAGAGCAATAGTAGCTGCCATTTGCGGAGCATATACAATGTGCCTGACCCTTTTCTAAGTGCTTTAATCTTTATAACGCACGAAGAGGTGAGTATCATATTTCCATTTTATGAGGAAACAGGATCAGAAAGGTTCAGTAACAAAGCTGACGTCTGGCAGTACGTGTGCTGGTGGTGAGGAGACTGGAACCCAGATCCAGCGAGGGGCGGCGCTGGAAGAGATTCCTGAAGCCATTCCAGGTAGCGGGAGGTGTGGGAGCATGGTTAGGACACCAGGGAAGCCCTGGGCCATCAGAGCACAGCAGGTGGGCAGGTGGGGTTGCACCGGGCAGGGTGGGGGCGGGCATGGGGTAGGGCTGTGGTGGGTTTAGCAGGCAGTGAGGCCATTTTGGAGGTCGTGAGCTACAGAATGTCAAGATCAGAGCTCTGCTCCGGCAGACAGAGAGGGTCAAGCTGGTGGAACTTGCTGGAGGATTGGAGAAGAGCTAGTCAGGGGGTGGGGCTGCCCTTCTGCCAGCCTCTGGGGAGTGGCAATGGATCTCCCTTAGAACTGGGGAGGTGTGGTGGGATTAGAGAAGAGAGTGGGACCCATTCTGAAGTGACAGAGCAGCCTGAAGGCCTTTAGAGCCAAGAGGCCTTTGACTCAGCAATCTGCTGGGCTGGTCCTTTACTTTTGCAAACAGTAAAGACCCACAGAGGGGTTACCCAGCATCACTCGGGAGACAATGAACTGCAGAACTAGGATAACAGCCCAGCCCTCTGCGAGAGACCAGTACTCAGGAAGGTCTTTGGGGGCAGCCCTGGGGGCCCTGGGCAGCTCTAGGGGGAGGGGGTCAGAGATGGAACCCCACTTCCTAGAACCTGTCCACCCGCGAGAATGCAGTGGGGGTGGACGTGTTCTGCTTTGGCGGGGGCGGGAGAAGCATCAGCAGGACTGGTCCTTGGACGTTCGATGGGCAACTAAGAGCTGTAAGAGATCTGGGGGGGGGGGCGGGTTGGGGGTATTTGGAGGACTTTACATTCTGTGGGGCCTGCTGGAGATGGGGACAGAGAATTGGAGACCCAGGGCTGGCTGCAGGGCAGCTCACTAATGCTGTTCCCTCACCTGTCCACTCATTCATTTCTCCTTCATTGCCTACGCTGTGCCACACACAGTTCTAAACCTTTAAGATAACATTTGTGGACAAAACAGCCAGAGATCCCTGCTCAGGCAGACAACAAGTTAATTGCATAGTGTGTCAGAAGGTGATGATGAGTGAAGGAAAAGGTTGGACCAGGGAAGGGACACCTGGAATGCTGGGCAGGTGGGGTAGATGGCGGTATTCAGCGAGCCAGTTAGGGCGGGCTCACTGCGCAGGCGATGTCTGAGCCCAGGCAAGAGGAGGCCGCCTGGAGGACAGAGCAGCCAGTGCTAGGGCCTGGGGGCGGGAGCCTGTTGGAAGAAGAGAAGGAAGGCAGGGTGGCCGGAGGAAGTCAGAGAGCAGGGGTGGCACCTCCAGGGCACCTGGAGCCTAGGAAGGCTTTGGTTTTTTGGGTTTTTTAATGGCGACGCGTGGCTTGCGGCATCTTAGTTCCTCAAGCGGGGATGGAACCCGTGCCCCCTGCAGTGGAAGCGTGGAGTCTTAACCACTGGACCGCCAGGGAGGTCCCGGGAAGGCTTTGGTTTTGACTCTGAGCAGGGTGTGGAGCAGGGGAGAGACCTGGTCTACTTCAGTTTCAACTGTGTCATCTGACTGCTGTGGAGGACAGACTGGAAGGGGAAGTGGGTGGCTGGGAGGGACAGGCTGGGGGCAGGGAGGCCAGCCGTGGACAGGAATCCAAGTGGAGGTGATGATGGCTGCAGGCCAGGGCAGTAGCAGTGGAGGAGGTGAGGCGGGGTTGGATTCGGAATCTGTTTAGAAGGTAATAGGAACGCAGTTTCCTCACGGAATGGTGGTGAGGTTGAGAGGAAGGGAGGGGTCAAGGCAACTCCAGGGGTTGGTGACACGTTTGGGGACTTCACAGCTTTCTCTGGGCAGTGGTGCCTGAGCCCCGGATCCCCGTGCCCCTGAGAGAAGACCCCCTCCTCCTCCACCCCACCCCAAGCCCCAACTTCCCAGCATTCCTGAGAATAGAAATCTGACGGAATATTTTATGGCTGTTGATGTGAAGAATGTGTTACATCTGTACGCCACCATTCTCTCCGCGTTTGCAGCCACACCTGCAGTCAGCACCTTGCCTGCATCCACGGGTCTGCCCCCTTGTCCTGACCCGTGTCCGGTAGCACGTGTGCCTCCCTCCCTGCCACCACATCTCCACCACTGCTGTCTCCCGGGCCTTACATCATAGGAATCAGCGTGAGGTTGCCAGAGAAAGTCAGAAACACGGCCCTGGATGATGTGGTCCTGAACGGGGACACTAACAAAAGAAATGCTCACATATTGAGGTGTGGGGAAGTCATGCTGGCTTATACCTGAGTTAGCTTGAATTTGATGCTAACTGGAACAGCCTGTTTGTGGCCCATCGAACATACACTGTACATCTGCTTTAATTATTAGAGAAAAGGGTACGTTGACCAGAAGAATGTCCACATTAAAAATAAAGATTAGGGACTTCCCTGGTGGTCCAGTGGCTAAGACTCCTCGCTTCCCATGCAGGGGGCCCGGGTTCGATCCCTGGTCAGGGAACTAAATCTCACATGCTGCAGTTAAGAGTTCACATGCCGCAACTAAAAATCCTGCAGGCTGCAACTAAGACCTAGCACAGCCAAATGAATAAATAAATAGAAGATTAAGTGCCTCTCTTCCTGGGACGCCAATGCTGGTGCTCCTTCGATGATAAGTCTCACTTACCAGGTGCCAAGGCCATACTGACTCTCTGTGTACATGCTGATCTGTATTTTTGAAACCATGAAGGAATGTATCCCTGACTTGTTTGATGTCCTTTGTTCTGACAAGGCATAAAACTGTGCTGAAAGCCATGCTTCTCCGGAGCAGTCCCTCAGAGTCATCTGAGAGGCTGTCTTCTGGGCTATAGTCCTCAGTTTGGCTCAAATAAAACTCTTTTCAATTCCTCTTATAGATTGTGTATTGATTATTATTATTATTATTATTTATTTTTTTTTTTTGGTACTTGGGCCTCTCACTGTTGTGGCCTCTCCCATTGTGGAGCACAGGTTCCAGACGCGCAGGCTCAGCGGCCATGGCTCACGGGCCCAGCAGCTGCGCAGCATGTGGGATCCTCCCGGACCAGGGCACGAACCCGTGTCCCCTGTATCGGCAGGCGGACTCCCAACCACTGCGCCACCAGGGAAGCCCAGTATTGATTATTTTCATAGACAACACCAACACCTGGAAACCCCCTTTAATGACCTCCAAAGCCTCCCAGATGACATGGGAGCAGAGAACCTCAAAGTGTGTGCCTGGCCACAGACCACCCGGCTGCCCGGGGCTGCTGAGACTGGAACCCGGTTTAGAAGATGCCAAAGCCTGTGCTGCTGCCACTCCACGTACACTGCCCCCCTTCTGGGGCAGAGAAAGATGACAGAGTAGGAAAAATAAAAGTACCAGACACTTAGCGGAAGACACAACAGGTGAGCAATCATCTGATTTATAAAAAGAGGCAACGAATTTTTTCTTAATTGAAGTATAGTTGATTTACAATGTTGTGTTAGTTTCTGGTGTACAGCAAAGTGACAACAAATGTTTAAATGATACAAAATAGCATTTTCAAAACAAAGAGTAACTGTATTTAACCATACTCAGCTCATAACAGAGCAAGAGGGTTAGTGGAATAATCATTCATGCTGGGACTTCCCTGGTGGCGCAGCGGTTAAGAATCCACCTGCCAATGCAGGGGACACGGGTTTGAGCCCTGGTCCGGGAAGATCCCACATGCCGCAGAGCAACAGAGCCCGTGTGCCACAACTACTGAGCCTGTGCTCTAGAGCCCACAAGCCACAACTACTGAGCCCGCGTGCCACAACTACTGAAGCCTGTGCGCCTAGAGCCCGTGCTCCGCAACAAGAGAAGCCACCGCAATGAGAAGCTCGCGCACCACAACGAAGAGTAGCCCCCGCTCACCGCAACTAGAGAAAGCCCGTGCGCAGCAACGAAGATCCAACGCAGCCAAAAATAAATAAATGTATTTTTAAAAAAATCATTCATGCTATAGCACTTGTTTAATGAACTGGCGACAGAGGAAGTTGGTCTAAGGAAGCAGAGAGGAAGGGAGGGGTTCAGGGCCCTGTCCTGTCAGTTTGTGTTGTTGTCCGAAGAGAAATGAGAAGTCATAGCCCGGTCACCCCCAGGCAGACAGACACACCACCCTTTATACCCCGAGTCTCCAGCCTTCCCCCAGGAAGAGGCATGGGGAGGGGAAGGCGGGTGAGGCTGTTTCTGACACATGCAGGGGAGTCAGTTGTAAACAATCCCTGGAGAAGGCGGCTTTGGGCCCCGGTGAGTCACTCCTCTCTGCTGGGCCTGCCTCCCCGTGGCCAGGCCCCACCGCTGCTGGCCTCACTTGGGCCGGGCGGGCTGATTCCTTAAACACTGGCTGACTGAGTCAGCCCTGGAGGGGTCCCACCAGGGCCTGAGCCCAGCTGCCAGCCCTAGTCACACTGTGAGGCCATTGCTGGCCGGCATGGGGGGTCAGGCCACCGTGGGCCATCCTCCCTGCCCTGTGAGATTTCACGCTCCACACAGCTCCAGGCCACCAGGCTGCCTGCGTTGGCTCCCTTCCCGTCCTGGTCTTGGCACTGGGCCCTCACCCAGGGTTAAACATTAGTAGCAGATTATCAGTCCAGGGTCAGGGGGAGGGTGGAATTACACTTTCACCAGCGTCCCCTCTGCTGGAGCCACCAGTGCCCGCCCCTGCCAGACAATGCCCGTGGAGGAGTTTGTGGCCGGCTGGATCTCTGGTGAGACACTTTTCTTCCTTCTGTCGTAGTAACCCCAATTACGGGTCATTTCCTGGGGAAGGTGGGTGACATAGGAGGAGCTGAAGCCCAAGTCCTGGTGGCCTTGGAGCACCCAGAGCCAGCCGTCCTGGAGCCTCCTGGGAGTTGCTGGAGAGGAGAGGAGAGGCGGGGGCTGCTGCCCAGTCCCAGGCTGCCCCCTCAACAACCTGGATACCTGCCAAGTGCCCAGGTGCCACGCTGAGCGCTCTCCCAGACTCACCTGCACTGCCGGAGCCACTCTCCAGGGCTCAGAAAGGAAGTTCACCTTGGACCTCACCTGCTCTCCTGCATTCCCCTTTGGGCCTCTGCCCTACCTGGCAACGTGCCCTGAGGTCAGCTGTGCTGTGGACCCAGTCCAGCATCCGGGTGACATTTCTCTCTGGAGAAAGAGACATCCGAACCTGCCTCCCAGGGCTGTGACCTCACCGAAAGCTTGGGGACCAGCGTCCGCTATGTAGGGCGGGACCAGGAGGTGGGGAGACGCTGGGGGCTGGGCCCTCCTCCCCTGGTGCCAGTAAAACTCCTCTAAGGGGTCCTCCCTGGTGGCTCAGTGGTTGAGAATCCTCCTGCCAATGCAGGGGACACGGGTTCGAGCCCTGGACCAGGAAGATCCCACATGCCGCGGAGCAACTAAGCCCGTGCGCCGCAACTACTGAGCCTGCGCTCTAGAGCCCGTGGGCCACAACTACTGAGCCCGGGAGCCACAACTACTGAAGCCCGCGCGCATAGAGCCCGTGCTCCGCAACAAGAGAAGCCACTGCAGTGAGAGGCCCGTGCACCGCAACGAAGGTAGCTTCCACTCACCGCAACTAGAGAAAAGCCAGTGTGCGTGCAGCAACAAAGACCCAACACAGCCAAAAACAAATAATTAAAAAATAAATTAATTTTTAAAAAAAGACTCCTTTAAGGGCCCCCAGCTCCGCACTGCTGGCTACGGGGCAGAGCGCTGGGAGGGCCGGTCCTGCACCAGGGCCCTGCCCTGGACAGCAGAAGGAGGGAGCAGAGCCGGCAGCGAGGCAGGAGCCCCGGAGTCCCCCAGTTACATAAGTCAGCAGGATGCTCGGGTGTCAGGTCTGGGCGAGGGCACCGGGTGCCTGGGGTTGGCTTCTCCCTCCTCCTGTGCGCCCTCCAGATAGGGCCAGGGTTCTCGCCGCTGTCCCCTGTCCCCACACCTTCCCAGCCCAGCGCCTGGAGTGGAGGAGGGTGCCAGGGGCAGCTGGCGTTTCTTTGGGGTCTGGCAGGCAAGCCCTGCCCCGCTTCCTCCTGCCTGAATCCCGCTCCCCTCTGGATACAAACTTGCTTCCTCGGCCTGGCCCGAGGGTCCTCACTCATAGCACCTTCTTGTCACCACAGGAGCTCTGGGCTTGGTCTTGGGACACCCCTCTGACACTGTAAAGGTGAGTCTAGGGGAGGCACCTGAGGAATGAAAGACGTCGCCTGAACCAGACCTCAGGGAGAGAGCAGGGCCTGGCTGACCGAGGCTCTCTCCCGCTTCTCCTGCCCTGCTGGCATCCCGCAGGATGCCCAGCCTGCCCACCTGCTCTGTCCTCCCTGTCCAGGTGAGGCTGCAGACCCAGACCACATACCGGGGCATCATGGATTGTATGGTCAAGACTTAACCGCCACGACTCGGTGGGTGGCCGGCTTTTGGGGGGGCTTTGGGGCGGGAGACCTCTGGGCAGTCGGTGCCAGCTTCCTTCTCCGCTCCCCGCCCACAGAGCTCTGCCCATGGAAGAGAGAAAGAAGACCCAAATCTGGGGCCACTGGGGGGCTGAGCAGTAGCTTAATGTCCCCAAAGCGGAGCTGAGGCCACCCCCAGCCTTAGCCTGCTTCCACCTCCCTGTGGCCAGGCCCAGGAGCAGTTTCCAGCCAGAGGAGGCCCTGCCAGGCCCAGAAAGGGCAAGGGTGAGGCTCCCACAGCACCCACCCAGCTAGCATCCCGTGTCTCTCTGCAGCTCCTGGGCTTCTTCAAGGGAATGAGCTTCCCCATCGCCAGCACAGCTGTGGTCAACTCTGTCCTGTTCGGGGTCTACAGCAACGCCCTGCTGGCACTGACAGCCGTCGCCCACCAGGAGCGGCGGGCCCAGCCGCCCAGCTATACGCACGTCTTCATAGCCAGCTGCACAGGGGGGTTCCTGCAGGCGAGGGGGCGGCACGGGGGCACGTGCACACCCTGGGGCAAGCGCACGCGCTCGTGGTCACATACACAGGCACAGGCACGGTGACGGCCAGTTCACTCCTTGCCCTCCCAGCCCCCTCTGGCGACCCCAGACCTTGCCGAGGGGAACACGAGTTGCTGTGGGAGAGTGGCCTGCTCCTGGCTGCTTCCCGTGACCCTGACTGGCTGAGCTGTGGCCTTCCAGGCTGCAGGTCTGGAGGGGAGGGTCATGGAGAACAGAGGGGGGCAAAAGGTAGAGAGAGCTGGGGTGGGGGGGAGACAGCGCCAAGAGGATGTGATGGAGAAGCAGTTGATGCCACCCTCTGAGGCTGGCAGGGTTTGCCCTCCTCTGGAGGGGTCTGCTTCCACCTGTGAGCCTCACCCGGGGCCTGTCCACAAATCTCGCTGGGAGAGGCTCAGGGTGTTATAATCATTAAGTGACTCTAATCATTTGGTTCTGGTCTTTGTTCTCAGCGCTTAAGGACTGGGCTTTCGAGGGGTGGGGTGCAGGGAAGAGGGGCCTCCAGGCACCAGGGGGATCCCCAGCTAAGTGAGGACCTGAGCTCAGAGGCAGAGGGCGTGCGCCTGGCTCCATCCCACAATCCAGCCCGTGCCCTAGGTCACCCTCTACTCGACACCTGCCCTGATGCTCCTGTACACATCCCAAGGCAGAGAGCAAGGACAAAGGACAGAGTTAGGAGCTCACTAAATGAATTCATCATTCATGAGGCCCCAAAGGCCCTGGCTTTGCTTCTGCCCCTCGTGTGGGGGTCATGCCTGCATATTTCCCAAGCCCTGAGACCTGCACCCCACAAAAAACAACGAAGAGAAGCAGCCCCCAGGCTAAGTGGCCTCAGTTAGGCTCAGCCGGGCCCAGCTCCTCCGTCCTCCTCCCCTCTGGCTCCTCGGAAAGCAGGACAGATGGCAGAACTGGGGCCTGTCGGGTCACTGATGACGATGGGGCCCAGGGACCAGCTGGAGCCCCGTTTGCCACCAAGCGCACGGCTCTGGTTAACAGGGTCTTGGAACGGACAGTGTATTTTCACGTGGAGGTGGCGAGGAAGACTAGCACGGGGCAGGGAGTGACAACCTCTTTTGTGTGCAAAAGTTGCTTGTGGCTCGGCTAAGGCTGACACCGCTGTACAGAGCAGCAGCATCTGATGTCCCCACTGCCCCTGTGGGCACAGGATGGGAAGGGGAGGGGCCGTAGCCCACCCAGCCATTTTCTCACCCCCAGGAGCAGCCCTCAGCTCAGCACTGCCCGCAGGCTCTGCTGGGAGGGTGCCATCAGGGCGCCATCTCACGGGGTGGGGGGGACCCCAGCCCACTGCCCTTCCTGCAGGGGAGGAAATAAGCAAACTGCCACCCTCCAAAGATCACCGGAGCCAACCGCCAGCCTCCACCGCCATCAGCCAGCTCCGGGGCTGAGGAACTGAGCTCGTGTACCTTCCACGAAAGAAAAAAGCCAAAAACCACATAAGTCCATAAATGATATGCTAACCTCAGCTTGGACCTCAATTCTCACCTGAACTTTCACAGCTGATCTTGACCTAGTTGTGTCCCTGACCCACACCTCGGCCCCTCCCCACAACCTCCCTCCACGTCCCCGGCACCAACATTACCCGGAATCTGTCCGGGTAATGTCCGCCCCAACCAGGTGATAAAGTTCAAGGATCCGCAGATCCCACCCTGTCACCCACCTTCTGCTGGGACACTAGTGCTTGGGGGTTTGTAAGAGGCACTTCTCCACCCAGGGGCCTCTGAGAGGTGTCCTGCAGGAGGTGGGGAAGGGGGAATCTATGAAGTTGAGGTGCCCTCCTTACCCCCTGGGGAGGGGTCAGTCCCCTGCTGTTTCGTGGGCACAGACTGAAAGACTGAATCCTTATTTTTGAACCTGAGCCACTGCAATGAAAGCGCCGAGTCCTAACCCCTGGACTGCCAGGGAGTTCTCTTTCTTAAGTACCTGTCTCAATTCCCTTTCTTGCATGCCAGCAAGTTCGGCCGAGGGGAGGGGCAGTGTCCCTTGCTGTCAGGGGCCTGATGCTAAGGGAGGGGGCACTGGCCCATTCCCCAGTGCGCGTGGGAGAGGCTGAGAGCGGGTGAGATTCTGAAGGAAGATTCTGCCCTGTCTGCCCACTGCCTTCCCCCCATTAAGATCAGAGGGGGGGACTGTTCCCGTCCAAAGCTCCACCCAAGCCCTTCCTGCTTCTCTCCCTACAGGCCTACTGCTTGGCCCCTCTTGACTTCATCAAAGTCTGGCTACAAAACGAGACAGAGCCCAAGGGGAAGTCAGGGAGCCCCCCCCACCCCAGTACCAGGGGCCCGTGCACTGCACGGCCTCCATCTTCCAGGCCGAGGGGCCCCGGGGGCTGTTCCGGGGAACCTGGGCCCTGACGCTGCGGGACAACCCCACCCTGGGAATCTATCTCGTCACCTATGAATGGCTGCGTCGCCAATTCACGCAGGATGGCCAGAACCCCAGTAAGTGAAGTGGCATGAGAGGGTGGAGGACAGAGAGGAGTGGGGGAGGGGAGCTGGGCGGAGCCCTGGAGGATGGGGAGGGAGCCCGCGGGTGTAGGAGGATGCCTCGGTCCTGGGTCTAACCCCCCTCACCCCCAGTTCCTCTACCCCAGGCTTGGGCACAGTGCTGGTGGCAGAGGCCTTTGCCTGTGTCACCTCCTGGGTCACAGCCACCCCCTTAGACGTGATCAAGTCCCGGATGCAGATGGCGCGGCCGAGGCAGAGGGTGCACCGGGGGCAGCTGGACGGCATGGTGAGCAGTGCCTGGTGGGAACAGCTGGACTTCTTCTTCCGGGGGCTCAGCATCAACTGTGCCCGTGCCTTTCCTGTCAACGCCGTCACCTTCGTCAGCTACGAGTACCTCCTCCACTCCCGGGCCTGAGCCTGGCTGGGTGACGAGCTCCCCAGTGAGACCACTGCCCACCTGCCCAGATTGGAGGCCAAGCTGAAAGCACCAGCTTGTGATTCTGGTGCGAGAGGCTGAGCCCCTCTTTATCAAGGCACCTCCAGCACGCAGAGGGGGCTGGGGAGACGCCTTGGGGAGCAGGAGGCCTGGAGACCTGGATGCCACCCAGATTCCAGGGCTGGCGTGGGCCTCCCAGCAGCATGTGCCTTCGTTCCTTTGCTTCCTGGGTCTGTGAAGTAAACTCACAGCCAGTGGCGCTGGTGACATTCCAGCCCGCACACTCGCAGAGCTTCTGCTTGGCTACCTGGTGCTGACCGCCTAGCTCCCGGGATTCCGGTGACACATCCTCACCTGCCTCCCCGTTCACTTCCTTTCAAACCTCTCCCCGCAGGACTTGAGGGTAGCCCGGTCTCCTCTAGTCCAGAATCCTTCAGTGGCTCCGTCACCCTCGGGAAAAAGCCCAAACTCCCCCTCCTCCTGGCCTCCCCTTCCCCCCAGCTTGCTTCTCCCTCAGTTCTCAGGCAGCCCAGTCCTGCTTGAGGTCCCTGAACAAGCTGTGCCCTCGCCTCCCACCTCGAAGGTCCGTTCCCTCTGGGCCAGCAGCGGGCAGTGCCTGCAGGGTGACCCCCATCCCTGGGGCTGAGCGGCTCCAACCCCGGCTGAGCACTGTCTCCTGGAGCCCTTCCTCAGCTCACCTCCTCCTGCCCGGAACTGACTCTGGGGTCTGCAGACCTCTCTGCTCGCCCCCATGCCTTGATCATAGCCCTCGCCTGTGCTTTATTATGGTTGTGGGTTTACTTCTCAGCTTCCCAGTTAGACTGGGTGCTCCCTGAGGTCAGGGCTCACACTTCTGATCGTTTCCCAGCACGGAGCCCAGTGCTCGAAGCAGCCCATTAAGTGCTTGTTAAATGAAGTGCACTTCCGACCTCTGGCCCCCGAATCCAATCACCACACCCCTGTCTCCATTGACAGGTTTGCCTGTCCGGGCCCCTCTCGGGCTCTCCAGGGCAGTAGTGTCTGCCTTGCCCATCAATGGCACTTGTTTTCTTTACCTGTCTTAACTGCTAAATAAATGGGAATTAAAAACTGGCTGAGGGCTTCCCTGGTGGCGCAGTGGTTGAGAGTCCGCCTGCCGATGCAGGGGACACGGGTTCGTGCCCTGGTCCGGGAAGATCCCACGTGCCGCGGAGCAACTAAGCCCGTGAGCCATGGCCGCTAGGCCTGCGCGTCCGGAGCCTGTGCTCCGCAACGGGAGAGGCCACAGCAGTGAGAGGCCCGCATACCGCAAAAAAAAAAAAAAAAAAAAAAAAAAAAAAACTGGCTGAAATTGTTCACTTAATTGGCAATCAAGTGAGCAGAGTTTGTACCCACTCATGTCCTGATGTGGTCTGAGATCAAACTGGGCCCCCCTCACGGTGACCTGAACGCCTGGAATTCCTGCCATTTACTGGGACTCCGTATAAAAAGCATCACGGTGTTATCATCACAGTTTGCACAGGAGGCGGCCTTGGCTCAGGGACGGTATGTAACCCAGCCCAGGCCTCGCACGGCTGGTGTGTCACACAGCTCGCCTGGATGCATCTGAGCCTCCGCCTCCAGAGCCTTGTTGCTCTGCTACCCTGCTCCACCTGGGGCCTGTGACAGTCCCCCACGAGTCACCTAAGTTCAGTTTCACGCGGGCTCGACGTACAGCGTCAGCGTCCCCACGTACTCCTCGGAGCTCTTGTTTACTGGATCGCGTGTCACAGACGGTGGCATTCTTCCCTTCTTCCATCGTCATAGCGTGGCCGCAGGGCATGTGGCTGCAGAGCGAGGCTCCGTTCCCCTCAGTGGGAACTTGTGCTTGGGTTCTTGCTAGAGAAATGTGAGCAAAAGGGACGCCTGCAAATTGCCCATCGCTTGCTCAAAAGGAGATTCCTGACTGTTGGCTGGAAATGGTGACCCCTGGGGGCCACTGCTGAGGATACAGGAGGCGCTTGGAAGCCAGGGACTCTGGGAGCACAGCTGACCGTCCACCCTGGGCTGCTGCCTTCTGACGTCTCTGTAGACTTCGCCCGAACTAACACACAGTAGGTAAGGGTCTGCCCATTTCGAGGTCAGGGGTGATCCCAGCGTGGCCCATGGAGCAGTAGCATGAGGACTTCCTGGAAGGGGTTAGTAATGCAGAATCCCGGGTCCCACCCTGGACTGAATCAGAATCTCTGAGGTCGGGGCCCAGGAATCTGCATTGTACAAAGCTCTCCCTGTGACTTTCACACACGTTAAAGTTTAATGTGTGTGAAATGGTATTCTGCACTCTATGACATAAATCACAGCAAGATCCTTTTTGACCCACCTCCTAGAGAAATGGAAATAAAAACAAAAATAAACAGATGGAACCTAGTGAAACTCAAAAGCTTTTGCACAGCAAAGGAAAGCATAAACAAGACGAAAAGACAGCCCTCAGAATGGGAGAAAATATTTGCAAATGAAGCAACTGACAAAGGATTAATCTCCAGAATTTTCAGGTAGCTCATGTAGCTAAATATCAAAAAAAACCAAACAACCCAATCCAAACATGGGCAAAAGACCTAAATAGATATTTCTCCAAAGAAGATATACAGTTTGCCAACAAACACACGAAAGAACACATGCTCAACATCACTAATCATTAGAGAGATGAAAATTAAAACTGCAATGAGGTATCACCTCACACCAGTCAGAATGGCCATCATCAAAAAAACCTACAAACAGGACTTCCCTGGTGGCGCAGTGGTTAAGAATCCGCCTGCCAGTGCAGGGGACACGGGTTTGGGCCCTGGTCTGGGAAGATCCCACACGCTGCGGAGCAACTAAGCTCATGTGCCACAACTACTGAAGCCCGCACGCCTAGAGCCCGCACTCTGCAACAAGAGAAGCCACCGCAATGAGAAGCCCAGGCACCTCAACAAAGAGTAGCCCCTGTTCACCGCAACTAGAGAAAGCCTACGCACAGCAACAAAAAAGACCCAACGTAAACAAAAAAAAAAAAAAAGAAGAAAGAAAAAAAATCTACAAACAATAGATGCTGGAGAGGGTGTGGAGAAAAGGGAACCCTCTTGCACTGTGGGTGGGAATGTAAATGGATACAGCCACTATGGAGAACAGTATGGAGGTTCCTTAAAAAACTAAAAATAGAACTACCATACCACCCAGCAATCCCACTACTGGGCATATACCCTGAGAAAACCACAATTCAAAAAGAGTCATGTACCACAATGTTCATTGCAGCTCTACTTACAATAGCCAGGACATGGAAGGAACCTAAGTGTCCATCGACAGGTGAATGGATAAGAAGATGTGGCACATATATACAATGGAATATTACCCAGCCATAAAAAGAAACAAAATTGAGTTATTTGTCGTGAGGTGGATGGACCTAGAGTCTGTCATACAGAGTGAAGTAAGTCAGAAAGAGAAAAACAATTACCGTATGCTAACACATATATATGGAATCTAAAAAAAAAAAAATTGGTTATGAAGAACTTAGGGGCAGGACAGGAATAAAGATTCAGAGAATAAAGATGTAGAGAATGGACTTGAAGACATGGGGAGGGGGAAGGGTAAGCTGGGACAAAGTGAGAGTGGCATGGACTTATATATACTACCCAATGTAAAATAGATAGCTAGTGGGAAGCAGCCGCATAGCACAGGGAGCTCAGCTCTGTGCTTTGTGACCACCTAGAGGGGTGGGATAGGGAAGAGATATGGGGATATATGTATACGTATAGCTGATTCACTTTGTTATAAAGCAGAAACTAACACACCATTGTAAAGCAATTATACTCCAATACAGATGTTAAAGAAAAAAAAAAGAAATGGTGTTCTGGATGCTTCTCTTTAAAAAATATTTATTATTTTATTTATTTATTTATTTTGGCTGCACTGGGTCTTAGTTGCAGCACGAGGGAGCTTCATCGAGGCATGCGAACTTCTTAGCTGCAGTATGCGGACTCTTAGTTGTGGCATGCAGGGTCTAGTTCTCCCACCAGGGATCAAACACGGGCCCCCTGCATTGGGAGCATGGAGTCTTACCCACTGGCCCACCAGGGAAGTCCCTGGATGCTTCTAATAGAAGAAATACGCTGCTCATTCTAGCTGAGGAAGTTATGAGTCTGATGGAAGTGACTCAGACTCCAGTTCTGGTGGCCTCCACTCCCGCACAGATCCAGGAAGCCTATGTTCCTGGTGTGAAAGAACAGAGTCTGTTTGAGACAGTCACTGCCCTTTCTGTGCCCCATTTTCCTCTGAGATCCCTTCCAACTAGTCCATCTTTGGGCCCCAGTGGCCAGTCCAGGACCACCACGGTGCCAGGGATTTTAGGCCGGACACAGCAGAGCTGGGGAGCAGTCACTGGAATATCTCGGGGGAGTTGGTGGCTGGTTCAAAGGGAGCAGACAGTTTGCATGTGAAACAGAAGGTGGCTCTTAGAAACGGGGCAAGGAGGGATCAGGAGGTCAGAGTGGACCTCTGTAGTTTGTCATTTCTCACCACATTACCAGTTAGCAAGAGAATAACATTTAAAAATCCTTTTTTGGGGCTTCCCTGATGGCGCAGTGGTTGAGAGTCCACCTGCCGATGCAGGGGATGCGCGTTCGAGCCCCGGTCTGGGAAGATCCCACATGCCGCGGAGCGGCTGCGCCCGTGAGCCGTGGCCGCTGAGCCTGCGCGTCCGGAGCCTGTGCTCCGCAACGGGAGAGGCCACAACAGTGAGAGGCCCGCGTACTGCAAAAAAAAAAAAATCCTTTTTTGATTTTGTTTTAATTAAATCCTTTTGGGGGCAGAAATGATGCCTGTAAGCTTGCCTTTGCACTGCTGGGCATGGGTTTCTGTCTCCTCTCTCTGGTTCTGTCCAGAGGCATCTGTGCAGGGCCTGGAGCTCCTTTTCTTTATGCACCTCATTAGAACCAGAGAGGATGGCCGGCACCCCTCGGGCCGTGCAGTCGCAGGCCTGAGTTGCTTCCACTGGCCTATGGCAAGGGCTGCTAGTTGGGCCCAGAGAACAATGCTGCAGTGAGGTGAGGGTTAAGCGTGGCACGATTAGTGAGAAAACAGCTCACTCCTCTTGGAAAAGAAGATGGAAAGACAAACAAAGATCAGGCAGGAAATGGCCAAAGATATTTTAAAAAGCCAGATGTTTTCACATCAGCAGGGTCTCAGAATACGCCTGTTAAATTCCTTAAGGAATTAACAGATGTTATTAGAGGTCATCATTACTTGAGACTCAGGGACGAGTCCCTGAGAGCTAGGCAATAGTAAATGAACCTGCTTTGAGGTTGAAAACGGGGGTGGTGTCTGAGGGTGACACGTGAAGGTTTTTTTTTTTTTTTTTTTAAATACATTTATTTATTTATTGGCTGCATTGGGTCTTTGTTGCTGTGCACGGACTTTCTCTCGTTGCGGTGAACGGGGGCTACTCTTTGTTGCAGTGCGCAGGCTTCTCATTGTGGTGGCTTCTGCTTCTCTTTGTTGCAGAGCACAGGCTCTAGGCACGTGGGATTCAGTAGTTGTGGCACACAGGCTCAGTAGTTGTGGCTCATGGGCTCTAGAGCGCAGGCTCAGTAGTTGTGGCACAGGGGCTTAGTTGCTCCGCGGCATGTGGGATGTTCCCGGACCAGGGCTCGAACCTGTGTCCCCTGCATTGGCAGGCGGATTCTTAACCACTGCGCCACCAGGGAAGTCCCACATAAAGGGTGTATAACTTGGGCAAACATGTTAAATAGTGTCTCATTGGACTGGTGTCATCGAATGTTATACTTATTTTTACAGCACCGATCACAGTAGGAGAAATTGCAGGAGACTAATTTACATGTATAGTGATATGAGGGCTACATGTGTCTAAAGTAACTAGATTCCAAACCATTATAACATGATTTTTAAAACCATTGCTAACTTTTCAAGAAGTAAGGGAAATTCCCAAAGACCCCTTCAAAACAAGGAAGTGAGTGTAAACCGCGTGTTGGAACTGTGCAGCCCTTGGGGCAAATGCTAACACTGCAGCCTTGAAGACTAAAGAAACACGCAGAAGACTAGACTTTGACCCAGACATTAAGGTAGCTGAACCCAAGATTCATAAATTAAGTCAAGATCCTGGAAGGGGCTATACCTTTAGTGAAAGACTAGACCAGGAAACCTCCACCCACCAGTAAAGGGAACCTACAAAGAAAACTGCCTCTCCCTGTGGTGGGAAAAAATTAAGAATAAGATGGGCTCCTGTGAACCAAGGTACCTGCTACCACACTGTCCTTCAGCTCTGGGACACCTTCCCCCGCCGGAAATTAATTTATCATGATGGTAGTGCCACCTTGTGTCTGGAAGGAGTAACGACAGGCTTTTCTAAAGGAGGGCCCCCAAATCAGGATCTTCAGGTTTTCCAGGGATTAAATGCAATCAATAAAAAAATTCCCACGACAAAAAAGCGACCAGACCCACAAGGAAAAAAGAGCCACCATGAATTCAGGAGAAACAAAAGCAACAGATTTATCCCCCCAGAGATTGCAGATGTTAGATTTATCAGATACAGAATGTAAAATAACCGTGCACAAAATATCTAAATATATAAAAGAATTAAAAGAGAAGAAACAAGACAGTATAAAAATGACTGTATAGATATATTTTTCTTTTTTTTTGGCTGTGCTGCACAGCTTGTGGGATCTTAGTTCCCTAACCAGGTATTAAACCCAAGCCACAGCAGCAGTGAAAGCGCCAAGTCCTAACCACTGGACAACCGGGGAATTCCCTGATTATGTATATTTAAAAAAAAAAAAAAGAAAAAGAATTGTCACAGCTGAAGAGAATTGGGAGGTAGATTGGGAGAAATTAGAGCACAATGCAGAGATAAAAAAAAGATGGGGAACCAATCTTGCTGCTTTGGGGCTCTCTGGATCCCGTTCATCATCTTCTCAAGACTGCTGCTGCTGCTGCTGAATATAATAGTAATAATAACAATAATATCTAACCCATATATAGTGCTTAAAATAGTGCCTGGCAAGTAGTAAACATTTTATAAATATTAATTTGTTTAATTCTCATGACTGACCCATATTATTTCTGCCTCTTAGGAACAGGGACTGTGTCTTATGCATCTTTGCTGCCCTGGAGCCCTGAATGCCTTCTGAACATAGAAACTTATAAATCAACTGAAATAATGCACATAATTTCTTTGTCCCCCATTTTGCATGTGGCAACACCTGCAAAATTGGATAGGACTGCCTGACCTTGATAAAAAAAATTAGGTCTATTGGGAATAGCCGAAGTCCTCTTCGCCTCCTCTGGCTCCTTACACCTTATGCCCAGTGCATGAGCAAGTCCTACCAACAGCAGTAGCTTCCTAACTTACTTGGTTTTCCGGTTTCTACTTTTGCTCCCTACCTTGCCATGTATTCTTCACACAGCAACTAGAATTAGATTTTTTCAAACATAAAACATATCATGTTCCTCCTTTGTCTAAATCTCCCCACTCCCCCCCCCCCAAAAAAATGAATCTTCCTGTCTCACTTCCAATGAAATGTAAGTGCTGCCAGCTCAGAGGTCCCTGCCCACTTCTCTGCCTTCCTCCTCTGCTTGGCCTTCTCTCATTTTCTGTTTCTTAAACCTGTCAAGCGGTTTCTAACCTTAGATATTTGTACCTGCTGTTCCCTTTGCAGAGAACACTCTTCCTTTGGAAGAATGGGTGTTCCCTTCTAATCAGTCACAACTCCCCCCCAACATTTCCCCGACTCCCCTCTCCCAGTCACTCTCTAGGACATGGTCGTTTTATTTTCATCTTGGCACTTATTGCTGTCCAAAATCACCGTGTTTATTTCTTTGTCTTTTCTTTATCCCCTCTACCAGAAAGGAAGGGTTTAGCAAGGAGGATCCTCTCTGTCTTGTTCAGCACTAGCTTCAGGTCCCAGAACAGGACCTGCTCCACAAGCAAAGCGTTCAGTAAATACGGCTTGAATGAGCCCATGGAGCCACCCACCAAAAGGTAAGTACGATACACGATGTCAATGCAAGAAAAGAAGAGATGACTGGTGGCTTTTTCTTTATGGCTGCGCTGCATGGCTTGCAGGATCTTCGTTCCCTGATCAGGGATCGAACCTGGGGCCCAAGCTGTGAGAGCACCGAGTCCTAACCATTGGACTGCCAGGGAATTCCCTTTTTTTGGGGGGGACTGGTAGCTTTAAAAAACAAGCTCTGAAAAGAAGTCAGCAAGGAAACCCTGTGCTCTATCCTGCTCCTCCAACAGGAATACAACACCTGAGAACAGATTGCTTATCTACCCCTCGGTTGCTTTGGTCAGGCCTTTAGAGATCATGTAGCTTTTGGCTTCAACATTTAAAAAGAGATATGTCGAAACTGGAATGACTTCAGAACAAGGACAATTTGAATGAATACACGTGGGACTTCCCTGCTGGTCCAGTGGTTAAGAATCCGCCTTCCAATGCAGGTTTGAGCCCTGGTCGGGAAGCTAAGATCCCACAGCCCTTGGGGCGACTAAGCCCGCGCACTACAACTACTGAGGCTGACGGAGCTCTGCAGCCCGTGCGCCACAACTAAAGAAGCCCGCGACGAAGATCCAGCACAGCCAAAAAAAAAAAAAAAAAAAAGAAGAAGAAAGAAAAAAGAATACAGGTAGGAAAGCAGAATCTGTGGGGAAAGGCTGAATGATCTGGGACCTCAGGCAGAAATGGATAGCCAGCAGGCAGCTTCAGAACTGTTCAAAAGTGAGTGGACAGTGACACACCTCTGTCTCACTGTCGGGCTGCCAGGTGTTGAGGTGGGCAGTGGGGACGATGAGCCAACCTGAAAGAACAGGCGGTCTTTATTCACTGACCGCTACCGTCCGAGAGGCATAAAGAGGCACCAGCCCTCCAGGGGTCCATTTTCCCCAATGGAACAGCACTGGGGGGTGGTCAGAGGACACAGTCTCCTGCCTCTTTACTGACTGTGGGAGTGGGTGGGGAGTGGGGGTAGGGAGGGCCAGAAGTGCTGGGAGTGAAAGGTACTACACGTCGAAGAGGAGGAAGGGTCTCAGCCCACGCCCCCAGTAAGGAGGTGTTGGCGAGGCCCCTGGAAAGCGCCTGAGCTGAGGCCACACAAGGAGGTCCCAGGGCTGGTCTGAGTCCTTGACTGGGATGCTCCCCGGAAAACCACACCGCCCTGGCTTGTGATTCCTGCGGTCATGTAGGATTTCGGCCTGGAGCTGCTCTCCTCAGCAGCCAGAGTCTGTCTGCGTCCAAAGTTCTGGTCCTTTCCAGGTAAGCCATCCTCCTCCCATCCCGCTCCCGTGAGTGATCTGGCTCAAGCCTCCCCATCTGTCACTGGGACCAGTGGGAGTTTCTCTGCCTCTAGGCCTCACGTCTTTGACCCACCCTCCACATCTCAGTGTTCTAGAACCTCACAAATGACCTGTCCCCACCATGAGCGAAACCCTTTGGGGGTGCCCCACCACCAGGCTTGCTGGGCTACAGGCGCCTCCTGCTCCCCGGGCTTCCCCATGCTCTCTGGGGACTGCTGCCCCCTCGCCTGACGCCCTTTTGCCAGGACTATCCTTCCCACTCCTCTGTCTGTCCTTCTGCTGTAGCTCAAAGCTCACCTCCTCCCGAGGCTCCCCAGGGCAACAGCACTGTGCACACGCCTTTATGACGACCCTGAATCACACTCCACTGTCACCGTCTGCAAGGTCCCGCCTGGCAGGGACACCATCTTTGCAACCTTGTCACGCAGGAGGCCTTGCTGAAGAGATGTTGTGAAATGAACACATGAACGAAAAGAAAAAATGAATGGCTATTCCAAATTCTGGCTCCTTTTTTTTTGGCCACTCGGCTCACGGGATCTTAGTTCCGTGACCAGGGATTGAACCCAACCCTCGCCCTCTCAGCAGTGAGAGTGCAGAGTCCTAACCACTGGACCACCAAGGAATTCCCCTGGCTCCTTTTTGTTCCCCTAGAATGTCCCTAGCCTGTCCCTCCTTTCTCAGACACCACCCCTACCATGGCAATCTGAGAGAGAAATCAGAGCAGCAGAAATGTCCCGGGCAACACTTGGGATCTGCCTGTTTGCCCATGAGGGGTCCCCGCGTCCTGCGAGTCCCTCCTGCCAGAGGAAGGGGTTCACTACTGGTCATCCGCAGACAGCCCCGGACAGCCGCACCGCAGCAACCCCCAGCAATCAATTTAAAAAAATCTGAGGTGAAAGTGTTCACCCTTCTCCCATGAAAATAACACCCTGGCCTCTTTTCTGATTAAAAACCTTTATTTCCAGAAGCAGAACGGTTTTTAACACAGAATTCAAGGGCTCGGCCTGTCTGTGAAGCCCGAATTCCACCTTCCCAAGTCCCTGACTCCACAGAGGTTCAGAAACCATGCAGCCTAGCTTCACCCCCTGACAGCCCATCTTTAGACCCTCTTCTCAGGGCTTGGAGAACTTTCGCTCAGAGCTTAGACTTAGTCTCCCAACTTGTCTCCCTTCAACGCCTTTCACAAAAGCTCCATTTCCACGGGAAAGAGACCAGCCCCCAATCTGCCTCCGGAGAGGGCGTTTCCATGGGAAACAGGAGAGGAGGGGCTCCGGCTGGAAGGGCCCTTCACAGGCAGCAGAGTCGCTCCACCTCCTCCTCACAGGCGTAGAAATTTGCAAACAGCTCAGGGCCGGTGCCCTTGCACTCAATCCACCTCCTCAACGTGCCCAGAGCCCGGAGGGCGTCGGCTTTGGTGGGCAGGGGCTCCAAGCCGTCCTCTCCGCCCCCCGCCTGGTCTTCGGTGCCCACCTCCTCTTTGCACACTCCAGACACAGGCTCCTCATCCTCCAGGTCCACAAAACGGGAAAACTCTTCGAGGCTCAGCCCACCGGGGACGGGTGGCATGTCCGAGGCTTTGTGCGGGGCCAGGGCCGTTTTGCCTGGAGCCAGCCCTTCCTGAACAAAGCTGCTCACAATGAGCTGGAGGGGTACCTTGGCCCAGGCCGCTGCTGCCATGTGTAGAGCATCCAGCACTGTGATGCCTGCCCCAGCCTCAGCTAGCGATGTGCCAGCCCTCTCGCTCTGGACGGCAGCCAGCTTGCCCAACAGACGGCGCCGGTAATGGGCCTTAAAGGCCTGGACCACGGAGCTGGGCAGGGAAGGCGTGGTGCTAGCAGTGGACAGAGGCAAGAGCTTCACGTGGCCGAGCCCGGGCAGGCCCGCCAACTCCTCCATCACTCGGGCAGCCAGCAGCAAGGCTACCTGCCGGCCCTGCCGCCCCATGTCCCGATCAAACTGTGCCAACCATTCTGACCAGGGGATGGCCAGGTCGGGGTGGTAGGAGGCGGGCAGGGCCTCACTGCTGACCCCAAAGAAGCATCTTGGGGCAGCCTGGAGCCCACTGACCAACACCCGCCGTTTCTCTGTGCCCCTGCTGTTGGCACAGAGCAGCACCTGTACCCGATCACACACACCCACTCTGCCGGGCACTGCCCGATATAGCAAGGGCACTTCGGCACACCCAAAAATGTCCTCTGGGGAGAAATCTTTAAGAGAGAGCGGCAGCTGGGCCTGGGGCGTGGGAGCTGGGGGAGGCAGCTCAGGGGTGAACGGAGGCGCCACTACATGGCGGGCCCCGAAGCCCACATTGTTTCGGCGTTTCCAGCGGACCAGCCAGCCAATGCTGGGCACAAAGTCCTGGCCCATGATGTCGGCCAGCTCCTTGGCTTTGTGGAGCAGCATGGGCCCCGTCACGTCCCAGGCCTTGGCCTGGGCAATGTGGTACCAGCAGAGCAGAGCCTCATCGATCCCGCTGTACTTGGATTCCCGCTTGCGCTTGCGCAACCGGTTGGCCGTGCCACTACACCAGTCCGCCAGCAGCTTCTCCTTATTCTTGCAGATGCGGGAGATCTGGGGCTGGGAGACCTGGAAGCGCCGGGCCACCTCCGACTGGGACATCTTGGACTCATCCAGGAGTTCCAGCACCTGGATCTTCTCGGCCAGGGACAGGGCGTGAAGCTTCTTCTTGCTGCACAGCTCCATGGCGTCGCCACAGCACCTGTGTGGGGAGGAAACGGTGAGCGGGGGCAACGGTGGAGGCCACTCGTGTCGGGAGAGGAGGTCAGTAAGAAAAGAGATATATGAGGCTGGGAGATAGACTGGCGTGCGGGAGAGGCCAGGGCAGACTGGACCAGCTGGAAGAGGGTGAGGGTACCCTGAGCAGGAGGTGAGAGGGCTGGGCTCAAAGGAAGGGAAATGGCCAGGCTGAGTGAGCAGCGGGCCGGGCACTGGTGGGGAGAGATGACAGAACAGAGCCCAGAGGAAGTGGCCCCCCAGTCAGAGGGAGAAGGGGGTCTGGGCTGGGGTTTGGGGGAGAAGGATGAATAGAGCCGAGGGGACAGCTGCAGAGGCAACAAAGGAGAGTGGACGGGCGAGGACAGGGGGCCTGGGGCCGAGTGGGGCAGCTGGAGGGATAATCAGAGCTGGCGGGGAGGAATCCCCGAGAGGGGAAGGGGGAGGGAGATGATGGCCTAGGCTGGATTTAGATGAAGATGTTCGGGGCAGGGTGGTGGAGTGAATGAACAGAATTGAGGTGACAGGTGTACAGACGACAAAGAGGGACGGATTGGGGGCTGAAGGAGCAAGTCTAATTTGGTGCTGGGTCACGAGCAGGTAAGGCTGGGCCAGGGTCCTGCCTGGAGGGGGAGGAGGAGCACAAGGCCGAAAGGGCAGGTGCACAGGCGACAAAGGGCCAGAGGGGTTGGGAGGCCGCGGGCAGCGAGAGGGGCGGTGTGTCCTCAGCCGGGAGGGTCGTGGCCTGGGAGGGGTACCACGGCCCGGGGACGAGCGTCCGGGACCGAGGCAGGCCGGGAGTCGGGCTCCGCAACCCTGCCGGCCTCTCCCCACGGTGACCCGGGGTCCGTCGGCAGGGCGGACCCAGTCATCCGCCCGCCGGGCCTCCAGGCCTCCCCGCCTCCCCGCCTCCCGCTCCGCACCCACCTCAGGCGCTCGTCCCGCGGCTCCCGCCCCGGCCCCGGCCCGGCTCCCGAGCCGCTATCCCGGCGGCTCCGGGAGAGGAGGGGAGGGACGCGCGGAGCCGACAGAGGGGCTGTGCGGGTGGCGGGCGCGTGCACAGCAGGGCCCCGAGCGCGCCGCCCGCGCCGCCCGCGCCGGGCCCTCTCCCGACAGGGAAGACCGCGGTCCGCAGTTCAGCTCCCACCGCCTCAGCCCCGCCCCGGCCCAATTAGATTGGCCTTCGGTGGCGTCCATCCCGCCCCTGGCTAAGTCTCATTGGCCATCGTGAAAGTGGCGGGTCGCCGGGTCCCCCGGGGGACGGAGCTTCCAGTGCTAAGGGACTGCGAGGCGGATCTGGGACGTGGCGGGAGTCCTGGAGGCGCCGCCAGCCTCAGAAGTCCCGACCCTCGGGGCCTGACGAGACTCTGGGCAGCGTGAACGCCGGAGGTCTTCCTATCCGTGACCCTAGGCAGCTTCCTCATCTGCCAAACAGGTCTAATACCCCTCATTGAGTGGTTTTTTTTAAAAATGGAAGGTTTTAAGCTACACAAAAGATGTTACCATGGACAGCACTGGCCTCACGTCTATCAGCTCGGCTACAATAAACTACTTGTTTGGGACCAGTTCTGGTTTAGGGTGAGAAAAGTTTTTTTTGGCCATGCCACGCAGCATGCGGGATCTTACTTCCCCAACCATGTTTCGAACCCGTGCCTCGGCGTTGGAAGCGTGGAGTCTTAACCACAGGGCAGCTAGGGAAGTCCCAAAGACTTTTATTTAGTTTTGGTACCTGTTGGCAAGATTCTAGTTCCTAAACTCAAGATTTTATATTATTCCCTTCCTTGGTAGCCTTCAGTTCTTTGCAATCAAGTATCGACTTTCTAACGTGGGGTCTCGTGCTCCCCCTTCAGATCTAGCCTGCTTTCCCCTCCCTTCACAGCTCTGACTGGAAGGCTGGGGCCGCAGATGAGTCCCCTTTCTCACAGGCTTCCCTTCCCATCCCAATCCTGATTCCTCTTCCATCCTTCTGTAGGCCACCCTCAATCCACCGCCTGCCAACTTCCCAAATTTCCTCTCACTTAGGCCTGTTAGTGTTCTCGTCAGCATTCACATTTCTTACAATTTTTTATCTGTTCTGGCCTTAGACTACTGAACCACCAAGGATCATTTCATTGCTTTCCTCCCTCTGCTCCAGGCCTACTTCCATGTAAAGGCATGAGGATGGGGGCTGTGCTGTCCCTAACACAGTTCCCAAACCAGAGCACCCTGCTTGCTTAACTGAACACAAGGGCCCAGGCCACACCTTTCAGTAGGCGACAGTGGCTTTCAGACTGTCCCAGAAAACCTTAAAGATACTTCAGGGGGTTCATAACTGATTCAGATCTTTAAAACGGCTGCAGGAAAAGGAAACTCATTTTTGTGCATGTATACATGCCTGGAGGAAGGCAGGCTGCAGCGCTGCACTGTGGGCCGAGTTCATGCACACTGCATACAATGGAAGTATGTCAGGCAAGCAAGGCTGAGGTATCTCTCTGCTCATGTTCATTACTCGTGCAAAAAGGTTTCATGTGTTTCACTGTGATGTCATTAATTTTCTTGTCATTATAATCAAGCTTCTGGACCTATTTTTAAGTATCTGAAATTACAAGGTCAACTGTTACAAACCTGTCACCACTTGCATATACAAATCCAGCCGAATTTCCTCCAAACCAACAAAAATACAGAAATAAACAGGATTTTAAAGTTATTTTTTAACCCAAATTTTGTATTAATCAAAACAACTTAATTGTTCTTTATTAAAAAACTGTTATAACCTCATTTACATAAGAAATTAAATACCCAATTTTATATCAACTTAATCTATTGAGCTTAAGCAAAAATTTTAATTTGGGGTAAAAGCTATGCTTCAAAACAATTAAAAGCCACTGTCCTAAGGAAGAAAGTTTTAGGATGAAGTGGCCTTAACCAGGAAAGGGAGCCTGGAGATAAACAATCCAGCAGAGGGCTCTGTGTAAAAATGTTTATTTGTACTAATGCTTAGAATACAGGAACTAAAGAAAGAAAGAAAAAAAAAAGACACCTCAACTCCAAAGTGACAGTGAATTAGGGCCTGCCCACAGCCAAGGGGAAGGACACTCTAGGGTGTCCTGGCATGGACTGTCCCCGCCCCACTACTTAATGTCAGTGTCACCAGGCAGAAAATGGAAGAATCAGGGTGTGAAGACCTTACCAGCTGCTAGCGAGTGTGCCAGGGAAGCAAGGGATGTCTATGTGGCTTCCCCACCACCCAGGAGCCAGGATACACAGAGCAGGAGGCAGAGGCTCCCAATTCAGTTAAGGGCAGGAGCTGAATGCCCAGGTCCAGGAAGAACAAAAAGGGGATTTCGGAGGTAGGCTTTTTCATCGAGTTAAAAAACAGGCACATTATCCAACATCTCCCTGTGGCCCCCAAGCTGTTGGCCTGGCCCCCTAATGCTTCCCCTCTCCCCACAGAACCAAAGGGAATAAGGAGGGGAGGCAGAAGACAGGAAATAACAAGGGTGGGGAATGCTTCAGTCGCTAGAGGCCAGGGCCTGTGACAGTGAGCCAGGCAAGCGCAAGGAACAATCAGGTGAAGCGGCTACTCCCCCTGGGGTGGGGTGGTGGGAATGGGACAGAGCCAGGAGGGCGACCAAGAGTATCCTGGCTCAGGCAAAGGATCCTGGGTAGCAGGAACAGAGAGCCACTCTGGGGGAAGGAGGCTGTGAGGCTAAGCAGCACAGAGGGCACCGGAAGCTTCTTGCAAGCTTGCTCAGTTCTCACTCCCAGCTGCTCTGGCAGAGGCCCCAGCCTGGCTCACCTCCAGGGGAAGGGAAAACCCTGGGGACCAGAGTGGAGGCAGAGCTGAGAGAAGTGAGCTGCTCTCCCACTCTTTCTGGAAGGACACGGTTTGAACCCTGTGAATACCAGGGCCAGGGCCCAAGGCAGACAGAGTGAATGCACTTCACGGAGAACAGTGAGAAGCTGGGCCCACAGGTATGCCCCGGGGCACTGTGATGCTCCGCTCTCCCTGAGGGCCTGGGGCCAGAGGCGGTCAGAGCTGCCACCTCAGCCTGCTGCTGCCAAAGGCAGGTTGGCACGACCTCCCCGAGGTTCTCTGGACTTGTGAAAGAGACTAGGAAGGGAAGGTGGGTATGAAAAACAGGAGAGAAACAGCCCTAGATGTATGGGGGATCGGGGGTGGCCACATCAAGAGGAGTTCTGATTCTGGTAGATGGAAGCTTTCTCCTTCAGCAGGTCCAGACACAAGTGGCAGCTCCAGCTTCCTGCAGAGAAGAATAATGGGGTGAGGAGGGGCTCTGCACAATCCTCATCTGCTGTTCTTCTACCCCTCACACCTCACCTCCAGCAGCAGGACTGGCTACAGGTAGGATGGGAGATGTTCTGCAGTAGCAAAGTTTCACAGTTATCCTGAGCAGGGAGGAACTCTAGGTCTTCAAATATCACGAAAAATAATTCTCAATGGAGATACAAGAAATAATCGCCTGGAGGCCTATTTCAGAATACAGATGCCCAGGCCCTCCTGGCCTATTAAATCAAAACCACTAAAGAGGACCTGGGTAGATATAACTTTTTTAAAGCTTTAAAAAGCTTTAAACTTGTGATTACAGAAGAACCAGACTTTATCATTCTCATGGCCCCAAAGGTTAGAAAAAAGATCATGAATAGAGGCTTTAGAGAAACCAATATTGATTCCACATAAGATAGCTTTCTGTGAAGACCACAGAAAGATGGGAAGGGCTCCCCACCGTCACTAGGTGCCTGAGCAGAGGCTGAGGACCCGATCAGAGGAAAGGGGGCCAACTACGATGACCCAACTTGTTGGGACCCAAGTCTGGTTTCATAGAAAAACAGGAAATAATGTCCCTTATGAGAAAAATAACTAGGCTCATACCTTGTTTATTAATATTTGCTATGGTTGGATTCTTCTACGCTTTTTTTTTTCGAGAAACAAATTAGCCCTTAATGCCTTGAAGTTATAAGCATAATTGTACATATGTGTATTTGAACATTATTCTGGGGGAAAGAATCCACAGCTTTTATCAGCTCTTCAGAGACATGTGACTCTCAAAAAGGTAAGATCCTTTCTGACCCAAAGGTAAACATGCAGCAGTTGATAAATTTTTCTGTAAGTAGCCAGAGAGCGTTAACTACTTGAGGATTTGTGAGCCACATACAGTCTCAGCCATATTTTTTAAAAAAAAACTCTCTTTAAAAATGTAAAAGTCATTTTTAGCTTGTGAGCTATATATACTAGCTGCAGCTAGGTTTGGCCAGAGGGTCATAGTTTGCAACCCCCTGACCTAGAGCCTAGACCATCTGATGGTTCTACGGGGTCCCCCGGCAAGCTGCCTGCAACTCTCCACTATCTCAGTGTCTGACAGCACTTCATTAGGAAAGTCCTTCTACAGTTAATGTAGAATTGTGCCTGTGAACTGATATTTTATGGTTAAAAAACCTCAAAAAACACACTACTTCTCCTCAAACATGGCATGACAGATGAAACTAATAAACGCAGTATGACAGATGAAAAAGCTGAGTGCTCCCCTGCAGCTGCTGAAGGACCCTCAGACTTTGTTAGTGGCCTCCTTCTCTAGGGGGTGACAGCAGTCTGACCTACACTACAAGTCAGCCCACATCACAGTGAGCTACTTTCTCTCGCCTGTAATGCTGGCCCACATCCTTTGTCACAGTAACAGCTACCAGGCATTTGTGTCCTCCTGAGTAAGCTTCTGAATTTCTATAAAGGAGGGGCTTCGGCACAGACACCTGGCTGGAAGAGGACTTGCGGCGAGGCAGCCACTTTTTGGTGTCATCACTGGTTTTGTCGAAGACCTTCCATAAACCTGAAGCATCGTTAAGCACTGCTGGAGGGCCAGAGCGACCCACTCAGGCTCCAGGTTCAACTCCCTCCCCCACACTGGCAGAAACAAATGCTCACATCTGTCCAGAATGGAGTGCTAAAACTAGTCTCGCGTCAGACAGACTACGAATTGAGTTTCTTAGACTTGTTGGAGGAAGACAAATCTCTCCTTCTGGTAATTATTCTCTGCTCAGCATCTGTTTCCTCTCAGGCTGTCGATTTTCTGTGTTTGTAAATGTTATCTGGTGCAAATGTACAAACATTAAAGCCTCAAAGTTGCCATCCTAGGAAAGCACTCTGAACTGAGTGAAGGCCACGTGCCTACTCCCTCATCTGACAGAATGTATCACTGATATGAGAACTCACTTACTGTACAAGTGATTTTCCAAGTTATTAATAAAATACTTGTTCTGAGTAAGAGATCAGGGAAACCTACCTTCAGGAGGCTCAGACATAGATGGGGTGAGACAATACATGTGGTAGCCACGATCGCAGTCATCACAGAAGAGCAGCTGGTCCTAGAGAAGGCAAGATGGACGAGGAAGTGGGGAGGTGAATGACTAATGGGCTTCAGTTGGGCCGCTGGGGACAGGTAGGAAGGAGGGCTTCTGCAGACATGGCTGCTAATTCCAGGAGGGGCAGTAAGAACAGACATGGGACCCTCTGGACGGAAAATCACTGAGGTCCACTTCCACCCAGACACAGTCACTATTGTCATCCCACCTGGACGCCACCAGCCGCCTAACGGATCTCATGGCCTTCACATTGTTCCCTCCCAATCCGTTCTCCACAGAGCAGCCAAAGTTACCTTTTTAAAATGTAAGACAAACCACATCACTCCTGATTACACTATCAGACCTGATGGCACCTGCCTTCCAGTCTCATCTTTTACTTGCTCTCCCACTGCAGGAGGGCTCTAGCCGGCCACAGTGGCCTCAATCCACCCAGTGTGTCCACCTTTAGGCCTCTGTGCTGGCTACTCTTTCCTGGGAATACTCTCTCCAATTCTTCTTGCACTGTCTCCTTTGTATCATCCAAACCTCAACACCAACATCACCTCCTCAGAAAAGGCCTATCTAAATCAGTTATCCAGTTACTCTCTGCCACATTACTGGTTTCATTTTCTTCATGGAACATCATAAAAACATCACCCATTTCCTTGCTTATTGCTTGTTCCCGCAAGAATGTAAACCCCATGAAAGCAGGGACCTTGTTTGTCTTTAGCGTGCTTATTGCCTAAAACAGTGTCTGACACAAAGTCGGTACTCAATGAACACCTGCCAAACAAATCAAAGTTCCCACAGGTGGAAAGTACAGTAAAAGCTGAGCAGGAGCGTGCTGGGGGCGGTGGGGGTGGGGTACGGGGACGGGACGACACACGCACATCGTTCTCGGAGGTGCCACAGATGTTGCAGCACTTGCACTCGATGCACTGCCAGCGGTAGGTCTTCACTGCTGCCATCATCACGGGGGTGAACTGGAGGCAGGACGGATGCCCTGTGGGGGGGAGCGAGTGAAACAGGCAGCCGGAGATCGCGGAGAAGCGAGGTGACTTGGTTGACTGTGACAGCCACTGGATGCTGGCAAGCCACGAGCCCCTTGGGGACTGGGTGCCGGCTAGGGCTGCCCTGGCCCTGGGTTGCAGGTACCTGAGCGGCCACAGTCAGAACACGACACAAGCTCCTCGGGCTGTCCTGTCTTCTTGTTGATCTTGGAGTCCCCCAGGCAGAAGTCACAGTAGTTGTTGGGCAGGGCCAATCCATCGGGACCCTTCTTGGCTACAGGGAGAAAGGGAAGAAATTTCATGCGAGCCATGTGGGCCTCTGGGTCTTTCGACATCCCTGCAGGGAGGGCTTTTCATACCCAGGCCAACTCCTGTTTGCCCCACCTCTGACACCAGCTTACATTTCTGCTCCTCGGACCTCTGGGAAACCGGGGTGGGTGGCTGCGAGTCTTCCTTGTCCTCGCCCTCCTCCTCAGCCAAGTGGGAGTGGGCATAGTGGTAACTGAGGCCTGGTCGGTTCTTGTAACGTTTTCCACAAACTAAGCGTGGAGAAGATTGCAGAGAAAGGTGTCAGGATCCCAGAGTGCCACATCCCTGCCCCTCTAAGCTGTGGGCAGAGGTAATCACCCCCATCGGCTCTGCTCAGGGACAGGCCTTTAGTGACAGCCACCTCCCCGTGGCCAGGAACATCAGGCCTGGGGCTCTCCAGCTTCCATGGCTCTTCTCCCTACTAAACCCCAGCCCATGGCCACCTCTACTCCTCCACGTAGGCTGTCTGGGAGGCTGAGCCCTTGCCCCATCACCGCCTGCCCTGGGAATAGTCTGGGGAGCTCCAGGTCAGGAGGGAGAGGAAATTTCTATAGTCTTGCAATATGGGAGGAAGGAGGAAAGGTAGCAGAGACTCCAAACTTTTTTACCTCTCAGTAAATGAAGGAGGCTTATGCTACTCCATATATAACACAGCCCATCTCTGCCCAAATAAAGGAGTTAGGGGGTGGATCTCTTGGGGATAACCTACCAACTGAGTCTGCTGGGGTAGCTGTCTCCCAAAGAAACTCAAAGACACCCCCACATCAGTGCCCTGCCCACCCCCCCACCCCCCAACCAGCAAGGAAAGCAGATCCCCATGAGGCACCTCACAGTTCTGAGCAGGGATACCGAGAAGAGCAGGGGACAGCAGGAAAGGAACAGGGAAGGGATGGGGGGGTGGTGGCGGCATGGCAGGGAGCGCTAGTTGACCACTGTGTGTCTGCAGGGGAGGGTAGCAGAGGGATGTCTGTAACGGGCCCCTTGGAACGCTGCTGAAGCCGCCCCATGCAGTGGGCCCAAGCAGCCCTAGGAGCAACTTTGTGGGAGACCAGCAGTGGTAAAGGCAGCTTCCAGGACCGTGAGGAGTGGGGCACAATAGAAGGCCCACTGCTCCTACCCCATGCCACTCCAGAGACTTTAAAACTAGCATCACAGATGAGAAAGGCAGGAACAAGGGAGGAGGGAAAAAGGGACAGGAAAACCAAAAGTCTGAAAAGTTGAGAGAGCTACCTCTCTGGGGCGCTTTCGAGGTATGCTTTTGTTTGAAACTATCTGAAAGACAGAAAGAAAAGTCATGAGAAGAAGGCCTTGATACACTTGAGACAGGTGCGGCAGCAGCAGGAAAGCGGAGCAAACGAGAGAGAAACCCCAGCGGTGATGGTGCTCCCAGGGTGGAGGGACAGAAGTGGGGCAAGAGAGAGAAAAGGGGGAGAGAGCACAGACATTGAAAAAGTCAGTGTTGGACTCTTGGGGCCCTGACTTGATTGGGGCCAGCAGACCTGGATGCCACCTATTTGAGGCCAACCCTGCCTGCTGTGTGTGCCCCTCATGGGTACCCCCACCCTGAGAACAGCAATCTCCCCCAGAGCATGCAGGGCTCACCCACCGTGTAGCGGAGGCCAGGGCCTCTCAGGGATCTCAGAGAGAACCAGTGAGCAGGCAGGACAAGAGTCCAGGCTTGTTTTACCACTTTGAACAAGAACACCACCTTCCCTCCTCTCATATCCTGAGGAGCTGGGTCCAAGGCAAGGACTACCCACCCACTTGTGAGGCACTCACTGTCACAGGCATAGGGTTTATCTCGATCCTCCAGGATGGAAGCGTCCAGCTTTTTACGGGCACTGCCCACACCTTTACCCTGTGAAGAAGAGCAAAAAGATGCCCTTAACAAGGTGTCTAGGTCTGAGGAGTTAGACTCTCCTGGAAGCTGGCTGCTCATCTCACTCAAGAGGGAAAATGGCAACAAGCAATAAAACAGTGGGGCTCTGCAGGCTACCCGAGCCCCCAGGCTGCAGGCAGCACCTGGCCCTCACCTTGGACTTCCCCTTGCCCCGACGCTTGGGAGTGTCTTCTTCATAGTCCTCATCATCGAGGTCATCCAGGAAGTCATCTGGTTCTAGGATCCGCTGAGTGGACAGGAAGATTAGGATGGGCAGAAATAAGGAACATCCAAAAGCTCCCCCATGATGGGACTGGCCAAGGCCGCCCAGAACCTCCTCTGTGCCCTGGCCCCTCCACTCCAGCCTCACTCCTCACTGCTGTTCTTTCAGTGCTTTGGGCTCTCCTTCCTCTGCGCCTCTTTTCATGTTGCTCCCCTAGCCTGGAATGCCTTTCCCATCATCTCCAAGTGGCTAAATCAAACCCCATGTTTTCATAAAACTTTCCCTGATACCCCAAGTAGCTGTGGCCTCTCCTGCCTCTGATCTGCCACCTTAAGTGCATGTCAGTGGTGTTTCCCTTCTGACACCATACTTCCCAGATTTAAATTAGAGTCTTCCTGCTTACTAGGGTGGCCTGGTGGGAAGTTTTTTTTTTTTTTTCACTGATCTGCTGCAGCCTCCCTATATGTGAAATGAGCAACGATACTTATTTCAAAAGGTTGTAGAGACTGGAGAAGATGATGGAAAAGCACTTGGCACAGTGCCTGGCATATTGTTAGCTCTTATTATGTACAGTTTTATCTTCCTTGTTGGCAGAGACCAGGTCTGCATCACCCATGTAACCCCAGGCACCAAAAAACTTTGGTGGCAACAGAAGATGAATGAGAGTCTGTAGTTAGAAGGAAAGGAGCAGGAAAGACTGGAAGGTAACAATGAAGTTCTCATTAAGGAATGGAGCAGGAACAGAACTCCAGGTGGTTGTCTCCAGGCCCACAGCTTCTACTTCTATTCTGATTACTGGGTGGCCTCTGATAAGGAGGAGACTGATTTCCATCAAAGTTCCCTTAACCACAGTGTTAATCTTGTACCTTCCGTGCTCGACTGTTCGTCACAGGAAACTCGCCCAGGCTGTCATCATCAACTCGGGGATCTGGGGCGCCTCGCTTCTCCATGGGGTCGGTGCGCAACAGAGCCTCTAAACTACTGCCGTCCTGAGAGATCAGCCCCTCCTTCTTCAGGGTCTGGTCTGTGTCTGCAGGCAAGGCGAGGAGAAGGAGAGGTTCAGAACGGCTGAAAGCAGACCTCTCCGGGTGTACACAGTGCTAGACCAGCCACTAGCCAGTCACTGTCTTCTGGTCTCTGGCTACCCAGGAACCAAGACACCGTGGTTCACTTGGCACCATAACTTATCTGTTTACCTGTCTCTTCTATTCAACTGAGTTATTTACAGAAGGAATCACATCTCATTCATTTTAGTATCTTTAGGATCTAGCATTGGGCCTGGTACATAACAGGTGATTGGCAGGCTACGCCCCTGCTCAGGGAGGAGTGTGCTTTACCTGGTTTAATAGTTGGGAAAGAAAGTCTTGGATCCTCAGGAGGGTGGGCTCGCCGCTTTTTCCGCCAGCGCCGGGCAGGGTAGGAGTACAGCTGCCCAGAGGCCAATCCTGTGGAAGGGAAAAAGAGAGAGAAGTCAAGACCTAACCCTAGAAAATAATACCAAACACTTTCTGCATGAGTAGGCCCTGACTGAGTTCTAGAGCAAGGGAGGAATATGGACAGTGAGGGCCTGGGGACGGGGTGGGGACAAGAAAAACAGATGTAAGCTCAGAGGCCTTGGCTAACACATAGCTCTCCAGAAGCCCAACAAGAGCTTCAGCAGTGCAGCCCTGCAGAAAACAAAGATGCTTCCTCCTCCCTGGGCTTCTAATCATGGGAAGACTATAATCATCCATGGGTGGGAAGCAGTAAGGAAAACCCTTTCAGCTGGCTCATCACCTAAGATGAGGAAGCTTCTTCCTCCTTGTGCTCCTGAGTGGACCCTCACCTGGACCCCGGTGTCGCTTTTCCATCCAGATATAACAGTTGCTCTGTGCTACTCCGGTCTGTGAGTCCAAGAAAGGCAGGCGCACGCTGCGCTCAGCACAGAGGCGGGCGTTGTAATTGTGGCACTGCTCCATTGCATCTTTGTAATACTGCTCCCCGAGGCTGCAGGAAAGACAAAGATCAGGTGTGTGTGTGTGTGTGTGCGTGCGTGTGTCTGTGTGTGTGTGTGTGTGTGCGCGCGCGCGCACGTGTGCGTGTGTATGTGTTGGGCTGGTGCTGAGCTATCCTTTTCACTTGCCATCTGCTTCTCCAGAAGGCTCAAGGGACTCGGAGAGTGTCACTCTGCTTTTATTTGCTACCATTTCTGCCTCATGGGACACCAAGCCCCTTCACTAAGCCATTATGAGGAAAGGTACTTTACAAATAAATTACCGTCAGAAACACAGGATTTCATCATGTGTCTAATCGGACCTTAGTCTAACCCACAAAGAGGGGAAGAAAATAATGTTCATTCTGTGCCTCTCAAGAGTATAACCCTGTGCTAGCCAAGATGCTCTTTCTCTTAACCCTCAGGATTCTGAGAAGCAGAGGTTAGCTCCTTTTTACAAATGAGAAAAGAGTTCAAAAAGGTCTGGGGGACTTATGAAACTATATTTAGCAAACTCTATACGAACTCTATCTATACAAACTATACAATGAAATTCTACTTAGCCATTAAAAAAAAAGAAAGAAGGAAGCTCTTCGTATACTAACATTAAACACCAAGATAACTAGAAAAAAAAAAAGGTACAGGGCTGAGGAGTGTTATAGGATGCCACCATTTATGTAACCAATTGGTGGAAAAGAAACTGTAGGCCTCCAAGGAGAAAAACCAGGTGACTAGGGGATTTTCTCCTATGTGCCATTTTATATCTTCTGAATTTTAAACTAGGTGTTTAGCCAACTAACTAATTCTATATACTAATTTTACAATCAATGGAAAACATCAGAAAATACTTGAACACTTTCAAAGCCTACTTTCTACTGAGTACCATTACACTGATACAAAACCTGTTTGCTCAAAGGCCTATCCCAGGCCCTTCTCCATTCTCACACCATCAAACGTTTTAGGAAAGAAACTTCTTGGACTCAAAAGATTCAATTTGAAATCTGATTTTTAAAAGTGCTTTAAAAAGCTGCAAAACAGCACAGTGCCAGGAGTTATCTGGTTCTAAGAAGCATGTATGGGTTTCCCTGGTTAAGTGGTTAAGAATCCACCTGTCGGGCCTCCCTGGTGGTGCAGTGGTTGAGAGTCCGCCTGCTGATGCAGGGGGCGCGGGTTCGTGCCCCGGTCCGGGAAGATCCCACATGCCACAGAGCGGCTAGGCCCGTGAGCCATGGCCGCTAAGTCTGTGCGCCCAGAGCCTGTGCTCCGCAATGGGAGAGGCCACAACAGTGAGAGACCCGCGTACCACACACACACACACACACACACACACACACACACACACAAAGAATCCACCTGTCAATGCAGGGGACAAGGGTTTGATCCCTGGTCCGGGAAGATCCCACATACCACAGAGCAACTAAGCCTGTGCGTCACAACTACTGAGCCTGCGCTCTAGAGCCCGCAAGCCCCAACTACTGAAGCCCGTGCACCTAGAACCCGTGCTCTGAAAAAAGAGAAGCCACCGCAATGAGAAGCCCGCACACTGCAACAAAGAGTAGCCCCGGCTCACCACAACTAGAGAAAGCCCGCGCACAGCAACGAAGATCCAATGCAGCCAAAAATAAAAGTAAATAAATAAAGAAGCATGTATATAGAACCAATCTTGTTCTCATGCTTCAGGGTTTAACAAGTACTTTAGTATGGGAACTTTAACTATATTCACATTTATATATCCAATCAATCTCAAAATAAACAAAATGAGGGCAGAGATGATTTCTTTCCCACAATATCCTCAGTACCCACGATGGTGTCTGAAACATCTTGACTAAGGAGTAAAAAGACCTGGCTTGGCTGCAAGTCACCACATAAACATGGACATTTAATCAACCTACGTGGACTTCAGATTCCTATGCTATTGATTGGGGAGGCTGACCTAGATAAGCTGACATATTCTACAAGAGGGAGACCCCGAGCAAGAGAAGCTGAACCGAGGTCCTCTGTTGTTTATGTCCATAACTCAAGCTCCAGCAACAAACCCTTCTCTGGAATCTGAGGGGGGCTTTCACTGGGCAGCCACAATAGACCACTTAGGCACAGCTTAGCACATTCCCAGCAACTGAAAAAGACACACACTGCACACACATCTTGTGACACCACAAGACAGCCTGGCTTGATTCAATGCGCTGTAATGACTGTAATTCGAGGTAGGCATGAATCCTGTATTGGAAAGTAGAGCGAAGGGAACAGGCTCATATTTGCTCGCCTTTAGGAGGCAGCCATGTCCTCACTAAACAGAGGAAAACTGGATAAACAAGGCTGAGTGCAGCAGCTCCTTTGTTTCCACTGATGGGAATTGACACTGACACTGTAAGTCAAATGGAAGGAAGGGCTAGACAGGCTGAGAGCTGCAAAGTCAAGGAAGCTGGAAACAGCTGGGGGGACGGATGAGAGATGTTCTATCAAAGCTCTTGTGAGTTAAGTGGGATTTCGGAAGGTGGGGCAAACTGTCTCGTGAGTAAGAGAGCTGAGAATGAAACACCAGTTGGAGGAAGAGAGGATCTGATGAGGATAGAGCAAGAGAGAATGAGAGAGATCTCTTAAGAATCTAAGGCTCCTATTTCAAGAAATTTCAAGGTAACATCATTCTCCAGATCTTGTTACCTAATTCAGAGGATTTCAAAACCAGTCAGCATCCACAGCTATTTTATACTATTATTTTGCCCTAGTAAGACCCCTTAAAGATTGTTTCAATTCTGACACCACATTTGGGAGGGACAGAAAATTTATAAACAGGGAAATTCTTCTCCCAGAACAAGATGCAAGTCAGGAAAGATGAGCTAGTAGTCCTGAGCTCAATGTATAACCTCAGCTGTCAGAAGACTAGGCACGCCATCATCAAGAGAAGCGCCAGAAAAGCACCTCTTTCCAGGATGAGAACGGTACGGGAAGACGGCAAGTCCCTTCTTAAAGGGCAAGTTCTGTAGGGAAATGTATTAACTGCGGCCCACAGCTAGAACTGAGGAGGAGAAAGTTGGTTTCTCATTACTGGCATTCAGGAACCAGTGGCTGGTGACTCTCACGATCTCTACAGTTCTTTTAAGAGAAATAATTAGTCATGCTCTATTTAAATGGCCAAATCTTCATTTCTAACATCACACACAAAAGGGCTGCTAACCCTATTTCCCAGATGAAAGTCTTCCAACATAAAGAATCTCATTACATACAACTCTTAAACCTAGGCTAGTCTGACATTCCCCCAGTACAGTAAGGTTTCCAAGGTAGAAGCTTTGATTCTTTTTCGAGAAGCATGAAACCTGTGTAAAACCTACCCTTACAATGGGACAGGGGGAGTCAACAAAGAGAAAGGTAGGGAAACAAAGAAAGAACATCTGAGTCAGGAAGGATAACTATATAAATGGCAGATTAACAGCATCGTTCCTAAATTGAGGGAAATGTCAGTTTGAAGAGAGAGCTGGGGAAACTGGAGTGGGCAGATCAGAGAGAAAGATAATAGTGTTGGGAGGAGGGGTGGCTGAAAGAGGCAGCAGGATGGAGCTGAAAGCAAGTTAAAAAAAAAAAAAAAAAAAAAAAAAAACAACCCACAAGAGGAGAAAAAGGCACTTAGCTTAATGGAAGTGGGAAAGCATTTTGAAAGAAAAGGCTCCAGGCAGGAGGAGGAAGAGAAGCAAATGTACGCTTAAAAAGGGCTCTTGGGAAAAGTGGGGCTCAGCCCACCACAAAGACAGATGAGAAGCTGTGAGTCCTTTAGAAGAGTTCCCAAACCTTTACCTTGTCATTCAGTCAAAATCAAAAACTAGACACCTAGACAGCTCTCAATTTTCCTACCTCTGCAGCCAGCCAAACTTACCCATTAAAGGAGCTTGCTGTATTCGCCCACGGGGGCCATGAACCCATTGCAAAATTCATTCAGATTCTTCTGCAGGGAGGAGGCTGGGTTACATCGAATCCCAAAGCATCTTTAACTCACAGCTAACAGGCCATTCTCCATTTACCCAACAACCATTAACTTTAACCTTGCTCGAAATCTGCCTAGCCCGAGTATTGCAGAGCGAAGACGGCCGGCCTAGATGCCCCTCTGGGCGGCCTGGACCGCGTCCGTCCAATGCCCGCTTTTGGATGGCTGGGATTGGGCGGGGCGCAAAGGCCCTATTCCCTGAAGTTCTTTCCCTCTGTATCTGCCCCTCAACAAATTCTTCCCAAGAATATTTTTAGTCTCGGGTACCTGATACTCAAGGACCACCCGCCCCCCCTGCCCCCACCCGGAACATCACGGGGCTGTTTAGAATAAAACAGCCCAGAGTGCTTAACAGCGCCAGGGCTGCCGAGCCTGCTCCTCCAGGGCCAGTTGCGTGCAGCCGATGAGAAGGGGTCGGCGGCCGGGCCACTCCCGGGTCCGCCCTCTGCCCGGCTCCCCCGGACTGAGGCGTCTCAGGAGCGAACCCGGGACCGTCACTCGTACGCAACAAGGGCGCCATACTCTGGAAACCCTCAGCATGAAGGCAGCGCCCAGACCGCATAGCCCCACAGGGAGGCTGCCCGTTAGGGGCTCCCGTGGGCCACCCTCAGGGCCTCCACAAGTTTCCAAAGAAGCGCAACGTCTTCTCCGGAGTCTCCTGCTGCCCTCCCCACTAGGAATCGCAACAAGGCCTTCCCGGGCACGACCCTCTCTCCGCCTCGTCCCTTCCCATACCGCCCCCTGCTCCCAGGCCCCTTACAAGACCTCCCGGCCTAGGAGAGATAGAAACGGCCACTCACAGCTTCACTACATTTTCCACCACAGCCGCCATCTTCCCGGCTCCTCTCCCTCAGGCCTGGAGACCCGGAGCCCGCAGCGCGCAGGCGCTGGGGCCGCACGGGGAACCAGTTTCCTCGTCCTTCTGCGCAGGCGCCACCCGGGCGCGCGCGCCCGAGAGCGAGCGACGGAGACCGAGCTGCTTGCCCGTTCTCCCGGGCCAGGGAGACGAGGGACGAAGGCGCAGGCGCGACGGAGACGGGCGCGCGTCCCGAGACTCCGACTCCAGCTCTCCTTCTCCCTCTTCCACCTGGTGGAGTGGGAGGAGAGAGAGAGACGGTCTGGGCCTGTCCAAAAATGAGAAGGTGAGAGGTTGGTGAGAACTGGCAGGCCCAGAGGTGGCCTAGATAGAGTTCATCGTCCTGCTAACTCGCCGACCTTTCTTTAACCTCGTGGTTAACCCTTTACCCTCACTTACAGGTCAGGGGTTGCTGGGTACTCGAAGGTAAGAGGAGTGAACAGTCCACTTGGGCTGCCAAACATGTGCCCATTTTAGGGAGGGGGAAATTAACTCCCAGAACCTGGCAGATCTTTGGCCTGAATATTGGGAGTCTGATAGAAGTTCCCGCACCTTCCTGCCACTATATCAAGCCACTAACTTAATTGATGCCCCCCTCTCCTCCCTTGCTTACTACTCCCAAGTTCGTTCCCTCCATGAAGAACTTCCCTCCTGCAACTATCTTCTGTACCGTTCATTTCTCCTTCACTATGGAATCACGCAAATTTGTCAACAAATACGGCTTACTATCGTCTTTTAAAAAAACCAGAGCCCTTCCTTAAGCCCATTTTGCTTTTGATTGTCACCCCATTTCTTTTCACCCTGTAAAAACACATATTCTGTTTATACTCCATATCTCTGTTGACTTATTTCCAAGTCTCTTTCTGCCCAGTTTAATGGGGATTTTGTTCCCCCGGTTCATTGAAACATCTTCTAACAAAGACACCACGACCTCCATTTCAACAGATTTAGAGATTTCCTCTCTGTCCTTATCAGCCTATCAACCCCCATGACACCATTGACCATTCCCTTCTTTTTCAAACTCTTCTCCAGGTCTCTGAGACACGCACTCTTCTAGCTGTCCCCCTATCACACTGGCAGACCTTCACAAAGAGGCTATCCTATCCTATCACAGAGGCTCACCTTCAGCCTCTTTTGCTGACTCTCCATCCTCTCTTCCACCTGTAACTGTCAGAGCCCCCAGGGCTTGGTCTTTGGTCCTGGTAATATATCTTATTTCAGCAATTCTAAGATGCACCTATTCCCCACCCCTCCCCCATTTTAATACTTCAGAATCAGGACACATCTTACCATCACTGTGCCTTAAAATCATGTTTGGCAGATGAGAGTTGAGAGGTATTTTCATTGCCTACCCTGCACCAAATTTGCAGAATAGGTATCAGTGGCTTGGAAGGACACCCAGCAACAATCCTGGTGCACTCTTGTACCCCCAAATGATTGTGGGTATCACAGGTGACTCCAAAGCAGGAGTCAAAAGTGTGCATTACAGCCTGAATGTTTGTGACCCCCAAATGCATATATTAAAGCCCTACCCCCAGTGTGATAGTATTTGGAGGTGGGGTCTTTGGGAGGTAATTAGATTTAGATGAGGTCTGAGGGTGGGGCCCTCATGATGGTATTAGTGCCCTAATTAGAAAAGGAATCCAGAAATATCTCTCTCCATGAGGAAAGGCCATGTAAGGACACAGCAAGAAGGCAGACGTCTACAAACCAGGAAGTGGACTTCCACCAGGAATCAAATCTGCTGGCACCTTGATCTTGGACTTCCCAGCGTCCAGAACTGTGAGAAGTAAATGTCTGTTGTCTGTGGTACTTTGTTACAGCAGCCTGAACTGTCTAAGACAGTGTGCAAGCCCTGAAGCTGAGCACACACATACCCCATGACTGAGTAATGTATGAGAATGCTCACAACAGCATTAATTGTAATAGCCTCAAACTGGACCATCCCAAATGCCCGCAGCACTACAGTTGATTAAACAACATTGAAAAGAACAAACTATTGCTACACAACAACACGAATGAATCTCAAAAAACTTAATATTTGAATAAAAGAAACCAATTTTGAAAGAGGACATATTGTATGATTCCATTTATATCAAGTTATGTAAACAGACGCACTAACCTATGGGGATAGAAGTCAGGAAAGTGGTTCCCTGTGGAAGATAATAACAAGGGGGGGGCACTAGGTGGCTAGTAATGTTCCTTTTCTTCATCTGGGTTACACAGGTTTATGCACTTTGTAAAAATTCATTGACCTACACAAGATTTGTGCACTTCTCTGTAGGTATGTCTCAATAAAAATTTTTAAATAAAAAAATATTAGAGGGGACACAGTTTTCTAGGGCAGGAGCCCGCTGTGGCCCCCTCTGCCTGGCAAAGCAATAAAGCTATTCTTTTCTACTTCACCCCCCAAAAAAAATTAGAAATGTTAAGTAGGCTAGTTATTATTGGAAAGGCAGTTTATGAGCCCAGCACCAATGGCTTTCGATTCTTTTAGGATTCTTTTAAGAAATAATCACTGAACAACAGATACTCCCTATGCTCTGAACCACTGACTGATATATATATAGTGTTACTCTTACAGGAACCAAGGAGTGGAAGTTGGGGTGCAGCCTCTTGCAATCTCAACTAATGACTTGCAAAATGTTTGTTTTCTGTTTCTGCCACTCAGGGCTCTGGCTGACCTAGAGCCTTTAGGATCCAATGAAGGAATGCTTCCACCAGGGGGCACAAAAATGTTTTCTCTAAATTAGGATCTGAGACTGCCACTGGGCTATTTTGAGTTCCACCTGCCACTGGGCAAAGTAAAAAGTGGGTACCATTGTTGGCTGGGGTGACTGATTTTAATTCTCTAGGGTAAATAGGATTGCTGTTACCCAGTGGAGGCAGGGAGAAATATAAACAAAACCCAGGGGATCTGCTTAATATTACGTTCAAGGAAGGGAATACCCTGACGATCCAGTGGTTAGGACTCAGCGCTTTCACTCTGAGGGCCCGGGTTCGATCCCTGGTTGGGGAACTAGGATCCTGCAAGCTGAGCAGCAAAAAAAAAAAAAAATTACATTCAGGGAGACAGGCTCCTGATTGGGTATTTTTCAAAAAATTATTTTCTTTATTTTTGGCTGCGTTGGGTCTTCGTTGCTGCGCAAGGGCTTTCTCTAGTTGCAGAGAACGGGGACTACTCTTTGTTGCAGTGCACAGGCTCTAGGTGCGTGGGCTGCAGTAGTTGTGGCTCACGGGCTCAGTAGCTGTGGCTCGGGGGCTGTAGAGCACAGCCTCAGTAGCTGTGGTTCATGGACTTAGTTGCTTCGCGGCATGTGGGATCTTCCCAGACCAGGGCTCAAACCTGTGTGCCTGCATTGGCAGGCGGATTCTTAACCACTGTGCCACCAGGGAAGTCCACCTGATTTGGTATTTAATTCCAACCTTCCTACTGAATACAAACTAAAAAAACAGAGGAAGTGAAAAAAAACTTAAAAGCATTGACAAGCTAGTAAAATAGTGAAGAATTCCTGAGCTAACATTTAAGAGGTTGAAGCCCAGAGCTGTAAGCCCAGAATTCAAGGCAATTTTTGTCCTGGGGACATTTACTGATCTGGAAGATATAACTGTGAAGCTAAGCTGTTGTTTGGTGGTCTTTCGTGGGGAAGGTCAAAATCAAAACCCAGAGCCTGCCCAAGGTAGAAGTCAGATACCCTACTACCAATACATACACACTTTAAGATGGGATCCTAACTTCTGTGGACTAGTAGTCCAGAATCATATTATCCAGGTGGTCCAGGGAAGCTCAAGCCTTGAACTTGGATTAAGTGGACCCATCCTTATAATGCCCCTAGTCACGTAGCAGAAAGAGGCATATTTGGGACCTAGCAATATCCTTTCTGAAAGAATGTACTGTCATCCAAGGCCTCAAATTATTTCTAAAAATACTTTTTCAGATACAATATCCAGCTCTTAGTCAAAGATAATCAGGCACACAAAGAAACAAGAAACCTTTCACAAGAACTGACTGCAGGGCCTCCCTGATAGTGCAGTGGTTAAGAATCTGCCTGCCAACGCAGGGGACACGGGTTTGAACCCCGGTTCAGGAAGATCCCACATGTGGCGGAGCAGCTAAGCCCATGTGCCACAGCTACTGAGCCTGCGCTCTAGAGCCCGGGCTCCGCAACAAGAGAAGCCACCACAATGAGAAGCCAATGCAGCGCAACAAAGAGTAGCCCCTGCTCACAGCAACTAGAGAAAGCCCGTACGCAGCAATGAAGACCCAACACAGGTAAAAATAAATAAAATTAAGAAAGAAAAAAGAAACTGACTGCAAACAATATAAAGCACAGATTGACCCACACAGATCTAATATGCTGGAATTATCTGATACCGACCCTAACATAACACTGCTTATTGTGTTTAAAGAAGATAAAGACAAGTGTAAAAATATCTGCAGGCAAAAAATTTCTATTAAGAAGTGTCACAACAGAATTTTTAAAGAACCACATAGAACTCCTCCAACTGAGAAATACAAACACCAAAATTAAGAACACAATGACCTGGTGAAAAAGTGAATTAGGCACTGCTGAAGAGAGAATGAGTGAACTACAGGATACATAGGAAGACATTGTCTTGTCCTTAATACAGCATGGAAGACAAAAGCAAAGAAAATACTGAATTAGACTAGAAACATAGAGGATATATAGAGAGATCTAAGATACATTTAACTGGAGTCCCAGAGGGTAAGGAGAAAGAAAGGGGGTAGAGGCAATATTTAAAGAGAAAGTGATCAATAATTTTCCAAAAATGATGAAATACACAAATTCACACGTTGTAGAAGCCAAATAAAGCCCAAGCAAGCTAAAGAAAGACAATGGAAGTAAATACTGAAGTGTCATGATGTCTGCAACTTACTTTCAGAAGGTCAGGAAAAAAGTTTTTATATTAAAGAGATAAAGCAAATGAGGCAAAATGGTAATAACTGGCAGATCTAGATGAAGGTGTATGGGTGTACACTGTACTATCTTTCTAATATTTCTGTGGGTTTGAAATGCTTCAAAATAAAACGTTTCGGGGAAGTGTCTATACAGGGAGATCCACCAAGAGCTCAAATTCTTTAAAAAAGAAGATTTAGGACATGTCACCTGGTAAAGAACCCTGAACAGGCAAGATGCAGGTTGAAGGCAAAGGTATCAAGAACTGGGTAGTGAAGAAGGGAGGTTATTCATACCAGACAAAGCTTTGTTGTAGAAAAGTCTACATGTATTTCTTTTCTTGCTGTGTCAAGTATATTTTTTTAATATATTTTAATTCTCCCATTCTTCCCTCTTTATCTCCACTCTTGTGTATGGGGTATATTGGTGGTAATTAACTTTACAGAGTAGTTTATAGTTTGCAAAATATTGAGATGGGCTGGTAAAGGAGTTGCAGGGGGAATGGACTTCATCTTGAAATCCTGGACTTGGAAGTGGATGTGATCATTGACAAGATTGTGAGTTGAAAAAAAAAAAAAAGATTGTGAGTTGTCTCGCTTTGGGAATTGGGAAATGATTAAATGTATTTTGGACAGAAAGAGGCATAGATGTATTATACCAGGGATGATATATGATATATGATATATATATATATATATATATATATCTATCATATATCATCCCTGGTGTAATACATCTAAATATATGTATATATAATATAAAATGATACCTATGATATTTTGAAGAGTAAATTCTAGAATAAGGACATGCATGGACGTTGGACATCTAAAACAGTGGACTGTAGGGATATTTGTCTTTTTTTTTTTTTTTCGGCTGTGCCGTGAGGCTTGCGGGAACTTAGTTCTCTGACCTGGGATTGAACCTGGGCCCACAGCAGTGAAAGCGCAGAGTCCTAACCAATGGACCACCAGGGAATTCCCATGGCATATTTGTCATTTTTTTGGCTGTCCAACAACAATTTGTCCTCCTATTTGTGGGAGGTGGTATCTGTAGGATATGTATAGCACTATCCAAGTTGAAGAGGGAAAGTCCTTCACTCCGCCTCTGGCTACCTCGGTGAAGCAGGTATCCCGAGTTTAGTTAGCCTGATGCTTCAGTTTCGCCATCTAGTCCCCTTTCTCCACCCAGACATGGCAAACCTGAGTGGTTTCCCAGGGTCCTTGGTCTGATGCCTGATGCGGGGCAGGTGGGGAGCACTCCCAGGGGACCCAGGACAAGAATGTCCCTCTTTCATGGCCACTCTGTCCTCACCTTAGGTCCAAGCTGAGGTGCCTTCTTCCAGCTGGGTGAAGCGATAAGGAAGGTGTCCTTTCTCTTGTCTTCCCCTTCTGGGCAGATGGGGACAAGCCACCCAAGCACTGAGGGGGAACCTGCAGGTAAGACGGTGCTGGCCTTCAGCTCCCCACCCTTTGCCCTCACACTTTACCAGGATCTGAAGCTGAACCCCTGTGGGAGGAGAGGGTTGCAGTTGAGTACAGGCTTTGGGGTCTCCCAGTGGGTTCAAATCCCACTACAGATAGTACATCTCCTATTCTCTAAATGATGGCAAAAATTTCAGATTAAAAACAAAAAGTTTGGTGGGAATGTAAAATGGTGCAGCTCCTATGGAAAATGGCAGTTCCTTAAGAAATTAAATATAGAGTGATCATGTGATCCAGCAATCCCACTTCAGTGTACACACCCAAAAGAAATGAAAGCAGGGACTCAAACAGATATGGGTACACCCACGTTCAGAGCAGCATTGTTCACAATTGCCAGACAGAAGCAACCCAGGTGTCCATTGATGGATGGATGGATAAACAAAATGTGGAATATACAGACAATGGAATATTATTCAGCTTTTTAAAAAATATTTATTTATTTATTTATTTTTGGCTGCGTTGGGTCTTTGTTGCTGCGCGTGGGCTTTCTCGAGGTGTGGTGAGTGGGGGCTACTCTTCGTTGTGGTGCGTGGTCTTCTCATTTCAGTGGCTTCTCTTGTTGCGGAGCACGGGCTCTAGGCGCGTGGGCTTCAGTAGTTGTGGCACGCGGGCTCTAAAGCACAGGCTCAGTAGTTGTGGCACACGGGCTTAGTTGCTCTACAGCATGTGAGATCTTCGACCGGGGATCAAACCCGTGTACCCTGCATTGGCAGGTGGATTCTTAACCGCTGTGCCACCAGGGAAGTCCTCAGCTTTTAAAAAGAATGAAATTTCAACACATGCTACAGCACGGATAAACCTTGAAGACGTCATGCTAAGTGAAATAAGGCAGTCACAAAAAGACAAATAGGGAATTCCCTGGTGGTCCAGTGGTCGGGACTCGGTGCTTTCACTGCCCTGGTTCAATTCCTGGTCTGGGAGCTAAGATCCCATAAGCCGTGAGGCTCGGCCAAAAGAATAAAACAAACCCCCAAAGTAAATACTATATGATTCCACTTGTATCAGGTCCCTAGAGTAGTCAAATTCATAGACACATAAAGTAGAAGGGTTGGTTGCCAGGGGCCAGGGCAGGGGGTGTGGGGAAATGTGGAGTTAGTGTTTAATGGGTACAGAGTTTCACTTTGGGAAGATGAAAAAAGTTCTGGAAATGGATGGTGGTGATGGTTGCAGAATAATGTGAATGTACTTAATGCCACTGAACCATATGCTTAAAAATGGTTGAAATGGGGGCTTGCCTGGTGGCGCAGTGGTTAAGAACCCGCCTGCCAATGCAGGGGACACGGGTTCGAGCCCTGATCTCGGAAGATCCCACCTGCTGCGGAGCAACTAAGCCCATGCGCCACAGCTACTGAGCGTGTGCTCTAGAGCCTGTAGTCTGCAACAAGAGAAGCCACGGCAATGAGAAGCCTGTGTACCGCAATGAAGAGTAGCCCCCGCTTGCCGCAACTAGAGAAAGCCTGCATGCAACATTAGAAACCCAACACAGCCAAAAATAAATAAATAAATAAATAGATTAATTTTAAAAAAGGTTAAAATGGTAAATTTCTTGTTATATATATTTTACCAGAATAAAAAAAAGCATCACCTTAAAAAAAGAAATCAGTGTAGTCAAGAAAAATGCCTCCCGGTCTAATTCTGCCTCTGCCTCTGGTATGAAATCTCTGCCTAGAGGCAGAAAAGGCTGGGGGTGAGGTGGGAGTCTGAGATTTGTAGGGTCAAAAGGATGGAAAAGGACCAGCAGAGAATGGAAGAGGGGATCACCGGGGCCGGCACTGGCCTCCAGCTGCCCACGTGGTCTGTACCAGTCAGACACCAAGCCCCACCCCAGCACCTTCCCCTCCTCTCGGTCCCCACCGTCCCCACGCGGAGCCAGCCCTCTTCCTGCAACGGCTTCTTCCTCTTTGATCTTTGGTCCGTCTCCCACTCGGCCTGGCTGGTGACCCTTCTGAAAGCTGGGCCTGACCCCACGTCTCTCCTGCTTAAACTCCTTCAGCAGCTCCCATGGCCTCAGCTTCAGCCTTGCAAGCAGAACTGTCCTAAGCCGACTCCGACCCAGTTTTCCAGCTTCACAGTCCTGCCTTTCCCGAGCCCCGGGTTCCTTTATGTCTCACACCATAACCATGCTTGACTACCTTCCATGTGCAAGCTAATAAACGTTATCCCTGATTTGCTTAACAATCCTGCAAGGTTGTTAGGGAGGTGTCACTGACTGCAGTTTAGAGATGGGGAAACTGAGCCTCACAAGGCTAGGCTGGACTCAGAGACCTATGCTGTCTTTGCCACGTGTCGGCTCCTCTCTGTCATGCACTCTGGTGCCTCAGTGCCTTTGCTTATGCATGAGTGTAAGTCCATCAGCCCTCAGGTTTGGCTCAGAATCATGACACCACCGCACCCTTGCCCCAGACATTACCCATCTTGGTGTTTTCTTCAAAGTGTTCAACACTACTGGAAATTTACTTGCTTACAGATTTGATATCCTTTCCCCCACTAGACTGTGAGCTCCGGGAGAGCAGAGGTTGCATCTGTCTGGTGCCCCAGCACTTGGAGCATGTCTGATGCACTGCAGGTGCTCAATAAGCAGCGCTGATGAGACGGCTCTGCTGATGAGCAAGACTGATTCCTCCCAGCCCCAGGCCCAGCCTGCCCTCCTGTGTGCTCCCTCAGTCCTCGGACGCCCGAGAAGCTGTTGGTCCCACTGCACCAGGCCTGTGCTTATTCCTTGGCTCTTGGGCCTCCCTGACAAACCCCAGCCCCCAGGGCCAGCTCCTGGCCTACTCCGGTGCTTGGCCGCCTCTTGTCAAACACCCAAATTCATGTCGGAATATCCCCAATTGGCACTGGGTTCGTTCCTGCTTCATCCTCACTATGGGCTAGGAATGAGGTACAATCTTCCAGAAGGCAGGCCCCGCTCTGTTCAAGGCCCTCTGGGGCTGGGGTCTCCCCCAGGGTCAGCCCACAGCTCCCAGAGCCTGGCCTGACTTCAAGAGGAGCCTAGGGGCAGGGTCCATACGGCAAGCACACGTACCAGCAGCAGCAAGTTTTATTGCAACCAGAATCCCCCGGTCACGTGGGAGGGGCGGAGCGGAGGGACATGGTCACTGATGCCATATTCCCAGTTAAGGACACGGAGCCAAAGATCCAGCTGGCTGCGCCCCACGTCTTCCCTCACCCTCCGCCTCCCAGCAGGGCGCTGATGGGGCTGAGGCAGAGGGAGGTGAAAAGCAGAGTCCATTTCAGCAGCGTCTTAGTCCAAGGGGTCTGAGGAGCAGTTGGCAGTGGGGGCCCGGGTGGCCCAAGAGGCACAGGGCGCTTTGGGCTGACGCCTACACGTATCCTCGTGGGGCTTAGGGGAAAGCAAAGAGGCCACTCTGTCCACGGGGAGAGGGTGGGAGGGAGGGAAACAAAGGCTCAAAGTGAGAAATCACTGGCCAGCAACCACGCAGGTGGGACCTTTGGGACCCCGACTTCTAGATCAGGGCCGTGTCCACCAACTGCCTCTGGCATTCACCCCAGCCGGGCCTTTCTTGGGTCCTATGTGGGGATCTGCAGGTGGCCCAGGTCCTGGTCCATGATCTGGAGAACGTCATCCAGGATGGAAGGCCCCAGGTCTACGTGCAGGGAGAGCAGGGAGCTGGCGTGGGACAGGAAGGGCTCCTCAGCCCCAGACTCGGGGGTCAGCCCGCCGTGGGCCGAGACAGCCTCCGGAATCCGCCAGGTGCCCACGCTCCCTGCCTCCTGCGGGGAGGGCTGTGGGGAAGGCTGAGGGGTGTCCAGGTGCAGGCGAGGGGGTTTGGGTGGGGCCTGGGCGGCGGGCAAGGTGAGCGCCTGGGGCCCTCCGATGACCGGGAGGGAGATGGCGTTCTTGAGCAGAGGGGACGGCCCGTCGGGGAGCTCCCGCCCGCACAGGGTGGCCGTGCGCGTGAACTGGAAGGGCAGCTCAAAGCCACCATCCTCCTCGGCCTCCTCGACCGCCGTCCCCGGCAGGAGGTGGAACTTGCCTTGCAGGAAGGAGATGTCACCGAACATGTCACTGCCGCCACCGCTGCCGATGTGAATGGTGTGGCGGAAGTCCCCCAGGGGTGGGCTGATCATGTCTGAGGACAGCAGGTCCCGCAGCTTCTCCTTCTTGCCTTTGCGGCTGCCGCGCTTCAGATAGATGGGCACCTTGGTGGCCATCGCGACCTCACCACCCAGGCCGGGACAATCTGCTCGCCGGACCACGGCCTCCGCCGCCTCCTCTCACCACCCTCAAGGAACACCCAGAGGGAGGTTTCCAGACACCAAACACTTGCCAAGTGCGTGTGGCGTGACCAAAGTTGGCCCAAGGAATTCGGAAAGGAAAGATAAACGATCAGTGAAGTCAGACGATCTAGATAACAAAAATCACTTTCTCCCAGGAGGGTTGAAAACTCGTCTGAAAACTGGAAGCAGGAAGGCGCAGAGCTCGTAGGCAGTGATGCTCTCTGGGCTTGTCTTCGCCAGCTTCTCTCTGGTCCAGGGCTGAGGAGCTGAAACATCAAGGGTACAAGTCAGGGACAGAAGGACAAAGGCAGAGGCATCCGCCTCGTTTCTGGGTCTCTTTCATCAGCCCTGGGAGCCCACGTGGGGCTGCACTCCTGTGGGGAGCCCTCCTGGCCGAAGCCTGTGTTCACTCACGGACTTGTTGCACCTCAAGGCCTGGATCGGGCAGCGCCAAGCCCCTCCCTCCATGAGTGGGGAACCCAAGCGACAGGACTGACGTCACATACAAAGCCCTGGCTCCGGTCTCTTGCCCTGAGTCCCCAGCTCTGCTCATCACTGTGGTCTGCATTCAACTGTGCCCAAGACATGACCAGTGCCAAATTGTCTGAGGGTCTCACAGATTTGTCTCAGCTCCCGACTTGACGGAGGGCTGAGATCCTGTAACCTCTGTCTCGCCCTCCCAGGCCTGGCACAGCAGGAGTTCAGCCAACTGCGCATAACGACCGACACCTCCCATTTGGCCCAATCACATCCTACCTGGAAGTGAGGTCACCTGCTCAGAGCTTCCCTTTTCTCCTCCCCTCTGTTAGGAGCTCCATATGGGCAGGGCCTAAGCTTAAGGTAGTTTCTGCCCCTCCTCCCTGCCCCAGCGCCTAAGGGGAAGATGGAATGGGGGATACAAATATTTGGGGGGTGGCAGCTCTGCTCTGTACCTGGAATTTCGTTGAGGTCTTTGCAAACACATCTCATTTAATCTTCACAACCACCCTCCTATCATTCCCCTTTTAAAATTAGAGCTATCAGGGAATTCCCTGGCAGTTCAGTGGTTAGGACTTGGCGCTTTCACTGCTGTGGCCGGGGTTCAGTCTCTGGTTGGGGAACTAAGATCCCACAAGCCACGCGGAGCGACCAAATAAATAAATAAATAAATAAATAAATAAATAAATAAATAAAATTAGAGCTATCGGACATTTTGGAGGGATTCCCATAAGGCATTGCAGAGAGAGAGAAGCAAAATGAAAAAATGTAGTCTAGAAGATTCCATTTTTTGAGAACATTGACCAGCTCTCCTCCCCACTCCCTGAACATGCATGTATGTGTACCTACATACAGGTCTGCATAGGATTATATTCGATATAGGAACAGAGAAGAATATAGAAGGCTGGTACTAGGTTGTCATATGGGCTACCTAGACTGGGGTGGAGGGCAGGGATGGGGTGTGGGGCTTGTGACACGGGAGGAAAGTTGTCCTCAGAAAAAATTAATATCTGGGGCCAATTACTAAGAAACAACATATGTAAACCAAATACGAAAGGCTGGTCACCAAAATGTTGATGGTGGTTCTCTCAAGGTGGTAGAATTTCAGGCGACTTCCCTCTCTTGTTCATACCCTTATAAGCTCAAATTCTTAATAAGAAGCATCTATTACTTATGAGCACGTATTATTCATGTAGTCAGAAAAAACAAAGATATTTTTAAGGTGGAAACAATAAATACACTCTGGAGGGGTGTCGTGCAGGTTTGACAGAAAAAGGAAGTAGAACAAGCATTTCCTCTATTTCCCATGGTGGGGGATTGGCCTGATGTGTAGAATCAGAGCATGGAAGGCAAAGAAACTTGTCCAAGGTCACCCAGCGGGTAACTAGCTGAGCCCACTCTCCCCAGGCCAGCAGGGGCTGAGCAGGTGGGAAATCACTGGGGAAGCACCGAGCAGCAGCAGGGAGGCCTCTGCCAGGTCCTCTGCCCCATTCTTCGTGCCGGGCCGGGCAGGGCGAGGGAAGAGTGAGGGGACTGGCAGGAGGGAGGAAAGAGGATGCAGGAGAGGCTGAGTCCCAGCCACACCCCCCACAGCCCAGGCCCTTACTCAGGAAACCCCACCCCAGGACCGGACACCCTGGGTCAGTCGAGCTGAGCCACAGAGACCGGACATCTTGCCCCTCCCAGAGCACCTGCAGCTTAATAGGAAACAAAGGAATGACTCTCCAGTGGCAGAATTCCAGCTAAGCTTAGAAGGAGCTGGAGGGAGGGAGAGGGAGGCAGGGAGTGCTCTGAAGTCTTGGACTCCCATCACTCCTTTATCTAACAAACATTTATCTGTGCGCACCATGCCAGGCCTGGGGGCATGCTGACACACATCCTATCTGTCCCCTTGGCAGGAGAAGTCTTGGGGTAGCTTTTTCCTCTTTTTCACCCACGGAGAGGGGGGCTGACTGATGGGATCTGCCCAGAACTTGGGTCAGTTCCCTCCCATCATTCAGGGGTGCCAAGACAGCCTGAATGTTTCCACAACAAATCCGGCGTCCCTGACAGCTCTCTTGCTCTGAGCCAGATGTACCCACCCAATTCCAGATGTGGGGAGAACTGAGGCTGGGGGGAAGGGTTGGGCCAGCCTCAACCACCAGGGGAGAGCTGGGAATTGCAACCGTCAAGCCCCAAGTATTCAGATTTGGCAACTACAAGACCCCAGGCTCCAGCTACCCTTGCATGGTTTCCATTTTAACGTCCCAGGCACAGCACGGTGGGTGTCATTACTGGCCTTTACAGAGGCAGAAGCTGAAACTCAGAGACGTTAAGCAACTTTGCTGAGGTCACCCAGCTAGTAAGAGGAAGAGCGGGCACTACTGTGTAGCTGGTCCCAGTGGCTCCGATGCAGTGGGCCGTGTCAACCTCTGTGAACTGCTTGGGGAGCAGGAGAGAAACAGGCTCCCACCTGGGCTGGGGCCACCGGCTCCCCAGGCCTCCTCCATGTAAGTCCTACCTCTTGGCTGGCCCCTTCTCTCAATTTGCAAGTGTCCAGACATATGAGAATGAGCTCTCCATCAGGACAAGGCTCTGGGGGCCTGGGTTGGGGGGCTTCCTGCAGCTTTGGGAGGAGCAGATGGGAGACATCCCAGTTCTGTGGGCTGGCTCTGGAAGGAGCCCAGGGCCTCCTTTAGAGAAAATGACTTCCTGGACGCAGAACCCCTCCTGTCACAAGGAATACTAGGCCACTATCCACCAGGAGTGTTCAAAAAGCAGGCCTCTGACCTTGAACCCATCTCTACCTGGAACTCACTCTAACCTTGGGAAGACACCTTTCCACTCTGGGCCTCACCTTCCTCGTCTATGAAATGGGATGACAATAAAGCCATTACCAGGGGGCTACTGGAGACCCTACTGCCATACTGCAAGAGAGAGAGAGCGCCGATGTCCAAAGACAGGGTTAGCAGGTCACTGTCAGCCCCGATATTTATTCAGCAAATAGCTGTAGGGCCTTCCTCAAGCCTTTTGGTTCTCCGGGGACAGTGCTCCAAACAAGACCAAAAGTGAACAGCCCCCGAGCGGAGGGGTCCGCCTCCGCCTGCCGGCCAGGACTTAGCCTGCCTGCGTAGAGTCCCCCTCGCTGGCAGCGGGGTCTCCCAGCGTCGCTGCGCGGAGCGGCGCTCGGCTCCTCGGCCACTAGGTGGCGCGCGCTCTTCCTTTACTGCCCCTCGTCCCGGAGGGTTCCCCGGCGCGCACCCGGGTCTCCAGCGCGTCTCCTGCTCCAGGCCGGCGTCCCCCAGGGAGCCGCACGTTGACGTACCGGGTGAGGATTGTCTGCGGGATCTTCTTCTCTTGGGGGGTTTTGGTCTCACAACCCGACAAAGGGGGGAAAAGGGAGAGATCCGGGACCCTGCCGGGGTATCCCAACTCAGGGAGGAGCCTCCCCCGTGCTTTCCGGCCTGGGCGATGTCCGAGTGTCCGCTCGGCGCAGGGCCAGAGCTCTGGCGTGCAGCCCCCGCCCCTGGCTCCCGTGGGTCCGGCTCCTCAGCCCCAGCTCGGGTTCCGGCGCCGACCCCTCCCAGCCCTCTGCCCGAGTGCAGCCCAGCGCAGTCCGGATCCGTTTCAGGACACTCGCGGCCACGGCTAAAGATAGGAAGGAGGACACCTCACCATCGACTAAAAATACGACCCTGAGCCCGGGCTGGGATGGCGGCGGGAGGGCACTCCCGGGTCCCGGGGGTGGGGCGGGGGATCTGGCGCAGTGTGGAGGGCTGGACCGGGAGTTCAGGTTCAGGATGCGCGGCGCCCCGCAGGCCGAGGGGGAAGCGGGCGTGGCCGCCGGGACCAAGGAGCGGGCGGGAAACATGGTGCAGCCCGAGGCACCCGGGAAAGGATCTACGTGGAGGTGAGTCGGGGGCCGGGGCGCGAGCTGGGATGGGGCGCCTCAAGGATGGGCCTCCCTAGCAGCCGCGGTCGGGCCGCAGAGTCCCGGCCTGAACTCACCTTGTGCGCGTTCAAGCGACTGACCGGCGGGCGGCGAGAGCTCAGGAGCTGGACCGCGCGGCGATGGGACAGACCTGGGCTGTGAACTTACAGTGCTGACAGTGGCCCCGAAAGCCCCGCCCCCTACCCGCGGAGCCAATGCCGGGGCCGCCCCAACTAGGCCCCGCCCACAGCCTCGCCCTACTCCCTGGCCCGCCTGAGCTCCCCCTTTGGAGGCGCAGCGCGGGGGTCCAGCAGCCGCGCGGGCCCGGGGGTCCAGTCCAAGCTCGGGCGGCTGCGGGCCAGGCGTCGTCGGGAGCCCGGGCTGGACTCCGCGGACTCCGGCTGTGCCCGTCGGAACCAAAACTCTCGGTTCTAGGAGGGCCGGGGCCGGGGAGGCGCCCACACAATTGTATTCAGTGACTACTAAGGAAATGAATGAGGCCTTAGAGGCGCCTATGTGAAAATGTTACAGACTTCCGAGAACTTTCAGGAGTTTGCCGCCCCTTAGAAAAGAGGGCATTGAGGGTGTATGCCGCCGAGTGGCCGGGCCATGCCCGTATTTGCTGTCAGGCTAAGTGGCTTCCAGGGCTGGGGTGGGACCCGTACTTAGACTCATTCCACCATTAGTTGATTGGCTGGTTGGTTGGTTCATTCATTCTTTCATTCATTCAGTACGAGAAACATTTACTGAAGGGCAGGCCGTACACAGGAGCCGGAGATAGACTGAAGGGAACTCTGCCCTTTCTCCTTTCAGCGATTCAGCAGATAATTGTGCATCTATAGATGCCAGGCGCTGTTCTTGTTGCTGGGGATGCAGCCCCCTCCGGACTGGGACCTACTGTCCAATGAAGGGAAATGGAGGAAACCCAAGTCCCCAAGTAGACTGTGATACCCTTCTGAGGGAGCAAGTGCTAAGAAGAGTAGGGCAAAGGAAGGGTGGATGGTAATGAGGTGAGGGGACCTTGCTTTCTGGAGGGTGACAGCTGTGACCGTACAATGTGACCAGGATGATGAAAGCTTCCATACTGTAAATGTGGGAGGGACTCTTAGGGAGAGGGGGTCAGGAAGGCATCCAGAAGGAGGGAAGGATGCTGGGGGTGGAGGTGGGGATCAGCCAAGTCAGAGGGAGGGACAGATGGGGAGAAGAGGAGTGGAGTAGGCAAATGGCCCCTTCCTAAAGATGTCCATGTCCTAGTCTCTGGAACCTGTGAATATATTTCGTTACCTAGCAAAGAATAATTAAGGTTGCCAATGGAATTACGGTTACTAATCAACTGACTTTAAAATAGAGAGATTATCCTGAATTATCTGGGTGGGCCCAATGTAATCATGATGGTGCTTAAAAGTGGAAGAGGGAGGGGCTTCCCTGGTGGCACAGTGGTTGAGAATCCAGGGACACAGGTTCGTGCCCCGGTCCGGGAAGATCCCACGTGCCGCGGAGCGGCTGGGCCCGTGAGCCATGGCCGCTGAGCCTGCGCATCCGGAGCCTGTGCTCCGCAACGGGAGAGGCCACAGCAGTGAGAAGCCCGCGTATCGCAAAAAAAAAAAAAAAAAAAAGTGGAGGAGGGAGACAGGAGAGTCAGAGAAAGAGATGTGATGACACAGAAATGCTGTGTTGCTGCTTTTGAAGATGGAGGAAGTGGCCACAAACAATGGCATGTGGGCAGCCCCTAGAAGCTGGAAAAGTCAAGGAAACAGATTCTCCCCCAGAACCTCCAGAAGGAACATGGCCCAGCTGACCGCTTGATTTTAGACCCATGTTGGACTTCAAACCAACAGAACTGTAAGTAATAAATTTGTGTTGTTTTAAGCCCCCAAGTTTGTGGTGATTTGTTACAGCAGCAAGAGGAAACGAATACAGGGAAGTTTCAGGTTTTAACCTTGAGCCTTCCAGGCCCCTCCTTTAACTCCCCAGGGGGGGGCTTCCCTGATGGCGCAGTGGTTGGGAGTTCGCCTGCTGATGCAGGGGACACGGGTTTGTGCCCTGGTCCGGGAAGATCCCACATGCTGCGGAGCGGCTGGGCCCCGTGAGCCTTGTCCGCTGATCCTGCGCATCTGGAGCCTGTGCTCTGCAACGGGAGAGGCCACAACAGTGAGAGGCCTGCGTACAGCAAAAACAAACAAACAAACAAACAAAAACCCCAAAAAAACTCCCCAGGGGGCATCAGTCAGGTGGATTCTGCCAGGACTGGCCTGGTGGCTCAGAGGAAAACTGAGGCCTGGACAGTGGAGGAATGGGGCCCTGGGCCAAATCGTCGTGTGTGTGGATAAGTATTGTACCTCTCTCCCTTCCTGCCACCCAGCCTTGCCTGTGCCCCTTACCAAGTGCCTCTTGCCCCTGAGCTCCTCAAATCCTCTGAGAGCCCAGCAAGGTGGGCAGAGCCAGCACCACTGCCCCCTTTTACAGAAATGGAAACCGAAGCTCGGGCCCCGACAGTGATCTCCTTAGCCTGAAAGTGGCAAGACATGCTGGTTCTGGGTCCTCGTCCCCACTTAGTCTTCTCACCCAGCCATTGTCACCCCCCACCCCGCCTTCCTTCCCACGCACAGCCAGGTAGGGGGACAGCTAGGTGCCAGGCCCTGAGCACTGCTTCTGAGCCACAGACCCAGGTTCTGAGCTGGCTGTGCTGCTGACTTGCTCTGTGGCCACAGGCGAAGAAAGGACAGTCCCTTTCTGAGCCTTCTTGCCTGTAAAATGGGAGTTACATGAGTCCCAAGCAAGATAAGGGACTTGCCCGTGTACTGTTGATGGGAACACACAGTCCCCGCAGGCAGGAGTTTCATGGAAACAATATAACAGGAGCTTTGGGGGGTGGCGGCGACTGGCCTTGCCACCTGACCTGGAATGGGTCTAATGACTCCGCTGAGCCTGCAAGAGTGAGGCTGAGGCGCAGCCCCGCCCATCAGCTGAGCCGTCCTCCGTTGGAGGAAGGGGCTCGGGGAAGGTCAGGAGCTCCATTCAGGGCTGGTGGCAAAACAAAGTTACCGGGATGAAAGCTTGCAGAGGCAAAGACCCTCATCCAAGGTCACTCAAAGCCAGGAACGAACTCCAGAGCACTTTGGAGCGGTTCTGGGGTGTGTGTGTGTGTGTGTGTGTGTGTGTGTGTGTGTGTGTGTGTGTGTGTGTGCGAGTGCAGCGACTAGCATGCCCCCAACCAGGACCCAAAGCCACAGGAGCTGTGCTCCAGGGACTGTTTTAAGCCCACCTGGATGTGACATGGTTCCTCCCAGCGCCAGCTACCTGTGCTGTTCATACTGCCATCAGCCAGAGATCCGGCCCCCACAAAGCCCACATCCAAGGCCCGCCTTGTGCCGGGCACTGGGTTCTGTGCTCTACAAGCACTCAGGTCAGTGGTTCATTCTCCCCATTCACAGATGCGGTCATGTCACTTGGCTGGGGCCATGTCACTTGGCTGGGGCCGGAGGAATCCCTGGGGATCCGGCTGCTGGCAGCTCTCAGCTCTGCTGAATGGACGGGATCTTTGCAGATACGCCCAGTGTTGCCATGGCAGCCCTGCAATTAATGAGCATTTGTAAAACAGGATTTCATTGACTAAAACTGGCTTTTTTATGCAACTTCTCAGGCGGTGTGTAAAGGCCCAGGTATGGGCGGTGAGGCTGGGATCCTGAGCCATGGGAGGGCCAGGGTGTCCTGCATTTCTGACCCAGTAGACACTCAGGCCAAGTGCCCCCTGCCCAGCCTGACTGAGGGTCTGCTGCCTCAGCCAGGGTCTGGACTATTCTTGCTGGAAGGACTCCTGGACACCCTGGTGTCTGAGGGGGTAGGGCCCTGAGGGACATTCAGGACAGGTTAGAGGCAAGGAAGCCTGGGTGGAGCAATGCCCCAAGGGGCTTCCCTGGCCGGCCAGCGGTTAAGACTCTGTGCCTGCAATGCAGGGGGCGTGGGTTCGATCCCTAGTCGGGGAACTAAGATCCCACATGCTGTGCGGCATGGCCCAAAAATTAAAAAAAAAAGAAAAAAAAGCCCCGAATGCAGTATTCAAATTCCTTCTTCTCAGCCTGGAGCCTCGCCTTGATGCTGAGATAGGCCCAGTCCCCACCCCCCCGCCCCCCGCTCCCACAGCTGCCCCCCCTCCCACAGGACCTGTAATCACCACACAGGGACTGACTCAGCCCTTCCTTCCCCGCCCAGCCCCTTCTTCCTGAAAATCGCCCACATCAGCAGCCCCAGCCCCCAAAGGCCCTGGGGGATAGAGTCCAAGGCCCCCTTCTGCGAGGTTAGCCTGGAAGAACGGAGGAACTGAGCGGGAGGGGTAGGACTCCCAGGCCGGAGCCAGCTCTCCTCGGCCCCGCCCACCCGGGGACCTGGGGAGGCAGGTGGGATGAGGGGGACCAGGAGTCTGGGGACAGGTCTGAGAGCAGGGAGTCCCAAGGGAAGGGTGGTGATACGCTTGGGGGCGTCTAGGGGGCAGTGCGAGGAGGCAAGGTCTCTGGAAGGGCCGCAGCCCCGGCCACCCCGATCCCCTGCCACAGGGAGACAGGGAGCAGGGCAGGAGCTCCGTCCACCCCTAGGAAGCCTCCTCCGCCACAGCCTGAGCTCAGCCTGCAGGGCTCCGTGGTGGCCTGAGCCAACCCCAGGCCTGGTTTGGATTTTTCCTTGATTGTTTCTTGTTTCCTTCCTCCCCTGGGCTCCTGCCAACTCCAGCCCTGCCCTCCTCGCTTTTCACTGGCCTTCATAGAACTCTGACCCGCAGAGGCTGGGATTCGATTCGAGATGAGAGTCGTCCCTTCGAAGCTACCCCCAGCTTCTGTCTCTGCCTTGGACCCCTCCTTGGGAGTTGGGTGGCAGGGCCTTACTGGGGGACTTTCCTTTGGGTCTGGAGTTTTGGCCCCAGGCCCAGGGCCATGGGGGTTTCCAGAGTGGTGACAGCCCTGTCCTAGCAGGGACTGAGGCACTTCCTCCCAGAGTCCTCTGGGAGCATCCAAGCCACATGGCTGTCATTTGGCCTGGGGAACACAGAGATAGTGGGGATTGTTTTCAACACTTCCCACCCCTTCAAGGCACCTTGTCATTATGCATTCTGAAAACTCATTTGCATCTACCTTGTGCCTAGAGCTGTGCTGACTGGAGAAGACACAGATGGTCAAGGCTGGGCCCAGCCCTCAGAGAACAGATACCCTGAGTAAAACAAATAACCAATTCTAAAACTGCACATTCTGTGCCATAATGGAGGTCCTTAAAAGCAGAGGCCAGTTCTGATTTACCTCTTTCTATCCCAGGCAGCATAGATGAGGCTCAGTGAGTGACTATGGATTGAGTGAAGAACCAAAAAGAACAGCGGTAAGAAGGATTTGTTTTGTTAGACGTGGGGAAACAGACGGAAGAGTTAGGAAGGCTTCAAGAGGAGGTGATATTTGAGCAGGGTATTAATGGATGAGTCGGAATTTGCCAGGCAGAGAAAGGAAAGGATATTTCAGGGGGAGCAGGCAGAGGCAAAGGCAAAGGCCAGAAGGAGTGCAAGTAGATGCGTGGTGTGAGCGGGAAACAAGATATGTCCAGCAGACCATGGCATAGGAGAGGGGGAAAGAGCAAGAGGCTAGTGGACGAGCACCGTTTTCCTTGCCCAGCTCCCGTTCCTCTTATTCTGCTGACCACCCCTCAATTTTCCAGAGTCTCCAGTATGATTGACCTTGCCTCCAAGCTCTAAAAGTGGGTCTGAGGCCCCAGCCTACCCCATCTGAGCCATAGGGATGGTTTAGGGATGGGCATGTCAGCAGTGGGCTTCGGCCTGGGAACTTGAGGTGACTATTAGGGTGACAGATGCCAAGATGTCAACTCAGGGCTGTCAACTCACGGAAGAGCTTGTCCGAGAATAAAGCCAGCACAGAGAAAAGCAGAGCCAAGAGAATGACTCTCAATAACATTGCTTGTGCTTCTGGATCCAGCCATGCCTGAATCAGACCCCATTATATGAACCAACAACTTACAATTTTTGTTTAGTCCTGTTGGAATTGGGTTTCTGTCACTTGCCCATTAAAGAATAATTAAAAGCAGACAATAGCTCACGATAGCTATTTTCATTTCAATTATCATTTAAAAAAAAAAATTATCTTTCTGACATGGTAATGCTTTCGTGTGGTTCACAATTTAGAAATCACAGCAGGCTGAAGAGCCCACGCGCCACAACGAAAGATCCTGCATGCAGCGATGAAGATCCCGCATGCTGCAACTAAAGACCCGAAGCTGCCAAATAAATAAATAAATAAATAAAAATATAAAAGAAGAAATCACAAGAGGCAAAACGTCTCCCTCTTACCCCTGTTCCCCAGGCACCAGTTCTCCTCTCCACAAACAACCAGCGTTATCCGTTTCTTGTAAACACTTCTAGAGATACTCTTTGCACACGCAAGCAAAGCCCCGCCCATCTTTTTTACACAAATGGCAATATTTAGACAAGTAGAGCCCTAAAGTACAGCAGACCTTGGTGGGAGCGGGGGCAGGACAGGCCCCATTGCCGGGGGCGATGGGGGTGACTCTGCAGGGGCCATGGGAAGCCACATTTTCTTGAGCCTCTGCTAGTCACATTGTCCGGCACCTTCCTTTCTTCAGTTGACATTATATCTATGACCACTTCATGTCAGTTCATAGAGCGTATCGTCAGTTTCATTTTCTCACAGCTGCATAGCATTTCACACGGGGTGTACCATTATTTATGCAAATTATGGCCTCTCCAGCCTCAAGCCCCGTCTCCACTCCCCCGGTTCCGGACAAGGGCCTTTCAGCCCATCAGCCACCCCCATGGCCTCAGCTGATGGACGATTAGGTTGTCCCCAGCTCTTTCCTGTGACAAGCAGTGCTGCCGTGTGTCATCTTGCACAGATGCTGTTTCACACTCGTGTGAGCACAGCTGAGGAATAAGTTCATAGGGACTTGGGGGGCACGGGACACTCGCTGTTGTCATTTGGTCAGCTCTGTCCACTCGTCTTTCTCAGGTGATGTGCCAGGTCCAGGTCCCCATCGGGACCACGGGGCCCATTGCTCCTCAGCCTCACTGGCAAATGGTTCTCAGCCTTTTTGATTTGTGTCACTCTGGTAGGTAAACTCTAACTAAAGACAAAGGAGCCTCAGTGTGGTTTTAATCTGTGTTCCTCTTATGAGTGAGTTTGGCCATTTTTCATAGGCTTCAGGGCCATTTCTACTTCCTTTTCCATGAACTGGAAAAGCAATTAGAGAATTATGCTTAAGAGGGTCGATTCAGAGGAGGGGATGTGGAGGGAGGCCTGACTGGAGGCAGGTGCCACTTTGGGGGCGGATGGATCAGGAAAGAGACGGAACTTGGCTCTGAGCTGTGGTGTGAAAGATGGCGCTGGAGGTGATGAGGTCGAAAGATTGTAATTTGGTGACAGATGGGCCACAGGGGCCAGGGAGGAAGGACTGGGGTCCGGCCGGTCCAGCGTGGCGACTTGGGTGATGAGAGGGGGCGGGGAGGAAAGGGAGGACAGTGGGGCCACCAAGGGAGTTGGAGGATCCCAGCAGGGGCCCTGACCACTCTCCACCCCACATCGTGACTGATGCAAAGCACCACCTGACGGCCACACGCCCCTGCTCACACGCTTCAGAGGCCACCAACCCTGGTCAGGGACCCTGCTGGCCTCCTGCCTCAAGCCACCTCTCGGCTCCCTCTTCTCCGGCCTTGAACACACCCAGCCTCCGGGACGGGCTCCTTACAAGGCTCCTCCCTTCACCGGCCGCCTCCTGCGATTCCTGCAGGTCTCAGCCATGGTACCTCCCCTCGAGGAAGCATTCCGGACCCCAATCGATGTCCAGTTCCCTCGGAGAACCTCTGGACCACGGTCCTCTCTGAGCCATCGTCATCTGATTCATGTCCATCCCCCACTGGACTGTAACCACTGTCGCCTCCCCGGAGTGGATGCCAGTGAATGTGAATGAATGAACAAATGAATGAATGAAGGGCAGGGTGCCGTGGGTAGCAAACGGGGCAAATAGGAGATGAGCGTTTAGGAAGTAAAAGAGCCTGGAGTTGAGACTTCCCTGGTGGTGCAGTGATTAAGAATCTGCCTGCCAGTGCAGGGGACAAGGGTTCCAGCCCTGCTCTGGGAAGATCCCACATGCTGCGGAGCAACTAAGCCCAGGCGCCACAACTACTGAGCCTGCGCTCTAGAGAGCGAGAGCCGCAACTACTGAGCCCACGTGCTGCAACTACTGAAGCCCGTGCGCCTAGAGCCCGTGCTCCGCAACAAGAGAAACCCCCGCTTGCCGCAACTAGAGAAAGCCCGCACACAGCAACAAAAACCCAATGCAGCCAAAAAAAAAAAAAAAAAAAGACTCTGGAGTGGGCTACCTCTGTTTGCGGCACAGTGGCTCTCGGTGCTTCCCTGGCGCCCCCTCTAGGTGGAGCAGGAATTCTGTCCATTTGGTGGTACATGTCTGCCTCCCGACGCTGAGAAGAGATCCCCACACAGAGCCAGCACCACTGCAAGTGTCTGCGAACAGGAGCAGGTGTGGGAACAGGCGTGGGAACTGATGGGCTGGGGCCCAGGTGGACGTTTCATGACAAGGCATCCCTTTGGCAGGTACCTCTTGTGGGCCTACTGTGCGCCAGGCATTCTACAGGGATGGGACAGGGTCCCTGCCCTCAGGGAGCAGGCATTGCGGAGCAGAGGGGCAAGAGAGTTGTGTGTATACACACACACACACACACACACACACACGTAATTTTTTCTTTCTTTTAAAATAATCCATGCACATGGCAAAAGATGTCAAACAGGATGTGAGAATGGACACGACAGATCATTCTCCAAACCCTCCTGCTCCTGACCCCTGGTCCTCCAACCCCATCCCCAGAGGTAAACCACTGTGATTGGAAATATTCTAAGGTCAGAACATTTGAGGTTTCTTTGTTCATTTATTTTGTTTTTAATTTATTTTACTGAAGTATAGTGAATTTACAATGTTGTGTTAGTTTCTGGCATACAGCAAAGCAATTCAGTTATACATACATACATATATATATATATATATATATATATATATATATAAAATGGTTTGCATCTGCTAATCTCAAACTCCCAATCCATCCCTCCCCCACCCCCCTTCCCCTTGGCAACCACAAGTCTATTCTCTATGTCTGTGAGTCTGTTTCTGTTTCGTAGATAAGTTCATTTGCGTCATGTTTTAGATTCCACATATAAGTGATATATGGTATTTATCTTTCTCTGTCTGACTTACTTCACTTAGTGTGATAATCTCCATCCATGTGGCTGCAAATGGCATGATTTCATTCTTTTTTATGGCTGAGTAGTAGTCCATCACATATATATATATACATCACATCTTCTTCATCCATTCATCTGTCGATGGACATTTAGGTTGTTTCCATGTCTTGGCGATTGTAAATAGTGCCGCTATGAACATAGGGGTGCATGTATCTTTTTGAATTATAGTTTTGTCCGGATATATGCCCGGGAGTGGGATTGCTGGGTCATATGGTAGTTCTATTTTTAGTAACCTCCATACTGTCCTCCATAGTGGCTGCACCAACTTACATTCCCACCAACAGTGTACGAGGGTTTCCTTTTTTCCACACCCTCTCCAGCATTTGTTACTTGTAGACTTTTTAATGATGGCCATTCTGACCGGTGTGAGTTGATACCTTACTGTAATTTTTGCATTTCTCTAATAATTAGCCTGTTGGCCACCTGTATGACTTCTTGGGAGAAATGTCTAGTTAGGTCTTCTGCCCATTTCCTGACTGGGTTGTTTGTTCCTTTGTTATTGAGTTGTTTGAGCTATTTGTATACTTTGGAAGTTAAGCTAAGAAGAAGAACATTTGAAGAGGACTCCAGATCTCAAGGGAAAGTGGGCCTCGGGAGCAGCCCCCCAGGAGTCAGGCATGGCTGAGCCTTCCAGACACTGGCTCAGGGCTCCTCCAGCTCCTGGAGCAGAGAAGCCGGAAGGGGCTGCCTGCAGGCCTTCAGTTCTCTTTCTCAGTGCGAAATGCTCAGACCCTGGGAAGATCTAGGAGCCACGGGAGCCAGCAGGAGAGATGGGGCTCTGCGGGGCCCCGCCAGGCTCGGGGCAGATGCCCAGGCTCTCAGGGAGCAGTGCACGGGGACAGGGGTCAGCAGGGTCACGGACCAGCAGCTGTCCCCGAGACCCCCGAGGGGCCCTGGGCCCTGGCAGCTGCACGGCTCTCAGCTGTTAGGCGGGCTCCCTGCTGACAGGAGAAGGAGGGTGGGTCTGGGTGGGGAGTCTGGAGCTGCCCATGGGCCCAGTGGGTCCTAGAGCAGACCAGCCCTGAGGCCCATGGGGCCCTGGCATTTCCAGGGCAGACCCAGAGGGAGCAGAGACAGATAGGCCTGGCCGCTCAGGGAAAGATCTAGAATGATGAGGCCAGGGTGACAGAGGGGCCCAAATGCCTGAGCGCGGGTGATTAAGTCCCACTCCAGAGACCTCTGGACTTTGACGCCAGGCACGCAAGCTCCCCCTCTGGTCTCCCCTCCCCTCGGCCAGACTCCCCAGTGCTCCCGGTTCTCTTGAGCGTAATGAGTTCTACGCAGGCGACCCCTGGATCACCCCCTCCAAGCCTCACGCCTCACCAGAGCCCGGATCTGTCATCCCTGATGTCCCGGGAGGCTGGGCCCACCTGGGTACCCCCTTCATCCCAACCTGCCCCAACAGACCCAGGCACCCCCTCCTCCCACGTGCTTCCAGGCACCTGGGTTGCTCCCTGGGACTCCTCTGTCCTTGCTGGGTGGCCAAGTTGGTCAGTGTGGCACAGAGGAGAGACAAGGGATTGGACTTCAAATCCCAGCCCTTGCTTACTTCAGCCAGTGATCCTGAACCTCTTGGAGCCTGCCAGAGGGTTAGACGTGACATCCTCTATGTCAAAGTACACACAAATGGTCCTCAGGAATGGTAATTCCCTTTCCTTCCTACCCAAGCTGTGTTTTTCTCCTCCTCAACTTCAACTTAAGAAAATAAAAAAGGGGTGTGGGGGGGAATTCCCTTGTGGTCCAGTGTTAGGGCTTAGGACTTGGCGCTTTCACCGCTGTGGCCCAGGTTAAATCCCTGGTCAGGGAAATAAGATCCCACAGACCTTGCCGGCAAAAAAAAAAAAAAGGTGAAATTCGTGTTATTATTGTACCTCAGTAACATATTTTTTTAATGTAAAAAAAAAAAAACCTACCTCACTCCCACGCCAGTCAGTCAAGACCTTTCACATCTACCTAGAGGGCCGTCTGGAGGGAGAGGCCACGTGTGTCCAACCGGAACTGGCTCTCAGCTGACTCAGCCAGGAGTCCCAGGGTCGGGGGAAAGGGAGTGTGTATCAGAGAAGTGAAAAATCAGCCCAAATGGCTACTCCCAGCGTTAGGGGAAGCCGCAAGGCTGGGCCGAGCTGGGCTAGGTGACCCTGAGTGAAGAGAAAGGAAACAGCGAGGAGGCCAGGGCTGGGCAGGGCTGGGGCATCGAGGCCTGGGAGGCAAACGTAGTAAGAGCGCAGGACTTTGCTTCTTCAGAACCATCTACTTCATCCTTGGGCTTGTGTCTTGAAGGCTCAGGGCACGACCAGGACGAGGGAAGATGCCACCAAAGGGGATTCTGAAGCAGGTGGGTCCCAGGAGTCCAGGCCCAGCCAGGTTCCTCCACTTCATCCACCCCCGTCACCAGTGCCCCCTCCCAGAGCCTTATTTCAGAGTCCTGAGCCCCAGTGAGGGGAGCGGGGAAGAGATCCCCCCACGAGCAAGGGGGACGGGGCTTCAGGAAACTGGTGACCCAGGCGAAGAGGGGCCGACGAGAAGTCAGCTGGTAGTCGCTGGGCACCGACTTCCCGCCAAGAGCAAAAGGGAAGCGTCTGGTGTCAGAGGGGCACGGGTCGCCACACCTGTCTGCAATCTGGGGTTCTCGTCCTGCTTTGTTTGTTTGTTTTAAATGCCTGCTCGGGTCCTCCCAGAGCACTGCCAACAGTCACGTGACTTGTATCCAGGCAACGGGCTCTTGCTCCCATTCACGGAGCACCAGCTTTCTTTCCGGGGAAGCTGCACGCCACGGCCTGCCCGCCCTGCACACGCCTCCCTCCCACCAGGATACAGGTCTTTTCTCCCCTCTGTTAACCACTCTTTCCCACCGGGGCCTCTGGATCGTCCTTGGCAAACGGGCACCAGGACATTACTGCTCCCCACAAGGCTGCTCAGCAGCAACATAAAAATAATTGCCAGAGCCGTGACACCCAAGGAGCCAAACATGGGCTCAAGCGGTAAGGGCCAGAGCCTTGTCTATTGTGGCCAAAGGCTTGTAATCTTCCCAGGCAAGGGTTTTCCAAGGCAGGGAGGGGTGGGTTTTTAGCTGATATGCGGCTTGATAGAAATACAAAAGACAGTCTCTGCGGCAACTCTTATCAGGTTGTGGAAGGGGGGCCCCCCCAAGGCTGCTAAGTCACAGTGGCCCTTTGACCGTGGCTGGATGCTTCCCGTGTGGGGGATCCTGGGGACGAGGGAAAATAGCTCCCCAAGCTGGGGCTTGTCTCTAATTCCTGCCTTCAGAGGAGGCACTTATAAAACGAATGAAACAAAGCAGTGACCGCTTGTTTTCAGAGGGAGACCAGTTTTACCCAAGCCGGGTTCGATCTGTTGTTCATTCCACTTCACCATCAGAGGAGGAAGGCAGAGGTTGGACAGTTAGGTTCCCTGTTTTTCTCTGACTCAAGGCATTGGCGCGGGCTGCTCCCTCGGCCTGACAGCTGCAGGTTTCCAGCCTTGGCTTTGGCGTGTGAGGCAGGACGGCCGCCAGCTTGGGGCAGAAACCCACTCCACGTTTAGCCAGCGACAGCCTCTCCCCAGATGGCAGGACACACAGATGCGGGGACGTGTCGGGGACCCTGCAAGGCCCGGCCTTCCCAGTGTTCTGGGCTAGAGGTGAGCCCCAGGCTGCTGGTGGCTCGGCTGAGCCAGCGCCAGGGAATCCAGCTCTGGGAGGCCGCCCCTCCCGACGGAGGGGTCAGGCTGGGACCACCGCGCCGGGCGGGCCCCGGCCTGCAGCCAGCTGCTCGCTCCGTGGCCGAGCCCAGCGCCTCCTCAGCACAGAGGCCGCGGGGGCCTTGGGAGCAGCCTTAGGAGGATCGGGGCTGGGGCTGGGCGGAACCCAGTGTGACAGACGCTCTGCCTTCTCTGCACAGAGGTCCAGGAGGGCAACATTCTTTGTTCACTACCAGGAAAAAGATGGAGCGGAAGAAAGATTAAACTCAAAAGACAGAATTTACTTTCATATCTCCCAAAGTTGTTTCTATGTCCGTCTCAGTAGGAAATCGCAAAGCCTTGACCTTCCTGAGCGTACTGCGTCCACGGCCAGTTCTCGCTGGGCTCCTAGTGTCCATGAAGAATCAATAGCTTTCTTCCAGAGAAGCTCGACGCGGAGTAGGTCTTCCCGCTGGGCCCCATGCCCGCAGCCCTGTCCTCCCCCGCTGGCTGACCCCTCTCCTTCCACGGGTGGGATCTTGGCAGACGTCTACTCCCGGGCTCTCGGTGTCTGGGAGGCCCGCACGACGGGGGATGACAGAGGACCGAGCCTCAGATCCTGACCACCTGGGCGGCAGTACATGGGCTCCGCCTGCCCTCGGCGCCCGCAGGCTGCCTCCTGAGGTAGAGTCGGCCGAAGGTGCCCCCCACCTGTCCTTTGGTGAGGCGCCCGGGGTTCACACAGATGCAGCCAAGGATGTCCTGGGGGAAGGAAAGAAAGGCTGTGGGTTTGGAGAGGCCAAAACCATCGGGACTGATGTGAAAAAGCTGGACTCATCTAACGATTAGACCCTAAAGAGGACTTTATAAAATGGAAATGCAGGCCAACAAAACGCATCTTAAGTCAAATATGTTAATTTATTATTAGAAAACTCAGAATCTTTTGAGTCTCTGAAACAAAATAAAGAAGAAGGTGACTCGGCAGGGTGACAATCAGCTCCCAAACTTGGAGACAAACTTGATCTATTTGTTTCCCAACATGAAAAAAAGTTTACTGGGCTTCCCTGGTGGCGCAGTGGTTGAGCGTCCGCCTGCCGATGCAGGGGACGCGGGTTCGTGCCCCGGTCCGGGAGGATCCCACGTGCCGCAGAGCAGCTGGGCCCGTGAGCCATGGCTACGGAGCCCGTGCTCCGCAACGGGAGAGGCCACAGCAATGAGAGGCCCGCATACCTGGCGGGGGGGGGGGGGGGGGGGAGTTTACCTCTCGAGGTTGAATTGGCTCTGGTTTGGCAAGAGGGGCTTGATCAGGTGGCTTCCCTGTGAGGGACCCGATTCCAGGGCAGGGCCTCAGGCGGCAGAGATGAGAATGACCGAGAGCTGCTTGGAGGTCATCTCAGAATTCAGGAGGGGGCAGGCGAGCCCAGGGCACCTGAGGTGGCCTCAGGTGCGAACCATGGTTTGAGGGCCTTCCTACCTGTCTTCCTCGCTCCCAGGCTGGGCTGAGTACCACGCCCTGCGGCGGGGAGGGCAGCAAGGCGACGCTGCTTACTTATGCGATTTACTAACGGGTTTGTTTTCTAGTCCTACCCCCTCCCCCAACGAAATGAGGCCACCGTCCCCATCAGCAGACCCACAAGGACTGAGTGTCAGGGGTCCAGAAGGGAAAGTCAGAGACTGGTTCTGGCGTTTCTGGGAAATGGTGGAGTTCAAACCTACCTTCACAAAGTATCTCAGCTCTGAAGGGGCTATGAAGACATCGGGGGTGACGGGCAGCTGTGCATAGGCATAGAAATTCTCATAGTCGATGGCCATGTCCTCCTGGGGAGGGTAGAGCGGGTAGTAGCTGCAGAGACGGAGAGAGACAGTCAGCAGCAGCTGATTCAGGGACCCCCACCTCCCCAGATGGATTTCCTCTATGTCACTGGTTTCCTCGGTTTCACAGACCATCCCTCCCTTTTCTGTGTTTAGGGGACAGGACGCAGGCTTGTCATCCCGGGGTGCAGTTCCCTGGTAGTGGCCTGGGGAAGGTCTCGAGGTCAAATCTGTCAGAGCTCCCTGACCCCTAAGCACTCCCCTCGCGGTGAGCTACTCCGTCGGGCAGGCTCACCTCCGCTGGGTCAGGATGTGCTTGAGTACCCGGCTGAACCTGTCCGAGGTTCCGGAAGAACTAGGGGGGGAAGAAAAGCAAGAAACGGAAAGTGGAACCTTGTTTATCAGTGCCTGCTTCTCCTCGGGGAGGATTTATTAAACTAGAGAGAAGCGACGTGGTCAAGGCGTGTGACGAGAAGGTACCTCTGGGGAAGTTTGAAGACCTGCCCGCAGATGCTCTGTCTGCTGAGCAGGCCGCTGGGTGGAGAAGGGAAAGGGCAGGACTCCCTTGCGATCAGGGCCCAGGCAGGCTATTGCCAGCTCCGCATCGTGCCAGAGAACGTGCAGGCTGTCCCGGCACGAGGCCAGCTGTAGCTGGGGTGACCCCTGCACCTCCAGCCGGAGCCAACAAACACACACCCATTCTCACCTAAGACACAAATTGCTCCACACCCCTTCCCATCACGGGCGATGCGAGAGGTGAACTGCCGAACCTCAGCTCAACAGACCTGGCTGTGTCTGATCCTCTGCAGAGCTACACACTGTTCTGGAAGGGGGGACGCCCTGCAGTGTAAACCCACAGTCACCCCCTACAAGCAGGGACATCTTGTTTAGGTCACAAATGTGGCAGACAAAGAAAAGCAGATGAACTTCTATGACGAGAAATTAAGTGCAAAGACAGAACGGATGTGGTCCTTCAGGGTCTCAAACACCATAGAAACAAGTGGTAACAGAAACACATGCACCCCACCACTCCCGTTGGGTGCAGAGAAACTCAGTGGCCAAAGGGTTTGGCAGGAAGTGCTGCTCTAGGGGCTGCCCTCTTGAGCCTGCCAAGCAACCCCTTGGCCAAGGACAGGACCAGGATCCAGACGAACTGCCTGCGGGACTGAAAAACCCTCCTCACCTACTGATCTCCTCAGCCCCCATGTGGAGCAGCAGATCGGTGGATGTCAAGCCAAAGATCATTCCATTTATGGAGAGCGTGCAGGGCTCGGACACAAACTGCACTCGCTAAAATGAGAAGGGTGGGACAGACGTTTGCACACCAAAGCTAGAAACTTCTTCCCCATGAAAATGGGGGGTCTGCAAGGGCTGGGGGGACCAGTGAAAGGGGGACCAACGCAAGGGACAGTAAATCACACGTCTGCCTGTTATAAAGACGCAGGCACTACGTGTGCCTCAAAAAGGTGCCCCCGCCCTCTGCTTCTGGGACAAGCTGGGTCGCCTTTGGCACGTTCGACTCTGGCTGCCTGCTGGTCGAGGAGGGGACGCTGGTACCTTTTTGTCCTCCCGAAGCAGGTCGGAGCAGCTGAAGGGCGGCTGTGGGTACACGGGCTCGTGGTGCACGTCTCTCAGTGATGGGACGAAGATGAGGTGTGAGCCGGAGCTACTTTGCCAAAAAAAGCAACAGAACAGGAAGGAAAATGAGTGCAGTTGAGTTAGCATAGCTGGTGACAGACTTAAAGGGTCAGAGCTGGATACAAGAGCCTACTTCCAGGGAAGAAGCTCCGAACGGAGCTCTTCTATGAAGGGGGGTGCCGTTCCCCATGGGACACCAGGAACGAGAGACGATCTGTCCTAATTTACACACAACCACCTCGATGGGGCTCCTGGCTCTCTCCAGGACACGCTTTCTCCTGGCTCCGTATGACGTTCTACTCGAGAGAGGAAGAGGACTAGCGTTTCGTAGAAAAAGGGGAAAAGAAACGGAGATCTAGGAAATCAGGAAAGACAAGGATTTGACTGAAAATCCTCAGAGCCAGATCTGAAGCCAAAGTTCTGGCTCTTCACACTGTGTGAACAGACATGGCTTTCAGGCCTCAAGTAGCCTCCCTGGCTGGGGGCCTCTTCCCTCGGGAGGGGCCCGGCAGGCTGAGCAGATCTGGGAGGGGAAGGCACGCAGGTTCTGCTTCGCCAAGAGCCCGCCCCGCCCTCCCCTCCCGCACAGGGAATCAACGCCCTTGGTTTTTCTTTTTCAGCAGCCTGTCTTACAAAGATGAAAGAAATATCTAAGAGCAACAGTAAAAGCAGAGATGACAGACGTTTCCTTAGATGGAGGCAGGAGAATCTCTAGGGTTACAAGATGTAAGTGAAGAAAAACCCTGTAACTCTAGGGGCCAACCAACTCTTTAACCTTTCCATCCACGCAGAAGAAAGGGGGAAAAAAAACCTGTCCTTGTTGGAGTGGGGACTCTTGTAAACCAAACAACGGAAAGTGTTACTTTGGGGCGAGTTTAACATCCACCAATGGCTCTCACTTCTAGCACCCTCTCTCAAGATGCAGTGGCTTCCCAGAGGCAGGTATAAGCACCTGTGCAGGTACAGGGAGGTGGCTTCTTCTCACATGGGGTAAAGGTGTTGGCGATGGCTGTTACACTTGTCACACCCGCTCAAAGCGTGGACTGAGACTTCTGCAGCGGAAATTCAGAATCTTGAGACCAAAGGCACTTTGCGAATTAGTTATAGTCCCTTTGACATTGAAAGTGAAGTCCCTGTAAGTAGCCAAGTCTACTGATTTGGGTGCTGAAGTCTGGCAGACAGGCCGGGGGTGACCCGAAGGGGACAGTCTGTGTTTCAGATCCCCGGGGCTCAGTCCGTAACGGACACGAAGGGCGCCGTTAAGAGACGGACTTGCTCTGCTTCTGTGCAGGCTCTGGCAGAGCAACAGTTAAGGAGGAAACGGGCCTCTGGCTCAGGGTTACAGGCTGGCTGTAGGGGGAGGGATCCGAGAGAAAATTCCAACTATGCTGAGCATTGCACAACTTCGTGCAACACGGTGGGGAGGGGCCTTGCAGCCTCTCCCTCCCTCAAGCTCCCCGGGCTCGGGCTCTGCTGGGCTCTGGCGAGGGGAGGTGCTTCCTCACTGGCTCTGGTTTTCACTGATAAATCAGCTTAATGCTCTGCATTTCTGACCTCTCAGAATAAAAATAAATTCCCCCCAAAGGAAGGCCATTTTTATACTGTTTTGGGAAGGGTGGGGCAGCTCCTCTCCCCCGAGGCACACACTGGCCTCAGATGAAAGTGCCTGGTGGTGCTGGGAGCTCACCCCCAGGGTAACAATGCCTGGTTTGTTCTTTGTTTGTAGCACTGCTGTCAATACCATATGGGGTGAGGAACCAAAAACAGAACCCCATCTCAACCCGAAAGCCCCCAGCCGCACCCAACTGGCGGCGCACTGCCCCGCAGTCCCTGCCTAGCCCGGAGGGGACCTGAGGGCTGATAAAACAGGGATACCAGCCCTGCTCGGGTTTCAGGGCGGGGATTTATCCCCTGAGGAGCGCTAGGAGCCTCCAGGTCTGACAAGCTCATTCAGGGCCACGACCAACCTAGGAGGCAGAGGGAAGGCACCCATGTTATCGCACGTGGAGGGAGGGAGGGGCAGACCCAGCTGCAGGCTGTCACCTGCACGATTCAAGCCCCCTGACTCTGGGGCAGCTGGGGGTGTTTTTCCCCTGTCCCAGAGGCCTACGACACTGGCCCATGCTGCTGGTACAAGGGGGAGTTAGAGCTAATCAAGCCTGAGATCAGTTCTCAGGGCCAAGGGGTGGAAGATTATACATCTTGTTTTAAAAACCACCTTCCTTACAGACTTATTTTTAAAAGCTTAGCCTCGGGAATGTTTGTTTTTGATGAGCTCAGCTACAGGGAGGCAGATCCCCAGAGATCCACCACCAAGGGCAATTTCTCTCAAACCCTGGCGTTGGAGGGAAGGGACAGGAAGTGGAGGTGTCAGCTTCCTGAAAAACTTTCTACTTCTAGCTTAGACTCTTCCTGGAATAGAGGCTTTTCTCTCAGTTTAGAACTGCCCATCTCTCCTCACCCTATGACCTTTCCCAGTCCTGTCCCTAGGGTCTGGGGCAAGCATTCAAGACCCCCACCCTCGTGAGTTTCTTCGACGGATGGCTCATGGATGCCTCATACAAGCCGGACACGAGGGAAGCACTGACTCCGGGAAGGACGTGGGCTCACCCCAAACTCTCACTCACACCAGGGATTTTGCGGTGGAAGTCATCACACACTCCTCAGCACCACCCTGGGAAGATTCCCGTGGAAAATGAGTTTATACAGAAGGGAGTGAGAGGAGGAAGGAAGTAAAGAAAGAGCACGGGAAGAGCGAAAGTCCGTGTAGCCTTTTCAAGTGTGTTTATCTTTGTGTTTTACAAAGATGCCTCTTCACTCAGCATCTGTGCACTTGAAGTTCAAGGGTTCTGTCTGATCTTTGTAGTTCAAAAGGATTTACAGATGGGAACTACCACTACTTTTGAACAGTTTCAGTTTCTTAATGAGAAGCCCTGGAGAAACTTAGGAAGCGTTAAGGGTCTGCCCAGTATTTTGATCTCTGACCTTCGCGTCCCTTCAATAATCGTTCGCAGACATTGCTTGAAAACTTCTTCAAATGGGCTTGTCAGTAGACAGCTCTGCAAGAAAAGAGGAGGCAGGTTTACAGGGGAGACGCTTGGCATTTATTCACTTGTTGAGCGCTTGTTAGATGGCCCTGGGGGCCAGCCCCTGAGTGAGGAGCTGAAGGAGATACAAAGATACACCCAACGGTCTCTGTCCTCCAGGAGCTGAGTCTAGCTGGGGGCAGGAAAGGAGGTGGGGGAAGCACCAGTCCTCCTGAAAGCGAGCCGAGGGGAGGACTAGAAAGAAGAGCGTTTTGAAATCTTCTCTGTGGCAGGAAAAACGTCCTGAGACAAAGGGAAGAAATGTCCTCAGAAGGGTCATTTGTGTTTTAAGTTCAAAGGATGGAAAGATGATGTGGGTCATGGAGCTGAGGGTAGCAGTCAGGAAGGTACTTTCACAGGGGCACCTCCGGGACCTGCGGGCACCTGCCTCAGCACCAAGGGTCGGTCGCACACGAGGAGGACCGGGACTCGGATATCTGGATCCCCCTCCCCTAGCTTCCAAACAGCTCTGTATTCTGGTGAAATGAAGCCCTCAAATTCAGTACCTTTATTAAAAATGCCCTGTGATGATGTTTTCCTGATCGGCCACAGGGATTCATTTAGGTTGTCACAGATGCAGGATAAACTCCAAGAGACGAAAGTAACAGTGGGGGCCTGACTGAATGTGAGTATCCGGCATCTCCCCTCGCAACCCCAGTCACTTACCTCTACCTGTTCATGCTTAGCATCCAGGAAAGGTCCAAACTGCAAACGAGCCCGAGGGGGAGAAACAAAGGTACCAAAAGAACAAATCAGAACCGCACGTGTCTGTGAGTGCCTTCACATGTCCTCTCCTAGCAGTTCTCTGTCCAGGGTCCACTGTCCCTCCAAGGCCACCTGTACAGCCTGGGACGGGGGGCAGAGGGGGCAAGGGCGCCCAGCTAATACCACAGGCAGAAGGACCTGACTCCTGGATGCTAGCTAGCTGTTTTGCCTCATACAATACTGGGCTTTTTTCTTTCTCAACCCAGCAAGGGAAATCTACGTCCATGCAGTTGTGTTTTGAGTTTTCAGAAGAGGAGAGTTCACAAACTGGAGTAATGGGACAGAGGCGAGACTACTGTAAAGTCAATGCAGGGTGGCAAAACACCCTGGGCTTTTGGATTAATTCCACGCACACCTCACCTCGCCAAAGATGTAGGCTGAGCACTAAAAAATATTTTTAAAAAGGAGGAGAGTCCCACACTCCTAAAAATTTAGAACCTCATCAGACCTTTTTCTAAGACTGAGCCCCCAGTTTTCCCATTGGCGCCTCCCCGGGTGAAGCTGTCCCAGGAGGGCCTCCTACCAGGATGCAGACGTCGGGCCGGTCGCGGTTGATGATGGTGATCAGGTCGAGCAGGGGGTCAAACGTGATGCTGTCAGATGTGGTGTATGGCCCACAGGCCACCAGGACCATGATTTGCTCAGAATCTAAGAAAGAAAAGATTGTTAAGATGCTGATGAGAGGATGCTGGCATGGTGGGAGAAAGGACAATTAGGGAAAGATGCCACGGGCCTCAATTCACTGAGAGTCTCCTTACGTGTGCAACTCCAGGAATCCAGGAGGAGCAAGACCTCATCCTGCCCTCAAAGAACCCTCCATTGCTGGCAGAGACAGGTAAGTATTCAAACAGCTAGAACTCGACAGACATTTACCAGCAGCGCATGAGTCACACGGTAGGGAAGTGGGAGTCTGGAGAGACTTGATCAAAGTGGCATTTGCTTACGTGGATTTCCTCCCAACATTTACTTTTGGGGGGGGGGTGGGGGGGTGGTAAAATACACGTAACGCAAAACTTACCATGTTAACCTTTTTTTTTTTTTGGCCGCGCTGAGAGGCTTGCGGGATCTTAGTTCCCTAGCCAGGGATCGAACCCATGCCCTTGACAGTGAAAGAGCGGAGGCCTAACCACTGGACTTCCAGGGAATTCCCTCTGATCTTAAGTAAACATTTCAGTGGTATTAAGTAGATTGATAATGGTGTGTAATTATCACCACCATCCCTCTCCACAACTTTCTATCTCGTAAAACCGAAACTCTGGTCCCGCTAAACACTGACTCCTGCTCCCCCTCCCCCAGCCTCCCACTGTCTGTCTCTGTGATTCTGACTCTAGGAACCTCGTCTGAGGGGAGTCTTATGGTATCTGCCTTTTTGTGACTTTGCTTACACTTGTAAGTAGAGCGTGCCAGAAGCCAGGGCAAGGCAGGGTCCCGGACGGCCCTGAGATTTGAGTGCTCAGTGTGAGGGACCATCTGGTGGTGAGTGCAGCTAGAGAATCCGGTACCTCAAGGAGTCCAGAAAGACAGGCTGGGGTGCAAGGCTTGGGACGGGAGACTCTTGTGTGATGGGGTGCAGGGCCATTGTTTTGGGGCACCCTTTTCCTCACAGCGTCTGCTTTCCTTTTGGAGAATCAGCCTCGTCCTCCATAAGCGTCCCCCTCCACCGGGGGGGGCTGTAAATTAGGGGCACTGCCCTCCCCTAGCCAAGGAGCAGGTACGGGATCCGGCTTAAGCCATTCACACTCTCCTCTGGATTCTGGAATCTCAAGGTGAACTTCCCAAGGACAGAAAAAGATTGGCGCTGACCCATCCCAGCAGAGGTGCCTGGACGAGACAGTGGGGGACTCCCTGCTACCTGGACACTTAGAGTTACTAAGCCCTAATCTGGGTTGTAAGCCTGTTACAGCCACCTGTCCAGTCTGTGAGCTACCTGGATTTTCCCTAACAAATTCTCTCTTTCTTAAGTTAGTCTGAACCTGGTTCTGTAGCTTACAACAACAAAACCCAAAGATCCCTGACCTCTCTCTCTCTTTTTTTTTTTTTTAAATTAATTTACTTTACTTTTGGCTGCTTTGGGTCTTTGTTGCCATGCGTGCGGGACTTCTCTCCTTGTAGTGAGTGGGGGCTACTCTTCGTTGCGGTGCGTGGGCTTCTCCTTGCGGTGGCTTCTCTTGTTGCAGAACACAGGCTCTAGGTGCACAGGCTTCAGTAGTTGTGGCGCACGGGCTTAGTTGCTCCGTGGCATGTGGGATCTTCCCGGACCAGGGCTTGAACCCGTGTCCCCTTCATAGGCAGGTGGATTCTTAAACACTGCGCCACCAGGGAAGCCCCCCTGACCTCTTAACAGGCAGTTTTATTAGTTTCCTATGGCTGCTGTAACAAACTACCACAAGCTTCGTGGCTTAAAACAATACACATTTATCATCTTACAGTCCTAGAGGTCAGAAGTCCTAAAATCAAGGGGTGGGCAGGGCTGCATTCCTTCTGGAGGCTCTGAGGGGAATCTGTTTTCTTGCCCTTTCCAGCTTCCAGAGGCTGCCTGCAGTCCTGGGCTCATGGCCCCTCCCCCACCTTCGAAGCCAGCGGCCTAACATTTCTAATCTCTGTGACTCTCACCCTCCTGCCCTCCCTTATCAGGACCCCTGTGATTACACTGAGCTCACCTAGAGAATCCCCATCTCGAGAGCCTTAACTCAGTCACACCTGCAAAGTCCCTTTTGCCATATAAAGTAATATGTTCAGGAATATATTCCAGGAATGAGGGCCATTGTTCACCTACCAGAGTGGCAATAACTCAACGGAGACAGACAATTCAAGGGGAAGAGTAACACTCGCAACACCCAGCAGTGCCGTGCTGGGGCGGGGGACAAAGCTAATGGTTCCAAGGAGCCTACAGGAGGCCTCAATCCCAGGTAAACGGTGAGTGCCAGGTGGGCCCGGCTCATGTCCTATTCTGTGTGTCCACACCCAGGGTGCTGTGAGCCCAGACGCTGCTCACAAACTGTCTGTTAACAACCTACTCAAATGCTTCCAAAGGCTTCCCTGGCACAGCTCAGGCTCCGGGCATCTCAGCCCTGTTTTCTTCATTACCTGAAGTTGATCCAGTACCAGCACTCTTGCTTCCATAAACACTTATTTTCTGGGAGAATGTGCAATGTCATAAACTCCTAGACTTCGTTCCTGATTCCAGGCCTCCTCGAAGAGTGACCTCAGACGATATTAACGTGGAGGGGGTGTTGACAATGTGCTGCTGTCAGCCGTCTCCCTGCTAATCCTCAGCAGTCTTCTGCTTTGCTTACAAAAATGCTTGGAATTGTTCTGAAGCAAAGTTTATTAAAATGTTCGTCTTTTCCCATCTAGGTTAGTGACCAAATAGCTCTAGGCTTTCTGAGAAATCTGTCTAATTTTTAAATACCCTTTTTATTTTGGGATAACTTTAGAATTGTAGAAAAGTTCCAAACATAGTCCAGAGTTCCATATGTACCTTTCACCCAGCATCCGCTAATGTTAATGCTAACACCTTATATAACTATGGTACATTTGTTGAAACTAAGGAATTAATGCTGGTATATTACTGTTAACTCCTGACTTTATTTAAATGTCAGTAGTTTTCCCACTAATGTCCCCTTTCTCTTCCAGGATCTAGTTCAGGATATCACATGGCATTTATAGAAATTCTTTTAAAAATTGCTGCTGTGAAAAAAAATTTTTTAAATTTAAATAAATAAATAAACAGCTGCTCTTTTCCCATTTCAAAGCAACCTTCAAATACCTGTTAAACATTAGTCTTTAAACGACAGGCCTCGTGGAGTCAGAGCACCCGCGATAACGCTGACAAAACCCCGTAGGCTCAGACCCCTGGCCTTCCACAAAGGGCCAGTGAACCCACCAATTCCCAGTCGCCCTTGGAGCTCCGGCGCGGTGCTCGTGGACAGCTTGTGCAGCTTCCCTGGGGCCGGAGGAACTGCGCTCCCGCACCCTTGTCCACCACCCTCCACCCGCATTGTTAGCAAAATAATGTTGGAAGCAAAGTTTACCTCCATCCTCTTCAGTGGGCTGGTGGAACGGAAGTGGCACGCCCTTCAAACAGGAGAGAAGCTATGGTGAGGTCTTGCCCCCGGCACCGTCTTTGGTCAGGAATGGGGTGAGCACTGAATGGCGGTGTGTTTGCGGGTGTCTTGCCCCTTGGAGCTAAAAGCCCCCAGAGTTGACGGTCCTGCCATTTTTCTTTACTGAGTGGCAAAGAAACCTGGGTAGCACAAGGTCACGGCTAAACTCATAAAACACCCAGCAAAAAGCAGGAGCAAAACAGGTGCCTGTAGGATCAGGGTCCTGCTAGGCGAGGATGGGAGAGTAGGGTCCTGCTACTTCTTGCATCCTCTGGAAGTCTGTGGAGGATTACTGCTAGAGCAGGGACTGCTAAGCTATGGGCCAAATCTGGCTACCGCCTGTTTTTGTAAGTAAACTTTTACTAGCACACAGCACACTCGTTGGTTTATGGGTTGCCTGTGGCTGCTTTTGTGCTACGATGGCAGAGCTGACATTGTGACAGAGACCATACGGCCTGCAAGAGCCTGAAATATTTACTGCCTGGCTCTTTACGGGAACAGTTTGCGAGGCCCTGACCTAGAGGTAAATCCCACTCTATAGACAGAGAATTGAGAAGCAAATAAATGGGCCCTTACAAAGGACGGGCTCTAGGACAGACAGAATCACACATACTGTGCCTGCAGCAAACCGGGGGGGCATGTGGGGGGACGCCGGTACCTCGTAGAGTCTGGTGGCAACAAGTTTTCTACCAGTGGTGTTGATTCCTTCCATAACCACAACCTGAAAGACAGGCAGCAGACAGGCTTGCGTCACAGGGGAGATGAGCGGGGGGTCTGGAATAAGGCTCTGATAGAGTTAAAAGTATTGTCCAGGACTTCCCTGGTGGCGCAGTGGTTAAGAATCCGCCTGCCAATGCAGGGGGCACGGGTTCGAGCCCTGGCCCGGGAGGATCCCACAAGCCACGGAGCAACTAAGCCCGTGCACCACAACTACTGAACCTGTGCTCTAGAGCCCGCGAGCCACAACTATTGAAGCCTGCGCGCCTAGAGCCCGTGCTCTGCAGCAAGAGAAGCCACTGCAGTGAGAAGCCCACGCACAACGAAGAGTAGCCCCCGCTCGCTGCAACTAGAGAAAGCCCGCATGCACCAACGAAGACCCAACACAGCCAGAAGAAAAAAGTATTGTCCGGCTACTCTCATGCTGTAATTGTAAACTTGGGGGTATTTTTCTAGAAAACAAATCAAGGGGGTTATGTTGGCGTAATAAAAATTGTACTTTACACGGGTGACCTCATTTTACCTCTCTCCTGTGAGGTAGGAATTATCATCCCCATTTCACAGGCGAGGACACTCTGGTTTTGAGAGGTTAGTGACATCTCTGTAATCACCCGCATTGTGGGGTGGAGCTGGGGTTTGAACCTGGCAGCAGGTCCCAGAGCCAAGGTCCGAGCACATGGGGGCAGTCTGAAATCCCTACACTGGTGTCCCCTCTTGGGCCTGAGCCCCAGCTACACCTCACGGCATCAGAGGTCAAAGGCGAGGGGCAGCTGGACAGTGACGCCACGCCCACTCTTGGTGCCACAGCCCTCTACGCACACTACGGAGCGAACAAGCACGCCCGTGCCCGCTGGGAGACGCCCCTGGCCTCACCTGTCCGGGAAACAGAGAATACTCTTTCAGCTCAGACAGATCCACTGGAATCTGAGCGCCTGAGGAATGTTCCCGATCTCCCTCAAGAATCACCGACTTGTGGTTCAGCTTCCCGTTGCTGTCACAGCCAATCTGGCCCAGCAGGGTGACGGGCTCCTGCCAAAGGTACACATAAGAATGACAGTCTTTGCGACAGGAGCTCAAAATCTGGTCAATGTGATGAAGAGCAAAACAGACCTTTTCAAACAACAACACGCATTTTTTTTTTTGGTCGGGGCATCATTTTGAGCCTGAGGCGACCACAAACATCATCACTGGCTCCTTGGGGTGGAAGGACCCTTAAAGGGCATCTAGTCTGCCCACCACCTAATGCCTGAGCCCCTCTAAGTGGCTGCCTGAGCCAGAGCATCTCTAGTTAAGGGGAGCTTGCCCCCTCGCCCCCCCAGCAGCCCATGCGCCGCGTCCCTGGATAACCGTTAGCAATAGCTCTCATTTACTGAGCTCACTAAACACCAGCCACCGTTATAAAGGCTTACGTGTATTAACTCATTTAATCCTCACAACAACCACGAGGTGGGTGCTATTACTATGTCCATATTACAGACGAGAAAAACCAGTAACAGAAAGGTTAGATAATTTAGTCAAGGTCAAACAGTGGGAGAAGCCTGGGTTTGAAGCCCAGAAATTTGGCTCCAGGGCCATATCCTGAACCACACACCAGAGTGCCTCTTAACAGGAAGTCCTTCATTAAACTGAGCTGAAATTTCTCTCTCTGTGGCTTCCTCTATCTTGTTCCCACTCCCGGGGGCAAACTAAGGAAGTCTAATCTTTCCCCACGAGATCGTATATCCCGGCCTCCCCTCCACTACTTCCTCCCAAATTCCCCCAAAACTTCCTTATATGACATGGTTTTGCCTATCTTTCCCAACTGGCCATTCTTCTCTGAATGCAAACACATGACAGAGGTACCATAAAGAATCTTTGAGAACACGTCTCCCCTTAAAATATGTTCTAGAGAGAAAGCACTGGTGCACGTGCCAGATTAAACTATGACATAAAGACACGATTGGCAACACTTGGTCCCTGATGACAGAGACCAGAGAAGGGGAGAGACTGTGAGTCACCGTTTCTGGAGATCCTCACCTTGCTGTTGTCCTCATATCCTGATACTTGAATGCTTGAGGCCCTCAATCTTTGTTTACATGCAAGACTCTAATCCGAGAGCAAAGGAAATGACTTTCTCTGGTCACAAAACCAAGAGAGCACTTATAACCCATTTTACCAAATTCATCCCAGATAGATGTTCGAAGTAGAAGGTAGACGATTAGTGAAAAGGAAGCAAGAGGCTGCCTTTTCATCACTGACTTAAAAAAACAGTATCATTCAGGAAAGATTATTAGAACAACTCTTACTTGTGCTGTGACTAGAACAGGAGTAAAAGCCTCAATCTTGTAATGCTCCTTGAGTTCACTGCCAAGTTCTTCTATCTTACAGGTCAGAACTGAAATCCCAGAGGGCAGAAATGTGTTTAAGACATTTTACTTGCCGAGAAGAGAAAACATAGCACCTTGTAAAACATGAAAGTCAGTCACTTTACAGAAGCAGGAAGGGTGCCGAGGACACTGGCCAGTTTGTAACTTTCTGGAGGCCGAGCCAATTTCCCGATATTGGGCTGCTGAACCCGGCCTTCCATTTGGCCACAGGGGGTCACTCAGCGCAATCCCAGAGTCAGTCCGGCTCCCACCCTAGCCTTCCTCTCACTCAGGTCGTCAGGGAGGTTTAGGGGAAGCCCAGCCCAGCCTGGAGAGCCTTCCATTCTTCACAGGGAAGAAGCCATAGGTGTCTTTGCTTCCTTTAACACTTTCATTGGCTTGTGACTGGGAAAACACTTTAATTGGTTGTGACTGGGAAATGGTTAGTGCTTTTTCTTTAGCAAAGTGATGTGATTTGGGAGAATTATTGAGAGTTATCATCTCATATCCTTTTACTAACAGGGGCACCCGGAGGACATCTATCAAAGGCAACCTTGAAACTTGTTCTACCAGCCTAGCTGAAGCTTTGTTACTGACTCGACACCCTTCCGGGTGGTTTTATATCCTGAATTTCAAAGAGAAAACCAATTACCTTCTCGAATGTCTGGGAGCTTCTGAAACATGGATTTGTAGCTCCCGGTGAGTGGCTCTGGATACCCCAAGACCTTCAGGCTGATGTTACTGGCTCCTTCTCTCCCAGACCAAGATATCACCTGTGCTGAGCCAAAGGAGGTAACCACTTCTCCTCGGTTACTTCTCGAGCTGTATTTCTGAGAGGGAGTAGCGCTAATTGGAAGCAAAAGACATCAAGGTTAGTGTGTTCATATCTAAAAGGACAGAGGAATGGGATGAGGTTACCTTTTGCAAATGGAGATTTGGAGGAACGTCAGGCTGGACTCACATTTTATAAATCTAATCAGCTTAATGGGGTTGGACATTCTGGACCTTTAAGGATTTCAGGAATGACGGGGTTGAGGAATACCAAACGGGTTCAGAGAAGTTTAGATGCAAGGACACATTTTAAAAGGTCTTGTCCTGGCTTAAAACTAAACAAAGTAAAACAAAACCCAAACTCTGAACTGATTGAAAAGCAAGTTCCGAGCACTATATATTTTCTTCTTATGAATTTTTAGCATTTGTTAGAACATCATCAGAGCCTGGAACTGTGGATAAGCCCAAAGTTGCTGTGCGCACACATAAGACCTCACCATATAGTTCAAGGTAGAAACAGCAATGAAATGAAGTTAAATGAAATCAATCGGCTTTCCCCAGTGTCTCTGGAGGTGGACGCATAATGAGTTCTGTCAGCTGGTGAACAAACACTCCCATTCTCTGAGTCTCAACGGACAAGTTCTCGTATTTCCACTCACTGACTGATAAATTCCACCTCCAAGGACACACGGGTATTGCTGATCTGCTTAGAGGACAGCGAGGTCTTCTAACCCTTCGGTCATGAACACAGCATACAGAGAGGTCCAATTAAAACTGGCTTCATTTAATGTCCCAAAACTCTGCAGGAACAAGTTCTATGGGGGCACCGCTGCAATGGGTGCCACCAGTTCCTCCTTTCCAGGGAGGCTACAGAAAGCGAGCTTGATTAATTACCTCTATCTCCAATGCTGCCTCTACCTGAATAATTTAGAAGTTACTTTCATAAATTACAAAGCCAGTTTCTAATGTCAGCTTCATTGACGTGCATTAAAAAATGACTAGGCAGGGCTTCCCTGGTGGCGCAGTGGTTGAGAGTCCGCCTGCTGATGCAGGGGACACGGGTTCGTGCCCCGGTCCGGGAGGATGCCGCGGAGCGGCTGGGCCCGTGAGCCACGGCCACTGAGCCTGTGCATCCGGAGCCCGTGCTCCGCAACGGGAGAGGCCACAGCGGTGAGAGGCCCACGTGCCGCAAAAAAAAAAAAAAAAAAAAAAAAAAGACTAGGCAGCACGTCGCCGACTGCTTCGAGCTCCTCCCCGTGAAGCTCCGTGGGGTGGGCGTTACAGCCGGCCCTTTAATGCAGGCAGTCGCTCACAGAGGGTCAGCTGTAGACAGATCGATGAGTTGCAAAGGCTTGCTTGTTGAGAGGACAGAGCTGCTGTCATGGTGCTAGCACCTATGAGAACCATCTCTGCACACCAACCATCTCTGTGCACCCAAAGATGCCCTTCTAAGTCTGGAAAGCTCACTTCGGAAGCCAGTTTGAGAACTCCCGAAAGCAGGGGTGGACCACACTAAAGTCAAATCGTCCCTCAGAATCCAACCACCGTTCACCTTGAATGACGGCTATGACCTCCTTTCTTTTTTTGTTTTGTTTAATATTTTTTGGCCATGACGTGTGGCTTGTGGGATCTTAGTTCCCCGACCAGGGATTGAACCCAGGACCATGGCAGTGAAAGCACCGAGTCCTAACCACTGGACCGCCAGGGAATTCCCTATCGTCTCCTTTCTGATGTGACAGGGCTAGAGAGTCTTAAGCTCTGCTCAGTCTACAAGAAGTGACTCCTAGCAGCCAACTGTCTCCCTAACTGGTTGACATTACTGTTCCTTTGCCTCATCCTGATGTGGCAGTGCCTAGAACGCTTTCTTCTTCTCAGCAGAGCTCTCGTCTATGGAATTCTCTCACATAAGACATGTCATTTATGGATTTCCAAAAGTCACATGTGATCTTTGTGGATTTATGTGCAGAGGTGGCAGCAGGGATAAAATCCCAATTAAGTCGGTGTAGATTCACAGTGACAAGAAAACTCTCAGAAACTAGTTGTAACCCGAGTGAGGGACAAAAAACAGGTTACGCAACATTATGAACAAAGATACGTGCTTTTCTTTTTTAAAAATAAATACTTCAGATGAAAAAAAAAAAAAAAAAGAAACCCAACAACACACGAACTAACAGAAGCAGAAGCAGGTGGAAACCTATCTGCCTCCACCGGCAAGACTCGAAGGCCCCCCAACTTCTGAGTAGACAGGTTGCTTTCAGCAGAAGATATCAGTTCCTGATCTAGGAAATGAGCCCCAGAAGAGTGGGTGGCAAGCGAGTTTCCTTAATGACTGTAAGAAACAGTAATTTCCCACACAGGACAAGAGAGCGGGGAGGGCAGAGAGCAGTAGGCTTTCCAGCCAGCTCACTGCAGAGGCAACCGTCCACTCATGTTCATTAAGTCACGCTGTAGAGTCAGCCGCCACCGGATAACCAGAGAAAGGGACGGGCAGGCCTGCTGTTTGGCAGCTGCATTAATTACGAGCCGTACCTTGGAGAGAAACTTGATGGTGACAGCAGCTGATGGGGGCTTCGAGTAGACACGCTCCTTTTTGTGAGGGGGGTTTCCGGAGTGGTGATAGCTCGCTTCTGAGAACCCTAGAAACAAAACAGGAAAAGGGCCCAGTCACTCTAGATCCACGCTGCTAATTAAGTGTACAGCTCCTTAGGAAGAAAGGGAGAACGGTGCCCGAATGAAGGGCACAGACAGGACAGGGTTGGTTTCCTTCTTCAGGCCCCATTTCCCAAGTATTTCTCAGAGAGAAATCCTCAGCGACTATAACCCAGTATCCATCAGTATAATGTCTCCATTTTGGAGGCAATTATGAAAAAAGAGCCAACATTCCCCAAAAAGGACTGCCAAGCAGGCGAGCTGTCCTCTCAAATCATTCACGTGTTCACTTTCCTTCCCCACCTCTCTTGGCTTTACAACAGCTGTGAGTTTTGCTACGCATACGGTTCTGACCTGCGTGGACACATCTTCCTGACAAGGGATGGGACCGTGTTACTGTTTATTTTGGCAAAGTCTACCACGTATTTTCAAAATTAAAGAAGGGAGTGACTCCAAGCAGATAACATGAGTGAGCTCATATTTGGAGAGGATTTAGCAAATGCCTCACTGATGGTCACTTCTGTTTTCTGGGTGTTGCTCATCAAGAATCCAGAGATGCCCAGGGTAGAGGGTGAAACCCGCGCAAGTCCCGAGATCCATTGCTCCCCAGAGTCTGGGATGACCAACTGTGGCTGAGGAAGGACAAAATCCTCGCCTGGACGGCAACCAGGCGGCCAGCTAGTCTGCAGACATTCCCCTACCCTTGGGCTCCTCCTGGCTGCAGGTTTAAGGTATGCCACCAAAGCTGCCTACAGGGGTGCCGACGAACAGATGGGAGAGAAAGGATTCAAAACCACCATTAATGGGCTGGAATGGAAACTGGACTTTAAATCCTAATAGTTGTAATCTTATTTTGAATATGGACCTTCATTTAAGTAATACACTGAATTTTTTGCTCTATATTAATTATGAGCGTTTTCCCGCATTGTCACAATCTTCATCCTTTTTAGTAGCTGTGTTGATTGAACTGACATACAATAATTTACTTAACTACTTCTCTACTGCTGGGTGCCTTTGTAATTTCTGGGACTATAAATAATGCTGAGGTGCCCATTTTCACACACATAGCTTTTCCTAGAATGTGGATTATTTTTTTTTAGGAGAGACTCTTACTAGGGACGATTTTTGGGCCACAGGACGGTAAAGATTGTATGGTTTGGATATATTTTCTCAAACTATTTCCCCCAAAGACCCTTCTAATATACAGCGGGCTACAGAACTCTAGGTCTCCCAGGACACGGACAGAGGATGGGACTCTGGGAGAGAGCAGAGGCTCGCGGTGAAACCTGACTGTGTCAGCAATGCAGCTCCAGCTACGCTCCTCGGGGCTGCGCTCACTCTAACCGAGCTCAGGAGGCTCACTGCTAACACTACGTGCCAGTTCATTCACCTGTAATGAGAAATACCGAGGGACTACAGGCTCATATCCTGGAGTGAGCATATCCTCACACCACACAGGAACCCAGATTATAGCCAAGGATGCCAGCTTATTCACTTCTTAGAAACATAATGCCGACATCATGGGAACTTCAAATCCTCAGGCGAACGCATCTCTCCCTGTCAGGAAGGACACGTGGAGAGCCAAATTATAACCAGAAGATTTATGGTGAGCATGGGAGCAGAAGTGTAGCTGTCAATCGCACAAGCCAAATATTTAATTGTTTCAAGCTACGACCACTGACATATTCACCTCTGTACCAGGCGCACTCCTGCCCCTAAGATCTGGCACTGGCACTGTTTGGGTGGGAAAGGCCAAGGTTTGGCTCTGACCCTGTCACCATGCTGACACTGATGCCTGACAGTTGCCGTGCGATGGGCACTGTTCTAAGCATTTTTCCTGTTTCTAGCCCAGCCCCGTTCTGTCCCTCCTCTGAGCTTCAGACACAGATTTCAAATGGTTTGCTCATTTCAACCCAACTCTCTCAGCTCTGATTCCACGGTCACAGATTTTAATCCATGATTGAGCCTCCTAGGTACTTTTGTAGCAGGAATGGGGTGTCCTCGATATGGTATTTCAGCCATCAGAAGGGTGTATACGTCAACAGTAAATTAAGTAAATTTGCATCTGACTTATGCATCAGTCTACTGAGAGCTGAATTACCATGAGTCAGTCCTTCAAAACACAACATTTTAGCTTTCTTGCTCTGCATAGGCACACCTAAACTTTCACCTTCTTTCTTACAATGTAATTTACTTTGAAAGATTAAGGCTTACTCCCTGGCTAAGGATTTCCACAAACGTATTTTCTATAAAGAGTAACTACTATTGACATTACTGAGTACGTTGCTTTGGGTTTGGCGCTTCACATTCATTTGATTTTTCAAGCCCTCTGAGATAGGAGATATTATCGGCGCTGGCTGTCAGCTTCTTGAGGGCAGAGCACATCCAAACCTGTTTCGTTCACCAGTTCACCCAGTGCCTGGCACGTAGTAGCTGCTCAGTAAATGAACGAATGGACCCTGATTTTAAAGGAAAGGAAAAGGCCGCTCAGAGAGATAAAAGCAACTCACTCAAGGTCACTGAGGTCTCTGACTCAGGCGTGGAGGGCAATGCTTTTCCACTGCCCTACTCCACCTCTCACACTGGGGTCCAACACCCAAGTCGGATCATTCGGTTACAGTCCACTTGATACAAAACTAGGCAACCATTAAAAAAGAGTAATTACGGAGAAACTGCATTTATAAAAGTTTTATGATATGCTAACTGAAGAAAGCAGGACGACCATGTGTCCACAAGGCCTGCCATTATGCAGACACACCTATGCATGTGATCGGAAAGGAAGATGCGTAAGTGGAAATGGGGCAGGAAACCGTATGAGTGGTGAATTTTCTCCCTTAGAACTTCAAATGCTGTGCTGATGTTTTCAGACTGAAGAAAAAAATGCTGTGTGTAGAATGCAATTTCCAAACACGGTACACGCACCTTAGAGGGTGTGGTGTAAGAGTTCAAGAGGATCTCCTCTTCCTCCTCCACTTCAATTCTAAGAACACCGATTAAGAGAAACAATAAACTTCCACCCAAAATCTAAGGCAAGGGTTCATCAAATAAGAAATCTGAGTATTAGTTACATTTGTTGCTTGTTTCTAAAATTATACACACAACAGGTAACGATAACAGTAACGACAGATAAATGATGAAATACAATATGTGGTTTGATGCAAAGGCCTTGAGCAGAAAAGGATACAGCTCTTGTATGGAAACAATGTCTCTGGCTCCCGCATGCCCACTGTCCTTGGAGGCACCGAGCCTGGCTTTGGACAATCTTTTGCTCAGAAACTGAGGAAGAAAACATAATGAATATATTATTCCACAGTCAAGTAATAGAGGAGGAGTTCCCCACAGCCATGAGGTAATAATGGGCATTTGAAACATAATCAAAGATATAAAATTCCTCAAAGGAAGAATGCAGAAGATGCACGATAGACCAAAATTAAAGACTTCACCTGTGACTGTTTCCCTACAACACATAAGAGTTCTAATATTAACACCAATTATCTGCTGAAGACACAGTTTTAGGTGATTTTACATCCATTCTCATTTCATTCAATAACCATAAAAGTACAGATCAAGAGAACCACTGAGAGGAGAGGAAACTGAGGCTCGGAGCCATTAGGTTAGTTGGTCCAAGCTCACACTGGGACTGAAACCCAGGCCCGACTCCAAAGTCCATACTCTTCTCAACACAGCGCACTGTCTCCCGACTGAGTAGACACTGAGAGTTACGTTATCAGTTTGCCTACAGTTTGTTCTTTTTTGTTTTACAGTTTGTTCTCACCTCGTGCTCAAAAGAGTTCAGGGTCTCTGAGGTGAGGCAGTCTTTATGTGTGCTGGTGCAGAAGGCTATAAGCTCGCTGGCCATTCCCTCCTCATTCTGTCCATACAGAACACACAGCTCTATCACTGCAGGGGGAAATTGGACACGTAAGAACTTAGTTCATTGCTTGTAGCTTTCATCTTGAAAAGTGAAAATAATCCTCTGCTTAAATTCAATCAAAATTTATTCAGCACCTACTAGGGACAGGCACTGTTCGAGGCCCAAGGACACAGCAGTAAATAAAAAGAGACGCACCCTTGTCCTTACGCAGGCTCACTATGGAGGGGAGACAGAAAACAAATAAGTAGGGCTTCCCTGGTGGCTCAGTTGTTGGGAACCTGCCTGCCAATGCAGGGGACATGGGTTCGAGCCCTGGTCCGGGAAGATCCCACATGCCGCGGAACAACTAAGCCCGTGCAGCACAACTACTGAGCCCGCGTGGCACAACTACTGAAGCCCGTGCGCCTAGATCCCCTGCTCCTCAACAAGAGAAGCCACTGCAATGACAGGCCCGTGCACCGCAACTAGAGAAAGACTGTGTTCAGCAACAAAGACCCAATGCAGACAAAAATAAATAAATTAATTAACAAAAAAGAAAACAAGAGACGTACGTTAGACGAGTAGATGTGCTTCGTAGGAAAATAAAGCTTGGACAGGGATGGGGGAGTGGCTGGCAATTAAAATTTTTTTCCCCCTGCGCTACCAGGGAAGCCCTGGACTGGCAATTTTAAACCCAGTGATTAGGGAAGGCTTCATTGAGGAGGTGACATTTGAGTAAGGACTTGAAGGAAGTAAAGGAGCGAGTCAGGCAGTGTTGAGGGGAAGAGCTTTCAGGCAAAGATCCTGAGGGAGAAGCAAGATCAGTAAGGCCTCTGGGGCTGCGATGCACTGAGGAAAGAGGCGACAGAAGATGAGTTGAAAAGGTGAAGGGGGTACAGACCGGTGGCCACTGTAATTATTCTGAGCAAGCCAAGAAATCACCAGAGGGTTTGAACAGAGCAGCAACACGATCTGACTTCCCCTCAACGGGGTCACCCTGGCCGCTGCGTTCAGCAGGTTGAAAGGGACAAGGGCAGAATCAGGGGCACCAATTAAGAGAAACATGGCAAAGTCCAGGTGAGAGACGATGGTGGCTTGGGTCAAGGTGGTGGCAGTGGACGAGGGGAGAAGCGGTTGGACTCTAGGTGGGAAACACTTTGAAGGTAAAGCCAGTGGGATTTGCTGACTGGATATGGGGTGTGAAGCGAGAAAGGCGTCAAGGGTGATGCTGTGCGTTTAGCCTGGGCACCTGGAAGGGGGCAGTTAACTGAGGTGGGGAGGCAGCAGGAGGAACTCTGAGGAGAGGAGGCAGGAGCTTAGTTTCAGACACATAGAGTTTGAGATGCCAATGAGACATCCGGCTGGAGACATCTAGGAGGCGGGCCAGCCTGCAGACCAGGCAAAGGTCTGGGCTGAGATATAATTTGGGAACCATCAGCAAACACATGAATGTAAACCCGGGAGACCAGGTGAGATCACCAAGGAGCCGAGTGTATCTCGGGGCTCAGGATGCGGGTGAATCTGCAAAGGCTGAGAGGAGGTGACACGCATGGTAGAGAACACCTGGGAGGAGCATCCAAGCAGCTATGAGAAAAAGCGTGTTTGAAAGGAGAGGACCCGATGCACGGCATCAAATGCTGCTGTTCATCCAAACGAAGACTGAAAATGCCTGCCTGGCTTTAGCCAGGTGAAGGCCGCCGGTGACCTTGAGAGGAGACATTTCAGTGACGTGGTGCGGATGAAAAAGCTGACTGAAATGGGCTTAAAGAGGAAAAATCTGAAGAATAGGTGATCCTGAGGAGGGCTGTTGTAATTGGGAGAAGATAACGAGTGGGAAGGCGGGGCAATGGAGTATTTAAACGGAGGGGGTAAGAGTCACATTCCTAGGCTATTAGGAAAAAAACCTTACAGAGAAAAATGGGAAATAAGTAAGGGGAGAATTATTGGAGTGATGTCTTGAAGGAGGAGAGAAGGAATGGGATTTAGGACTCAAGTGGAGCATGCGGCTTTTGCTAGGAATATGGAGAAGTTATTTACTGTAATAGGAGGAGGCAAGGACGATGGCACAGACACAGGTCAGTGGGAAGGAGTAATGGGGGTAGCTTAAAGAAGTTTTCTAATTCCTTCCATTCTTCTCAGCAAAACAGGAAGTAAGTTCATCGGCTGAGAGTGAGAGGGGGACAGAAGGTTGTTAAAGGCACAGCAGGTGACGAATAATCATAGGAGACTCAGGGTGAACAGACCAGGGAAATATGGTATGACTGGCAGGCAATATTAAAGTCCCAGTGAGGTGAGCAATTATGAATTCCAAGTCTAGAATTCCAACAGCACTGCCAGTGTAGTCCTACATGAGATGGAAGCCTTTATAAATTCTCTTGTTTTGATTTCAGGCTCACCAAATAAATTTCTGACTATGATTGGCTTTATCATTCAAGTCTCCTGTTAGGAAGAGAATGCCCTGGAGATAAAAACTTGGGGTATTCTAGTCTCTCATAAATTACCATGTCTGCGTCCTGGTTTTATATATTAAAAAAGAAGTTCAGGGCTTCCCTGGTGGCGCAGCGGTTGAGAATCCGCCTGCCGATGCAGGGGATACGGGTTCGTGCCCCAGTCCGGGAAGATCCCACATGCCGCGGAGCGGCTGGGCCCGTGAGCCATGGCCGCTGAGCCTGCGCGTCCGGAGCCTGTGCTCCGCAACGGGAGAGGCCACAACAGTGAGAGGCCCGCGTACCACGAAAAAAAATAAAATAAATTTTAAAAGTAAAAAAAAATAAAAAAGAAGTCCAATATGCTGATGAATGATTAAGGCAGGTGCACAATCACCTTGATTCTAACACTGAGACTGTCCACATCTCCAAAGACTTTGCTTCCAACAACTCCTTACACTGCCCCAGACCCTGACCAATACGATGGACCAATACAACGCAGCAGCGGACTCGGGCACAGGAGATCTGGTTCACAGACCAGCTCAGGCAATTAACTCTCCTTATTTGTTTCTCCATGGGTAAACAGCTGACAAGCTCCTTAAATTTTAGCTCCAAAGCTAAAATTCAATTTTAGAAACCCACCTCAAGGAACTCATATTTGCACAGACCACCAACAGTTTTTGATAAGTGATGGTTCAGCATAAGTTTAGGTGTAGGCTGGAAAGGGAGGAGCCAGGAATAAAAAGCTACTTTTCAAAACCGCAACATCTCTTGCTTTGTTATTGAGCTTTAAGCAGTTTCCAAATTCGGTGAAACTGCGCCGATTTAAAATCGCTCTTCATATTCTTATATTTGATTTGGGAATCCAAGCAGTACCCAGTGAGCGTTTCACAGTCCTCACATCCCAAATCTCAATACTCAGTTTAAACTCATCTCACAAACACCAAGAAGCCCCATCTAGGGGAGGTGAACCTCGGAACCGAGAGGAAGCGTGAACCTGGGCTGGGGTCCGGGGAGGGGGCAAGGGACTCACACTTCTCAACCAGAGCTTCCTCGCATTCTAGGCCGAAGATCTCCAACTCCTCCACCAAGAGCTGGGCGGACACGGCCATGATGACCCAGGAGGGGGGCCGGGGCCGGGCCCACCCAGCTCCGACCTGACGCCAAGAAACCCACAGGCGTGGAGATCGATGAGCAGGACGAGGTCCCTCTGATCCTTTCACCCTCCGAGGAACCGAGACGGAGAGTGACCAAATGGCCCAAGACCTCAGGCCGTCAGAAGGCCCCAGCCGTCAGTCACGGAGAAACACGTTTTCTTTTTCTTTTTTTTGAAGCCCCAAAACGCCTGAAGGAAGACAGCAGAAATCTTGAGAAGTCGTTTTCCTGGGGAGAACGTCCAGCTTCCTAAAAGCCACCACTGAGCATCTCAAGGACAGAATCAGAACACAGCAGCCCGGAAAAACCCGCCAAATGCTTTGTATAGCGCCCGCATGCGCGAGACCCGGGTTCAACCCCACCCCTTCCCCTCTGCTTCCTGTTCCCAGTTCCCGGACTACACGCGCGCCCGCGCGTCCGAGGGCGCGTGCGCACAAACACCTGCGCGCCCGCGCCTGGCGGTCGGCCCGCCCTACGGCGGCTGCGCAGTTATCCCCAGCCGGGCGCGAAAGCAAGGCCTGGGCGCACAAAAACCCGGACTCCCAGAACCGAAACCGCGGTTCTGCACCAGCCGCCGATGCCTTGTTTTCCGGGCTTCGCGAAGCTCCGTGACGTATGTTCGTCACCCTTTCGTCCCGAGCCTTGGTGCGCAGGCGCTGTCGTGTATATGCCCTTAAATGTCCCATTCTGTGCCCAACGCGGGAGAGGACGGGCTTGTCGTCCCTCTGTGTCTCCTGCACTCCGTGTGACTTCGTTAGGGAATCTGGTTGCCATGGTTATCGTCATGGTTACCACCGTGGTCCCAGCCACAGCGATAGGTCAGTTTTGTGGATCTGGAGCATTTCAGTGGAAAAGAGGTGGAAAGGTGACAGAAGTGATTTGGTTTTGGACACATCAAGTTTGGGTGCCTTTGGAATTTCCAGGTAGAGGTTCCCATTAGGCGACTGGAAGCTTGGGAGTGAAGATGGGTCCCTAAGGGGGAGAGAGTTCAGAGGTCAAATGAGAAGAGGGTCTTCCCCCGAAATATCTCCCAATTCTTTGACCCAAAATCTCCACTGGCTCAGCTTAGATAAAATAGCCTTAGGCATCATACTTGACTAATGGGATGGTAGATTGGTAGAGTCTCTAGAAAACTTTGGCGGTGTATATCAGGAGCCTTAAAAATGTTCATCCGCCTTGACTCAGCGTTTCTTATCCTAAGAAAACCAGCTAAAATTCAAAGTTTTATGAACAAAGATGCTCTTCGTTTTTAAATTTAACGATAAAAAGGTACAATTAAAAATTGGAAATTGAGCATCCAAAGGTAGGAAAGTATAGGGTATCACTAGAGCAGTGATTCTCACGACTGCACTAAAGAGACCAAAGACTTTTAGTAGGCGCCTCAGGACATGAGATGAGGGAGGAAGAGCCAGGCAGAGCCCTGTCTTGGCCTCAATCCAGCCGTGTGAAACAGGGTGTAGTCTGCATACTAACCACAGTTGGGAGAGGGCTGGAGAGGGAAAACCACCTTACATTCCCCTAAGGCTTCTTACTGGTGGGTACCAAGGGCAGAGGGTGGGAGCAGTCCACCTGGGTATGGGCAGTAGAGCATATATTTGTTTTCTATTGCTATGTAATAATTTATCACAAATTTAGTGGCATAAAACAACGTTCACTTATTAGCCCACAGATCTGTAGGTCAGAAGTCTGGGCACAGCATGTCTGTGCCCAGTAAGGCTGAAATCAAAGTGTCGGCTAAGTTGCATTCCTTTCTAGAGGTTTCTTCCACCAGCCAGAGACACTGCTTTTAATGGGCTCATGTTATTAGGTTAGGACCACATTGATAATGTCGCTTTCTTAAGGTCAACTGATTTGGGTACATAACTACATCTGCAGAATCCCTTTATAGCATGTGAAGAGGGCACTGTTCCAACAGGAAAAGACATTGGCCCAATAGAGCACAACAAAAAGCAAAAGAGGAAGTTACTGGAACGATGACATGATCTATTTTGAAATATGTAAGCTATTGGGTATAGCTTCATTTCATGATAATTACCAAAATAGTCTCGTAAAGTGGAGAGAGAGTTAAAAATCATCTGTTCTGGGTGTCAAATAGGCTAAGTATGACACTGACCCCCTTCTCTTTCCTTTTCTGAATCATTAGCTGTCTGTTATTATCGGGAGGTGGGTGATGGGGGTTGATAGTCAAAGGACTGGTTCTGGCCTCTTCTAGAAAGCTTTCAAGAGCATGTCCAGACCCTCCCTCTAGAATGTGGGATTATTTGTCATATATTTACTCTGTTAACAGGAAAAAAATCTCTCCATATCCTGTTACAAATGCTTACTGACCATTTGGATTTCCTTTTCTGCAGGTTTACATCCTTTGTCCTTTGCCTTTCTTACCAAGTAGCAGGAGTTTTTGTATATCAAAGATTGGGGGTTGTAAACTATGGCCGTTAGGCCAAATTTGACCAGCTACCTGTTTTTATGAGACCTGTAATTTAAGAATAGTTTTTACGTATTTATTTATTTATTTGGCCACGCCGGGTGTCTCGCGGGATCTTAGTTCCCTGACCAGACATTGAACCCGGGCCCATGGCAGTAAAAGTGTGGAGTCCTAACCACTGGACTGCCAGGGAATTGCCAGTTTTTACATTTTTTAAATGGCTGGAGAAAAAAGAATAATAATATTCCATGATATGATGTATGATGGAAATTATATGAAATGCAAACTTCAGTATCCATAAAGCTTTCTTGGAACACATTCATGCTTATTTGTATATGCATGGTCTATGGTTGCATTTGTGCTACAGAGACAGACTTGAACAGTGGTGACAGAAACCTTGTGGCCCTCAAATATTTACTGTCTATCTCTTTACAGAAAATGTTTGCAGACCCCTGCCATAGACAATAACCACTGTCCATCAAATGTGTTGCACACATTTTTTTCCCAACCTGTCTTTTTTTTTTTTTAAGCAGAGGTATTTTTATTTTATTTTCTTCCAGTTTTATTGAGATAAAATTGGCATACAGCATTGTATAAGTTTAAACTGTACAGCATAATGATTTGACTTACATATATTATGAAATGATGACCACAAGAAGTTTAGTGAACGTCCATCTCTCCTAGAGATACATTAAAGAAATAGGAAAAAACCACCAAACTTGTGTGTGATGAGGACTCAGGACTTTCTATCGTAACAGCTTTCATATATAATGTACAATGGTGTTAATTACATTTATCATGTTGTTCATCACATCCCTAGTACTTATTTATCTTAACTGGAAGTTTGTACCTTTTTTTTTTTTTTTTTTTTTTGCAGTATGCGGGCCTCTCACTGTTGTGGCCTCTCCCGTTGCGGAGCACAGGCTCCGGACGCGCAGGCTCAGCGGCCATGGCTCACGGGCCCAGCCGCCCTGCGGCATGTGGGATCTTCCCGGACTGGGGCACGAACCCGCACCCCCCGCATCGGCAGGTGGATTCTAAACCACTGCGCCACCAGGGAAGCCCGTAAGTTTGTACCTTTTGACCACCTTCATCCAATTCCGTATCACCCCACCCCTGCCTCTGGTAACCACAAATCTGATCTCTTTTTCTATGATTTTGTTTGTTTTTGAAGTATAGTTGACCTATGACACTATGCTAGTACCTGTTACACAACAGAGTGATTCGATATTTCTGTACATTTCTAAATGATCCCACGATAAGTATAGTTACTATCTGTCACCATACAAAGATATTACAAAATTATTGACTATATTTCCCACACTGTACATTTCATTCCTGTGACTCATTTATTATGTATTGGAGGTCTGTACCTCCTTATCTCCCTTACCTATTTCTCTCCTCCTTCCACCCCCCGCCCCTCTGGCAAATGCCTATTTGTTCTCTGTATCTATGACTCTGTTTCTGTTTTGTTATGTTTGTTCATTTGTTTTGGTTTTTAATTTAATTAATTTATTTATTTGGTTGCATGTGAGCTTCCTCTAGCTGCAGGGAGCGGGGGCTTCTCTTGTTGCAGAACACAGGCTCTAGGCTCGCAGGCCTCAGTAGTTGTGGCTTGCGGGCTCTAGAGTGCAGGCTCAGTAGTTGTGGCCCATGGGCTTTGTTGCTCCACAGCATGTGGGATCCTCCCGGACCAGGACTTGAACCCAAGTCCCCTGCATTGGCAGGCAGATTGTTAACCACTGCCCCACCAGGGAAGTCCTGTTTTGGTTTTTTATATTTCACATACAAACAAAATCATACCGTATTTGTCTTTCTCTGTCTGACTTATTTTACTTAGCATAATATCCTCTAGGTCCATCTATGCTGTCACAAGAGTTCATTCTTTTTTTATGGCTGAGTAATATTTCCGTGTGTGTGTGTGTATGTATATCTATCTATCTATATATCACATCTTCTTTATCCATTTATCTATTGATGGACACTTAGGATGTTTCCATATCTTGGCTGTTGTAAACGATGCTGTTATGAACATAAAGGTGCAGAGAGCTTTTTGAATTAGTGTTTTCCTTTTCTTTGGAAAAATACCCAGGAGCGGAATTGCTGGATGTTATGGTAGTTCTACTTTAAATTTTTTGAGTAACCTTCATACTGTTCTTCATAGTGGCTGCACCAATTTACATTCCCACCAACAGCACACAAGGGTTCCCTTTTTCTACATCCTCGCGAATGCTTATTTGTTGTCTTTTTAAAAAATTTATTTTTAAAATTTATTTATTTTTGGCTGCGTTGGGTCTTCATTGCTGCGCACGGGCTTTTCTCTAGTTGCGGAGAGTGCGGCTACTCTTCGTTGCAGTGCGCGGGCTTCTCATTGCAGTGGCTTCTTGTCGCAGAGCACGGGCTCTAGGTGCACGGGCTTCAGTAGTTGTGGCTCGTGGGCTCTAGAGCGCAGGTTCAGTAGTTGTGGTGCACGGGCTTAGTTGCTCCGCAGCACGTGGGATCTTCTTAGACCAGGGATCAAACCCGTGTCCCCTGCATTGGCAGGTGGATTCTTAACCACTGCACCACCAGGGAAGTCCCTGTTGTCTTTTTGATAATAGCCATTCTGACAGGTGTGAGGTGATATTGTGGTTTTGATTTGCATTTCTCTGATGATTAGTGATGTTGAACATTTTTTCATGTGTCTGTTGGCCATCTGTATGTCTTTGGAAAAATGTCTATTCGGGTTTTCTTCCTACTTTTAAAATTGGGTTGTTTTTTGATGTCGAGTTATATGAGTTCTTTGTATAGTTTGTATATTAACATCTCATCAGATATATCTTTTGCAAATTTCTTCTCCCATTCAGTAGGCAGCCTTTTTGTTTTGTTGATAGTTCCCTTCACCATTCAAAAACTTTTTAGTTTGATGTCCGTTCCATTTGTTTATTTTTGCTTTTGTTTCCCTTGCCTGAGGAGACATATCCAAAAAAAATATTGCTAAGACCTATGTCAAAGAGCATCTTGCCTGTGTTTTCTTCCCCAATCTGTCTTTTAACCGTGTTTCTTCATCCAAAGTTTTACAACTTTTATGTCTATCTTTTCCCTTATGACTTTTAGGTTTCCTACTTTGCTTAATAAGACCTTTCCAACCTAAGCTTATGCAACTATTCTTCTAATATTTCTTTCGTTAACTTAATTGCTTTACCTTTTACACTAATCCAAACCTTGAAAATATTATTGAATCACTATGGACATCCTTGTCTTCTTCCTGTATCTGATGGCAGTGTTTTCAGGATGACCTCATTGGCTTGATGGTGGCTACTGGTTTGTGTTAAGAACGCACAATCAGAGTTTAGTTATTTTCTTCTAGTTCTATTTTACTTAGAGTTTTTTAGGAACGGCTGCTGAATCGTGCTCAACACCACAAGAGAATGAGTTCCTCTTTTAACTAATGGAGATAATAGCATGTCACTTTTTTTTTTTTTTTTTTTTTTTGCGGTACGCGGGCCTCTCACTGCTGTGGCCTCTCCCGTTGCGGAGCACAGGCTCCGGACGCGCAGGCTCAGCGGCCATGGCTCACGGGCCCAGCCGCTCCGCGGCACGTGGGGTCTTCCCGGACCGGGGCACAAACCGGTGTTCCCCGCATCGGCAGGCTGACTCTCAACCACTGCGCCACCAGGGAAGCCCAGCATGTCACTTTTAAAATGATAAAATATTCACTTTAATTAAAAAATTTGTGCATCAAAGGACGCTATCAAGAAAGTAAAAAATAATCCACAGAATAGGGGAAAATATTTGCAAATCATATATCTGATAAGGGTCTATTTTCCAGAATACATAAAGAACTCATAACTAAATAACAAAAAGACAAACAGCCCAATTTGAAATGGGCAAAGGACTTGAATAGACTTTTTCCTAAAGAAGATATATAGATAGGCAATAAAACATGAAAATATGCCTAACTTCATTAGTCATTAGAGAAATACAAATCATATTACTTCACAATAGAATGGCTATAACAGAAAAAGATGAACAACAGCTAATGTTGAATTTGTGAAGAAATTGGAACCCTCAAACATGCTGGTGGGAATACAAAATGGTGAAGCAAACAGTCTGGTGGTTCCTCAAGTAGTTAAATATAGAATTACCCTATGATCCAGCAGTTCCTCTCCTAGGTATGTACCCAAGAGAATCGAAGGCATATGTATACACAAAATGCTTCTACAAAAATATTCACAGCAGCACTATTTATAATAGCCCAAGAGTGGAAACAACTCCAATGTCCATCGACATGAATGGACAAATAAAATATGGTATATCCATACAATGGGATATTATTCAGTAAACAAAAGGGAATAAAGTTACTGATATATGCTGTAACATGGCTGAAACTTGAAAGCATTATGTTACATGAGAGAAGACAGAAACAAAAGGCCACATATTGTATATTTCCATTCATGTGAAATGTTCAGAATAGACACATCGGTGGAGACAGAGAGTAGATTTGTGGTTGCAGGGGCTGGGGAGGGGAGAATGGGGAGTGATTGCTAATCGGTACAGCATTTCTTTTTTGGGGTGATGAAAATCTACTAGTAGTTGATAGTGGTGATGGTTGCACAATAGTGTGAATATACAACATTGTGAATATACTAAAAAACATCAAATGGTATCCTTTGAAAGGGTGAATTATCTCAATAAAGCTTTGATTTAAAAAATGTTCATGTAGCTGTGTTTTGTAAGCAATATAGTCCAATATAAGTGCTTGTTATATAGTATCTCACATTAAAGAAAATAACATAATTCCTGTTAAGCCATAAAAAACCCTTCATATCCTGAAGGGCTGAGGTGGATAGGGTTTATCGTTATTTTTTTTTAACATCTTTATTGGAGTAGAACTGTTTTACAGTGGTGTGTTAGTTTATCGTTATTTTTTCGAGTGGCTTGTCATCTCAAAGGAACAGTTTGGTCAGGGAATAAAATACAATGTTTCGTGCAGTGACATGCTATTCTCCCAATATAAAGTCTGTCTGTGGGCATAAACCGCAGGCTATCTATGGTGGGGAGAGGCACAGCTTCTGGCCCACGTGGCCGTGTGGCCAGTCAGGGAACAGCCACTCTCTGGGGGGGCCTTCCAGACCAGCCTGTGCTCTAAGAGAGCCCTTGGCTACCAGGCACTGCACACCTGCTTTGGGACAGCTCTTTGACCTTCATTGTGTCATGTAATGATGACGCAATCCCTGAGTTATTGGTATTGTTAGCTCTGTTTCCCACATGCAAATAAGGAAACTCAGAGAGGGAAGTGACACGTCTGGAGAGAGTTCTAGCTTAAAGGTTGAGGCAGATCCAGCCCAGCCCAGGTCTCCAACTCAAGTTCATGTTTTAACTGCAGCCCCAAACAAACAAACCCCCCAAAACCAAAACAGCAAAGAGAATCCCATCTTAACATAGGAATACAATACTTGCATAGTGTTTTACAGCTTATAATGCTTTTACTATACCGTATCGCTTGATTTTTAGCACATTTTTAGCACATGCAAGGAAGACGTTGTTAGTCCCATTTTACTGATAGGGATTCTACAAACTTGGAGAGTTTAGATAATTTGCTGGAGGTTGCATTGCTGGTAAGGAACAGACTCAACTGTGGACCAGTTCTTTTATATTGCAGCTGTGAGTAGAGGTAGCAAAACTATTGTGGGGAACTCCCAGGGAACAATGAGGTGAGATTTCAAACCAGCTCCTGTCATGGATCCTGGACTTTGATTGCAAATGCGGACCTCATGGACCTCACATTTGCTAGAAATGATTGAAAGGCTTAAGGTCAGGGCCTTGTACACTGCTGTACAAGTGTACTGTACACTTGTACACTGCTGTTGGCACACACAGGGTGGATAGGTCACATGTATTCTGTACCCCAGGAAGAGCTGACGCAAAGTGGAAATCATATGGAACACGATGCTGAGAATCTATGTTTGGAAAAATGCAAACTTAATAAAGTGTGGCTTTTGAGCCAAGAGCAGCAGTATATATAAATATAGCATATAATATTTTATATACTATATAGCATAGTTAATAATACATGTATAATAGTATATAATTATATACACCCCCCCAAAGGTTGCCAAATAGAAATTTTAAAGGGCTTGAGGGAAGTGTAGAGATAGGACAGAAATACTTTGAACTGTCATGTAATAATGTAATTTATAATAATGAGAAGTAAATTTTGAGACTACAACATAATCCCAAGATTAAGCAATGTTATATCCTAAGTCAAGTGAGAAAGGACTTATTTTACACTTTTAATTTTTGTGTGTGGTTTTTTTTTTTATTTTTTTTGCGTTCCGCGGGCCTCTCACCGCTGCGGCCTCTCCCGCTGAGGAACACAGGCTCCGGACTCGCAGGCCCAGCGGCCATGGCTCACGGGCCCAGCCGCTCCGCGGCACGTGGGATCCTCCCGGACCGGGGCACAAACCCGCATCCCCTGCATCGTCAGGGGGACCCCCAACCACTGCGCCACCAGGGAAGCCCTTAATTTTTTAAAAAAAAATTTATTCCATTCTCTATATAATAATTTTATTTTATACTTTTATTATTTTATTTTTATTGTGGTAAAAACATAAACGAAAATTTACCATCTTAACCATTTTTTTTTTTTTTTTTTTTTTGGTGGTACGCAGGCCTCTCACTGTTATGGCCTCTCCCGTTGCGGAGCACAGGCTCCGGACGCGCAGGCTCAGCGGCCATGGCTCACGGGCCCAGCCGCTCCGCGGCATGTGGGATCTTCCCGGACCGGGGCACAAACCCGTGTCCCCTGCATCGGCAGGCGGACTCTCAACCACTGTGCCACCAGGAAAGCCCTTAACCATTTTTATTTGTACACTTCATTAATGTTATCTTTTATTTATTTTTGACACTAATATTGCCTGGAGGGCACTGCTCTGCAGTGTGGACATGTTACCACCAGGTGGCGGTAGTGTGGTACAGTCCCAGGGACTGCGCTTTTGCAGGATTGTTATTCAAACCCTTCCCAGATTCCCCATGTTGTTGCTATGGGAAACTAAGCCTTTCTGGAGAGGGGGAGGCAAGATTTTAAAAAACAAAGCTATGAACCTTGAACCAATTAACTACAGTTTATTGACTTACTACCACGTCTGAGGCGCTGCGTTGGCACCGTGGTGCGGAGATGGTGGGAGGGGGAGGGGCGTTACAAAGACTGTACATCCGGGGAGGGCTGAGGGCCGGGGCCATACCAGCAGCTCATGTCTAATGCGCACTCACCCTACTGGGTGCCTCTCCTGTGTAGTCCTTACTCCTAAAGCAACCCGGTGTGCATTACTGCGACTAGCCTCTACTGCCCAGATCGCTTCCTTATTATGGCCACTGCGATCTGTTTGAAATTCAAGTATGGTCATGTCAGCCCCAGCTCCTGCGTAGAACCCTTTCAGTGGGTTCCTCTTACCTTTGGACCCCCAAGGTCCAGCCTTTGTTCTCCTGTCTTAGGCCACACTGGTCCATCTGCCGCAGAGCTTTAGTCCCTGCTGTGGTCCAGCTCCTCTTTCTCAGGCCCTCTTCCTTGACCTCCAGAGTCTCTCCTTCATGACCCTTATCACAGCCTTATTTTCACATTTGTCCTTCTTGGATTCATATCTCTCTAGCTCATTTTACTGTAAGCTCCCTGGGGCAGATCACATGTCTGTTCTTGTATTTTAATTTTTTTTTAAGAAATTAATTAATTTTTGGCTGCATTGGGTCTTCGTTGCTGTGGGCAGGCTTTCTCTAGTTGCAGTGAGAGGGGGCTACTCTTCATTGTGATGAGCGGGCTTCTCACTGTGGTGTCTTCTCTTGTGGAGCACGGGCTATAGTCACGCGGGCTTCAGTAGTTGTGGCTCGCGGGCTCTAGAGCGCAGGCTCAGTAGTTGTGGTACATGGGCTCAGTAGGTGTGGCTCATGGGCTATAGAGCACAGGCTCATTAGTTGTGGTGCACGGGCTTAGTTGCTCCATGTGGGATCTTCCTGGACCAGGGCTCAAACCCGTGTCCCCTGCACTGGCAGGCGGATTCTTAACCACTGTGCCACCAGGGAAGTCCCACATGTCTGTTCTTATATTCTGGTGCCTGACGTGTGGCAGGTAGATGCTCTCAGGAGGTGCTTATTGACCAAAGGAAAGAAGTGGAGGTTGGAATGCCTTGCTTAGGGTCCAGCAGCCAGTAGAGATGCCAGCCTAGACTGGGTACATATTTCCACTCTGTCCACTCAAGTTGGCTTTGAGCCCTTTGTGACCTTGGACAGATGAACTTCAGTTCATCTGCACTTCAGTTTCCCAGTTTGTCAAATGCGTATAAAACCAGGTGGACTCCAGGATGGCTGTGAAAATGAAATGAGTTGACACATGTGAAGGAAGCATCTGGGCATTGGAGTGTTGGCTAGAGACCAACGAAAGAATGTAAAGTATCTCATTAATAATGCTCTATATTGATTACATATTTAACCCAAAATATTGGGTTAAAATGTTATATTTTACTATAATGTATATTATAAATTAATTTCTTAAAAATAATGTGCCTATTTATTCATTTTTCTGACAAGTCACAATAGATTTTTAAAAAAATATTTGTTTGGCTGCATTGGGTCTTAGCTGCGGCATGTGGGCTTCTCTCTAGTTATGGCGCGCAGGCTCCAGAGCACGCGGGTTCAGTAATTGTGGCACGCGGGCTGTCTAGTTGTGCTGTGTGGGCTCTAGAGTACGTGGGCTTAGTTGCCCGTGGCATGTGGGATCTTAGTTCCCTGACCAGGCATCCAATCCGTGTCCCCTGCATTGGAAGGCAGATTCTTAAGCATTGGACCACCAGGGAAGTCCCTATAAATTAATTTCTTTTTACTTTTTTTAATGTGGCCACTAGAAAATTTTAAATTACACATGTAACTTGCGTTATATTTCTACTGGTGCTTGTTCCAGATCGTGGTTCAGATGTGGAATATTAGCTGGGTGGTCCAAATGCAGGCTTTGCCTTGCACTATTGGGTGGACTGGAAAAATTTGCCGATATTCCTGAATCTCAGTAAGTGTAAGCCTTGTGAAAATTGTGTGATAATGTAAGTGAAACACGTGCACAATGCTTGGTGCCTGGAATGCCCTTGATAAATGTAAACTATCCTACTTATGCACATGGCAGGGATTAGACAGAACTCTGACGGTGGGAACAGCTAGCTGCCCCATATCCATATTTTTCTTCTTATGCCAAGACACTCCTGCTTTTTAGCTGGGCCCATTGCTCCCCAGAATCGGGACTGCATCTCCCAGCCTCCCTTGCAGCCAGGTGTGGCCATGTGACCAGGCTCTGTCCAATAGCATGTGAGTGGGCATCCTCTGGGCTATGCCCTTAAGAGGAAGAAAGGGCATGCCCGCACTTCCCCTTCTTTCCCTTCCCTGTGGCTGAAATGGGGACATGGTGGTAGCCATCTGGAATGGGGACTCTGAGAACAAAGGAAATGCTCAAGGGACAACAGAGCTACAAAGAGAATAATCTTGGGTGTCTGATGCTGTAGAGACATATTCTTCCCAGCCCTGAGGCTTATGCCTGGCTTATTACAGAAGAAATTAATTTTTTAGGGAATTCCCTGGTGGTGCAGTGGTTAGGACTCAGTGCTTTCGATGCCAAGGGCCTGGGTTCAATCCCTGGTTGGGGAACTAGATCCCACAAGCTTCCCGGCGTAGCCAAAATAGTGACCATAATAATAATACAATTTTAAGGCCACTATTATTGTGGCTTTCTGTGCACTCTAACTCATGCAGCTCTGGTGCCCAGAAGCTGCCCAAGCTGGCACCTTGGATACCAGGATTCCCATGCTTGCCTTGGTCCAGATCGGTTCAGAACCAGGCAAGGCTTGTGTCTTGTGTCTTGAGGTCCTTGGTGTGGCTGGAAGAAGCTGGGCGTGGACATCGTTGCTTCTCCACGGGCATCCATCTCTGCTCCTTTGTCCTGTTTCCTGAAGGAAGAGCCCAGCAGTCTGGGTGTTTGGATGCAATTAATCCCTGGTGGCTGACCAGGTCCTCTTGGAGATGACTAGAGTGGCTCCATATGGCCCTAGATGGACCTGCATTCACAAGGCCTAAAAGATTCCTGGGAGGCCACAAGCACAGAGGTGTTCTGGTTTATGAGTTATTCTAAGTATTTATAAACTAGTCTCTCAAAAATGAGTTTAGTGGGGACCACTTCTCCAGATCCTGGTTATCTCTGAGGATGTGATACATGTTGTATGTTGTTTCCATCACCACAAACATGTGATGCATGTTTGTTGTTTCATGAAAAGCTGAGGACCAGGATCTGAAGGATGAAGGAGCTGTGAAGCACCAGTGTAGACAGTCAGGGCTTCATCAGTGTCAGCTCCCAGCTCGCAACTCACATTTTGTGTTCTCAGAAGGACAAAATGAAAGCCCTGGGCTTAATTACAGGTGGTTACTGAAGAGCCAAGGAAATCAGTGGATATGGGTATGACAGCCACTCCCTCTGAATGTGGAAGGCCATGGAGAAACCTAGAGGAAGGAGTTGATTCTTGTCAAAGAATTTGACTGTGTAATTTCAGTTTAGAGGTTTAAAATATGTCCACAAATCCGTTGATACTTCTCCCTTTAAAATGTGAAGCCTCATCTCCCTCCCCTTGTGTGTGGCCTGGACTTAATGCCTTGTTTTTAGTGGACTGAATGTGGTGGAAGAGCCCGTGTGTGACACCTGGAACGAGGACATAAAAGCCAGCCTCTCTCCGTTCACTTGCTCTGGGGGAACCAGCTGCCACGTCATGAGGACACCCAAGCAGTCCTAGGGACAGATGTACACAGTAAAGACTGAGGCCTCCTGCCCACAGCCATGAATGAGCACCTTGGAAGCAGATCCTCCAGCCCCGTCCAGTTTTCAGATGGTGCCACCCCAGCCAACATTCTGTCTGCAACCTCATGAGGGACCCTGAGGCAGAAGCACCCAGCTCAGCTTCCCCCAGCTCCTGACCCATAGAAACTGTGAGATAGTATGTTTGTTGCTTTAAGCTGCTGAATTTTAGATGAATTTGTTTCATGGCAACAGATCACTAACAGGTTTTCTGAGATTTCTCTGTGTGGGAGCTTCCCTTGAACTCATATCCTTGGCTGGATGAATTCTTATATTGTATAAAATCTTTAGGAATAAAATGCTTAAAGTATTTATTTGGTGATTTGATTACAGAACAAGCATACACAAGAAGGTATATCATTTCTTTTAAGTTTACAAATGATCCAAGTGGTGTTGAGGCAGTCTCAACCCAGGTGCCACCTCTACATGGATAACTCATGGATTTTTTTTTTTTTTTGGCCGTGCCATACAGCCTCTGGCATCTCAGTTCCCCAACCAGGGATTGAACCTGGGCCACGGAAGTGGAAGCCTGGAATCCTAACCACTAGGCCACCAGGGAACTCCCAAAATGGATTTTTATCTCTAGCCCAGACCTTTCCTCTGAGGCAGAGGTACAGGCACAACTGCTTTTTTGTTGCCTCTTGTAGAGAGGAAGCATCTTAAATTCAGTATTCCCAAAACTAAATTAGGGTTTCGCGTACAACCTGGTCCTCTTCTAGCATTGTCTGTCCCAGCAAATGACACTAGTGTCCACCTAGGCCCACACATCAGAAGTCTAGGAGTCCCCACGACAAAGCTCTCATCCCCTCCCGCCACATCACCTATTCTGTTTATAGGCATACCTCATTTTACTCCACTTAAATTGAAGGTTTGTGGCAACCCTTCAACAAGCAAGTCTATGGGCATTATTTTTTTCATGGCATTTGGTCACTTTATGTCTCCGTGTCACATTTTAATTCTCACACTATTTCAAACTTTTTCATTATTGTCATTTAAAAAATATTTATTTATTTTTGACTGCATTGGGTCTTCATTGCTGTGTGCGAGCTTTTTCTAGTTGCAGTAAGTGGGGGCCACTCTTCATTGTGGTGTGCGGGCTTCTCACTGCGGTGGCTTCTCTTGTTGTGGAGCATGGGCTCTAGGCGTGCGGGCTTCAGTAGTTGTGGCACATGGGCTTAGTTGCTCCGCGGCATGTGGGATCTTCCTGACCAGGGATCAAACCTGTGTCCTCTCCACTGGCAGGTGGATTCCTAACTGCTGCACCACCAGGGAAGCCCCAGTCATATTTTTTATGGGGATCTGTGATCAGTGATCTTTGATGTTACTACTACGACTTGCTGAAGGCTCAGATGATAGCATTTTTTTAGCAATAAAATATTTTAGAATTAAGGTATGTACTTTTTTTAGACATATGTTATTGCACATTTAATAGACTACAGTATAAACAAAATTTTTATATGCACTGGAAAACCAAAAAATTCATGTGACTCGCTTTATTGTAATATTCACTTTATTGGGGTGGTCTGAACCTGAACCTGCAGTATTTCCAAGATATGCTTATTTCACTCTTCTCTTTCCAATGAAACCACCTTCCTCTTTCCATCACCACCATGCTAGTCCAGGCTACCATCCTATCTCACCGGGATGGCTGGAGTGACCTACCAATTGGTCCCCACACCACTCTGGCTCCCTTCCAATCTATTTTCTACTCTGCAGCCAGAGCAATATTTTCAAAAAGCAATGTAATCCTGTCACACCGGCCACCTCTCGCCTCTTGCCCCATCTAACGTAAGACCAATCTTTCATTTCCCATTGCTTATAGGATGAAGAACCACATCCTCATTGAGGCCTGAAGCCTCTGCCCAGTCTGGCCCCAGCTACCTCCCTCCAGCCGCCTCTGATATTTCTCTTCCCCTTGATTCCTGTGCTCCAGCCCCAGTGGTCTAGCTTCCATGAATGAGCCAAGCTTCCTCCTGCCACAGGACCCTTGCACATGCCCTTCCTTCTACTTGGGTCTCTCATTGCCTGGTAGCTCCCACTCTTTCTCCAGATCACAGACCAACAAGAAACTCTCCTCGACCCACCTGACCAGGCGAATTACCCTTCATCATACTCTCACGTAACTCATCTTAATGGAAACTTTATACTATTTTTGACCCCATTCTAGATGGTAGGGGCCCTATCTATATATTCACAGTTGTGTTTCAGTGCCTGGCATGTAACAGGTGCTAGTAAGTATCAGTTGAATGAATGAATAAATGAATGTTACCTCCTTTAATCTTCAGAATAGCCCAATGAGGTGCACGTCATTATCTCCATTTTCCAGATGGCGAAACTGAGGCTAAATGACTTATCGAGGTCATGTAGCCATAATCTGAACTCACCTCCAGCTGACCCTAGGGACCAAGTCATCTATCCTTCTGTTGCACCTATGCCCAAATATCTTTCTGAGTTTTGTCTCATTTTGTTCACTTTCTTTTACATAAGCAGAAAATTTCCTGAGACTCTCTTCAGTTAACAGCCTCCTCTTTAAAAAAAAAAGAAAGTAGCTATTGCTGTGAGGCTTTAAGAATTATTAGCAAACTGTACACTATAGGAACTGGGCCAGGCAAATTGCTTTCCTCCTATTGTAGAACAGCTTAATGTTTAGTGATTAAGCAGAACCTGTGAGTGCAGTTGTGCAGGCTGTTCACTGAGCAAGGAGGCCTGGCCAAACGGGTGAGGACAGGCTGTTGAAATTGAGCCTATGTTTTACTGGCCAAGCTGTGCATCGTACTGTGAAGCTGTATCTCCCTGGGGGTGGGGTGGGCACCATTCAGCCACCAAGCTGGGTGCCCAGGATGCTGCATCTTCCTGGAGGCAGTACCTTTTTCAAGTTCACTCGTGTGGTGGAAGGACTAGGTGGCCCTGCATTTATGGTCAGTTGTGGTCAGTCCGCTCACATGTTTTATTTTTTAATTTTTAAAAAATTAATTAATGTATTTATTTGGCTGCACCAGGTCTTTAGTGTGGCATGCGGGATCTTCGTTGCGCGTGCAGGATCTTTAGTTACAGCATGCGGGACCTAGTTCCCTGACCAGGGATCAAACCCGGGCCCCCTGCATTGGGAGCGCAGAGTCTTAACCACTGGATGACCAGGGAAGTCCCCTCACATGTTTTAATTGAATCAAGCGCTCTGTACTGTAAGAATTTAGGAAGAAAAGGCAACTTGTTTATTTGGGGGGTGTTGTGTTTAAAAGGGAAAATATGGAAATGCCATCAATCTTTCTCACTGTCCCAGCCCTGCTCTTGCGTGCACGATCCTCAGCGTCTAGACATTCCTCCTTAGGACGTGATGTGAACTAGAACCAGGGTTGGCCTGAGCTGGGCCCCAGGTTTGGCTGTTTATATTGTCTTTACAGGTGACATTGTGGGAGATGAGTTGTGTCTCCAAGGATCATGTGAGCGTACAAGATGAACTGTGCTTCTCCCTTTAGGAAGCACTCACTGAAGGGAAACCCGAGGTGACTCTTTTGTCCACTGTGGTCCTCTGCACCCGCCCCCCATTTATCAAAGAAGAGCTGTTCCTCCCCGGGCCCTCTCCCTCAAGGCTGGCGAGGGGGTGGGGACAGCAACCGAGGAGGAGTGCTGTTCCCCTTCTAAGGTGTTTCACCCCGAGGTCCAGCCAGAGGACAGCTATTGTCCCCAACACTTCAGCTTCTTGGGCTGGAGGGGTGGGCAAGTTTAATGAGTACACATGTTCTTCTGGCTGGTTGTGGGCACAGTATAAGCTTTCAGGAAGACAAGCTGGGAAGATGGAGCTATCAAGAAGGCAAGTGTTCTTGTTTTGTTTTTTAGAATTAGCTGAATTTTTTGTGTGTGTGTGGTATGCGGGCCTCTCACTGCTGTGGCCTCTCCCGTTGCGGAGCACAGGCTCCAGACACGCAGGCTCAGCAGCCATGGCTCACGGGCCCAGCCGCTCCGCGGCACGTGGGATCCTCCCTGACCGGGGCACGAACCCGCGTTCCCTGCATCGGCAGGTGGACTCTCAACCACTGCGCCACCAGGGAAGCCCAGGTGATTTTTTATTAATGAGAAAAGCAAAACAAATACCGAAATACCTGCGTGCATGTAGCTAGCAAGTGACCACAAGCTGTAGTGCATTTTTAGCTCCATTTATATGGAATTCAAGCTACAGTTGTTATACATCCTCCTACTTTAGTAAACAGCAGATTTTCAATTTGTGGTAGTAGTTACAATGAGCTTCCTCATCAAAATTAGCAGGCTGACTCTGACATTCTGTTCTTTCCCGTTTCTTTCTTTCTTTTTTTTTTTGTGGGCATAAAAGAAAAGTTTTATCTTTTTTTAAATTGAAGTATAGTTGATTTATTTCCTGTTTCTTTATCTTGTTTTCTTTTAACTAATGTATTTACATAGTTTATTAGTTATTTCTTCTTTCCTAATCGGGCCAAAAGAAAAAAAAATCTAGAACATTTTGAGTCTTTTTCAGATACAAGAGGACATTTAGCTATTTCTTCTTCTGTGTATAATATTTAAGTATTCCTTTATGTTCTAAAGTCACTTTGTTGCTTTTTAAACCATCAAAAATGTATTGCATGTAGTATGGATTGCTGTTAAATAGCAGTGTCTTGTTTGGCATATTGAATGAAAAATTATCTTTACAAGTTTGTTGGTTGAATTTCCTTTCAAACACTTCTTAGCTTTTACCTGTTAACATGAAACCAGGCAAAAGTTTGGGAAGAGAATAAACTGTCAACATCACGGTAAATACAAAATGGAAACCTTTGTTATGTGTCATTACAATTTCTCTGAAGAGGAATTCCCTGGTGGTCCAGTGGTTAGGACTCTGTGCTTCCACTGCAGGGGGCGTGGGTTCGATCCCTGGTCGGGGAACTAAGATCCCACAAGCTGCGCATGTGGCCAAAAAAAAAAAGAAGAAAAGAAAAAGAATTTCTCTGAATGGTTATGTTTCTTCAACAAGCAAGCATTTACCCCTTAAATGCTTGGACCCCAGGGGCCCCTGAGGTAGCTCTGCAGCTTGCTGACCCCTGCTTGGCTCTCCACGGCTGCTGCCCAGCTCTTCACTACCCCCATCTTCCTGCCTGGCCTGTCTCTTGCTCGAAGATTAATGCCTTCCGTGGAAAAGGTCAGGACCAGCCACATAATTTGGAAGGCTCAGTGCAAAGTGAAAATTCAGGGCTCCTCGTTCAGAAATGATTAAGAATTTCAAGATGGTGGCAGCAGAGCATTTACCCAAATGTGGGACCCTTCTGGGCATGGGGTCCCGAGCAACTGCAAGGTTACACACCCATGAAGTCAGCTGTGTTCACAGTCATTCTCGCTAATGCCAGAGCCTTCCTTTGCTTGAAGCCAGCACTGCGCCAGGACCACGTGGGCTGGCTGCCCTTCTCCTGACTTGGGCTTCTCAGCTGCTTCATCTCTGCTTGATGGGTCTATTTTATAATCCTCACTAAGTCCTTTGGAGATGGGAGGCTGGTCTGTGAGAGGGGAGGGGTGTTCTGGGAGCAGCCCTGGCTGGGGAACCAGGAGACCTGGCTGGGTTCTCTCTCCAGGTAAGGCTGGGTTGTGGCTAGGATTATATGACAACTGACCTTCGGTGAGTGCTTGATAAAGAGAGAAGTGGTCCTGGTGCCAGAAGCTGATGAAAGGCTGCCCCGAAGAGATAACAATGGTAGCATTATTTAAGGCTGTTTTTTTTTTTTTTTTTTATATTTTGCACAGTCACCCTCTCTGGAAACTTGTCTAGTAGTTGGAAATCACCCAGGAAAATAATATCTTTATCCATTACCTTATCATTGAAAGTAATCAGGGGACTTCCCTGGTGGTGCAGTGTCTGCCTGCCAATTCAGGGGACACGGGTTTGATCCCTGGTCTGGGACAATCCCACATGCCTTGGAGCAACTAAGCCCGTGCGCCACAACTACTGAGCCTGCGCTCTAGAGCCCACGAGCCACAACTACTGAAGCCTGCACGCCTAGAGCCCATGCTCCGCAACAAGAGAAGCCACTGCAATGAGAAGCCCGTGCACAGCAATGAAGAGTAGCCCCCACTCGCCACAACTAGAGAAAGCCCGTGCGCAGCAACAAACACCCAACACAGCCAAAAATTAAAATAAAATAAATAAATTTTTAAAAAAGTAATCAGGACTCATTAAAAGAGCTGCCTCCTTGCAAATGAAGGAGAATCTATGCCCAGTGCCCCTTCAACTTGCCAACAGTGATGATCCTGTGCTCTGAGACAGCTGGAGAGGAAGTATCTAGAGCAGGGTCATGGTGGAAATTTCTAGCTCTGTGCCGCTTGATACAGTAGCCACTAGCCACATGTAGCTACTGTGCACTTGGAATGTGGCTAGTGAAACCAAGGAACTAGGTTTTAAATTTTATTTAATTTTAATTAATTTCAATCTCAGTAGCCACAGGGACCCAATAGCAACCACACTGGACACTGCAGACTAAATCTGCAGTCTAGATTCAGAACATCGTAACCCCAAACAACTTTAAAATATTTGTAAAGACCCAAATAATGTCCCAAAGTGGTTATGTTAAATTTTTTTTTTTTTGCGGTACGCGGGCCTCTCACTGTTGTGGCCTCTCCCGTTGCGGAGCACAGGCTCCGGACGCGCAGGCTCAGCGGCCATGGCTCACGGGCCCAGCCGCTCCATGGCACGTGGGATCTTCCCGGACCGGGGCACGAACCCGTGTCCCCTGCATCGGCAGGCGGACTCTCAACCACTGCGCCACCAGGGAAGCCCCATATTAAATGTTTTAAGCAGGCAAAGCACAGTGCTGGGAACCAGAGGGAAGGCTGCAAAGCAACCCACAGTTCCTGCTCCTAGAAGCTTGTATTGACAAGGAGACAGGCTATGGAACATTAACTAAGATGTAAAAGTTATAGAATCTATGAGCTGATGGGATCTAAAATTTACTCAGTCCCTTTCCCACTGTGCTGTTAGACTCTGTTGTAATACAGACACAACCTTGCATGATGGTGATGAGGGTGATGTCATCAATGTCATCCACCAAGAGTCAGCAAGGACAGTGGGCCTTACGGCAGAGTAAGGATCTGCAAAATCTTCTCCTGCCTAAAACTATGTGAACACTGGCAAAAGATGTTAAAATCAACTTTTCCAGAACTCTGAAAATTAATCAAAATTAATCAAAGGCTTGCAACAGATGCTCAAACGATCAGTCACTAAGGACATGCAAATGAGCACGGCAAGGAGATACCACTTTACACCCACTAGGATGACCATAATTTAACAAATGAAAAATAACAAGTATTGGCAAGGATGTGAAGAAACTGGAACTCTCATACATTGCTTTGCTGGTGGGAATGGAAAACGCAGCGGCCACTGTGCACTTCCTCAGAGTTTACCTGATGACCCAGGAATTCCTCTCCTGGGTACATAACCAAAAGAATTGAAAACAGGTATTCGAACAAATACTTGTACACGAACGTTCAGAGCCACACTGTTCACAATAGCCTCAAAGTGGAGACAACTCAAATGACAGTTAACTGATGAATGGCTAAACAAAGTGCGGTTTATCCACGCAAAGGACTATTATTTGGGCGTAAAAAGGAATGACACCCTGACACATGCTACAACGAGGATAACCCTTGAAAGCATCACACAAAGTTAAGGAAATCAGCCACAAGAGGCCAGATTTTATATGATTCCATCTATATGAAATATTCAAAATAGTCAAATCTATAGAGACAGAAAGTAGATAATTGATTGCCAGGTATTAGGAGAAGGGAGAAATGGAGAATGACTCCTAACGGGTACTGCGTCTCTTTTTGGAGGTGATGAACATATCATAAAATTAGACAGCGGTGATGGTTGCGCGACTCTGTGAATACAGTAAAAACCACAGAATTATGAACCTTAAAAAAGTAAACTTTATGATAGGTGAATTACACATCCATAAAGCTGTTATTAAAAACCACCACATAAAGCTACCAATTAAAAAAACTAGTTTGGGGGCTTCCCTGGTGGCACAGTGGTTGAGAGTCCGCCTGCTGATGCAGGGGACACGAGTTCGTGCCCCGGTCCGGGAAGATCCCACATGCCATGGAGCGGCTGGGCCCGTGAGCCATGACCGCTGAGCCTGCGCGTCCGGAGCCTGTGCTCCGCAACGGGAGAGACCACAATAGTGAGAGGCCTGCTTACCGCAAAAAAATAAAAAATAAAAAATAAAAAAATTAAAAAAAATAAAATAAAATAAAAAAACTAGTTTGTCCCTTAGCTTTTTTGTTTCGTTTTGTTGTTTGTTTTTTGGGCGTTTTTTGGCGGCTTGTGGGATATTAGTTCCCCAGCCAGGAAATGAACCCAGGCCACAGCCATGAAAGTGCCGAGTCCTAACCACGGGACCGCCAGGGAACTTGCCTGTTTTATTTTTAATTATTTACCTTTAAAATTGTGAGAAAATACACATAACATAAAATTGACCATTTGAAACATTTTTAAGTGTACAATTCAGTGGCATAAGTACATTCAAATTGTTGTACCACCATCATAACCATCCATCCGTAGAACTGTTTTCATCTTGCAAAACTGAAACTCTGTACCCATTAAGCAATAACTGCCCATTCCTCCTTTCCCTCCAGCCCCTGGCAACCACCATTCTACTTTCTGTCTCTGTGAGTCTGACTAGTCTATGTACTTCCTATAGGTAGAATCCTACAATATTTGCCCTTTTGCAACTGGCTTATTTCATTTAGCATAATGTCCTAAAGATTCATTCATGTTGTAGCATGTGTCAGAATTTCTTTCCTTTTTAAGACGAAATAATATTCCATTGTATGTACGTACCACCTTTTGTTTATCCCTTCATCCATTGATGGACACTTGGGTTGCTTCCATGCTTTAGCTATTGTGAATAATGCTGCTATGACACTTGGTGTACATATACATCTTCTTATCCCTGCTTTTAATTCTTTTGGGTGTATACCTGGAAGTGAAATGGCTGGCTGATATGGTAATTCTATTTTTAATTTTTTGAGGAACTGCCATACTGTTTTCCATAGTGGCTGCACCATTTTACATTCCCACCAGCAGTGCACAGGTTTCAAATTTCTTCACATCCTTGACAACACTTGTTATTTGTGTGAAGTGGTATCTCATTGTGGTTTGACTTGTATTTCCCTAACGATTAGTGCCTTAGTCAGTTTGGTCTACTATAACCGAGTAACATAAATTGGGTGGCTTAAAAATCAAACATTTATTTCTTACAGTTCTGAAGGCTGGGAAGTTCAAGATCAGGTGCCGAACTGGTGTCTGGTGAGAGTCTTCTTCCTGGTTTGCAGGTGATGGCCTTCTTACTGTATCCTCGCATGGTAGAGAGAGATGAATCTTGTGGTCCTTCCTCTTTCTATTAGGGCTTTAATCCCTTCATAAGGGCCCTGCCTTCATGAACTGATCTAATTACCTCCCAGAGGCGCTACCTTCAAATAACATCACATTGAGGGGTAGGGTTTCAACATATGAACTTTGAGGACACAAACATTCGGTCCATAGCATTTAGTGATGCTGAACATCTTTCCATGTGCTTATCAGCTATTTGTATATCCTTGGAAAAATGTCTATTCAAGTACTTAGCCTGTTTTTTAAAAAAATTATTTATATTTTTGGCTGCATTGGGTCTTTGTTGCCATGCGTGGGCTTTCTCTAGTTGCGCTGAGCGGGGGCTACTCTTTCTTGCTGTGCGTGGGGTTCTCATTGTGGTGGCTTCTCTTGTTGCAGAGCACAGGCTCTAGGTGCGCGGGCTTCAATAGTTGTGGTGCTTGGGCTCTAGAGCACAGGCTCAGTAGTTGTGGCGCACGGGCTTAGTTGCTCCGCGGCATGCGGGATCCTCCTGGACCAGGGCTCGAACCTGTGTCCCCTGCTTTGGCAGGCGGATTCTTAACCACTACACCACCAGGGAAGTCCCACTTTGCCTGTTTTTGAATTGGGTTGTTTGTTTCTTGTTGTTGTTGAGTTTTAGGAGTTCTCTTTAATCCCTTATCAGATATGTGATTTGCAAATACTTTCTCCCATCCTGTAGGTTGTCTTTTTACTCTGTTGATAGTGTCCTTTGATGCACAAAAGTTTTTCTTTTTGATATGTCCTTTAGCTTTTAGGTTCAATTTACAAGGCTTATATAACTTATATAATTGTTAATTTAGTTAATTAAATTTACAGTTTAAGTATTTTATAAATGTAAGCACTTAATTGCCTAACAAGTAGGATCTTACCAAGTTCTTAAGTAATTCTATAACTCTAACAAACTTAATTTATAGACATGATAAAACTTAAGTTTCTATTGTACATGTCAATACTGTCTACTACTTAATTGGTCCATCTAATCCATTCACTGCTTGTGTTCATTCTGACCTCCCTTCCCATTCTTCCCACCTGGCAGAATCACAACCCTTACCCATGTGGAAGTCACATCCGGTGAGATTCCAAGCATCTTTCCTGTCTTTTGCGTGGCTCTCTCGTCGTAGCTGTCAGGCCCCTTCTAATGACACCGGGGTACAAATGATGCCTGGAAGGATGTGTACAAAATGTTAACAGTCACCATCTGTGTGTCTGAGATCACAGGTGACTTCTATTTTCTTCTCTAGACTTTCCTGCATTATCAGGGTTTCCCAAAACAATCATGAATCATTCATTCAATAAAAATTTATTGAGTGACTGTTCTGTGTGTAGTACCACCCTTGGCTCTGGGGAGGACAAGGCAGTCATGGTTTACAATCCTCACAGAGTTTACAATCTTAACAGAAAAGGAAGACATTGAATAAGAAGGACAAATGTGATGATGAAATGTGCTGTGGTTCTATGCTAATAGCATGTGTCCTAATCTGGAGGGGGCTTCTGGCCGGGGGTGGGGGGAGTGGAATACTTCCTGGAGGGAGTGATACCTACTACCTGGGACCTGAAGGGTGAGAAGGCATTAGCTAGGATAGAGGTGAGTGACGAAGGAGTGTGAGCCATTGATTCACCCCCTTCTCTTGCTGCCTTTGCTTCTAACCCTGACACATCTGACCCTCCCTACTGCTGCCAGAGAGGTTTTTCCTAAAATGCAAATCTGCGCTCATCACTTATTTAAAACTCTTCACTGAAAAATCATAAAGAACTATGAACGGTACTTACCTCTGGGGAGAGAGATGGACAGGGGAAATCTTTTTTTTCATCTTGTGCCTTTCTGTGCCGTTTATACTTTCTAATTTGTACACGTACGACTTCTGCTTTTAAAATGTCAGCAGGCGTCTTTTTGTTCAGGAGAGTCCTAGTTTATTTCCTTCTGAGTATTTCTTCATATTTTTCTTCACTTCACATCCTTCTCTGACTTGCCACTGCCATCTGGAGAAAAAGCCAGTTGTTTAGCACGGCAAATATGATCTGCCCTCTCATCCCTCATTTCCCACTTTTTTTAAAATCCCAGTCGATGCTCCAGTGTTTTAGTCAGGACCTACGCATGGGAAATGACAGAAACCTGACTCATACTAGTTTATGCTCTTGGCTTGCTTTTTTCTCTGTTGGTTTCATTCTCACACTAGCTTTCTGTGTGCACTTGGCACTGCTCTACCTGTTCTGTGTCTATTTTCTCATTTAACTGTCCTATTAGGGTGTAGGCAACGCTTATTAATCTCATTTCAGGGAGGAGAGAGTCTAATTAGCTCCCCCAAGGTCTCACAGTTAGTAAGGGAGCTGGTAAGACTTGAACCAGGCAGTTTGCCTCCAGAGCATCCAGGACATTGGTCTCTTCCTGAAGACCTCTTGGGTCAGGACCCGGAGGATTCTCTTCCTCCGAATTCCAGTCGGGATTTCATAGAGTGAATCTGATTGGCCCTCCTTGGGTCACATGGCCTCCCTGCACCAATCCCTGGTGCTGAGGAAATGGCATATTCCGATTGGTCAGGCTGGCCATGGAGTCAGCCTCTTTTGAACTCTAAGGAATGAGTTTCCCACCTGGAAGTGAGGTGTTTTGTTACCTTCGCTCTGCAGTCATCCAGCCACAGGGTTCCATCTTGCATCTCCCAATATGCTTCACAGTCTCTCTTACTTATCTGGCTTCGCTTATGCCATTTCCCCTTCCTGGGAATCTCCCCCCCCCATTCCCCACCAAGGTGATGCCAGCTTCTAAAGGTTCAGGTCTCTCATTCATTTCCCGCAGGAGATTCCTTGTAATGCGCCAGGCAGGATCAGAGGCAAGCTGGAGTGGGATGGGGCTGTCAGGCCCGCAGTTCTCCTGTGACCGTGCCATACCCCCTTTTTTTCGCCGTGCAGTGCAGCACGCAAGATCTTAGTTCCCCGATCAGGAATGGAGCCCACGGCTGCTGCAGCAGGAGCACGAGGTCTTAACCACTGGACCACCAGGGAAGTCCCATGGCTGAGGCTTTCTGATCTATGTGTTTGAATGCAATGGAACCAAGCAAAGCAAGTCAAATTCCTTCCAGGGTTTTGAAAATGTAAGTGAAGAATCAGTGGCAGAAGATGCTCAGAGCTGTGCCATCTACCACAGGTCCCTAGAGAAAAGGCTGGAGCACTCCTGCTGAGCAGGCCTGGAGCTGCACGGATCCATTTGCCTTTTCTTCCAGTCTGTGAATTCACCCAACAGCTGTCCAGAAAAACCTCCTCTGGGACTCAGTTTAGCCAGAGTCAGTTTCTGTTGCTTAAGACTGGAAGAATCTTAGTAGACAAGTGCTTCTTGCTTTGGTCATACCTGTGCACCCCTGTCGTACACCCTCAGAGATGAATTATTTTCTCACTAGACCGATTTCCCTGCATACGGTGTTATTGTCCCCATTTTACAGATGAAGTAAGCTAAGCTTAGAGAGGTTAAATGCCTTGCTCAAGTTTACACACTTAGTAAGTGATAGCACTGGGACATATGGGTACCTGGAATAATGGGAAAAGAATGGTTTTATGGAAATACAGACCTGGGTTCAAATTACAACTCTGCCACTTACTGGCCATGTGACTTTTAGCCAGGATAGGTATAAACTGAACACTTCATAGGTATCAGGTACAGTGATTTGCATATATAATGTCATTTAATCGTTAAGGTAACTTTGTTGGGTAGGCCTTATTTTCCCTCAGTTTACAGATGAGGAAACTGAGAATCAGAGCAGTCAAGTGACATGCCCAAGATCGTATAGGAAAAAACATTCTGAAAGAATTTACTTCTAACTGTGAAGAGAGAGTGGGAAATGGACAGAGTATGGGGAAGAAATTTTCACCTTTTTATTTCAAACATTTTCCTCTCAGGTTTGAGTTTTTACAACATGTGAATTTGGGGGTGGGTATAGATAAAAATGTCTGAATAATATGATTATCACTATATGAAGGCTTTAAGGTCAGGTGAAGTCTGGGAAGGAAATACCCTGACATAGCCACAGTCAGAGTGTTGAGGGGAGTGTGGCAGCCGGCCTCCAAAATGTCTCCCAAAGATCTTCAACTCCTGGTATCCAAGACAACATGTAGATTCCTTTGACGTGACTCAGGACTAACTGTGTGATTAATAGAATGTGGCAGAAGTGTGTGCTTTTTGAGGCTAAGGTCATAAAATGCATTCTGGGTTCTACCTTGTACTCTGGATCATTCCTTCTAGAGGAAGCCAGTTGCCATTTTGTAAGGACGCTTCAGCAGCCCTGTGGAGAGGCCTGTGTGGAGAGGAACTGAGGCCTCCTGCCAAAAGCTAGCTCCAACTTGCCAGCTATGTGGGTGAACTACCTTGGAAGTGAATCATTCAATGCCAGTCAAGCCTTTAGATGACTGCAACCTCATGAAAGTTTCTGAGTTAGAACCACCCAGCTGAGTCCTTCTTGAATTCCTGACCACAGAAACCATCGGAAATAATAAATATTTATTATTATTTTAAAGTCACCAAGTTTTGGAATGATTTGTTATGCAGCAATAGATAACTAATATGGGGGTGGGTGGAGTGGGGTAGAGATCATGGCCGATTATTTCACTCTGTTTTTGAGACTTCCTATGATGTCATGTAACTTCAAAAAACAGTGGTAAGGTAAGGGCTTCCCTGGTGGCACAGTGCTTAAGAATCCACCTGCCAATGCAGGGGACACAGGTTCGAGCCCTGGCCTGGGAAGATCCCCCATGCCGCGGAGCAACCAAGCCCGTGCACCACAACTACTGAGCCATGTGCTCTAGAGCTTGCATGACACAACTACTGAGCCCACGTGCCATAACTACTGAAGCCCGTGCTCCACAACAAGAGAAGCCACTGCAATGAGAAGCCCGTGCACCGCAACGAAGAGTAGCCCCCGCTCGCCGCAAACAGAGAAAGTCCGCACACAGCAACGAAGACCCAATGCAGCCAAAAATAAAAATAAATAATAAATAAAATTTAAAAAAAAACAGTGGTAAAAATCATTTAAAAGAAGAGGGGGGAACAGGCTATGTCTATACCTCTGTGTTTGTTCCAGTGCATCCCCAACTTTTTCTTTTTATGGAATTAGTAGAAAATATATTTGTTCATCCCACTGGGGGAAGTTGAGGGATTGAGGGAGATTTGGGCTATTTCCATGGAGCACGGAGAAAACATTACATTGTCTTAGTATTTACTTTTTTTCTAAATAATAAAAAATAATGCAATGTATTAGGAAAGACATTTGAATTTGTATTATACTTGTCTCTAAGATTTTTAAAAATATTTTAATAGGAAAGTTGAGTTTGCTTCAGAACATAACTTTTTATATCAGGTTTTATGCTCAAGATGGCTGTGTGCAGTTCTTGTTTTTCATGATGATTCTTTTGAATACAAGAATCCTTCAAATTCTGATAGTCACCATCAATGCAAAATTGCATTTGTACAGGTAGCTAGTAGCAAATAACAGAAGATTATCACCTTTTTTCCTTGACGGATATTCTTATCTATTAATTGATAATCATTAATTTGCCATTAATCAGAATGTAGATAATTCTATCAGTTTAAATTGTTTTCTATGGTGAGATTATCTTTTAAATCCAATAGTTCTGCATCTTCTGTCATTAAGAACTGCAATGTTGAGATTTCTTAGGATATTGTTAATGGGTTTTTACTTTGATCAAATTTTTTCATATCAATGTTTCTAAACAATAGTGTAGGTTTTCCTCAAGCAGACCCAGATACTGCTTTTCTAGTCTTTTTAAAAAAATATTTATTTATATTTGGTTGCACCAGGTCTTAGTTGCAGCAGGCAGCCTCCTTAATTGTGGCTCACTGACTCCTTAGTTGCAGCACACAGGCTCCTTAGTTGTGGCATGTGAACTCGTAGTTGCAGCATGCATGTGGGATCTAGTTCCCTGACCAGGGATCGAACCCGGGTCCCCTGCATTGGGAGCGTGGAGCCTTAACCACTGAGCCACGGGGGAAGTCCCTGCTTTTCTAGTCTTGATAATTCTTCAGAGTTCAGTTTTTAACAACTACACAACCTGAGTGAACAATTCTTAATGTCCAAATTCTGTTCTACATACTTTGTCAGAACATGCTGTAGCTTACTTTCATTTGACCTTTGCATTTTTCAGTATTAAACTCATCCAGCAGCTCAAAAATGTTAGCTGGTAGCTATCTTTCTACAAATCTGTAAAGCAAGAATCATTCAAAAAATAATTTTTTTTTTTTTTTTTTTTTTTTTTTTTTTTTTTTTGTGGTACGCGGGCCTCTCACTGTTGTGGCCTCTCCCGTTGCGGAGCGCAGGCTCAGCGGCCATGGCTCACGGGCCCAGCCGCTGCGCGGCACGTGGGATCTTCCCGGACCAGGGTACAAACCCGCGTCCCCTGCATCGGCAGGCGGATTCTCAACCACTGCGCCACCAGGGAAGCCCACAAAATAATTTTTGAATTCGATTTTGCCCCTATTTCTTTCCTTTGGGCAGCCAACACATTACCATGAGATTATGGAGGGGGGTGTGCTGGTCCCAGTTCTTTTGCACAATGCTGAAAACAGGGACTGTTGCCGTGAGGACTTTTTAGAATGCTGTCTTGGCATCAGTGATGGGCAATTTGGTGTAGGGTCAGACACGCACACAGGAGAGCCTGTGGGCTACAAAACAGGTCATTCCTTCCTGCCACTGTAGCCCCAGCTGACCAAGAGCCTGGTCTTTGTCCTTGGTGGAGAACCAGACCTCTGCTGAAAGGCTGAAAACCTACGCCTCTGTCCCTCGTCCCTCACCCCTCCGTGCCCCCTACCAGTGGGAGGAGCTCCATGCGAGGTCGCTGATTGGAGCCTTGGCTGCCTATCTTCTGGGTCTTCCCACCTCACAGGCTTTGGGGACTTCAGCACCACACAGATCCTTCCCTCACTCCAGTCCTCAAGAGGGTCAGCCCTGTGTCTGAGAAACGGCCTAATTGAATTGCTATAATTTTTTTTCACTGTGTGCCTCATTCCCTTGATTACCAGAGAAAACCTGCTCAATGTAGATAATTTGGAGAAAAAAATTTTAAATATAAAGCAGCCAGGAAAAAAATAAAATATCACCTATACTCTGAGTCAACCACTGTCACCATTTTAATATATTGTTTTCTCTCTACCGAGTCTCTATTTCTTGACATAATTAGGAAAATATCATAAGTAATTATAATACACTGTTTAACAGCATATTGTAAACATTCCCCTTGCCATTAAAAACTCTTCATCAACATCGCTTTTAACTAAGGCACAGTGGATCAGAATTTATTTAAATTGTTGGATATTTGGGGAGTTCACATTTTTTTCTGGTACATTAAGCAGGATGATGAATATCCTTGTAAATAAACTTTGTCCATATTTCAGCTTAGTTTTTTAGGGCAGAGTCCGGGAAATGTCATTGCTGCTTCGAAGAATGTGAACATTTTTCCAACTCATGATCCCTAATGCCAAAGAAACTTCCAGAAAGGTTTCAGGAGTTTCCTCCTTGCTACCCATACATCTCCTGCATTGACTATGCATTGACATTACTATGTTTGAAAATGTTTCCTTAAATATTTGAAACAGGACATCTCCTGGTTTTAACTGCATTTCTCTGATTATGACTGATGTGGATCCTTTTCCTCTGTCTACTTCCCATTGGTATTGTCTCCTTTGTGAAAGTTCTATTCTTACATAAAAGGATTTCTTTTGAACGGGGTTAGTCAGGTGCTCCTTTGCTATGCTGCTCCAACAGACTCGGGCATAAACCCAAGTGGGTCACCGGGGCTGACCCCCAGGCTACACCACGCATTCAGACCATTCTGAAAACCGTCTCTGGTCTCGTGATGAATGAAAGATCTTGGGGATGAGTAACTTGAACCCTAGAAACAGGCATTTTCTTTTCATCTTAATCTTTAACATCCCAAGCCTATGACCAGCACTCATAATTATTTGATGAGATTAGAAATTGAGAAAAATGAGATGGGCTGAGGAGTTCTGAATTCTTTTTTCTTTTTTTTTTTTTGGTACGCGGGCCTCTCACTGCTGTGGCCTCTCCCGTTGCGGAGCGCAGGCTCAGCGGCCATGGCTCATGGGCCCAGCCGCTCTGCGGCACGTGGGATCCTCCCGGACCGGGGCACGAACCTGTGTCCCCTACATCGGCAGGCAGACTCTCAACCACTGCGCCACCAGGGAAGTCCCCTGAATTCTTATTGTGCAGAAGTCTGAAACTCCACTTGACGATCTCGTGAGAGAGGCTGTCTCTCGCCTTCCCTTCCGCAATGTCACCGTTTCTCCACGAACTAAAACAAGTCCAGTTGTTTCCGTCTCATGTTTGCCTGGACAAGGACTGTCAAGAAGAACCCTGGGGCTTCCCTGGTGGCGCAGTGGTTGGGAGTCCGCCTGCCGATGCGGGGGATGCGGGCTCGTGCCCCGGTCCGGGAAGATCCCACGTGCCGCGGAGCGGCTGGGCCCGTGAGCCATGGCCGCTGAGCCTGCGCGTCCGGAGCCAGTGCTCCGTAGTGGGAGAGTCCACAGAAGTGAGAGGCCCGCGTATTGCCAAAAAAAAAAAAAAACCAACAAGAAGAACCTGGACAGGTCACTGAAGAAGCCCATGTACCAGCCAGTAATTTATAATGTGCTGGTCAAGTCTGAACCTGCTCTTGGAGCAGCTTCTACCAGCTGGTCTACATTGTTTATGGAAAATTGTAGGTTCATGGTCTGCATCTGGTTTACCAGGTTACACAGCCTGATTTGGGCTGTGACCAATGGGATAGAAAAGACCCCTCAGCAAACTTGTACTTGGCCTCCCTGAGATCGAGATAGCTCACATCCATCCAGTGGCTTGTGATGCAGGAATGAATGACACCCTGGGGGCTGCGAGGACCCTGGAAGGTGCACCTGGGTGCCCTGGCCCTTCCTGATGTTCGCCTGTATTTTCTTCCTCCTGCTGCACTGTATCCTCTGTCTTTTTTTTTTTTTTTTTTTCTGGCTGCACCGCATGGCATGTGGGATCCTAGCTCCCCAACCAGGGATCAAACCCGTGCCCCCTACATTGGAAGAGCAGAGTCTTAACCACTGGACCATCAGGGAAGCCCCTGTCCTTGGTCTTATGAAAGCCTTAAATAAGTGTGCTTTGTGGAGTCTTATTAGTTCTTCCAATTATAAAACCCTGTGTAATTGCTGGAGCCACGAAAGTCAAAGAGCAAAGGACCTACTCCTGAAAGAGAAGCCACAACTAAATGCCATTTGCGATTCTGAACCCGATCCTCTTGCTTTATAGGACGTTGTTGGGGGGGACTAGGGAAACTTGAGTGAGGTCTGAGGGTGAAATGGTAGTCATATATATAGCAACACTAACTTTCTGACTGTGGTGGTTATAGTGTGGTCATGCAGGAGAATATCCTTGGAGGAAATACACATGAATATATTTGAAAGAGATGTAAACGTCTTTCAGAAAAAAAGTTCTTTGTCCAGCAGTAGCACTTCTGTAATTTTGAAATTGTTCCAAATCACACTCACACATACACACACACGAATATATACAATTTCAAAAATAAACAATAAGGGACTTCCCTTGTGGTCCAGTGGGTAAGACTCTGCGCTCGTAATGCAGGGGGCCGGGGTACAATCCCTGGTAGAGAACTAGATCCCACATACATGCCACAACTAAAGATCTCTAGTGCCTCAACTAAGACCTGGTGCAGCCAAAATAAATAAATAGACAGATAAATATTTTTAAAAAATAAACAATAAAAGCAATACAAAATATGGGACTACTTTGTTGAGCTTAATTAAGAGAGCTTCCCGGGCTTCCCTGGTGGCGCAGTGGTTGAGAGTCCGCCTGCCGATGCAGGGGACGCGGGTTCGTGCCCCGGTCCGGGAAGATCCCACGTGCCGCGGAGCCTGCGCATCCGAAGCCTGCGCTTTGCAACGGGAGAGGCCACAACAGTGAGAGGCCCGCGTACCGCCAAAAAAAAAAAAAAAAAAAAAAGAGAGAGCTTCCCATATTATGGACATCAATGTGTTTTTCAGCTCGTGCGTGCAAGCTCTTCCTCTCCCCTGGGAGGAAGGGACTCCTGACAGCACCAGCTAGATCAGACCCAAACAGCAGATCATTGTGAGAAAGAATAGCTTGTTGTAAACTACTATAAAAATTAAAATTATTTTCAGTAAATGGTCTCCAAAATTCAATTGGTTCATATCTAGTAACAACATACTGTAGTTTCATAATTAATTGTTCCGGGCAAGGTCAAAGGAAACTATGTTACCTAAAACTAGAATTTCATTTGGCATTACTGGGATTTTTCTATAGCCAGGGTAAGCAAAATCTGCTTTTGAAAATGTCCAGGCCAGACTATTACAGTGGCTCTCTCTGTCCTATTAGGGGTGGGCACTTCTCCAGTGTCTTTTTCGGGTACCTGGGGCCCTCAGGCAACATCTCAGAGTACCTGCAAACAGGCTGTGGACTGGGTTATTGACAAATACTTATCCCAGCACTGGGATACCTAGACCTACATCTGTTCTGTGGGGTGAGTGCAGGTGAAGAGCAAAGGGAAAAGCACTCCAGACAGAGGGAACAGCCTTGATGGTGGCCAGGTTGACCACGGGGAGGTGTGCAAGGACCACACCCTGAGGGCTTCGGAAGATTTCAATTTTTATCCTCAGTGCCAAGGAAGGCTTCCAAAGAGAGGAACGACATGAATCTACTTATGTAATAAGGCTTTCACACCAGCGCCTGTGTAGAGAATAAAGAGGAGAGGGATGGGGGAAGGATCTGAGGCTCTTGTAATTATCTAGACGAGAGATGATGGCGGCCAAGAGGAGGCGGTGGCCGTGAGGGTGGAGAGAGATGGATAGATTCAAAATATATTTTGGAGGCAGAATTGACAGGACTTGCCAAGGAATAGATCCTCGATCTATAGAAGTCCAGCCTCTGTCCACAGCTCAGGTTAGACACACGATGTTCATGGGGGGTTATTATTATTATTATTATTTTTACAGATTGTGTGTGTGTGTGTGTGTGTGTCCCCGCACCTCGCAGCTTGTGGGATCTTAGTTCCCCGACAAGGGATTGAACCCCAGCCCTCAGCAGTGAAAGCACCTACTCCTAACCACTGGGCTGCCAGGGTATTCCCGTGGGGGGTTATTTTTTAGGGATGCAAACACAGTCCACCCACCCAGGCCTCTGGGCACAGATGGGTTCAGTTGTGGGAACATGCTGGACTCAAGAGAGGTCTCCCGCACCCTAAAACTAAGGGTCTTCACTGAGCCCATGTTGCTAGGAAATGCTCCAAGAAGCCATATCAGTCCCCTCCCGCACTTATTTTAGAAACATCGTCAAGGACATTGCTGTCACCTTACGCAGTGACCTCCCTGACGAGACCCACAAGAGAAACGTCTTCTAGTGTTAGAGGCTGCCCTTTCTCCAAGGCACCGGTGTTCCTAGTCCTCTCTGAAAAAAGTCATTAACAGGGCTCTCCTTGTCTGTTGCCTGGAAGCTCGGAGCCAAAATCCACGCCCACCAGGCAACCACACGGGCCCGTCTTTGCTTCAGACCGGGGCCACCTTCTCCCCTCGCAAAACATCACCCCACTCCCCTGCCAGGTTTCGATTCAATTCATGGTCTTATCTTTCCTGGTCTAAAGTTTATTCTTATTTCCGTTTCACCATTCGCTGTGGAAAGCTAAGCCTCGTAGATGGAGGCGGGCAGGACGCTGCTCTCCCCGGCTCTGCTGTCGCCCACGGCGACCACGTGTTGGCCGCAGCTGGAGGACCCGTAGCCCGTCTGACCCACCACCTCACCCCCGCTCCGCCCCCTGTGCCCAGAGGCCCTCCCTCACCTCCTCTCCATCGCCTCGATGGTCTCCACCAGGGGCACGTCGCGGGTCTCAGCCAGGAAGCAGACGGCCAGCCCAGCCAGGATCGTGGTGGCCCCCAAACCCACGGGTGGCAGGGCGGCGCTGAACTCCCCGAGCGTGGTGACCAGGGGCGCCGCCAGGCCCCCGAGAAGGGAGTTGACCGAGGCCAAGCCCATCCCCATCTGCCTGTTGGAGGAGTGTGGTCGGGTCCGCGACCCTGGCCTGGACCCCCAGAGGGCTGGGTGTGCCGGGTCCTGGGTGTCAGGGCAGAGCAGGACGCAGAGAGGGTCCTGCTTCAGCAAGCCCAGCAGGCGTCAGCTTGGAGCAAGGGCCTCCCAGTTTGGGGCAGGCGCCCCCCCACGCGCCCACCTGATCTCCGTGGGGTGCCGCTCTCCCGTGGACAGGCACACGTAGATGAAGGAGCTGGCCGTGTGCAGGGCCAGCTGCACATATCTGGGGGAGGGGGAGCTGCCAGGGGAGCCCAGAGTCCCCAAAGCGGGCAAGAAGGGGTTTAGGGATGGGGGTGGGGGGACTCAGGAGGGGGCAGCGTGGGGGAAGGAGGCAGAGGGTGAGGCTCAGAGCCTGAAGAGGGAGGAGGAAGGCCGAGCCATGGGTGGGGTTGGAGCGCAGATCCTGGAGGGGGAGGATCTGGATTTCCACCACCTGCGACCCAGAAGTGCCCACGCTGACCTTCTCTGACCTCTGCCTCCTTCCTCCTTTACTTCCATCTGTCACCCATCCTGCTGCAGAGGCCGGACAAGCTGTAGAGTTAGGCCTGGGTTCAAATCCAAGCTCTGACCCAGCTGGGTGACCTCGGTCACTGTGACTTTTAACCTCTCTGAGCCTCTCTGTCCTCATCTGTAAAATGAGGAAAATACCTGTACCTGCTTCAGGGGCTTGTCATAAGGTTGACATGATGTCGTGAGTGCTTCGTGTCACTGAAAGTTTGCCGTTACCATCATTATTCACCTGCTTATTATGTGGTAGGTTATAAACAGCAAAACTGCAATGCACAAGCCCAACGTCAGGGCCATGGTCAAAGAAATTATGACACGTCCTCTGGATTTGGGGGCAACTCCGGCTGCACACTGGAATCAGGAGGGGAGAATTTATAAAACACCCACACCCTGGGCCCTGCCCCATTTCCATTACAGCAAAGCCTCTTGGGGATGAACTCAAGTTTGGGTATATTTTTAAAGGTCCCCACGAGAGTCTAAGGTGCAACTAGGGTTGAAAAACACCAATCAGGTGAAGTACTAAATAGTCTAAAAAATTAGGGTCATGAAACATTTGCACTAACATGGAAAAGCAGATTTATGTTACAACATATAGTGAAAAAGGATACCTGTGTATGTGTACACATATATATGTATACACATACATAATCGTATTTATACCATGTGTGTATATAATATCTCAATTGCGTCGAGTACAAAATCTATAAAGAGGGAATAAGACTGGAAGGAAATATGTCAAAATACCAATAGTAATAACCTATCCATTTTACAGGGGAGGAACTGAATCACAGAGAAATCAGACAACCTGCCCAAGGCTGTGGTAGCAGAACTGGGTCACAGCTGGGCCTTCAGCTTAGCACGTGCTCAGGGCTCTGATAGGCGACCCTGGCTTCTGGCTGTAAGACTGGACAATGTTTTAAATACTGAGATTTGGGCCCCTCTCTCTGAGACTAATTGCGTTGGCCTGGAGCCCATAGGCGTTGGGAGTTTTCAAAGGTCTCCAGGTGGTGATTACAGACAGCTTTGCAAACCACAGTTCCAGGGCCAGCTGGCTGAGGTTCAGACCCTCGAGAAGCCACCTGGCCAGGTTCCAGGTGGACACACCAGCCAGCCCTCTGCCTCTCCAGCTGTTCTTATGCATCCTAATCTCCCTGACAGGACAGTAAGTGCTCTGAGGGTGAAGACTCATGTCCTTTATAGGTTCTCCACTGTGATACGAAGTCCTATGTGCTTAGTACAAACTCTACTAGTCAACAGTTACTTTCTTTCCAGATCCAGAAGGATATCCCTCAGCCTTGTTCCCTTGTTGTGTCTCTTGCCCACCAGACCCCACACCCCAGAGGCTCCCCGGCGGTAATGGCAGAAGCGGATGGCTCACCTTCTGGCACAAATGAGTTCGCAATCACCCTGAGCCTGGCCAGGATGAGGAAGGAGGCCACGGTGGCCCGGCGGCCCCCGTAAGTCACGGTGGTGGTGGCCACCAGCACGGCCAGAATGTCTATGACCCCGAACAGGACCTGCACCAGGTATATGCTGAACCCAAGCTTCTGCAGGCCCATGGCCAGGCCATAGTAAGCCAGGGAGTTGGAGAACCTGGGAGAGGCGGCAGGACGGTCCTGCTTCACCCCAGGGCTCACTGCTCTGGGCCCGGGGAGGGCACCCAAGGATGACTGACACAGGACTCCCCTCTCAGGGAGGTAAAATCCCCTGACTTTGCAGGACACCCCCCTCCTGGTCGCCTAAGTCTCTGACTTTGGCCTTGGAGCCCGGGCCCCTCCGTCCCCATCCGTTTCCAATCGCCCTGAGTCCTGTCCGTGGGCTCTGCAGCGTGTGTTTTCCATTGTCAGCACCTCTCCAGCCCTTCCACCTCCAGCCTTTGGTGGCTGATCTGGGCATCATGTCAAGAGCTGGAGGGAGAGGAACTTCCCTGGCGGTCCGGTGGTTAAGACACTGCACTTGTACTGTAGGGGGCAGGGGTTCGATCCCTGGTCAGGGAACTAAGATTCCGCATGCCATGCGACCAAAAAATAGGGGAAAAAAAAGAGTTGGAGGGAGGGAATTCCCTGGCAGTCCAGTGGTTAAGACTCAGCACTTTTACTGCTGTGGCCTAGGTTCAGTTCCTGGTCAGGGGACCCGGTGTTTACAGTCAAACTGACTGCACAGCCCTGGAGTTCCCGCACTTGGCAGTCTCCACAGAAACTTACAAGGTCCCTGAGGCAGTGTCTCAAAGGGATATTTGTACATCCGTGTTCAAGCCACATCATTCACAATAGCCAAAAGATGGAAGCAACCCAGGTGTCCATCGACAAATGAATGGATCAAGAGCACATGGTCTATACATGCATTTACTCAGCCTGAAAAAGGAAGAAATCCTGACCATGCTACAGCATGGAGGGGCCTTGAGGACATTACACTAAGTGAGATAAGCCAGTCACAAAAAGATAAGTACTGTATGATTCCACTTATGGGAGGTCCCTAGAGTAGTCAAGTTCATAGACACAGGACATAGAAAGCTGGTTGTCAGAGGCTGGTGGGGAGAAGGGGTTGGGGAGATATTGTTTAATGGGTACAGAGTTTCAGTTTTGCAAGATGAAAACAGTTCTGCTGATGGTTGTACAACAATGTTGTAGGTACTTAACACTGCTGAACTGCGCAGTTACAAATGGTTAAGATGCTAAAGTTTATGTTATGCGTATTTTACCACACTTTATACAGGAGAAACAAAAGAAAACAAAAAAATGTCCCAGAGGAAGCAGCTTGGGATAGGCCCTCATGGACGCCCCCACCCTGGGCCCCAGGTCTTGCTTCTCTGCAGAACATGCTGGCACAGACCCAGGAACCTAGAGGGAGGAGAAGTGGAAAAATAGAATGTGGCAGTGGGCTCTCTCCAAGCAGGGCCCAGCATCTGCCCCCAAACCATTTACTGAGAAACTCCTACCACCCCTCCCAGCCATCCCCAGCTGCGTGAGTCAGTGGAGATGGAGAAAAAGAGAAGAGACTTCTAGAAAAGGTGACAGTAATTCTTGTTGGCCCTAGGCAGCCCGGGGTGCGTCAAGGGAGAATGCAGGTCTGATTTCACCACTCCAGCTCCTCCCAGGTGGACATGAGAGGCAAGGCCTCCAATATTATGCTGAACAAGCTCAGGTAAAACATCTCATGGCCCTTAACACCGCAGGGGAGGCAGTGTAATGTGGGCTTCCTTTGGTCTGGAGTTGTTAAGGTTGAGAGTAGATAATCTGACCTTGGAGAGACCAGTTCCACTTCACTGGTCTCCTGACCCCACCTGGACACCATGGTCATTGCATGGATTGCCTTCTCGCCCACCCTTGTCCTCCACTGGCCATTTCCTTCTGGATGGTTCCTCTTGTCTCAGCTTCCCTGACACGGCTCCTTCACCTCTCTCCTCGCCACTCTGTCTGGTGTTGCTCTGTCTTCTTCCCCCTTCTTTCTTCTCTCAAGTGTAGCTGCCCGTGCCTTCCTTACCTTCACGAGTTCCTTTGTTCTTTAACTTGCTTCTGCACGCTGCCATGTAAACGTTCTACTATGTTCTGGGCACACAGCCCTATCGGGGCTTCCAGTCCGGTGTGGAGACCAGCATTTGGGGAAGGAAATCCATCATTGAAGAAACTTTGTCATGTCGCTGAAAATACAATAAAGTTATCCATAATGTTTCCCTGCCTTGACGTCTCCTGAATGAACACTGACTCCCTTCCTTTTAAAGCCTCCCAAGGAACTTCCCTGGTGGTGCAGTGGTTAAAACTCTGCGCTCCCAATGCAGAGGGCCTGGGTTCGATCCCTGGTCAGGGAACTAGATCCCACGTGCATGCCGCAACTAAGAGTTTGCATGCCACAGCTGAGGAGCCCGCGTGCCGCAACTAAGCCCTGGCACAACCAAATAAATAAATATTTAAAAAAAAAAAAAAAAAAAAGGAATGTACCTCTTAAAAAAAAAAAAAAAAACCTCCCGAGCCTCTGGTCTTCCTCCGCAACAATTTGGTGACCTGGACTCCTAGGGCAGCAGAGAAGGGCTAAGATGAGGATGAGGCGCTCACACGGGAGGGTCCTGGACTCTCACTTTCTGTCCCCTCCTCCTCTCCCCTCCTCTGCCAAGGGCCCACAGCAAAGCCACATCCCTGCCTCTTCACATGTCAGAAAGGCTTCTGTTATTTCAGGCAGGGATCATGGACGGAGCCTGTCTGTCTAGCAGCTTATCATCTCTCTCCACCTCAAAACAAAAAAGGTTCCTTTTTCCGGTGTGCCCTATTTTCATCTCTAGGTGAGACTGACTTCCCAAAGGTCAGGAAGAGAAAGCCCCAGTCCTACTCGGTCATGGTAAACCAGTACAGTCCCCGATAATCCAAATGATATTTTTCTCCTTGTGGCCCCTGGGACCACCATGTCCTGCATCACTGAAGATAAAAACCTAGAAAAATCCTGTCCCAGCCACATGGAGCTGCGATATCGGCAGGAAGATGAGGCTCTGAAAACAAAGACAAAATTCTCACTTGTCTCCTAGTGCTCTTATCACTTAGGAAATTACGAGAGTTCTAGGAACTCTGTGCCAGGAACCAGGGACAGAAACCAATATATATATACTTTCTATGATCTCATACCATGTGAGGTGAAAATATAGTCACAGGCCCCTAGGATTAGGACAGGGATCAATACTACTCGTTGGGGCTTCCCTGGTGGCGCAGCGGTTGAGAATCCGCCTGCCGATGCAGGGGACACGGGTTCGTGCCCCGGTCTGGGAAGATCCCACATGCCGCGGAGCGGCTGGGTCCGTGAGCCATGGCCGCTGAGCCTGAGCGTCCGGAGCCTGTGCTCCACAACGGGAGAGGCCACAACAGTGAGGCCCGCATACCACAAAAAAAAAAAAAAAAAAAAAACAAAAAAACTACTCGTTGACTGAATATCTATATCTATATTTTCACATAGTATAAATATACATTTATAAGAATATATGTATATACATATATGTATTCATATACATATATATTTACAGAAATACATATTTCCATATATATGTATACAGAACATATAGACACATATATACCCTGGAATTATATATATAAACATTTATATTTGAGATACAGTGTTTGTTGGATATTGTTTTTATTATTTTGGAATAAATTCATATTCATAGAAAAGTTGAAAAGTTAGATTAGGACATCTTTGGGGGATCATAATTCTGCCTACCACAAGTATATTCATATAGTAGAATGCTATACGACAAGAAGAAGAAACTAAATTATATACTACAAGGTGGATGCATCTCAAAAGCAAAATATTGAATGAGAGAAACTAGTTACAAAAGAGTACACACTATGGGGGCTTCCCTGGTGGCGCAGTGGTTGAGAGTCCGCCTGCCGATGCAGGGGACACGGGTTCGTGCCCCGGTCCGGGAAGATCCCACGTGCCGCGGAGCGGCTGGGCCCGTGAGCCATGGCCGCTGAGCCTGCGCGTCCGGAGCCTGTGCTCCACAACGGGAGAGGCCACAACAGTGAGAGGCCCGCGTACCGCAAAAAAAAAAAAAAAAAAGAGTACACACTGTGGTTAAATTTATATAAAGTTCAAAAAACATAAGTTATCTATGGCATTAGAATAGTGATTACCTTAGGGGAAGGTAGTGACTCGGAGAGGACGCCGGGCTGCTCCTGGGGGCTAATCATGCTCTGCTTCTTGATCTGTGTGCTGGTTAACAGGTGTGTACAGTTCGTGAAATTCTGTCAAGCTGAACATGGGGCATTTCTGTTTTAAAAATTTTATTTATTTATTTAATTTTTGGCTGCAATGGGTCTTCGTTGCTGCGCGCGGGCTTCCTCTAGTTGCGGAGAACGGGGGCTACTCTTCGTTGCGGTGCGCGGGCTTCTCACTGCGGTGGCTTCTCTTGTTGTGGAGCACGGGCTCTAGGCGCGCGGGCTTCAGTAGTTGTGGCTCGCGGGCTCAGTAGTTGGGTAGAAATTAACACAACACTGTAAATAAACTATACTTCAGTAAAATAATTTTTTTTTTGAAAAACTGGGTATTGTTTTAAGCCACTAAGTTATGGTAATTTGTTACAATAGCAACATGAGACTAACGCAGTATGTGAAAAATAAAGTGACCATTGGAAGGGTTGAGGGACACCCAGTCAAAAACTGCCTGGTTTCCATGCATATCCTTTGCTCAATAACATGTTTGCTCATCTGGGAGTTAGGGTGGGGAATGTAAGGCGTGGACTTCAAGGAAGTGAGCTCTCCAAACTGAAAGACTTCCCAGAGAGCCTGGACCATGACCAGCCAGGAATGTCATCCAGGCAGTATCAGCATTGGAGAGGAGAATGGACCAGACACTCTCTAAGATTCCTTTCCATCTTAACAGTTCTGTGGCTCCCAAGATTTTAAAATTCATTCATTCGCTCATTCATTCATTGGTTCACTCATTCCTCAAATATTTATTTCAAAGCTACTGTGCAATGTGAATTGATTCATGTAACATTGTAAAGATATTTACAGATAAGATATTAACCCATTTTTGTAAGAATATGTGTGCACGTCTTGTATGTCCAAAGGTCTGGAAGGATACAAACTCATGTTTGACAAGGTTTGCTGTTGGGAGCTGGGAGGGAGAGTAGAGTGGGAAAAACTTTTACTTTTTTTTTTTTTTGGCCGCATGGCTTGCGGGATCTTAGCTCCCCAACCAGGGATTGAATCTGGGCAGTGAAAGCGCCGAGTCCTAACCACTGGACTACCAGGGAATTCCCTCAGGAACGTTTACTTTTACACAGTGATAACAGGTGACACATCTGGAATTTACCAACTATCAGGCACTGCTCTACCTGCTTTACACACGCTAACTTCTAATCTTCACGACAGCCCTATGTGGTAGGTACTATTATGATACCCATGTTACAGATGGGGAAACTGAGGCACAGAGAGGTTAAGTAACTTGTCCAAGATCACACAGCCAGTAATTAGCAGCGCTGAGATTCAAACCCAAGCAATCGTGTTCCAGAGTCCTGTCTCTTAACCAATACACTACACTGCCTATATGTTTCTGAATTGCTTGAAAAAAAAAAATTTTTTTTTTTGCGGCACCATGCTGCCTGCAGGATCTTAGTTCCCTGGCCAGGGATTGAACCCATGCCCCCTGCAGTGGGAGCTCAGGAACCGCCAGGGAAGTCCTGAAAAAAAATTTTTTTATAATGAATATATTTTTGTAATTTAAGAAAAAAGCCAGTAAAGAAAAAGAAAGTTAATGGAAGGCATTTACAATAGGAGTTGGTTATAGTTTGTGAAAGTCGACGACTTCCTAACATTTCCTCTTCCTCCCAAGGGCTCTTGAACTCTAGGAATCCCTGCCCCCACCCGACCCCAGACGCACATGTGGGAGGTGGGGGAACACGATTTTCTGGGCATTGTTGATAAGTCCCGGTGTGTGAGAACCCGAGGTACCCAGGGATGGACCCCACAGGTGAATCTCCCCAGTTGCTGGCCAAGACCCCCATCCCAGAGACCCGGTCACTATGCTGCTGAAATGGGCCCTAGCTTACTCTTTCCAGAAGGAGCCAAGAGGGGATTTCAACCCTGGTATTCAGAATGCATGATCTCTTTCTTCCCAGCAGGAAGGGGGCAGTGAAGAAGGAGCTCACTGGAAGCTGTCCCTTCCCTGGACTTGCGTTCTGAGGAGCTCTCCGGCTGCCCAGGACCAGAGCTGCCCCGCAGGTGACACTGTTGGGGCAGAAGCCCTCTGGACGTTCAGTGCGGAGGACAATCCCACATTCCCAGCGCACAGGGGACACAGCCCCAAACTCAAATCAGAGAACAGACTCTTTACCCAAGAGCTTTCCCAGGGGCAGATGTGGGCTTACATGTTTTAGCTTTAATCCTCACAAGGACCTTAGGGGCAGGTGCATAAGTAGGAAACTGAGGCCAAGAGGCTGTTTGACTTGCTCCAGGTCACCTGGGACACCTGGTCTACCCGAGCCCAGCTGGTGGCCACTGAAGACAGTTTGGGTCTGCTCCAGAGAGCAGATAGCCTGCGTTTCTTACTTCATAAATATCAACCCTATTATTTAAATGTCCAGGACGTACTGTCAAGCGAAAGTAAAACGGTTGTCTTTTAGGAATTCCTGGCGGTCCAGTGGTTAGGACTCGGTGCTTTCACTTCCGTGGCGCAGGTTCAGTCCCTGGTTGGCTAACTAAGATCCCACAAGCCACATCGCACGGCCAAAAGAAAAAAGTTGTTTTTTTAAATCAGCCTCTTTATGATTTGCCAGTTTCCAGTCTACGCCAATGGGTATGGGTTGCTTTTGTATTTTTATCCATTTCCCATCTTTGTGCTATTAGGAATTCCTTCCTGCTCACATGGAAAATTCTATTATCATCTTAAAACCCACCTAAACGCTGTCTCCTGCATGAAGCCATAATCAGCCCCAACCAGGAGGACAGCTATGGGGATGTTTGCCGTACCTCATGGAATTACTGTTTCCCTCTCTGTCCTATCCTGGACCCTTGAGTGTTTTTCCAGAGTGGGATACTTCCCAGAATCCCCTGGAGAGCACGTCAGGATGCGACAAGGTGCATTTCAGAAATGTCGCCTGGGTGAGACCCATTCCCAGATGTGGGGTCCCTAGGTCAGCAGGGATGTCTCCGGCATGGCCACATCTCAGCACCCAGCAGGGGGCCAGAGGACCCTGGCTGCTCAGAAGACACTGGAGAAAGCGTGTGAAACAGAACTGAATTCACAAGCCCCCTCTGCTCATTGCATGAAGCATATTCAAGAGTTTGTCAGTGGGGACACTGGCGTGTCCTTGCCGTGGGTCAAAGTCCTGGGTGCGAGCCCATCACCTATCAGACCACCATGAGACAGCACGTGACCTTACGGATGGCCAGGGTTGGGAAGAGGTCCAAGACCGAGTCGGAGGGGCGAACAGCTGTAAACTCACTCTGGATGTAGGAACTCACCACCTGGACAAGGAAAGTCTGGTCAGCGGAAGAGCGGGATCTGGGATCCTATTTCCCTGCTGGGTATCCCTCCATCTGTGGAGAAGAGGGCCAAGGTCAGGAGCCCTGGCGGGATGGTTGACCACAGTGTCCTCCCCATCCTGGGACTGATGGTCTTCAACAGGCTGGTTCCAGGGCTTTGAGATGAAGCAGAGGCTCCAACATGAGTCCCAAGGCTCCTGGGCTGCCCGCTGCTTAAGCTGAAATAACCAGTGGGACCCTCAGGCCTATCGACTCTGAGACAGCCTCAGCCAGTGGTTAAGGGCAGGGTTCCCAGTGGTTCTGCCACTTTCTGCTGTGTGTTCTTAGGCATATTACCTAAGTTATGTTTTCCCTGTCTGTCCCCTTCTGGACCCACAGTGTCAGGTAACTTGATAACCCAAATTTCAGTTTTCTCATTGGCAAAAGTGAGGCATTAAATGAGATTGTGTATGTAAAGCCCTCAGCTTGGTGCCTAGCAAGCAGCTCAATAAATGTACTTATTGGGATTTCACGGGTGGTCCAGTGGCTAAGAATCCACCTTCTAATGTAGGGGATACGGGTTCGATTCCTGGTCAGGGAACTAAGATCCCACATGCCATGGGGTATGGCCGAAACATTAAAAAAAAAAAAAAAAGTACTTATTTATAATACATGGTAACTCACTCTTATCATAAATGGTATGTAAACTCACATAGTAAATGGTACTTTTATTATTGATTCTTTGATAATTTCATCTTATGATTTTCATTTTATTTTATTAAAATTTTGGCTGAACCTGAATGGGTTATTTCCCCATTGCACAGATGGGTAGACTGATAACAAAGTGGTCAAATTATTTACCCCAGATCACACAGCCATTCAGTGGTTAAACACCTTCGCTGCACCGGAACTCTTCCCGCTCTGCTTATTCCCAGCCTGTTCACCTGGATGGTGGGTGAGTCCTGGGAAGCCACCGAATCCTAGCACATCTGGAGGCCGCAAAACTGAAAACCATTCCTACCCTAACTTGCACCCGTCCCGCCTACCTCCTTGGTCAGCTTTTCCCCTTCCTCCTTTCTCCCGTTCATTGCAGCCACCTTCCGCAGGTTCTGCAGAGCTAGTTGGGACTTCCATGAAGGAGGAGCCATCGGAATGACTCAGGCAGTCACCTGGGACCAAGAGAAGGGTGGAGAGTGACCCAGGGCTGAGTGGGGTTCATGCCGTTCCCCAAACCCAAGTGCACCCTCGTACACCTTTCAGACGAGGGGAAACACCTGCTGTCGGCAGAATCAGGAAGACGGCGGGGAGGGGCGGGGGGGACACACGGCTTCCCTTTTTTTGTAGCACATCGTTCAGAGAATCTCCAAAGGGTACTTAGAGACGACATGGGACTTCAGATTTCTACAGATCTGGTTTTGAACTTGGTTCTGACTCCAGTATGTGGCTTTGTTTTTGTTTTGTTTGTTTGTTTTACTTTTTCGTTTTCTAAAAAAATTTTATTGGCTTATAGTTGATTTACAATGTCGTGCTACTTTCTGCTGTACAGCAAAGTGAATCAGTCATACATATACATGTACCAGTTCTTTTTTAGATTCCTTTCCTTTATAGGTCATTACAGAGTATTGAGTAGAGTTCCCGGTGCTATACAGTAGGTCCTTATTAGTTATCTATTTTATGCATAGTAGTGTATACATGTCAATCCCAATCTCCCCCAGTATGTGGCTTTGAATAAGTCAGGGACCCACCCTGAGCTGTGCCTCAGCTCCCCTCCTATAAAATGCCCTGGGGCTGTTGTGAGGCACAAAGGAGTTGACGAAGGCAAGGCACTTGGTATGTTCTGGGGCCTCATAGTAATGTAAGGGATTCTGCTGGAGCCTCCCCACAGCCGTGCGTAGCACTCGTCAGCCCGTTTCCCCCATGAGCACACCCTCTTTCGTGTCCCCACCACGTCCAGCAAATCCCAGTCACTGAGCACCCCAAGCCTCCCATAAGGACAGGTGAGGGCCTGGCCACACGGGTGCACCCTCCCTCACCCCTCTCTGCTCAGGACGTACTAAGAGTAGAGGGAAAAGATGAGGAAAGGAACAGAGACAGCAAACTGCAGCCGCCTCCAGGGGCGAATCAGGTATGCCACTCGAGCCAGGCTGAGCTGACCCAAGGTGAAGGAGTACCCCAGCAAGACCCCCGCCACCGTCCGGCCCCAGCTGGGCATTCACTCCACGACTGCGGAGAAAACCACGACAGGCTCAGTGAGACTCATCACTCACGTGGTTGTTTAATTCATCCCCACCCCGACTTTATAATGACTCTGTGGCCGCTAGAGATCATTCCAGAGATCCACTGAACACAGGCAAAGACGCCCCAGCCTCAATCCTCAGGTAAATGCCAGGTGGACTAAATGTAAACAATAAAACCACAACGATATTAGAAGAAATCATGGTAGATTTTTTTTCAATCTTAGAGTCAGGAAAAGCTTTTCAAAGAATGCAACAAAACCCGAAGCAGTAAAAGGAAAGACCGAGAAACTTCATAAAAATAAGACGTGTCTGCATTAAAAACAAAAACAAAAACAAAAAACCACCATAAGCAAAGTCATAACATCAGCAAAAAAAGACAGAAAAAAATTACAACTCAAGTAACAGTCGAAGGGTGAATTTCCCTAATTTTGGAAGAATTCTTACAAATCAATAGGAAAACAATCAACAAGCCAAAAGAAAAATGGGCAAAGGATGTGAACAGCTGGTAGAAAAAGGAACATAATGGCTCTTAATTACATGATTGTTTGCAAATAGCAAAACTTGGAAACAGCCTAAGTGTCCACCCATGGGGGACTGGTTAACTAAAGCAAGGCACACTCTTACAGAGCATCCAAAATAAACTGAGGAGGATGTTTCTTTCCAGCGAACGGCCCGCTCTTGCATCCAGCCCATCGGCAAATCCTGCTGCTTCTACCTGCAGAACTGAACCAGAGTCTGAGCCCTTCCCTCCTCCTCCCGTGCTGCCTCCCGGCCCACTCCAGCCTCGCCTCTCACCAGGTGACCGGAGGAGCCTCGGGACCGGCCTTCCTGCTCCTGTCCTTGAGCCGCATGGCAGCCGGAGGGATCCCGGCAAATGCCAAGTGAGACCAGGTCAGGCCTCTCCTCCGCTCGGAACCCTGCAGAGGCTCCCATCTCACTCAGGGTCAAGGTCAACGTCCTTAATGACCACCAGGCCTAAGGGTCTGCCCCCATCGCCCTGAGCTGTCACGCACCAGCTCTGCTCCAGCCACAGGGACCTCCTTGCTCTTGAGCCCACTAGACACATCCCCCCTCAGGGCCTCTGCCTGGAACATTGGCCCACCCGCCTCCCTCCCCCTGCCCTGTGGCCGCAGGTCCCCCTCCCTCACCTCCCTCAAGCTTAGCTCAGAGTGACCCCTTCCTAACAAGGCGGGTCCCTGAGCCAACAAAACTGCGGATTCTCCCCTCCCCCCACCGCCCTCATTCCCTTGCTGGGCTTTAGTTTTCCTCTGTCGCCCTTATCACCTTCTAACACACTACACAACTCGCTTATTTGTGTTGTTTATCTGTCTTCCTGCAGGAGAACACGGACTCCAGGGATCATGCTCTGCTCGTTCACTGCTGCACCTCCCACACCTAGTTGCGTGTGTGTGTGTGTGTGTGTGTGTGTGTGTGTGTATAGGAGTTTGTGTTTATGGGTGTGTGTGTTGTAGCTAGGAGTGTGTGTTTGTAGGGGTGTGTGTATATGGGCGTGTGTGCTGTGGTTAGGAGTGTGTGTGTGTGTGTGTGTGTGTGTGTAGGGTGTGTGTGTGTGTAGGCGTGTGTGTAATAGAGGTGATTCTAGCAGGAGATGGACCTTGGACCACGGTTCCTGCCTTCAGATTTCATGAGCCGTGGCTGGACGTCCACCCGGAAGAATGAGGTGGGTGGGCTGGGATTTGCTGAGATCCCATCGTGAGCTCAGTGCCCTCTGCTGTCCTGACATGGGGCGGGGGGTGTCCAGTGTGCTGGCCTGCTCTGTCCTGGTTCTCTGGCCCTAAGATTCCCTGCTACCCTGGGATGCAAGACCCATCCCGCCTTTGTCAGCAGAGTGAGAGCGCTCAGGTCCTCCCTGAGGCCTGGTGGTGTCCTCAGGAGCAAACCACGTAATTAGAGGGACACGGAGGCGGTGGCTGGCCTGTGTCCAGGGTGGGCTTCCTCTGTCCACGGCGCTCTGTGCCAGAGCCACCTGGGAGCTGCCTGGACCCAGCCTGGAGTGAGCACTGACCCTGTTGTTTTGGGGGTGGGGACATTCCCACCTGGCACCAAAGGGAAACCCCGCCCCTTTCGGAGCCACAACTTCTCAGGGCTCCTGCCGCCTCGGGGACCCCTGTGTCTCACCTCGCCTCCGTGGCCCACACTGAGCCCACACCGAGCCTGGCGCACAGGAGGTCCTTTGTAAGTGGTTATTGCTGACTAACTCACACAGGAAGTGAACCCAGGCCTCTCAGCTTGCAGATGGGCAACTGGCAACCCAGGGTCCACGGCTCGCTGCTGGCAGGGCCACTGCTGAGAGCCCAGGTGTCCCGAGAACCCTGGTGGGAGGTTGTGAGTTGAGGTCACCGGATGAGAATCCCAATGCAGAGACATCCAACGATGGGGCTGCCACCCCCTCCCCCCGCGAGCCCCCTCCCCTCCAGGCCCCTCCTTGTCTGGACTCACCCAGCGAGAGGGGGTTTCAGATGAGTGATGCCAGAGCATTGGTTGAGAACCCGCCCGCCGGTGCAGGGGACACGGGTTCGAGCCCCGGTCCGGGAAGATCCCACATGCCGCTGAGCAACGAAGGCCGTGCGCCACAACTACTGAACCCCGCGCACCTAGAGCCCGTGCTCCGCAACAAAAGGAGCTACTGCAAGGAGAAGCCCTCGCACCGCAGAGAAGAGTAGCCCCCGATCACCTCAACTAGAGAAAGCCCACGTGCAGCAAAAAAGACCCAACGTGGGCTTCCCTGGTGGCGCAGTGGTTGAGAGTCCGCCTGCCGATGCAGGGAACGCGGGTTCGTGCCCCGGTCCGGGAGGATCCCACGTGCCGCGGAGCGGCTGGGCCCGTGAGCCATGGCCGCTGAGCCTATGTGTCTGGAGCCTGCGCTCCGCAACAGGCGAGGCCACAGCAGTGGGAGGCCCGCGTACCGCAAAAAAATAAATAAATAAATAAAGACCCAACGGGGCCAAAAACAAAAGATGATGCCAGAGAAGGTCATGCCCATCAGGAACCGGAAGGAGCAGTAGGCGCCGAAGGAGCAGAAGTCCACTGTGGCTGCCCCCGAACCTGCCAGCTGCAGGTACGACCAGACCAGGGGGACCTTGTGGTCCAGCCTGAGCCCGGCCATGGGTGCAGGGTTAGGGTTCCTAGGAGGCAGCAGCATCCCCCATGCGCGTTGTGGAGGGAGGGTAAGAAGAAGCTACCCCCTCACCACATCTGAAAGCCACTTGTCTGTAATAGATGCGCTCTCGCTGGGACCCAGGCGCTGGCAGGACCAGGGAGGGAGAAGTCTGGTGTGGAAGGAAAGTGGGGATGAAGAGACGTATTCCCTCCTTCGTTCTTTCACGCAAGGAATATTTCTGGCTCCCTACCAAAGCCCTACTCTCCCAGGGTTGGGGAAAGACAGAGATTCTGCAAAGGCCCAGAGGCAGGGGCAGTGGGTTATGAGAGAGTCCCCTGAGCGACTCTCTGGCGGGAGGGAGCCCTCAAACCAGAACTCATGGGGGGCAAACCCTTGGCAGGGCCCAGGCTGGTGGGAGCAGGACCCCAGAGTGTCCAGTCTCTTGGTTCAGACTGAATGAGCACCTTCAGTTTTCATTTTTTTTTGTGACCAGCGCACAAAACCCCAAGTTAACCCTCCTCTATCTCATTCTTGAATTTCTCTCCAAAAGAAAACTGCAGTTAAGAAGAACCTTCATTCACATCTACGTGGCACGTGCGTGCCACGCCCGGGGGCGCCCCACTCACTCTGTGGGTGAACTATAAAGATCTCTCCTAAATGGTGAAGACCACTTTGACTCAAGTCTAAAATTGCTCAGGAAGAGAGGAAGATCCCCTTGACACCCTCATGAATGTCTCTGGAGGGGGATGCAGGCTTGCTCCTAGCCTGACCAGAGCTGCTCTCCAGATCAGCAGCCCCGCAGGGAACCTTGCAGGAGCTGCTTCCCTCCCTCCATCAGCCAGGAGGAAGCAATCCTCCGGGGACCACGGCTCATCCTCCCGGGTCTGGAGTCACCTGGAGACAGGGAGGGGAGATGCAGCAACAGCTAGGTACACGGACACACTCTCACTGGCTAGCTCATGACAGATTTGTGCTTGCTTACAAAGACCAGTGTTTCCTAATAAACGGTATCATAAACTTGACTTTTGTCAAACAGACGGGACTAGTCGTTTTGGGGAGGCCAGGGTGGGGCGGGGCTTGTTACACCACAGAGGGGTCCAAGGCCAGGGTAGCGGGGCCTTGGCACTACCCCATCTATAAGTGAGGGTCCAGGGCTGGAGCCCCAGCTTGGCCAGGTGAGCAGCATTTCTCCTCCACACACCCCATGATAGACTCATTCCCTCCCTTCCTCCCTTCCTTCCTCTCTCCCTTCCTTCCTTCTGTTACACAGATGTTCATTGCTCAGCTCTACGTGGCAGGCCTGAGCTGGGAGCTGGTGACGACCAAGACACTATGAATAAGATACAGGCTCATACACAGAAAGACCGGACATGTCTTGACACAGGGCGACCGGGGCTAGGACAGGACCCCCCCGTGAGGGGCCTGAAGCCCCTTGCACACTCCATGGTGTGGGGTCTGCAGTCCAGGAGGGTCCCCAGAACCTGAACAGTGAGAGGAGGGGCTGCAGGGAGGGGAGATGAGAGGGGGAGAGAGGGGATGGAGGAGCAGGGAAGGAACGGGAAAGAGGAAGGAAGAGGCGAGGAGCCGACTCCATCAGAACCATGGTGTGTGCTGCATTTCCGTGCATCTCTCTGTCCTCAGGGGCCCTTTTGGTCAGTTGTGGCTCATCTGCACAGTGGCCTGCAGCCCGGACGCAGGGAGGACAGGAGAGCTTTTTCTGAAGGAATACGCAGAGGCCACGAACGAGGCAAAAGCCAGATACAAAACCATGCATGCGTGTGTCAGCATTTGTATAGAAAATGGGGATGGAGCACATGTACGTGTTCACCTGGATTGTATAAAATCATAAAAAAATCTCTGTAAGATACACGGAAACCAGGCTGCCCTGTAGAAATTACTGGAGTGTGGGGCAAAGGGGAGAACGCTTCCTTGCAGACCCGCTTGTACCTTCAGGAATTTTGAACCTTTTGAATGTATTGTATGTATTATCTATTTTAAAATACACAAAAACTTTAATAAAGAAAAGTTACTGAAGAGGTGCGGGAGGCTGGGACCCTCGTCCCCAGAGGCTCGCCTGTCTGCAAGGCTGCCAAACACTGCGGCACCCACCAGCACCCCGGCCGTGTAGACGGACCGAGCCAGGTCTCGGAGGGCGTGGGCCTCACACACCAGATCTCACTGCGGGAAAGGGAGGGACGCTCCAGCCGCGGCCTCGGGCAGCAGCCTCCCGGCCTCCCCGCCCCACCCCCCCCGACCTCCATCACAATGGCGGACGGGAAAACACTGAGGTTGTAGACCAAGTCGTCCTTGTGGCCCTTGGTGGCCACCCTGTGGATGGAGGTGTTGGGGCCCAGGAGGGCCCACTGAGGCTGCGTGAAGTGCCGGCATGGCTCGGGGGGCCCCAAGCATGTCCAGGGGTACGGTGGCCCTCAGCCAGGCCCCCGAGCCATTGACAATGGCCGCAGTGTGGTTGGCGGGCCTCTGGCAGTGGTGGCGGGGCACGGCGGCCGTGCAGTTCAGTTGTGGCAGACCAGCAGGCTGCAGGGCAGCAGCAGCAGGGCCGTGTAGACCAGCTGGAAGCCACCCATGCCACCCAGGGCGTCCAGCGGGTCTGTGACGGCCTGACCTGAGGCCCAGCCTCGGAGCCTTATGTAAAGGGGCTGGGACGGGGCCCTGGGAGGTGGAGGGACAGGCCAGGGTTAGGACCTCAGATGCCCCGTGTCCTGCAACTCACAGGAGGCCTCGGGTGTCCCCAGGTCTGCAGGGCTCCCCCTCCTGCCAGGTCCTTTCTCCTCATTTCTCCCAGCCTCTCGCCTCCGAGTTAGAAAAGCGAGGGGTCCTAGAGGGCCGCCTCACATCCTGCTGCCCAGATCTGCAGGCTCAGCCCCCTGCCCATGGCCCTCGCAGGGGGGACCCCAGCAGGAAATGTGGCACCATCATCACCCTCCCCTTTTCTCTGGAGGCCGCTGTGAGGCATCTCCAAGAGCCCAATTCCAGGGGACTTCCCTGGCAGCCTAGAGGTTGAGACTCTGCGCTTCCAGACTCTGCGGGGGACGCGGGTTCGATCCTTGGTCGGGGAACTAGGATCCCACAAGCCGACTGATGCGGCCAAAAAAAGCGCGCAATTCCAGCCTCAGCACATGGGACCCAGTCCTGTCCCTGGGCTCCCTTGACGCCAGAGCCTTACATGCTTGGAGGTCACATAAGGGGGTGCCAGTGATTATAGCTGCTTGCCCCTCCCCCACTTCCCTGGAAGTCAGAGGCTGCATAGGAGACACTTGGAAAAAAGTCCTTGAAAAAATGCCCCAATAGGGCAACCAAGAGGAAGCCCTGCTCTCCCTGCCCCCATCCCACGTACTCTCAGGCTGGGGATGTGGGAGGAGGCAGGGTCTCCGCTCATCCAGACCCACAGTGTTCTAACCTCTCATCAAAGGAAACCCAATACAGAGAACTAAGCGGGTGGGGCCTGGTGCACCGGGCCCCCCGCCCCTCCACCTGGCCCCTCTCGCAAACCAGCCCAGGATACCAGGAAGTGATGGACCACCCCTCTTACTCATGAGGACACTGAGGCCTAGCAGGATCTGGCCCAGGGATTCCCAAAGGCAAAATGCAGATTCCAGGCCCTGTGCCCGACAGTCTGCCACTTGGGGCTCCACCTGGGGCTCCTGGTGGCCGAGGGCAGCCCCCAACCCCCAAGCTGGGCTCCTCAGTCTTTGCTCTGCAGATGCTGCCCTGGTTTGCAGCTCACCCCTCCCCACGCTGTCCCAGCCCCTCCTCTACCCCCACCTCAACCTACTCTTTGTCTTATCTCTGGTAAGAAGAGCTGGGATCCCAGAGGGGCTGGAGCAGCTTATATAAGCTGCAGGTGTCTGGGTCACAGGGGCAACTCCCCTCCCCCACCCTCGAGAAGACTTAAAGGAGGCTCTGTGTTCTGGGGAGCTTCCTGGGGGTCAGGCTTGTGCTAAGTAGGGGTTTAGGTTTCAGCCAGAGCCACACGGGCAGAGTGTGTGGGGAAAGAAGGGGTCAGGGCTTAGAGGAGGGGGGCATGTAGGACCAGCAGGGCCATGTGGGACCTCAGCAGTATGGCCCTGTCCCTGCAGCGGGGGCCCCATCCTCCCCTCCCAGATGCCCAGGACTCCAGCAGAGGTGCGAGCCTCCAGGGCGATGGGGAAGGCAATGGAGGGCAGGGCAGGGGGCGGGTGTGAGGCCCTGAGCAGTCCCTGCAGGACAAGGCTTGCTGTGCCCTCCTGGGCAGCAGGTTTAGGCAGAAACACACTCCAGAGTCAAAGGTGGGGCCGTTTCCTTTATTCTTTGGGGTTTCTCTGCATGGAAACATGAGACTGCCCCATCCCAGGCCCAGGTGCCTCTGGCACCCCCATAGGTGGTACCTCAGTCCCCACAGAGGCCCCTTTAAAATCACCAGTATAAAAAAGGAGGGAGGGAGGGAGGGAGGGAGGGAAGGCCTGACCACCCCGCAGGCCAGGCGGCTCCTGGTCGGCAAGTTGGGACAGGGCCGGGGGGAACGTGGGGCAGAGGGGGGCACTGGCTTCGGCACAGGAAGGAACAGGCATTCATTCCCAGCCCTGCGGAGGAGGCCCCAGCTGGGAGGGCGCTCCGCACGGCTGGACGGCAGGCTGTGCAGAGTTAGTGGTTATAGTTTAAAGTCTGCAGGTGGGGCGTGGTGGGCTTGGGGCGGAATGGGTGGCCTGTGGAGGGAGGGAGGGGACACATCAGGATGTCCAGAGGCCTGGGCCCTCAGCTCCGCCTGGGGCCCAATCCTGAGGCAGGAACTAGCAAAAGCTGCCTTCCCGGTTTGGCAACCAGAGGGGCTGGGGGAGTCCGTCTGAGCCCGTGGCCAGTGGAGGCAGGGAGGGCCACACAGCTGTGCCCAGAACAAATGAACCGGGGCGGCCGGGAGGTGAGGACGAGGAGGAAGAGGCCGCCTCCTGCTCCAAGGAAGGCACTTGCAGCTGGTGTGGCCTGGCGTGGCGTGGCGGGAAGGCACGGCTCGGCAGACGAGGAGGGCAGAGAAGCAGAGCAAGGGGCTCGTGCAAGAGCCCCTCATGCGAACATGGTCAGCTGTAACCACTGCCGGGCAGAGGGCGTAGAGAGAGGGGTCAGCCAGGGCAGAAACCCCAAGTCCGGCCTTCCAGCTCCATGGCTCAGGAGTCGCCATCTCCTCACCCCCTTGAGGGCAGGTGGGAGGGGGGCGAGGCACTCTCTTACCTACTCGACCCCTGGGAGCCCAGGCTGCTGGCTCCTGTACAGGCCTCCAGGGGTCTGGCCCATCCTTCCCAGGACCCAGACACCCAAGCGTGTCTTTGCAGGACCCAGGTGGCCGGCCTTAGGGCTAGCGCTGAGGCCACAGCCTCCATCCACCCCAGGAGGGTAAGAAAACACTGTCCCGAGCACCTTCCCCAACTCAACCGGAGGACAGCCCCACCTTAAACAAGTCAAAGGTCACGACTCCATCCAGATCCGTGTCCAGAGTCTTGAAAAACCCTGTGTGTGCAAGAAATGATGACATGGGGCTGAGAACTCAGTGGGACCTTCAGGCAGGGCCAGGACCGGGCCCCACCTCCTGCCTCACCCCCACGTCCCCACAGCGCCGCAAGCTCTCTCACCCTCCCAGCCGGGGAGCGGCCCTTCCTGCTTCTCGAGAGCCCCCTCCAGAGTTCACCCAACTCCCTGTCGCCTGGCACTCAGCTTGCCCGGACCCCACCTCCCCGAGACCCTCGTTGGGGACGAGCTGGGGACTGAGCTGGAGGGGGCAGCCGACGGGGACACTCACGGAACATGGTCTCCAGCCGCACTAAGCAGCACACGAAGTTATCAAAGTCCACGGCCAGGTCGGGTTCCGAGTAGCGGGTGATGATGAGCTCGTACAGCTTCTTGTTGAGCTTGAAGCCTGGCGCAGGAGAGCAGGTGAGGGCCAGGGAGGTGCAGCCGGGCCAGAGGGGGTGGAGAGGGGGACTGAGGCTGGGCAGGGTGAGCCCCAGGGCTGGGGGCGGGGCATGAAGACCTCCCGGGCAGGGCCAGGAGCTGGGCAAGTGATGGTCCAGAGGGAGCTTGAGGACCCAGACTGCCCCAGGGAAGCAGGTGCTGGCCATCAGGGCCCAGGGTCCAGTTTCATTTGTTCTGAACCCTGATGAGGGCCCTGGCCTCATCCTGACGTGGGACTGTGAGGATGAGCCCTGCACTGCTCCGTGTGGAAGCTCTGGAGGCCATCGCCACCCCTCCCTGGCTGTGTGGCCTCAGGCCAGTCACTAGCCCTCTCTGAGCTGCACTCTTCTCTGCTCAATGGGATAATAAAAGACCCTATCCTCAGCAGGCTGCAGTCAGAACAAAAGGAAATGCTGCTAAAGCGCTTGGCTCAGTCACCAGGAGAAAAAGGTGGGTGGGCCACCGCCCTGGGTAGCTGTCAGAGAAGCGAGCCAGGGCCATCTCCCTGGGGCTCCACGAGTGCCACCAGCCCTCAGGCCTCACCTGCAGACTCGATGGCCATCCGCATCTCGTAGGCACTCATGCTGCCCGACTTGTCCAGGTCAAACTTCCGGAAAATGGACTGGAGGGGTGGGGGTGGGGGGCAGAGGGTGAGGGCCTGGCGAGCATCCAGCCCTTCCCGTCTGCCCAGGGTGCAGGGGAGAGGCCCGAAGGGGGTCAGCCACTGGGATACGTGGGCTCGGAGAGGCAGACCCAGGGCAAGGGCCTAGTCCACATGGCTGGTCTGGGAGCTGGAGCCCGGCCGCCCGCCGTGACTGAGGCTGCAGAGGAGGGGAGGGTGCTGCCAGCAGGGACCACCTACCAGGTAATTCCGGATGCGGTTCCACAGGATGTTGAACTCCACCAGGCCCAGCTTCCCGTTGCCGTCACGCTGGGCGGCCATTAAGAAGAAAACTCCACAGCTTAAACCAGGCACTGGTGAGTGAGCACCGGGGAGAGCAAGACGAGGAGGGGGAGGGGAGAAGGGGCAGGAGCCCGCAGACAGCCGCCTGGGGCCAGGCCTGAATCGGGGTGGCTGGGAGGGGCGCAAACAGAGCACCAGCTTTAGGGTCTCCTGCAGATGAGGCCCTGCCCGCCTCTCACTCAACACAGGCCTGTGCCTCGGTCCCCGCCCCACCCCGATCAATGGGAAGATGCCAGGAAGGAACTGGTCTGTCCACACTCGTCCCTTTCTCTGCGCTGCTCCTGGGGTGGGTCACCCAGGGCTCTCCCCACGCCTAGGTCCCAACGCAAAGCCTGGCTCAGGAGGCAAAAGCAAAGGCAGGATACGTCCATGAGGTTCACCATGCTGCGGCAGGACTCCAGGCTGAAGCCCTTGGTCCGCAGGTCTTTGTCTGCAAGAAAAACCAGTCCCAACACCTCAACCCAGCCAGCTTCCTGGGCCTGCCCCGTGCTGGGCACACTGGTGGGACAAGGGTCCGGGGGGCACCGCTCCTGTCCCCTGGTGTGTAAACTCTAGGCTAGGAGGTGTGTAGGATTGCTTCCCTCATCAGAAAAGAGAGTTTAAGGTATTTTAGCAGTCAAGCCGGTGTCCCAGCAGGCACGCCAACACCACCATTAGACCCCAGTGAAAAGGAACAGCGCTAAATAGAAGTGAAAGAAACACAGTAGAAACGTGCAGCATAGGTGGTCACGGCAGGGGTGGGGTTTGCTGCAGGCCCCGAAGGGTGAGAAGAGCAGGAGAGGGGTTCTGGGCTGAGGGAACAGCATGGACAGAGGTCGGAGGTGAGAGGTCAGAGGCGGGGGCAGAGGGAAGGTTGAAGGGCGGTTGCCTTCAGTTTTGCACATTGGGGAGTGAAGCCGGCCACCTGCCTTCTGGGAGGAAGGGGGCCCCACACACTGGCCCTAAGGCGCTGTCAGCCGGCTAAGCCTCTAATTACACCAGGCACAGCGCTCAGGCACGGAGAACAGCAAGACGGCATGAGGAGTTTGGGAGGAAAAAGGGGGTGAGCAGGGCTCAGAAAGGTGGTGGAGGGTGCCCCACCCACGAAGACCAAGGGGTTGGGTTCAGCCCAGGGTGGGAGCAGAGGCTGGATTCTGGAGTTTGGAGGAATGGAGGTGGGGGGTAGGGGGGCTGGGAAGCAGGACGTGGGGTGGAGAGCAGCCACTCAGGGATGCTCACGTTTGCTGATGATCCTGTTGAGGATGGTCTGCAGCTCCTTGACGCTGATCTCCATGTCCTGGGGGAAGAGGGAGGATGGCGCCCACTCTGGGGAGAGGCTGCCCCTCGGTGCCCCCGAGCACCCGTCCACCACGCCCAGCCTACCTCCCCTGCCAGTTGTCTGAAGAGGGATTTGAAGTTCTCATCAATCTCCTCTTCTGAGAGCACTTGCTGGATGGAGAAGCGGGGGAGAGCAGGTCAGGGGCACCCCAGCCTGGCCCCTGCACGGGCAGCTGCTGGAGGCAGGGCTGGGACCACTCGTCAGCTATGTGTCACTTCACCTGAGCCTCACTCCCCTCATCCGTAAAACGGGAAACTGGCCCCTACTCTATCCCTGTGCAGGCCTCTGTGGCCTGCATGTGGAGGGTGAAGTGCAGCTCAATGATGAACAGTGAGGCTTTGATTCCCTGCTGCACGACCTTGGGCAAGTTCCTTAACCTCTCTGAACTTGAGTTTCCCACGGAGAGGGTAGATAGTGACAGCACCCTGACACAGCTGTTATGGAGGAAACGGGGTGACCCAGGTAAAGAGCTCAGCACAGACCCAGCAGAGAGCCAGAACCCAGGGACCCTGTGCCATCATTATCACAAAGTCCGTTGCAAACTGTCAAGTGCTGGGCAAATGAGGGATTAGTATTACTCTTTCGGCTCCTGCCAGGAGGGGCCCTGCGCTGCCAGCCCAGGGCACAGGACACCCAGGGTGAGGGAGAGGAGGAGGGTGGCTGGTGGGGGCAGGGCACGTACCTCGTCAGGGAGATTGGCCTGGATCTGGTCGTCCAGCTCTCTGCAGAGGGTGGGGAGACAGGGGGCCAGTCAGCGGGGGGGGGGGGGGGGGGGGGGGGCAGGAGGGGCGGGGGGGGGGCGCAGAGAGCGGTTTTGGGGGGCCTTCTACTCACTGGGTCCCAGCGCTCTTCTCTGAGAAGAAACGCAGCACAAAGTCGCCCTCCTTGTTGGGCTCGAAGGTGGACGGCACCACCACGTACTCCCCGGGCGGCAGGCGGAAGCGGGTGCTGACCTCCCGCAGGTTGATGAACTGCTCGGAGCGCGCCCGGGACGCGTTGGCCAGGAAGAAGTCCCGCTTCAGGTGCACGGCCGGCTGGCCCGTCAGCTGGCGGGAGGGAAGGAGGGAGCGGGCGCTGCAGCTGCCCGCTCAGCCCACCCTTAGGAGCTGCCCCCAGACCCAGATCCAGACCCAGACCCAGACCCAGACCCAGACCCAGACCCCAGGCTCCAGGTTCAGGCCCAGCGGCTGGAGAGCTGTGTCACGGCTCAGTCACCCACAGGCTACCTGACCCTGACAAGTCATAGCGCTTGTTGCCTCACCTGTAAAATGGGGGGAACAGCCCTGCCTACTGCACCGGGTGGAGGGGAGGAGACACCATGAGGTGAATGTAGATACCGTGACACCATGAAATAACTTTCTCATTATCCTTACCCGGAGCTTCCCCTGTGTCAGACACTGCAGGGCCTTTTTACACATGTCACCTCACTGAACGCTCATGACAACTCATTTTACAGACACTGACGCCAAGGCTTAGAGCCTAAGCAGCTTGCTCAAGGCTACAGAACACTCAGCCCACTACCACCCTGCTCCTAACCAGCACCCCGGATGGCCTCAGTGTAAACAGTAAGACAGGAAGAGCCTCATGGGTGCGTGTCAGGTGGGGCTCTGAGGGCCAGGGTTCAAATCCAGCTCCCTTACTTATTACCTGCTCTGACCCCCAGGACAGTGTTTGCTTTGCCCACTGAACAGCGGGCAGGGGGTGGGGGCGCTGAGTTAGCCCCCGTGAGGAGACTCCTTAGCTCTCTACGTGTGCGCCTGCCGCGTCCTGCTCCCTCTGGGCTCCGTTGGGCCATGTGTGTTCAGGGCTGTGTAAATCCAGGCGAGTCAGATGCCACACCTACCTCCGGAGGGACCTGCCGGAGAGACGAGGGAAGTTAGAGGTGCTTGCTTGGCCCAGGGGCAGATGCTGTGGTGTCTGCTGGGCAGCGGCCCTGAGTTCTTTTTTTTTTTTTTTTTTCTTTTTTTTTTCTGTGGTACGTGGGCCTCTCATTGCTGTGGCCTCTCCCGTTGCGGAGCACAGGCTCTGAATGCGCAGGCTCAGCAGCCATGGCTCACGGGCCCAGCCGCTCCGCGGCATGTGGGATCTTCCTGGACCGGGGCACGAACCGTGTACCCTGCATTGGCAGGCGGACTCTCAACCACTGTGCCACCAGGGAAGCCCCTGAGTTCTTAAGATGAAAATGATGGGATAAGGAGACCAGGAGACAGGGTCCTGGACAGGGGCCAGTGTTGCCCCAGACCTGTATTCATGCCAGAGGGGGACCCCAGGACCCCAGGAGGGAGGCCCAGGCAGGGCCCTCTTTGTCCCTGGAATGCCCCGCACCTCAGCTCTGAACCAGAGCCTCCAGGACTGCCCTCCGCAGCGGCCAACTGCAGAGTCCTCCAGCCCAGGGACATCGGAGGTCCACCCCAACCTGCTACAAGGGGCTGTGGGCCTGGGCTGCGGCTGCGACTGTCCTTTACCCCCACCAGGGAGATCCAGAAGTTTCTGTCTTGAGTACAGTGCGTGAAGCAGGGCCCGCCATGGCCAGCCTCTGCATACATACTTCCAAGACAGGGAGCTCACTACTCCTTCAGGGAGGACCCCTTGCCCACTTCTTTCTGAAACTCGTCAAAGTCTTTTGACGAAAAGTCAAAGTCAAAGTCCCAGGTGTCAGCTCAGGAGATACCTCTGCCCCCAAGCAGCCATGCAGCCTCTAAGGACAGGGGAGAATCCCGGAATCTTCCCCTCCCCTAGCTAAACATCGTCCTCATCCTCCTGCTGCTACACGGGATGAATTTTAGGCCTCTGGCTGCCCCAGTCCTGGCGGAGGGGCTCAGCAGGTGCCTCCCAAAGGCTCAGTCTAGGGCTGCGCGCCTCAGGGGTGTGACTGGCCCCAGGCGGCTCAGGATGGGCGGGCGCCGCCTTGTCCTCTAGCGCCCCTGGCGCCCCCTGGCGGAGCTCGCCGGGAGGCCGCTTTCTCTGCCGGGTGCTGGGCAGTCCGCCCGCTCGCTCACCTCGTAGACAGCAAAGCCGATGGTCTCCATGTCGCGGCCGAATCGGCGCTCCCGACGGCGGTGCTTCTGCATGAGGGCGAGCAGGAAGCTGCAGCCTGACTCCTGAGCCCTGTAGTCGTCGTCGTCCGGGTCATCCGTCTCCTCCAGCCGGATCTTGAACTGGGGGTTCACCCAGAAGGTGGCTGCAGGAGGTAGGGAGGTGGGATCAGAGGAGAAGCAGAGTAGTCCCCCCAAGCCTTCCCTCCCTCCCCCATGTTTTCATTCATTCATTCAACAAATATTACTGTGGCCACCGTGTGCCAAGTGACAGATGTGCCACAGGGACACACAGGGTCCCTGCCCTCATGAACTCCCATTCCAGGGCGAACTGGAGGCAAAGCATGAACAAGTCAGGTTAGTTAATGGAACAATTACAAAGAAAGCAAGCTGAAGTTGGGCGGGCAGGGAAGGAATCTTCGAGGTGACATCTGAGCTGAGACCTGAAGGGGAAGCCCTGGGAAGCCTAGGCAGAGGGAGAAGAAAAGACCCACACCTGGGGCTCCAGTGAGCACAGGGGATCCAGGGAGGTTGGCAGACGTTGGCGGAAGCAGAGTCGGTGATAAGAAGTGTGGACTGAATCAAAGAGCAAAAGGACTCCCTGACAGGTTTGCACTGGGAGGGGCATGATTGGATCAGGATTTTAGAAGGTGGCTGCAGGCACTTCCCTGGTGGCACAGTGGATTAAGTCTGGTGCTCCCAGTACAGGGGGCCCGGGTGCGAGTCCTGGTCAGGGAACTAGATCCCACATGCACGCTGCAACTAACAGTTCACGTGCCACAACTAAGGAGCCCTCCTGCCGTAACTAAGGAACCCACCTGCTGCAACTAAGACGTGGCGCCACCAAATAAATAAATGTTAAAAAAAAAAAAAAAAAAAAGAAGGTGGCTGCTGTGTGGACTTAGAAGAGGGTGAGAGAAAGCAGGGTCTGAGAGGAGGCCACTGAGCTGCAAGGGCTGAGGGGGACTTGCATTTCTGGCAATTCAGTGATTCAGCTGCCTGAACAATCCTCCTGACTAAAACAACCAAGTACCGGATAGAATATGCAAAACGTCTTCTTTTTTTTTTTTTTTTTTTTTTGCGGTACGCGGGCCTCTCACTGTTGTGGCCTCTCCCGTTGCGGAGCACAGGCTCCGGACGTGCAGGCTCAGCGGCCATGGCTCACGGGCCCATCCGCTCCGTGGCATGTGGGATCTTCCCGGACCGGGACACGAACCCGTGTACCCTGCATCGGCAGGTGGACTCTCAACCACGGCGCCACCAGGGAAGCCCCAAAACTTCTTTTTAAAGGCACCAATAAGTCCTACATTTCCCCCTCCCCACATACAAAATTAACATTAATCAAAAAGACAGATAATAAGCAAGGATGTGGGGACTTCCCTGGTGGCACAGTGGTTAAGAATCCGCCTGCCAATGCAGGGGACATGGGTTTGAGCCCTGGTCTGGGAAGATCCCACATGCCGCGGAGCAACTAAGCCCGTGCACCACAACTACTGAGCCTGTGCTCTAGAGCCCATGAGCCACAACTACTGAGCCTGCGTGCCACAACTACTGAAGCCCACACGCCTAGAGCCTGTGCTTTGCAACAAGAGAAGCCACTGCAATGAGAAGCCTGTGTACAGCAACCAAGAGTAGCCCTCACTCTCCACAGCTAGAGAAAGCCCGCGCACAGCAATAAAGACCCAACCCAGGGCTTCCCTGGTGGCGCAGTGGTTGAGAATCCGCCTGCCAATGCAGGGGACACGGGTTCGTGCCCCGGTCCGGGAAGATCCCATATGCTGCGGAGCGGCTTGGCCCATGAGCCATGGCCACTGAGCCGGTGTGTCCGGAGCCTGTGCTCCGCAACGGGAGAGGCCACAACAGTGAGAGGCCCGCGTACCACAAAAACAAAAACAAAAACAAACAAACAAACAAAAAAGACCCAACCCAGCCAAAAATAAATAAATTTATTTATTTTATTTTATTTTATTTTTTTTGGTGCTAGGTGGGCCTCTCACTGTTGTGGCCTCTCCCGTTGCGGAGCACAGGCTCCGGACTCGCAGGCTCAGCGGCCATGGCTCATGGCGCTCCACGGCATGTGGGATCTTCCCGGACCAGGGCACGAACCCATGTCCCCTGCATCGGCAGGCGGACTCTCAACCACTGCGCCACCAGGGAAGGAAGCCCATAAATTTATTTTTTAAAAAATTTAAAAAAAATAAGCGAGGATGTGGAGAAATCAGAACCTCACACACAGCTGGTGGGAACGTAAAATGGTGCAACTACTTTGCATAATAGTCTGGCAGTTCCTCAAATGGTAAAACACAGAATTACCATATGACCCTGCGATTCCACTCCTCTGAGAGTGTGTGTGTGTGTGTGTGTGTGTGTGTGTGTGTGTGTATCCAAGATTAATGACAACATACACCCACACAAAAAAACATGTGACTGTTCCAAGTAGCATTATTTATAATTGCCAAATGGTAGAAACAACCCAATTTAAACAAAATGTGATATAACCAAACAATGGAATATTATTCAGCAATTAAAAGGAATGGAGTACTGACACATGCTACATAACATGGATGAACCTTGAAGACATTATGCTAAGTGAAAGAAGCCAGTCACAAAGGACAATGTGTTGTATGATTCCATTTATATTAAATTATTGTTGGGAACAAGCAAATTCATAGAGACAGAAAGTAGATTAGTGGTAGCCTGGAAATGAGAGGGAGGAGGGGCTTGGGAGTAAGAGCCAGGGGGTGCAGGTTTTCTTTTGGGGGTAATGAAAATGTTCTAAAATTGATATGATAATGGGTGCACAACTCTGTGAATATAGTAAAGGCCACACTGGATTTTACACTGTAAATGGGTGAAGTATGTGGTATGTGAATTATATCTCAATAAAGCTATTTTATAAAATGGAAACTGGGAGCCATGAAAGGTAAATAATGTGAAAGGATTTCTGCAGACTCCTAGGGATCTTGAGTCCTGCCTGGGCTCAGGGGCAGGAGATAAGGTCCAGTAGGAGATCACAGCCATAAAACTGGAAGCCCCGTGAGGAATGCCAGCAGCATAAGTGTGAAAGAAAAATAAAACCACTGGGAGGAAGTGAAACATTCTCTGAGGATTTATAACCACAAGCCAGCCATGCTGCCTATGAGGTAAAAAAAAAAAAAACCTTAAGGAGAAAATTTATTTTTAAGAGTCCTGGGTTGGGAGTATCCCAGGTGACTGGCAGAAACACTAGAGGAACTTAACTTCATCCAATAACTCAAACAACTCCTGAAGATAAAACTTCTAGGTCAAATAAGCCAAAAACCTCAGAAGGTTGAGAACCAGCAGCCACAATGGATGAACCTCATGATGGCTGAGAATGAGCAGCCACAACGACGAATGACAACTCACCAAGACTTCAGATACTGAAATTATCAGACACAGAATATGAAAGACTAGGCTTATTATACTTAAAGAAATAAATGAGATGCTTGAATATATGAGCGAGAATAAACAGATTAGAAAAAGAGCCATTAACACTTCCAGAAAAAAATTTTTCAAGTGAAATTATGTATTTGTTGGAAGGATTAAACAACAGCAAAAAAAAAAAAATTAGTGCATTGAGAATGGATCTAAAGAAACTACCCAGAATGCAATCCAGGGAGATTCAGAGATGGAACATTTAAGAGATGTTAAGAGATCTGGAGGGTTGATTGAGGAGGTCCAGCTTACATTTGATTGGCATTCCAAAAGGAGAAAATAAAGAGAGTAGGAAGGTGATATTCTAAAAGATCATGGCTAACAATTTTCTAGAATTGTTGAAAGACATCAATCTTCATACACGGGGAGCTCGACAAATCCAAAGCATAATAAAAAGAAATCCCCACCTCAACACATCATGGTCAAATTGTAGAATATCAAAGAAAAAGAATCTTAAAAGAGAGAAAAGACAAACCATTTCAGAAGGCATGGTAGACAGACAGACTCCCAACTCACATAGTGACAGTGGAAGCAGAGTGGAGTAATAGCATATTCAGGGAAGTGAAAGTAATATCAATTCAGAGTTCTATATCCAGAGAATTGTCAAGAATGAGCACACTATAAAGGCATTTTATACAAGTACTGAGAAAGTTTATCACCAAAAGACCCTCAGTAAAAGAAATTCAAAAGGATATATTGCAGACAGACAGAAAATGATCTCAGATGAAAGGTCTCACCGTTCATGAGAATAGTGAGCAAAAATACTGATATTATGTGGGTAATCAAACAAATATGGGCTATACCAAATAATGGGGATGATGATGATGCTTAATTTAGGACAGGCAGAAAACTGTTAAGAATTAAAATACTAGCTAAAGACAGAAGATTGAACAAAGGGAGGGTGTGATCCAACTTAAATACTCTCAAGTCTTTACATTATTCAGGTGGAGGGTAAAGATACTGATCAACTAACTTTGGAATTTATTAAGCAAGCTCTTTTGTCTTCCAAACTCACAGAGGGAAAAACTAGCAGAGAGAAAAGAAAAAATTCAATCCAAAAGAAGGCATAGCAGGAGGGACAAATCAAAACTGCATAGTAAGTCTGCTGAAATAAATACAAATATATCAGTAATCACTAAGAATGTAAATGGATTAAACTTTCCAATCAAAGGACAATGTTTTCCAAATTCAACTATTAAAAAAATCAGATATATGCTATTTATGAGAGATAACTAAAACACTGAGCTATAGAAAGATCGGACATCAAACGGTGTAACGAGACATACCACAAAAGTACTAGTAGTAACTAACAGAAAACTGCAACAGCATGTTAACACAGACTGAAACAGACTTGAAAGTAAAAAGAATTATTAAAGATGAAGGTGGTCACTAGATAGTAAAAAAAAAAAAGTTTAATTCACTAGGAACTTATAACAATTTAAAACCTGATGCACCTAGCTCAACATATGCAAAGAAAAATAACTGACAGAAATAAAGGGAGAAATTGTCAAAGCCAGAAAGATGGTGTGAGATTTTATTATCCCTCTTCCAATAATGGATAGATTAAGCAGACAAAGTAATCAATAAGTTTGATATAATGAACAATTATAGAAGATTGCCCCTAACATTCAGAGAACAGTATACTGGTCAAGAGAACAGATTCCAGGTTCACACTGACAGGGTTCAAATCCCAGCTCTGCCACTTATTATTGACTTTGGCAAACTGCTTAATCACTCTGTGTCTCACTTTCCTTATCTGTAAAATAGTGATAATGTAGTACATCCCTCATAGGGTCAGTGTGAAAGTTAAGCAGGTTGTTATATTTAAAATATTTACAGGAGTGGTAACACAATATATGTTAGCCAGTCTTTTCAAGAACACGTGAATATTCATGAAAACTCACCACATGCTGGGCCATAGCAACACCTTCTGTTTATTTCAAACCTATGATCTCATATAGATATTTTCTGACTGCAAGGAAATTAAGTTAAAAATCAACAAAAAATAATAACTGGGAGGTTTGATTATTGATTCAATCTCATAAGTGTTACAGGTCTATCCAGATTTTATATTTTTCTGGAGTCAATTTTCATAGTTTGTTTCTTTCTAGGAATTTGTCAGTTTCATCTAGGTTATCTAATTTGTTGTCATACAATGGTTCACAGTATTTTCTTATAAATCATTTATTTCTGTTGGGTTGATAGTGATGTTCTCTTTTTAATTCCTGATTTTAGTAATTTGAGTCTTCTGTCTTTTTTCTTGTTCAGTTTGGCTAAAGGTTTGCACTTTTTGCTGAGCTTTTCAAAGAACCAACTATTGGTTTCATTGATTTTACTCTATTGTTTCTGTTTCATTTATTTGGCTTTCTTCTGCTTGCTTTGGGTTTAGTTTGCCCATTTACTAGTTTCTTAAAGTGGAAAATTAGGCAATTGTTGTCAGTTCTTTCTTTTTTAATATAGGTACACAGTGCTTTAATTACTATTCTATGTGATTTCTTATTTACATTACTATTTCTTTTGATAAGCTAACTCATTCTACGGGACCAGCATTACCTTGATACCAAAGCCAGATAAAAACATCACAAGAGGGCTTCCCTGGTGGCGCAGTGGTTGAGAGTCCGCCTGCTGATGCAGGGGACACGGGTTCGTGTCCTGGTCCAGGAAGATCCCACATACCGTGGAGCAGCTAGGCCTGTGAGCCATGGCCGCTGAGCCTGCGCGTCCAGAGCCTGTACTCCGCAACCTGAGAGGCCACAACAGTGAGAGGCCCACGTACCGCCAAAAAAAAAAAAAAAATTCCAACAACCTTTTCCCACAGAAGTGAAAAGCAGATCCTCAAATTCATATGGAATTGTAAGGGGCCCAGAAGCCAAAACAATCTTGAAAAGGAACAAAGTTGGAAGACTCACACTTCCTGACTTCAAAACTTACTACAAATCTATAATAAACAAAACAGTGTGGTACTGGAATAAAAATAGACATACAGACTAAAAGAACAGAACTGAGAGTCCAAAAGTAAACCCATACATAAACGGCCAATTGATTTTTGACATGGGTGCCAAGACCATTCAATGGGGAAAGAATAGTATTTCAACAAATGATGCTAGGACACCTGGGTTTCCACAAGCACAAGAAATAAGTTGGGTACCTATTTTATACCATAAACAAAAATTAACTCAAAATGGATCAACAACCTAAATATGAGAGAGCTAAAATCATAATGCTCTCAGAAGAAGACACAAAGATAAACGACCATGGATTTGGCAATGGATTCTTAGATTATGATACCAAAAGCATGAGCAACAAAAGAAAAAATAAAAATTGGGCTTCATCAAAATTAAAACCTTCTGTGCTTCAAAGGACACTATCAAGAAAATGAAAAGACAACCCACAGAATGGGAGAAAATACATACAAACCATCTACCTCATAAGGCTCACATCCAGAATATATAAAGATATATATATATAAAGAATATATGAAAAGACAACCCAATCTAAAAATGGGCAAACTATTTGAACAGACCATCCAAAAAAGATATACAAATGGCCAATAAATACATGAAAATATACTCAACATTATTGGTCATTAGGGAAATGCAAATCAAAACTTCAATGTGATACCACTTTACACCCACTAGGATGGCTATAATAAAAAAGTTGGACAATAAGTGTTAATGAGGATGTGGGGAAATTGGAACCCTCATACATTGCTAGGAGGAATGTAAAATGGAAAGTAAAATGGCTGCCACTTCGGAAAACAGTTTACAGTTCCTCAAAAAGTTAAACATGGGCTTTCCTGGTGGCACAGTGGTTGAGAATCTGCCTGCTAATGCAGGCGACACGGGTTTGAGTCCTGATCTGGGAGGATCCCACATGCCGTGGAGCAACTAGGCCCATGAGCCACAACTACTGAACCTGTGCGTCTGGAGCCTGTGCTCCGCAACAAGAGAGGCCGCAATAGTGAGAGGCCCACGCACTGCGATGAAGAGTGGCCCCCACTTGCCACAACTAGAGAAAGCCCTCACACAGAAACGAAGACGCAACACGCAAAAATAAATAAATTAACTAATAAACTCCTACCCCCAACATATTCTTTAAAAAAAAAAAAAAAAGTTAAACATGGAGTTACCATACAACCTAAAAATTTCACTCCTACTTTAGACCCAAGAGAACATATGCTCATACAAACACATGTACATAAATGTTCAGAGCAGCATTACTCATATAATAGCCCCAAACTGGAAACAACTCATCAACTTTGGAATGAATAAGCAAAATGTGGTGTATCCATATCATGGAATATTATTCAGCCCTACAAATGAAATGAGGTACTGTTCACACTACAACATGGATGAACTTTGAAAGCACGATGCTAAGGGAAAAAAGCCAGGCACAAAAGGCCACATATTGCATGATTCCATTTATATGAACTTTCCAGAATAGACAAATCTATAAAGATGAAATTAGATTAGTGGTTACAGGGCTGGTGGGTGAGAGGGCTAGGGAGTGACTTCTAATGGATACAGCGTTTCTTTTGAGCACAGTGAAAATGTTCTGGAGTTAGGTGATGGTGATGATCACACAACATTGTGAACATATTAAAATGACTGAATTGTACACATTAAAAGTGTGAACTTTATGGTATTACAATTCTTGAAAACATTGCATATCAAAATTGTGTAACTCAAAGGTACACTTGGAGGGAAATTTATCATTTTAGGTTCATACACAGAAAAAAAAATTAATGAAATAAGTGTCTAATTTAAGAAGTCATAAAATTACAATTGCATCAAAAAGAATAAGATACCTAGGAAAAAATCTAACTAAGGAGGTAAAAGACCTGTACTTGGAAAGCTATAAGACACTGATAAAATAAATTGAAGAGGACACAAATGGAAAGATATACTGTGCTCATGGATTGGAAGAATTAATATTGTTTACATGACCATACTACCCAAGGCAATCTACAGATTCAATGCAATCCCTATCAAAATACAAATGACATTTTTCACAGGACTAGAACAAATAATTCTAAGATTTGTATGGAAACACAAAAGGTCTTGAATAGCCAAAACAATCTTAAGAAAGAAGAACAAAACTGTAGATATCACACTCCATGACTTCAAACTATACTACAAAGCTATAGTAATCAAAACAGTATGGTACTGTTACAAAAACAGACACATAGATCAATGGAACAGAAGAGAGAGCCCAGAAATGAACCCACACTTATATGGGCAATTTACGACAAAGGAGTCAAGAATATAAAATGGGGGAAAAGACAGCCTCTTCAATAAATGATGTTAGGAAATCTGGACAGCTACATGCAAAAAACTGAAACTCGACTACTTTCTCACACCATATACAAAAATAAACTCAAAATGGATTAAAGATTTAAAGGTAAGACCTGAAACCATAAAACTTCTAGAAGAAGCCATAGGCAGTATCCTCTTTGACATGGGTCTTAGTAATATTATTTTGGATATGTCTCCTCAGGCAAGGGAAACAAAAACAAAAATAAACAAATGGGACTACATCAAACTAAAAAGCTTTTGCACAGCAAAGGAAACTATCAACAGAATGAAAAGACTACCTACTGAACAGGAAAAGAAATTTGCAAATGATATATCTGATGAGGGGTTAATAGCCAAAACATACAGAGAACTCATACAACTCAACAACAAAGAAACAAACAACCCAATTAAAAAATGGACAGAGGAACTGAATAGACATTTTTCCAAAGAAGACATACAGATGGCCAACGAACATATGAAAAAATCCTCAACATAACTCATCAACATCGCAATGAGATTTCACCTCACACCTGTCAGAATGGCTATTATTAAAAAGACAACAAATAAGTGTTGGCAGGGATGTAGAGAAAAGGGAACCCTTGTGCACTGTTGCTGGGAATGTAAATTGGTGCAGCCACTGTGGAGAACATGGAGATTCCTCAAAATGGAATTCCTCACTATGGAGATTCCTCAAAAAATTTAAAATAGAACTACCATGACATCCAGCAATTCCACTCCTGAGTATTTTTCCAAAGAAAATGAAAACACTAATTCAAAAAGACAAATACTGGATGATTTTGTTTATATGTGGAATCTAAAAAAAAACAAAACAAGTGAACAAACAGAGCTAAACAGTAACAGAGTCAGAGATACAGAGAACAAACAGGTGATTGCCAGAGAGGAGGGAGAGAGAGAGAGAAAACAAATAGGTAAGAGAGGTTAAGAGGTACAAACTTTCAATTACAAAATAAATGAGTCACAGATATGAACTGTACAGTGTGGGGAATATAGTCAGTAGTTTTGTAATATCTTTTTTTTTTTTTTTTTTTTTTTGCGGTACGCGGGCCTCTCACTGCTGTGGCGTCTCCCTTTGCGGGGCACAGGCTCCGGACGCGCAGGTTCAGCGGCCATGGCTCACGGGCCCAGCCGCTCCGCGGCATGCGGGATCTTCCCGGACCGGGGCACGAACCCGTGTCTCCTGCATCGGCAGGCGGATTCTCAACCACTGCGCCACCAGGGAAGCCCTGTAATATCTTTGTATGGTGACAGATGACAACTAGATTTACTGTAGTGATCGTTTTTAAATGTACAGAAATATCGCATCACTATGTTGTGGACCAGGAACTCACATAGCGTTGTAGTTCAATTACCCTTCAAAAACAAACAAACAAACTCATAGGAAAAGAGATTACACTTGTGGGGATCAGAGGCAAGGGGTGGGGGCAGAGGGAATTGGATGAAGGTAGTCAAAAGGTACACATTTCCAGTTTTAAAGTGAATAAGTGCTAGGGCTGCCATGTACAACCTGACAAATAGAATTCACACTGCTATACATTATATATGAAAGCTGTGCAGAGAGTAAACCCTAGGAGCCTAAGAGTGCTCATCACAATACATTTTTTCTATTTCTTTAATGTGGTATCTATATGAGATGACAGATGTTCACTAAACTTACTGTGGTCATCATTTTATGATGTATGTGAGTCAAATCATTATGCTGTGCATCTTATACAGTGCTGAATGTCACTTACATCACAATAAAACTGGAAAGAAAAGAAAGACATCATAAAATAAAGTCTAAAAATAAATCCAAAGAAAGCAGAGGAATGAGATAACAAGCAAGAAAGCAAAGATTAATAATATAGAAAAAAAAATACTAAAAAGGATCAATAAAGTTAAAAAATCATTTCTATTTAAAGACTAATATTGACAAACCCCTCACAGGATTAATAAAAACAAAAGAGACAATGCCAACAAGCAACAATATCAATAAAAGAGATGATATCATTACAGATGAGGTATGGTTCATTAAGCATGACTTCACGCTAATAATTGTGAAAACAAGATGCAAAGGATAAACTTCTAGAAAATAAAACTCATCAAAGTAGTCTCAAGAAGAAATAGAAGACCTGAATAATTCAATCACCATTAAAGATACTCAATAACAAAAGTTAATCTTCACACAAATAAAACAGCGGGCCTGACAGCTTTATAGACCAGTTCCACCAAACATTCAAGCAAAAAATCATACCCACCTTACGCAAACTCTTCTAAAAACAGAGAAAGAGAAAACATTTCCCAGTTCACTTTACCAGCCAAATACAGCACCAATACCAAAACTAGACAAGGTAAGTATGAGAAAGGAAAACTATAGGCAAACCTCAGTCATGAACATGGATGTAAAATTATTGTATAAAAAAAGTTATGTCAGGGCTTCCCTGGTGGCGCAGTGGTTGAGAGTCCGCCTGCCGACACAGGGGACACGGGTTCATGCCCCGGTCCGGGAAAATCCCACATGCCGCGGAGCAGCTGGGCCCGTGAGCCATGGCCGCTGAGCCTGCGTGTCCAGAGCCTCTGCTCCGCAACGGGAGAGGCCACAACAGTGAGAGGCCCGCATACTGCAAAAAAAAAACACCCCAAAACAAACAAAAAAAACCCTTTTCCTTTGAGAGAGGGGTAATACCAGGACATAGCCAGTGCTAGTCAGCATGCTGCAGGCCTGGCCAGCACATTAAACAAGAAAATGCAACAAAAATAATAAGAATTGGAAAAGAAACAAATTCATCACTATTTCAGATGCTATACTGTCAGTTAGAAAAGCAAAAAGAATCTACAGAAAAATGAGTAAAGTTAACTACAGTTTAACAAGTTTGCTGGATACAGAATAAACTTAAAAGGTCAGCTGCATGCTACAGTATCGGCAACTACTTGGGAGAGGTGATTTTAAAAGAGATACCATTTACAACAGCAACAAGATGATAAAGTATCTAGGAATAAATCTCAACAGATGTATAAGCCCTTTATGATGAAAGACAGTAAAGAAGACCTAAATAAATAAAGAGATATACCACATTCTTGGATAAGAAGACTCAAAATTGTAAAGATGTCAATTCTCCCCAAAATGGTCTGCAGAGTCAATCCAATTCCAAAGTAAAATCTCAAAAGGGCTTTTTGTAGGACTTGGTAAACTGATCCTAAAATTCACATAGAAAAACAAAAAAAGCAAAGAGCACGAAGAGCTAAGAGACTCTTGACGAAGGAATTCATCCAGTCCAATTTCAGGACTTATAAATCTATAGCTACTAAACCAATGCACTCTTGGCAGTGGGATAGGCCAAGGGACAGAAAAGCAACTCAGAAACAGACCCGCACATTCGTGGGAACCGTATGACGGGGCTGGCGTTGCAGGGAAAGGATAGACTTCTCAATAAGTGGTACAGGGAACAGTGGTCATCTGTTTGGGGAAAAACTGAAATTAGATCCCTGCGAGGGAGAAGAATGCTTGAAAACAGAGGGCTGTGAGCCAGCCTGAGAACTGCTAAAGGGGGCAGGTCATGAGAGCAGAGCTGTAGCGGTGGACGCGGCACAGCCGAAGCTGGCCAGTGAGACGCTGCAGCACCGGGGTGGGGTGGAAGCTGGACTGGAGGGGGTTAAACACTGAACTGGAAGCGAGCAAGGAAGCCGAGGGCAGCACTCCTGAGAAATTTCACTTTGAAGGGGAGCAGAGAAATGGGCGGCGGAGTGGGTCGAGAGACAGGCGACTGCTTTGAGGCAGGCAGTCCTCTCATCATGACACGGAGTGAGAGGTGATAGATGAAGGAGCAGGAGGCTTTCAGAGTGAGGGAGAAGGGAGTCTGGAGAGAGGTGGGGGGTCCCCACGAGCAGGGACAGTTCTGCCACTGTCCCGGGCGGCAAGGCAGCAAAGGCGGGCACAGGTCCAGACAGGCTGGGGGATCTGGGGGTGGGAATGGGACGGGTGTCCCATGAAATCAGATGAGAGTGACAGTGGAGGCAGGTCTGAGGAGAGAGTGGGAACGTACTCATAGGAGCTGCTGGGGTCGTGCAAAGTGTACGACTGAGGTTTGCGTCTGTGAATTTACAGGGAAAATACCGCCCGGGGTGTGTAACTTCTCTCCAGGCGCAGTCAGCGGTTCTGGAGCCGGTGGAGAGGGTTCAACTAGGGTTATGGTTGTTGCAGGGGGAAGATTAAAATGGTGACTCCAACCTGGTAAGGATGAGGACTCTAGCCTGGTAAGAAGAGAAGGCAAGATGGGAGAGGAAGGATACCCCATGGATCTAGACGCCCAGGGAAAGGTGACAGAATCAAGGAGGGAGACAGTGGGCCAGGAGGAAGGTCTCGGAATGAGGAGTGACAGGAAGGCGGCTGGACAGCAGCAAAGCCTTCTCCCCTTGTCAGCGCTCTGGCTCAGACCCCAGCAAGGGAATCAGATGTGGCTCTTTGGAATTTACAAGGACATTCAATATTTCATCCTCAAAGCAAATTCGCGAGGTCAGCACAACTACCCCTACCTTACAAGCGAGGAAACTGAGGCTCAGAGAGAAGACATGTCCGGGGCAGCAGGGCCCAGACCCCGGCCCCCTGCGCCCTCAAGGCCAGGTCACCTGGGTAGTTGCGGCAGCCTCCCGCGGTGCTCCCCCGCCGCCAGGTGCCCTCGTACAGGGTGGTGTTCCAGTTGCGGAACCTCTGGCTCTTGAGCGCGTCGGGCGTCAGGTTGCATATCTCCAGGCGGGTGAACTCACGCATGAAGTCTCGGAAGGACATCCTGGGGCAGGGGGAGGGCGGTTGAGGTGAGCCAGGGCCCCCAGCCAGGGCACCGAGGGACGTGGCACGGCTGGGTTTGGGGGGATTGGGAGCTTGGGTGCCTGTCCCCAAGAACGGCCAGACTGAAGAGGGGGCTGCTCACCAGAACTCCCCGTCCTCCATCTTGACCCGGAGCTGCTCCCGAACATAAGGGTCTACTCTGTTCCACTCCGAGGATCTGTGGGGAAAGGGCACTGCCAGGGGCTGCCGGCCACTGACTTGCCCAGCCTCTGTCCCTGGGGCCTGTCCCCCTCTGGCCCGGGTCAGGAGGCCTCCTCCGGGCCAACTCCAGAGATTCCAGCCCCAGGGGTTGTCTTATAGGGGCCGGGTCACATGCCCTGAGGATGCTGACAGGCTGGGCACAGAGGCCCGCACAGCCTGAGCTCTGTCAGGGCAGTCCTCAGACCCAGTCACATGCAGATGGGCCCCTCTGTCCAATCCCGAGCCCACCCTGGGCTGGCAGAGCCCCCAGCAGAAATGCCAGTGGCACTGAACAGCCTCCCCCAGCCTCCCTGGCCAGCGTCTGCAGCCCCTCACCCGTCACTCCAGGCTCCTGTCCACTCCACCTCGCCCCAGGGGTTCCGCATCCGGATCAGGTTCACCATCTGGCCCTGGTAGTTCACCTGTTCCCCAGAGATCCCATCAGTGCCTGCTTCTGGCACACATTTTTAGTACCCCTTCCCTCCACCTCACCCTCGCCGAGCCCAGCTCAGCACCTAGCACCCACCACGGGAAGCACAGCTGAGAAGTCTGATGGGGAATAACGTGCTGAGGAAGGCAGCTATGTGCACGAACTAGAGTAAGTCAGGGTGGCACAAGATAAACATCTCTGGATGAGAGTCCCCAGGAGAGAGAAAAGGTGCTGCAGGAGGTCAAAGGAAGAGTCGGCCTCTCCCACAGCCCTGGCCACGGGCCAGAGAGACAAGGAAGCGGGAACCGCCCTGCAGGGAAGACCTCCACGTGGGGCAGTACCTGCTTGGCCCCGGTCACAGAGTAGGCATGGCCCTTCACTAGCTTCTTGAAGGTGACAGCCTCCATATCCAGAATGCTGGAGATCTGCAGAAAGACACACATACTATGGCCAGTGCTCCCATCCCCGGTCACGTGATGAGCCCCGAGTCTCGGCGTTCCCTCGCACACACAACAGCTATGGAAAGTGACAGGCAGGAACCCTGACCCCATCTCAGCCCCTGGAAGGGGTGCTGCCTGCTACTCCACCAATGTTACCACTGGTGGTGGGGTCTGGGCATCCCACTGACACTGCTTTTGGCCAGAGCTAGCCAGACCCTGTGCAAACATGCATGAACACATACATACAGCCATGCGTAGCCCCTCCCCTCACCACAGAGCCACGAGGTCCTCAGAGGACCTTGTGTGGAGGGACGCAGTGAGGCGGAGAAGAGGGCCGAGAACAGAGTAAGGTTGGGTAGGACTGGGGAAGAGCATGGGGGAGGGGTTAGAGTGGAGGATGCAGTGATGGTGGGGGTGGAGGCTGAGATCAAGGATGAAGGAGGTCTGAGGATGAGTCGTGGGAAGAGAAAAGCAACTGAGGGAGTGAATGGAGTACGTGAAGAAGCGGGGGCCCACGGGAGCTGGAACGAGGAAGGAGCTGAGGTCTGAGGCTGCGAACTGGAGAGCAGACAGGCGAGGCCTTCGATGACAGGAACATGGCGCTGAAGTCAGGAAAACAAGCTGAGGTCTGAGGTTTTGGGGACCAGGATGACGCCAGGCATGGAGGTGGAAGATGGGACTGAAGTGATGGACGAGGCTGGCTGAGGATCCGGGGATGGTGTGAGGTGAAGGATGGGGTCTGGAGCCAAGCCTGCAGCAAGTCTGAAGCTGGGCTGGGTAGGGAGAGGGAACCACTAGGAGACTCAGGTCACAGGATGGAGCGCACTCACATCAATGGAGCAGCCCAGCAGGGAGCCTCGCTCCAGCGCCTTGAGGATGATGCTGTAGAGGTCGCTGGGCGCCTTCCGCAGCTCGTACCATTCGGTGACCCCACCTGTGAAGTCCTCAAAGCCCTCGGAGGTGCTGCCTCCTGAAAGGGCCTCGTAGCTGCCATTCACCCTGTGGGAGGCCCAGGTCAGCACCCTGCACCAAGCGGGACCCCACACTCTGGGGGTGGCCTGGAGCTCTCGCTGGGCCCCTACTCACTTGGCATAGGCCTTCTCCAGCAGAGCACTCCAGAACTCGTTGCCTTGGGCAGAGTGCACGAACACCAGCTTCCCGTCCTTGGTGGGCAGCAGGTCATCCACCACCACGTCCACCCACTCCCCAAACTGCCACAGCTGGGGGAAGAGGAGCATAGTGAGTACCTGCTCTAGATCCCCTGGGCCTGCGCTCAAGCCTCAGCAGCTCTCCCACTTACTAGATACCTGATTCTAGGTCATATATCCTAGACACGGGATCTGAGCAAGTTCGCCTCTCTGAGCCTCACCTTCCCTCTCCACAAAAGGGAAAAGCAACGCTTTCCTCATGGGAAAACTAAAGAAGATTAGGAAGGTAGTTTTTAGGCCAGCATTGATATTTTTTGAAACAGACCAAGGTGCCTCTTTAGGTATGGAGAGGTTGCAAAGCCCTTGGGCCTTGGCTCTCAACCTTTTAAGGGCATGACCCCTGCCTTTCCCCATTCTAGGCCAGGGTGTGTGGGGTGTGTGTGTGTGGGGTGTGTGTGTGTGTGTGTATGTGTGTCTGTGGTTTGCTTCATAGATGCCTTGAGGGACAAGTTTCCCAGAAGGGTAGGAGTCGGCCCGCCGAGGCCAAAAGTGACTCAGTGCTACGAGACACTTGCATACACGGGGCTGTGCGTGTGCGCTCTCGGAACAAGGGGGCGAGGGGAGGAGGTGGGCCCACCGCACTGCCTGTGAGGGAGTGAACGGGCCAATCAGAGGCCGGAGAGGAGCGGATTGGAGGAGTGAGGGGAGAGGGTGGAGAAAGGGCAGCGAGGCCACGCCCCGGTGGGCAAACGCTGGCAGGTGCCGCAGTTGGCCAAAGTAATTGCCACCGCACGGTGGGTCCTGTAAGTCAAGCCGTAGGCGCCGAGGCGGGTGAGGACGAGGTAGGGCAAGGGGCTCCCTGGCTAGGCGGAAGGAGAGGACACCGGGGACAGAGATTCTCATCCAGGCTTCCTGGGGGTGTGTCTCTCCCAAAACCAGCCTACTGAGAATTCATCAGTGTGATTTGAAAAATGGGCCCTGTGCGCAAACAACATCAGGAAACGCTGGTTTAAATAGGCTTAATCCCAAGTCTTTCTTTTCTGCAAGGCTGTCTAAGAGGCTGGCGATTGCCAAAGTGCAGGCGGAGTTGGGAGTGGGTGGATGGGTGGACTGATGCCAAGGGTGTAGATGGCCACATGTGCTGGTCGGTTTTCCCCAGAAGAACACTCTGTTTCTCAGATAGGGAAACTGAGACCCTGAGGAGGAAAAGGATTTGTCCCACAGGATATAACACAGAGCTCTTTCTACTCTTCTAAGCACTTGTTTCCCCCGATGTGCACAAGCTTCCAGGAAAACTGCCAGCCGAAATACCTGCCCGACCGTTTCACACATGACAGATTCTCACACATGACAGATCGGAGATGGAATCAAGAGGTCAAATACAATACTTTCGAGAGGGAGGACTGGCCCTGCAAGGTGTGGCCCTGAGCCACCCTAACTTCAGTGTCCCCACCACCTCCAGTGCCTGCTACCCCTCTCTCCCTCACCCCCCTCGCTCAAGGTGCATGTGGGGCTCCTCACCTGGAAATGGAAGATGCCGACATAGCCATCCTGGAAGCTTTGGCCATGTGGAACTACTCGGTGCAGGAGGGTGTCATTGAGGGTAAGGGAGGCGATGGCCGCCAGCAGCCAACAGTCCCCTGGGATGGGAAAGCGCCACGTCAGGCCTGCTCTACCAGTCTGCGCCCAAGGGTGCACACGAGTGCCATGCTGGGGAGAAGCTGGGGTTCCCTGGGCAGGGTGCCCCTCAACTTACAGAAAAGACCCAGGAATCTGGGCAAACCAGCCCCAGCACTGATAGCCAGAGCCTGCTTGGGCTTGCAGAAGGGAGGGGCTGAGGCAGTGCAGGAAGGAATGGGTATAGGGAACTACTTTGGAAGAACACTCAAAACGCCCCAGGGCCTACCCAGTGATCCCTGGCAGATGTCTGTGCGGGTGGCTCCATCCACGATGAACTGGGGGTTTGAGAACAGCTCCTGCAAGAGACCCAGAGTCCTGTCTCTGGGCCAGCCCCTCCTAGAAACTGGAACCCAGCCATCCCAGACCCCACTCTAGGGACCTTGGAGTCCTATTCCCACTCCTCACCCAGGAAGAGGGTACACTGAATCCCACCCAGGGTGGCCCCTCTCACCGTGGGACGCTTCCACTTGATGCCATAGGTTTTGGGGGAGTTAGGGCCCAGGTCCTTGAAGCCCAGGCTCTGGGGCACTGGGGGGAAAGCCTCATCACGGAAGAGGGCCCCACTCTGCAGGCAGTAAGCTCGCAGCTGATCATAATCCTGGCCCAGGTACTTGATGGCGTTTTCATGGCGGCCCAGGCCCAGCTCCTTGGCCCGCTGCTTTTGCACTTGTGCAGACACCCCGGTGCAGTACACCGGAGTGATGACCTCCTCAGCCATCCTGTGGGAGAGATGGGCCTGCTCAGAACCCAGGCCTTCCCAGGACTAGAGCTGGGGCTCCTGTCTGCTAACACTGCTCTCCAGCCCGCTGCCATCCTTCCTCCCCAGACCTGGGGTTTCTCCCCCTCACTGCTCCTCTCACTGAATCAGGGCTGCCACCTCCCTTTGCTCCCAGAACCCTGGAGAGGGGGCTTCCCATCCCCCCAGATATGCTGGCCACCATCTCCCTACCCCCACCCAGTGCTACCACCTCTCTTCCCAGATGCCCATTGTCCTGGGTCTGCAGTCCTGTGGTCAAGCCAGTCATGCTGGGGAAGGGCAGAGCCCGAAATAATAACACAAGGAACCAGGAAGGTGGGAGACCCCAGGGAAGGCCTCTTTGACTGTTAGCCTGCCTGTAACCCCCCTCCTCAAACTAGCCGAGCTCCTGTACACTGGCCCCTTTTCCCTGGCTTGGGGGCTGAGTACTCCAGGCAGTCGGGGTCCCCCTCCCCAGGCTCCTGAGACAGGTTGAATGATCAGGGCTGCTGGCCTCAGTCCTTCCCCCAGCCCAGCGCAGCCCGGGCCCTGGAGGCAGTGAGGAACGCAGGCTGGGGCGGGCGCCGGAGCTGTGCAGCTTCCCCAGCCCCCGACCCCAGTCCCAGGCACTCAGAGAGCCCAGGGTAGAGGTAGCCCCTCAGCCCGGGAGCAGTGGCCAGGCTCCGGGAACACCGCCCGGCCACCCACCTCCTTACCTGGGGGAGGAGTGTTCGGGGGGTCGCTGCGGTCCCTGCGGCTGGCTTCCCCGGTGGCAGCTGAGGACAGGGCCCAACCAGGAAGAGCGCTCCTCCCCGCCCTCCTCCCGCGGCCCCTCCGCCCTCCTCCCTCCCTCCCTCCCTCCCTCCTTCAGCTCCTTCTCTTCCTCCTCCTCGGGCTCCAACCCCGCTTCCTCTCAGCCCTCCCTTTATCTCTCGGGCACCTTCTCAGACTATCTCTCTAACTCACGGTGTCTCCCCGCCCCTCCCTCCGCAGACGCCGGGCCAACTGCGCGAGAGGACAAATTAGTAAAAGGCAGTTGTCCCCGGGGAGGGGCCAGCGCCAGTCGGGGTGGGGAGGGCTGGGGCCCGGACGGAAGGGCACCGCGGGGGATGGGGAGGGAGAAGACAGCACAGGGGGTATTTTTAACCAGGGGCAACAGCTCGAGTTGCAGGGCCGGGCGGCCCCACCCCACGCGGCGCCCCCAGAGGGCATTCCCGGGAGTCCGGCCCGGCGGCGCCGCCGCCCGCAGCCCCGGGTCCGTCCCCCCGTCGCCCCTCCTCCGCGGGGCCGCAGCTGTCCCTCCGCCCCCGGCCCCGCGCGCCCTAAGCGCGGGGCCGAGATTACCTCGGGCTGAGGCAGCTGCTCGGAGGAGGGGCCGGGCTGGCGGCGAGCCGACCCCTGCCGGACGCTCTGCAAACGGCAGCCCCACCCTGCAGGGTCCTCGCCGTAGCCCGGCTCCTGGGCAGGGCCGGCTCGCCCCCACCCCACCCACGCCAGCCCCGCGCCCTGGAGCGCCGCCACCCCGCCTTAGCGGCTCCGGGCGCCGGGCGGGGCTCGGGAAACCGGTCCCCCATGCCCGGGCTGGCTGCGTGACCTTGGGTGAGTCCCTGCCCCTCTCGGCCTTAGATTCCCCATTCGCGCAGCGACTGTGATGAAACGAGGAACTGTGGAAGCCCATCTTTCTCTTGCTCTCTGAGGTTTCTTGAACCTGGAAATTGCGAAGCCGGCATCCCCGCCCTCTCCTCCAAGCCCTCCCTCGCCCATCCACCTGGGAATGCCCGTGTGCCGCTTTACCCGGGAGGCGGCGGGAGAGACTGCGAGCAGGACAGTGGGCCCACCCGGGGCCCGGAGAGACCCCACCTCCCGAGATGCAGAAGGCGGAGCGCCGAGAAGTAGGAGGGAGCGAGACTGCAGAGGTCCGGTCCCCCAGCTCAGGGCTTTTGATTGACCTTGGGGGCCCCGACCCAGCAGGTCGAAGCCCTTATATGATGTACACGCAAGCATTTTGTTGGGGAAACAGTGCATAGCCTTCCTAGGATTTGAGGGCCCATGACCCCAAGAAGGTTAAGAGCCACTGATCTAATCTGACTCCATTCTCACTCCTAGTTTACAGATGAGGAGACCTGAAGCCTAAGAGAGTGCGACTTGCTCAGCTCCTTCAACTGGTGAGTCAGGGCTAGAACCAGCTTCTGAGCTCTTTGCTCTTTACCACTGGGCATTAATGTGTCCAATCTTGACTAAACCCCGACAGGTCTTTGCCTAACAGAGACCCATGACTAAGGCAGACCAGCGTGTGCTAGAGAAGGCTGCTCTCCTGGTTCAGCTTTGGGGATTAAGGAAGGTGAATCCTATTGGAAAATTCGGAATTAACTAGGCAGGTGAGGTGCTGGAAAGGGTGTTCTTAGCTGAAAGAACTGCGTGCGCAAAGGTCCAGAGGCTGGGGGAACACAGGCCAATAACGGGAATGGCGAGTGTTCCTTGTGACTGGATCACAGGGAGCAGGGGCCTGGGAGAGGAAAGATGTTCTGGAGAGGTAGCAGAGGCCACCCCTCCCCTCAAAGCCCTCTGGCTCAGCCTATGTGTCCCACAGTCCTCAGAATTACTTCCAGCAAACTGTCACTCCTGCTGACTGCGTTTGATTGTTCATGGGCACTGACCACCTCCTGTATGTGCAAGGCACTGTGCTCACCCGGGCATAAGATGGTGAAGACCTATGGCCTTGGCTCTCTCTGAAGGAGGCAGACATAGCCTAAACTTTTAGACCCACGATTAATTGGGAAGAAGAATGGTGTGAAGGAAGCCCATAACTGAAGCCTTAGCTAATCTAGGTGTTAGAAGAGGCATAAATCAGACAAAAGGAGTTATGGCAGGGGTGGGTGAAATGCCAGTGAGGGGAATTAATTGCCTTGCCATATGGAGGAACTGAAATATTCTTAGTGTTGCTTGAGTACAGAGAGAGAAAGGGAGAGAAGAGGTGTGGCAGGTCTGGGTCGGCCATGGAAGATGGATTTTGTTCTAAATAGAAGGCTGCTCAGATTTGTACAAATGAAGGAGAAGGATGCCTGGGTGTGGGTGGATCAAACTACGGAGGTGGTAGACACAAGTGGGAAATAGATGGATTTGATAACTATTTAGGATACACTATATCAAAATGTAACTCCAACTGGATTATACACCTAAATATAAACTCTAGGACTATAAAACCTCTAGAAGAAAGCATAGGAAAAATCTTAGCAATCTTGGGCTTGGCAAAGATGTCTTAAATATGACACAAAAAGCTGAAACAATAAAAGAAAAACATTAAATTGAACTTTATCAAAATAAAACACTTTGTTTTCAAAAGGCACTATTATGAAAATGAAGAGACAAGCCACAGACTAGGAAATAATTGCAAATATATATATGTGTATCTGATGAAGGACTTGTATTTAGAATATTTAAAAAACGTTTACAGCTTAAAAAAATAATCCAATAAAAATGGTTGAAAGATATGAATAGACATTTCCCAAGAAGATATTGGATGGCAAATAAGCACATGAAAAAATGCTTATTCACTGGGAAAGTGCAAATTAAATCAACTAGAAGGACCACCATTACAAATCTGGAATGGCTAAAATTAAAAAGACCGACCATGCCAAGTGTTGGCAAGGATGTGGAGGAGTTGGAACTCTCATACACTGCTGGTGGGAATTCAGAATACCACCACTTTGTTAAACAGTTTGGTAGTTTCTTTAAAAGTTAAACATATATTCAGCAATAAATGGAAATAACCTATCAAGCTACTGAAAGATGCCAGAAGCTTAAATGCATATTGCTAAGTAAAAGAAGCCAGTATAGGGGCTTCCCGGGTCGCACAGTGGTTAAGAATCTGCCTGCCAATGCAGGGGACACGGGTTCAAGCCCCGGTCCGGGAAGATCCCACATGCTGCGGAGCAATTAAGCCCGTGCGCCACAACTACTGAGCCTGCGCTCTACAGCCCGTGAGCCACAACTACTGAGCCCACGTGCCACAACTACTGAAGCCCGTGCACCTAGAGCCCGTGCTCTGCAACGAGAAGCCACCGCAATGAGAAGCCCGCACACCACAACGATGAGTAGCCCCCGCTCGCCACAACCAGAGAAAAGCCAGCGTGCAGCAACAAAGACCCAACACAGCCCAAAAAATTAATTAATTAATTCATTAAATTTATTTTTTTTAAAAAAGAAGCCAGTATAAGAAAACTATATACTGTATGATTCCAACTATATGACATTCTGGAAAAGGTTAAAACTAGAGACAGTAAAGAGATCAGTGATGGCCAAGGTTTCAGGGAAGGTGGGGGAAGGGAGCACAGGGCATTTTTAGGGCAGTGAAATTCTTCTGTGTGATACTGTAGTGGTGGATACATAACATTGTGCAAAACCCATGGAATGTACAACACTAAGAGTGAACCCTAAAGTAAACTATGGACTTTAATAACAATGTATCAATATTGGTTCAATTGTAACAAATATACCACACTAATGCAAAATGTTAATAGGAGAAACTGTGTGCAGGTGGGAAAAGGGATATGGGAATTCTCTATACTTTCTGAGCAGTTTTTCTGTAAACTTAAAACTGCTCTAAAAAAATAGTCTATCTTAAGAAAAGAAAAAATAAAGTTAAATACACACCTACGACATGACCCAGCCATTCCACTCCTAGGCATGTACCCAAGGGAAATAAAAGCATGTGTCCACACAAAGACTTGTGTGTGAATATTCATAGCAGTTTTAATTGAAACAGCCAAAACTCGACACAACCAAATGTTCATCAACAAATTGTGAGTGGATAAGCAAATTGTGCGTATATATACAATAGAATACTACCCAGTAATAAAAAGGAACAACAATGGATGAATCTCAGAATTATATTGAGTGTAAGAAACCAGACAAAAGTACATTCTTCTATATAATTCCATTTCTATGAAAATTCGAGGAAAAGGATGGCAATTTAGTGATAGAAAGCAGATCAGTGGTTGCCTGGAGGGGCTGGCAGGTGGGAAAGGGTGGGAGGGAGAGATTACAAAGGGGCTTGAGGAAACTTTTTTGGGTGATGGGTATGTTCATTACCTTGATTGTGATAATGGTTTCATGGGGATATACATGTCAAAACAAAAATGTACCTTTTAAGTATACATAGTTTATTGTATGTCAACTATACCTCAATAAAGCTGTTAAAGACGCCTATAGAACATAGCCACTGATTGGATATGGCTCTTGGGAGATAGGGAGGAATCTGAGTGGATTAATGGTGTGGGGGACACTAATCTGGAGGGGATACTGGAGGATCAGGTTTGGGAGGTACCTTTGGGACCCACCCCCATCCAAGGGGAGATGCCTGGGGGTGGGACTAGCCCTCAGAATAGAGGTACAGATTTGGGAGTCGCTGGCCATAGGTGCCACCTGAAAGAAATACGTAGAGGCAGGGGACAGACACTTCATTCTGGACACAACAATGCTTCATAAAGATGTCTGTTCTTAAAGTAATCTATAGATTTATCGAAATTAAGGATCCTAGGGACTTCCCTGGCTGTCCAGTGGTTAAGACTCCACGCTCCCAGTGCAGGGAGCACAGGTTCCATCCCTGGTTGGGGAACTAAGATCCTGCATGCCGCGTGGCGTGGCCAAAAAAATAAAAAATAAAAAATTCTAACAGATTTTTTAAAATTCTAACAGATTGTTTGAGGGGAGGAGGGACTAGAAGAGCTGATTTAAACTTCATATGGAAAATTGAACAAGCAAGAATAGCCAAGAGGGGCTTCCCCGGTGGCACAGTGGTTAAGAATCCGCCTGCCCATACAGGGGACACGGGCTCGAGCCCTGATCCGGGAAGATCCCACATGCCGCAGAGCAACTGGGCCCGTGTGCCACAACTACTGAGCCTGCGCTCTAGAGCCCGCAAGCCACAACTACTAAAGGCCGTGAGCCTAGAGCCCATGCTCTGCAACAAGAGAAGCCACCACAATGAGAAGCCCACACACTGCAACTAGAGAAAGCCTGTGCACAGCAATGAAGACCTAATACAACCAAAAATAAATTAATTTTTAAAAAAAGAGAATAGCCAAGAGACTCCTGAAGACAGGAGACTAACCCTACCAGATATTAAATCTAATCTATAATAGTTAAATGTAATGAAGAGAGGTGATGATACACAAAGATCATTGAAAGATAGAAAAACCTAGCAATAGATCCAAATGCATACAGAAATTTAGTATAAGAGCAGCAATTCAAATCTGTTGAGAAAAGAGGAGTTTTTCACTGAAAGGCATTAGGAAAATGGGCAGGAATTTTGTATATGATAAATTCCAGATGAACTCATGATTTAAATGTAAAAAAATGAAAACAAAAATACAGCCAGCAGCTAAGGGAGACATTCTTTTAATCATCTCAGTGTGGAAAAGGTCTTTTAACTATGACACAAAACCCAGCAGCCACAAAAATTTATTTTACTACACTAAAAGATCTGCATAGCAAAGTTAAAATGATAAACTAAAGAAAATACTTCCAATTTACATCCTGAAAGGCTATTTTTCCTTATATGTGAGTCAGGTAGCAAAAACAGTGGCGAAATGGGCAAAGACAAGGGCAGTTCACAAAAAAGTAGACAAAGAGCTCTTAAACATATGAAACAATGCTTGAGCTCACTCAAAAAAAAGTATAAATTAAACCTTCACCAAGACACCATTTTCTACTTAGCAGTTGGCAAACATAAAACAATCTGGTACCTCACTGATTGGTGAGTGTTCTGGAAAACAGCCTTCACATGCTCTGCTAGAGGTTGGGGGGAAAGGGCGGTACAGGCATAGCCCCAACAGAGGGACATTTGGCAAAGTCCTTCAATTTTGACTTGACCTTTGGCTGGACAATTCCTCTAGGAATTCACTCTACAGATACCTCTTCACATTTGAATAATGCTGTTCTTACAAAGTCTTAGTGACTCTCTATAGCACTGTTTGGAATAGCAGAAGTGTGCAAACAAATGCCAATCAATAGGAAGAAAGATATATTATAGTACATCCACACAGAGGAATACTACACAGCTGTCAAAAGGAATGTGCAGACAAGGAACCATCTTTAAAATACATTGATAAGGGCTTCCCTGGTGGCGCAGTGGTTGAGAGTCCGCCTGCCGATGCAGGGGACGCGGGTTCGTGCCCCGGTCCGGGAAGATCCCACATGCCGCGGAGCAGCTGGGCCCGTGAGCCGTGGCCGCTGGGCCTGCACGTCCAGAGCCTGTGCTCCGCAACGGGAGGGGGCCACGGCAGTGAGAGGCCCGCGTACCGCAAACTAAAAAAAACAAACCCCCCAAAACGTTGATAAGTACACAGTAGGATGTATGGAATTCTCCCACTGGAGTGTTTTAAAAATGGGGGTGGGACATATATGCATATTTGGTGTGGTATCTTTTTTCTGACACCACGTCTCACACCAAATATCTTTTTTCCCAGATACCAAATACATGCGATGGGTCCACACCAACTCTCCAACACCATCTAGGTGCCTACAATTCAATTCGGACACTAATTGCCAGAGTTAGCACAGACCCCATGGGTTAAGGGCTCAGTTCCACAAGATACCAGCCACAAATGGAATGCCCAGGTGACCCATACTCCTGTCTGGCTGACTACGAATTTGGGGATGCCCACGACACCCCTCCTCAGGCCTGATAATTCAGTAGAACACTCAGAACTCAGGAAGGTGCTTTACCTACTGTTAACGGTTTATTATAAAGGATACTCAGGAGCAGCCAAATAGAAGAGATTCAGAGGGCAAGATGGGGTGGGGGACCTCCCCAAACTCCAAATCTCCAGTGCCCTGTCCCTCCTGGAGGAAGTAGGGAAGCTGAAAGTTCCCACCCTCTAGATCAGTTTTTCTGGTGATCAGTTTTCCCCCCCATCCTGAGTAACCTCGTTAGCATAAACTCAGGTGTGATCCAAAGGAGCTCATTATGAATAACAAAAGACACTCCTGTAACTCTGGAAATTCCAAGGGTTTTAGGAGCTCTGTAACAGGAACCAAGGACAAAGACCAAATATGTATATTTTTATTACACCACATTCGGTTATATACATTCAGATTCTTTCTCTGGAAGGACAAGAATTATTACTTTCATTGCTTCCAGGAAGGGGAACCAGATGGCTGGGAGTCAGGGGTAGAAGGTGACACTTGGTGCAAAATTCAAAACATACATGTGAATATATTACCTATTTGAAAAATTCTTACAAATACTTACAAATACCGACAGTCCTTGTCCTGGCTTCTAATGTTTGCAGTCTCCAGGCTTTACCTCCTTACTTCTTGGGAGCCACTCAAAGAGAGGCAGGGGAATCCTGTCCAGATTCCTCTGCCACCTGACCCTTTAGACTTTTCTGTCTTGTGTTCCGGCCACTCCCCAAACATACATCCCCCTCTAGCCTTTCTCTGGGCAGCAGTTCCCTCTCCTAGTAACACCCACATTTGAGCTCTACTCTTGAAACCTAGTTCTAAACCCTCCTAGGATTAACTCATTCAAATCTCAACCGACACCCTTTTTAGTGTAATACCCATTTTACAGATGAGGCAGTAGAGGAGATTAAATAACAGGCTAAAGTCACACATAAACCTGGACTTTGAACTTAAGCTCTCCGGCACCAGAGACCAAGTCTTAATCACTACTCTGGACTGTCTTTCCAAGAATACTGTTCCTCACCACCAGCACCCCAACACCACCACCCGAGCATGGGCAAACCTGACATTGTTCACGGCCCCGTTCAAATGCCAGCTCCTCTGGGGAGTCTTCCCTGCCCCCCAATTAACAAACTTACTTTGCGGAAGGGAGAAGGGGGTCTTGTATTATAACAATTACGTTATATTCGATTGCCGCCCAGAGCAAGGACCAAAGCTCATTCCTAAATAGACCTGACCCTGCAGGCATTTCTAGACTGACAATGGAGCCATTTTCCTTTTGAGCATTTTTTTTGTCCAGCAGGTTCCAGACCCTCTTCTAAGGACTGCATATACCTCATCTCATTTAGTCCCATCTGCACTGTGTGGATCTCACCATCCACAAAGATGTTAAAAAGGGGAAACAGGCTCAGGATGACTGGTCACGAATGGGAGGAGAGGAGCTATTACAGGACCTGTGCTCATGGGTCTCCAACCACTGGTACCTAAACCTGGCAGATGCCCCTCTCCCGGTAGCTCCCTCCCTCCCCCCACCCTGGGTCAGGGACCCAGACTAGGGCCTAAGCACAGTTGGTGTCCTGTGGACATGAATTTATTTGAGGAGTCAGATCAGAGTGGGTACAAGTTGCAGGTTGGGAGGAAGGGGCAGGGGGCATGGGCAGCCCTGCCAGCCTGAGGCCAAGAAGACAGGAGGCCGAAGGGGCCACAGCCAGCAGAGCACTGGGTCAGCAGGCGAGCAGACGAGGGCTGTTCTCCACCCTGCGAGTGTCAGCGCCGAGGGCACGGCAGCAGCTTTGAGAAGACTGGGGTAGGAAGGACGGAGAGAGGCTCAGAGGAAGCTTGCGAAGCCCAGGCGTCTAGGAGGTGGCAGGGCCGGACACACGCCCAGGCGTGCTGGACCCCAGGCCCCTCCTTCCCATTCTGCGGGGCCCGCACCTGCCCCCCAGCTCCTCCCAGCTCCCCCTGCTGTACCCTACTCACTGTGGAGGGTGTAGGTGCCTGGCTCCAGTTGCAGCTGGGTGGGCAGGATAATGAGGAAGGCCCCACTCCAGGAGCCTCCAGCCACTGAGAGACAAGCTTGGGAGGGAGGGCGGTGCCGCTCAGCATTTTGGGAAGGGCACTTGGATATGACAGGCAAGGGGCAGGGGTGGTGGTAGCGGTGGCTGCGGCAAGGGGGCAAGCCACACAGGGGACAGTGGGGTGGCGAGAGGCCGGGGCCCCGGGGGAGGGGGATCTGGGACTTTGGGTAGCTCCTCTGAGCCCTGCCGTGGTGGGGATGCCTCTCCCGAGTCCAGGCCCAGTGGGTCGGCTCCTTGGCCATGACCTGGCATGAGAAGAGTGGATGGTTAATGGGAGGTGGGAGGTCCAGCCTCTTTCCCCCACCCCAGGGTGCCGGCGGGACCTCACCTCCTCACAGCTCTGGCGTCTCACAACGGCCCTGAAGCCCATCCGTGCCCACAGCTTGTCCCTCTGACACAGGAAGTCTGCCACTCGACGATGCCAATCTTGGCCCAGCGCCCACAGGAAAATCACGCTTTTGGGGTCCTCCAGGTCTTCCTCCATGTCATTTGCAAGGTACCTGGCCACAGAGGCAGGGGGCAGGGAACAGAGGCTGTAAGCATCTGCCCTGCCCCACCCTGCCACTCCGAGTCAGGGTCCCCATTAAGCGCCCGGGCCACTCACAGTGCCAGGAACAGATTGCTGTGTGTGTACTCGCTGAGCTGCAGGTTGGCGCGTCGGAAGTAGACCAGCACCATGGCCAGGAGATACTGCAGACGCAGAAATGGGGAGAGTTAGAGTGAGGCACTGGGTGGGGAGGGGCTGCGCCAGCCCCTTCTGCACCCAAAGAAGTTCTGGTGGGGCTAAAAAATCTGGGGTAAAATGGTGGGGAGGGGCCTGCAAAGACAAGGGTTAGCAGGGAGGCACTCCCTCCACCAGACCAGAGGACCCAACGAATTAGCAGCACCGGAGCCCCACTAATTCAATCTTCCCCAAGTGAGGCTGGCCTCTGCCCCCACTGTGCCCTCTCACCTTATCTGAAATCTGGAAACAGGGATCTTTGGAGAGGAAATCCTGGAGGAAACTGTGCTCTGGGGGTAGAGAGGAGAAACGGTGGACTGGGGTTACCACCCCCCCACACACAAGATAAGAGGGGCAGTAGCCGTTCCAAAGCCTAAGCCTCCCCTGAACCCACTTTCTGACATGACACCCCCCACCTGCCAAGCTGGGGCCACCTGAGAAGAGAAGGGACAGAGGCTGCAGGTGATTGCACGGGCAAGCTGAGATCCCGCCTCCCATACCTGTTCACGCTTGGTCCCCACAGCCCCTGCCGTGCCAGCCCCCAAGTGGACTCACCCAGAAGGCTGAGGAAGGCCTGGAGCTCCTGGTGCTGGCGGAAATGGAAAGACTCACCCGCCTCCCCTTGACGGCTCCAGCCCCTCAGCTTCACCTGGGTGCCAACCGCAGGGATTGTGGCAGGATCTTGGGCATCACTCATCTCTTGGGGGGTGGGGTTGGGTGAGGTGGGGTGGGACGGGGTGACCTGTAAAGGAAGCAGCCCCAGGACTTAGCATGTACCCCATTGCCCCGCAGAAGTCAAGGGGATCAGTGTGCTGGCCTGACAGATGACCTCTAGGAAGTGGAGGCATGGGAAATGGAGAAATGGGGGCTCAGAACAGAAGGAAACTGAGATGTGGCACGGCGGGCAGGGGGAGGGGGCGGGGATGGGGCCAGAAAAGCAGCAGAGTTCCTGGAGGCTACAGCACCCTCCCCCCTCCTCCTGGCACCCCAGACCAGGCCAGAGAGGAAGAACAGCAGCAACAAGCACCCTGAGGGCTTCCTAAGTGCCTGGAGCTGTGTTAAATGCTTTAAGGACATTATCTTATTTCATCCTGGTAAGTAGACCCATTTTTCAAACACGGAAACTGAAGCATGGAGGTCTCACGGCCACTTCAAGGTGGAGCCCGTCTGACCCCAAAGCCAGAGTTTAACGGCTCCTTCTTGTCTCCCACCTCACAACCACCCCTCACCCTTCACCAAAGCGGCAGCCCTGAAAGAACCACCATCCCTTTACCGCCCAGAGGGAAAACTGAGGCCCGGAGAGAGGAAGGTTATTGGACAAATACTGGGGTTTAGGGCAAGTTGAGGTGGGGCCACCTCAAACATTTTTAGCTACGAAGAGAGACACTCCAACTATGGGGCTTGGGGGAGGGACCCCTCCACCACACCTCGGTCAACCCAGGGGCCTCCATCTTGGTTCCCACAAGCAGCCCAGTCTCCTCCCTCCAAAAGCATTACCTGAGCTCAGGAGTTAACCTACAGCGTAACTCCAAGCCCAGCGAGCTCATTTATATAGCCCCAGGGCGTCCCCACCCCCGCAGCCCTCCACCAATCAGGCCCCTTCCTGGGAAAGGGTGGGGCTTCTCGCCATCACCACCCACCTCTACTTGGAGAAAATCCAGTCAGTTTCCACCACTCGCCTCCCAGCTGCGGCTCCCCAAGGTAAGAGCTCTTCCAAAGTCTCATCACCTACAAGAGGGGTGAAGGCAGGCTAGCTGGACCCCACAGCCTGAAAGGCAGCAGGAGTCCCTCTCGGCTCTTTACAAATGCAGAGCCAAGGCGCGGGGCGGGAATGCGACTGACCTGGGCTGCAGCGAGCGGCTGATGAGTAAGATGTGATTCAGGGATTGGGCCTTGCTGGGGAAGGGTCGCTGGATGTGTCTGTGTTTGTTTCAGATCCAGGAATCCCCAAACATGGGATCCAGAGAGGAGATTGTCTTGGCGTGAGAATTCCCAGGGGCCACATTCCCCTCCCAAGGTTTTTTAGGGGTATGGGGAGCCCGGACAGCGGCTCCAAGGTGGGGGAGGAAGGCTTTGCCCAGGACCACCTAGCTCATCCTCTCCACACCGCCCCCCCCACCGCCCCCCCACAGCAGACCTTAAGCCTTTTCATCTTCACTGGCTCAGTTACGCTTTATAGTCAGTTGTATTGGACAGTCAGCACCTGCAGTTTTTACTATGATAAAATACACATAACATAAATTTAACAGTATTTACTGCCTTAACTTTTAAAAAAGAAATTTATTTATTTATTTATTTTTGACTGCGTTGGGTCTTTGTTGCTTTCTCTAGTTGCCGAGAGCAGGGGCTACTCATTAAGGTGGCTTCTCTTGTTGCAGAGCACGGGTTCTAGGCGCCCGGGCTCAGTAGTTGTGGCGCATGGGCTTAGTTGCTCCGCGGCATTTGGAATCTTCCCAGACCAGGGCTCAAACCCGTATCCCTGGCATTGGAAGGCGGATTCTTAACCACTGCACCATCAGGGAAGTCCCTGCCTTAATGGTTTTAAGTTCACACTTTTAAGTACTCACTAAATGCCTCCCCATTTCAAAACCTTCAACTGAGGAATTGGGGGCTAAGAAGGAAAGAGAATATATAAAATTCAAAGTCATCGGACAGGGTAGCAGTGAGATTCACTTGAAAATGACGACACATCTTAAGAAACTCAAAGAATCAGAATGTCAAAGACAGGGAGTTCCCATGAATTCACTCAGGTGGTTGAGAATCCGCCTGCCAATGCAGGGGACATGGGTTCGAGCCCTGGACCGGGAAGATCCCACATGCCGCAGAGCAACTAGGCCCATGCGCCACAACTACTGAGCCTGTGCTCTAGAGCCCGCGAGCCACTACTACTTAGCCCGCACACCACAACTACTGAAGCCCGCTCCCCTAGAGCCCATGCTCTGCAATGAGAAGCCACCACAGTGAGAAGCCCGCGCTTGCCACAACTAGAGAAAGCCCGCGCGTAGCAATGAAGACCCAGTGCAGACAAAAATAAATAAATAAATAAATAAATTTATTTTTAAAAAATGGGCAGAAGACCTAAATAGACATTTCTCCAAAGAAGACATACAGATGGCCAAGAAGCACATGAAAAGCTGCTCAACATCACTAATTATTGGAGAAATACAAATCAAAACTACAATGAGGTATCACCTCACACCGGTTAGAATGGGCATCATCAGAGAATCTACAAACAACAAATGCTGGAGAGGGTGTGGAGAAAAGGGAACCCTCCTACACTGTTGGTGGGAATGTAAATTGGTACAGCCACTATGGAGAACAGTATGGAGGTTGCTTAAAAAACTAAAAATAGAATTACCATATGACCCAGCAATCCCATTACTGGGCATATACCCAGAGAAAACCATAATTCAAAAAGACACATGCATGCCAATGTTCATTGCAGCACTGTTTACAATAGGCAGGTCATGGAAGCAACCTAAATGCCCATCAACAGACAAACGGATAAAGATGTGGTATATGTGTACAATGGAATATTACTCAGCCATAAAAGGAATGAAATTGGGTCATTTGTAGAGATGTGGATGGACCTAGAGACTGTTATACAGAGTGAAGTAAGTCAGAAAGAGAAAAACAAATATATATTAATGTATATATGTGGAATCTAGAAAAATGTACAGATGAACTGGTTTGCAAGGCAGAAATAGAGACACAGATGTAGAGAACAAGCATATGGACACCAAGGGGGGAAAGCTGTGGGGGGCGGGGAAGAATTGGGAGATTGGGATTGACATGTATACACTAATATGTATAAAATAGATAGGTAATAAAAACCTGCAATATAAAAAATAAATAAAATTCAAAAATAAATAGATAAATAAATTCACCTTAAGCAAATACCACAGTAGTAATTGTTGCAGGCGTGAATCATTGATGGATGCTAAAGTTAGTAAACAAAAGTATGATGAGAAACAAGATATTTGCATAAACTCAAAGTATCTCCCGCCATGATGTTTACTAATCACAAATGGGAAAAGAGTAAGTTTACAGTGGAAAAACCTGGCAGACACCACCCTAACCAAGTGATCAATGTTAACATGACCAGTAATAAAACAAACCAACATCATATACCATCCAATATGATTCAATGAGAAGCACACATCACTTCCATTTTATTCTTTCTTTTTTAAATTTTATTTATTCTTTCTTTTTAAAATTTTATTTATTTTTGGCTGTGTTGGGTCTTGTTGCTGCCGCGGGCTTTCTCTTGCTGCAGCGAGCAGGGGCTACTCTTCAGTGCTCAGGTTTCTCATTGCAGTGGCTTCTCTTGTTGCAGAGCACGGGCTCTAGGCATGCAGGCTTCATTAGTTGTGGCACGCAGGCTCAGTAGTTGTGGTGCGCGGGCTCAGTAGTTGCGGCAGGCAGACTCTAGCGTGCGCGGGCTTCAGTGGTTGTGGCGCACAGGCTTAATGGCATGTGGGATCTTCCCGTGTCCCCTGCATTAGCAGGCGGATTCTTAACCACTGCGCCACCAGGGAAGACCCCACTTCTGTTTTATTCTTCTCCCAAATGAATAACCTCAAAGTAATCATTACAAAACATCTGATAAATCCAAACTGAGGGGTACTCTACAAAATAACTGGCCAATACTTTTCACAAGTGTCAAGTTCATAGAAGAAAAAGAAATCTGAGATATTGTCCCAGACTGGAGAAGACCAAGGAGACAGGACAGCTGTGGTAGCTAGCCTCCCAGGTGGCCTCTGAGTGAGCCTGGTGTTCATGGAGTAGGGTTGACCCGTTTACCAATAGGACGTTGTGGAAATGACACCCTGTGATTTCTGAAGCTAGATCATAAAAGACGTTGCAACTTCAACCTTACTTTCTCTGGGAGAAGCCAGCTGCCTCGTCATGAGGCCACTCAAGCATCACTATGGAGAGACCCACGTGGTGAGGTACCAAGGCCTCCTGCTCTTCTGTGAATAAGCCATCTTGACAGCAGATCCCCCAGTCTGGTTAAGATGTCAGACGACCTCAGTCCTGGCTGACATCATGAGTACAATGTCATCAGAGACCCTGAGCAAGAACTACCCAGCTAAGCAGCTCCCAAATTCCTGATCCACAGAAACTAGGAGATAATCAATGTTTGTTGTTTTAAGCAGCTAAGTTTTAGGGTATTTATTACACAACAATGAATAACCGATTACATGCAGTTTGGAATCCTGGATTAGATCCTGGACCAGGAGAAGGGCATTAGTGGGACCACTGGCACAATTAAAATAAGATATATCGATTAGCTAATACCAGTATATCACTGTTAATTTCCTAGCTTCAACAACTGTCATATGCTTGTATAAGATGTTCCCATTAGAAGAAGTTTGGTGAAGGGTATACAGGAATTCTGCACTGTTTTTGCAATTTTATGTAACTCTAAAGTTATTTCAAAATAAGTATCTTTTTAAAAAGAGCAGAAAAATATACCTAATTAAAAATAGAAGGAATAAAGTAATAAAGAGCAGAAATTAATAGAAAACATATACTAATGGAAAGAACCAGAAAAGTCAAAATTTGGTTCTTTGATGATACCAATAAAATTGACAAACCTCTGGCAAGATGCATTCAGAATAATTTTTAAAAGAGAAGGCACAACAAAAAATGAAAATAAAAAAATAAATAAAAGAGAAGGCACAAATTAACAATAACAGGAATAAAAAGGGAGATAGGTTCGAAAATAAAAATATGAAGATATTATAAACAACTTTATGGCAACTTTTATATTTTATACAATTTAACTATTTATATTTAAATTTATATAAAGATAGACAAGTCCCTGTAGAAAAATAAAACTCAGCAAAACTAAAACAAGTAGAAGTATACATCCTGATTACTCCTATAATATTAAACAAATTGAATCAGTAGGTAAAATCTTACCTCAAAGATTATACAATGGATAAACAACAAGGTCCTGCTGTACAGCACAGAGAACTATATTCAAGATCCTATGATAAACCATAATGGAAAAGCATATTTTGAAAAAGAATGTATATATATATATATATAATTGAATCACTTTGCTGTATAGTAGTAACTAACACAACATTGCAAATCAACTATACTTCAATAAAATAAAATTTTTAAAAATCTTATCACAAAGAAAACCCCAGGCCTATATGGCTCCAACAGCAAGATTAACTGAACATTCAAAGAACAAATAATTCTACCTTGTACAAATCCTGCCAGGGTATATAAAAAGAGGGACCTTCCTTCTCACATGTCATAAAGGTAGCATACTTGATACCAAAAGCTTAACAAGAAAGAAATACTGCAGGCTCATAGACACGGATGTAAAATATCCTGAACAAATTATTAAACTGAACCTGGTAATATATAGACAAGATAACACATGGTGCCAAGTTGGATTTACTCCAAAACTGCAAGGTTAGAGACAAAGAAATTAATGTAATTTACCCCTTTAATAGATTAGAGGAGAAAAATTGCACCATCTCAATGAACGCGGAGGCACATCTTGCCTTGCCCAGTGATACAGATCCCATGGGGCAGTAAGTGACAAGTGGTTAAAGCAATGGGAGGGGCAGTGGCTGGGCGGAAAGTCCGAGCCATTTGCTGAGGTGGATCAAGTTATTGGAAGCTTTACCTGGAGTGCAGTCACTTTTGCACTGAAGGGACTTCCCTGGTGGGTCAGTGGTTAAGAATCCACCTGCCAATGCAGGGAACACTGGTTCGAGCCTTGGTCCTGGAAGATCCCACATGCTGTGGAGCAACTAAGCCCGTGCGCCACAACTACTGAGCCTGCGCTCTAGAGCCTGTGAGCCACAACTACTGAGCCCGTGTGCCACAACTACTGAAGCCCACGTGCCTAGAGCCAGTGCTCCGCAACAAGAGAAGCCACCGCAATGAGAAGCCCGCGCACCACAAGGAAGAGTAGCCCCCGCTCGCCACAACTAGAGAAAGCCCGTGCGCAGCAATGAAGAGCCAATACAGCCAAAAACAAATACATAAATGTATATTAAAAATTTTTTGCACTGAAAAAGAAAATCCTTTCAATGATTAACTGGAACATTTTTGTAAGCATATTTATAATAAAATAACCACTTGGGTTTATGAGAAAAATAAAAGCAAGGTAATGAGTTTAAAAATAATTAATATTTAAAAATAATAGGGGACTTCCCTGGCGGTCCAGCGGTTAAGACTCCCCGCTTCCCCTGCAGGGAGTGCGGGTTCCATCCCTGGTTGCGAACTAAGATCTCATATGCCGAGTGGCTCAGCCAAAAAATAAAAAAATAAAATTAAAAAACAGATACATCTGAAGGAATACACTATATAAAGGTATTTTAAAAAATAAAGATAGGGCTTCCCTGGTGGTGCAGTGGCTGAGAGTCCGCCTGCCGATGCAGGGGCCCCCGTCCGGGAAGATCCCACATGCCGCGGAGCGGCTGGGCCCGTGAGCCATGGCCGCTGAGCCTGCACGTCTGGAGCCTGTGCTCCGCTACGGGAGAGGCCACAACAGTGAGAGGCCCGCGTACCACAAAAATAAATAAATAAATAAAAATAATAAAATTAGGGTTGTGGTATCTTGTGGTGGGAGACAGAGACGTGATGGGAGACGGTGATGTTGCTAATAGTCTGTTTTTCAAGTTGGCTGTTTATTATTTTACTCTATTGCTTATGCATATTTGACATCAATTATTTTGTACTTATCAAATATTGCATTATTTTACAAAGTGAACTCAATATGCTGCCTGTAAACCTGCTGTCTCTGGGCTTCCCTCTTCCTTGAGAATAATTCTACCTTCCACATGGAAGACTGGGCCTGCTGAGGCTCTTTCCCTCCCCTCGGCCAGCCCGCTCCCCCCCCCCCCCCCCCCCCCCCCCCCCCGCTCCACACACACAAACACACACTTAATCAAATGATGCCTCCTGGCCCTTCATACCTTCAGCATCTCTGTCCACCCTGACCAGCCCAGAGCGGGCTGTCTTTATCTCTCCCTGAGCGGCTGCGTCAGCTTCCTGACCACTCTTCCTGCACCAACCGATGCTCCCCTCCCTCCTCCAGGCCGGTGCTCTGTCCAGATCCGCTCAGCTATCTCCTGCGGAAACCCGCAGTTTCTTCCCACTGACCCTGGATAAAGTCCTAAGAGGCTGTTTACAAGACCCTGCGCCTTCTGGCTCCACCCACCTCCTCAGACTCATTTTCGGCCATTCTCAGCCTCTCTCCCCAAGCTCCAGTCACGCTGGGATTCTCTTTACTTCCTAAAATACACCCAGACTTTCAGGCCAGAGGTCTTCCCGCTGACCTTTATTTATTTATTTATTTTTCAATCCAGAATAATCAATATTTATTGAACATCTATTATGGGTTAGGCACCACATTCAGATTCTCAAGTTTCTTGCTCATACTAGCACTTATTTTTCAGTACTTTTATTTAGTCTGTAATAGTTGGTCCTGATTTTTTTTTTGAAACATCTTTATTGAAGTATAACTGTTTTACAATGGTGTGTTAGTTTCTCCTTTACAACAAAGTGAATCAGTTATACATATACATATGTTCCCATATCTCTTCCCCCCACTGATCTTTATTTCTCTCTCCCTTCCTACCTTCTAATCATCTTTTGGTTCCATCTTAAAAGTCACTTCCTCATCCCATTTTTCATTAGTTTTTATTATTCATTACCAGGTATGGCCTTTGAAAACCTCCCTCTCTTACGATCTGCCTCACTGTCATTTGACTTCCAGCCAAATGCAGAAGATTTCCAGGTAACTCCAAGGGTCCCTAGGGAATGGTAGGGCCACCAGATACAAGGAGCCTGGGTTTTTGAATTACCAGGTAGAAGCCCACCCTCCAATCGCTCCTCACTCTATCCAAGACACCTGGTGTATTACTTAACTATTGTTGTGTAAAAGTTACCCCAGAACTTTGGGGTTTAAATTTTTTCAAAAAGCATTTCATCTCACTGTTCTGTGGGTCAGGAATTCAGGAGCAACTTACCTGGGAGGTTCTGACTCACAGTGTCTCATGAGATTTGTAGTGAAGTTGGCCAGACCTGCAGTCGTCTGAAGGCCTGGCTGGGGCTAAAGGATCCCCTTCCCAGGGGTTCACTGCCATGGCTGTTGGCTGTTGGCCTCAGTTCCTCAGCATGTGGGACTGTCCATAGGGCTGCTTGAGTGTCTTCATGCCATGGCGGCTGGCTTCCTCCAGAGCGATTGACCCAAGACAGAGCAAGCAGGAAGCCAAAGTGCCTGTCGTGACCAGGCCTCCAAAGTCTCACACCATCACTTTTGTTCTATTCGTTAGGAGCAAATCACTGAGTCCAGCTTGTACTCAAGGGGAGGGGAATTAGGGTCCACCTCTTGAAAAGAGAGGTGTCATGAAGGTATGGACATATCCTAAAACTACCACACCTAGGAGACTCCAACGCTGACTGAACCCTTCCATCCACCTACTTAGTACCTGCAACAGAGGAGAAAACAAATCAGATAACCAGAGGATTGCTTCACTTTGAACTCAGGGCCCTAAGGTCATAAAATTCTTTGGACACTCATGCTTCCTGGCACTCCTAACTGCAGCTCGACACAAAGTTCCTACTCCCTCTTTCTGAGATAACTAATCACAACTTCTCACTCCTCACCTCCGACACTCTTTCTCTTTTCCTGCTCCTGAATCTACCTGTATCCACATCTGTACGCACCTCCTGCTCAGATAGAACTGTCTCTCCTCCTTCCAAACACTCAGGGTCCTCCTCATCTGCTCCACCTCCCCTACCCTCTTGATTTCCCAAAGTCCTCACTTCCCTATGTGTTTCCTTGTGTATTTGTTGTCTTTTATTGACTGTACGCTCTGTGACGACAGGGATTTTTATCTATTTTGTTCACAAATGCATTCTCTACACTTAGAACAAGGCCTGGCTGATGGCAGGGACTCACTATATACTTGTTGGATGAATAAACAACTGAATCCACGGGAAGAGGGAATCTCCATCTATTATAAGGGGAAGGAGACAGGAGCAAGCGAGAAGTAGGAGGAAAGGTGTGTGCCCCAGATTTCTTACCCTGGGCAAGAGGGCTCAGGAGGGCGGAAGGTGTCTTTTTACTCACAACTGAGTTCCCAGCACCCAGCCCTGTGTCTGACACATAAAAGGTTCCATAAAAGTGTGTTGATTGGCCGGGTGCCAGCTGACTGCCCAAGCCACACCTTTCTTTGTCTGTACTAGACTTGGGTGATAGGTGCTGTCCCCAGACCTGTCCCCTGTAATGTATGTCCCTTTCCCTGAAGCCCATGATGGCCCGAGTTGCGTCCGGACATGGCCTCACACCTGGCTGCCTGCACCCTGCAGCGGGCAGAGACTTGGGCTCCTGACCCTGCTCTGCCCTCTGAGGATGGCCAGGCTGTCTAGCCTTGTGGTGGCTGTTCCCCGGCTTTGCCCAGAGACTGTTGGGAATGACTCCGCCCCCTGGCACTGCTTGCATTGGGGGGTGGAACTCCTCACAGGCACTGGGGGAGTGGGGACCAGGCAGTGCGACCTGGCAGCTGACTAGGAGGGCTGTGGTGTGTGAGGCAGGCAGACAGTGCCAGCTCAGCCACTCTCCAGGGTGACGGAGGCTAAGTCCCTTAGCCTCTCTGAGCCTCCACTTCCTCATGAATGAAACAACACAGTTGTCATGGCGATTGAGAAAATGGACATGTTACAAAGTACACAGGGTGAGAGGGGGGCTGTGGGATCACACTGCCTGCTTTAAATCTTGACTTTGCCTTTCCCTATTAGCTGTGCAAACCTTGGGCAAGTCACTTAACTTTTCTGGGCCTCAGTTTCCTCATCTATGAAACAGGCATGAGGGACTTCCTTGGTGGTGCAGAGGTTAAGACTCTGCGCTCCCAATGCAGGGGGCCCGGGTTCCATCCCTGGTCAGGATCCACTAGATCCCACATGCAACTAAAGATCCCGCCTGCTGCAACAAAGATCCCATGTGCCGCAGCTAAGACCCAGCACGGCCAAATAAATAAATAAATATCAAAAAAATATATCTACTCTCTTAGCAACTTTAAAAAGTATCTTTATTGGGCTTCCCTGGTGGCGCAGTGGTTGAGCGTCCGCCTGCCGATGCAGGGGACACGGGTTCGTGCCCCGGTCCAGGAAGATCCCACATGCCGTGGAGCGGCTGGGCCCGTGAGCCATGGCCGCTGAGCCTGCGCGTCCGGAGCCTGTGCTCCGCAATGGGAGAGGCCACAACAGTGGAAAAAAAAAAAAAAAAAGGTATATTTATTGGTCTAGTCATGTTTTCTATGTCGTGTTGCGTCAGTTTTACACATCTTTTGTTTTCTTGGAAATTGTTACTTTCACCTAACTTTTCAAATTTGTTGCCATAAAATTGCACCTACTACACCCTTATTATTTTTTTGTTAGAGGATGAATATTCTTTTTTTTTTTTTTTTTGGTTGCTGCCGGGTCTTAGTTGTAGCATGGAGGTGGGACCTAGTTCCCAGACCAGGGATTGAACCCACGTGCCCTGCATTGGAAGATGGATTCTTAACCACTAGCCACCAGGGAAGTCCCCACACTTATTATTTTTAAATCTCCATTGTGTCTGTGGTTATTTCCCTTTTTCATTCATTATATTGTTTATTTTTACCTTCACTTTATGTTCTTGATCAGTCTTGCCAGAATTTTGCCTATTAATTTTATCATTAAGCATTTCATATTTTAATGCTCTGTAAGTCGTATTTTAAAATTTTTAATTTCTGATTGTTTACTGTATTTAGAAATGCAGTTTCTTTTGTATATTGACTTTCTATCCTACAACCTTGCTGAACTCACTTGTTAGTTCTAGTAACTTTTTTGTGGCTTCCTTAGGATTATATGTATAGACAATTATGTTGTCTGTGAACCAAGACAGTTTTATTTCTTCTTTTAAAATATGTATGCTTTTTTTTCTTGCTTTATTGACCTGGCAAGGACCTCCAGTATAATGTTGAGTGGAAGTGGGAAAAGCAGACACCCTTGCCTTGCTCCTCATCTTAGAATTTGTCTAATTTATTGGCATAAAATTGTTCATGATACTCCCTTATTACCCTTTTAATATCTGTAGAATCTATAGCGATGTCGCCTCTCTCAATCCTGATATTGGTAATTTGTATCTTTTTCTTTTTTTCCTGATCAATCTGGTTAGGAAGTCTGTCAATTTTATTGATCTTTTCAAGGAACCAGCTTTTGGTTTCCTTGATTTTCTCTATTTTTTGTTTCTGTTTTCTATTTCATTGATTTCCTTTTTGGAGTTAATTACTTTCTTTATTTTGCTTATTTGGGGTTTGATTTTTCTCTTCTCTTTCTAGTTTCTTAAGGTGGAAGCTGAGGTCATAAGCAGTCCTTTCTTCTTTTCTAATATAAGAATTTAGTGCTATAAATTTCCCCCAAATTCTTTAGTGGAATCCCACAAATTCTATTATGTGTGTTTTCATTTTCACTAAGTTAAAAATACTTTCTAGTTTTCCTTTTGATTTATTCTTTAATCCATTACTTAGAAGTGTTTTGTTTCCAAAACTTTTGGGATTTGCCAAGCATCTTTCTCTTATTGATTTCTAAGTTAATTCCATTGCGGTCATAGAGATACTTTATGTGGGTTGAATTCTTTTAAATTTATTGAGTCTTGTTTAATGTCCCCAAATATGTGTGTCATGGTAAATGTTTTATGTGCATTTAAGAAAAACATGTTTTCTGCTCTTGTTGGGTGAAGTGTTCTGTAAATGTTAATCAGGTCAAGTGGTTGATAGTATTGCTCAAGTCTACTCTATCCTTGCTGATTGTCTGCCGACTTGTTGTTCTATCAATTAATGAAAGAAGATTATTAAAATCTTTGACTATTAATGATGGATTTGCCTATATCTCCCTGCAATTCAATCAGTTGTTACTTGTAATTTGAAGCTCTGTTATTAGGTGCACAAATGTTTAGGATTGTTATATATCTTCTGGATTGACTGACCCCTTTATCATAATAAAATGACCTTCTTTAACACTGGTGATATTCTTTGCTTGGAAATCTACTTCTTCTGTTCAGTGTGAGGAAAAAAGACTCAGGCCTCCATCCTTAAGCTCAGGGCCTCTGCAAGTGAGATTTAAGTCCATTGCCAATGTCAGCACAGGGTGCTAAGCCCCATGATGGGGGAAACGCAAAGCATTGTGGGAACACATGGAAGGGGCCCCCATCCAGACTGAGGAGTTAAGCAATGTTTACTGTGTTGATAATTGAAGAGAAAGACAGTCTTTAGAGAAGGAAAGGGCTATACAAAGGGTGAGAGTTGGACTTCCCTGGTGGTGCAGTGGATAAAGAATCTGCCTGCCAGGGCTTCCCTGGTGGCGCACTGGTTGAGAATCCACCTGCCAGTGCAGGGGACACGTGTTCAAGCCCTGGTCTGGGAAGATCCCACATGCCGTGGAGCAACTAAGCCCATGAGCCACAAATACTGAGCCTGCATGCCACAACTACTGAAGCCCGTGTGCCTAGAACTCATGCTCCACAACAGGAGAAGCCACCGTAATGAGAAGCCCACGTACCACAGCAACGAAGAGTAGTCCCCACTTACCACAACTAGAGAAAGCCTGTGCGCAGCAACGGAGACCCAATGCAGCCAAAAATAAATAAATAAAATAAATAAATTTATTATTTTTTTTTAAAAAAGAATCTGCCTGCCAGTGCAGGGGATACACGTTCTATCCCAGGTCCGGGAAGATCCCACATGCCACAGAGCAACTAAGCCCACTTGCCACAACTACTGAGCCTGCATGCCACAACTACTGAAGCCCATGCACCTAGAGCCTGTGCTCCTCTACAAGAGAAGCTACTGCAAGGAGAAGCCTGCGCACTGCAACGAAGAGTAGCCCCCACTTGCCACAACTAGAGAAAGCCCACGTACAGCAACAAAGACCCAACGCAGCCCCCCAAAATTAATTAATTAATTTTTTAAAAAGTTGAGGGTCTCACTTGGGTCATGGTATGTATGGTGCATCAGAAGCCCCCAGAAATGGGGCATAGGTCTGAAGGGCAATGTTTGGGAAAGGGAGGCAAGATATGTACTGAGGTGTCAGAGGATCTTTTTTGCCACTGCTTGGAGAGTTAATAGGGAGGAGACTGTAGGAAAGGAGATCAGTTAGGTGAGTGTTGCATTTGCCCAAGCATGAGATAATGCTGGTCTGAACTAGGACTAGGAGATGAAGAGGGAAGAGAAAGAATAAATTCTAGAGGCACTCAGGAGGTAGACTCAATAGAACCTCATATTGATAAATGGAATATTTATAAATGGAATATTTCCTGCCATATCAGTAAACAAAGGATGTCACAGCCATCAACGATTGCAGCCCTCCAACGTGAGCCAGCGAGCCCTAAGGAAACTCAGGATGTGAAAACACAGGATGCTGGCCCCAGATAGCTGAGGTGCATATCAAAGGAACGATTTCAGTGAGCCCAGACTCTTGTATCTTCCCATACATAGAAAAGCACTAAATTCCTTAACTTGAGATATCTGGTTTTCTTTAATTAACAATAATCTTTTGATGTTCAGACCACCTGCCCTTTGTTACAAAACTTTTATATAACCGGGCTCCCCTGCTTTGCTTCCTCGGAGTAGCTTCTCAGAGCTGAGATGCTGTCTCTTGGGGTGCAGTCCTTACTTCACCCCAAATAAAACTTAACTTGCAACTCTCACGTTGTGCATTTTTTTTTTTTTTTTTTTTAATTTTTGTGGTACGTGGGCCTCTCACTGTTGTGGCCTCTCCCGTTGCAGAGCACAGGCTCCGGACGCGCAGGCTCAGCGGCCATGGCTCACAGGCCCAGCCGCTCCGCGGCATGTGGGATCTTCCCAGACCGGGGCACGAACCCGTGTCTCCTGCATCAGCAGGCGGACTCTCAACCACTGCGCCACCAGGGAAGCCCTGTGCATTTTTTTAAAGCCAGTATCTTGCCTGATGTACTGCAAGAGCCTCCTAATTGATCTCCTTGTTCCAAACCCTTGTCCTCCACCCCACAACATCCCACAGCACAGGAGCTGGAGTGATCCTTTTAGACCTAAGTAGGACATGTTACACCTCTACTCAACACCCTCCAATGGCTCATCATGTCACTCAGAGTAAAAGTCAAAGTCCCTATAATGGCCAACACCTTCTGGCCCTGCCCCCCTCTCCTACTACTCACCGTTTTGCTATTTCTACTCCAGCTACACTCACCTCCTCCAACAAACCAGTACTGGTCCACCCTTACTTAGCTGCAACTCTACCCAGACATCCACTCAGCTCCTTCAATTCTTTGCTCAAATGTCATCTTCTTGCTGATACTGCAACCTGCTTCGAGCACCCCACCACACTCCTGGTCCCCTTTGTTCTGCTCTACTTTTCCCCTACAGCACTTATTACCTTTCAACTTATTAGATAATGCACTTACATTATGTATATTGTTTATTGTCCACCACATCTACTAGGGTGAAACTTCACAAAGGCAAAGATCTTTGCTTTGTTCACTGACATCCTAAGTTACTAGAACAGGCAGCATGGGATACGTATTTGCAGACAACTGAATAAATAACTTAATTACCAGTTCGGATGTGGGGGGAAGATCAAGAGGGAGATGGTGAGTGTGATGCCCCCGTTTCTGGAGCTGGGGTTGGGGTGGAGGACTAGGGACACTGAATTTTTTTTAAAGCAGGAGAGAGCCCAGCTGAAGACCTTACATGCGAGTCATCAGCAACAGGGCAGGGGTATTGAAACCACAGGAGCAAAGAGGATCATGCAGGGAAAGCAGACAGAAGTGGCCAATGTGGAGAGCATTTAAATAAAAGGAAGGGGACAGAGACATAGCTGGGGGGAAAGCAGAGGCATGTGTGGTCACAGAAGCTCAGGGAGGAGACTTTTAAGAAGGAGAAAGACGTTGAGTCAGGCAAGAACTGAAAGCTGGCTACTGGACGTAGTCACTAGAAAGTCATAGACGGCCTTATGGGGGAGCCAACTCAGTGACAGTTTACAAGCTAAACTGGTCAGGCCAATTCAGGTCAACAGGCGGTGGTAAAGATGACTGAGGTCAACGGTACGCGAATATAGGGTCAGAGACATCTGGTGCCAATCCCAGGACTTGTTAAATTTCTGAACCTCAATTGGTCCCACATAAAATGAGGATAGCACCACCTAGCTTATTAACTTTAGTGACTGATGATTAAATTAGATGATGGAGGAAAACGCAAGGCACAAAGTGGGTCCATTAGCTCCATTCTGTCAATGAGCCGACTGGGTTGGCTGCGAAGAAGACATAGACAGCCAAGACCAGGGGGAGCTGCGCCTTCGGCCCAGGACTGAATGATATAAGGACAGCAAAGCTGTAGGCTTGGGGAGGGGTGCGGGCATGCGAGGTTGAAATCCATCCCTTTGCACAGAACACTCCCATCCCAAGATTAGCCGGAATGAAAGGTCTGCCGTCTCCTCAGTCCCAGGCGCAGCTCCCTTCCGTAGCGCAACAAACGTCCCCTGGGTCAGACTCGGAACACCCGCCCACGGATTGCGCCTTTTCTACTCTGGGCCCACTCGGGTTGGACCGAGCCCTAGGCAACGCTACCTTCCGCCCCTAGCAACCGCCCACCTGCTTTTCTCTTTCTATAGGCCAGCGATTTTCCTTTCTTTTTCTTATTGGTCCGCGTAACTCTATCTTGAGCAATCAGTAGCAGCCACGGGGACCCAACTCACTCCACACAACTAGGGGGTGATCTAGGAGGAGACATATGTTTCTTTCCTGAATCCAGTTCTCTTAGAAAGCATCTGATTCGTCAAACTGTTGTGAATCCCCCTGGAATGAGTATCTAAGACACTTTATTTCTCTGAAGCCTGTAATGTCTGTCCCTTGCATACTCACCCCTCCAAATGGTACGGTCCGCACAATGCCCCCCCCCCCCCCCAGCCCCAATCCAGCCGCTTTGAGAATCCAACGCTAGGTTGAGTCCACTCAGAGGTGGAGACGATACCATCTGTGACTAATAAATAGGGAGTCTCTAATCCTCTCCGGATTGCCCTATTCCGCTTAGACCACCTCTCCCATCTGTTAACCGTGAGCACGAACCCCAGTTGGGTAGTGGGACTACTGTTCCCGGCACCACGGGGAGCGTGCTGCGCGGGCAAGGGAAGGCGGCACTTGGTACGATCCATTCCCCGCCCCGCCGGAAGTGAGGTGTCTCACCCCCGAAGTTCCGGCTCGCAGTGGGTGGGGAGTGTTGTTAACCGGAGTCGCCTCCGCAGTCGCGGGGTTTGAGCGGGCTCGCGGCGCTGGGCTCCTGGTGAGTGGGCCGGGGTCGGCCCCGGGTTGGGGTTGGAGTCGGGACCTGGATCTTTCCCCTTCAGGTCTCCGGGGTCGGCGCGCCCCCTCAGCCCCGCCGCCCGCTTTCGGCCTGTCAGCTGGCCGTAGACAGGCGCCCGCGCGGCCGCTCTCAGAGTCCCGGCCCCGCCTGCGACGCTCGCAGCTCCTGGCGTTTACAGGTGCGCGACCGTGGAGGCGACCCTCTCCGTCCCGCCCCTGCATCCTGACGGTCGGCCGTTTCTCCGGTGCCCCGAGTTGACACTGCCCCGGGGGTTGGGGAGCGCCAGGGTTCCAGGCTGACGCACCCCGCCCGCTCCCGCGGGGCGCGCGTCGGAGCTGCCCACCCTGGCGGAGCTGTCACCGGCGCTGTCGCCTGCCCGGCTGCGCCCCCCAGCGCCTTGGCTTCTCCCGGTCCAGGCCGCACGTTCCCGCTGCGGGAGATTTCTGCTTTTGCATCCCACTCCATCACCGTCACTTTAGGGGCACTAGGAGCAGTTCCCTCCTCCTTCGACTCTGTTGCCTTTCCTCATTCTTCCCTGGAGGCGGCGGTCTGGCAGGCGGCGTGGAAAGAGCCCTAGATTTGAAACAAGACTAACCCAGGCTGCTGGCCTTGCGTCAGTGTGACCACTTAACCCCTTTGAGTCTCAGTCTTCTAACTTGTAAAATGGGGGAGTATATGCTATTCTTGATGCGATGGTGGTGAGGAAGAAGTGAGGTTTCCTTTTCTTCCTCCTGTTTATTAGCACTGCGTCTCAGGCACTGTGCTAGGTGTGCACAGTATGGGCATCACACAGTTCTTTCCCCCTGCAGGTCCCTAGGCCAGGGCAATGTTCCGCACCGCCGTGATGATGGCGGCCAGCCTGGCGCTGACCGGGGCCGTGGTGGCTCATGCCTACTACCTCAAGCACCAGTTCTACCCCACCGTGGTGTACTTGACCAAGTCTAGCCCCAGCATGGCAGTGAGTTCAGGGCTCAGGGAGGGAGGAACTCCCTGGGAGGGGAGGAGGAGTCTGAGACAGGGGTGGGGCTAAAGGTCAGGTAAGTAGGAGACAAGTGAAGTAGCTGCCAGGCCTAACTTGGAACAAATTGTGATGGGGCTATGGAGAGGTTCCTGAATGATAAGCCCCGGACAGAGCAAAGCAGAAAGTGACCTCAAACCATAGCCTCTCCTCACTCCTAGGTCCTGTACATCCAGGCCTTCGTCCTTGTCTTCCTCTTGGGCAAGGTGATGGGCAAGGTGTTCTTCGGACAGCTGAGGGCAGCAGAGATGGAGGTGAGATGTTCATGGCTCCAAAGGTGCGGGGCAGGGAGCTGGGCAAGCAGAATGTCTGAGTTCCACATCATTCCTTGCCCAACCTCCAGCATCTTCTGGAACGTTCCTGGTATGCTGTCACAGAGACTTGTCTGGCCTTCACTGTTTTTCGGGATGACTTCAGCCCCCGCTTTGTTGCGCTCTTCACTCTCCTCCTCTTCCTCAAGTGTTTTCACTGGCTGGCTGAGGACCGTGTGGACTTTGTGAGTTGGGTCGGGGGTTCTCTGGAGCAGACAGAGGGCTGGAGGGCAGGCTTGTGGAGTGAGGGCTGGGTTGGGGACATGGGGTGAGCCCCAGCCTTCCTGATGGGCCCCCTCTCTCCTCTGCCTCAGATGGAACGCAGCCCCAATATCTCCTGGCTCTTTCACTGCCGCATTGTCTGTGAGTGAGACCCATGGGAGTGGAGAGGAGGGAGCTGGAGGGAGAAGAGGCACCATGAAGGACTGGAACATGAAAAGTCACTAACCGTGGACCTGTACCATAGAGCACAGGCTGCCCTCGGCCCTCAGCTGTACAGGAAAGATAATTTAGGAAGTTAATTTGCATCATCTCTGCCTGTTCCACTCCAGGGCTTCTCAACTGCCTCGCCCCTTAGCTCTTTGCCTCCTCACCTGGAGCTTGGGCCACCCCTAGGCAGAACTGGAGTTCCCAGGGGGCCGGGTTCAGTGGAGTGTGCCCACCTGGCTAGATGGCTGGGGCCGTGGTGGGCTTGAGGGTGGGAGCGGTCTTAGAGCAGGAAGTGGCTGTCAGGCCCTGGGCTGACCCCACCAACCTCCCATCTGGGGGGTCCCCACAGCCCTAATGTTCCTCCTGGGTATCCTGGACTTCCTCTTCGTCAGCCATGCCTATCACAGCATCCTGACCCGTGGGGCCTCTGTGCAGCTGGTGTTTGGCTTTGAGGTAAAACTGGCTTGGGAGGTTGGGAGGACAAGCCCAAGGTGGCACTGTTGTGCCCTGACAAACCTTTATCGAGCACCTGCTCTGTGGCCAGCCCGTGTGGGCCACCAAGGAGCAGCCATCAGTCAGCCCCAGCCCCTGCCCTCTACGCACTCCTAGGAGAGTGGGGACGGCACAGAAAGGCGCGTGTGGAGGAGGAGCCCTGACCTGGCGCTCAGGGAAGGCTTCCTGGAAGTTGGTGCCAGAGGAGCTGGCTGTGGATGGACAGAAGGAATTAGCTTGGTGGACAGCTGGGGAGGTGTGTCCCCAGCAGAGGAGGAACGTGTCCAGTGACAACAGTTCACGTCTGTTGAGTGCTTACTGTATGCCGGGCCCTGTGCTGAGCACTTGTATCAGCAAAACAACGTTGTTATAAAGAAACAGTTAATTCTGTCATTTACAGACAAGCAAACTGAGGTTCAGAGAGGTCTACGAGTTGCTGAAAGTCACACTAGCTAGTGAGTGGAGAAGCTAGGAGGACCCCGGCTGCGTCCAAGCCTGTGCTTGCACCGTGGCACTCCGCTGCGCACAGGCCTGGGGACACAGTGTGGCTGGAGCATGGGGCCTGTGTTCTTATGTCCGTCCCCCGCCCCCAGTATGCCATCCTGATGACTATGGTGCTCACCATCTTCATCAAGTACGTGCTGCACTCTGTGGACCTCCAGAGCGAGAATCCCTGGGACAATAAGGCCGTGTACATGCTCTACACGGAGCTGTTTACAGGTGAGATGAGCCTGGACCTCCCCTGACCTGCACCAGTGTCCCCAGCCCTGCCTACCAGGTCCTGTGACCTGCCGCTCTCTGCACCCCTTGCCCCCAGGCTTTATCAAGGTTCTGCTGTACATGGCTTTCATGACCATCATGATCAAGGTGCACACTTTCCCTCTCTTTGCCATCCGGCCTATGTACCTGGCCATGAGGTGAGCCTAGTCCTGCTCTGCCACAGCTCTCTCCCCTCCCCTCCGTCTCCCTCCTTCTACTGAAACTGTTTTTTCAGGCAGTTCAAGAAAGCTGTGACAGATGCCATCATGTCTCGCCGAGCTATCCGCAACATGAACACACTGTAAGTGGCCGTGTCCTACCTGCTCGCCCAAGCTCTGCCCCAGGTGCCCCTGCCTCCAGCTCTGGTCTTGACGTGTCCTCGGTCTGTCCTAACCAGGTATCCAGACGCCACCCCAGAGGAACTCCAGGCAATGGACAATGTCTGCATCATCTGCCGAGAAGAGATGGTGACTGGTGCCAAGAGACTGCCCTGCAACCACATTTTCCACACCAGGTGGACATGCCCTGAGCAGCCTGCACATCAGGGAGTGGCTTTGGAAGGCAGACCCCTTGGCACCTGCTAACTGTTGCCTGGTCTTGACCCCCAGCTGCCTGCGCTCCTGGTTCCAGCGGCAGCAGACCTGCCCCACCTGCCGTATGGATGTCCTTCGGGCATCGCTGCCGACCCAGTCACCACCGCCCCCTGAGCCCGCGGATCAGGGGCCACCACCTGCCCCCCACCCCCCGCCACTCCTGCCCCAGCCCCCCAACTGTGAGTGGCCCTCATCTGGCCATCCAGCACACTGCTGGGTTCTCGCCCCAGACTGGGAGTGGGAAATGCAGAGGTGAATCAGAGTCCCTGCCCTCGAAGCTCAGCCTGGGGCCGGGGGGCTGGTCACAGGAAGAGACGCAGATGATAGCGGTCATGTCTGATCAGTGCTGGGCTCAGAGAGGGCCCGTGGGAGCAGAGGACAGAGCCCCAACACCCGGTCCCTTGCCTGCGATTTGGTTCTATCTCAGTTTGGACCTTTTCTCACCACCCTTCCTCTCTCTGCAGTCGCCCAGGGCCTCCTGCCTCCCTTCCCTCCAGGCATGTTCCCGCTGTGGCCCCCCATGGGCCCCTTTCCTCCTGTCCCACCTCCCCCCAGCTCCGGAGACGCTGTGGCCCCTCCGTCCACCAGTGCAGGTGAGTCTTTTGGGTAGCATGCCAGCCAGGGCGGTGGAAAGAAGGGAAGCAGAGGCCCCTCAGCACAGATTAACTTCCTGTTCTTGCTCTTTTGCAGCCCTTTCTCGGCCCGGTGCGGCAGCCACAGCCACAGCTGGTTCTGCTGCCTCTGCCCCAGCACCTGGCTCGACCTCCACCCCTGACGCCGGCCCCGCCCCAGGCTTCCCCTTCCCTCCCCCCTGGATGGGCATGCCACTGCCTCCACCCTTTGGTAAGCTGGGCCGCTCTTGGGGTTGTTTTGGGAGGTGGGGGTGTGTCAGGCCCAGGCAGCCCAGGCTGAGCCTCTCTCTCCAGCCTTCCCCCCGATGCCTGTGCCTCCTGCCGGCTTTGCTGGGCTGACCCCAGAGGAGCTGCGGGCTCTGGAAGGCCACGAGCGGCAGCACCTGGAGGCCCGGCTACAGAGCCTGCGCAACATCCACACGCTGCTGGATGCCGCCATGCTGCAGATCAACCAGTACCTCACCGTGCTCGCCTCCCTCGGGTACGTCTACACGGGGGCCAGGGTGGGCAGCAGGGGTGTGGGGCTGCCGAGAAGGCCCCAGCTGTGGTTCTGGGCCTTTTTCTCCCCTGCCACCCTGTGAAACGTGTCGATTCAGGCATTCTATCTGTAGGCACACCCACGGTGTCGGGGTTCTTGCTGCCTTTTTATCCTCCCACTGTAGAAGGCCTGTCTGGATCTAAGGAGGAGTGGTGTGTATTAGAGAGCTATCTTTGAATCTTGTCCTTTTATATAATTCCCAGTACTTTAATCACGTATACTCTCTTGACACAGGGTGACACTTTGACTGGGAATCACTGCCCCTGATCAGAGACAGCAAATACAAAGTCACTTGGAGCCAGCTTGGCCCAAGTTCAAGTCCTGATCTTATTACTCACTTGCTCTGTGACCTTCATTACCTTATTTGAATAGAGTTCTAATTCCTGTTCGCAGGGGATATATACAGAGTGCCTGGCACCCAGCAATGTCGGTACAGACTTGGAGGGGAGCTTGAGTCTGAGACTTGCGTGCTTTGTGTGTTAATTCAGTGCACTGTCTTAGTCGGTACTCTGGAAGGTGCCTGGCATCTCAGAGTGGCAACTCTGCAGTGTAACAGTGAACAAGGCCAACGGTCCCTGCCTGCAAGTGGTTTACAATCAATCTGTGGTATAGAATTCCAAGAATTCATTCAACATGTGTTCAGTCGTGGCTGCCGGTCACTGGGGCTGCGAGGCACATCGGCGCTGGAGTGCACCCTGCAAGGCTCACGGAGGGCAGAATCTCTCGAGTCGTGCCAGGATGCCAAGGCCCTCCTCTTGTCCCTTCTTTTCCTAGGCCCCCCCGGCCTGCCACCTCAGCCAACCCCACTGAGGAAACTGCCCCTACAGCTGTCACTGCTGCCTTCTCCACCAGCACCCCCAGCTCTGAGGCCACCACCCCATCCCTGGGAGCCTCCCCACCAGCCCCTGAACCTGAAAAGCCTTCAGGTAGTTGCGGTCAGCCTACAGTGGGGTGGGGCAGGGGACTTCTCTGGGTTCCGCTTCTGGACCTCTCTGCCCCCAGCTCCTGAGTCAGCGGGCACCGAGGAGCTGCCTGAGGATGGGGAGCCTGACGCAGCAGAGCTCCGCCGCCGTCGCCTGCAAAAGTTGGAGTCCCCTGTTGCCCACTGACACTGCCCCAGTCCTGGCCCCTGCCCCCACTCTTGAGCAGTCATCGCTGGAACACGTCCTGCCACCAAGTGCCAGCTCCCTCTCTATCTGCACCAGGGAGTAGTAACCCCCAGCTCGGAGACAGAGGAGGTGGCATCTGACCGAGCAGAAAGAGGCCTGAGGCCCCAGTTGACTCCAGCCCTTACAGTCCCGGGCAGCCATGGGGATCTTGGGTCAGTTCCAGCCTTCCTCTCCAACCCTTGAGCCCTGTGTTCTGCTGGGGCCACGAAGGCAGAAGGTGCAGTGTCTGAGAAGCCCTCTGACCCCCCTCCCCGCAACCCCTTTCTGGGAGAAGGGGAGCCCCTCCGAGCCCCCCTTGTGTGTGGAGTCACGCTGCAGTGCCGAACAGTATTAGCTCCCGATCCCAAGTGTGGACTCAAGGGGCTGGAGGTAGGCCAGGAACTTGCTCCCGGGCCCACCCACCAAGACTGGTACTGATGTCCTTTTCTTACCCGAACTCCCCAGGAGCCCTTTGTGGTGGTAGCTGTGCCCCCTTGTGCCCTGTGGCATTTCCATGTCTTACCGGCAACCACACAACTCAGGGGAAGGAATGTCTGGGGTGGAGGAGCAGCCGGCAGCACTGAAGGGCCCTGCTCTGCCCCTCCCCCCCAGGCCCTTTTCTCCCTGCAGTTTGTCCAAGGTGAGACTGTCCCTGGTCTGTGCAGCCTCACTCTAGGCTGAGGGCTCTTGTGGCTGCTTCTGAACCACTGCAAGCCCCAGAACCTACAGAAGGCAACTTCTTAACTTACAGAATTTTTCTTGAGTTTAGAAGAATTGGAATTACTTCCTTGCTTCTGTCTTTTGGCTTAAATTTTGTCTTTGAATTTGAATGCTTGACCCCGGGAAAGGGGAGCAGGAGTGCCAAGCTCCCTGTCTTTCCAGTTTAGAAAAGGCTCTGGGCCAGGTGGGGACGACAGGAGCCAAGGCGTTGCCTGCCCCTGTCTTTTGCCCCTCAGTGTTGTATTACAGGAGTTGCTGGAGACAGTTTCAGATGATTATTTAATTTGTAAATATTGTACAAATTTTAATAGCTTAAATTGTATATACAGCCAAATAAAAACTTGCATTAATGACTGGTGGAACTGGTGTGATAGGATCAGTGTGCCATGCTCCTTTTTCTTAACTCAGGCCGTAGACTCGAGAGTGGTGTGGAATCTCCAGGAGTGAGGGTTTATTTACACAAGCCAGCACTGTTCTTAGGCACAATGTTGAATCTTAAGGTATTAGGAAGATACACCCATTTTACATATGAAGAAACTGAACCCCAGAAAGGTTAAGTACCCTGCCTTAGGTCAGAGCAAGTAGGGGAGCCAGGCTCTGAACCCTGTCTTAAGCCAGCTTGCTGCTGAGGTGGGGTGGGAACTCAGGCCTTTGGCCCTTGTGACTCCCAAGGATGGGGCAAGTGTGAAGGTTCCTTGGCTGGGGTGGGATGGGATGGCAGGGACAAAAGGTCAGCATCTTCCTGCCTGCAACCCCCCTGTCCAGCCTTGATACTAGGTCAGCAACCCGGGAAGGATGGCCCTGTGCTGGGCTGCTAGGAGCTCTCAAGGAGCCCCTTGTGGGCAGACCATCTAAAGCTAATCACTTAATTTGCTGGAACTGGAAACCCAGTCAGACCCAACTTAATATGGAATGGAACAGAGGTAACTGGCCATTTTGCCTCTCCATGGGTAAAAGGAATGAGCCGAGGGGCTGACGTGCACTACGCTTGCGGCTGAAGACCTCCAGGACACACGTCTGAGTCATGTTGTGCTCTCTGTAGCCTCTACCAAGTCAGGTCTGACCTAGAGCAAGGGCTCAGGGATTTTTTTGCGCAGTGAGGGTCTGCGGGCCAAGGAAGGACGGACCGATGCCCAGTGGGTCTGCCCTGTGCTACCCTCCTGTAAACTGGGCTGGGCTACTGCTTCCAACAGAGGGGCAGTCAACAACCTCTACAGCTTCAAAAGCTGAGTCCAAGGAGCTCCAATGAAGGGAAAGCAGGAACATGCCAAAGTAGGGGGGCAGAGGAATTAATGCTCCCCCCTAGCTTGGCTGTTCCTGGTGGGTCTCCAATATTAGACTAGACAGCCCTCCCCCAGTGCTGGCACCTATACAGAGTCCCATTTCCTCCTTTATGCAAACAAGGCCTGCTGCAAGGCCCTCAGCCCTGGTCTCTGTAGCCCTTTCCCCTAGCTGCCTCAACAGCCACTCCCCTCCTCCGGAGATCCCCGGCACTGCACTTGCAAGGGGACGCTGGTCGTGCAGGCTGCTCAGCTGAGCTTCAGAAGCCCTTCTCCAGAAGCCAGGCTTTGAGCTGCTGATCAAAGTAGCCTTTGACCCGAAGGGTACCTGTCACCTCATTGACCTGGGTGATAGGTGTCTTCCCCAGCAGCGGGCTCAGAAAATCTTCCACATCCTTCTGCAGGGCCTGGGGGAAGATGATGAATCAGGCCTGGTCAGACTTTTCCCTCTAGAGGGTTCCCATCCCTTCAGCCCTGAAAGGTCAGAATTGGACCCTCACCCACCCACCCACTTACCCAAATGTCCCCCTCCACCTTCCGGATCACAGTCATCTGACGGTTTCCATGCGTGATGTCCTTGTAGACTGGGATGTTGTGCATACGAGAGCGTCGCACAAAGTAGGGCAGGTTGGGTGGGGGGTCTATGACAGAGAGGGACAGTGATAAGTCAAATGTTCCCAGACTTCATCTCACCTCAGCCAAGGCCTTTCTCCTCAGAGTGTGCAGGGGGTCAGTGAACCTAACGGCAAAGCCACCTCCAGACTTCAGATCAGGAGACCTGCTCTTTCCCTAAGTTCAGAGCCAGGACCAGCTTGTTCACCCTGGTACCTCAAGGCCCAGCACAGGCCTGACACCAGAAGGTGCTCAAGAAGAAATGAGGTCAGGGCTATGCTTCCCGGGATCTTTGAGTCCCCCTCTGGAGCCAATCCTTGCCCTTCTCCACTGGGTAGGGGAGGCTAAAATCAATCTCTGGCACAAAGGGATGGGGGTTTATAAGAAGTGAACACCTACCACAGGCTGGGCTCTGCATGACATGCTTTATGTGCTGAGCAGATGATCTCTATTTTGCTGAAACTGAGGTTGGGAGAAGCTAAGTGACTAACTCAACCATACTGGCAATGGACAGCAAAGCCAAATTTGGACCCAGAACTGCCCACCTCCCAAGCTGTGTTCTCAATATGGCCGGAGGTGGAGGTAGGGGTCCAAATTATTGGGTCTTCTCTCTGTGCTTCACTTTTCCCACATGGGAAGACCTCACCCCAGTAGTGTGGATGGATGGGTACTAGCAAATCAGGTCTCCGATCCTGGGCCCTTTGTTGAATGTAAGACAGATGCTAGCTCTGAGAAATCTCAACACAAGTCCTGAACCCTCTGGGGAGTACAGAGCCTCAGCCAGGGCAGATAGACCTCTAGGGAGCAGGATGTTACCCTGCAGCTTTCAAGCCATCCCCATCACCCAGCTCACCTCTGGGGGGCTGCCAGCCACTAGGAGTGGGATAATGTTCATGCTTTGGGGGCTTTGGGATGCTGGTCGGCGGTAACAGGCGCTCCACAAAACGGTATTCATCCACAGACTCCACGAAGCTGGGGTAATCAGGAGGCCCCTGGGTCTGGCTCCGAGGGGCGAAAAAAAAAAAATCTCTCCATCAGCACACCCATCCCCCACGGCCCACCCGCCACCCCAGAATAGGGAGAACTTCAGTTAAGTAGAAAAAGGAAACATGACAAGCAAAGAGAATAGTATAAACATAAAAGGCTGGAGGTAGGAAAGCACCAGACTTCAGTTTGCCGGGGTGCAGGGTACAAGTGGGACTGAAAAAGAAATTCAGGAACTCGGAAGGGCCTGCTTCTCTTAGGATTTTTGTGGGACTCAAGTGAGAAGTGTGTGTATACATCCGAAAAGCTGAGTAACTGTGACCAATACGGCATTTTTCAGTATTTTAAAGTTTCCTGTGAAGATTCTACTGAAATATTCTAGTTCTGGGTTAGGCTCTTTCAGCAATCATGATAATTTCCCACTCACACTCATTCGAAGTGACCCTCCCTCACCTGGAATGTTTCGGCCTCATATGGACACCACCAGGCACTAAGTGCTTACACGTATTGTTTTCACTTAATTCGTTTAATTCGACAAGTTAGGTATTTTATTACCCCACTGTGTACAACCAAGAAAGATTAAGACATTAGCAAACAATCTATCTAAGGTCACATTCCGGAGTCTGTCCTCCCATACTTCTCCCAACAGATACCCTGGACTCCTGATAGGCCCCAGGGTTACAAAGAGGATGAGAAGATGAAGTGGCCTATATATCGTGAGTCCTAGGTTCTCAGAAGTGTCACCAACGATCTGAGGCCAATTCCCACACTCTGGTACGGTTTCCCCTTCAAAAAACTAGGCCGCGAGAGTCTATGTGCAGCACCTCCCAGTTCTAACTAACTCAAGTTGTCCTCCAATCATATTTCAAGCCCCACACTCCGAAACGCGCTCCAGGCCCTGCCACCTTCCCTGTCAATCTTTTATCTGAGCTCAAGAAAAGTGCCCCCTAGGTAGGGACGCGGTTTTTAGACTACAAGAAATACAGTGAGCCTCCACCCAGCCCTCTGCCCCCAGCTTCAGGCTCAGCGCTCTCACCAGTCGTCGCAGTCCGCAGCACGGCGGGACACCGGTTCTCCAGCCCCGCTGCACAGCCCGAAACATGGTAGCTGCCATCTTGAACTCCCCCGTACACTCGCTTTCTGCGCGCGCAACCAGCCTGGTCCCGCCCCTTCCGGCTCGCCCTGCCCCCGGGACCGAGAGAACGCCTGCGCAAAGCACAAAGAGGCGGAGCCAGGAGGCCTAGGGCGGTACTAAAGTCAGAGGCCTTGGCGGTCGCTCAGCAGTGACGTGGCACGCAGCAGGCGGCGAGGTCGTGCGCGCCCTCGCTCCTTCCTCTTTCTCGACTCCATTTTCGCGGTAGCGGCAACGGTTTCCGCGGTTCAGGTAAGGTTTGTGCCACGGATGGATCCGAAGGGCTCGCAGGTTGGCCGGGAGGTTAGAGGACGCGGGAAAAGCAGGGGAAGAAGGGCTGTTCTGCCGGGCCAGTCCCCGTCTGACCTCCCTGGTAGGGCCGGCTTTACCCACGAGAGACCCCGAGACCAGCTACTTCTCGGCGCCGTCGTCCCCGGCCCGCCACCCATTTCCTGACCCTCCTCTCGCCCAGAGTATTTCTTCTCTTAAAAACCTCCCCTTTTTTTTTCAGTCGCCAACATGCAGCTCTTTGTCCGCGCCCAGGTGCTACACACTCTTGAGGTGACCGGCCAGGAGACGGTCGCCCAGATCAAGGTAAGGCTCTTTGGTGCTCCTTGGGGTCTTGTGTTTTTCATCTTCGCCCGCCGCGGGAACGCTGAGTTTCGTTTTTCCCTGTAGGCTCATGTAGCCTCGTTGGAGGGCATCGCTCCAGAAGATCAAGTCCTGCTCATGGCAGGCACGCCCCTAGAGGATGAGGCTACCCTGGGCCAGTGTGGGGTGGAGGCTCTGAGCACTCTGGAAGTAGCCGGCCGCATGCTTGGAGGTGAGTTGGGGAGGTCTGTGTTTTGAACTGCTTTGTAAGCTCATGGGTGTTGGGTGTGTGCTCAGTCCCAGGTGGTTCTTCCTGTTTACCTCTCTGAAAACGAACTTTTGAGAGGTCCATGGGAGACTGAGCCAGAGTGTCGTTCTATTTGTCACTTACTAGATAAGATCCTTGTCCGTGTCCCAATTTACTTACTAAAATCAGGAGGACGGACCAGATCTCCAAAGTGCTCTTTGGGTCTTAAGGTCAGTAGCTGGAAAATTCTGAAGTGACACCCCGGAATGTACCAGACTAGACATTCTTAGAATTCAAATCTCTGTGACTTTGTTTTCATTCCCTGTTGGGTCCATCTTGTCTTTAAACTTGAGTTGAGGGAGAAAGGGTTCTGCTGGATGGGGCCTTCTTGTTCTAACTGCTTGCTGTCCTCCTTTCCTATCACAGGTAAAGTCCATGGTTCCCTGGCCCGAGCCGGGAAAGTAAGAGGTCAGACACCAAAGGTAAGTGAGAGTATTAGCGGTGTTGTTTGGACTTTGTTTTCTTCTGGCACAGCTAAGCCAAAACCCTTGGCTCTTGCCCTGTTTGCTTTCTCCCTTCCTGGCGATGAACCTGAGGGAAGGCATGGAGGAGGCAACCCAGGTTTCATCATCCCTCCTTTTTCCAGGTGGCCAAACAAGAGAAAAAGAAGAAGAAGACGGGCCGGGCCAAGAGGCGTATGCAGTACAACCGGCGCTTTGTCAATGTTGTGCCTACCTTTGGCAAGAAGAAGGGCCCCAATGCCAACTCTTAAGTCCGTTGTCATCTTGGCTTTCTCTAATAAAGTCACTTAGCCCAATCATCTCATTGTTTCATCTTCATGTGCAGAGCGTCAGGGAGAGATGTGGCTTCTAAGGCTGGTGGTATGAAGAACAGTGAGGCCTCATTTTGGTTTTCTTGGCAGTGTCGAGTCAGCAGCTTGGCAGGGATGTGTGGGTGGAGGTGAAGGAGTGGTAAACTATCAGAAAAAAAAAGCTTCCTGTGAAAATTGGTAATTGGTAACCATAAATGCCAGCCCTTCAGATGGAGAGTTGAGGAAAATTCCAATCCCAATGCCAAATAACTTGATAGTTAACTTCCAAATATTTTCTTCTTTTTGTTCTTTTTCTTTTAAACAGAAGATAGCAGGAACCATCGTGGTGGGGGAGGTTTTATAGTGGCAGCAATGAAGAGGAGATATTGATTGAGTAGAAGGTGTATCAGGGAACACCAGTCTAGCATTTCCCTGCATCTGGAACCAGCTGTGGCTTTAGTAGAATCCAGACCAGGAGTCTGGTCTGCCCCAGCTTCAGAAAGTATTGCCTGATTACATTAGTACTGCAGTGATTTTGTTTGTTCTGATTACCTGATGGGACTTGCTAACCTAATCACAGGTGGCGTGGCTCAGTTGATTGTTTCAGTGTTCCCAGAATTGGAGTTCTCGGGCTGATTCAAGTTTCCTCCTAGCAGCACGTGCATACCCGTTCATTCATTCTGCTAAGCCTTTTGAGCCTGCTGGTTCTTGGAATACAGCATACTATGGGGTAAAGACCTTGGGCTCTAGACTTGGACTGCCTTGAGTTTGGATCCTTGTTCCATTTATTCACTGGCTGGCTGACTTTTTTGGGGCTGTGCCACACAGCATGTGAAATCTTAGTTCCCCAACTAGGGATCGACCCGGGGCCCCAGCAGTGAAAGCGCCGAGTCCTAACTCCTGGACCACCAGGGAAGTCCATTGCCATCATCTCTTGAGAGTTGCTTTGAGGATTTTACGGAAAGTGCTTAGATCAGCACCTGCCCTCTAGAAAGTGCACAGATATATTGGCTATTTTTGAGTTCGACAGTGAGCTTCTTAGAGAGACATTGGCCCCCATCCCTTTTAGGAGTTTAGAGTCTTGTGAGGAAAGCAAGGAAATTATAGTTACAAGTGTTAATGGCCTCAGAAAGTAAGCAGGGTGCTGTAATAAAAGGGAGTGTGACAGGTGGACAGATAACTATCCTAGGGGAGGTCACTGACTATGGGATGTGTGAGACCTGAAACAGGAGCTGATCAAGTGGTGAGATGGTGAGAGTTCCAGCCAAGAGACCTGTGTGCAAAGGTGTGTGGCAGATCCTGCAGGGTCTTGTCAGATGTGGAGAGGAGTTTGGTTTGAGTCCAAGTGCAGGTCAGGGTTTTAAGCAAGGGCCTGATGTGTTCTAACTGGTGATCTAGTATTTTCTCTGGCTGACTTTTCTGAAGGGCTGGCAAGAAAAAAGGAAACCAGTTAAGCTGGTGTCATCCAGTTGAGCAAGTAGCTTAGACCACCAGTGGTGAAGGAGATGCAAAAATGAGCAAGACTCTTCAGATCCATCCAGATCTTGGTAGGGAAACAGATGATCCAAACTGAGATAGAGACAAGGTATTTCGAAGGCAGAACTGACTAGAGGTGGGGCTGGGTATGAGTGAGGTGAGGGACCAAAGAACCAGAGCTTACTTTTAGGGGTGCCATGGATCGAGGCTTTACAGTGCTTGGCACAGTTTGTGAGTCGTCACTCGTACTCTACCACAAACTGTAAGTTCCATTAGGGCAGGAACCTCATCTCATTTTGCTCTTCAGTGTGTTTTCGCCGCCTAGTGTGAAGTTTGCACTTCAAAGTTGGATAAGGAAGTCAAGCAGGAGCTCAAATATTTGTTAATGCTCCTTTCTTCTCAAGAGGGGAAATGCCCCCAACACACCCAGTCTAGGCTAGGTACCCCACCTTGGCCGCCTTCCACTCTCCCCTTTGTCTGTGTCCCCTAGTAGAATGGCTGCCCCTTCAGCGTAGGGACGCCTCATCTCCCAAGGGCTTGACACAATTAGTGGCCCAGAGTAGATTGTTAGCAAAGATTGGGTTTTGCCGCAGCGCTTTATAGTGCTAAAAAGGCAACCACTAGGGGGCGAGCTGATACCGGCGAGGCGTCCACCGGACGCACTTTCCCTACGCTCCCACCGCGCAGGGCCGGGCTCCGCCGAAGCGCGGGACTGAGCTCGTACCTCCCCACCGGTTCCGGCGCATGCCCAAGGGCGGCTCAAGAGAGGGGTGGGGCTTGGCTTCCGAGTGTGGGCGGAAAGTGACGAGAGTCCTCGAAGAGCTTTGACTAAGCGCTCGGTCGGCCCCGCAAAGAGGCGGAAGTAACCGAGAAGCGCCGGAAGATTCCGATCTGCTGCCCTGGAGCGTTGCGGATGGTGTGCGGCGCCAGTTGCCATGGAGCCGGCCGGGCCTTGTGGTTTCTGCCCCGCCGGGGAGGCCCAGCCAGCGCGCTACACCTGCCCTCGCTGTAACGTGCCCTACTGCTCGCTGCGGTGCTACCGGGCGCATGGCACCTGCGCCGAAAACTTCTACCGTGACCAGGTGCTGGGAGAGCTGCGCGGTCGCAGCGCCTCTCCCAGCCGTCTGGCCAGCGCCCTACACCGGCTGCGTCAGCAACGTGAGACCGAGGAGGACGAGCCCGAGGACGCAGGCCTCAGTTCTGGTCCGGCGCCCGGCGGCCTCTCAGAACTCTGGGAGCGGCTGGCCCCGGCCGAGAAGGCGGCCTTCGAGCGGCTGCTGAGCCGAGGCGAGGCCGGGCGGCTGCTGCCCCCGTGGCGGCCTTGGTGGTGGTGTCGCGGCGTCGGGCCGCGGCTTCTGGAGGAGCTGGGTGATGCCCCGGGCTGTGACGCCGAGGAGCTGGAGCCGTCCCCTGCGAGGACGCCACCGGAACCCGAGAAGGATGAGCCTGGGGCTGCCGAGCCAGTTCTCGGAGACGTCCCCGGGGCCTGCCCTCCCGCCGTGCCCACCCGGATCCCCACGCTGGCCAGCCTGAGCAGGGGCCGGGCGTCACCGCTCGTGCGCTTCCAGCTGCCCAACGTGCTGTTCGCCTACGCACACACTCTTGCCCTGTATCACGGCGGCGACGAGGCACTGCTCTCTGACTTCTGCGCCACGCTGCTCAGCGTTTCTGGAGTCCTGGGCGCACAGCAAGTCTTCGCCTCTACCGAGGAGGCCCTGCAGGCCGCAGCCCACGTGCTGGAAGCAGGCGAGCATCCCCCCGGACCCCTGGGCACACGGGGTGCCATGCGCGAGGCCGCCCGCATCCTGCTGGGTGAGGGCCTGGCCAACCAGAAAGGCTACACATTGGCAGCACTGGCGGACCTGGCACAGACCCTGGGCCGGGCCCGGAAACAAGCTGTGGCCCCTGAGGAACGAGATCGCCTCTATCGGGCCCGAAAGAAGTGCCAGTTCCTGCTGTCTTGGACCAACGAAAATGAGGAGGCCCTCACACCCCTGGCTTTAGACTGCGCCAGGGCCCACCGAGCCCACACTGTGGCAGCCGTGGAGGTGGCAGCCCTCACTGGGGAGCTGGAGCAGCTTTGGGGAGGCCCCCTGCCACCTGCCCGTAGGACTCTCATTGAGGAGCTCCTTGGCTGAACTGGACACTCTTTGTCATTAATAAAGCTGTGACTGATCTGCCCTGTCGCCAGTGCCCATTTCTGAGGGACAGCTGTTGTGCCACCCACCCCCAGACGCTTAGGCCCACAGACCACCTGTCAGCTTCTCCCTGGATCGGGGCTGATCCAGCCAGTTTTTAAACAACGTGGCCGTAGAAAGGGAGAGAAGCAGCACCAAGCGTTCCAGATGTTTATCCAAGGAGGAAGAGCAGCCCCCCCACTCCATTTTGGCTTCGTTTTCCCCTTTTGCTCCAACCACCTAACAGGCTGTTCATCCCTGCCTGTCGGAGCTCCGAGCAGGGTAGGGTTGTAGGCCCTTGAGTGCCAGGTGAGTCCAGGCTCCTGGTGCTGGGTGTGCTGGCAGCTGGGTGGGCACGTGGCCCGACCTGGGACACGTGGAGCTGCTTCAGTAGATGTAGGGCACGATTCGGTAGGGCACACGCCGGCAGTATGCGTGCCAGGCCAGCCCGTACTTCTGCAGACATTGCTGCTCATCCCGGGCCTCACGGTGTACCAACAGCGCAGTGAAGTAAAGGAGGTAGAAGTAGGGCAACAGGTGGGACACCCCTGTGGGAAAAGGGTTCTCTCTGACCACTCAGCCAGCCCCCCAGTTCACAAAGGTTTCTACAGCTAATGGCTCACGGGGCCATCAGGGCTCCATGGTGAAAGGTCCAAGGTCTGCAGGGAGTGCTGGCATGCCAGGCTGTCACAGAGGTCTGGCCCAGCCATACCCTGAGTCCATCCCCAGCTCCCTGACTACTCCCTCCACTGGGGTGGAACCCTGTTCATTCCACACCCAGACTGGGCATCCTGTGCTGACCACTCCACCTCTGCCCCTCACACACTTAACGGCCCCTGGTGTGTGCCAACCCAAACCACTCACCGCAGGGCAAGGACCAGGCCAGAGCCATGATGAGGTCTCCAAGGTAGTTGGGATGGCGGACCATACCCCACCACCCAGACACCAGCAGCCGTCGTCCTGTGGCTGTAGAGATGGTCTCAAGGTCTGGGGAAAGACACATAGTGGGATGGGGGCCCCCTGGAAGTCCAGCTGCCCGACCTCACTTCATGGCACCCCAGAAACCCAGCTCACCAGCCACTCTGGGATCAGAAGGATTCTTCCGGAAGGTGTTTTTCTGAGAATTGGCTCCACGGAAGATGTAGTAACCAACAGCTGGGAGAAAGCGTGAGCAGGCAGTCAGGGGCCTTCTCTGACCCTGATCAACTAGCCACAACCTAGACTCAGTCTGTCAGGAGACCCAGGACCCAGCCCTTGGCTTTAAAGAAGGGTGTGAGGCTTAGCACCTACCTAGTGGGTGCTGAATAAATAGTGAATGAATGAAAGGGGGAGGGAGAATGCTGCCCCTTCCTGACTGACCATTGATGAGGCAGATGACCGAGGCCAGGGGCAACCCCAGGGGCTCTGGGTGGTACAGCAGGAACTGGGCCTGCAGGCTGTAGGTGAAGGGTACCCAGGCGAGGTCCCCAAAGGCCAGCATGAAGCCAAACCCGTCATGTATGATGTCCATGGTGGTGAGGACCGCCTCCTGCAGGGACAGGATGCAGACACACTGGCGTAGTCCCCACGAGGTCCTCAGGCACCCTCTCCTCCCTAGCCCAGTCCTGCCTCACCTCGTGCCAAAGGGCATCACCCACATACAGTAGCTGGAAGCCATTGACCAGCCACATGGCCAGCGAGGGACTCCCCCGAAGTTCTGCTTCCTGCATCAGCAAGGCCAGGTTGATGAGGACCTGGGGGTTACACAGAGGGTGAGACAGGGCAGTCTGTTCCCAGTTCATCTCCACAGAGGTGGCAGCGCCTGGAAAGGCAGTGGCCAGCCTGTCCCCTTCTCTCAGCTGTCCGTCACTAACTCTCCAGGCCTTTGCTGAGTGGCTCCGGCCCCTGTACCCAGGGGCAGAGAGACTGCACTGGACCACCTCCTGACCTGTTTTCTCTTGCCGTGTCCTGTAGTGTTCCCTTTGGGAGAGCACTGTAGGGGCGACTGCATACTTCAGGCTTGAGAGTTAAAACAGACCTGGTTTTGAATCTCGGCTCTGCCACCAGGGCAAGCTGCTTACCCTCTCTAAAGCCTATTTTCCCCACCTCCATGTAGAAAAGGGAGATAGTCATGGACCATTATGTGTGTGAAGCACTACGCGCCTAGTAAGTACTCGATAATGATTAGGTGGCAACCAGCCTATACTGAGCACCCCCATTCTGGTAGCACTGGGCTTGAGGCTGTCAATCAGGTTACCACCTCTAATCTCACAATAATCTTGGGAGGAAGCTCTTACTTTATCCCATTTCACACATGAGGAAACAGCCTTGAAGACTAGATCTGTGATGGGTGCCCAGCACTCCTCCCGTCTCTGGATGAGATAGTTTCCAGGGTGACAGGGACCTTGCCCAAGAAACCCTTCAGGAAATCTTGACCACAGTCCAGTATGGGTGATTATAAACAAAAAAACCACAGTTGGCCTGTTTTCAAGGCTACCAGTGACAGGTTGCTAAACCCAGTGACCAGTTTGAAGTTCTGTACCGCTTTGACCAGCAAGCAGCACAGGATCACTCTCTTCTCCTTTTGCACTTGACCGCTTTATTTAAATTTGCACTTGCTCTCCTAACTCCCTCGCTGCTTGTTCTCCATATAGCATTTAGCATCCCCTGACATGCGATACATATTTTACTTATTTTTTGTCTGTCTTTCCCACTAGAATGTAGGCTTCATGAAGACAGAGATTTTTTTTCTTTCTTTCCTGGAACTTCTCTTTCTTTTGTCTCCCAGTACCTAGAGCAGTGCTTGGGCACACGGTGGACTCAACGGATATTTGTGGAATGAATGATTAATGATTTATGTCAGCACAATATTGGCCCTGCCCTGCCCAGGCACTGCTCACCCATCCCACCCCTCCTCCTGGCTGCAGGCCCACTTAGCCATGCCCAGCATACCCAGCCGATGAGGCCAGGCCGCAGTTCGCAGAAATATTTGAAGTCAAAGGAGCAGATGCGCGGGTTGAGCTCCCGTCCCAGGAAAAAGTCGTAAATGGGATTGCCTGGAGAATAATGGAGGGTGAGGTGCAAGCAAGCACCCCCATCTGCCTCCATCCACACCCTACTGGGACTCCTCTCACCTGAGGTCCCCCCGGGTGCCAGGGCAGAGGCAGGGGCTACCAGAGCCTTCAGATAGAGAAGGAGGCTGAAGATGAAGGCGGTGAGGGTGGCCGCAAAGGCCAAGGGCAGGAGCATTTCCGGGAGCGCGCTCAGGGGCAGCCCGGCTGACACCCCCAGGCCCATCAACAAGGCTGTCAGAACCAGGGCCTGGAAGCCTGAACCACAGCACACAGTGAGACCTGGGGATTGCGCCCCTCCCCCTCCGCCCCACCCCCAAATACACACACACACACACACACACACACACACACACACACACACACACACACACACATCCTAAAGCCCAGGGAGGTCGCAGACCTTGTCCCGAGCCATTAGTCAGACACTTTAGCTTTCGGAGGGTCACCCCAGCCACTTCTCTGGTGCATAGAGTGGTAGCAATGCTGGAAGTGGAGGGAGGAGGGGTGTGGAGGGAGCCAGTGGAACCCCCTACGTCTGTCCTGGGCGTAAAAGAGGCACAAAATTGAAATTGGGGTCGCGGGCTCATCTCCACAGACCTCCCCACCGGGCCTGGGGCTCCACCCCCATCCCCGCAACTCCGCGCAAGGACCCAGCCCCCAAGCACCGTTAATGGGGTAGCGCAGTCGACTCTTGTCCTTCAGTTCCTGCCCCTCGGCCACCTGTGGGCACAAAAGGGCGCTAAGGGTTGAGGGTGTCTTTCTTCTCGCTGAGCCCCCTCTCTCCGCCCGCCTCCCCCGCGCGTCCGCGAGCCGAGCCCGCACCTTGCGCGCCGGCAAGAGGTAGAGCGCCGCCTGCAGGCCGAGCCAGGTGAGACACAGCAACAGCGCCCACGGGCTCCACAGCTCCTCGAGTTCCGGCAGGTAAGGGGGTGGGCCCAGGAGGCGCGCCGGGCCCGAGCGGGCTACCAGTAGGAGGTGGAACATGGTGGCGGGCAGCAGCAGCATCAGTGCCGCAGCGCCTGGGGAAGGGGGCAGTCGCGTCGGGGGTCCGTTCTCCAACTCTCCCGGACCCCCACAGGCGCCCTGTCATACCCAGGGCCCCCTCAGCATTCCCATCGCCGTCTTCCACATCCCGTTCTCAGCCCTCGGCCCCCTTCTCTGACTTCTGTCTTGGTCCCCTCGAGGATCCTGCTCCTGTTCCACCGAGTCCGCCCGGTCCTCCATGCCACAAAGGCCCTGCTCTGCAGCCGCCAGAACTGGTTCCTCCTCAGCCCCCTCTCCTGACACTTCCCCGCAAACTCCTAGATCCTCTGACTCCCGATACCCCTCACAGCCTTTCATCCTCAGATCCTGCCCCCACCCCCGCTCATAGCTCAAGCCTCCAGTTCTCCCTCGCATAGCTCTGGCCCCGAGTACCCCCTCTCTCTGCCCCATTACCCAGGGGTCCTCCGAATTCCAGCTCGACCCGGGAGCCCTGAGGGGCCATGGTCTCCTCCGCTCCGCCGGGGGGTGGGGGCTCTCAAAAGTCCGTCAAGGAAACATAGCCCACCCCATCCCCCAGGAGATGGGCTCGGTGACGCGGAGGACCCAGCCCAGCTGGGCTTGCACCTGTCTCTGCACCGAGCATAGACAGCGACCGCTTTTGTCCCGAGGTCTTTAAATGGACCCGCCCCCGACCCATCCTGGGCCCAGCAGGTCAGCCAATCATCTCTCAGGGGCGAGACCAACAGGACCGCCTCCAAAGCCGCCTCTGTAGTCTCAGGCTCACAGCTCCACCTCCCTCCGCCCCCCCCAAGCCCCGCCCAGGCAGGCGACAGGGAGCAGGAGACAAGAAGTCTTTATTAGGCGGGCCCCAAGGGGAAGGACTACCAGGGCGGGCCACCAGGTCGGGACACAAGGGGATGAACGGACTGGGGTGACCGGGCCTAGCCGCGCTCACAGATGACCTCGACGACACTGGGTTCCATGGGCACTGGGTCAGGGCAGCGCAGGGCAGCTGAGGCTACCACTTCATCCAGCAGCAGGTGCACAAGCTCCTCATCAGCCACAAAGCGCCACAGGTAGAGCTGCAGGAAGTGGCAGTCCACCTGCACCTGCTGCAGCCCAAAGCGCCCGAAGGTGCGCAGTCGCACACACTCCAGCAGTGTCTTCAGGCTGATTTTGATGATGCCGGTCAGCACGGACACCTGCAGGGAGGGACACAGGGATGCGGAGCCACTGCAGCAGGTGTCGGGGAGGGTACTGGATCCCCGAGGGAGGACACCCATGTTCCGTGCAGGGGCCAAAGAGACAGCAAAATGCCAGTAGCTGCGATGGGCTGGAAAGTCCCAGGACCCAGGTAAGAGGGAGGGACCATACAAGGTTGGCCCCATCATCTGGAGGGGAGCAGACAGGGAGGGCCCAGCAACCTGAGGCAGAGATGGGGGTCAGCATCGACATTGGGAGGGGAAAAGCTTACTAAGTTGGAGGGAGAGTATCAGGTCCCGGAGCACAGGCTGGGTTGGGGCAGGGCCCATGGTGTGACTAGGAATCCCTGGGGAGGACCCAGGGCTATGGTGGGGATAAGGACAAGGGCCAGGAGGTATACTAGATTATCACCCAGACGCAGGCTGAGGGCACACCAAGGTCAGGGCAGAGGGCTATGAGATGGTGATGGTGGGGCTCTGGATGACCACTCACTCCTAGAAACATCCCTCAGAAACAGAGACTGGCGGGGGGGGGGGCGGTCAGAGTCCTAGGGCTCCCGGGGCCAATGCGGGGCTGCTTCAGCCAACCTTCCCAAGGGGCCCTGGGAAGGCAGGGTCACTGTGGACTTCGGACCTTATTGAACTCCACAGGACTGAACACATCAATACGCTCAGAGAACAGCTTCTGGATGTTGCTCAAGAGGTTGGTGTCCATTGGGGCACTGAATGGGAGGAGACAAGCAATCAGAGCCCACCCCTTCACCCCGGTCCTTCTTTTTCCATCCTCCCTGCGCCTACCCTGACCAGCCAGACCTGGGTGTGTAGCTGGGTGCATAACGGCCCTGCTGCCGAGAGCTGCTGTAAACGGAGAAGGTCCTCTTGCTAGAGTCGCTGCTCTGGGCCTTGCGAACACCCTCCTCGTACAGGAGCCCCACCTGGTGGTGGAAGGAGGAACTGCAAGGAGGCCAGGGCACGGGCAACATCCAGCCCACCAGGTGCCTTGGGCAAGGGCCAAGGATGCTCTAAGTTACACACTCATTTGTTATAAGAATCACAACCGTTATAAAAACCACAGGGTAGTTAGGGCCTGTACCTAGTTGGTACCCAGTCACTATTTACAGAACCAGTGGAGTGGGGCAAAAGTGGAACACAGGAGTTGGTACTGAGGCCGAATCTTCAGGGCCAACCCTGACCTGACTTCCTAGGTGACTCTGGGCCTCAGCTTCCTCCTCCTAGGTGAAATGGGGGTGATGATGCCACCATGGCTGAGGAGGAAAGCCGTAGAGGCAAGCACTGCCCGGCCCCTCCTGTCATGATCCTCAGAGGGCTGTTCCCCCAGCACCCCCAGCCCACATCAGAGTTCCCCTGGCCAGCCCAGGGCAGCACCTGCACGTCGATAGCTGTCGTGTCCTCCACCACCCGCTTCATGACAGCACGCACGTTCCGAGGCTCCAGGGTACTGAGCCAGTCCCGTGTCTCCACACTCTTGCGCAGCATCTGCGATATGACCAGGCCCTGCACCTTCACATAGTGGGTCAGCAGCCGCCGTGCCGTCTCCCTGGCCTCCGCACACAGCGTGCTCACGGGTGTCACTGGAGACTGGTCCTGAGCCAGGGATGCAGAGGACAGACAGGCAGTGGGTACTGGGGGCAGCTCTGCAGCCCCTGCCCACCAGGAGCTGGGCACAGGCCGGGCAAGGGGCAGGCTGGGTTGGGCACAGGCAGCCCTGACCATGAGGGCACTGCCCAGCCTCCTGTGTTCCTAGCATCACCACCCCCCACCCTGCTATGAGCCAGCAGTTCACCTGCACCAGAAACTGTTCGTCGGTGAGGGTGAGGATATAGGAGATGGTGGCGGTCTCGTAGTCCAGGCAGAGGCGGGACAGCAGCAGGAGCAGGGCAGGCGGCGTGGCGCCCCCCTTCTCCCCGGGGCTATCACAGAAGTTCTGAGCCGTCTGGCACATGGAGCGGATGAAGCCCACGATGAGGCTCTCACGGACACCCTGGCTGCAGAACTCGCCCTGTGAGGAGGAGTGCCCCATATACACAGCAGGTCCAACCTTCCAGGCAGAGGCTGCTAGTGACCTTCTACTGGGACTCGAAGTACCCTGGCCTCTCTCCAAGGGACAGTTTCACCCCACATTCCAGAACCCCAGAGCAGCTCCCCTGATGTGGGAAGGGAGTGCAGGGGGGCAAAGCCAGCACTGGGGACCCTGCTTGCAGATGCCCTCAGAGCCTGCCCCACCTCTCCAGGCTGTGCCAGCCTTCCTCAAGGCAGCCTGAAACCACATCCAGACTGCCTGGGGCAAGGACTGTGTGCCCTGGTAGCTGCCAACCTGCATGCAAGATAAACGAAAGAATGCCCTGAAAAGGAAGAAAAAAAAGAAAATCTTTCCAGGGAAAGATCGTACCCGGAAGTAGGGCTTGTTGGAGAAAGACACCTCCTTGGCAGTGAAGAGATGCACAGAGGCCAGAGAGGCCTTAATGTGGCTCAGGGTGGAGCTGGCCACGTTGGCCAGCAGTTCGGCCAGGCCGGGGCCTTCCTTCCCAGCAACTCGAGGGGCGGCCAGCGCCTGCCGCACGTCCGTCAGACAGCCCAGGAAGGCCGACTGCAGGCCCTGCAGGTGCTGGCCCAGGCGCTCGCGAGCCACTCGCTCCACGATCTCTGTGGCGGCCTCTGCCAGCCCGGCAGCGGCCAGCAGGGCCCCGGGCGCCCGCAGGCGCCGGTGGAAGCGGTCCAGCGCCCGCACGAGCAGGGAGTTGTCACTGCCACCCTGCTCCTGAGCCAGCCGCCGCTCCACCAGCGCAAAGTAGCGGCTGCCCAGCTCCCGTGCAAAGGCTGCCAGCTTCTCGGCACCCGCCGGGCCCTGGGCCGCAAACAGCTCCTGGTAGGCCGCCGCCACCTGGCAGAGGCCCCCGACGAAGCCGCTGCCGCCGCGGTCAGTGAATTCTAACACGTCGGGAGCCGGAGGGGAGGGCCCCAGCTCCGCCTCCAGGCCCCTCAGCTCCTCCTCCAGCCGCCCTCGGCCGAGAGCCAGGAACTCCTCGCACAGCTCCTCCGCAGGCTCTCCCAGGGCCAGCAGCAGCTCCACGCACTCGGCTTGCTCAGGGGCGCCAGAGCCACCCTCCCTGCGGGAAGGGAGAGGGAGGTGAAGGTCAAGAAGACAAAATTCGGGGCGGGGCGGGGAGACCCAGGAGACCAGCAGGTGTGGCATGAGGGCCCAAAGCCCACACCTGAAGCGCTGCCGTAGCTGCTGGGCCAGGCGGGCCGTGATGACCTGGCAGTCGTCCTGGATGGCGCGGAATGATGGCAGGTGCTGGTACTGCTGCAGCACGGCCCGCGCGCGGCCTTGGTAGCGCACCGCCTGCCCGTAGGCGCCCAGCTCCACGCACTTGGTGAGGCGCGAGGGCAGCTCGAAGAGGAACTGCAGCTTTCGTAGCAGCGCGTGGACCCCTGGGGGACAGGGGGAGGTTGTGTTAGCCCCAACGCCCTGGGGGTGGCCCACTTTAGCACCAGCTCTGGAGCGGGCCGCACCTGCCAGCTTGGTGATGCGCTCGTGGCGGTCCTGCAGCGTGGCGCTGATGCGCGCGCTGAAGTCCGTGATCACTGCCATGTTGGTGGCCAACCGGTCCATCTCATCCTCCATCTTCCGGAAATCGTTCTTCATCTTCCGGATGGTGTCTAGGAGGACAAGGGCGCAAGAGGGGGAAAGGCGGATGACTAGGGGCGCAGGCAGAACACTCAGCTCGAGAGGTAGTCCAAATGCCCTCACACACACCCGCCCCCTTCCCAAACGCGCCTGAGCTCACTCATCGAGGGTCACATTGATGATTAGGTGCTTGAAAAGGACTGCAGTGGTGCTTGGTCACTATAAATGGGGGTGAGGTGTCATTATGTCAGTGCAGCAGACGTTTTCTGAGCACCCCGTGTGTGCCCCTAGCCCCGGTGCGGTGGGGAGATGCCCATGAAGCCGCAGTCCTTGATCTCAGAAGACGCCCAGATCCAAAGGAGGGCACAGGGCACTTGGCAGGGACCTGTCTGCTCGTTCCCAAGGGCATCCTCCATGCCCAGCACCCTGCCTGCCATGGGACAGACAGTAAATACTTGTTCAATCTTACCTCTTTCCCAGACCTCCCTAACCCTTTCACTCTGCCTTCTGGAACACGGTTGACCTTCTCTGAAAGGTTCTTTCCCTTTTGTCCTGACAGAAACCTGCCTAAGGAGGCTGTTCTTCCTTTCAACCCAGGTGCCTCAGGGCCTGGCCCCTTAACACTTGTAGATAGCTTCTAGTCCTCCTCCCTTTGGGACCCCAGCTTCTTTGAAGACCATGACATCAAACTGCACCCCTTCTTGTTGCCATCCCTACTGTCTGCTTTGCCACGCCCCTCAGTTCCGGATCACGGCCACACCTCCTTGTGGACATCAACATACACAAGGATGTGCCTTTGGACATTCTTGACTCTCCGTTTGCTGACCTCCTCAACTCCATCCATTCTTGCATCTGCCTCATCTGTGCCACACTCGCCCTGCCCTTGCTAAGAACTGCATCCTCTAAAACCTTAGCTTCAAGCCTCACCTCTGTAATTCTGATCATTCACCCTGTTGACCCCACTCTAACAATCCTGTGGCCTTTTCAGTAACTCCAGACCCAGTGGCCCTATCACTTGGTCACTGTTTGCAATACCTCTCATGGCTGCACTTCCTTCCTCACTCCTCTCAGAATCTGTGGTCCTCCACGAGCACCAGCACCCATTTGCAAGCCCCCTTGCATCTCTTGCCCCCTGGCCCCCATATCTGTCGGCAGAACCCTACCACAGGTTAAGCCCAATTACCAACCCACTTCCTAAGAATGACAGCTGAAAATGAGCCAAAAAATCATACCAACTGGCCTTCCTTTAATGTTAGGACTTCAAGTCCCAAAGCAGCACTGCATACTGGTCAGCTGTCCTTCCAAACCTTCTAGTGAGTCTGTGTTTCCATTTTCCAAAATATCATTTTGTCCTCAGTCCTCAAAACGCCAATACATGCCCCCATTTCTCAAATGGTGACCTTGATTCACACTTCACAGAAGAAAATACAAGCAAACATCAACTCCTTCCAAACCTGCAGAGTGAACAGATCCCTGAGGGAGTCTCATCCTGTCCCACGGCTGTGATGACTTGGACATTTCTGCCTCCAGTCCTGACCAAAGCCCTGCCTAACAACTTACTGAACACCCTGATGTGGATGGCAAACAGGCACCTCAAATATGATACGTCGAAAACAGAATTGTTGTTTTGAATTTTATTTATTTTTATACAGCAGGTTCTTATTAGTTATCTATTTTATTAGTTATCTATTTATTTATTAGTTATCTATTTTATACATATTAGTGTGTACATGTCAGTCCCGATCTCCCAGTTCATCCCACCTCACCCCTCCCCACCCCTTTCCCCCCTTGGTGTCCATACGCAAAACAGAATTCTTGACTTTCCCAAACCTGTTCCTCCACTAACCTTTTCCATTTTGGCTCCTGTTCATTTATTTCTTTACTTATTTTTAAAAATTAATTAATTTTATTTATCTATTTTTGGCTGCGTTGGATCTTCGTTGCTGCGTGTGAGCTCTTCTCTAGTTGTGGCGAGCAGGGTCACTCTTGGTTGCAGTGTGCAGGCCTCTCATTGTGGTGGCTTCTCCTATTGCGGAGCACGGGCTCCAGGCATGCGGGCTTCAGTAGTTGTGGCACACGGGCTCAGTAGTTGTGGCTCACAGGCTCTAGAGCTCAGGCTCAGTAGTTGTGGCTTGCGGGCTTAGTTGCTCCGTGGCATGTGGGATCTTCCCGGACCAGGGCTCGAACCCATGTCCCCTGCATTAGCAGGCGGATTCTTAACCACTGTGCCATCAGGGAAGCCCTCCTGGCCATTTCTTAAGAGTCATCTTTGATTCTTATCTCTCCTTTACCTTACATTAAGTCCACTGGCAAGTTGCATAAGGTTAACCTCCAACGTTTTCTTTCCAAGCCACCATCATCTCTTGTCCGACTACTACTAACATTTCCCAACTAATTTCCCTAATTCCACTCTGGAACTCACCATCAATATGCATAAAAGAAAGCAATGAGGATGAAGCAGAAACATACCTATTGTAGGAGACTTTAATCCACTTCTGTCAATCCGTGACAGACCAAAAGGACAAAAATCAAATGAAGCTATGGAAGTCCTAAATAATATCATTAATACGGAAGACCTATTTGATTTGTATTCTTTTCAAGATTCCATAAAATACACCAAAACCTTACCACATATTAGGTCATAACGAAAATCTCAATAAATTTACAGAAAAAAAGAAACCAAATGGTACAGAAAGCATTCCCTGATCACAATGCAATGAAATTAGAGATTAATAACCAAACTAGAAAATAAAGAGATCCCATTATTTAGAGAAAACCTCATTACTATCAACTACTGGATCAAAAAGGAAATCAAAACTGAAATTTCTCTATATGTAAAAAATAACAACAATGAAAACACTCTAAGAAGCTATAGGATATAGCTGAAGCAACGTTCAGAGGAAATCAGTCTTAAATTCTTATAGTACGAATTAGAAGAAACATTCAACTCAAGAAGTTAGAAAAAGCACTACAAAAGAAACCAGAAAAAGAAAGCAGAAAAATAAAAAAGAAAGCAGAAAGAATGAATTAATAAAGCTAAAAGCAGAAATTAATTTATTTTTTTAAATGGGAGAACTAATAGATCAAAGATCAGGGTCACTGAAAAAAAATGAAAAACAAAATATGTAAAATGCGAGCTACCCTAATCTTTAAATGGGGAAAAAAACATACATAAAATAAGAAATAAGGGGAGAAACAATCACAAATGCACAGATATTTTTAAAATCACAAGATACAGCTTAGCTCTATTCCATGTAAAGAAATTGAAAACCTGGATGAAATGGATAATTTGCCACAAAAAACCAGAATTTACCTAAATGGAGTGCAGAAGAGCAAGAATACATGAACAGAGGGAATTGAGAATGTTGCCAAAGAAAGATTCTCCAGGACTTCCCTGGTGGCGCAGTGGTTAAGAATCTGCCTGCCAATGCAGGAGACATGGGTTCGAGCCCTGGTCCGGAAAGATCCCAGATGCCGCAGAGCAACTAAGCCTGTGCGCCACAACTACTGAGCATGTGCTCTAGAGCCATGAGCCACAACTACTGAGCCGACATGCTGCAACTACTGAAGCCCGCAGGCCTACAGCCCATGCTCCACAACAAGAGAAGCCACCGCAATGAGAAGCCCGCACACTGCAAGAGTAGCCCCTGCTCACCACAAATAGAGAAAGCCCATGTGCAGCAATGAAGACCTAATGCAGCCAAAAATTTTAAAATTAGAAAAAAAAAACAAAAAGAAAGATTCTCCTTCCCCCCCACACAAAGGTGCCAGAGGATGTCATGGGGGTGCTGCCATAGCTCTGAAGGACAGCTCATACCAAAGCTCTGTGTAAGCAGTACTCAAGCAGAGAAAATTAGAAAAGCATTCACATTAACTTTGTGGAAGAAACATAACACTGATACAAAAATGTGACAAAAATAGCTCAAAAATGAAAGTGACACATTCATATCTTATGAATTAAGATGCATAGATATATTAATTAAATAAATTAAATAAATGGAGATACACATATAAATTAACAAACAGAATCCAGCAATGTATTAAAAGAATAATTGACAAATATGTCCAAATGGTTTTTATTTCAGGAATGCAAGGACAGCTCAATATGAGAGGATCTCGATAATAATTCACCATATTAAGAGATGAAAGAAAGACAATTCAACATCTGTTCTTGATTTAAAAAAAAAAAACTCAATAAAATATGAAGAGCTGAATATTCCCCTAACCTCCAAACACCAGCATCGTGTTTAATGAGGCAATGATAAAAGCAATTCCCATTAAAATCAGAAACATGGGGCTTCCCTGGTGGTGCAGTGGCTGAGAGTCCGCCTGCCGATGCAGGGGACACGGGTTCGAGGCCCGGTCTGGGAGGATCCCACATGCCGCGGAGCGGCTGGGCCCGTGAGCCGTGGCCGCTGGGCCTGCGCGTCCGGAGCCTGTGCTCTGCAACGGGAGAGGCCACGACGGTGAGGCCCGCATACCACAAAAAAAACCCACAAAAAAACAAACAAATAAAATAGTGGATTTAAATCTACTATTGGAATGTAAAAATATAAATAGTGGAATGTAAAAATCGTAGAAAATTCAATGTCTGGGGTTCCTCAGGGACAGTTTCTACTGCTTTTTCTTGTGTATGGGTCAGATTTTCTACTTTATTTGCATGTCTCATAAATTTTTATTGAAAAAACAGACATTTTAGATAATATTGATATAACATGGCACATAACATGGCAACTCTAGAAATCAGATCCTCTCTCCTCCCCAGGGTTTGTTGTTTCTGCTTGTTGCTATTGTTTGTCTCATTATTTTTCAGTTACTAAACCTGTACTAATTAGTTTCTGAACCAGCTCTGTAAAGTTTGTATTCTTTGTTGTGTATAGCCACTGAAACCTTTACTTGGTTAGCTTAGTGATTAGCTAATGACTGGACAAGGATCTCCTAAATATCTAGAACTAATAAATCTCCTAGTATTTATTGAGGGGCTGTGTGTGTGTGTGTGTGTGTTGGGGCATACCTTAAACACTCAGCCAGGAGGTTTACAACTCTCCCTTAACCTTCACTTCCTGCTTGCACTGAGCCTGAAGTAAGCCAGAAGTGAGAGCTGAGGACATTCTCAGGTCTTTCTTTCTTTCTTTCCTTTTCTTTTTTTAAAAAATAAATTTATTTTATTTATTTATTTTTGGCTGTGTTGGGTCTTCATTGCTGCGCACAGGCTTTCTCTAGTTGCAGCGAGCGGAAGCTACTCTTTGTTGTGGTGCACGGGCTTCTCATTGCGGTGGCTCTCTTTGTTGCTGAGCACAGGCTCCAGGGTGCGTGGGCACAGTAGCTGTGGCTCACAGGCTCTAGAGTGCAGGCTCAGTAGTGGGGGCGCACGGGCTTAGCTGCTCCGTGGCATGTGGGATCTTGCCAGACCAGGGCTTGAATCCATGTCCCCTGCACTGGCAGGTGGATTTTTTTAAAAATTAATTTATTTTATTTTATTTTTGGCCGCGTTGGGTCTCCGTTGCTGTATGCGGGCTTTTCTCTGGTTGTGGCGAGCGGGGGCTACTCTTCATTGTGGTGCACAGGCTTCTCATTGCGGTGGCTTTTCTTGTTGGGAGCACAGGCTCTAGGCATGTGGGCTTCAGTAGTGGTGGCACACGGGCTCAGTAGTTGTGGCTCGTGGGCTCTAGAGCGCAGGCTCAGTAGTTGTGGCACACGGGCTTAGTTACTCTGCGGCATGTGGAATCTTTCTGGATCAGGGCTCGAACCTGTGTCTCCTCCATTGGCAGGCGGATTCTTAACCACTGTGCCGCCAGGGAAGCCCTGACAGGTGGATTCTTAACCACTGCACCACCAGGGAAGTCCCTAAGGTCTTTCTTAAGTATGTGTACTACCCTACATATTTGTGGCCTTCAAGATTCCTAATAATGTGTCAGAGATTGTCAAAGCCCCCAGGGACATCTCATTCCTCAGCTTTTCCTTTTAAGTTTTTGGGTTAGTATTATTGTTTGCCCAAGTGTTATCTATCACTTCAGACAGACACAACATTTGCCTGTAATTGTTTTTGACAAACAACTCTGGTGAGAGACTTTTAGCACTGGGTGACCTCCAGATCAAGACAAACCTACGGGGTGGACTGTTTTAGGAAACCACCAGACAGGTTAAATAATGACAATTCTTTGGGCATGAGGCTTTGAAAGAACTCCAGCTTTGTTCTGCTCCCTCTAGTATTAGGAGTATGGGCTATTTTTCAAGGCTACTGCTAAGCTGGAGAGGAAATGGTGGGGCTAGGACAAGCTAAAATACCATAGGATTCATTATTTTTACCATGATTCAACCCTTTTTCTTGAATAAATGCTCCTCTGATTGCTGCACACCTTTGGTTACTTTCCAGAGTTCTAAGAAAGCTTATTCTAACCATTTTGGCCAGTTTTAGGGTTGCTTTTATGGAGGGGATACTTTCAAATGCACTTACTCCACTATTTTTGCTGATGTCACTCTGGATGCCAGGCCTGTTTTTGTAAACGAGTTTTGCTGGAATACAGCCATGCTCATTCATTTATACTGTATATTGCTTTCATGATAATGGCAGAGATGAGTAGCTGTGACAGAAACCAGATGGCCCACAAAGCCTAAAATATTTACTTTTTGATCTTTTCAGAAAAACCTAAAAAAAAGAAAAGAAAAGAAAAAGAAAAGAAAAACCTCACCACCTCTGTTGTATATCCTATGCAGTCAGACCCTGCTCCCTTCACCCCCACACTCTTGTTCTCCCTGCTCTGGTCGTAGAGTTTCCAGGGCCTTTGCACAAGTTGTTTCCTCAGCCTGGGCCACTCTGCCCCCAAATCCTCCCATCGTCAACTTTTCATCATTCACCTTAACTGTGACCTCTTTAGAAAAGCCTTTCTCTGCCACTCTCTCTGTATCAGTCCCAACCACACACTCTCTAATATATTATCCTGTTTCGTTTTCTCCAGAGCTCCTGTTGAAGTGAACTGATCTTATTTTCTTTCTTCATTTTCTGTCTCTTTCTCTAGAATGTATGTCCTGTGATAGCTGAGAAACTGTCTTATTTACTGCTATATCCCTGGTGCCTACAATAGTACTTGGCACACACGCAAATATCTGACAAGCGATTGAGTAAATGAATGAATCAGTTGAATTAACATATATTCATATTGACACCACACTCCCTCTATGACCACTCCTGTCTCCATTGCAGGCTCACCCTCATCCTCCCCATGGCCATCAAACGGAGGTGCTCCTCCAAGCTCTGTCCTGGGCTCTCTCCTTTTCTCAGGCTCTATCCCATTCTTGAGCAACCCTGCCCACACTTCCCTTTAAACTCTCCTCCTCTTCACAGCTGCCTCCAAGGCTTATTCCTCCAGCTCAGATCTCTCTTCTGAGCTCCAGAGCCACACATGCATCTGCCTTCTTGTTAGCTCCTTATGCACAGCTCCAAAACCTCAAAACCTAGCTTCCTTAGCCTCAGAGTTATGAGTTCTCACCACTAGGTAAAGGTTCCCCACTTCTAGCATGAGTCAGAAGGCCACTCCTTAGAGATACTCTGAGCAAAGAAGAGATGGATTGGACTAGCCCCCTCAAGCTTCCTTCCATACTGAGATGCTGTGATTATCTGACATGGATCTCTAGAGTTCTTATGATTAAGACCAAAATCCTTCTTATTTTGTCTACAAAGGCCTTCATGATCTGGCCCCACAGGCTCATCCAGGTTTATTTCATTCCTTGCTCCCCTTAAAAAAACAAGACAAAACCAAACCTAACTCATTATGTTCCTTTTCCTACACCTGATCTTCTTGCAGTTTCTTGGGCACCACATCCACCATCCAGTGTTCAAGTTGAAACTTGGGTCATTCTGTACACCCAAAGTTCCTCAACACCATGTCCTGTCAATGTTGCCCCCTAACACTTCTCAATTTACTCATCACTGTCCATCTCCACCATTATCATCCTGGTGTTAGCTCCCAGAATCTCTGGTCTGGACTACTGAAATGGCCTCACTCCAGCCACCTCTCCAATCTATTCCTTTCAATGTTGCTAGGGACAAGAGGGATCTTTTCAAAACACAAATCACATCACTCATTTGTCTAAACACTCTGATTAGCTAAGTACTCTTTAGATAAATGGAAAATTCCTTAATGTGTTCTGAAAGGTCTCTAGTTAAACTCTACCACACCTATCCACCTGACTGGCTCTGCCCACAGTCTGCTTTCCCTCCTGCTACAGTAGATGAGCTCTTGACCTTCTGTTAAGGCCAGCCTCTCCAACATGCACTGCTCAATCCCCTCCCTCCTTCCTGAGGACTTTGCTTCTGCAGTTTTTCCCTCTCTTGCACCACTGATGAGCACTCCATGAGCTAATGTATTGGTCAAGCTTATCAATTCCATTTCTTGGAATGCCTTCTTCATTTATCTTCTAAGACACCCATGGTCTGGGTTGTTCTCAAACTTTCCCAAATGTTTGTTTCTTTGAGAAAGAAGATTTGTGAGATTTTCCTTCTTTTCATGACTTCTGAATGTTAGGATGCCCCAGGCTTCGGTCCTCAGACCTCTTCTCTCTGTACACTCCCCTCAGGAGATCGCATCTTGCTCCATGTACCTCAAGTTCCAGCCTTCTCTGAATTCCACATCCCTCAACTAACAAATTTTTAAGAATCTTGAGCCATTCTACTTTCCCACGGTTACCACCCTGGTCCATACAACCAGCATCTTGCCTGGACTGTTATAATAGCCTCCTAATGGGCGTCTCGGCCATCCTTGCCTCCCTATAGTCCACTCTCAACAAGTGGACAGAGGGGTCCTTTTAAAGCAACAGTCAGGTCACCCCATTCTTCTGTTCATTTCATCTCACTCAGAGGACAGACATTCCCAAAGACTGCAAGTAGACCTGCAGGATCTGCCTCTAGGACTAAGTACATGTGGATCCCCAAAATCTGAACAGTGCATTTCACCAACACAGGACAGAAGCTAGTGTGGACGATACTGAACATCGTCTAGTACCATCCTGAATAGAGAATAAAGGGGACAGAAAGGGGAAAAAAAACCCTTTATATGATGTTTGCCCCTTAATGTCATACATTTTCTATCTCTGCTTCATTTAAAAAGAGAGAAAGGGGGGCTTCCCTGGTGGCGCAGTGGTTGAGAGTCTGCCTGCCGATGCAGGGGACGCAGGTTCGTGCCCCGGTCCGGGAAGATCCCACAGGCCGCGAAGCGGTTGGGCCCGTGAGCCATGGCCACTGAGCCTGCGCGTCCGGAGCCTGTGCTCCGCAACGAGAGAGGCCACAACAGTGAGAGGCCCGTGAACCGCAAAAACAAAAAAGAAAAAAAAAAAAAGAGAGAGAGAAAGGGGTGCTTCCCTGGTGGCGCAGTGGTTGCGAGTCCGCCTACCGATGCAGGGGACACGGGTTCGTGCCCCGGTCCGGGAAATTCCCACATGCCGCGGAGCGGCTGGGCCCGTGAGCCATGGCCGCTGAGCCTGTGCGTCCGGAGCCTGTGCTCCGCAGCGGGAGAGGCCACAACAGTGAGACGCCCGTGTACCACAGAAAAAAAAAAAAGAGAGAGAGAGAGAAAGGGGAAGGAAGGAAGGAAAGAAGGTGAGAGAGAAAGGAAGAAAAGAAAGAAATAAAAAGAGAGTGAAAGAGAGAGAGATAAGCCCATTCTCGAGAAAGACCTGAACCAGAGAAGAAGCTACCACTAATGAGAGAAACTAACCATTACTGAGGTGTCCTTAGTGTCAGAGACTCTAAGTGCTTCAGGTAAATTCATTTCTTTTTAAATTTCATTTTGTCCTTTTCTCCCCTTTGGTCCTCAAAACAACCCTCTGAGAACAGTTATCACCTCAATAGTCATCAAACCACGAAAGCTCTGAGAGAGAAAGATGAGAGTGGATTAGTGTCAGGGCAGGACTAGAATCTGCGTCTGCTCTGTCTAAATCCTCTGCTGGCTTCCCCAACACAGGAGAAAGTGGGGGATGTGGGATCGTGAGGAGTGTGCCCCAGTAGGAATCACCTGTGGCTGAGATGAACTTGTTGTAGTTTTCATAGACCAGGGTCTGCATGTCGCTGTCTAGAGCCCGGATCTGCCGCACCATGTCCGTCTCACTGTCCATCAGCTGGGCCAGTGGGCACTCTCTTCTCAGCTGGAGGAAATTAGGTGGTTAGTATCCAGGACAGGGGGCACTCATGTCCCCCAGCCTTGCCCCTAACTGGTAGGCTTTTGGTGCCAGAAAACCCTGATCCCACCCCTTGTCAGGAATCTCAGACAAGGAACCTATAAGTGGCATAGCTCAGGAGTTACCAGGTCAGACCCTATTTGGGGTTTGTCTGCATTTGAAATACTCAGATGCAACCAAGGCCCAGTCCTATGCCTGTCAGTGCCTGGGCCACGCCCCCTATATCGAGTCTATCAGAACATCAGCCCAGGAGACCTCAGACTTCGCACCATCTCAGGCCAGTCTAAGTCTGACCACGACCCCTTATCTTCCAGCTCTGCCCCTATTGCCCGGTCCAAGGTCATCCAGATTTTATGAACACCTCTTCCCTCGCGCCACCCTCCCCTCCCCAACAAAGTCGCAGGCGTGATGTGGGGTGCAATATATCGGGGGCCTGTTCCCCCTCCCGATACACACACCTTGTCCAGATACACTTCCGGGTCGAAGTGCGCCCCATTGAGATCTGTAGGGTCCAAGGGGTCCGGCCCCGCGGGACGCCCCGCCGCCTCCACCTCCGAGAGGCCGTAGTAAAGCTTCAGCATCCCGTGCGCCTTCCGCCGACGCTCCGGAGCCTCCGCCTCGGGCCCCTCTGGGGAGCCCCCAGGTCCAGAGCCCGGGCCACGTCCCGCGGCTGCCGCCGCCATGGCTCCAAGTGCAGCCCACAGGCGTGAGGCTGGGCAGGGGATAGGGAGGAGGTACTTCCGGGAGCCATAAAGTTGTTGTTGAAACAAGGCAGTCCTTCAGGTGAAACGTCCCCCCGCAGCCCTGGGTCCTTCGAGACTGGAGTTCCCCCGCACCTTTCCTCCCCGAGCCAAGAGGTTCCGCCAGAGCCCTGGGTTCCCCCAGCTTCGCAGGAAGGATTTTGTGGAACTGGTCGAATCGCTGTCCTCCCAGAAGGAGGACGAGTCGTGGCTTCCAACCCTGCACCCCCGCAGACAAGGGCCTGCGGAATATGTCCCTAGATGCAGTGGACGGAGCGCGGGCCGTGGAGCCAGAGAGGGTATGTCTGGCATCCTGCCACTGCCTTGTTACGGGGGTAGCAGCTCAGTTTCCCCCATTCCTAATATTGGGAGTACATATTTCACAAGGGGGCTGTGAGGATTAAATGCATGTACAGTGCTGCACAGTACCTCTAGCACAGTGTTCTCAAGGCCTGGTCCTCTGACGTGCATCAGAATTGCCTTCAGAATTACTTGTGGCATGTTGCAAAGACTCTGGGCTCCCCTCAGACCTAGCTTATTTTTTTTTAAGTCAAGTAGTTCTGATGCACTTGAACTTGAGAACTCCTATTATACGCTGCTTAGAAGACACAGTTGGCACATCTTAAGTGACTGATGGGATGTGTTGACTGAGGGGTTAGGTGGAGATGTTGAGGATAATTCTCAGGTTTCCGACTGAGACAAAGGTGCAGCTGTTCACCTGTGAAGAGCTGAAGATAGGGAAAGACTTGCAGTTCAAATCGAGACACGCTGAGTTTGAATGGATGAAAAGGAGAAAAAGACTGTGTCAGTGTGGTCCTTGAAACATTACTTATGATGGGCTGGGGGGCCAGGGACGGAATGGAAACCACTTTATTCTTTGGCAGGGGTCCTGCCAGCCAAACACAGCCCACCACTTGTTTTCATATGGCCTGTAAGCTTTTTTTTTCATTTTTAAATGGTTGAAAAAAAATGGCATTTCATGATGTGAAAATCATATGAAATTCATATTTCAGTGTCCATGGGAACACATCCATGCCCATGCATTTACATATTATCTATGCCTACTTTTTGTTTTATAATTTATCTATTTTTGGCTGCCTTGGGTCTTCGTTGCTGCGCACGGGCTTTCTCTAGTTGCGGCGAGCGGGGACTACTCTTCAGTGTGGTGCGCGGGCTTCTCATTGCGGTGGCTTCTCTTGTTGTGGAGCACGGGCTCTAGGCATGCGGGCTTCAGTAGTGTGGCACGCAGGCTCAGTAGTTGCAGCTCGCGTGCTCTACCGTGCACGCTCAGCAGTTGTGGCACACGGGCGTAGTTGCTCCGCGGCATGTGGGATCTTCCCAGACCAGGGCTCAAACACGTCGCCTGCATTGGCAGGCAGTTTCTTAACCACTGCACCACCAGGGAAGCCCTATGCCTACTTTTAACTACAACAGCAGAGTTGAGTCATTGCAACAGAGACGTACGGCTGGCAAAACCTGTAACATTTACTATCTTGTTTTTCACAGAAGTTTGCTGACCCCTGACTCTATGGGATACTCAGAGGCTGTATAAAAAATATACATGAAGATTTAAGCTTATTAAGCTATAATCTTAAGAAAAATGAAGGAAAGAGTATAAAGATTTAGGGGCTTCCCTGGTGGTCCAGTGGGTGGGACTCTGCGCTCCCAATGAAGAGGGGCCGGGTTCGATCCCTGGTCAGGGAACTAGATCCCACATGCCTGCTGCAACTAAAAGTTCTCATGCCACAACTAAGAAGTCCGCATGCCACAACTAAAGATCCCACGTGCCAAAACTAAACATGCTGCAACGAAGATCCCGCATGCCGCAACTAAGCCCCAGCGCAGCCTGAATAAATAAATATATTCTTTAAAAAGAGTATAAAGATGTAGATCTACTCTAAGAAATCTATAAACTTCAAAAAAAAAGTTGCAGAATACTGTTAAGAAAAATTATCCAAAATTTGGAATACAGACGGTAGCATGACCTTCCAATATCATAATGGGGCATTGTTTCACAAGCCCACCCAAGGATTATTTAATTACCCATAGGAGTGTGCATGTTTGATCTTGCTATTTAAATATTGTCCCAAAGAGATGCAAAACATCGATATCCAATGGAAAAATAACCTCAAAATTTGGTTTGTTTGCCCTGTAGGACACCAGCCAATTTTGTATCTAACCTAGTAATCATGTTCTAGTATTCCTCTTTAAATGCCTGTCAATATCCAGCTCCTCAAGATGCATTACTACCTTACTGAGGGGGAACCCCTTCACCGATGAGTTAATACATCTTAGTTACATGTTTATTCTTTATTTAGATATCATGCTTTTTTTTTAGATATCATGTTTTTAACTTTCTGAAAATTATACTTTGACAGTACGTATGGTGTGATTTTGTTTTCTAAATTATGCATGTAGGTGTACACGTAGGTGTATGAAGTTACATCAAGAAGGGACTCAGGGCTTCCCTGGTGGCACAGTGGTTAAGAATCCGCCTGCCAATGCAGGGGACACGGGTTCAAGTCCTGGTACAGGAAGATCCCACATGCCGCGGAGCAACCAAGCCCGTGCGCCACAACTACTGAGCCTGCGCTCTAGAGCCCGCGTGCCACAATTACTGAAGCCCATGTGCCTGGAGCCCATGCTCCGCAACAAGAGAAGCCACTACAATGAGAAGTCCACACACCGCAACGAGTAGCCCCCGCTCGCAGCAGCTAGAGAAAGCCCGCGCGCAGCAACGAAGATCCAGCGCAGCCAAAAATAAATAAATAAAACAAATAAATTTTTAAAAAAATAATAAAAGATTTTAAAAAATTTTTTAAAAAGAAGGAACTCAAAAGATGCCCACTCACCGAACTGTTGAAGGGGTTACCTCTATAGGTGTGGGGGTGGAGGGGGGAGACTGGTACATTCTCCTCTGTATGCCTGTGTATGATGCAAGTCTTTTACAAGAACGTATTCATACACTACGGGGGTAGTTTTTTTAAATGACATTGAGGTAGAAGCTCTAACATAAAAACGTTCGTTTGTGTTCAAATGAGAACTAAAGTGCAAACAATTGTTTCAATGGTGTGAACACAGCTGGGCATCAGGCATCACCCCTTCAATGTGTTAAGATGGGGGTCTGAGGGTCTCTTGTGATGAATGACACTGGGCAGCAATAATGGATGGTGGCGTCAGGCTTTATTTAACCTTACTGCTTCCAGGCAGGAGACTTCCGGTCTTGACCTGACCTGGGACCTGACTTCTGGGGCAGACAGTCAGGCAGGAGGCAATGGGGCTGGCCAAGTTCAACATCAACTCTTCTTCTACAATATACTTCAGTTCCTGGGAGTTTGCATGTCCCTCCACACCATTTCTGGCCAGTTTTCTGACTTACTTTGTTGACAGTCCTGGAGTTCGCACCTCTCACATGTACAGAGGAAATGTTTTTTTCTTGGCATCTAATTGTCCCTGCCCATTCCACAGCCTTGGGTAGAAGTGGATATTAGTCTTAGTACTGATTCCCTCACTCATTGGCTGCGAAAACTTGAGCTGACAATCCCTCTCTGTGCCCCAGGCTTGTGTGTAAAATAGGATTTGTGCCACCAGTCCTAGCTTTCTCATGGGACTCTTGGAATGGTAGAGACAATGAGTGTTAAGATGCTGAGTGCTGGAAGGCAGCATAGGGGAGAGCTGGTCAGCATCATGTGTTGGAAGAACATCTGGGGAGAAGATGGAAAAGCCACTTGCTCTCCAGGGCCCACCTGGGGAGGATGTGGGAAGGTCCTGGGACAGCTATGGAGAATCTGCTGTCCCTTCCCTTACTTCCTCCCCATTAGGGGTTGGAACAAATACTTGGAGCCTGTGATCAGCCCAGGTCTGCCCTCACCTGGTTACATCCTCCAGTTCTACTGGAGAGATCTCATTAGGAGAGATTACACCTGACCTCTCATCTGCCTAAGACTTGCTGAGGACCTACATGCCCCTTCACTTTTTTTTTTTTTTTTTTTTTGGCTGCGTTGGGTCTTCGTTGCTGCGCACGGGCTTTCTCTAGTTGTGGCGAGCGGGGGCTACCCTTCGTTGTGGTGTGCGGGCTTCTCACCGCGGTGGCTTCTCTTGTTGCGGAGCACGGGCTCTAGGCACGTGGGCTTCAATAGCTGTAGCTCACGGGCTCTAGAGCACAGGCTCAGTAATTGTGGCACACGGGCTTAGTTGCTCCATGGCATGTGGGATCTCCCCGGACCAGGGCTTGAACCTGTGTCCCCTGCATTGGCAGGCGGATTCTTAACCACTGTGCCACCAGGGAAGTGCCCCCTTTGCTTTTCTGAGCCCCAGTTCTTCATCTGCAGAATGTGCCCACACTACCTCCTGCGTGGAACTGTTGAGGACTTAGTGAGAAGATTCGCCCAAGAGCACAAAGTGTGTGGGCTGGGATGGTGAGGTACGCTGTCCCTCCTTCAACATGCTAGGGCCCCGCTGCTCTGTACCTTTAGCCCAGCCCCCCTCCACAATTCAGAGCTGCCCTGGCCACCCATGAAACACTCCTGTATTGGCTGGAAACAGCCTGTGCTCGAGAATCTTGTTCTCTAAGTCCTCGTGATTCTAGAATCCTACGGCTATTCCAGACTGTGCGCTCCAGAACCGGAGGGGTTGGCTGCTCGTCCTGGGCAGTCCGCTTGCTCAAGCTGCACGATCTGCCTTGAGTCCGTGCTGCCGCCAGGATGCGGTGGCGGGACCGCGTGGCCGTGCTCTTCTTCCCACAAGGCATGATTCTCACCATGGCTGCTCTGATGCTCTTCTTCATCCACCTGACTATCTTCGCGAGCGACGTGCACAGCTTCTGCGTCACCCACCGCTATGACCGCATGAGCTTCCGCTACACTGTTATCCTGATGGTAGGCCAGGGCAGGGCCTCAAGGGCTGGTCAGGGGAGGCCCAGGGGCTGATGGAAACCCCCCTGTTGTGTCAAGGGGCCACTCTCCCACGGGATGGGGCCTACAGTTCTCCCAGGTGATCGGCATCTGCTGGGCCGCCATGGGGTCACTCTACGCTGAGATGACACATGACAAGTTTCGTCGATGCTTTTCACTGACCATCCTGAGTGAGTAGGGTGTACGCAGGGGGAGGGGGGAGCTCCGGAACCCTGAGATGCAGCAAGGAGGGGGCAGGGAAGGCTGCTGGGGGCTCTCTCCTCTGCCCAGTGCTCAACGGAGCCATGTTCTTCAAACGTCTGTCCCTGGAGTTTCTGGCCATCCAGTACCGGGAAGAGAACCACTGAGGCCTGGGGCCCAGGCTGAGAAGGGGGAAGGAAAAGGCTGCTTCGGGTGTTTTAATAAAGTCTGTCATTTATTTCCACCTGTCAGCTCCTTTGGGGGAGGGAGGGGGAAAGCTGGAGACCCAGGAGGAGCAGGTCAAGACAAACGTTTGATCTGCAGGAACCCCGGGCCTAGCCTGCAGCCACTCCGGTGGACTTGGCTTTGGGCCTGGGATCTTAGTGTCTCAGGCTTGAGGAAGAGGAGCAGAGAAGGGCCCCCGGACGTCCTCCCCTACCCACCCTCAGGCCCCCAGCTCCTAGGCTGGCCCAGCCATGATCAAGGGCTCAGGAGGGGCCCACACGGATGTGAGGGTTCATGAGCGGGTCCAGGTTGGGATCGCTGTCAGCCGCAGCCCGGCCCAGGCGAGACATGAGTGCCAGGAGGGCCAGGAAGCCCAGCAGCCCCAGGAGAAGCAGTAGCCCTGCCCGCTGGAGTAGGGTCAGCGGCCGCTTACGAGACCCAGCCCGGCTCCTGGGGGGATGAGGGGGAAGTCAGGTCAGGCCTCCAGTCCCTGGCAGCCCTGCAGCCGGGAGAGGAGCCCCAGCCATGACACTCGTCTTCCAGCCCAGCGCCACCATCCCTGAGCCTGGTTTCCTGCGCCTGCCCACTACCAGGCTGACTGTGCAGCTCAAACCAGCTGAGGCAACAACTGTGTTCTGAAACTGGAATGTGTCGGGCATAGGAGAGTCACAAAGATTGGGGGGTGTCAGAGCTGCAAGGGGCCTCAAGGAGCCCGAGTCCGAACCTCATACGTAGCACGCGAGGAAACACCCAGAGGGGGGCAGACCCAAGCCCAGGCTTCGGTGCACAGCCCCTATACCAGGTCCCATTATTACCCAGAACAAGCCCCTTTTGTCATGAAATCATCCTGCCAGGGTCTCTGGCTCTCACTTCCCCTCCTCCCCCTTCGTGGCATCCTGCCCCACCTGACCCCATGTACCTGAGCAGCTGGGCCAGCCAGCCCAGGGCAGGCCGGCGACGGTACTTGTCGTCATCACAATCCCCATGGAGGCCTGGTGCCCGGTCATCATCCCGCGTGTCATACACCTTCCTTGGGGCTGAGGCTGCAGGGGCAGAGCCACCGGCATCCACAGGCTCAGGAAAACTGGCCCATAGCGGGGTGGGGAGAGGGGAGGGCAGGAGATCGCGGCCCTTCTCAGCCTAACAGAGCATCTTGGAATTGTGGGGAGGTAACGTCTGTGATGGAGTGAGGAAGGGTCCCTGTGGGTGGGTGTCCAGACCCCCGAGCTCCCTCCATGCAAAGCACCCCACTCCCATTCTGTCCTCCTCTGGCCCGGACAATTCCCCGGCTCACCGTGAGTCAAAGGCTCAGGACTGCCCATGTGGATCACCATGTGCTGCTCGGGTCGGCTCGGGGAAGCGGGGGGCCGGGGGACTTGGCTGTAGAAGGCTGGGGCGGCAGAAGCGCTGGCTACCTCCTCTGGTTTGGGGCTACCACTGGCTGTGGGCAGGAAGAGAGCTGTCAGCAGAGCAGGGAGGCAAGGGCCCCAACGGCACGTGGAGACCACCACTTACCATTAAAGCTGGACCAGTCAGAGAAGTCGGAAGTGTTGAGGGGCTCAGGCTCTGGGCTCACCACCTCGTCAATCTGGAGGAAAGAACAGATGTCACCAGCCTGCCCAGGGCTGTCCCCACCCACCCACCTGGCCCAGGTGGGACCCAGGGGAGACAGGCTCTCACCAGAGGAAGGCCCAGTCCTGCCCGGGCCCAGTTGACTGTGGCCAGCTTCTCTCTCAGTGCGGAGGCCACGGGGCCGGCCAGGTTGGTTGGAGGGAAGATGGGGCCACTGCAGCTGGGACACTGGTAGCCAGCAGGTGCTGTGTTTTGGGGTAGCTGGGCAGCACGTTCATTGAGACAGGCCCAGTGGAAGAGATCTGAGGGCCCATGAAGTAGTGGAGGAAAGACATGAAGAAGAAGACACTTAGGACCCCTAGCCCAGCAAGAGCCCCCAGCCTGCTGCAGAGATACATGGACACATATAAGTGTAAGCCCAGGGCCTTCTCCCGCACATCCTCACCCCAGGTCCACTTCATCAGTATTCCCTAAGACTTTGGCCTTCCTGGCCACCACTATCTGACTACCTCAAGGCACATGCTACCAAACTTCCCAGCCCACTAGGGGGTGGGGGTGGGTGGGAAAAAGATGTCGCCTACGCTTTCCATGAGTCCTCTCTGGACTCGCACTCATCACAAACTCATTGGGCTAACAGCTCATCAAGAACAGTTTCAGAAAAGGTTACTAGACATACACACAGGCACACGTATGGGTGTACACATCCATGGGCACAGATATACACGTGTTTATATACATGTCAAACACAGGTGCCATCCACACATACGGGCACACTAACTCTCATACACATCTATACACTCAACGTTTGCTAACACTCAAGCACCCTCACCCAGGAATTCTCCTGCAACCCCACAACACACCTGTGCTTATATGTTCACATACAACCGTTACCCATTTACTCACCCATAGTACTAATGAATACACTAACACTTAGGTAAAGACACAATGCACGTTCAATTCATGCACATATAAACACACTCACAGTGAGAAACACATACGTGGAGCACACTCTTTTACACTAGTTCCTTCAAAAAGTGGAGCTAAGGCTCTTACACCAGAGTCAGGTCAAGGTCATGACACATGCCCCTGCTGACTTCTTTTAGCTGACGTTACTGTGAGGAATGCAGTTCCTCTCTGTTTAATCTTGGACTCAGAGATGGATCCTGAATGTCTGAAAGCCCCATGCTTCCACCTCACTGCTGGTATGGCCAGCTACTGCTCACAGCTACAACCACACCCACAAGTTTGACTGGCTCTCGCTCAACCCTAGGGACTGGCAGGGAAGAAGCTAGGAGCTTTAATTTTTAGGGAAAAACACTAAGGCCTCGAAAGAGGAAATGACTTGCCTGAGCTCACACAGCAGGTAAGTAACCTAGCTGGACCAGAATCTGGGGCTCCAGCCTCCCGGGCTTGAGAGGTCACTGTCCTGCTGCTTGGGGAGTGCCTGGAAACTGGTCACGCTGGGCCTGTCCTGATCCCCCCATAAGGTGCCCAGGCCTCACCATAACAGACCAGGCGGGTCGTCTCCCGGGCGGCCAGGGGTATGTTGCAGAGGCGGCAATTGGGGTTGTAATCGCTATCTTGGAGCCACTGCAGGTAGGACTGGACGATGCACTGAAGTGGGAGAAAGAGGTCACAACTGGAGCAAGAACTCCACAGCCCATCTCCCCAAAGCCCAGCTGCCTCTTTTTCTCGCATCACAGAGGAGATTGATCCTGTTTGACCAATCAATAAACATTTATTGAGCACACACCGTGTGCCAGACTCTGACTTAAGCACTGGGGATACAACAATGTACAAAATAAACTACAAAATAAACTAAGTCCTTGTCCTTGTGGAGCTTCCATTCTAGGGCCAGGCCCTTCATGGATTTGGAGGAAGTCAATACTACCTGCCCACCTAGTGCCCTGCTCAGCCCCTCCCCTGAACACCCACCTTGGCGTGATTGGCTACCAGGCAGTGCTCGCAGACGTTGACCCGGTGTTCGAAACAGAATAGGTTGGTCACCTTCCTCTTGGGGCACTTGCAAAGCCCCATAGTCGACCCTGAGGAAGGGGTCTGAGTTGGCAGGGAGCCAGGTTCTGGTGGCCGCCACAACGCACTCAACAGCCCAGTTGTTTCCACTCTTACCTGCCCTAGACACCTCTCGTGCTCGCCCCAACCCCAAACTCCTGCCCACCGTCCCTCTCCATCCGGCCACGCCCCCTGCATAAATCCCACCTCCGGAGACTCCAGATTCCTCCCGCATGCCAACCCTGGCCAGGCCCCTCCATCAGTCTCTCCGATACCACCGGCCCCGCCCCCAGGGGCCCCTCCCGAGCCCCACCCCCTACAAGCCCCGCCCCCACCTTCCCCACAGACCCCACTCTCTGTGTTACTAATCGGCTGCGGCACCCGTCCCCACGGGCGCGAGCGCCGGTCAGAGACGCGGAAGGTCAGACAGCACTCAGCCGAGTTCTCGCTCAGATCCCTCCAGCTCAGAACCTTCCGATTATCCCTCCACTGCCACGTCTCTTCCGGGTGCGGCGCTCTCTGATGACACTAGCGCGTCTCTGGCCCCGCCCCTGCAGACGCTAGACCTGGAGGCGGGCGGAAAAGGAGTGACCAGAGCTCGGCGGCCCTCCCACCTTACGTCACTTCCGCTTCCTCCCGGGTAAGGCGGGTAATTCGAACGTTTGCCCTTCGGGTTGGCGCGAGCCCTGGTAGCTGTGGCGGCGGCGGCGGCGGCAATAGAGATCGAGACCAAAGCTAGACATGTCCCAGAGGCGAACCCGGTCCGGAGGGGCCGCCCAGTGCTCCGGTGAGCGGAGGGCGCGCGGGAGAGATGGGGCTGAGCAGTTTGTGGGACGCAGTTCCGTGAGGAAGGCCCTCCCCCTACCGCCCTAGGAGGCTCGTCCCCCGCCCGAGAAGGCGCCCCCAAAGGGCCTGTTTGGGAACTTCTCTCGCTCTCTTCAGCACCTGTTCTCTAGACTGAGGTCTAGAGTCTTCCCCTACCTGCTAAATTTTTCTCTTTCCAGGGCCCAGCGCCCCAACTTCCACTCAGTCTCTAAGGAGGTCCCAGCGGAAATCAGGCTCTGATCTCCCAAGCATGCTCCCGGAAATCTGGCCTGAGGTGAGCCCCGGGTTCCTCAGTTCCTCCTGCCCCGGAGGCCCCTGAGCTAATGTAGGGCTCAAGTTCACCCCTCTTCTCCAGGCACCCCAGGCGGCTCCAGTCAGAAAGCCCATCGTCTTGAAGAAGATCGTGGCCCGTACTGTAGAGGTGAGGGCAGAGAGAGGGGTTGTAGGTGGGGAGCCAGAGTGGGATCAACTAATGTTGATGTGATCAACTAGTGTTGTCTCCACAGATGCCGTCTGTTCATTCGCCTCGAAGGAGCCCCCGGGTAAGTTCATTTTCATTTTCTTCGTTCAGGGGAATCCAGGACAGACAGTCTAGAGCTGGGGCGGAATATAATGGCTGCTCACGTCTGCCCAGGGAGCTATTTGCTATATTTTGAAATAATTTGCCTTTGGACACATGTGTATCGCCAGTCTTGCTTACTTCCTGCACACTTGGTGCGTTTAGCTATTGATGCCCTGTATTCTCTACCATTTTCCTTTAAAAGTTTAGCTGTGGGCTTCCCTGGTGGCGCAGTGGTTGAGCGTCCGCCTGCCGATGCAGGGGATGCGGGTTCGTGCCCCGGTCCGGGAAGATCCCACATGCCGCAGAGCGGCTGGGCCCATGAGCCATGGCCGCTGAGCCTGCGCGTCCGGAGCCTGTGCTCCGCAACGGGAGAGGCCACAACAGTGAGAGGCCCGCGTACCAAAAAAAAAAAAAAAAAAAGTTTAGCTGTCTTAACTACTTTCTTCTTCCTCGTCTATTGTTCTCAGTGTAGTATAATGTCCTTAACTGTTTTAGCATTAGTTATTGTTAAGGATGTCTCATTAAAAGAAGATCTGTACCTGAAGATATAATGAATGAGAAATACTGTCTTTGAGTGGCTCACGGGGCTTACAGTCAAGTGGGGAGAAAGACAAATAAGTGATAACATAGTGTGCTGAGGACTGCAGTAAAGAAAGTACTAGGGGCTTCCCTGGTGGCGCAGTGGTTGGGGGTCCACCTACCGAGGCAGGGGGCGCGGGTTTGTGCCCCCGTCTGGGAGGATTCCACATGCCGCGGAGCGGCTGAGCTCGTGGGCCATGGCCGCTGGGCCTGTGCGTCCAGAGCCTGCGCTCCGCAGCGGGAGAGGCCACGGTTGTGAGAGGCCCGCGTACCGCAAAAAAAAAAAAAAGAAAAAAAAAAGAAAGTACTAGATTCTGTAAAGGCACCTAACCCAGACCAGGTAGCTCAGGGAGTGTTTCACAGAAGAAGTGTTTAAACTGAGTCTTTGAAGACAAGTTAGGAGTGTTCTAGGCAAAGGAAGCTGTGTTTGCAGATGCCTGGAGTCCACAAGGAAAAGCATGAGGCTTGGGGAACAGCAGCCTTAACGTGTCCGCCCCAGACCTTGTCAGGGGAGGGAGCGTGCCAAGCCAGAGCAGATCCTGATAAGGCGTGAGGATGAGCTTCGACTTCATCCTTTGTTCTGTGGGCAGCTTTGGAGAGTCTTAAGGCAGTGACTGAGGTAGGCTTGGGTGTTTTAGAAAGATCTCTTTAGGGTCTGGGTGGAGAATGGATTGCAGAAAGCCTTCTGGGGACCTCCAGACCAGGTGGGCGGGCATGAAAGGAATCCTGAAGTGAGATGGTGGGAGCCTGGCGTTATAGGTAAAGGCAGAGTGCTGCTCCTTCCCCTGGCTCACCTCGTGAGCACCCCATCGCACAGGACTCAGCTCAAAGGACGCTTCCTCCCCGAAGCCTTCCTGATATATTTCTCCATAGGCCTTATGAATAGCCGAGAGTATTTTGTTTGCATGTGTGTTGTCTTAGGGACAGGGACTTCTGTCTCCCCTATGGTGGCCACTCTTTCTTGTTGGTTGAATGATAGATTCATGAGATATTGAACAAAAAATGTGCAAGGACTTTGATGACTTCTTGGCTGTAGGGATTGAAGAAGAAGTCGTCTGGGTGACTCCCATGTTGTTTAGCATCCCTTTTACTAAGCCTCACGGGACAGATTCCCCAGAATCTGTAGCCAGGAATTGTCTCTCTTGATAACCAATATAATTCTAATAAACCACAAGGGCCCCTAAATTTGTCTTGTTTCTCGCCTTGTCTTGGCTGTCACAAAGCTCAGTGTCAGGTTTTGTGAAAGGTAATTCGGTGGTTATTTATGGAACACCGGCGCCACGCAGGGCTCTGCTGAAGGTGTTGGGCACAGGCAAGGCCAACCAGACAGATGGAGACGCTCACTTGTGACGCGCACATTCTAGTTGGTGTCACAGTCAACCAGCGGACAGCCACAATCAGATGGTGACGCTCACGGTCCAGGAAAGAGGTCATGGTGACAGAGGGTGACTAGCAGAGGTGAGGAGGGGCTGGTCTCCGTTCCACGGTAAGGGACGGCCTCCCTGAGAAGGCAGCATTTCAGCTGAGATTGGAATTATGAGAAGCCAGCGTGTGAACCTCTTAATACACAGGTCAGATTAAGTGCTTTCCTGTTCAGAACCTTGCTATGGCTCCCTGGGTCTCCCCTTACAGTGGCCTGCAAAATGCCCTATAACACCCCCATTACCTCTCGAACCCCATGCCCAGTTCCTCGCCTCACTTCAGCCACACTAGCCTTATTGTTCCTTGACCCCGACTGGCACACTTTCACCTCAGGACTTTTGCACCTTCTGTTCTCTCTGCCTAGAACATTTCTCCTCCAGATGACTTACTCCCTCATCTCCTTCAAGTCGTAGCTCAAATGCTACCTCAGTGAGGCCTACACTGACCTACACCTACTTAGAATTCCAAACCCCTCCCCCACCCAGTCTGCTCAGTCCTGTTGTTTTTTTCCAAAGTGCTTAACGTACGACATGATTCTCCCTATTCTCTATTTTCCCCACCAGAGTGGAAGCACCGTGGAGACAGGGGTCTTCTTTGTTTTCTCCCTGCTGTACTCCCAGTACCTGGCAGGTGACCAATAAGGACTTATCGACTGGATGGACATTTTAGGTCCTGTGGGTCTTTCTTTCTGCCCTAAATCTCTTTGGGCCTTTCTTGAAGTAAGTAACACAGCCAAGTAACAGGCAGGTGTTCTCTTCTGTCCTGGTACAGATCGCTGTTTTTTTGGATAAAGAAAACAACCCTCCTAGCAAGGAGCCTACTCGGCAGGACCTCTTCCAGACATGCAGCGTCCCTGTCACCTCCGCCTCCACTCCTGTGCTGTGCTCCCTGAATGTTGAGTCCGACTCCGGGGAAGGAGACCTGGACGCCAGAGACTTGGAAATGTCAAAAAAAGTCAGGCGATCCTACAGCCGCCTGGAGACTCTTGGCTCTGCCTCCACCTCCACCCCAGGCCGCCGGTCCTGCTTTGGCTTTGAGGGGCTGCTGGCGACAGAAGACTTGGCTGGAGTCTCGCCTGTGGTGGGTTCAAAGTTGACTGAGGTCCCCAGGGTCCCTGTGAAGCCCTGGGCCCCAGACACGACTCTCCCTGGAATCTCTCCCCCGGCCGTGAAAGAGAAACGAAAGAAGAGGAAGGTGCCGGAGATCTTGGTGAGTGAGGGGCAGGGACCTTCCTCTGCCATCACGCCAGACACACGGGGAGACGCACAGGGACACGTGCAGGGCCGGGGCTCAGCCCTGGCTGTCACGGGAGAAAGACAGCACCTGCAGGGTATGGGTGGAAATGCTCCAGCCGATGTGCCCGCTTCTCCACTCACCTGCCCCCCATTTCTCTTCCCCCAGAAATCGGAGCTGGATGAGTGGGCCGCGGCCATGAATGCTGAGTTTGAAGCTGCTGAGCAGTTTGATCTCCTGGTTGAATGAGATGAAGTGGGGGTGTCCCTGGCCAGACTCCCCTCCTCCCCCTGTACATAGTCCCCTCTCCCTGTGGAGAAGACACTTGGGGTCCCCTCCCCTGGTCTCGTTACCTGTGCATGGGCTGTTCTGCACATGAGGCCTGTCCTCAAAGGGTTGGCTCGGTGGCAGCAGCTGTTTCAGCTTGAGGAAACGGGGCCCACCTGGCCCAGCCCCACACGGGTGTTCTGTCTGTAGTCAGTCACCTACCATCCTTTCCCCACTACGTCCCAGAGTATCCCAGCTGGCTTCCAGTCGGGCCTCAGACTAGGGAGTAGGAGTCACTGGCCCAGCCAGAAGAGGTTAAAGGGCTGGGGGCTGGGGGCTGGGGGCTGGGGGTGAGAGGGAGCACCTCTGCTCTTGTAGGGAAACGTGGCCACTCTGCAGCAGCCCCACCGGAGACGGCTGCCGGGGGCCACAGCCAGCCTCGGGCTTTCTCTACTGAGTTGCCTCTGCCGGGGCTTGGTTCCCAGCCATGAGCGCGTCTGGGTAACGAGGCTTGGGTTTCCTCTTAGACTCTGTAGATGGTCTGGGAGGACTGTGGCCATGGATTGGAGACAATTCTATCTGTGAGGAAGAAGCAGAATATTCAGCCTATTGTCTTAAGTTTTGAAGGCGGGAGGGAAGCCTTGGTTGGGTCTCAGACTGTAAATGTCTGCTGCACAATAGCTGTGTTTTATAGTTCTGTGTGCTGTTGCTGAGATGTTTGGTTAAATGCAGGCTGATGGAGCAGTGGCTGCTTGGGGAGAGAAGGTGTCTCCAGACCCCCCAGAAACCTGGCTCAGGGCATCTGGACTGATAACTGCAGAGAGCAGGAAGGGGCCCATGGCAGGAGGCGCCCCCTCTTATCACTCATACCTATTTTTTACAAAACGAAGTGTACAGCGTCTACTTAGCTCTAGAAGAAGAACTTAGGGGTTGAATGGTCCTGGTGACATTAGCATTTCGTAAAGTTCTAGGAAGCTTTTCTCACGTGCCAGAAAGGGGCCAGGGTTGATAGCAGTTTTAACTTTCAGCTTCCTTAGTGTCCTCTCACAGGACGGACACTGCCTGAGGTAGGTGCTAGGAGTTGAACTAGGGGGAGGGTGGGGTCATCTCATTGTCTCTGGGGATCCCCACTCCCCTAGCCCCTGTTTCTCCTTTCTCAATATTGTTAAAAGGTGAAAAAGCCTTTGAAAAGGCTGCCCAACCACAACTTCCGCCATAGCCCAGGCCTTTGCGCATTTTGATGTTTACAGGTTCATGGAAGTAGGGGATAAGAGGAGTGTGGAGAGGCTAGTGGATAGCAGAGAATATCAGGGAAGATGAGTGCTTGCTTGGTTAGGGTCTCTGAAATGGCACAGGCCTGGTGGGTGCTAGTTAAACTCTTTGCAAGGCCTAGGAGTCCTGAAGAGTCTTGTCCTTGCTGGCTAGCGGGACAACTCCTGGAAAATGTCTTAGTCCTGCAGAATCGGGAGTAGCCAAATGACGTTGAGTTGATGTCATGACTACAAACTTCTCTCTGTCCCTGAAAAACTAAGAATGGAGTTTAAGGAAAAACTGGGTTTTGTTTTTTAAAGAAAACACAATTAAAGAGTCTCTGCCTGTTCATAGACTGTTTATTTTGTTGAGTCAAAGGCAGAGCTGAAGGTGTGGGACCCAGGAAGCCACGCCTTCTTTGGGCTGTGTCACCAGGGTTGTCCCTTTGTACGGGGGGCTGCCGGCCTGGCCTCCGGTAGCCTTTGGTAGATCACTCCCACCCCCACCCCGCCCCCAGGTCTGTTTCTTCTGTTCAGTCACTCACCCACTCCTCTAAGAAGGGGAGCCCCGTACCCTCCTGTCCCAGGAGGAAAGAAGTCGGTCTGGGGTGAGGCTGCTAACAGCTTCGCTTAGTGCCTGGGAACCAACCCTCCACCCGACCCTGAGTCCAGCTCTTATTCCCTGCCCCCTCTCCCTGACAGACTCCTGTGAAGGAGCCAGTTCCTCACACACTGGCCCAACCTGGGTGCTCTACAGCAGTGGGTGCAGAACCCCATGGGGAGCTAGTCAAAGGTGCGATTCCCAGGAATTATCACACTCGGCCAGAGGAGCCCCAGGGACATACGTGCACCTTGATGCAGGTGTCACAACCACTGTCCTTCCCCTCATCCTTCCTACGCTTGTCCTTGCCTCCTGGTCCTTAGAACAAATTAAGGCCTTTAAATTCTTTAATTCTCCCTAAACCTCCCCACTTCTACCTCCTTCCCTTACCCAGAGGAGAGCAGGCTCCTCTTTTCAAGGCCAAGCTTTGCATTTTGGCTTTTGATCCAATTCCCTCATCTCTGAGACCTTGTTCCTCTTTCTCTTACAAGTCTTAAACAGGCTTATGTTCATTTTATTTTTAAAAACAACCACCCTAATCCTAACCAAAAAGTTTTGTCCAGCATCTGTTTTCAGCTACTATTATGCCTTTCAAGGTTAAGCTCCTTGAAAAATGTTCAAAAGTTGCTTTCTGCTTCTGTTTCATTTACTTTGGGTGCCCTCATCGCTCCATTTACTGCTTGGGCAGAAATAACCAGTGACCTCCTAATGCCCAGTGCTAAAGACTCGGGCCTCTGTAGCCTTGGCAGAGAACACCTTCTTGGGGCCATGGCACTGCTGGCCCCTCTTTCTTGGATTCCCCTGAAATATCAGGACACCCAGGTCCAGTCCTGGACCCTCTTTCCAATCTGCTTGCTCTCTCTGGGCCACCTCCTTGCTCAAGACTTGTTAGTCTATCTCCAAACCATACCTCTCTCCTGGGCTTCAAACTGGAATCTAGAACTGTCTTCTAAAACTGTATCTCAAAAGATGTTAAAAAGAGAAAATTGTATCTCAACTCAGAAGTCATCGCAAATTCATCGCAAATTTAGCTCATCCACCAGCTTGCCTTTTCCTGTGCTCCCCCTGATGTTAGCAACACCACCAGCTGACCCGAGTCGCACAAGCCAGGAAACTGGGGGTCCTCTGCAGCTCTACCCTCTCCTTTACCGCATCCCATCAGCCCCACTCTCAACATCCCTCCATCCCCATGGCCACTGGACAGTTGCTCTGGCCTAGTGGGTCTTCTTCCCTTTACTCTCACCTCTCCAAACTGTCCACACTGCAGCCAGAATGAGTTTTCTAGGAGACCAAAATATGATGCTGTTTCTCCCCTGCTTAAAACCCCTTGAGGGCTTCCCTGGTGGCGCAGTGGTTGAGAATCTGCCTGCCAATGCAGGGGACACGGGTTCGAGCCCTGGTCTGGGAAGATCCCACATGCCGTGGAGCACTAAGTCCGTGTGCCACAGCTACTGAGCCTGCGCGTCTGGAGCCTGTGCTCCACAACAAAAGAGGCCGCGATAGTGAGAGGCCCGCGCACCGCGATGAAGAGTGGCCCCCACTTGCCGCAACTAGAGAAAGCCCTCGCACAGAAATGAAGACCCAACACAGCCAAAAATAAATAACTTAATTAATTTAAAAAACAAAAACAAAAACCCTTGATACAATTCATTTCTGGGTATGATACCCAAAAGAATTGAAAGCAGGGTCTTAAGATATTTGTACACCCATGTTCATAGCAGCATTATTTACAATTGCCAAAAGGTGGAAATAACACAAATATCCATCAATGGATGAATGGATAAACGAAATGCAATATAGAGGTACAATAGAATATTCAGCCTTCAAAAGGAATGATGTTCTGCCACATGCTACAACATGGATGAACCTTGAAAACATGCTGAGTGAAATGAGACACAAAAGGACAAATATTGTATGACTCCATTTATATGAGATACCTAAAACAGTCAAATTCATAAAGACAAAGTAGGATGGTAGGTGCCAGGGACCAGGCAGGGGGGAATGGGGAGTTCTTGTTTAACGGGGACAGAGTTTCACTTTGGGAAGATGAAAAAGTTCTGGAGGTGGATGATGGTGATGGTTGCACAGCAATGCAAGTGTACTTAATGCTACTGAACTGTACACTTAAAATGGTAAATTTTATGTACTTTGCTGCAATAAATTAAAAAAAAACCCAACCCTTTGGTGACTTCCCCTTGTCCATGCAGTCGTGTAATGGATGGTTATTGGGTTTTGGCTGCCCAGTCTCAACCTCTACAAATGCGCTGACTGCAAGACGCCACTTCCCTCCATGGGCATGAAGAGGCCAGACACTTGATCCCCCTGATCCCAGCAACCAGGACATAGGCATCTCACCTGAGCTCAGCCAATCAGATTTTGCATGAGGACCTGGAACGAAGACCAGGAAGAGAGGGAAGGAAAATTGAGGATTCAGCGAGGTGGTGGCCTCACGTGTCCAGCGGCAGCCCGGGGCCTCCGCCGCCGTCCAGTGTGGAGATGACAGAACACTACAGTTGGCTCCTGTGGCAGGGTCCTCACGTGGTCCTGGCAGCCAGCATCCCATACTTCCTGCCCTTTGAGTCTGTTCTATGAGTTCCGCAACTCCCTAGTATCCTTCCAATAGTCCTTTTTTTGCTCAAATTAACCAATGTTGTTTTCTCTCGTTTGCAACCCAGAGCCCTGTTGCTCCAGACTGCTTGGCAGGGCTCATGAGGACTCCAGGGTGAGGCTGGTGGCCACGTCTCCAGTCTAAGGCCCACAGAACCAGTGCAGACCCTGAGCTGCTGCAAGGTCCTTGCCTCCCAGCCTTTGCTCAGACTGCTCTCTGCCTCACCTACTCTTCCCAATCCTGTCTCACCTGCGGAGTCCTGACTTGAATAGGTTTGGCTTTGGCTCAAGCATCACCTCTGCTCAGTCTTTCCTAGCTGCCTGTCCCTTCTGCAGTGACAGCATGATGGGTAACAGCACAGATTCCAGAGCTCAATGGAGTTTGGATCCTGGCGCTGCCAGTTTCTAGATGTGAGACCCCAGGCAAGTTAATTTCTCTGTGCCTCAGTTTCCTTATCTGTAAAATGGGAACAATAATAATACAGGTTTCCCCGCTATCTGAAAGTAGAGCATTCCTGTGAACCTTTTGTAAGCCGAAGCAATTTACCTTAGGTCACAACAGCTTGCTAACGGATACACAAAAGAAATCAAGGTTAAAGCACAGGTGCTCTCAAAATGCTGAGATGTCAAGTGCAGTTCCCGTTGGAGGAGCTTGGCGGGGCCCCTCTGGCTGCTCAGGATGTGAGCTCCCTCTGTACTGGCACACTGCAAAACTGATGCTGGATGCTATTTTCGCTTTTTTCCTAAAAATGAAAGTTGTCTTCAGATTTCTTTCAATTAGCAAAAGCAGGTGCTAATGTTAGGTCTTTTGTAAAAGTGACTGGCATAAAGTGAACTTTGGAAAAGTGGGGGATACCTGTCCCCATCTCATGGGGTTTCGGTGAGAGAGGAAACGATACAGGTAAAGTGCTTAGTACGTGATACGTACTCAGTGAACACTAGTTGTTTTCCGGGAGACCTGACCGCTCCCTCCTTTCTAACTCCCGGACCTCTCTCACAGCAACTGTAAGCTCGAGTCTGTCTGTTGGGCACACACATTTACACGGTAGCCTTAGCGCCGAGGGTGGAGGCAGAACCGTATTTGTCTCTGTCCCCCCAGCATCCGGGCGTGTCACGGATGAATAGGGGTGGTGGTTTCCCTCCAGCCTGATCCACAGCAGCTCACACCCTCCTGTAGGAGCTGGGGGCTGAGAGCTTCTGGGTGCCATGGAGGAGAGAGAGGTGCAGGTGGAGTCAGGAGCAGTGGCCCCTGGGTGGCCTGCACTCGGGCCTGGGGCCTCTGCCTCCCCCAGCATGAATTCTGGCTCCAGCCCCAGGGCTCACACTGACCCCCACGGCCCTGGGAGTGGACTGCATCCTCCCTCTTCCATAGGACAGCTCCCTACCCGGCCCATGGCCCTCGCCTCCTCAGCCTGAGTCCTGAGCCCCTGCAACCGCCAACCTTCAGGTGAGGCCTTGGCCCAAGGCCGAGGTGGTCCTCCCAACATACGGGCTTCAAGCAGGCTGCCTTCCCCTCACCTACTTCCATCTCCTGGCTGGCAAGTTGTCAAACTCTCTGACAGCCATCAGGAGGAGACTCGGGTAGCCCTGGGTCTGAACCCTGGCTTTGACTCTTCTGAGATTATAGGCAAGTCGCTTAGCTTCTTCAAGCCTTACTTTTCTCTTATGAAAAGTGGGGCTAATTCTTTCTTTCTTTCTTTTTGGCTGCATTGGGTCTTCGTTGTGGTGCGCGGGCTTCTCATTGCGGTGGCTTCTCTTGTTGCAGAGCACAGGCCCTAGGTGTGTGGGCTTCAGTAGTTGTGGCGCATGGGCTCAGTAGCTGTGGCTCGCGGGCTCTAGAATGCAGGCTCAATAGTTGTGGCGCATGGGCTTAGTTGCTCTGCGGCATGTGGGATCTTCCTGGACAAGGGATCAAACCCATGTCCCCTGCATTGACAGGCGGATTCTTAACTGCTATGCCACCAGGGAAGTCCCAAGTGGGGCTAATTCTACCTCTATTACAGTAATTGCTCTGGGGATTGTTTTCCAGGTAGATGGGCACACGCGCAGCACCTGGTAGAGTGTAATAACTGACTGCTAGTATTCTTGTACTCAGTCCATGACTGACTCCTTAAAGGGGGAAATTCCTTTTTGTATCCTCCCCACATTCAGAGCAGGGTCTTGAACAAAATCAGGGCTCTGTAAATATTTGTGGAGTTGAATACCCATTTTACAGGCTAGGAAACTGAGCCTGAGTGCCTGGGGCTGCCCCACCTTTGAACGGCAGAGCAGGACTTGAACCCGGGTTTATGGATTTTCAGCTCTGAGATGTCTTCTCTCTAAATCTGAATTAATCACCTGTCTGAGCTTGGCCAGTGGGACCCTGAGGGGGCACCAAGGGAACCTCAGGCATTCTCTGGGGAAGAGCTCCATGGACTGCGAGGAGAGAGCTTGCATACAGTCAGCTGTTAGACAGCCAGGCTGTGGGCCGGTGGGGGCACAGAGGGAAGTCAAAGAACTAGTGACTCTCGACTCCCTATCTTATTACAACAATTATCTCTAATTGTTCAGATACACACCTAGATCTCCAGTCATCCACCTCTCCAATCCTTCCTGGTTACCAACTGGTAACGAGGAAGCTGTCCATGCCTCCCACTTTCCTCTGATGGGTACCAACAGGTGGGCATGGTGTTAGAGTTGCCAGATGTAACAAATAAAAATATACAGGATGCCTGGTTAAATTTGAATGTCAGATAAACGATGAATTTTTGTTTGGCATAAGCATGTCCCAAATCCGATAAACAAGGAGTAATTTTGCAGTACAAGTGCGTGCCATGGAATGTTTGGGACATGATCATACGAAAACAAACCTCACTGTTTATATGGCACTCAGATTTAACCAGGCATCCTGTATTTTATTTGGCAACCCTGGGTGGTGCATTGGTACGTAGCACGTACAGACCATGCTCGCCTTCCCTGGTATTAACACAGCGTAGACACTTGTCTTGGGCAGCAGTTGTGCGTGCCCCTCTCCTTCACCCCCAAGGCCCTGGGCTTCCGGCCCCAGGGTCTCCTCCTCCCATCCTCTCAGCTACGGCCCAAACAACCCACACAAACACTCAAAGGTCTCCCAAGCCTCCTTGTCACCTGGGGGGCCACAGCCCAGGCCTGCTCACCCTGGGAGTTAGTGGGGGCACCGCACGCCTGGACGCACCTTGCCTGTTGGCACCGTCCTGCCCCAACCATTCCCTCTTCTGACCTGCCCTTCTTCCTTCTCTGGCCAAGATACCGACTCGACTCGCAGATCAAGCAGCACCCCTCGGTGGAGTCTTTCTGGTGTTCCTAAGCCAAGTGGCTCCCTCCTCTCTTGGTCAAGGTTTTCTGTACAGGCCTCTGGATGGCACATGTCCTTGCCCTGTGGTCACCTGGGAGCCTCGGCCACCCCTTCGTCCCTGGGGGCTCCTCCTGGGCAGAACCGGGTCACAATCATCTATCAGTGTGTTCTCAGGGCCCAACCCAAGGCTTGTCCCACAGACAGTGGTTGGTCGACCAGTGTTTACCGGGGACCATTAACTTCAGAGTGGATTGTATTCTATCATGTTCATAAGTCATCGTTTACTTACCTTTTCTTATATTTGGGCTCTTTAGGCAGGTTCCAGTTTTTCTTCATGGTGTAAATCGGCTACCGTGGACCTCCATGTGAATTATTTTTATTTCCTTTGGAGTTGTTTCTTTCGGCCTAGTTGCCAAAGCAAAGTTACCAGGGCAAGGGTCTGGCTAGTTTTGTAGATCTTGTGCATTGCCGGCATCCCTTTGGGACAGATCAAACCCGGCGGCAGAGCTCCCTGCTTCCAAGAATCGGTCTACCCTGAGGCACAGCGAGTCCCCAGGGTAACAGGCCCCCTGCGGGCACTGCCAGCCAATGAGATTCTGTTTACATCACATACACAGGACTGTGGTATTTCAGACGCCATCTGGAAAGTTTCGATGTAACGCAGAGAGCACATGGCATAGAATTCCTGCCACAACCCACAGGCCTTTCCGAAGCCCAGGTGGAGCTCAGTGTAAAGAAAGACGCATCTGAGGTCACTATGTGTTCTCCGATTGGATTGTCCTTCACCTTTTGGCCAGCAAGTGTACAAGATTCTGAAAAATTGGAGAGCGAAAAATGGTGACGATTCCATTTGTTGACTTAAGGCTTTCTGTGACTTGGGGAGAAGCTGCTATTTCAAGCCTGCTTGGTGGAACATCTTACACAACCTCGTAGAGACGGAAGCGTCCTCAGGCTCAGCCCAGCTCCGGCTCCACCACAGATCTAAGGGGGTCCCGGGGGAGGTGCTATCTTTGCTCAGCAGAGAAAAGAGTGGACCAGGTTCAGATTGCCAAGGCAGGAGGGAATGGGAGGGGGGAACAGTGTGGGTGAGAGCACGATGGTGGGGACATTTGGGATGGTGTTGGGAAGGGAAGCTCCTGGCCGAGTCTGAGTAGAGGCTTGTTCAAGGACGGTGGAATAGTAGGTGGGTTACAAACAAGGGTGTCCATAGTTCAGGGTCTTGAATGCCACACTATTTGCTTCTCAATGCCCAGCTGATAGATGCTTTGTACAGCAAAAGTGGGAGGGAGTCTCCACTTTCCTATAAGCTTCTATAGGATCCCTTTAAATAGCGCCGTTCTATCCCCCACCCCCTACCCTGACACCTTGCATTTGCAGAAATTCATTTTACAAAATACTGTTAAGATGTAGCTTTAGTAGGGTTGCCAGATAAGACACAGGACACCCCAGGGAATTCCCTGGTGGTCCAGTGGTTAGGACTGGACATTTTCACTGCCAAGGGCCTGGGTTCAGTCCCTGGTCAGGGAAATAAGATCCCACAAGCTGCACGGTGTGACAAAAAAGAAAAGAAAAGAAAAGAAAAGAAAACACAACACAGGACACCCCAGTGAAACTTTAATTTCAGATGGAAAACAAACACTTTTTAAAGTATAAGTATGGGGCTTCCCTGGTGACGCAGTGGTTGAGAGTCTGCCTGCCGATGCAGAGGATACGGGTTCGTGCCCCGATCCGGGAGGGTCCCGCGTGCCGCGGAGCGGCTGGGCCCGTGAGCCATGGCCGCTGAGCCTGCGCGTCTGGAGCTGTGCTCCGCAAAGGGAGAGGCCACAACAGTGAGAGGCCCGCGTATGGCAAAAAAAAAAAAAAAAAAAAAAAAAAAGTATAAGTATGGTCTGTGCAATGTTTGGGATATACTTCTGCTTAAAAAATATGACTCACTATTTATTCTGAAATTCACATTTCACTGGGTGTCTTATTTTTACTTGCTAAATCTGGCAACTCAAACTTTGAGGGATCTGGTTTACTGGACAGAGCTGGTGGTGGAGGTTCTTGAGGCTGGAGGCCGCCCCAAGAAAACCAGGGGAGGCTGGAAAGGGGAGGCCAGCGGGATGGCGGGCACCTCTCACCAACCAAGTTTCCGTCTCCCTCAGTCTCCTGGGGGTGGACAAAGAGCCCACTCCGAGCCCGAGGAGAAGCCACTGCCACAGCCTTCTGGTGAACAGAAGCCAGAAGATCCTCAGGTCTCCAGGGAGCAGGGCACAGAGGTGACAGGACCTCCCAAGGCAGAGGGCAGGGGTGGCAGGAGGGCTAGAGAAGTTCTCCTCCTGCCTGGACGGAGATCTGAACCCCCAGCCATTGCACTCCACCGTCTTGCTGTTGGGTGTGGGAGGACCCCGGTTCTTGGGCTGCCAGCCTCATGCCACTTCAGTCACCAGGGCACCCTCTCTGCCAAAGCCACCTTCTTCAGATTCTTCAGAGCAGAAGCCGGGCCTGCAACAGGAAGCCACCGTCACGTTCCTGTTTATGCTCCTGAGCACAACAGAGCCCACCAAAGACCCTGCAGAGTGAGGCCGTGCGAACGTGCGTGAGGCTGCGGAGGGGAGGCGGGTACAGTGTACTGCTCCCCCGCCATCAGCATTCAGACCTGGGCCGGGACTCAGCCCGGGGCGGGTTTCAGGGGGTGTGGCCCAGACAGGACTGAAGAAGCCTGGCCTCGGGCTTGGTTCCCCTCTCTGCCTACCCCACCCTCCCCAGCCTCCAGATTCTGGTCCAACCCTCATTATGCACCCACCCAGGGACTTGGAGATCCAGGAGTGCCAGGTTCTGGATAAGGAAGACTGGGGCCCCCAGCAGACCTCCAAGGAAATGAGCTGTTTGCAGAATGTTTGCATGAGGTGAGCTGGGCAGAGGCAGGTGGGGACAGGAGGGTGACAGGGCCTTCCCCGATGGAGGTCAGGGCCTGGAGCTTGACAGTTGTGGGTTGGCACCTTCACTTGGCCCTCTTTCTTCCCTTGCCTTCTCTCTGTTCTACTCTGGGTGACCCCCTTGCTGGCCAATAGGTCCCTTCCCTCCCAAACATCAGTGTCCTTGTGTGTGAGCAGGACCTGCCCCATGGGAGTGGGGGCCACAGCTCTTTCCCATCAATGTGCCTACATGCCTGGTTAGTGGGCAGTCTATGAAGCTACCTGTAAGGGACGGTCATCTCTCTTTTTTGTTTTAATAGGTATTGGTGTTTTTTTAAAAAAATTTATTTATTTATTTATTTATTTATGACCGTGTTGGGTCTTCGTTGCTGCACGCGGGCTTTCTCTAGTTGTGGCAAGTGGGGGCTACTCTTTGTTGCGGAGCACAGGCTCTAGGCAAGTGGGCTTCAGTAGTTGTGGCACATGGGCTCAGTAGTTGTGGCTCGTGGGCTCTAGAGCACAGACTCAGTAGTTGTGGCACACGGGCTTAGTTGCTCCACAGCATGTGGGATCTTCCTGGACCAGGGGTCAAACCCGTGTCCCCTGCATTGGCAGGTGGATTCTTAACCACTGGACCACCAGGGAAGTCCCAGGACCGCCATCTTTAATTCTCCAAGGACTTGAGGGGTAGTCTGGTCTGTGGAGAAAGGTGGTGTGGGGGGGGTCTGTTCTCTGGATGTCTGGCTCTGGAACTTAGGTCTGCAGAGTCCCATGGCCATTTGCCTGTCAATAGCAATGCCAGGGTCCAATCTCCACCTGGAGACAGAGGTCTTGGGGTGGGGGGAGTGTGACAGTCCTTTCCCCAGGGCTGCACGTGGCTCCCAGAGCCATGGATCTGAGTGGTCAGCGCTTTTATGCATACACAGCTGGCCCCGGGCGCTCAGGCAGGGCTAGTTCCACACAGAGCCCTGCCACTGCCCCCACTGCAGCTCAGAGGGATGGGCGGCTGCCCAAGTCTGCCTTCGTGGATTTCCAGCCTAGCATACGCGATGAAGCAGCCTGGTTTTCCCTCGATAAAGAAGAGGAAAAGCACAATTCGTCTTTGTCTGGGTCCCCTGCTGCAAGTCACATGGGGAGAACAATTCCCTCCCCGCCTGTAGCTTTGCCAGAGTGAGACGCAGCTCCTGGTGAAACCCTGGTCTCCTGGCTGTGGCAGGCCACGCAGCTCACGCAAGAGCTGTGTTTTGTGGGTTTGGGGCACTGCCTAGGACAGGAGTCTGGGGCCTGACGGGGGTCTCGCTTTCAACCCTAGGCTTCGGGAGTCTCTGAGTACTATCCAATCAGAGAACCTGGCACTGGGGCAGAAGCTGCGAGACCTGGTAAGACCTAAGCCCAGGACCCCCTTCCTTTGCTGTGCCTCCTCCCTGCCTCCCAGCCCAGCTCCCGTGCGGGCACATGGCAGGCATTCCTGCCTGGGGTCAGCTACCCACCTCTGGCCCCTGCAACCTTTTGTTCCAGCCCAGCTCCTTGTATGAGAGCCTGAAGAAGGAAGCTAAGGCCATCCTGGAGGGAGAGAAGACCATCCTGGAGGAAGGGAAGGCCATCCAGGAGGGAGCCCAGGCCGCCCAAGACGGGGCACTGTTCCAGGTACCCGCGCCTCCACCCACTCGTGGGTGGGGAGAGAGGACACATTTGCCTAGCGTTGCTCCTCCGACTCCCCTTTGCCTGCAGCAAGCCGGCTCCCAGAAGGCAGAACTGGTCTTCCTGCAGCCTGACACTGCCTGTGACAATGGAAAACAATGTCAGTCCTAACCAGGCCCAAGGCTGGAGATAGGACATCTCCTTGGGAAGCCATTCTGGCCGCTCCTCTCCAAGTCCCAGCAGTAAACGTTTCTGCAGCTGATCCATGGCTCCCCTGCCTGTCTGTGGACCCTGGGAATCAGCTGGAGCAGGAGGCCACCGGCTCCCAGCTTGGGCCCTAGGCCGTCGTCCACCCCTCCCTCAGTCCTGAGCTGCCCCCACCCCCAGGAGGCTCCAGGTCTGGCTCTTATCAGCCTCAAGACCAATGCCCCTGTGATAAGCTCTGGGGTGGGACTGGAAGGGGGCCACACTCTCTCCTGGGGAGGACGAAAGGCCCAGGTCTAACTCCAAAGGGTAGAAGTCTAGGGAGGTGTGCGAAGAGCCACGTCCCACACTATGGCCTTGGATAAGCCTCTTCCTCTTTGTCACTTAAGTTATGGGGGAGGGGGTAGTGAGAGCTTCCCAAGGGCCCCACACACAACATGCTTCAGGCCTGGAGGAGCTTCTGGAATTTGAATTCCCATTCCCACCTTCAGCCAGGGCCTCCTGGGCCTCCCTTGAGACCTGCTTCCCTTCACCAATGGGGCTTTCCCTGTCCTGGGTCATAGATCCCACCCCCTCTCCGTCCATAGGCCTGAGTGTCCAGCTGTGGTCACTGTGCCCTGGCCACCAACAGGCCCTCAAGGCTTGCGCCCATCAGCCTTGCTGCCCTCAGACTCTGTCCAGCCCCAGGGAGGCTTTCTAAGCATCCCCTGATTACTGATGTAACAAGAGAGAGAGAGACAGAGACAGAGAGAGACAGAGAGACAGAGAGAGGGGGAGACAGAGACACACAGAGAATGTATAAGTAGAATATTCAAAAACTTAGAAATAATTCCCATACAACTAGACAAGGAATGTGCTTTAGGTTTTTTTTTTTTAACTCCCTAATGAGGGAGATGACAGAGCCAGCAAGATGACAAAGCCACTTTAAAGGAGGATACAAGAAAGTAGCACACACACACACACACACACACACACACACACACACACACACACACACACACACACACACACACATATTCAAGGGGGAAAAAGGGAAGGAATCTGACACATGTCCCAAAGGTATCCTGGCCACATCTCAGCAGCCCAGGGCCCCAGCATTGCCCCGAGCTCAGAGCCTACAACCACTCCTGCTGATGCTACGTCCCTGCAATTCTGCAGCCCAGTCAGGAAGCCCTTCTCAAGGGGAAGTCCCCAGGCAAAGCTGTGTGGGCCCCAGGGCATTACCAGGTATTTTGATTCACACACAGACACACATTTCCCCCAGAACTACTAGTCAAAGCAGGCTACTGTGTTCATCACAAGCTGTGCCCAGATCTTCCAGCCTCTATGCCATCAAGGCGCTGGGGCCAGGTTGGTAAATCAACCTCGTGTCCGCACGGTCCCGTCTCTCTTCTGAAGCCAACCTCCAGTGGATGTACCCAAACCTCCGACTGGCTTCGGAGGCCCAGTGGAAGTGGGTTGGGGTACCTCCAGAGGCTCCCAGCAGGCTCCCCACTCCTGCCCAGCCTAAAGGTCCTGCTATTCCTGCCCGAGAAGGTGGCCCCTATCCTGCAGCCTGGCAGCGTCACCCTCCATCCAGGGGAATCATCCTTCAGAAAGATCCTGCCCTAGAGGTGTGTTAAATCCCACAGCCCCTGTGCTATGCAGGCTCCCACCCACGGCTGGCTCAGCAATCCTGTTGAGGCTTGTTCTGATGGGGTCTGTTTCCCAGGAGTTCTGGGCCCACCTTTTGTATCCCTCGTGGTTGCCCTGGACACTCCTTAAATGTCAGACAGCTGTACGAATGCCCAGGGTGGAGGAACTGAGCTCCTTTGGGTCAGTGTTTCATCCATTCTACAAGTATTTGTTGAGTGCCTCCTATGTGCCAGGCACTGCTCTTGGTTCTGGAGATTCAGCGATGAATAAAACAAAGATCCAGGCCCCAGTAGAGCTTACATTCTAGGACGGGAGATAAGGAATAATTAATGTCAGATAGCGGTAGATGCAATGGAGAAGAATGAAGCTGGAGACGGAGAGGAAGCTTGAGGGAGGCGAAGGAACACAATTTAGAGAAAGTGACACTCGTGCAGAAGTGACATTTGAGCAGAGATGTGGAGGACCTGAGGGAGGGGCCACAATGGAATTTACAGTCAGGAGATCGCCTGGGAAATGGGTGTAGCTAGAGAAGCGATACAAGATCCAAGGACGCTTGATCAGCTGTGACCAGCGCTGCTGCCGTGTCAAGTAAGAAGAGAGGACAGAACTGACCACTGGATCCAGCAACATGGAGCAAAGTGGACATTTTCAAGAGTAATTTCAGTGGAGTAAAGCCTGAATGGAGCGGCTTCAAGAAAGAATGGGAGGTGGCACAGTGGTTAAGAATCCGCCTGCCAATGCAGGGGACACGGGTTCGAGCCCTGGTCTGGGAAAATCCCACATGCCACGGAACAACTAAGCCCATGCGCCACAACTACTGAGCCTGCGCTCTAGAGCCTGTGTGCCACAACTACTGAGCCAGTGTGCCATAACTACTGAAGCCCATGTGCCTAGGGCCCGTGCTCTGCAACAAGAGAAGCCACTGCAATGAGAAACCCGCGCACCACAACGAAGTCCCCGCTCACCGCAACTAGAGAAAGCCCACGCACAGCAACGAAGACCCAACTCAGCCAAAAATAAAGAAATTAATAATTTTCTTTTAAAAAAGAGCAGGAGGAGAGGATCTGGAGACCAGCATGGTCCACTCTTCTGAGGAGTTTTATCATAAAAGGGGACAGAAAAATGGGACGGTTACTAGAGGAGCAAGTGGAATTGAGAGATTTTTTTTTAAAGATGGTGTTAAACACCATAAACAGGGGCTTTAGGTGGATGGAAGTGATCCACGAAAGGCAGGGAGACTTGTGGGGCCACATCCTTGAGCAGCGAGGGGGTGGTCTCTGCACGGGGGAGAGGCTGCCTTGGACAGGGGTGTGGATCACACATCACATCACGGTGACGTTCCCTCTGATTTTCTCAGTGAAGTAGGAAGCACGGTCATCAGCTGAGCGTGAGGGTGGAGGAGAATGTGTTGGAGGCTTGAGAAGAGAGGAGGGGATGTGCGACCCGCCATCTAGGAGTGCGGGAGGGAGCGTGGACTGGGGAAGGACGGTAGGACTGCTGGGCAGGACTGAGGGCCTGTTCAAGGTCTAGGATCGTAAACTTAAAGCGAGATGAGCGAGGTCATCTGACTCCACAGGCATATTCAGGGTCAAGGGTGCAGGTGCAGAGTAGGTAGAGGGGCGGATGTAACCAGGTCGGGGATTTTCCAGTGAATGTGACCAAAACAGAGAGGATCAAGGGGGTGGAGAGAGTTTGCAAGGGACTCAGGCTGGGCGAGGAGGGAGGAAAGCACACGTGGGAGGTGAGGAGAGTGGAAAGGAGCTAGCACCAATGGGCTGGCTGTCCTGGAGGGGTGGAAGAACTCTCCAAGTCTGAGTGATGGATGCAGCGAGGTGGGAAGATAAAAAGGAAATCAAATGCATTAGCCCCCTGAAGGGATTTCCATCAACACTCACAGTCCAAAATGTTCAGGGAGGGGCCATACGATCTTCCCAGCCAAGAAGGGGAAAAAAGATTGATTGAGTTATTGTCTGGTGCCTACAGCAGCATGGACATCAGCTGATTCTAACAGCCTGAGCTGGAGTTCTCCGGTGTCACCCACTCAGATGTCACATGCTCTTGTCCAGATGTCATGTCTGTGGCTTCACATGTTCCTTCCAAAAGAGGGTGGGGCAGGACCATGGAGCTGCTGCCTCATGGTGTCATCACCATGTCTGTTCCTCAACTTACTGATCAGCTGACCTGGGTGTCTGGCTGGCTGCCTGGTGGCGGCTGTCCTCCTGCGCCCTCATAAGGAATGTGTGCACTCCCCACACTGATGGCCTTCCGATAAGATTATACCCTGGGTGCTGAAAATCAGCTCTTCAAGGACTGTGGCTTTCTGGTGCACTTTCCTGAAGTCCCTGATCACACTATACCCTACCCCTAGTCCCGCCACGCTTACACGCTAACCCTCCCAACCAGCACAAGGGGACGTGGGTACGGAGGTGCAGGTGAATGGGGCTGTAAGCAGTAGGAAGGGGGCTGCTCTGAGAGGGTTCTGTGAAATCACACACACACACACACACACACACACACACGTGCACACACAAAGTCTACCATGCCCAGCTCCCCCAGATTTCCAGGCATCTTTGGGCCAATCAATGGGTTGCAGCCTGGGGACGTCCCTGGTGGTCCAGTGGTTAAGAATCCGCTTCCCAGTGCAGGGGATGCGGGTTCCATCCCTGGTTGGGGAACTAAGAGCCCATATTCTGAGGGGGAACTAAGCCCACACGCAGCAACTACTGAGCCCACGCACTCTGGAGCCCACACGCCACAACTAGAGAGCCCGCATGCCACAACTAGAGAGAAGCCTGCGTGCCGCAACTGGAGAAGCCCATGCGCCGCAACTAGGACCCAACGTAGCCAAATAAATAAATATTTAAACAACAAACAAACAAACAAAACCAATGGGTTGCAGCCTGGCTGGGCAGAATCCCAAGGCAGGATAGGCCACGGCAGGTGGAAGGAGTCACACTTGAGCCCCAGGGACCTTCCCAGCCCTGCCTGGCTGTCTATGAAGTCTGAAAGAGGCTTATACCGAGTACTTGGTGGCTCCCTCCCCTCGCAGCCCTTATACATGCCGGACCATCTGTAAGGATGGCCTGCCCCTTGCCTTCTCTGCATGCTGAATGCCTTCTCATCCTTGGAAGATTCCCCTCGAGTGTTCCCTTCTGGACAGAATTTGTCATTCTCTCCACTGGGAGCATGTTGGCCCTCCCTCTATAGGGGCGCTTACCACGTGGTTGAACCCAAAGCCTATCTGACTCCCCTGCTAGACTTGAGTTTCTGGGCACCTTGGCTTCCCCAGGGCCTGGCATGGATGTGGCACAGGGATGAATAAATGAAAGATGCTTGCAGGTATGAGTGAAGGAGTGAATAAATGAGTGGATGGATGAATGAATGGATGGATGGATTCCTGGTAGGGTCAGGGGATGGAGGTCAGCTTGTCAAGAAAGTGTGCTTCTCCGACTCTGTCCTCTAGAACAGTCTTCCTTTCTTTTTCTTTTTTTTTTTTTAATTTAATTTACTTTTTGGCTGCATTGTGTCTTTGTGGCTGCACGCAGGCTTTCTCTAGTTGCAGCGAGTGGTGGCTACTCTTCGTTGCGGTGCGCGGGCTTTTTCTAGTTGCGGTGGCTTCTCTTGTTGCGGAGCACGGGCTCTAGGCACACGGGCTTCAGTAGTGGGGGCTCGCAAGCTTAGTTGCTCTGCGGCAAGTGGCACCTTCCTGCACCAGGGCGCGAACCCGTGTCCCCTGCGTCGGCAGGTGGACTCTTAACCACTGCGCCACCAGGGAAGGCCCCAGTCTCCTTTTCTAAGAGTCCCACTTTCTCCCATAAACTGGGACCCCTGCAGGATAGTTACAGAGAATTCTTCCGAGTCCCTCTTCTTCCCTTAGCTCTAGGCGTAGCATTCTAAGGGGTCAGATGAGGCAGGAGTGGCTAAAATGTACTGAGTTCCTGCTATGGACCCAACACCACGCTAGACATTTTTACAGATGTGGCTTTGTTTAATGAAAACAGCACCACAGTTTTGTGAAATAGGTTCTATCATCCCATTTTACAGCTAAGAAAACAGGCTCAGAGAAGCTAAGTGAATTGCCTAAGGGCACACAACTTACTGTCTAGCAAAGGATGGGATTTGAACTCAAAACCCAGTCAAGTAGCCAGGGCTGGATGTGCTGGAGATGGAATGACACCAGGGAAACAGGCAGGAACGGCGGGCAGCAGGCCCCGCTCTGGAGACAGGAACTGAGTTCTAGTACTACCTTGGCCTCTCCTGTTGGGAGACCGTGGGTGAAACTTGGTCCCTCTCCAAGCCTCAGCGTCCACGTATGGATTTGATGCCCCTTGGAGGTCTCTTCCAAGTGAATGTTGCAGAAATCAAGCTGGATGTGAGGAGCTCCTGGCCCTTCCTGCAGGACACTCCCTTACTTTCCCTGCCAGCTAGTGGCCGGGCCACCTATTAGGTAATGGTTAACTGGACCTGACACCCCATCTCTAAGGAGCCACACCAGCTGGCCAAGACTCCGCAGGATGCGGTGCGTGAAGGTGCTTGAAGGGGTGCTGGGGGCCGCTGCCCTCTTGGGGCTGGGGATCATCCTGGGCCACTTTGCCATCCCCAAGGGGACTGACCTGCCAGCCCCCAGTGCCTCAGCCTCCCAGGACCTGGACCTGGAGATCCTTGAGGCTGTCATGGGACAGCTCGATGCCAACAGGATCCGGGAGAACCTTAGGTGAGAGGCCTGCCCACGTGCCCCTCCTGTTTGCCAGATGCCCCTCCCTGACCCTGGGCCTCACCCTCTCTATACCCACCCTGCAGAGAACTCTCCAGGGAGCCGCACCTGGCCACCAGCCCCTGGGGTGGGGCGCTGGTGCAGCTGCTACTGCGGCTCTGGCAGGACCCGGAGTCGGGCCTGGACTCAGCCGGGACCTCTGAGTACGAGGTGCTGCTGTCTTTCCCCAGCCAGGAGCAGCCCAACCGTGTGGATGTTGGTGAGGTCCTGCTCTGGCCTGGGGAGGCCTGTGGGCCGGGGGAGCTGCCGGGCCCAGCCCGGACACTGCCGTCTCTCCACAGTGGGTCCCGCTGGGGACATCCTCTTCTCCTCCCAATGAAATGAAGAGAACCTGACTGGGGAGCAGGGGGACCCCAATGTGGCCCCCCCGGAATCCCCCAGGTGGGCCTGGGACACCCCCTCCCCACTGCCATGGCCCAGCTCCCGCTGGCTCCTGGCCCAGCTGCTCCCATCCTGACCCAGGGGCAGTTGAAGGAAAGGGCCTCAACTGGGGCTCAGCCCCACCCAGAATTTACTTTGCTTCCACACTCCACTACAACTCCGTTTGCACATCACTTAGGCGTTCAACAAACACTGATGGGCCCTGCTCAAAGCCAGGCCTGATACAGGGTACCTGGACACAGAGCAAACCAGGTGTGACTTTGTCTTGGGGAGCTTATAAGCTCTAGGTGAGGTTAGGGGACAGAATCTAAATCCTTCATCCTGCCACTCATCCTTTCCCATTCTTTCCTGGGCCTGGCTCTAAGGGTCACCTTCTCTGGGGAACAGGGCCTCCTCGTCTATGCCAACCGGGGCTCAGAAGAAGACTTCATGGAGCTATACCATCAGGGCATCAAACTCCAAGATAGCATCGTCCTGACCCGCTACGGGGGTGTAGGGCGCAGGGCTAAGGTAAGCAGCAGCCCCCAGTGCAAGGGGCTGGGTGGGGAGGGGGGCTGGCGGTGGACAGGAGGGTGTGTGGGGGAGGGGATGGCGCAGGGCTGAGGGGTAGGCCAAGCCCTGGGCTCGGGGCAGGAGAGGGTGAAGGACTCCTTCCACCCACCAATGGCCTGCTTTGGCACTCTGCCCAGCCAGGCTAAAGCCCATGGATTGGCCCAAAGAACACTTAGGTGCTGTGTGACCTTGGATATGTCCCCGAACCTCCCTGAGCCTTGGGAAATAAAGGAATTGGGCAAATTTTTCAGCTTTGGTATTCTGGAAGTCTAAGTCCTCCTGTGAAGTAGTTCTTCTGAACATTCGACTTAAATCCCTCCTCCTCCACAACTTGCTTCTTTTCAACACAAAATTTTAACTGAGGGTTACATGTCTGTGTTTTCTTAAATGTTTACTTACTTATTTATTTTAAATATAAAAAGGTATAGATTGGGAGCAGGGACTAGGGAGTTAGTCCTTAGTGGGTCCAGAGTTTCAAATCTGCAAAATGAAGAGAGTTCTGGAGGTGAATGGAGGTGACGGTAGCACAATAATAGGAATATACTTAATGCCACTGAACTGTATGCTTTACAATGGTTAAGACAGTAAATTTCATGTTATGTGTACTTTATCACAATTTAAAAAGAAGTAAAATAAATAAATAAATAAATAAATAAAAGAAGTGCCCATGATAAGAGCTGGGGGTAAAAAAATGGAAAGAAAAGAGAAGAAAAGAAAGGGGAACAGGCGTGGTGGAATTATACAGATTATGAAACTTCGAGTTTAAAAAAAAAGTATAGGGTGAAAAAGTTTTCTGATAATGCCATCCTCCAAAAAGGTAGCTTGTTTGTTTGTTTATGGGATATGTATCCAGAGTTTCTTTGGAAAGAAGAACATATGAAGACATATTCTTACTTCCTTCTCCTTTTATATAAAAGTAGCATACAATACTGTTCTGAGCTTTGCTTTTTTCACCTTAATACATCCTGGAGATTGTTCTCAGTTGGTACATAAACTCTGTCCTTGATCTTTTTTTTTTTAATGTACTGTTTTTTTACTGTCCTAAAACATATGTAACATATGTTTTACCAGTTTACCAGGTTAGCCATTTTTAAAATGTACAATGCAATGGCATTAAGGATATTCACAGTATTGTGCAACCGTCATTACTATCCATTTCCAGAATGCTTTCATGGTTCCAGATGAAACTCTGTACCCATTAAACACTAACTCCCTCATTCTCCCTTTGCAGCCCCTGACCTCTATTTGACTTTCTGTCTCTATGAATTTGCCTCATCTAGGTACCTCACATAAGAGGAATCATGTGATATTTGTCCTTTTGTGTCTGGCTTATTTCACTTAGCATAATGTTTTCAAAGTTCATTGATGTATCAGAACTTCACTCCTTTTTAAGACTGAGTAATATTCCTTTGCACGTTATATACTAGGTTTTCCTTATCCATTCATCAGTGATGGACAGTTGGGTTGTTTCCACCTTTTGGCTACTATGAACAGTGCTTATATGAACATGGGTTTAGGAGCACATCCTCCTTCTTTTATACAGCTGCATAGTACTCCACTGTAGGGTACCTCAGTTTACTTAATGACCCCTTTGATGAGCCATTGCCTAGGCTCAACAGTCTTTTGCTGTCTCAAGCAGCACAATAAAAAATGACTTGTGTAAGTATCATCTTGCCAGTGGGAAGACAGATCTGTCCTGGTTTCCACAGTGAGGGAGGGAGGAAGAGGAACAAGATGTGCCCCCTTCTCGCCCCTCCCCTAAACACAGCCTCCTCTGCCTTCTGAAGGCTGTGAATACTGCCAAGTACGGGGTGGCTGGGGTGCTGGTGTACACGGACCCTGGAGATATCAACAACGGGAAAAGCTTGCCGAATGAGACCTTCCCGCACTCCTGGGGGCTTCCTCCCTCGGGGGTGGAGCGAGGCTCCTACTTTGAGTATTCTGGGGACCCACTGACTCCTTACCTTCCAGCCAACCCCTCCTCCTTCCGCCTGGACTCTGACAATACCTTCGGATTTCCCCCAATTCCCACTCAGCCCATTGGCTTCAAGGATGCAGAAGTCCTTCTCTGGTGAGCTTTTGCCCTGGGGTCTCCTTCCCACTCTCCAGTGGCCCCCAAACTTCAACCCCCGCACCCATATTTGCTCTGATAGGCCTCCCCCTCCTCCCTAGCAACCTGCAGGGAACCTCAGCCCCGGCTGCCTGGCAGGGAGCCCTGGGCTGTGACTACAACCTGGGGCCCGGCTTCCGTTCTGATGGTATCTTCCCAGCAGGCAGGTGAGATGGGGCCCCCTCCTCCCCCAACACTCCCCTCTCTTCCCTTGTTTTGCTTCCTTGACCCCGGTTTCCTCTCTGCTCTCTTCAAGGCCTGGCCTTTCCCTTTCTCCTGTCTCCCAACCCCTCCCTGATTCCAGAATATCTGTCTTGTCTTTGGCGAAGCCTGTGAAACAGCTGCATGCCTCACAAGGCCCTGTGGGGTCCCCCCGCCATCATCCTGGACCTCCATTCTCCAGCCGCCCCCTCTCTTGAACACACCCAGCTCCGTCCCACATCAGGGCCTCTGCACTTGCTGTTCCTGCTGATGGGAACATCCTTCCCCATGCTCTGTCATTCCCGGCCTGCACTAACCTCCCCACCTGCCACCAGGTGCCTTGTTCAGTGTCCTCCCAAGCCCCTTCACTACCTGCAGTTGTTCACTTCCTTGGGGTCTGCCTCCCTCGGGAGAGGGATGCCCAACGAGGGTGGGGTCCGTGTCTGTCTCAGTCATCGCCCAGAGCCTGGTACGCTGCTGGCATACACTAGGTATCCAATAAGTGAGTGAGTACAAAGGAGAATTGGAATTAGAAGAGCTGGGCTCGGGCTTCCCTGGTGGCGCAGTGGTTGAGAGTCCGCCTGCCGATGCAGGGGACACGGGTTCGTGCTCCGGTCCGGGAAGATCCCACGTGCCGCGGAGCGGCTGGGCCGGTGAGCCTGGGCCGGTGAGCCACGGCCGCTGAGCCTGCGCGTCCGGAGCCTGTGCTCCGCAACGGGAGAGGCCACAACAGTGAGAGGCCCGCGTACCACAAAAAAATAAATAAATAAAAATAAAAAAAAGAAGAGCTGGGCTCTAGCCTTGCTGTCTCTCCCGGTATTTCCGGGCAAGTGACCTTGCCAGGTCCCTTTCCTGCTCTGGGCCTCAGTTTCTCCTACGTTGGTGGAGGGGAAGACTCCTAACACCCCTACGCTCCCCCAGCCAGGTGAACGTGAGTGTCCACAACCGCCTGGAGCTGCGGAACTCCTCCAACGTCCGGGGGATCATCCGCGGGGCCGTGGAGCCTGGTGAGTGCCTCCTCACTGCTCCCTGCGCCCCCCGGGACCCGGCCCTGCTCTGAGCGCCCCTGACCACGTCCCCTCTGCCCAGCCTGGCTGCCCCGCCCGCCCTCGCTCCTCCTCTTGGCTGTCTGACTCTGCTCCTCCCGCCAGACCGCTATGTGCTGTATGGAAACCACCAGGACAGCTGGGTTCACGGGGCCGTGGACCCCAGCAGTGGCACTGCTGTCCTCCTGGAGCTCTCCCGCATCCTGGGGACTCTGCTGAAGAAGGGTGAGCGGATCCTGCTCCCCTGGTCCAGGGACTCTCTCCCCAGGAGGTCGCCTCCAGCCCAGTCCTCCCTGAGCTTTTGGGCGTCCTGTCCCCCCTCCTCTCTCTCATTCTCCAGTGCCCACCTGGGTGAAGCTTGAGGGCCCTGGGGGCAGACATGCATGGACACCAGCCCTGGCCTCGCTCGAGTAGCCCAGTGTGGTACCGGGAACTTGTGCAATACCTTCTGAGGGTTTCCTGGGCCCCTCCAATGAAGCGAGGCCAGATGTGGCCTCGAGCGAGGCAGTGGCCAGGCTCTGCCCTCAGGGAGTCTCAGCTCAGTTGAGGCAGGGGTGACGGACAATCGTCAACTCAACAAATACGTCCCCCATGGCTACTACGTGCCAGGCCAGTCCTAGGCACTGGACATGCCCCAGTGAGCACCAGAGTTCATGCTGTAATGACAACTGTGAAACGTGCTATAAGGAAAAATATCTACCAGGCTTTCCAGATGCAAGCCAGAGCTCAGGGAGGCGGCAGTTCTGGGAGCATTAGGGGTGGAGATCCAGGTGGAGGCACAGCATGTGGGAAGGGGCAGCTGGACCGGGTGGCAGAGCTGTATATTTCCTAAAAATAAGGACATTTTCTTTCGTAACCACAGTGCAATGCTCAGAATCAGGAAATTAACAAATTTGCCAATTTTTCTGAAAACTTTTGTTTTATTTGTTTCTAAACGGGCAAAGTACTTTATTTTATTTTACTTTTTTGGCTGCATTGGGTCTTCGTTGCTGCGCGCGGACTGTCTCTAGTTGCGGCAAGTGGGGGCTACTCTTTGTTGTGGTGCGCGGGCTTCTCATTGTGGTGGCTTCTCTTGTTGCGGAGCACAGGCTCTAGGCACACGGGCTTCAGTAGTTGTGGCACACGGGCTCAGTAGTTGTGGCTCGCGGGCTCTAGAGCGCAGGCTCAGTAGTCGTGGTGCACGGGCTTAGTTGCTCCGCAGTATGTGGGATCCTCCTGGACCAGGGCTCCAACCCATCAACCCATGTCCCCCGCATTGACAGGCGGATTCTATTTTTTTAAAAAAATAAATTTATTTTATTTATTTTTGGCTGCGTTGGGTCTTCGTTGCTGCGCGGGCTTTGTCTAGTTGAGGCGAGCAGGGGCTACTCTTTGTTGCGGTGCGCAGGCTTCTCATTAAAGTGGCTTCTCTTGTTGGGGAGCAAGGGCTCTAGGTGCACGGGCTTCAGTAATTGTGGCACGTGGGCTCAGTAGTTGTGGTTTGCGGGCTCTAGAGCGCAGGCTCAGTAGTTGTGTCACAGGGGCTTAGTTGCTCCTCGGCATGTGGGATCTTCCCGGAGCAAAGCTCGAACCCATGTCCCCTGCATTGGCAGGCGGGTTCTTAACCACTGCACCATCAGGGAAGCCCCTGTTCCAATAACTTTTAGAGCAAAAGAAATTTCTGGTCCAAGAACCAATCCAGGATCACACGTTGCACATGTAGTAGTTGCATGGGTCATTTGTAATAGTTTCTTAGCTGTTCTTTCTTTCATGATCCTGATATTTAATTTGCTGACTGTCCCTCAATTTGGGTTTGTCTGATTAGATTCATCTTATGCATTTTTGGCAGAAAAAAATGAGAATTTTTCATTGCAAGCATGTAATCATTTTATACTTTAAAAATTTTTTTCGGGCTTCCTTGGTGGCACAGTGGTTAAGAATCTGACTGCCAATGCAGGGGACACAGGTTGGAGCCCTGGTCCGGGAAGATCCCACGGGCCGCAGAGCAACTAAGCCCGTGCGCCACAACTACTGAACCTGCGCTCTAGAGCCCAAGAGCCACAACTACTGAAGCCCATGCACCTAGAGCCCGTGCTCTGCAACAAGAGAAGTCACTGCAATGAGAATCCTGCACACTGCAACGAAGAGTAGCCCCTGCTCACTGCAACTAGAGAAAGCCCGCACGCAGCAGTGAAGACCCAACACAGTCAAAAATAAATAATAAAATAATTTTAAAAAAATTTTATTTATTTGGCTGCACCGGGTCTTAGTTGTGGCACACAGTATCTTTTAGTTGCGGCATGCGGGATCTAGTTCCCTGACCAGGTATCGAACCCAGGCCCCCTGCATTGGGAGCGTGGAGTCTTAACCACTGGGCCACCAGGGAAGTCCCTATATTTAAAATTTTTTGGTTTAAAACAAAAAGATGAGGAATGATCAAAGGGGACTGAGTTGCTCCAGAGATGGGAGCACAGCCAGGAGCGCATAGTGCCGTGGAGGGGGAGGGGGAGTCTGAAGGCGGTGAGGGGGCTAGCAAGGAGCTCGGAGGCTTCCAGGAGGTGGCTGAGGCCTGTGGCAAGAGCAGCGAGGGCACAGAGACTGGAGATGGAAGCCAGGCTGCGGGAGGCTATGAGAAGCAATGTGGGGCATTGGTTAAGCCCCTGGACTCTGGAGCCAGGCCTTGGATTTGAACCCTGGCTCTGCTGCCTACCAGCTGTGTAATCCTGGCAAGTCATTAAACTTCTCTATGGCTCAGTTTCCTCAATGGAGACAGTCATAGTTTGTCCCTCACGACGTGTTGTAAGGATTGGCTCAATATGGATAACGCTCTAAGGAGAATGTGAATGTATCATCACCAAGTGAAGACGATTAGGGGAGAGTTTTGCATAGGATGCATGGAGGAGAGAGTTGGGGGACCTCTAATCAGCATAGCCAGAGAGAAGAGGGGGATAGGGCATTCTGGCAGAAGGGACCACCTGACGGAGGGAGATCGGTGTTGGCGACGATGTTGGGGGGTGTCACAGCAGAGGAGGGGTGCTGGTAAAAGGAGGATGGAGCCTCAGGGAAGGCTTGACCAGGGAGGTGCCAGGACCTACCTCCGGTCGCTTGTGCCCCGCCCGTTCCAGCCCTCCCTCCCCTCCACATCCCCAACCTTCCCCCTAAGCCACCCCAGGATCCGAGGGATCTTGCCCTCCCGCCCTTTATCCTCCTCCCCAGGCACCTGGCGTCCCCGAAGATCAATCGTGTTTGCGAGCTGGGGGGCAGAGGAGTTTGGGCTCATCGGCTCCACAGAGTTCACGGAGGTGAGCGATTTCCGGGGCAGGTCAGCGCGGGGCTGACGGGGTCCCATCCACCTGCAGGAGTTCTTCAGCAAGCTGCAGGAGCGCGCCGTAGCCTACATCAACGTGGACGTCTCGGTGTTTGGTATGAGGGGCGGCTGGGCTTACTCGGGGAGGAGGGAAACGAAAGGGCGGGGCCCGAATAGAGTCCTTCTCGGATCCCCTCACAGCCAATGCCACCCTGAGGGCGCAGGGGACGCCCCCGATCCAAAGCGTCATCTTCTCTGAAACCTAACAGGTGGAAATGGGAGGGGCTGGGAGCTGGGCTGGGAGGAGGACGGGCGGGGCGGGGCTACACGGGGTAGGCGGAGCTGGAGCTGGTACTTATTAGAAGAGCTGGGGGTGGGACTGAGGCTGCGGGGCGGGCCTTGTAGGACCCGCAGGACTGTGCGTGGGCTGGAAACTCGGGTGGGCAGAGCGGAGGACCAGCCTGGTCGTTGGGCCTGGGGAGGGGCCAGCCCCGAGACTAGATCCCCCTCCGCTCAGATCTCCGCACCATGCCACAGCAGTCTCAGTATCTATGACAAGTAGATCCGATATTACAACCGTAGCCGCCCGGTGTACGGCCTGGTCCCCAGGTGAGCCCAGGGCCGGGATGGGGATTCCGGGCTGGTGAGCTGGCCCAGCGCCCTGCAGCCTGACCATCTTCCTTCCCGCAGCCTGGGCACTCTGGGTGCGGGCAGCGACTACGCACCCTTCATTCACTTCCTGGGCATCTCCTCCATGGACATCGCATACACCTATGACCGGGTAAGCGGACACCCCTCCATCCCCCAGCCCGGTTCCTTGCTCCACCAGCCCCCTCCTCTCCTTCGGGCCGCTCCAGTGCAAACTGAATCCGGCTCCATCACTCGGTAGCTGTGCTACCTCAGCCAAGTTTCTTTACCTCTCTTGGGCATGTTCATCCTCATCTGTGTTATTTTATAAAATTTAAGATATAACTTGAGTATAAGATGCACTGTTATGATATGCACTATTCAGGAGGGAAAAAAAAAAGCACTGTCAATTAGTTGCAGGATGACACTGACTATGAGAAGCATCCTGATTCCAGAGATTTTAAAGTGTTTATCTCAGAATAGATTAAATAACAGTATAAACTAGAGGTGGTCTGAGGGTAAAATGAGATAAGGGATGCAGAGTGCCCAACCTGTCTCCTTGTTTGATGCTCCAAAAGGCCCTTTCTGGGCTTCCCTGGTGGCGCAGTGGTTGGGAGTCCGCCTGCCGATACAGGGGACACGGGTTCGTGCCCCGGTCCGGGAAGATCCCACATGCCGCCGAGAGGCTGGGCCTGTGAGCCATGGCTGCTGAGCCTGCGCATCCGGAGCCTGTGCTCCGCAACGGAAGAGGCCACAACAGTGAGAGGCCCGCGTACAGAAAAAAAAAAAAAAAAAAAAAAAAAATCCTCTTTACAAAAGGCCCTTTCTCCCCTCCATGGCTACACCACTCTTGAGTGGTGGAGTTGGGATTTGACTCCTCTTGTCTGACTGCAAACCCCAGGTTCTTCTCCTTCATGTGAAATGGGAAACTGGCACCTGACCCAGCTTTGCCACTTATTAGCTGTGTGATGTCAGGAAGGTTACTTAACCTCTCTGAGCCTGCTTCCACCTCTGTAAAGTAGGAATCCTAGAACCTTCCTCACGGATGTGGTGACAACTGAATTGAAATAATGTCTCTACATTGTACACTTCCTTCCACTTCCCATCCCAAGCTTGTCACCTCTGGGTCTTGTTCCCCCAGAGCAAGACCTCAGCCCGGATCTACCCTACCTACCACACGGCCTTTGACACCTTTGATTACGTGGACAAGTTTGTGGACCCTGGTGAGGACGAGGGCAAGGGGCATCCTGAGGCTGGAGGAGGATGGGCTGAAGACTGAGCCCTGGCCTTGTCGTGCTTCCTGCAAGGTTTCAGCAGCCATCAGGCCGTGGCCCAGACCGTGGGTGGTGTGCTTCTCCGGCTCAGTGACAGCCTCTTGCTGCCTCTTAACGTCAGTGACTACAGCGAGACCCTCCGCAGCTTCCTGCAGGCTGCCCAGCAGGACCTTTGAGGCCTGTTGGAGCAGCACAGCATCAGCCTGGGTACGGAGCCCCCCCCAGCATTGAGGCATGGGGAGCCAAGCACCCCCAGGGCTAAGCTGCTGGCTGTTCCCCACAGGACCTCTGGTGACTGCAGTGGAGAAGTTTGAGGAGGCAGCCACGGTGCTGGGCCAACACATATCAGCACTGCAGAAGGGCACCCCCGAGTGAGCAAGGGCTGCAAGCAGGTGTCCGGGAGGGCGGCATCCAGGGCAGGATGCAGGCTGGCAGCTGGGCTGCTGGCTGTAGGGTGACCAGAGGGCCCTGTCACCTCCAGCCCCCTGCAGGTGCGGATGCTCAGTGACCAGCTGATGCTCTTGGAACGGACTTTCCTGAATTTGCGAGCCTTCCCAGAGGAACTCTACTGCAGGTGAGCCTATCCTGAAGCTCTTGGGAGGTGCAGTGAGATGAGGCTGGGTAATGGGCACCCGCCGGAGGGACGAAAATGTCAGTTTTGCTGGCCTTTTAGAGCACAACCCAGTCCCTTGAGACAGCTGCAGAGTCAGGCTCAAAGGATGGGAGGCAAATCGGTGAAGGTCACCCTGGGACTAGAACCTACATCTCTTCCCACCACCAGTGGAGAGGGGCTTTTGTGCCTGGCTGTAGGCAGGAGCTGTTCCACGCTGAAGCTCCCCTCTCTCCTGGCCCCTGAATGGTCCTGATCCTCCCCCATTTCTCCTGTCAGCCATGTGCTCTGGGCACCCCGCACCGGCTCTGTAGCCACATCCCCTGGCCTGTCCAATGCCTGCTCCAAGGCCATGAACACAGGCCCCGGATCTGCAGCCTGGGCTGAGGTGCAGAGGCAGCTCAGCATCCTGGTGGTGGCCATGGAGGGCGCAGCAGCCACCTGAGGCCTGTGGCTGACCTTTGACCCTAGCCTTCATTCTTCAGCTCCCATCCCCACCCTTTATCCTAACTCTCTCCCACTCCAGTTTTCTTTGAGTGTGTCCCCGTCTCTCCTGATGCTAGGAAAGGGCATGACCACAGGACCCTCTCAAACTTCTGAGGCAACAGCTCAGGGCCCCACCAATGTGGACACTTGAAGGAAGTGGCAAGCCCCAGATGAAACTTTCCCTCTTCCTGGCTCTTGGTTGGCAGAGGGTGAACAGGAGATAGGGAAGGTGGGGATGGCAAAACCACCAACTGCTCTTGGTGGTGGGTGGGTGAGGATGGGATGCATAATGCCAACCTTAGATGTCAACTCAGAGACCACCAGAGCTACTCCTCAGTGACCAGCAGGGAAACTGAGGCCCAGGGTGGCTAGGGCATGGCCCAATTTGGGTTCCTCTCCCCCCACACCCCTAGCATGTCTCAACTCCTCCCTGCCCTCCCCAAATAAATTGGGCGTAGCTGTTGTCCCTGCAAGACAAGTTCCTTTCATTTATTTATTTTTAGACTTATTTTATTTATTTTATTTTTGGCCGCGTTGGGTCTTTGTTGCTGTGCGCACGCTTTCTCTAGCTGCGGTGAGCGGGGGCTACTCTCCGTTGCGGTGCGAGGGCTTCTCGTTGAGATGGCTTGTCTTGTTGTGGAGCACAGGCTCTAGGCACACGGGCTTCAGTAGTTGTGGCTCGCGGGCTCTAGAGCACAGGCTCAGTAGTTGTGGCGCACGGGCTTAGCTGCTCCACAGCATGTGGGATCTTCCCTGACCAGGGCTCGAACCCGTGTCCCCTGCGTTGGCAGGTGGATTCTTAACCACTGCGCCACCAGGGATGCCCAACTAGTTCCTTTTACTGTGTGGGAATCATTAAAAAAAAAACCTGAGCGCTTCAGCCCCAGTCCTGGGGCCTGGGAGACTGCACAGCCCTCCTCATGCCGCAGACTTGGGTCTGTCCACAGCCTCATCTTCCTCCTCTGCTGTGACCACCTCTTCCAGGGTGCGCCCTCCAAGCTTGTTCCCCACCAGTACTTGGCAGGTCCCGGCATGTGGCAGCCCCTCCTCAGTGTAGCGACCCCTCAGGAACACAACTCTCTCCTGTCCATCTAAGGGCAGTCCATGGGCCTGGCACAGGTCCCGTGCCTCCTTGGGCCCATCCAGGGCCAGCAGGTGGACCATGAAGCCTAGGGGCAAGGCCTGGCCTTTGGGGGTGCTCAGGGCACGAGCGAGGCGGGCCAGGGCTCGCCGGCGGGCACGGCCCACATGGCACTGCACGGCGCAGCTCTGCAGGTAGGGCAGGGTCCTGAGCAGGCGAAACAGGCGTGCAGTGTTGCCTTCGCGGAAGGCAGAGTCAACTGCCAGGGCAGTGCGCAGGGCTGGGCAGGAACGCAGGGCAGTGGGCAGCTGCAGAATCTCGTGAAGGGCCTCCACCGAGCCTGTGAGGGTGGGAAGCCCGAAGGAGGACGCTGATTCCTTCCTTCTGGAGCAGGCCCACCTTCCGCGCCATCCCCTTAGGTCTCTCCCTATCTCCCCTCCCATCTGCTCAGGTCTTCAGCCACACCACCTCCTCCTCGCCACCTCCTCCTCGAGGCCCTCCACAGAGCTCATCACCCTACCTCACTCCCCACCCCACCCCCACCTCCCAGTCTGGCCACGCCCCTCCCCCAGGCCAAGCCCCCCCTCCCCCTCCCTTGGCCCTTCCTAAGCCATATCAGTTTGTTGCCAGAGGTTCCAGAACCCCTTCAAACAGTCTGGGTCCTCATAATAAAGTGAGGCAGTGTCTACAGAGGAAGGAAACAGGCCAGATAATTTAATGACTTGCCTCAGACTGCCTTAGAGTTTGTATGTAGTAGAACTTGACCCAACCAAATCTGAGTTTTCTGACTTCCAACCCAGTCCTTTCCCCACTGCCCTAGCTGCCCCAAGATTTGGGAGTTGCTTCTGCCACATCTTCCTCTGTCCGCCTGGTGAGGCAATTATTTTTTCAAATTCTGCCTCTGCTCCCCTTCCAAGGAGAATCACGACACTGGAAATTTGGGTCACTTTTTGTAAACTGAGGCTTCTGACCCATTAGTGGGTTGTGAAGTCAACAGCATTTTATTACAATTAAATAGAATTTATTAAAATGCACCATCCATCCATAGAAAAGATCTAGTCTTGAACCTTCTGTTTCAGATACATTTGTTAGCATATGTGTTCTTGGCTGCTTTGTAATACTGACTGAACTGGAGGTTTAAAAAAAAAGCTTGAAAACCACTATCTAGGTCAACTGTCCCATTCTAACCCCATCCCCTCCACTTCTGTAACGAGAAAACTGAGACCCAAAGATGGGAAGAGACAGGCCAGAAGGTCCAAGTAGGGACTCGGTGCATCTTGTGCATTGGCTGAGACACACATTTAGGAGGCAAGGATGGAGAGGGAGCTACTGGTGAGGTTTTAAAGCTTCTCCTTCCTTTCCCGGCCTCCACTGTCCTCACGGAGGGCCGCCTGCCCCTTGTTCTATCGCGGGGACCCCGACTCACCTAGGTTATAGAGCAGAAAGAGGCCCTGGAAGGTGGCCTGGCGGGGGTGGGGCCCGGCGCCCAGCGCATAGCAGCGCCGCAGAGAACCAAAGCCCTCCTGCACCTGGGCCTGCAGCAACATCGGGTCCGCTGGCCCGTGCGCTGTGCTGGGTTCGAGCCGCGCCACCACTGCCAGCAGCACTGCCAGCGCCGCTTCCAGCACCAACGCCGCCTCAACGTCGCCCGCGCCCTGCAGGGCCAGGTCCAGCCGCACGGCGCGCAACCGGTCCGCCACGAAGCTGGCTACCTCTGCGCGGGACGCGTCGGTGCGCTCCACCACCTCGCTGGCTAGGTAGCGCACGGTGGCCAGCAGCACGGACGGCGGACGCAGCTGACTCGGTGGGGGCCGGATCTTCCCGGCGGCCGGCCGGCTGTACTCCTTCACTGCGCGCTGCGGGTCGGCTCGGGGCCTGTGACCGCGACACCCCGGCGCCACTTCGAAGCGGTGCAGGCGACGGTCCTTTTCGCGCTGGGCGCGCTCAGCGGCCGGACACATGTCCACGCACGTGCCCACGGGCAGCTCGTAGCCGGGCATGGGTGGGCTGGGGGGAAAGGATGAGCGCTCAGCATCCCGTGGATAGGTGCGGCCACTCGCCCCATCCTGCGGGAGAGCACGCCAAGGTCGGCGGAGGCTCAGGGGAGGCGGGGCGGGGCCGACCCCGACGGGCCCGCCTCCCTGCCCTGGTCTAAGCATCCCCGCAGTCCGTTTGGCACCGCCGTTCTCTCACCGAGTCCTGTCGCTTCCCACAGATCTTCGAGCAGGCCTCCCGAGATGCTCTGCGTTGTAGCTCAGAGTCAACCCTGTTCCTCACGCTCAGATCCAGCTAAAGCCCGCCCATCATGCACCTCTGCGGTCTGGGCCACTCCCATGATGCACCGGTTTGTAGTCCCTTCCTCAACCAATCGCTTTGTAGGAGAGGCGGGGCAGGAGTGGGGCCACGCCTTCCCAGGCTCCAGCCCTCTGAATCATCACGGTTTGGCTTTGAACCACGGGCCGAAAGGGCGTGCACCCGCTTTGGTTCTTCTTCATCTAATAAGCCGGCTCCAGGGGCCTTGCTGTCATTCTCTTCTGTTTCCCTGGAGACTCTTCTCCCTATTTTCAAGATCAGGGGTCAGCAAACTTTTTCTGCAAAGGGCCAGAACAGTAAATGTTCTGGGATTTACAGGTCGTAACCAGTCAGCTCTGCAACTATTCAACTCTGCTGGTGTAGTGAAAAAGCAACCATAGACAACACGTAAACAAACGAGCCTGGTTGTGTTCCAATAAACTTTTATTTTTTAGATACTTACATTTCATGTAATTTTCACCTGCCACAGAATATTATTCTTTTGAATTTTTTCAACTATTAAACAAAAGTAAAAACTCTTCTGGCTTGTGGGCCTTACAAAAAAAGGCAGTGGGCCATATTTGGCTGCAGGACATAGTCTGCAGACCCCGGTTCTAGATGGATAAACAAAGAGCCTAGGGACCAGAGCTGATGCTCACATATCAAGATAGAGACAGGCAGGATCAGACGTGTGAGTCCCTGATTCCAAGGTGGCAGGTGTGGTCAGGGAGCTGAGAATTCATTATTTGTCTCATTCTTGGTCCAGTTACACACAGAAATGGCCTCTGGAGTTACAAGACCAGGAGATCAGGACAGGCACCAGGGAGAGGAGAACAGGGTGGCTGGCAGTGCTGGAGCTAGAGTCCTGGGAAAGGGTCCTCTCCCGTCTCAGGGTGGGAGCTGGGATAGATGCAGGTGCAGGATTTCCTCTGCCCGCTTCAGGTACTCAGCCGCCTTCTTCTTCACACCCTCCCGGCGGGCAGGTGATGGGTCACCTGTGAAGACAGAATGGCTCAGCAGAGGTAGCTGGGTTCAGAACCCCTGGTCTAGCCCCTTACTGTTCAGAGCATCACCATGTGTCTTTCCCTGCTCCCTAGGAGGCAGATATATTCTCCCCATTTTACAAATAAAACTGAGGCCACAAGAGGTAAAGAAACAGCCCAAGGTTATACAATTGGTCAGTGAGGAGCAATTCTGATCCTTGACTTCCTTGTTTTTTTACTTTCCTCTCCCTTCACTGCACCATCCAGTACCCCAGGCCTGACCCTCCACCCTCCAGTCCCGCTCACCAGAAACTCCCTGAAGCAGGATGTGCACACCATCCCGGTAGCCCTGCAAAGCTGCAGGGTAGGCGCCTGCCTTCTCATCCCGTAGGGCCTGGGTGATGAGCTCTGTGGCTTCACTCAGATAGGCAGGGGCGGGCCCTCCTTCCTCGTCCTCTTCCTCCGCCTGCCCTCCTGGCTCCCAGGGTTCCTGGTCCAGTCTTTCAGATTCTGCCTCCAATGCTGCCAGCTCACCCATGTGGGTAGGACTGGGGCCTACACCTTCTGCAATCAGATATGGAGGACTCAAGCCAGACTGGACCTCCTATTCCCAGGGCCTGCTGCCCATCCCCAGACCTCTCTTGCCCACCAACCTGTCCTGGGTTCTTCAGTGCCTGAGCAATCCGAAAGCCACTTGTACATGGCACACTAGCCATGATCTATTTGACTGGTGGAGTTCGTGTACTTTGGTAAAAACAGCCTTACCTCCCTAATTCATTGTTTCCCTTTCCTTCTTTCCTTTTCTTTCTTTCTTTCCTCCTTTCTTTCTTTCTTTCTTTGGAGGTATAATTGATTTACAATATTATATAAGTTTCAGATGTACAATGTAGCCTAATTCTTTCTTTAGGTACACATTAACATTAGTTTGCAAGCTCTGGGTCACTGGTTCTACTTCCGTCCTGACTACGCTTGACCTATAAATCCAATAATTTCCTCCATAAAGTTTAACTGAAGGATGCTAGACCAACTATGCCAGGTCAAGGGTAGAAATGCTCCAAGCCTTGTAATCTTAGGATAATGGATCCAGAAAATCTCAAGGCTTTTTTAAGGTCTTACGATTTCAGTTGAGGCCCCCAAATGTGAAGACAGTGGGTGGTAGGTATTTGCACAGTCCAGAGAGAAGGGCTCTTATATCCTCTAGGACTGGCAAAGAGATGGTTAAAGATGCCCTCCATAGCTTACACAAAAGAAGGCTAGAGATCTGGTGAATCTTTGATGAAAGGGCCTTTGAAGGGAAGGGGCAGGACTAGGAACCACCACTGCACACCACCGGCCTGGAGAGGGAAGGGTGGGCCTCTCTCCAACCCTATCCAAGGGACCCCATGTGGAGACCAGGGGCCTCTTACAGGATGCGGAGGTGACATCTCACTTCCCAGTTGGACTACAGCCCTCCCTGTGTTGCTAATGGAGCAGAGGACGGAAGAGTTCTTGGGATGCCCTAGTACTTGAGTTCAAGAGCCTGGTGTATGTGCTAAAGAGAGAGAGACGAGTGCCGCCGGCTCCTCGCCTGGAGAATTCCGATGGTGAAAGGCTGGCTGGAGGTGCCCACAAAATGGGGCAAGGGTAGAAGGCAGCATCTGAGTGAAGTGCACTTCCAGGCCTGGTGTGGGCAAGGGTTTAGGACTTTGTCGGTGGGCCAAGGGAATGTCTTATGGGAGCTGCCTTTGAGGAGTCTTGACAGGCTCCTGCCCAAGCATCTGGGCACTGGGGACCCCAGGGGGCTTGGCTGGGGCAAGGCAGAGTATCTGGATGCCTGCCTACCTGTGGCCGGTTCATCAGCCATGGTGACACCACTCTTGCCTTTCCCCTCCAGTCCCTTCTTTCCCTTCCCCAGCCATGGGAGCGGGGCAGGGGGGGAAGAAGAACAAGAAGAGTAAAAGGACAGTCCTCACACCCTTGTCACCATGGCCAAGGGCAGTCAGGCCTGAGCCGGTGGGGACGTGGATGGGAGAAAAGTAGATGGGAGACTGAGGTCCTGATTTGGATCAGAGCCCAGAAAGCTAAGGGCCTGCCCAAGAGGTCACCAAGGGAAGCCAGCAAAATGGGCTTAAAAAGACTGCTGCAGAATCCAAAATGAAACCGCTTCATGATGATCCGGAAGTGCAATCAGCCACTTCAATACCCCAGTTGCAGTAACAGCATAAACTTGGAGAATTTTCAAACGGAAAGACCCTGTGTCTCAGAGCCTGGGATGGTCAAGTCCCTGATCTGACAAGGAGCTCAGCACCAGGGCCTCCATGGGGTGCCTTCCATCTCTGGTGCCCTCACATGTCAGTGGCTGCTCCAGGGGCCTCCTCTGCTGTCCTCTGAACCCAGACCTCCCCTCCCTTGACCAACAGGGCCTCTTGGCAGAAGATCTACAGCCAGACCCCAAGCTAGCCAGGAAACCCCACCTCGGGCTTCCAGCAAAGGAACTGAAACCCTCCCGGGGCACGGTGACACCCTGCTGGTCCCACAGCTTTCTCAGGGAGAAGATGCCATGGCAGGAAGTGGCTGCTCATTGTACAGGACCATCCAGCTCGCCAGCGCAGGCGAGGGGCGCTGCTTCTAATTCTCACCAAGGATGCCTTTCGCCCACAGGGGCCGCCTTTCTCAGATTTACACGGGCAAGGTGCAGGCCAGCCAGTGGCTGTGCCCGCCTCTGCCTCCCAGCCCCTAAGGACCTCCTGCCCAGCTCCCGCCCTCAGCCCACCCCTCACTTGTCCCAACTTGTTACCTTCCTTGGAGAAGGGGTCAAAGAGGGCAAGCTCAGCCTCAGTGAGGGGGCCTCGGCCGGGGGAACTGGACGCCTCCTCGATGCTCCCACACTCAAAGAGGAGATCCAGGGCCTCCTGGGCAGGGCTGGATGGCAGGGGGTCCACTGAGGAATAGATCATTGGGGACATTCATGCCTGCTTTTATTATTTCCCAGCTTTCCAAATGTAATTACCCTCTCACTGTATCCTTTCAGCAACCACAGGCATAGATAAGCCCATTCTTAGGGTTTGTGCCCATTTTACAGATTAAGAAGCTCAAACCCAGAGAAGGAAAATGACTTGTGCAGAGTTCCTCAGCAGGATTGTGCTAGAGGAGCTGGGAAACACCCCAGGCTTTTCACTGAGGAGGGAGTGGTCCCCACCCCCCAGGTACGCATGCTCTGGGCCCTCCAGCCCTGGCTCCTTCTCCCACCCCATGTACCTGGCACCTCCAACTCCTCGAGGCCCCTCCTCTCTGCAGGGAGCGGCTGGGGCAACCAGGGCTCATGAGGCTGCACCCGGGGTTCATCAGGGGGCGGTGTGGGGATCAGAGGGGGTGGCAGGATATGCACGTCTCTGGACATCTCGGAGGGCCGTGTCACCTCCCCACCCTTCAGGAGAGAAAGACCAGCCAGGGGGAGTCACAGGGTGCAGCCTGGTGGGCAGGTAAGCTTCCCAGGTGCGGGGGACCGGTGGAAGAGCAGGTACACATACCCGGAAGAACTCCTTGAGCTGGGGGCTGTTGTTGAGTGCGGGGATGTGCACAGTAAAGCGAAGCAAGTCCTCGGCCCCCTTTCGCCGCTCCTCGATCACCGAGCCTTCAAACCGGCCTGCACCCGCCAGGACAAGGGGCAGGGAGAGAACAGTGACCCACAAGGGCTGCTGGCCTCCAGGCCACTTTTCCTGGTTCTGAGGAGCCCACTGCCCCCCTCCCCATTCTCCTAGGAATCTTCCTTGGCTCCGCCTGGGGTGAGGGTCTTGCAAGGAGGGACCAATCTCCCCATTCATCCGTTTACCAGAAGTTTGTTGAGCACCTACTGTGTGCTAGGTTCAGAAGGTGAATGAGAGAGAAGCAAGGTCTCTGCCCTCATGCATATCACATCCTAGACAGGGGGAAGCAGGCAACCAACAGGAAATAAATAATTACAGGTGGTTTTGATGTATTAGGGAGGAAAGTAAGAGAGGGGAGGTGACTCACCCAAGGTCACACAGCAAGTAGCCCCATTTTTACAGTTTCACTGTTCTGGTCTAGGTATCATACAGAGTCATTTAACTCTGGGCTACTTATCACGCTGTCAGGGTGGGTAGCCTGCTGTGCTTTGCATTACCCGGCATAATCTGCCAGGAACGAGCTTTCACCTTGCTACAAAAGAACACCTCCTGTGAGTCTAGAGATACACGTAACAAGGAATATGAGCCTCACATATAATTTACAATTTTCTAGAAGCCACCTTTGTTCTTTTTTTTTGGCCGTGCTGCACCAGCTTGTGGGATCTTAGTTCCCCGAGCAGGGCTCGAACCCGGGACCACAGCAGTGAAAGTGCCAAGTCCTAACCACTGGACCTCCAGGGAATTCCCGAGAAGCCACATTTTACAAAAATAAAAAGAAACAGGTTAATTTTAATTATACACTCTATTTAACCCAGTATATCCAAAATATTCTCATTTGAACATGTAATCAATATGTAAATTATTGAAATCGTTTACATTCTTTTTTTTTTTTTTTTTTTGCGGTACGCGGGCCTCTCACTGTTGTGGCCTCTCCCATTGCGGAGCGCAGGCTCCGGACGCACAGGCTCAGCGGCAATGGCTCACGGGCCCAGCCGCTCCGCGGCACGTGGGATCTTCCCGGACGGGGGCACGAACCCGTGTCCCCTGCAGCAGCAGGCGGATTCTCAACCACTGCGCCACCAGGGAAGCCCCGTTTACATTCTTTTTTCAGTGTATTTGACCAGACAGCACATCTCAGTTCAGACTAGCCACATCTCTGGTGCTCCTCAACCACAGGTGGTCCGTGGCTGCTATTTCTGGACAAGCGCAGGTGTAGAGGAAACACTGGCTTGTGGCTTGGAGTTCAGGTTCTGCCACTTACAGGTCAAGCCCCTTCATCTCCCTGAGCCTCAGTTTCCTCATCTTGAAAATGGGGCTAATGAGAACAGGAATGTTAAAGGGCTCGACACACAATAAGGGCAGAGCAGTTTCCCCATCTGTCAAATGAGGCCATCTCTACGGGCCCTTCCAGCTGTCTGAAACACGTCTTTGCCAGGAGTTTCAGGGTCCCTCTATCCAGCCCTCACCAGCAGGGGTCCCCTTTGCTCAATGCCGTCTCCATCTTTGGCCTGAAAGCTGGGATCAAGACTCACCAAACACCTGGGCGCGGGGGAAGGCAGGGAACTCCTCCAGGCGGCGGAAGAGGTTGCGGTGGGTATAGGCCAGGTCTCCATGCAGCTTTCGAAAGTCGCTGTACCGCTTCCAGACCACCACCTAAGAGGGACACGTGACTTGACAGGGCTGAACAACGGGAGGAAGCGGCCTTCCCCACCCCCAGCCTGGCCCCACACTGTGTGTGCATTAGGGCACAGCACCCCCTCCTCCCAGGACCAGCGAGGAAGGGGGGCTGGTCTCCTGGCAGAGTTACCCCCGTCCCTTTACTGTTTCCAGATCTGGAATTGCGAAATGGTCCCTTCCTCCCAGGAGGCTCACCTCTTTGACATCCTCCGGGTCCCTCTTTGAGATGAACTGAGGAAGAAAGTTAAGAACCAGTGAGACCAGACATCGACATCGCAGACACCCCATCACCCTGTAAAATCGGAGCCACCTCCTAGCCACCTTCAGAGGGGCAGAGCGCTTTGGCCAGTGGTATCAAGGTGTCCTGGCTTTAAGGCTTTGAGTGTAACTTTTAGCAGTTTTTCTACCATGCACCTTAGTTTCTTCATCTGTCAAATTGTTACCGGTCCTTAGACTCTTTAATCAACAGAAATTGATGAGACCAGCTGAGAAATTCAGGCAAGGCTTCATTGGGACCTAAGGCTTTACTAGTTTGGTTTGGAAAACAAGTAACATGTACCCTTATCCGCTGTCTCCGAGGAGGGTTGACTGTTTCCTTAAATGGGGTGAGGGCAGGGGCGGGTCAGTGGGTTGGGCTGGAGGGGCGGCTTAGGTGGTCTGCCCACCCCCTTGGTGGGGCCGTGTGCAGGGGTCATGCGCAGTGCCCGGCTTCTGCTCCAGGCACCTCAGAAGCGGCAACTGGTTTGTGGTCTTTTTGTATCTTATTGTTCATAATTGCCTAGACTTTGCAGGCACGCAGTTATTTTTAGCCCCTTATAGTTTCTTTGTTTTCTGTTTGTCTAGATGCAAGTGCAACCACTCCACTAAAGGGTCCCAGGTCCCAGCCTGTCTCAAAATGGGAGGCTCCATCCCTAAAGGCCCTGCTAGAGGACTCCATTCTCAGCCCAACTTTTATCTCAGTTCCTTCAAAGGGCCAAGTCCCTGCATCTCCTTCTGAAACCAAAGAACCCCAAGTTCTCTAAGGAATGAGGTTCTGTCCCAGGAGCCACTTCTCCCCTTAAAGGAGAAAGCCTCTGTGTGTGAACACTCCCGGACACAGAAGAAACCCTCACTGGGGCTGTGACCCAAGAAGAGCAGACTGGTGTCTGAGGTGGAAAAAAAGACTCCATTTTCATTATGTTACATTCATAATAATTTTTTAAAAAATCCTACAGCTTGAAGTAACTTTGACAGTTTTCAAAACATCTGTTCATTATCCTAGACCCCAGGGAGGCAGACATGATTCACTTGCCCATTCAAAAGATGTGGAAGTAGAGGCTCAGAGAGGGGACATGACCTGTGGAGGGACTGCCAGCACTGAAACCCTGGACTTCGCTTTTCACAACAGACTTGCCTAAAATATTTTGGATAAAAGAAACTATATTTAAAAACCATTGAGGAGGACTTCCCTGGTGGCACAGTGGTTAAGAATCCGCCTGCCAATGCAGGGGACACGGGTTCGATCCCTGGCCCGGATAGATCCCACATGCCACGGAGCAACTAAGCCCGCGCCCCACAACTACTGAAGCCTGTGCACCGAGAGCGTGTGCTCTGCAACAAGAAAAGCCACCACAATGAGAAGCCCGCGCACTGCAACGAAGAGTAGCCCCCCCTCACCACAACTGGAGAAAGCCCACGCACAGCAACAAAGACGCAACGCAGCCAAAAATAAAAACAAACAAATAAATAACTTTCTAAATCACTTTGGAAGTCTCTACATTTTTGCTTCACTTTAATAGTCATTAATGCACCAGTTTAATATTTGCCTACTTCAAAATTGTAAAAGTACAAAAATTTTACAGTGAAAAATCTTCCCCAGGCAGTTCTTGTATATCATTCTACAGATATTCTGTTATACTGTTTGTTTTTAATTCTTTTCATGATTTCCTCCGTCTTTATATATGCTTATAACGTTGTTACTGCTTCATACATCAACTTCAGTCTTTATCTATTGACTTCCTGCTGTGTGAAGAGACTTACTCCTTAATTTTTTTTGACCTGTATGAATTTTTAGTCATACACAAGCATTATTTTTTTAAAATTAAAAGTAATTCAACTCCTTAAAGGGCTTTTATGTAAACATCAAGCAAACCAATAGATAAAACTTACTCCAAGAGATTGGAGAACTAACCAGTATTTGAGTTGAGCCAGAGTTTTCATGTTCACTTAAAAGAAATTCACAGCCTGACGGATAGATGCCACGCGTAGCGCGCGGTCACCCACACCTCGCTGTCTGGGAACTGCTGTCACGCCCTTTTAAAAAGGCAGCGCCCTCCTATGGCCCCGCCCCTTGATGGCTAAAGAAGTAAACTAAGGCCCTACCGGCACCTCCCCTTAAAGGGGAAATCCATTTCTGTCGTCTAAAATGGGAGCTTCCAGCTGCGTCTTGCCTTAACGTAAATCTCGGCCGCCCCTCTTGTTAAAAGGGCAAAGTCCCCCCTGGGCCCCACCTCACCTGCGCCGTCACTTTGTACTCTGTGTAGCCCTTTGGGTGGGTCCGGGGGTCGGAGACTGTGTAGTGCCGCAGGAAGTCGTCCTTCGCCTGGCGGGACATGGCAATCGAGCTGGAGCAGAGCTGACCGCCGGCCTCCGCCTCCTCCACGCCGCCCCCGCCCCTGCCCCTCCAGGTCAGTCTCCTCCGGCCACAGCCTCTCCCGGGCCTGCGCCCTTCGTCCTCGGGCCCAGGGAACTAGTCGCAAGTGACAGTGCAATTCTCGGCCAGGGCGCTTGGCCAAGGGAGCGTCTAAAAAGTCCTCGGTTGTTGGTAAAGCAGGAACTAAGTGATTTGAGAATAAGGATTGGGGAGGTTGGATCAACTCAGGTCTGCTTAGAGATAAGCCCACCCCATGCGATCGTAAACGCTCATCACATATCTCCAAATGACTTCTCCTTTGCTTCCCAATTCCCTTCTTTCATCCATCCACCCAACTTTTATTGTGTTCAGTACGTGCCAGACATTGCCAAGTTATTTCCCTGTCTCCTTCCCGAGGATTCACTAAATTCACGTTTTCTGGGAAGGTGGGGGGAGCAAAAAGAACTCCAGAGCACAATGGTGTCATGGGTTCTGAAGTCACATGTCTTACTAGCTGCAAGAGATTCCCTTAACTACTCGAGCCTCAGTTTGTCATCTCTAGAATGGGGATGTTTATAATAGAATCTACTGCAGTGGATATTTCTTTTTCCTTTGTTGCTCCATCCAGCGTTCGCCCCTGCCTCTTTCTGTTAGCACCATAGCACCAGATCTTTAGAGGTAGTTCGCTAGTATGTGCAGCCGTCCAGCCTTAGTCCAGAATCCAAAGGTGCCAGCCCCTTTCCTCGCCCCAGGTCCCAAGTGGGGGCGCAGGACTCCCTCCTGAAGCCTTGAATCTTGAGTGAGGGACAGAGGGCACAGTGCCTGGCAAGGGGACTAAGTTGTTCCTTGAGTACAGTGCTGGCTGCGGGTTTGGCTGCCCAGCCTTTGGAGCACTCTGTTTTCTAAGCCTGGATGTCCGACCTCCATCGAGATGCCATGAGTTCCCAGCATCCTTCCAAGAGAGGATTTTTCTGCTAAAGGCAGTAATCTGTGTCTGGGCAAACCATCCAGGACCCTGACTGATACCGCTGAAACCGAGTGGGGCCTGGGCACAGAGGCCTCCTTTTGTCCACCATTTCTTATAGGCAAGACTCCAGCCTCCATGACCTTCCCTGAATTCCAAAGGGCGGATCTGAACAGTTGCTAATCAAGGGAGGAGCAGCCAAGAGACCACCTGAGGCGAGATTAAAGGGACCAGAGAAGTTCATCAAGATTGAGATGACCACCTGAGATTAGCCTGCTCACGCCCTTATCTTGTCAGAGACCCCACCTTTGAACCACTGTTATAAAACCGTCCATCAAATCCTCTGGGGTCGGGGCACATAGTTTTTCGAGACAGAAGCCCGGTGTGTTCCCCTTTGCCTGGCAAAGCAATAAAGCTATGCTTTTCTACTTCACCCAAAACTCTGTCTCCGGGATTTGATTCGGCACCGGTGTACGGAGAGGCCGAGCTTTCGGTAACACCACCACCACCACCAGGTTTCGAAGCTTGAATGCAGCACCATGGGTGAAGCGCTCACGGCTACTCTTGTTACTGGAACTCAGATGAGTGGGCGCTGTAACTCCAGAAAGAAACACAAAGCAAACTTCCAAATCAGATTCCTGGGAGCTTGGAAAGAGGGGAGTACATCCAGGAGGTGTTTGGGATGGAATGGTGTCCCCTCCCACGGCCCACACCAGGGGTCCTCTGAAGACCCCTTTAGACATCCGCTCCTGGTCTTCAGAGTTTCTCTCAGCAGGGCTGCGGCTCCAGGTTCCCTTCTTGCTCATCATTCACTCCCCTCCCTTTGCCCAGATGAGTGAGTCAACCCAGATCAGTGGTGGCTGAGTTCACATTGATTGGATCTGCTTGAACTCCTACTGGTTCAAAGAATGATAATTATAGCTGACATACAGTGCTTATGACACACGAGGAACCCACCCATTTGGTCCTCCTCCCAACCCTAGGAGGTAGGTGACACTATCTTTAACCCAAATGGGGAAACTGAGGCACAGACAGGTTAAGCAACTTGCTCAGCAACAATCGGTGAGTGGCAGAGCCAGGGTTTGGTCTGGAGACTGGGTGTCCGCTCACCACAGGGATGGAACCTTGGGGACCCCAGTGCCAGTCTTGCACAGAGGACAGGGCAAGCGGTTCTAAATTTCTACACTGAAGGACAGTTTATGTTCTAAGGTTGTCCACCCAACATCCATTTCCCTTCTTCCATGAGGGATCCTAGTGGCAGTCTGCGAGTAAATCAGTATCCCTTCCCCGCCCTTCCCCTGGGAAAACTGACCTTCCCTCATAAACACATTAGGCTCCCTCTATCTGGCACTTGAATTTCAAGCAGAGAAACAAAACCAGAATACAATGGAATATTACTCAGCCATAAAAAGGAATGAGATTGAGTCATTTGTAGAGACGTGGATGGACCTTGAGACGGTCGTACAGAGTGAAGTAAGTCAGAAAGAGAAAAACAAATATCGTATATTAATGCATATATGTGGAATCTAGAGAAATGGTACAGATGAACCAGTTTGCAAGGTAGAAATAGAGACCCAGACGTAGAGAACAAACGTGTGGACACAAGGGGGAAAAGGGTGGGGGTGAATTGGAAGATTGGGACTGACGTATATACACTAATATGTACAAAATAGATTAACTACTGAGAACCTGCTGTATAGCACAGGGAACTCTACTCAGTGCTCTGTGGTGACCTAAATGGGAAGGAAATCCAAAAAAGAGGGGATATATGTATACATATAGCTGATTCACTTTGCTGTACAGCAGAAACTAACACAACATTGAAAAGCAACTATACCCAAATTTTTAAAAAAAGAAAAGGAAAAACAGGTTAGTAGGGTGTAGTGGCTAAGCATGCTGTGTCCAAATCCCAGCCCCCCTGCTTCCCAGCTGGGTGGCTTTGAGTAAGTCCCGTAAACTTCTGGAGGCTCAGTTCTTATACAGATGGGGACACTAAGAGTCTGTCCTGCTTGGGGCTGTTCTTCAACGTGACGGTGAGAGTGCTTCAAACAGAACCCTACAGAGTAAGCCCCCGCTGGGGGCCCTTTGAAAACATCCATCTATCTTGCCACCTGGATGGGGCCCCTGGCATCCCCCCCGCAACCAGTTCCCATTCTTTCCCAGCTTCAGAGAGTGCCCTTTAGCCCTCAGGGAAGGCCCTTCCCAGCTCTGCTCTTGGTGAGCTAACCTGGCTTGATATCCACATCCTTCACCGGGGACCTTACCCCTCCGTGCTTCCCAAGAGCCCTTGCTCTGCTTTCCTTTTTTCTTCCTGTAATTACCTCTACTTGAACCAATGCTGCCTCACAGGGCTGTGCAGGTTGTCTACTGTACATGGGTTCCTGGCTGCAGTGGGAAGTTGGGAGCTGAAATTCAGCCCATGTTCCAGTCAGTAAGCTGTGAGCCGTGATGTGGCAGTGCATTCCTTTTTTTAATTCATACCCTCTGATGGTAGCAGTTGCTCTAGTAAACTTTCCTCCCATCCACTCACCAGAAAACTTCTACTCATCCTTCACTCTCAGCTTTTATTTATTTTTATTTTTTTGTGGTACGCGGGCCTCTCACTGCTGTGGCCTCTCCCGTTGCGGAGCACAGGCTCCGGACGCCCAGGCTCAGCGGCCGTGGCTCACGGGCCCAGCCGCTCCGCGGCATGTGGGATCTTCCCGGACCGGGGCACGAACCCGCGTCCCCTGCATTGGCAGACGGACTCTCAACCACTGCACCACCAGGGAAGCCCATCAGCTTTTCAAAAAAATTAATTAATTTGGTTGTGTCACGTCTTAGTTGCAGCCGGGGGACTCCTTAGTTGCAGCAGGCGGGCTCCTTAGTTGCGGCTCGCAGGCTCCTTAGTTGCGGCATGCATGTGGGATCTAGTTCCTGGACGAGGGATAGAACCCAGGCCCCCTGCATTGTGAACGCGGAGTCTTAACCACTGCGCCACCCAGGAAAGTCCCAACTCTCAGCTTTCATGTCACCACCTCTGGGAAGCCCACCTGGACTCTTCCAAATGCAATTACACAGCACTGTCTTGTGCGTCTATAATTCTTTGCCATCCCTTGGACACAGCGACAGTTAACCCTCTGACTGAAATCATCTGTCCCTTTCTGTCCCCCACTGGACTGTGGGTTCTAGGCAGTCACTAGAGCTGCTGAATCAACATATGACAGCCAGGAATGGGAGCAAGGAACAATTTATTCTCACAGCTGAGCGAATGGTGAGGCTGACAGCCTCGGTAGCAGCAGAGGCAGGCCCTCCCAGCCCCAGCCCTCTCCTCTTGGTACGGCAGCTGCAAGCAGGCCGGGTCAGGAGCCAGGGTGACAGCCAGGGCGGCAGCCCTCCTGCCACGGGAGCCGGCTGGGCACAGAGCAGCAGCGGGCAGCAGCAGGTTACAGGGTGGGCAGGGGATGTTAGTTGGGCTGGCTGACTCCCATCCCCCCATGGGTGGTGCTTAGTGAGGGCCTGCTGGGAGTGGCTCAGTCGGCCATGAAGATGCGGCTGGAGATGTCATCCAGGAGCCAGTCGATGCCGGGCAGCAGGTTTTCCCCAGTGACAGCACTGCAGCCCTGGATGCACCAGTGGTGGCTACGGATGGAGTCCAGCTCCAGGGCCTGGGAGGGTAGAAGGTGATGGTGGGCCCCAGTAACCACAGGCCCTGCCCACCCTCAGCCCCTACCCTCTGCTGGCCCGGGGAAATGCATGCCTCCCTCAAGGGCCTGCTTTGGGAAGCCTCCCTTGACCCCTGGTGAAGATCTGTCAGGGCCCCAGGGCACCCAGGCTCTCTGTACACCGCCATGCCAGTACTACCCCTTAGTAATAAGATGGCAACAAGGGCTTCCGACATTATGCTATGGGCCCTACAAATGTCCTCTCATCCATTGCTCCCAACAGCCCCATAAGCCAGGGATTGTGTTAGCCATTTTACTGAGGAGGAAACCTCAGAGAGGTTAAGCAACCTGCATAAGGTCACACAGCAAGTAAGTGGCAGAACCTAGATTCTAACCCCACTCTTTCTCATTCTGGTGTTCAAGCTCTAGAATAGGAGTTAAGATGCAACCTGGGGTTACACAGGCCTGTGTTTAAATCCTGGCTCCTCTGCTTACTGGCTGTGTGACCTTGGGCGAGTTACCTAACCTCTCTAAGCCTGCTTCACCATCTGTAGAATGATTATAAGAGTTCCTACCTCATGAGGTTGCTTTGAGAATTGAATGAGTTAATCCATGCAAAGAGCCTGGCACATAGAAAGCACCCACTGCTTGTGGGCTACTGTTACCCTGTGGAATAATCTATTTGCAGCTCTGCCTTCCCCCTGGCTGTGGGGCACAACTATATCCTATTAATCACTGAATCTCCAGTATCCCAAATAGGTCCAGCCACACAGGAGAGGCTAATACATGTTTTTAAAATGAATTAACAAAGAAATGCGTGCCCCCGTTCCTCCGTGAGCCTGCGTCAAGGCCTGGACTCACCTCACGGATAGCATTAGAGGACAGCGCTCCAGGCAGGTCCTGCTTGTTGGCAAAGATGAGGAGGGTCGCTCCAGCCAGGCGCTGGGGAAGAGAAACAGAGGGGGTCGAGGGGGTGGAGGCTCAGAGGGCAGCCTGGCCCCTGCACTAATCACCCAGAGCACCTGGGGTCAGAGATCAAGCTGGAAGCTCAGGGCAAGGTCCCGCGGTACTTGCGAAGGCACAAGCGGGGTGGGTAGCGTGGAGACGGCCTTCATGTCCAGCCATTTATGGGGTGAAGGGAGCCCTGGGCTGGGCTGAGACCCCGGTTCCAGCCCAATCACCAGCCCAGTGGGCACTTCTCTCCTCCGTGCCTCACATTCCTCTTCCATAAATGGGGAGGGGGTGATGGGTAAGATGCTCCCCAGTTCTAGATTGCTCCGAGCTGAGGACCTGACATGCACCAGGAATGCGACTGTCCCAGAGGCTATGGGGTCTGTTGGAAATGACCTCTCCCTCTTCCAAGTTCATGTAGCCCTCTAACTGTCCCACTACCCTGACAGGCCTCACTCTCTGCCTGTGATTCCAGTTATTTCCATCTATGTGTTTGTGACTGGGAGTTCCTCCATGTGGATGGTGGGTCTGGCCCTTAAAAAGGGCCTTGACATGCCAGGCCAGGGCTGAGCATTCAACAGCCAGGGTCTCATTGGACCTGCTCGACACCCCTGTTTATGCCAGTTGTCCCTCCATAATTATTAACAGCTCTCTTTTACTCTCAAAAGTGTCCTGGTTTTCAACTAAATGAAGTGTAGTAACCTGGCTCAAACCCTGGAACAGAGTAAGGACATTAGTGGAAAAACTGGTGAAATCCAAACAAAACCTGTAGTTCAGTTAATAGTAACTCACCAATGTTAATTTCTTAGTTTTGACATTTGTATGGCAGTTCTGTAAGATGTTAACATTAAGAGAAGCTAGGTGAAAGATATATGGGGTATCTTTTTACTATCATTGTAACTTTTCTATAAATCTAAAATTTTATTTAAAGAAGAGCATTTTGGCCCAGACAATAAATTTTAAGATCGCCATAATTATAATGCCCGTCTGAGAGATGAGGCAGTGGAGATTCAGAGAAGTTAAGTGCCTTGCCTGAGGTCACACAGCGAAGAGTCCGACTGCTGAGCCAGGTTCCACTGCTTCCCAAAGCTTCACACACTGGCCTCAAGTCATCCTCCCTGAAGCCCAATTCAAGGTGCAGAAACTGAAGCTCAGGGTGGCGAAGCAGTGACATCACAGGGACGTAAACTAATGTCTCCATCCACAGAGTGTCCTGCTCAAGGCACTGTGGGCCTCCCTAGACCAGGTGTACAGGTCACCTCTGCCTCCACAAGGGTGCTGGACACGTGGTGAGGGCTCAGTGAAGGAACAGACCCCACCTGAGGTGTCCCTCTGGGTTCACGGCCCCCTCAGGGAATCTGCTGAGGAGGGTGTGCACACACCCACATATGCGCACAAAGTACCGGGGCCCGGACGCTGGGGAAGGCCTGCCCCCCGCTCAGCCAGGCCTCCTGCCCACCTCCTCCACCAGCAGATTCCGGAGCTCCCGCTGGCAGTCCTGCATGCGCTGGCGGTCGGCGCTGTCCACCACCCAGATGAGGCCGTCGGTGCTCTCAAAGTAGTTCCGCCAGTAGGACCGCAGGGACTTCTGGCCGCCCACATCCCAGATGTTCAGCTTGAATCTGGACAGGGAGGGGGTAGCTGGACGGTCAGCCTGGCCCCTCGCCTGCTCTCCCTGCCCTGCTCTGGGCGGGCACCCCCGCTCCGGGGACCCCGCTCACCCTCGATGCTCCAGGGTCTTGATGTTGAAGCCCAGCGTCGGGGAGATGGTGTCGATGTCTTCCCCATTGAACTTCTTGAGGATGGTTGTTTTGCCAGCATTGTCCAGGCCACTGGGGTGTGCCAGGTTAAGGAGAAGTCCCCATGCTCTGCAGCCTGGTGACATCAGCACAGTGTCCCTCTCTTGGGGGACAAATCATTTCCCACCACGTATCAAAATAAGTTGAATACATGCCAGACCCACACGATAAATGTGAAAGTATCAAGAAATACCTTATCATCTTCGGACCAGAGGCTCCTTAATTCATCCCACAACATATACTGAAGGCCTACTCTGTGCCAGAATACCTCTGGTGCTGGGGGTGGCCTGGAGTCACAGTCCCCGCCTTGCGCAGCTTACACTCTAATGCGGGACGGTGGCACGGTGCACACAAGTGAGAAGGAAGGCACTGTCAGAGGCCGCTGAGTGTCACCACAGTGAAGAGGCTTTCGGAGAGGGCCATCGAGCAGCCTCCTTTAGCTCAGCACCAGGGCAGGCCTCTCTGCGTCTCCAGCTGAGGCCCAAAGTGCAAGAAGCCAGCTTTTTGAAGGACTGGGGGAAGAGCATTCTAGGTAGAGGTTATAACAGAACAAAGGATCTTGAGGCAGCCTCCCCTGCCTTTTCTGTTTTTCGAATATTCCAAACCCTTTGCTGCTGAGCGTGCCCACAAATGGGTAAGTTCAGAAGCAGGAGAGAACCACCCTCCTCTTTCCTTCGAACACTTAAGGGGGCCTGCAGCTGGGAGGGGGGCGGGAGGACCTCTCCCGAGACCCAGCCGACCCAGCGTAGTCGCTGATAATTGGCGGCTCATCATCGCCCTCACCGGCCCCAGCTCCATCATCCTGCCTCCTTCTCCACTGGACCGTTCCCGTCGGCTGACAAGCGGGTGTCTCTGCCACCTACAAGAAGCAAACAACACCCTCTCCTGATCCCTCTCCCCGACTTCTTCCTTTATTTCCTTCCCTTTATAGCAAACCTCAGAACTGTTGTCCAGACTCACCCTCTCCAACTTCTGTCGTCCTTCTCTTTCTTGAACCCGTTAAGACTTTTGCTCCCACTGCGTCCCCGAACTGCTCTGGCCAAGGGCAGTCCTTAGCGACGCCACGTTGTTCTCCACTGGCTGGGCAGCCCTCAGCCCTCTTCCTCCTGCTCAATCAGCAGCGCCGACAGAGGCCAGCCCCCTCCTCCACTCCGGGACACGCCCTTGCCTGGCTCTCCTCTGGCCTCCCTGGTCATTCCTCCTCATCTCCCTGACCTCTTGATCTGAGCAGCCTAGGTTCTCTTCCCTGTCCACACTCCCTCAGTGATCTCATCCAGGATCACGGCCTCAAATACCATCTTTATGCTGATGACTCCCAAATTCACACGTCCCACCCAGCTGCTCCCCTGGACGTTGGTCCCTATATCCAGCCGCCTAGCTGACATTTCTAGGATGTCTCAGAGGCATCTCACATGGTGCGATCTGAGCTCTCATCCTCCCCCCAGAATGTGTTCCCCACCCCCTTCTACCTCTCAGCAAGTGGCTCCTCTTTCTTCTAATTGCTCAGGCCAGAAACCTAGGAGTCACACTTGACTTTACACTCCTTCTCACACTCATGTCCAATCCAGCAGCAATTCCTACTGGCCTACTATCAAGACGTCCCTCAACTTCCATGACCTCACTGCTTCCATCGTGATCCAAGCTCCCATAGTAGCTCACCTGTGTTACTGCAGCGGCCTAACTAGTCTCAGATCTCACCTCCTCTCTGCACTTCTCACTTGAGGAAAAGTCCCCTACTGTACGGCACAGGGAACACTACTCAGTATTCTGTAATAACCTTTATGGGAAAAGAATCTGAAAAAGGATGGACCCGTGTAAACGTATAACTGAGTCACTCTGCTGTACACCTGCAACAAACACAATATTGTAAATCAACTATACTCCAATATCAAATGAAAATTAAATTTAAAAAGAAAAGGAAAAGTCCAGAACCAAAAGGTCCCACGTGAGGTGGCTCTTCCATCTGACCTCCTTGACAGTCATTTGAACACACCAGCTGAGCTCCTCCTTGGAGACCCTTACACTTGCTGTTCCCTTTGTTTAAATAATTTTCCCCAGATATCTACATGGTTCATCCCTCACATCCCTGTCGTTATTCAACATTTATTTTCTCAGTGTGGCCTTCTTTGACCCCCTTATTTAAGCTGCATTATTCTCCGTACATGCTATGCATTTTACTCATTTTGTTAAGGTCTTTCTCCCCTCAGCATTACATAGAATGTCCGTGAAGGTTGGGTATTTTTGTTTTGCTGTTTTACCCCAGCCCCCAGGACAGTGCCTAGCACACAGTAGGCGCTCAATAAATGTTTACTGCATGAGTGAATTCTCTGTGCCTTTCTCAGATTTCTTCAAAACAGACATGATGTAAATATTATTTTTAAGTTATCTGCGCACAGAAATGTCTTCTCGGTGCTAGGGGTGCCCCCGGGCCTGGCACAGAGGAGGGCGAACGCGTGCAGATGCCTGCTAATGGGACCCAGAAGGTCAGCGGGGCCCTCGGGCCTGCAAGCCATCAGCCGCGGGGACACCGACTGGCCGTGAGGCAGGAAAGAGACGCACGGTTGGACCCACGGGCTGAACAACCAGCGGACTCCACACCCACCTCTCCCAGGAGTGAAGGGCGGGGCCCACACGCCCCCGGGATTCCGACCTTGAGGGCGGGGCCGAGGCTGGGCACCCTCCGACAGGCGGAGGAGGCGCCCAGGGCCGGTGAGGACAGCGGCCCCCACGCTCGGGCCAGACCGACGGCTGGTAACGTTCGAGTCACCTCCGGGCCCCACCTCCCCCTAAACTGGGACATCTGGTCCGGCCGCTGCGCCTTTACGCCCACACCTTTGGCCTTAGGAACGAAGCCCCCCCCCCCGCCCCGAGCCGGTGGTACGGCCTCCTCCCCGCCACCCGCCAAAAGCTTTGGTAGGGCCCACGTGCGTGACGCACAAAGGGCAGTTGGTATGGGCCGGCCCGCCCCGCCGCACATCCCGCAACCGGTAGGGGGCGTCTGGCACCGCCCACCCGGCGGCGGCCCCCTGCTACCCTCGCGCCTTCGGTATCGGGGAGGATACAGCATGAGCAGTCGCAGCTCCCGCTCTTTCTGCTTCATCTTCTTCAGAATGGTCAGAAGCCCCATGTCCCAGTAGCCCCTTCCCGGCCGCCGTTTCTTCGTAGTCCCGGGACCCCTTTTCCTCCTCCTATTGGCTATCACGACCACAGACAGCACAGCCTATTGGCGGGCTCCGCGCTTGTGTCCGCCCTCGCGCCCACGTGACTGTGAAGCTGCCTGGCGGTGCTGTGATGGAGCGTCCCTCTAGCGGCGCTGGCAGTATCTGCGCGGCCACCTGCGTTAACCCTTAGCATCCCGAGGGCTTGGGTGACTAGAGCATCGCCATTCTTTCCTTTCCAGGACCCCAGGCTCGGCTGGGAACGGAAACCTGAAATTCCTGGGTTGTATCTTGGCTGCATGTAGGGAGTAGGAGTTCTGACTCAGGAGCCAGAACCAAGAGCCCCAAGGATGTTGACGTCACCCTGGGGCCACTGTGAGGCTCAGTTCCCCGGAAGCATAGTCCATATCCTGCTCATCTTGGGACTCGGCATCATCCCAAATCAGCCAGTTACAGGGCTTCCCTACTTTTCCTGGCTCCTGAAATCGTAGAGGGTAGGCCGCGGATTCTCCATCCAGGGTGGAAATGGCCTTTAGGGCCCCTTTGGAAATGTGTGGAGGCGTCATTGGATTGTACCGATTACAAGGTAGAGTCCCTGTCGTTTAGAGGTCAGGGGAAAGACTTGCACAAAGAATTGTCCCGACCAGGATGCTCATTGTTTCATTATTGAGAAGCACAGTTTTCATTTTGCCGATAAGAAAATTGAAGCTCACATGGTGCTTAGCGTGATTGACATAGTGACTGACATATAGTAGGTGCTCAGTAAATATTTGTGGTTGAATGAATGACTGTGCAAGAGTTTGGTTCTTAACCTTAGCGCTCAAGTCCAGAAGTGAGGAAGCCGAGGCCCGGGACTAGACAGATTGTAAACACACAAGGGTGAGCCTTACTGTCTTTTCTTGAGCCCTTCCCCCAGGCCACCACAGGGTAAATGTGAGTAGGCAGCCAAGTGGGCTCTGTCTGATGCTTGGGAAAGAACAGTGAGGCACCAGATGAAGATAATGGCTAACCTCTGTGTCATTTTATAAAGCATTCACGTTTTCTACTTTATCCTCCCCGCAACCCTGAGAGATTTATTTCCTTTCTGTAGATGTTATAGTGGAGTCCTCAGAGTTGAAGGAGCTTGGGCAGCAATTTTAACTCAGGTCTGGTCAACAGGAAAGGGCACTGTTTTTCTGGGTCGGTCCATGGTGTTTGTCTAGAGAGGGAGAGGTTTGGAGTGAGCTGGAGCTCCCCATCTTGCAGAAGAAGGTTGTAGACAGATGAGGGCTGGACAGAAGCTGGTGCCTGGCTGGGCCCCCTCCACCAGCACCATTTGCTGTCCACCAAGCGCACACAAGGGAAGAAAGTGAGCATAACTCCTCTTCAAAGCCTTTGAGACACAACTAAGATCACAATGTGTTGCCGTCCTGCTTCCATGAGTCTATGCTACAGAATTTCTAGCACCAGCACGTGGACCTTTATGACAAGGAAGTTCACTTTGGCATGGTTTGGAACAGCAAGAAATTGGAAAAAATTTACGTGCCTTCACCGGGGATCAGTTACCTAAGCCGGGGTACCCCTGTGTGGTGGGTTCCATGAAGCCTTTGAGAAAGGTGAAGTACCTGTGTGGAAAGCTGTCCATGCCATATTAATTGAAAAACAAACCCCGAATTTTAAACCCATTTTAACATTTAAAATAACAGTAACCCTCTAAACAATGTGTTTTCACGCTATGGGATACAGCCCATTAAGTATATTGTGAAATTATCTTAGTGTCACAAGTTGAAATGTATGAAATTGCCCATATTTGACCATTTTGACAACAAAGATATCCGTTTCATATAGCTCAACCTAGTAGCATTAGCAAACATTAAATAGAATGAAAAAAAAATTAAATAGAATGAACAGAGCAGAAGACATTGCTGCAGGTGCAGTGAAGAGAAGGTAAGTGGTGTTTGTTGAAACATTTGTTTCAGATACTTATATGGATATATGTACACACTGAGTCACAGTCACAAAAGTTTTAAAATTGCTGCAATTCAACTGTTGACTCTGGAGCAGTTTTGAGGGAAACTTAAAATTATTACCATAAGCACTTCTGGATTGTTTTACTTCACTACTACTACTGGCATTGAAATCCATGCTTAAATGTCAGGCTTTAAAGCCCTGTCCTGTCCAAGCTGTTGTTGTAGCTTCCCAAAGGCTAGAGTAGGATTCCAGTGGACACCAATTTGAAAAACAACCTCATAGCTTGGTGAAACATTAGGAGACCAGGGGGTAACTGTATTGAACTTTTGAATAGTGATTGCCAGTAGCTAGAAGTCAAGGGTAGGGGAGTGAGGGTGGAGGGGCTTTTAAGGACCGATGTAGGGGCCTCGTGACAGTATTTTCATTTGCCTCATGGAAAGGTGGCAAGGGTGCTCCTGAGGAAATAAAATCTTTGGGGAATACCTTTGGAAGAAAACTGGGAAAGAAAATCTCTAGAGCTGTAGTTATATATAACTGTGAATACATATATATATATATTCACAGGAAAGAATCATGAGATTAAAATACCCAAATCCTGACAGCTGTGAAACAGGCATTTGAAGGGAGAGTTTCTTGGGGCTAAGTAAGTGGATTTTAACTTGAGGGTTAGAGTTCTAGATGCCTTTTAAAAGGGCAAATTTACCCAATGTCTGGGGACAAAAATTTGGCTTTATGGTTTTAATTTTAAGAGGTGTAGGTTTTTTGATCCAGACAGTCCATGTATCACCTTTATAATCATAAAGTTAACTTTGTTACTCAGAAACAACAAGAAAAACAAAAAGCCAGGGGAAAAGGCCCTGCTTCAGTATAATTGTTGATCAACAAGCATTAGCAAGAAGTATAAGTATTTTATTTATTTATTTGTATATATAAATATTTAAGCTTGCTCTAGATGAATTTCCTATTTGATTCTTTTAAACTGTAGTGTTCATATGAGGTGGTTTAAAATCAAGTTACAGTTTTGATAAGAGGAATCCTGTTTTGCTCTCTGTTGAAACACATCTGTGATGCAAGTTTTATTTTGGGGACCACATGCATATGACAGAGTCACCAACCAGCACTTGATGGCAGCATACCCAAGTGTAGCTTTCGTCCTACTAATGAGTAAACAACTGGAGGCTTGAATGTACATCCTAATCACTGAACCAGCAACTGCCTACAGACCACAGTTCTACCCTGGCCTGCTTCTGTACTCCCGCCCCTTATGTCCCTATAAGCCTTAAGTATCCAAGGGCCACCCTGTCCCCAGTGCATGTGTACAACGTGCAGGCCACAGCAGAATGCCTCGAATGGCAAGTCCTCATTCTAGGTCTCAGCCCAGCTGCCTCTTGTGGGAGACAGAGGAGGTATCCTCTTCAACTTCCAGATGACGCAATGAGCTGTTACACCCCTGTCATCCTCCTCAGGGCACGTGACATCCTCAGGCCTCTCCAGAACCTTAGGAGTGATTAAGGATATGAAAATCTGAGCTATTCCAACAACCACGTCCACGTCCACCTGACCTGTGCCTTGGCATCCCCAAGAGTAAGGCTGTGCCAGCAGCTTCTTGTCTCTGCAGGGCCTGGCCTGGTGAGTGGGGCTGGGGGGAGGGAGTAGTTGCTGTGCCTTCACTCAGCAACCTGAGAGGCAGGTACCACACTTACCTCCACTCGACAGGTGAGCCAGGGGCTCCACTCACCCCGATTGCTGCCGCAGCCTCTCCACCCGTTTCCCTGCTCCTCCTCCCCAAGGCAGAGGGCCCTTTTAACCTCTGGTCACATCATGTCTGGCCTCTGCTCAAAGCCCTCCACTGGGGACCTCCCTGGTGGTCCAGTGGGTAAGACTCCGCGCTCGCAGTGCAGAGGGCCTGGGTTTGATCCCCGGTCGGGGAACTGGATGCCACATGCACGCCGCAACTAAGAGCCTGCGTGCCGCAGCCGAGTCTACATGCTGCAGCTAAGACTTGGTGCAGCCTAAATAAATAAATATTTTTTTTTTAGAAAAAAGGCCCTCCGCTGTCTGCTGGGTGCTCCCCGTATCTTTACGTGTTAGAGCCCAAGGGCTTCAGTGACCTACCAGGCCCTGCATGAGTGGTCCCCATGGCTCCGTGCCCCCATCACCTGTTCCTCCCCTGCTTACCAGTTCTCCAGCTGGCCAGTGCATTAGGGGCCAGCACCCCTAACCCATACCTCCCTGTCACCTCCCTCTTTTCAATTTTTTGCTCAAATGTCCAAAGTCTCAAAAAAATTTTTTGTTCAAATGTCACAATAAGGCCCAGCCTGACTGCCCTATTTAAGTCTGAAACTGCTCAATCCCCTACCCACATTCCCCAAATCCTTTATTTTGCTCTATATTCCTCCGTGACAGTTCAGGTCTTCTACCAGCCTATATAATTCCCTTAATTTATTACATTTATTCTCCCCCACCCCTCTGTCCCCTCTAGAATGGAAGCACCATGAGGGCAGAGAGTTGGATCTTTTTTTTTTTAAGTTGTCTCGCAGCACCTAGAACAAGGCCTGCCACATAGTAGCTGCTCAATAAATATCCATTGAGTAAAAGGAATGGAGCAGAGGGTTCATTAACTGCTTGCTAGCTACTCGCCCAGCCAGAAAGCAGCAGAGCCTCATCAGCCTTGTTCCTGACCACCAGGCTTCTCAGTCCCCAGACCAAGGCAGCCCTGGCCCCCACCGTCTCCTGTGAGATCCCACAGAGGGTAACTCCTAGACCAGGCCCAAACCGAGGAGGGCATCTCATAGGCAGCCCTCCTGCACGTGTCCAGAGTGGGAGCTGGGGCCTGGAGTGGAAGGCAGGGAAGTGCCAGGTCTCCTGTGCCCACGTGTCCACCCTCAGTTCAGTGCTCAGCCCCTGGGTCGGTAAAATGCCCACTCTGTTCTCTCAAATGTCACAACCCCCCTCAGCCTTGGAGGTGTCCACCTCCCAAGAGGCCTCAGGCTAATCCCAACCTCCAGCCACAGAAAAGGGGCCTTCCGAGGTCAGTTGTCACATTCTTTCATTTTCCATAGAGGAAATTGGGCCCCAGAGAGGGCACAAGGCTGCCTGAGGCCTTGCACTTGGTAGCACCTGAGCTGCAGGTGAACCCAGTTCTCCTGGGACAACTTCCTAGCCGCCTTCTGGCTGGGGCCCCCTCTCGGCTTCCGGAACCCTGGCCCAGGACCCATGGGAGGCCCCGTCCTCAATGGTGCCTCAGTGAAGCCCAGCAGTCCTGCCCCCTCTGACCCACGGCAGGTTTCTGCCACAGGTGCGAATGCTCCCCACTCTTCTCAGGGTGCCCTGTGTCCCTGTTATTTCCACTCCAGAGCTGGGAGAGGTTAGCTGGCGAGGAGTAAGGTGGAAGAGCATACCGGAGCTGCAGCAGAACCCCGTCTGCCTGGCTCTGCCTCCTCCCCGCCCTGGGCCAAGTACCCTCCTCTCACTGAGCCTGTTTCCCCAGCTATAAAGCGAGGAGACTGGACAACAATCTCTAGAATCTTCTGACCATGACCGACTGCCAGTCCACCTTGCCAAAGCTCTTAGCACCCTTGGTACAAGTCCTGGGCTGGGTCAGCCAAGGCAAGCCCTCTCTTGTCTGTGCTTGTGAGTCACTGGCCACACAGGTTTGGGCTTTATCCCCCATCCCACCGCAGCCCTCCGGGCTCTTGCTCGTGACCCTGGCTGGCCACTTCCCCAAACCAGCCTCTGAGTGAGGCCTTCCTGTCTTTCAGAGCTCTTGTGGGAACCGACACAGAAGCTAAGAAGGGAGAGAGCTGTTTAATTGACAGCCTGTTATACAGACAGAGAAACTGAGGCTCAGAGAAACCAAGGGCCCTGTCCAAGATCACATGGTTAAAAGAGGCAGCGCAGGGATTTGAACTCCAGCCCGTTTGGGACTTGGACCACTGGGGAAAATCCACGCGCTGTGGTCACTACTGCCACATCCCGCGAAACCCTGGGAGGCTCGCTGACTCTTCAGTGCTCAGTTGTTTATAATTTACAGTCCCTGCCCTCTTCCAGAAGTTTAAGTCAGCTTCCCAGAAAGATGTGTACGTTCAAGGAGTAGTAGAGAATCAGAAGCACAAGACTTTGGAGGCAGCAGGGGGCCCAGCAGGACTGGGGGGTGGGAACGTGCGCCAGCTCCCAACTAGGACTGGGTGGTGATGGCATCATAGAGCACCTGTGAAGTCACCCAGTTCCTGGGAGGCCCAGCTATTGGCAGATTCCAGCTTTAATGAGAGCCCCCAAGGTCAAGGTGCTGTGCTGAAGTGAAAGTCCTTTCCTCCCTAGGCCTTGGGTTGTCCCCACAATGTCACTGCCCCAGTCCTTGCCCAGCATTCAGTTCATCTGGAGTCACCCCCTTAGCAAGCCTTTCCTTTCCCACTTATGGGTGGAAATAAAAGGAAATAAAAAGAGAGAGGGCTGGGCTTGGTGTCAGAGACACGTGGGGATTGAGTCCATCCCACCTGGGGATGTGACCTGGCCAAGGGATGTACTGCTGAGCGGCAGCTTCCTCGTATCTGAATCTGAACCAAGGTGGTGGTGTCAGCTGAGCATTCGTTCCCCCTTCTCCTGCCAACAGCACCCCAGTACCCTCTGGAAGTTTCCCTCCCTCACCCCTAGTCCCTATGGGACCCCAGCTTTAACTATTTCACCTTATCTCCTGGCCACAGTGACTGATGTCAGGAATAGCCACAAGACTCAAGCCAGACCAAGCAGAGCCAGGTCTGGGACCTTTGTTGGAAGTATTGGGAAAGTGGCAGGGGTGGAGAGATGCACCCTCCTGGGGCAGCTAAGCTGGTGTTTCAGCTGGCCAGCTTACCAACTTGAGCCGGACCTGCCTGAGAATGTATCCAGCTGGGGGAGAGCAGATAGGGTGGGACAATGACTCCTGATGACATTGCTTGAGCATCATGATCTAGCCGTACCTGAAGCTGTTATACTCGAGACTTGTCAGTAACTTAAGCTTAGTTAGATCATTTATGAAGCCAAGGATCCAGAGATAGCTAATTTCCCATCTCTTATTGAGACTCCTTTGTAAGCATGAGAAATTTTTAGCAGATTTCATCAAATATTAAGTGCTGCTTCTTACACATGGACATAATCATTAACTCCCTTTTCATTAAATGTATTTCATTAGAAAAAACATCGCATCCCTGTTCTTGCATTCTGCCATTTTTTCTTAGAATAATAATAATAAAATACAAACCTGCTGTATGTGAGCAAAAAATTCATCAGTCATTTATTAAGTGCATTTGTTCAAAGGTTAACAGATGTTTATGGGACTTATTGTGTGCCAAGCACTGTTCTAAGCCCTTTACATATATTACTTCATTAAATACTTTATTTAATTAAATACATTATTACAGTGAGGCATAAAGAGGTTAGTTAAATGACTTGCTCAAGATCAAGTTCCAGGCCCTGGGATCAAGCCCCTCCCCCCATTTTTCAATGTCCTTCCCAAAGAGCTCTTTCTCTGCAAAGCTTTTTCTGATCTCCCCAACAGGAAGTGCCCCCTGGCCGCCACAGATGCCCTCACAGAGGCAGGCTGTCACCCTCCTGCCCTGCCCTGCAAGTCAGTGTTCTGGGCATGTGTTCTACACTCCATCTGGTTGTGAACCCCTCCCAGCTGAGGCTTAGCTTCCACACAGACCCATCCATGGTCGTGGGCAGGAAGTCGACAGCCAGCCTCAGCCCCACTAGCAGTCACCTGGCCTCTTTCTCTGCTCTCCATCATCCGAAGCTCCCTCAAGGTGCCCTGAGGAGGCCAGGCCTCAAATGAGGGGTGCTCATGATGGGGGACCTAGAGAGAGGGGTCCTCATCCCCAGGCAGCTGAAGACCGCAGGCATCTCTCCAACCCCAGGAGGCATGGGAAGGAATTGGGACAGGGTATCAATGCATCCTGGCCTCTCCTGAACCAGCTGTGTGACTGTCACCTCCCGGTGCAGTGAGGAGGATGGTTAGGGAGAGTCCTCCAGGAACCTAGGAAAGTTCCTGTGGGAATGAGTAAAGCAGAAGTTTTTTACTCATCCAGGAAGCTTTTGGGGTTCCCGGATGGCAAGCTGCCTGCTGGACTTTCACTCATATATTCATTAATGGAGCGCCTATTATGTGGGCAGTGTCTGAGGCACTGGGGGTGCTTCGGAGAGTAAGATGGGCAACGATCCGGCTGCCCAGGAACTCACTCTGCAGCTCTGGTTTGGGGAGGCTTCTGAGCCTACACCGACAGGGGGCAGCAGGCTTGGGACTAATGGACCAGGCCCTTCCATGCTGGGTGTGGAGAAAGACTGAGGGCTTGGAGGAGAGAAGTGCGTCCTCCCACCAGATCTGCCCCCTTCTGCCAGGTGACCTTGCCTCTCTGGGCATTAGCTCCTCACCTTCTAAGTGAGAGGTTGAACTGGTTGGCCCTGAAGCCTGCTCTGCCAGCCTTGCATGGCCATTCATGGTTAAACATTACCCACTCTGTGTCCCTCCCTCCCTGCCACTCCTCAGGGAGATCAAGCCATAAACGCTGCCTTCTTCCATCTTCCTCCAGGGCTGTGGGCCTCTGAGAGGGGCCACCGGCATACTTGCTGACTGTCTCCTCTACACCTGAAGCCAGGGTCTTGAGAGAGGAAGACTCGTGGTCCACGTCTGAGGCTGGGGGCTTAGAGCAGGGATACTTGGGCCCTAGCCTCCCCCCACCCCACCTGCCTCCAGATGTTTTTTCTTGGTTACATCATGCATGGCTCCCCCGGATCCTTCCCTGAGGAGCTCATGGCTTAATGAGCCCCTTAGGTGCCCTCCTCAGGCAAGATGCCTCAGCCCTCCTGGTTTCTGGGAAACAAAAATAACTCAGGCTCCTCTCCCATGCCCCTCACAAGCAAGGAGGGCCAGGCCCAGCTTTCATGCCCAGCCCCACCCACCCAGGCATTTTAAATTATGAGGCTGCATAATTAATCCTGTGTACCCATAAATCTCAGGAGTGGGAATGGATCCTAGCCGATATTCAAAGAGCTCTCTCTTCTCATCTCTTTCTTTTTCGTCTTCAAATCAACTTTATAAATAGGTATAATTTCTTGGTCACCCACAGCATACATACAAGAACACTGAGGCTCCAGGTGATAGACCTGATGAGTAGAGTGCCAGGTGTCAGAGTCAAGTCTGACTCTAAAGCCCAAACTGGTTTCATACTCACTCCATAGCATAGCAGGAAACTATTACACTTAATGCCCTGCTCATGACAGACATCACTAATCAATCATGGCATGGCAGACATTGCTAATCAATTGCAGTGTTCTTTTCTAATAAGCTCAGAGGCAACTGTGAACTCCTAAACACAGTACTCCAGGACACCATTTCCTATCAGAAGATTGAATCCACAGTATTTGCCATTCCGGTGAGCCCACACCATCAGCCTTGAGTCCTCAGGACTCAGGCACAACCCCCAGATGCTCTAGTCAGCAGGGCACAGGACTCTTCACTGTACGTCAGTTGCTGTGTTGTGCTTGGAGGGGGATTAATGTCTCCACCATCCCCTGAACTGTTGTCCCTTCCAAGCATGGTCTCTCTTAGAGACACAACAACCATGCAGGTTTGCTTGGGGCTTCAGGTTTTGTTAGGTCTTTAACAGAAGTTTTTATTATGAAACATTCAGGTATACCCCAAAGTGTAGTTAATAATATTATCACAGACAATTGTGTTCCCACAGTTGAAGCAACAAAACATCCCTGACACAACCGAAATCCCTGTGTGTCCCTTTCAGTCCATCTCTACCTCCGTCCCCGCCAGGCTACCACTCTCTGAATTTTGTGTTTCTCATTCTCATGCATACTTTTATACTTTTCTCACATAATTACATATCCATATGATTCAACGTTACAGAAATCATTTTTGTTCAGATCTTGTTGCCGCTTGTCATTTTCATACAATTGGATGTTACGAGCTTTTAGGCATGATGGTAAGTGCAGCTTTGAATCTTCCACCGTATCATATTTGTGAATATTTGTTGAGCCCTCATTCTACACCAGCCATGCTTTTAGGTGCCTTACTTGCCTTAACTCATTTAACCTTCACGACAAAATTATTTTTATCCCCACTTTACAGATTTAGAAACAGAGGCACAGAAAGGTGAAATTATGTACCCGAATCACATAGCTTGGAAGCTGTGCTCTTAATTGCTAGACGTCTCTCTGTCTACTGCTGCGTGGTCTGTTGTATGAAAACACAGTCATTAGCCATCTGTTCTCCTATTTAAGGGCCGTTGCTTATTTTTGCAGACATGCCTCAACTTTAGTCTCACAGGGTTTGGGGGCGGTTGTATTATCTTGCTTGGTTCCAACATCAAGCCTGTGAGTGGATGTCTGCATCATCTCCCTTTACAAATGAGGAAACTAAGGCTCGGAGAGGGTAAATCACCTTTCCAAAGCTGCACAGCTCCAGCAAACCAGAGGTGGACTGTGAACGTGGGCTCCTGCAACTGTAGAGCCCAGGGGTTCTCCCGTGTCCCATGTGAGCCCTCGGCCCCCCACTGGCTTCCTCTTGGCTCTGTCCGTGGCAGCCTGCCCTCCCTCTCCAGAACCCCCCTCCCCACACCTGGCATCCAGGCTCCCTCCTATCGCCACCCTCCACCGTCCTCCTTCCAGAGAAGGGGCCCAACCGGAAGGCCAGTTCATGTTAGGAAATTCCAGCCACGTGAGCCAAGCCAAGCCTGGGATTCTGAGCAGACTGTGGCTTTAGGAGAAACTGAAACTTGGCTTGCTGGGGGTGGAGTGGTCACGGGGGATTTAAAGAGCTACCACTTCCTTGGGTTCCCAGAGCGTACTGGGAGGTCACAGCGGCGGAGGGACGCCCTGAACGGGGTGTGAGCCTCTGTTCTCCTGCCCCACCATGCGCCTCTGTGGGGCCGATGGGCCGCTGACCAGGATGGTGAGTACAGGGGGCCAGGTTCAGGGGATGAGAAGGGGAATATGCTATGCCCCAGGGGGCCCGGTGCCAGCTCTGTTCACATGGGCTGTGCGGCCGAGGGCTCACACACCCTCTCTCTGGGCCTCAGTTTCTTCAGGGGATTGGATCGAGGGCTTTCCTGCTCTCACATTGCAGATCCGGCCTCCAGTTTAGAACTTAGCCTCTGAATACTGCTCTCTCCTAACCGACCTGTTCGCTCACTGCCATTACAGGAGCCTTCTCTTTCCTCCCCAAGTTCTCTGGCCACGGTTCCCTTGGAACCTTGCCTCTCTCCCAGGACCCAGGTACCAGAGGCCCACCCACTTCTCTCTCTGCAGGTCGTTCCCCCAGCCTCCAGTCTCTCAAGTCCCCACATCACCAGGAAGGGGCCTGCTATGGCCTTGAACCTAGGAGCACAGAGTCCTCCACCAGGGAGGCCAGGGTCTTGCCTGAGGTCCCTACACTCAGAACACACCTCCCAGAGTGACCTGTGGGAGGGCAGGTTGGGCTATGGGGTCTCCAATGTTCCCTCTTGTCTGACCTTCCAGAGCCCTGGGTATTTGGGTTAAACATTTCATCTAAGTTTCATGAACGCCAGTGTAGGGAGTGGGTCACAGCTGTCAACCTTTGAGTCCACTCTTCTATCAGAAGGGACTCGATTCACCCATTCTAGGCTGCTGTCCCCCTAGAATGCGAGCAACTTGAGGGCAGGAAGTTTTGCCTCTTTTGTTTGCTGCTGTGTCCCCGTAGCTCAGTGTGTGGCACATAGTAGGCGCACAAGAAATATTTGTTGCATAACTGAATATCAGCTTTGGGCCTGAGCTAGGCATGGGAATATGGAGTGAAATCAGAACCCCCGCCCTGCCCTTACAGACAGAGCTCATGGCTAGGGAAATCAACACCTTGACCGTGGAAGTAATAGCGATCAGAACAACAGCGGCTGACTTTTATTAACCCCTGCCTGCTTTATGTCCTGAGGAAGGTGCCAGTGCCCCCACTGTACGGATCAGGTAGCTGGGCGCAGAGAAGTGAGTGATCTGCCCAGAGCAGCACGGCTGATAAGGAGACGGTGGGTGTGAAGTCGGTCCTGTCTGGGTTTGAATCCTCGCTTGTGCTGCCCCGTCGTGAGCTGTGAGCAGGACACGTGGGTGAGGCTGGCAACCCACCGAGGCGTGCTGTGTCTGCAGTGGGGTGTGTGGACACCGAGGGAGCCAGAGAGGGCTTCGAGGAGAAAGGGCACCTCGGGGGCTTGATTCGAGAAGGATATGGCTTTACAGCTAGCCAGCCCCTGCCAGGGCCCCTGAGCTTTTGGCCTCTCCCCCTACAGGACCCTGAGGAACAACAGAGGCAGCTGAAGAAGCAGAGTAACCGCGCAGCCGCCCAGAGAAGCCGGCAGAAGCACACGAACAAGGCGGATGCCCTGCACCAGGTGCGGGGTGCCTCCCTTGCCATTGCTGCTGGCGCTTCCTTGGCCCGGCCACCTCTTCTCTGTCCCGCCTGCGAGCAGTTCCCCCTGCACAGCCGTGTGTGTGCCGGGGGGGGGGGGGGGGGGGGGGCGCTGAGTTTGGGAGGAGGGAAGGGCTTTGCAACTGAGATTTAGAAATTCCTGGGCGTTGAGTGGAAACCGTGTGCCAGACACACGCTGGGCTCCAGGGACATGACAGTGCATCCTCAGCGGGGGCCTACCCTCAAGGCACCCCCAATTTAGGGGGAGGAGACAAGGAGGGAGGCAAACCGGGAAAACCTGGCTCAGTGACCAGCTGAGGCACTGGTTACAATGCAGCTCCCGGCCCCTCCCCACCCAGGACCCGCCTGAGGAGGTGCTGCAGTCTGGTGGACAGGTTCCGATGGGGGGTGGCCGAGACCACGCTGTGAGAAACCGGTTCAGGCTTAAGATGGGCTGGCTTCAGAGTCCCAGCTGTGGCCCTCATTAGCTGCAAGTCGCTTCCTTCACTGAGCTTCACTGTCCTCATCCGAAAAGGCACAATAATCCCTGCCCACTGGCAGCACCCTTGCGGAGACTAAAGAAGGCAAAGGAGCCCCGTGGGAAGGGGGAGGGCTCCACTCACACTTGCCTCTTCACCTTGGTTGGTAACCTGACCTTGGATGGTAACCTGACCTTGGAGCTTCCCTTCTACCTCTATGCAGAGAGAACGGACACCACCAGTTCCATCCCAGGGGGACTATAAGGCTGGGTTCAGGACCTGGCCTTTGGGAGGGCTGCATACATGTTAGTCCTTATAGCAATGAGTAAGATTCAGAGCCCTCCGCACCCAAAGGCCCTACACTCTCTGTAACCCCGCCCCCACCTGTCCACCGTCCTCTCCTAACATCCTACACCCTGTTCTCTCTGTTCCTTCACTGGCCAAGCATATCCAGCCTCAGGGGCTCCCCCTGGCTGCTCCATCTACCTTCAGACAGCAGCCTAGCTAGATCCTCACTTCTTTCTGGTTGTTGGTTCAAATGTCACCTCCTCAGAAGGAGGTGGTCTTTCTAAACATCTGATCTAAAGAGACCTCTCCTATTACTCTGCTTTATTTTTCTGGTTAGTACTGACTTTCTATCACGTTTAGACGTTGATCATTGCTTGTCTTCCTCACCAGACTGTAAGCCCTCTGAGGGCAGGGAACTATTCTGTTCCCTGCTGTTTCTCCATCACCTGGACCAGTGCCTGACCAATAGAAGGGACTCAATAATTCCCTGTGGAGCGAATGATAGAGTTGGGATAAAAGTGCTTTGGGAACACACAGGTGGAGCAACGCGCAGGTAGTTTGGTCAAGGTGATATAGAGATGAAGCCTGAACTGGTTTTCAGGGATGAATAGGAGTTTTCCAAATGGATGAAGGTAAGAAAAGGCATTTCAGGCAAGTGAAATAGGGCTGGCATGGCCATAAGAGAGTAGCACCCTGTAGAATGCATGACAATGAGGACTGATGCCCAGGATGGCGCCTGCCTGGCAGCCGTAGAGACTTCATGCGTTCGTTTATTCCTTCCTTCCAGAAATGCCTATTGAGTATCTCCTGTGTGGTAAGCACAATTCTAAGCATTGGAGATACAGCTGTGACTACAGCAGACAAAAGCCCAGCTCACCCTCCCCACGGCTCACATTTTCATGGGGGAGCCGGACAAATAAATGACCTATGAGGTATTGGGGATATCAGATGGTGACACGTGCTTTGGGAAAAATTAAAGCAGGGAAGAGGGAAGGGGCTGCAGCACGTGGGGTGATAGAAACCTAACTAGGGAAGCCATCCTGGAGGAGGTGACATTTGAGCAGCCTGAAGGTGGCGAATGAATGACTGAGTGAACGAATGAGTGAGGAGCGAGTGACTCAATTTCTGGAGGTGAATTGAAGCCTTTGGAGAATGTAGGTGAAGGGTGACCTAATGACATGTTTTTAAAATGTCTTTCCACATTCCACGGCAGAAACCAGCTTGGGAGTGGGGCTGCTGGTGGCTTTGAGGCCTGTTAGAACTTTGAGTCCACGGCTTAAGCAACATTTTAATGCAAAACACCCTTGCAGCCTCTTCTTTTTAACAAGTGTCCATAAAGGGGGGTAGGTGGGGGAGGGGGCCAACGGAAGTCACTGAGCCCGATGCGCTGTGGAAATAAAGTTCCTTCTGCCTTTTCCACCACTGTTGTCATCGTAAACGGTTGTTTAGAACTGCACGTTGATTACTGTCTCACTGGGTTCTCAGAACCCAGGGTTCAGCCGAGCAGAACCTGAACGCGGAGCAGGGCACACCTGTGCTGCCAACCTGTAAAACGTGACCCTGCACTCCGGCCATGGTGCCTCAGTGGGAAAGTTCTGGGCACTGGGGAGGTCTGGCGGTGGCACTTAAGCCGCCTAGAGGTGTCCAGGACCGAGGACATCGAAGTTGTCACAAGAAGGCCATGTCAGGATTAGCCCGAGGGTGGGGGTGCTGGAAGTGTCCAGGCAGGGGAGAACGGAAATGTGGCAAAGGAAGCAGAGCCCATATGGGGAACAGGAAGTAGGGGCATCAAGAGAAGTCAGAGAGATAAAACTGGAGGTGTGAACTGGGACCACCATACACAGGGAGTCATTAGAGACTTTAAAGGGCTTTAATGTTCGATTAACGACGCAATCACCGAATGTCTCCTCTGGGCCAAGAGATCTGGGTGGTTTGGGGGGCACACCAGCTAGGAGGCTGGTGGAGCTCCCAAGCTGACTAGCTCAGGGACCTGGCAGCAGGATGCAGAGCAGGCAGATCCGAGCCCTAGCAGGAGGGTGAGCTGGGGGGACTTGCTGGTGTTACGGAAGGCTGGCCAGAGAGTAGCCAAAGGGCATTCAGATGGCGGTAGTATCCTTCCTCCTAAATCGAGGACCCTGGGGGATTGGGAAATAGGGCTCTTGCTGGGCCCCTGACTCTGGCTGACATAAGGCTCCTCACCCATCTGATTCTCCCCCCAGCAGCATGAGTCACTGGAGAAACACAACCACACCCTGCGGAAGGAGATCCAGGCCCTTCAGGCTGAGCTGGTGTGGTGGAGTCAGACCCTGCACATGCATGAGCGCCTGTGCCCCATGGACTGCGCCTCCAGCTTGGCTCCGGTGCCCCCTGGCCGCTGGGGCCAGGCTGAGTGGCCCCCAGGCCCCGTGCGCCCTGGACAACATGGCCGCCGGGAGCAGCCAGGCCCGTTCCGGACCCCGGTCTCCTCTCTGATGGCTCTGCAGCTCTCTCCAGATCCACAGCCTCATGGTTCCCTTGGCCTCCTCTTGTCTCCTCTGCCCTCACTGTCCCTTGGTCCCGCCCCTGTCACTGCATCCTCTGCCCAGCCGTCCCCTAGCCCTGTCCGATCTGCCTCGCCCACTGGCTTCGGCCTGCTGAGGTCTTCCTCCAAGCTCAGCACCACCCTGCCCAGCCCCCCAGCCCAACCTCCCCCTCTACAGCCCCTCGGGCTGGAGCACCCCACCAGGGGGAAGCTGGCGTCCTCAACCGGCTGCAGGGCAGGAAGCATAAAGCCTGCTTCCTCAGCAGCAGATGGGCAAGGGCCCCACCCCCTCTGGCTTTCCCCCTGCTCTCCTCTGCTCAAGTCCACTTCTAACCCGGCCCCCAGAGCTGGGCTGGCCCCTTCCTTGGACTCAGGAAGCAGCCTCAGCACATGGGCACCTCCTCTGTTGCCACTGGAAGCTGCCTTTACTGGCTGACCAGCTGAACCAGTATTTCACCAGGGAAATGAAGCCGACACTGTGTGACCACCACTCTGCCAGGTCCTGCCACCGCGACTTCCTGATTTCAACCTCATGGTCATCCTGCAGGATCCAGATTGTCAGTCTGTGTTTCAGGAGTGGGGAGGAGACAGGCTCAGAGAAGCCAAATGACTTGTCTAAGGTCACACAGCCTTTCTTGGGACCTGAAAACACCACGATCTGCTCCTCCTTCTCCTAGTGGGATCATGGCCCAGGCACCCTAGGGGCTGAAGTCCTAGAAACTGAGAACTGGTGTGAGAGGTTTAAATGCTGGGAGTGGGGAGGGCTCTCCCTTCCTTCTGGTTTGTGATTCCCAGGGCCACAGAGCCCTGCAGTCTCTGAAACCTTGCCCTCGCTGGGGCTGGTCCAGAGTCCAAGCCTGGGTGGGGAGAGGCCAGGAAGGAGCCCAGAAGTGAATTCTTTCTGTTCTTTTCAGTGCCAAAGGACTGAACCTGTGGGTTGGAGTTGGGGACAAGCCTGGAGCAGTCCCCCCTGGGATTTCTACATGCTGAATAGCCATAGCCACACCATGGCCTTGGGGAGATGGTGAAGGGTTAGCTCTCCAGGCTATTCCCCAATAACTCCCTGCCTCCCCCCTTCTCCCAGGGCCATGGTGGGTGGACTTCTGAGAGCATTCATGTCATGCACAAAAGGCAGGTGGAAAGAATGAGGGAAGGAGCAGGTGCAAAGTTATGTTTAAGCAAGTGCTGGACTTGAACCTGGCCGTGGTGAGAACTGTGTCTTCTCCTGTATCACCCCCATCCCTGTGCAGCCCTCAGACCCTCATTACCCTCAGGCCCCTCTGAGCAGTGCCCCTCATTGCTCTTTGGCCTGAAGGCAGCTGGAAGAGCAGGGGCTTGGGGCTAGGTGGGAGCTCAGCTGTAGCGCCTGCTCGGGCATGGGGGTGGGGTGGCGGCTCCTCATTCAGACTCAGGACAAACACTGTAAGGGGCCTGAGATGAGAAACTCCAGCTCTTCACCCAGGTTTTCACACACATGTAAACAGACACTATGCTAGTATCTGACACACTCCAGGATGCTGAGCACAAGTCTTGGTACCTAGGCTTTATGGTAAATAAAATGTTGTCCAATTCTTTTCGCTTTGGTTAGTTGTTTAAAGCTCTGGCTGTACTTTGTACTATTGAAACCAAAGGGCCTTTGCAAGAAGAGGGAATAGTCTGGAATCTCAGAGGAGGGTGATCCCTCGTAGACCTCCTAATCCAACACCCCCTCCCGTATTGCAGATGAGGAAACAGGCCTCGAGATGGGATGGACGTGCTTGGACTCATGCAGTAAGAGGAGGTGTCATGGCCACAGGATTGTGGATGGCTGCAGAGCTGGGGTCACCAGTAGGTTCAGGGAGAACAGACTGGTGGGAGGGAAGCCAAGATGCTGTTGGCTGGAGGTCTGGGACAAGAGTCAATGTGATGTACGGTGCTCCAGGACTCACAGGGAGAGGAGGCTACTGTGGCCTGGCTTGTGTCTATGCACCCTAAAATTTGTCAAACAATCTGTGTTTAACTCGGGTTAACTCAATGATACCTCTAATAACTCTGCAAGGTAGATATAGTTATTACCCCTCTGTTTGGAAGGGGAAAGTGAAGCCCAGAGGTGTTAAGGCCACACAGCTAGGAAATGGTATAGGGTCGATGTAACTTTAGGAGCACTTAACCACAGGTGATCCTGCCTTCTACCTTCCCGGAACTTTCCCTGTAGGCCCTGAATGGAGGGGCCGAAACATGCCCATAGATGTGACCCAAGAAGGTAAAACCCTACTTTAAGCTCAAAACAAGTAAGAGAGGGGAGTGACTTAATTAACGTTGGTACACTCATACCCTGAAGAGATGCTAAGAACAGAGCATGCTTTGAAGAATATTTAATGAGGTGAGAAAATGCTTATGACATATCAAGCAGAAAAAATAGAATGTGCAACTGTCACTGTAGTGTGATATTATGTTTGTTTAAAGATATAGACAGACTCAAAGGAGCGCAAGGAGGTGTTGTAGATTCTTGAGGGAGATGAGCTAATATCTGTGCATTCCCGAACTGTAAACACAACTTCCACTGTAGCAGAAGCCTTCCGCATGGTTGAATATATCCTAGAAATCTGTATCTGGGTGTATCTACTGCTGCGTAACAAATTATTCCAAAACTCAGTGGCTTAATCAACAAACATTGATCATCTCAGTCCCTGTGGAGCGGGAATCTGGGCACAGCTTAGCAGGTACCCCTGGCTCAGGGTGTCTCACGGGCTCCAATCTAAGTGTTGGCTGGGGCTGCAATCGTCTGAAGGCTCGAGGGGGAGGATCCACCTCCAAGCTCACTTGTGTGGCGGTCTGCGGGCCTCAGAAGGTCCACCCCCAAGCTTATTCACAAGGTTGCTGGCAGGATTGAGTTTCTGGAGGGCTGTCGGGCTGAGGACCTCAGGTTCTTTTTCTTTTCCTTTTAATATTTATTTATTTATTCGGCCGTGCAGGGTCTTTCGTTGCGGCACACGGGATCTAGTTCCCTCGCTAGGGATCAAACCTGGACCCCCTGCACTGGGAGCGCAGAGTCTTAACCGCTGGACCACCAGGGAAGTCTCCCTCAGGTTCCTATAGGCTGTTGGTTGGAGATATTATTTCCTTGCCACTTGGGCCTCTCCACAGGGCCGCTCAACATGGCAGCTGCTTCCCTCAGAGCAAGTAAGCTAGAGAGTGAAGAAAGGTGAGCGATACAGAAGCCACAGTCTTTCTGTAACCTAATTTCAGACATGACATCCTGTCCCTTTTACTATATTCTACTGAGACAACTCACTAGATCCAGCCCATGCTCAAGAAGAAAAGATTACACAGGGGCACAAAAGCCAGGAGGCAGGGGCATGGGGGGACATCTATCTTAGAGGCTGCCCATCACCCTGGGTGATAACCTGCACTTTCTTGGATCCCTTCTTTTTCCTTTTATCATCAGCACTAGCAGCTGGCTTTCTCTGGGGAGACCATTTCTTTAGAAGGAAACAATTTTGAACCTTTTGCAGCAGTGGCAATGCCCCTACAGTGGGCAGAGAGGGTCTGGTAGGTTTAAGGCTGCAGCAAGGCTAGAGAGCCACAGCCTCAAGTCAGCCTTGCAGCAAGCTCAATGCAGACGCTCACTCCTCAGAATGACCTTTGAAGTGATGCATGAAGAGTCAGTGCCGAAACAGCAGGTAGGTGTAGGCCAAGAGTCTTCTATGCGTTGAAAAGTAATCACTCACTGGAGGACTGGAGTTTAAATTCAATTTAAACTCTTTGAGCTGTTATTTTTATTTTTTTCCTGGTATTCACCTCTATAGCTCCCTAAAAGATAAGTCCACCCGTAGCCTGTGAATGTGCCCTTATTTGGAAAAAGGGTCTTGCCGATGTAATTAACTTAAGAATCTCAAGATTAAATCATCCTGGATTGTCCAGGTGGGCCCTAAGGCCAATGACCAATAAGAGGAGGTCGCTAGTAATGGGAAGAGAAGACACAAAGAGGAAGGTCATGTGAAGACAGAAGCAGAGATTGGGGACTTCCCTGGTAGCGCAGTGGTTAAGAATCCGCCTGCCAATGCAAGGGACATGGGTTCGAGCCCTGGTCCAGGAAGATCCCACATGTCTCGGAGCAACAAAGCCCGTGTGCCACAACTACTGAGCCTGCGCTCTAGAGCCTGTGAACCACAACTACTGAGCCCGTGCGCCACAACTACTGAAGCCTGTGCGCCTAGAGTCCATGCTCTGCAACAAGAGATGCCACTGTAAAGAGAAGCCTGCTCACCGCAACCAAGAGTAGCCCCCGCTCGCCGCAAGTAGAGAAAGCCCGCCAGCAACAAAGACCCAACGCAGCCAAAAATAAATAAAAAGTAAATTTATTTAAAAAAATAAAATAAAAGAAGCAGAGATTGGAGTTAGGCAGCCTCAAACCAGAGAACAAGTGGAGCCAGCAGAAGCTGGAAGAGGCACGGAAGGCTTGTCCCCTATGGAGCTTCAGAAGGAGCAGGGAGAGCCGTGAGGAAGCTGTTGCACTTGTCCAGGTGAGTCATGATGGTGGCCATGACCAGGGCGTAGCAGGGAGGTGGTAAGATGTGGTCTGATTCAGGGTGTGCTTTATAGATAGAGCTGATGGGGTGGGCTCATGGATTGGACGTGGGGAGAGGGAGGAAGGAAGGATGATACTGCGACTTGGGGCCTGAGCACCTGGTGGTTGGTAGCGCCAAAGACCAAGAAAGATTGGGAGAGGAGCAGCTTGGAGTGGGTGTGTGTGGCGGGGAGGGGAGATCGGGAGGCCTGTTTTGGCCATGTCAAGTTTGAGATGCCCGTTTGCCATCTAACTGAACAGAAAAGAGTTTGGCAGTTAGGGGAATGGTCAAGACTGGGTATATCAATTTGGAAGCCAGCAGTGTACGGATGGGTGGGTGGCCACTGGGGACCAGACAAAATGATCTGTGAAGGCCCTTGCGGCTGTGTCTCTATGTGGGCCTCCTCTTCTTGTGCCCCAGAGCGCTCTCAGCCTGGCGCTCCTTCCCTCCTGCATGCCCAGAATCTGCCCCCATCCTTTCTCGTCAAATGCTTCTTCCTCCAGGAAGCCTCCTATGACCCTCCAAGATAAAAATGACCCCCTCAGGCTCCTCATCACACCCATGTGCCTTTCACCAGCATCTATCATTTTCCTTCTTGTGTGACTGTGGCTTCTTATCTTTCCATCTCCCTCAATGGCAGCAACCAGTCAAGCCCTCCATGAGTACTTTTAAACAGCTCATTCACTGGGAGGCAGTAAAGCATGATGGTGAGAGAGCTTGAGCTCCAGGGCCAGATAGGATTGGGTTCATGTCCCAGCTCCACTACTTCCTGGCTCAACTTCTTCAAGCCTCAGATTTCTTATCTGAAAAATGGGAACTGAAAAATGTACCCGCCCACAATCTACCCTATGTATATGTGTGTATGTGTATACATATCCATATATACATGTAAATATAATATATATTATATATATAATAGAAAAGCATATGTTCACCAAAAGACATGGACAGAATTTTTATATCAGGAATATGGATAAGGGTAGAAAACTGGAAACAACCCAAATGCCCCATCAAGAGTATAACGAATAGGGACTTCCCTGGTGGCGCAGTGGTTGAGAATCCGCCTGCCGATGCAGGAGACACGGGTTCGTGCCCTGGTCCGGGAAGATCCCACATGCCGCGGAGCGGCTGGGCCCGTGAGCCATGGCCGCTGAGCCTGTGCGTCTGGAGCCTGTGCTCCGCAACGGGGGAGGCCACGGCAGTGAGAGGCCCGCATACCGCAAAAAGAAAAAAAAAAAAAAAAAAAAAAAAAAGAATCCGCCTGCCAATGCAGGGGACATGAGTTCGAGCCCTGGTCCAGGAAGATCCCACATGCTGTGGAGCAACTAAGCCCGTGCACCACAACTACTGAGCCTGACTCTAGAGCCCGTGATCCACAACTACTGAAGCCTGCGCTCTAGAGCCCGCGAGCCACAACTACTGGGCCTGCATTCTAGAGCCCACGAGCCACAACTACTGAAGCCTGCATGCTTAGAGCTGGTGCTCCGCAACAAGAGAAGCTACCGCAATGAGAAGCCCGTGCACTGCAATGAAGAGTAGCCCCCGCTCGCCACAACTAGAGAAAAGCTGCAATGAAGACCCAATGCAGCCAAAAATAAATAAATTAAATAATTTTTAAAAGTATAACGAATAACTTGTGGAATATTTTACACTAGGTAATGCTACAAAGTAACAAGAATGAACAAACTGCAACTATATGGAATAATGTGAATAAACTTCACAAACAAAATGTCGGGCCATAGAAGCCAGACACAAAATTGGAGACAATTTGTATGATCCACTTATATAAAGTTTAAAAGTAGAAAAAAGCTAATCTAGGCTGTTAAAAGTCAGGGTTATGGGCTTCCCTGGTGGCGCAATTGTTGAGAGTCCGCCTGCCGATGCAGGGGACACGGGTTCGTGCCCCGGTCCGGGAAGTTCCCACATGCCGCAGAGCATCTGGGCCCGTGAGCCATGGCCGCTGAGCCTGCACGTCCGGAGCCTGTGCTCCTCAACGGGAGAGGCCACAACAGTGACAGGACCGCGTATAGCAACAACAACAACAACAAAAAAAAAGTCAGGGTTATGGTTACAGTTGGAGGATAGAACCTCGAAGGGGACAGGAGGGGCCTTCTGGGGTGCTGATAATATTCTGTTTCTTGATCTTTGCAGTGGTTACATGGCTGTACGAAAATTCACTGAGCTGTATGTTTATGATATGTGCTCTTTCTTGTTATGTCTTATATACTTCAATAGAAAGAGGGTGGATGTAAGGAGCACATCACAGTCCCTGGCATATAGCAAGTGAGCAATAAATATAAGCTACCGCAAAGGAATGAATGAAAGAACCCATGCCTTGGCCCCAAGTGAAGCCATTAACAATCAGAACCTTGGACAGATCAGAATCTGCATTCAAGGATGGCTGGAGGAAAAGGAAGAGATCTCTGGTCTGATACAGGGGACTCGAGGCAGGAGAGAATCTAAGACCTTTCCTCTGAGCTTAGCAGTTCAGTTCCTTCTGAAGGGCACTCCTATCATACAGAAAGGAGAACATTCCTAAGGGACCATGGGTATCCGTGTGTGTGTTCATGAAGAATTTCATTCCATTTTAAAAGGTCTGCAGCCCCTTGTTTTTCTAAGCCAGTGAATGCTGAAATCTCCCTAGAGAGGCCAATCCTGGATCCAGGACATCCCCATCTTGCTCAGGTTCTTGCAGGCTTTGCTCACAATCTTGGGCTTGTGTTGATCTAGTTAGTGGGGAGAGGGAAGGACTCCAGGCAGGGTAAAAATAACCTATGACAGAAGATTTCTCAGTCATGCGCAGGCTCCAGGAAGGAAGGCATATTTTGTATCAATTTAATGAGCTGCTTCATCTGGTAGTGATTTCCCTGTTACTGGGAGCATCCACACAGAGGCTGCACAAAAACCTGCCAGGATACTGCAAGGAGGACTCCTACAACCTGAAGAATTTACCCAGGTGAATGCTGAGGGCACGCCAAGACTAAAATTCTATTATTTAATTCAACACAAAATTTTTTTGAATGCATGAACTGCTTCTCTCTGCACTGCTCCTCTCACAAGTATGTTTCCTTTTCCCTAAGACTTAAAATATTTCATGCTCAGTAGGAAATTTGAAAAGCCGGGGGGAAAATTATCTATACCGTTGAATACTACTCAGCAATAAAAAGGAGTGAATTACAGAGACACGTACCAACTTGGATGGATCTCAAGGGCATTATGCTGAGTGGAAAAAGATCATTTCAAAAGGCCACCTACTGTTAAGATTCCCCTATGTAACATTCTCAAAATGACAAAATTATGGAGATGGAGAACAGATTAGTGGTGGCACAACTAATCCCATCACCATAACACCCCAGACTGCGAGCCACGTGGCACAGAGCAGTCCTCCTGGGTTCTCTTACCCTCCTGTTCTCCACCCGGGCGCCCCTTCCTAATAAAGTCTCCTGCTTTGTCAGCACGTGTGTCTCCTCGGACAATTCATTTCTGAGTGTTAGACAAGAGCCCACTCTCAGGCCCTGGAAGGGGTCCACCTTCCTGCAACGAAATGGCTTAATAATTTAGTCAGAATTTGATCAGAAGGAAGTGGATGGGAATGTGCTGGGCTTTGGAATCACAAAGACCCATACCCATCTGAGTGTTCCAGTTCTTAGGCTTCTCGTTGCGGAGCACAGGCTCTAGGTGCGCGGGCTTCAGTAGTTGTGGCTCAGGGGGCTCTAGAGCGCAGGCTCAGTAGTTGTGGCTTAGGGGGCTCTAGAGCGCAGGCTCAGTAGTTGTGGCTTGCAGGCTTAGTTGCTCCGCGGCATGTGGGATCTTCCCGGACCAGGGCTGGAACCCGTGTCCCCTGTATTGGCAGGCAGATTCTTAACCACTGCGCCACCAGGGAAGCCCAGTGTTCCAGTTCTTGAATGTCCACAAGTCGCTCCCGTTTTGGAGCCTCTTTAGAACTGGGATATTAATAACTGCTGTACAGCAGCGGGGTGAGGATTAAAGGCGAGCGTGTACGAAAAGTGCTCCCACGACGCTCCACACACAGTAGGGGCTGCACCGGACCCACCCACGCCAGGCGCGCAGTAGGTGCGAAAAGACCAATGGGCGGACAAGCCCGGGAACCACGAAAAGGCGCTGAACTTCCGTGCTCCAGCGGGTGGGGCGCGTGGGACCGCGGACCGCTCCGGGTCTTGGCCTCGCGCGACCCCAGGACGCTGTCGCAGCGGCGCGCACGCGCAGACCGCGGCCAGGCCTCGGAGCGCGCGCCCACCAGGTGACCCTGGAGCGCAGCTGCGCGTGCGCCAAGGGCTTGGCCGGAGCGCGGCTTTAACTGAGGCGCGGGCAAGCGGCCGGGAGAGTCGTCGAGTCAGCCAGCCAGGCTTGGTGAGAGGTCGGCGCTGCCCTTTTTCAGAGAGCAGTTATTAGTGGGTACCCCGGCCGAGGCCACTTTGAGGAGGCACGAAGAACCTTTGTGAGAAAGAGCCTGGCCAAGCCTGGGAGGTCCTTGGGTCTGAGGTAACGGCCGGCACCGGCCTGGTGCTCTGGTGGGCATGGCGCCTTACTCTGAGGGAGATTTCAGACCCCAGCCCCCCTCCACAGCCGCCCCCTGAGGCAGCCTTCACAGCTCCGGGCCCTTTTGTTTGGTTTTTCTGTTTGTTTGTTTTTTCGGTATGCGGGCCTCTCCGTTGCAGAGCGCAGGCTCCGGACGCGCAGGCTCAGCGGCCATGGCTCACGGGCCCAGCCGCTCTGCGGCATGTGGAATCTTCCCAGACCGGGGCACGAACCCATGTCCCCTGCATCGGCAGGCGGATTCTCAACCACTGCGCCACCAGGGAAGCCCCTCCGGGCCCTTTTGGAAGCCCAGTGCACACGACGCCTGCGCTGTGCTCAGCGCAGGGCCTCGTGGTCGGGGCGGCAGGCCTGACGCACAGGTCGCAGGCTGTGGAGGTGGCGGGCGGGCAGGGAGGGAAGCCGGGCGGGCGCCGCGAGCTGTGTCCACATCCCCTTCCACGGGCGAGTGAGCAGCGCCGAGGCGAAGATCCCTTTCCGGGGGCTGTTCTTGCGCCACACCACACCCAGCACGAATGCTGCCTCTGGCAGAGATCCAGTCTTCTTAGGCCCCAAGCTCCGTCACCGCACCCTCTTGAAAAAAGAAAAACAAAACAAAACAAAACCCACCCACACAAATGATCATTCTGTCCATAACCGTCCTCTAACCCAGGCTTAGCAGTTGCGTTGAAAACGAGTCTCCCACCTCAACATGTCTTGTCACGTCATGTCTTAATGATTTAAATGAGTTTCTGGCTTTCAGATGCCTGACTGAGTCTGAGTCAGGGCACTCAGATCTCTCTGTTCAGCTACTCCGGTCCTTGAATGTTGGCATCTGGGAAAGGTATACTCGGCCGTACATCCTGGACTTCTCTGAACTTTAGTTCCTTCATCTGCAGATAGTAAATCTACCACAATAGCCAGCAGTCTACCTAGAATCTCTCTTTGGGTATCTCATGGGCACCTTAAAATTGAGCTTGTCCTCAGATGGACTCAATCAACATCTTCCCCTCAAAAACTTACTTTCTAAGGCTCCTTTTTTTTGGAAGTGGCACTTTTACTTTTTCAATTATTTGTTCAAGCAACTCACAATTATCCTTATCTGTCCTTCTGCCTTACCGCATGAAGTCACCAAATCATGACTAGACATCTTCCAAACCAGTCCACTTCTCTTCATCTCCACTCACCACGATAGACCATGCTGTTATCCGCCTCTGCCTGGAACCACAGGAGTCTCCTGGCTGATCCTCTTTCATTTGTTCTGGTTCTGGGTTATTTCCCACATGACAGTCAGAGAGATTGTTTTGGTTTTTTGTTTTGTTTGTTTTTTAAAACCCACAGACATGTGGTCACGTCATCTCTTTATTATGCCCTTCAGTGCAGTCCTGTTTCTCTTAGGCTAGACTTTGCAGTCCATAACCTGGCCTATAAGGAAGGCCCTCCCTTCTCTATCTGTATTTTCTCCCTGGATGATCTCATCCATTCCAACAGCTTCAAATACTGTCTAAACACTGATGACTCATTTATAGTTCTATCCTGCTTTCCATTCCTTGCATAGTAGGAGACCACCCCCTGGAAACATCCATTAGGATGTCTAACAGGCCTCTCACACTTAACCAAAACAGGACAGAAAGAGAATGGCAAATCTTTTTCTCCAGAATCCTTCTCCACCTCAGGAAAGTGTGTGTACCATTACCTTCTAATAGCAGAGGCCAAAATCAAGAGCCATCCATGATTCCCACATCTAGCCCATCAGTCTAAAATATACTAACTACTTAGACCTCAAAGTCCAAATCAGGAGCGTCTTTCTGCTGGACTACTGCAAATCGTCCTAACTAGTCTCCCTGCTTCTACTCTTGTACTCTTTTTCTTTTTGCGGTACACGGGCCTCTCACTGTTGTGGCCTCTCCCGTTGCGGAGCACAGGCTCCAGACGCGCAGGCTTAGCGGCCACGGCTCACGGGCCCAGCCGCTCCGCGGCACGTGGGATCCTCCCGGACCGGGGCACGAACCCGCGTCCCCTGCATCGGCAGGCAGACTCTCAACCACAGCGCCACCAGGGAAGCCCTACTCTTGTACTCTTAATTACAGTTCATCTTCTTCTTGGCAATCAGAGTGCTATTTCTAAAGCATAAATCAAATAATTTCACTTCGTTTTATAAAACCCTTAGCATAAAATCTGAACTCTTTACAATGACCTACAGGCCTTATATGGTCTGGCTCCTGCCTCTCTCTCTGACTTCATTTCTTTCTACTCTGTCTTCATTCTCTGTGATCCAGTCACACTGACCTTTCTGTCCATTAAACCGGGGTTCCCCAACCCCCAGGCCACGGACCGGTTGTGGTCTGTGGCCCATTAGGAACCGGGCCGCACAGCTGGAGGTGAGCAGCAGGCCTGTGAGCGAAGCTTCATTTGTATTTACAGCTGCTCCCCATCGCTCACATTACTGCCTGAGCTCCGCCTCCTGTCAGCATTATGGTGAGTTGTGTAATTATTTCGTTATATATTACAATGTAATAATAATAGAAATAAAGTGCACAATAAATTTAATGTGCTTGAATCACCCTGCAACCATTCTCCCCCACCCCAGTCCGTGGAAGAATTGTCTTCCACAAAACCGGTCCCTGGTGCCAAAAAGGTTTAAGACCTCTGTATTAAACTACCCATCATCACAGGACGTCTGTGCTTGCTGTTTTTTCCTGCTTGGAATGCTTTTCCCCTTGACTTTGTTGTTTCACTTTCCATTAAGTCCTTAATTCAGTTGTGATCTCTTCTTTTTTTTTTTTTTTTTTTTTTTTTTTTTTTTTTTTTTTTTGCGGTATGCGGGCCTCTCACTGTTGTGGCCTCTCCCGTTGCGGAGCACAGGCTCCGGACGCACAGGCTCAGCGGCCATAGCTCACGGGCTTAGTTGCTCCGCGGCATGTGGGATCTTCCCGGACCAGGGCACGAACCCGTGTCTCCTGCATCGGCAGGCGGATTCTCAACCACTGCGCCACCAGGGAAACCCAGTTGTGATCTCTTCTGAAAGGCCTTTGCTGGCCACACTAGCTAAAGCAGCCTCCCAGTCACTCTCTACTACAAAACCCTGTTTTATTTTCTTCATAATACTTACAGTACTTCAAATTACATTTATTTATTTATATGTTTATTATTGCTCCCCAAACCTCCTGAAATCTAAGCTCTGAAAGACAAGGAAACATGTCTTTCTTGTTACCCACTCTTCTCAGAACAATGCCTGATACATAGTAGGCTCTCAAATGTGTGCTGACTCACTGCTTATCTTTGTAGTCTTATTTTGTAGCACTGTCCTTCTTGCCGACTGTGTTCTGAAGTACTATACTTCTCTCTCTTGAAATTACCACGCTCTCTTTCAACTGAGGACTCTTGTATCTGCTATTTCCGGTACCCACATCAGACCCCACACCCACTCCCCATTTGTGTCTCCCCAACTCATACTTATCCTTCAGATATGAGTCACTTAGAGTTCCCTGACCTCCATTCTAGGTTAGGATTCTCTGTCATGTTCCTATATCATCCTATCCTTTTTTTGTAGCAGTCATCACACTTAAAATTATTTCTAAGCTCTTTGTAGGCAGTGACCAAGTTCTTATTCTTCTGCACTTTATCTCCAGCACTTAAGTTTCTGGAACATAGGAGGCATGCAGATATTTGTGAACTGAATGAATGAATATTGAGTGAACTTAGGATTGAGAGGATCAAATCAGGTAAAAATTAGAGCAGTTAGCATGGGGTGTAAGTTAGCTGAATCTTCCCTGCCTATTTCAATAGATGTTTTTGAATCTTGTGAGATAGGGATTGGAAAGCATTGTATAAACTGAGTGCTTTTATAAATTTAAGATTATTTTTCATCAGATCCCTATGGTCTGATGATCTTTCAAAGTACCAAGCTTTATGTTTCTTAACAATAATGCCTGATTCTGTTATTTTAGAGCTATGCTTAGGTGGTAAAATATAAAGCATTGAGGCTAATATTGAGTCTAGGCTAACTCATAAGGTAACTATGTTCTTGACACCCTTAATTCAGCTGGACTATCTTGCTTTAGCAATATGTCTGAGTTTTAGTCTTGCCCTTGATGTGTGACCTTGGTCAAATTAGATGATATCCTCAAGTCACGTTTAATCTTTTTGTAAACTTAGTGAATACAATTCTTATCTCCCCAGTATCTCACCAGAGTTAGATTAAAGTCAGTAAAATGTTGCAGGTTTCCTGTGTGAAATTTGCTCTCTTTATATAAAAAGTAATATAGTTTTTTATTAACTCAATTTCTTCAGAATCTGCCATTGTTTCATGCCAAGAACAAAGCTATATTTTAGAAGCTTTCTTTTCATACTTTCCTATATCTGTCTTCTGTCACTAAGACCCTTGAGATATGTACATCAAGGACTCAGAGTTTATAGCTCAAAATTGTAAAAGATGTTCCTTTCTCTCTAGCTAAGGATATTCTCTCCACCATTTGCCCTTGTGAAACTACTGATGCTTTTTCATCATTTTTAATCTTCTTTCTTACATTTACTGCTTCAGGGCAATCACCCAGTCGTGTAGCCAAAAAATAAAATGTCCCTCATTGCCTGCAATTTTACATCCAAATGCTTTTAAGGTTCCTGGGTTTAGTAGGATTTTTAGAGTGCTGCAGTGAATTCAGTGTGATGTGAATGCTAATAGGTTGATCATGTAACAAGCCACAACTAATGGGCAGGTGGTAAGATGAGATACCATTCTGTTGCTTTTCTAGAATAAGGAGTACAGTCCTGGACCTACTGACCAAAGATAGTTTTGCTGTTAACTTTTAGGATGGTTAAAATGGAAGTGGAAGAGCCATTTCGGTGTAAAGAGTAACTTAAAAGGTTGACAATCTCCTTTCTGGCCTATTGAGTTGTTCACTAAGGCCTTTTGATTTCATTTCAGAGCATCTTCCTACCCCTCTGTTAGAAGATTTAGTTATTCCTCCCCTCCCAAACAAAACAAAACAAAATCTGACACAGTTCCAATTGCAAATACATTTATGAATAAATGCCAGTGGTGTTTTAAAGATTGTGTCTTACCAGAAAGAGTAGGTAGAAATCTAATGAGAAAGAGAATGATATCAATAAGCATGGGAGTATCTTGGGTAGTCTTAGATCAGCCTCTTCCTGTCCTGTATCTTAACACTTGGATTTGTTTTGTTTTTAAAAATGCTATTCTTGGTACTTCCCTGGTGGTGCAGTGGTTAAGAATCTGCTTGCCAATGCAGGGGACACAGGTTCGAGCCCTGGTCTGAGAAGATCCCACATGCTGTGGAACAACTAAGCCCGTGCGCCACAACTACCGAGCCTATGCTCTAGAGCCCGCAAGCCACAACTACTGAGTCCACGCACCACAACTACTGAAGCCTGCACGTGTAGAGTCTGTGCTCTGCAAAAAGAGAAGCCACTGCAATGAGAAGCCCGCGCACTGCAACAAAGAGTAGCCCCCGCTCGCCGCAACTGGAGAAAGCCTGCGCACAGCAACGAAGGCTCAATGCAGCCAAAAATAAATTAAAAATTTTTTTTTAAAGTAATAGAAAATAGTAACTGCTTATCAATGTGAGAAAATATTGACACATTAAAAAAATTGCTATTCTTGTGGGATGAGGGTAGGAGGGAGATGCAAGAGAGAGAGGATATGGGGATATACGTATGCATATAGCTGATTCACTTTGTTATACAGCAGAAGCTAACACAACACTGTAAAGCAATTATACTCCAATGAAGATGTTTTTTAAAAAGGCTATTTTTTAAATTTTTAAATTTTATTTTATTTTTATTTATTTATTTTTGGTTGCATTGGGTCTTCGTTGCTGCGCGTGGACTTTCTCTAGTTGTAGCGAGCAGGGGCTACTTTTTGTTGTGCATGGGTTTCTCATTGCGGTGGCTTCTCTTGTTGTGGAGCATGGGCTCTAGGCCCGCAGGCTTCAGTAGTCATGGTACATGGGCTCAGTAGTTGTGGCTTGTGGGCTCTAGAGCGCAGGCTCATTAGTTGTGGCGCACGGGCTTAGTTGCTCCGTGGCATGTGGGATCTTCCAGGAGCAGGGCTAGAACCTGTTTCCCCTGCATTGGCAGGCGGATTCTTAACCACTGTGCCACCAGGGAAGTCCAAAAAGGCTATTCTTTATTGAGTGTATGGAACACTACAATAAGCAATTATACATGCATTATTTCATTAATCATCCTAATCACCCTGCAAGTGAGGAAACTGAGAATAGTTCCTTTTGCAAATAGAGCTTGAAGACAAACATGTGACTGTAACCCCTGCACCCCAAGATATAACCCTAAGAAGCTTTAATCAGGAAATCTTCCATTTTGGCTTGATGCCTTTGTACCTAAACTGAGTTTGCCTTGAGTCATCCAGAGTTATGAGAGTGACCAGGGTTACAGTTTAATAAAATGACCAGTCAATGTGTTATAATAGAAAATGTATGGGCTAAAGGAGTCAACAATCTCAGGGGTGCTAATCCTGGTTCCATACCGAGTTATGTGACCTATAGGAGTCATTTCCTTCTTTGATGAATTCACTTTCTTTTGGTCCCCTCTAAAATGAAAGGCACTTCCAGCCATAGGCAAGCGTGAATCTCATTAGGAATATAGATTTTCAGAGAGTCTGGATCTACTTCAGCAAAGGCAAACAGACCTCTGAAACTAGCCAGGGACTTTTCAAGGTAGAAGGAGAAGCTGAGCATCTGTCCTCAAACTCAGTTCTAAAACTTGGGTGTTGGATTCATAGCATCAGTGGGATTTCCCTATTTTTTTGCCCACACTCATTAATGGTGTGAGGGCCTGACATGTTAGATCCGCTCAGTAAATGTATTTTTATTAAATGCTTATGAAAGCTTTTTTATTCTTTAACACTGTGGAGGGTTCTCCCATCAAATATCACCAGATATATTTAGTGACAGTTCTTCTGTATGATCTTCTCCTTCAGCTTCAATAGTCAATATCATTATCCTCATATCACATTCAGCCTTGCTTCAGGTTCTATGCATTGACCCAGATGTTTCTTTACGTGAGACAAATTACTAAAACCTTAAAAACATCTTTCCCTTTCTAACATCAGTGCCTATGTGTCATTTAAATCTATTACTGGGGATTTTCAAGGAAAGAGTCTTAATTGAGATTTGTCAGATTTTGTACTGCTATTAAACTAATCAGTTTTCTTCTCTTGAAGTGCTTTTTACAGCTTTATCTCATTTAATCCTCACAACAATTCTGGGGGTAGATGTAATCCCCATTTATAATTGTAGAAACTGAGAAATGAAAAGACTAAGTGACTTGATCAGGGTTTAATGACTGATAAGACGCAGAGCTAAGACTCAAGCCTTGGTCCTCCAATTCCAAATCCTGTGTCTTTCCCACTATACCATATTGCCTATAACTTCTTTTGTTTTAAAGGCATCATGTTTTATGATCACCTAAAATTGGTTGAGAGTCTAACCCTTCATCTGCAAGATCTCATCAACTTAATGATAGTCCCTGGGACAGTGTCACCATGACTGCAGTCCTCATCTTTGAACCACTACTACTATGTGGTTGTTTGGGATTGTGCTGTCTAATCTTTATTTTCAAATAGGGTAATTAGTGTGTGGTGTTTGTTTCTGAAGCAGGCAGCCAGCAATTAACAGGAACAGGCCTCAGCTAGAAGAGGGTTGTTTTTACTTCTTTCAGCCATCCAGCTGTGGCACAGCACATGAAGTTTCCTCTCTGGATCGTCATTTCCAGCAAATGTTCTTCATTTCCTTTGCTCTGATGCCCCCAGTCCTCAGTCTGTGGGGAAAGGTGACTGCATTTTTGAAGAACACTCTGAATAATTAAGGGTTCAATTTTTGTGACAGCACCCTAAGTTTTACCAAGTGGACTCCCCGCTTACTTAGTAAAGTCATTTAGGACCAAAAACACCATCAAATCTGGCGTAGTTTCCTGCCATGCCTAGGACATGGGGAATCTGCAAGTTTTTCTCAGGATATGAACGGTATTTCCTCTCTGGTAACTTTGCAGTTGGCACCAACTATTTCTTTTCGCTTTTGACTATAGTTCTAGTCTAAATAGTCTCGGGCTCTGGTTCCAGCCTCCTGTGATTCTAATCCCAAGCAGCCAAGATCAGACACTGGGATATCTCTTTACTGGCAGCCCCAGACTTAAGCTTTGGAAATTGTGGGAAATTTCATTCTTTGGGCACATAGATCTTCTGATTCTACCATACTAGAGTTCTCCCTGCTGAGTAGACGTGGAATCAGGGTAATATGAAGGAAAGAATAATGAAAATAGTCCTTTTTGTGTGTATAATATTTTAGTACTTACAAAATGATTTTATATTCATTATCTCATTTTTTTCTTCCTAATAACCCCAGGAAAAGTGATTAAGACCATCAAGTCTGGATTTACACTGCCTCAGTTTGAATCCCAATTCCAACATTCATAGCCATGAGAAAGTTACTTCATCTCTCAGTGCCTCAATTTCCTAATCTATCAAATTTAGACTACTTATTTCAGAGGCTTTTTGTGAGGATTAAGTGAGATATATTTATAAGGCACTTAGAATAGGGTATTACAAAAAGTTGTTGTTAGTTGTTGTATAAATAAGTTGTTATTATTGTATAAATATCAACAAGAAAACCAAGGCCCAGAGAAACTAGGTAGGGACAATGGAGCTGAGATTAAAACACAAATTATTCTTACTTTGTGCCTGTTCTATTTACCCCATCTCAGCTGCCTCTGAAATCAATACCTTGCATTGTATATAGGTAGATTTGGTCCTAGGAACTGTGGACATTTTATTCTCATTGTTTATTATTTAAACTTCCATATGAAGAGACAGAAAGTACAGGGTTTATTATCTCTACAAATGAAAAGAGGCATAGAAAAGTCCTAGTGACTTAGAAAATCACAGTGTGCTTGATTCTTACTTCTGAGTGCATATCAAATGCTCTCTTGGAGTAGAAGAGACATGCCATACTTCTTTTTCCATTTCTTCCTCTCCTGAGTTTCCAGCAGAGAGGACCTTAAGTGAGCAGAGATTCTGGAATAGGAAAAATAAAACTAGTAAGTACTAGGAGAAGAGTGGGCACTCTTATGGCACAAGGCACTCTCATAAGTGGTGAGGAAGAAGAGTAGTTGAGAGGTAGGGAAGAGAAGGCATTCCTTGGCAACACTGGAAAACATTAGTATACATCCTTATTTACTGCATTGGCTGTAGCAGGGAGGTGTGCTAATTCCTAAACTTCATCTAAAATTAATAGCAGAAGTGTTCCCAATTGTGCCTCTTATTGGTGCATCCTTTGTTTCATTATTTGATTTGAGCCCTCTTCACCTTGACATAGGTTCCAGGGAAAGTGGGGGCAAGGGACAAGAACAGTTTCAAGAGATATTTGGGAGATAGATTTAATCCTAACAAAAACACTGTTAGTCATCAGATGTTAGTATCATTAGTCTCATGGAAGAGAAGTAATTTGCACAAGGTCATAAGGTAAACAGCAAAACTTCAGCTCAGGTCTTTTGACTTCAAGTATAGAGATTGTCCCAGAATATCATGTATCCTCCCCATGCAGGTGGGGAAATGGTCCAGGTAATTAATATCAGAACTGAGCCTGGGACATAGGCAGTGACACTGAGAATTGGACATTATACTGATGAAGAGATGCTACAGATTAGGCAGGCTCTCTTTCCTTCCTTACATAAGGAACCATATTTAGCTTTTTAATAATTCTCTAATATTTCTATTTTCTTTAGGTTATTGTTTGGAAGCAATGAGTTTAAAACCTTTCACCTACCCATTTCCGGAGACGAGGTTTCTTCATGCAGGACCCAATGTGTATAAATTCAAAATTAGATATGGCAACAACATCAGGTAATTTTAAAACCAGGAGGGTAGTCTTTGCAAACACAGGTTAGTACCTTCCCACAGGTCATTCCTTCTCTGCCTTCACCTAGTCCAGGAGACTGGCTGAAGCAGCACCTTGTAGGACTCTTTCCCAGGTATTTTGTGTTCTATATATTTATTATTCATATAAGTTTTAAAATTAGCAATGGCATACCTTTGGGGCAGTGGTTCTCAAATTTTTTTATCTCAGGACCCCTTTGCACTCTTAAAATTGAGGATCGCAAAGAGTTTTTGATTAGAGGATTATACCTGTCAATATTCATCATATAAAATTGAAACAGGGGCTTCCCTGGTGGCGCAGTGGTTGAGAGTCCGCCTGCCGATGCAGGGGACACGGGTTCATGCCCCGGTCCGGGAAGATCCCACATGCCGTGGAGCGGCTGGGCATGAACCCGTGTCCCCTGCATTGGCAGGCATATTCTCAACCACTGTGCCACCATGGAAGCCCTAAAATAACTATATTTTTGAAAAATTAATGAGAAGATTGACATTGTTTATTCCCAGGACTTACCCCAGGAATGCAAGGATAGTTTAAATACAAAAATCAATCAACATAATACACCACATTATTAGAAAAAAGCGAGAAAAAAACACATGATCATCTCAGTTGACACAGAAAAGGCATTTGACCAAACCCAGCACCCTTTCATGATAAAAATACTCAAACTAGGAATAGAAGGGAACTTTCCCAACATAAAGGCCATATATGAAAAACCCACAGCTAACATCATGCTCAGTGGTGAAAAACTTAAACTTTTTCCTTAAGATCAGGAACAAGATAAGGATGCTCACTTTCATCACTTCTACTCAACATAGTACTGGAGTTCTAGCCAGAGCAATTAGTCAAGAAAAAGAAATAAAATGCATACAAATTGGAAAGGAAGAAGTGAAACTTCTGTTTGCAGATGACATGGTCTTTTTTTTTTTTTTCTTTTCTGGCTGTGCTATGTGGCTTTGTGGGATCTTAGTTCCCTGACTAGAGATTGAACCCACGCCCTCAGCAGTGAAAGCACAGAGTCCTAACCACTGGACCTCCAGGGAATTCCCGACATGATCTTACATGTGGAAAAACCTAAAGAATCCACACAAACTAACAAAAAATTGTTAGACCTTATCAATGAATTCAGCAAAGTTATAAATAAATAAATAAATCAACATCAGTTGATTTATATATACTAGCAACAAACACTCTGCAAAGAAAATTAAGAAAACAATTTTCTTTATAATAATATCAAAAAGAAAAAATATTTAGCAATAAATTTAACAAATGAGGTGCAAGATTTGCACACTGAAAACTACAAAAAAATATATTTCTGAGTGAAATTATATTTCTGAGTGAAATTAAAGGAGACCTAAATAGAAATGTATCTGTGGGAATTCCCTGAGTGGATAGGACTCAGCACTTTCCTGCCAGGGCCGGGTCTAATCCCTGGTCAGGGAACTAAGATCCCACAAGCTGTGCAGCGAGGCCACTTGATTTTGTAACCTGAAGTGTTTCGTTGGTTGTTTGGAAAATATTGGTTCACTGGCTTATGCAGATTGTTCAGATGTCAACACATTTCATTATATAATATCAAAAAATCATATTTGCTAATATCACTACCAAACTTGTCAGAAAAATGTCTAAGTATTTAGAAGCTGTCAACCCCACAGTGGTGGATAGAAGTTCTCCAAAATTCAAAATTTTGCTTGAAATCCCAAAATTTATCCTTGACAACAAATACTGTCAGTTGTTTTCCTTAAATTGGTAAGCTCACTGTTCATTTTTGAGAAAATGTCTGTCACATTCCCAAGTCTGAATAACAATCATAGTTTATCTGTCAGCTGATCATTCAAGTAAAATATCATGAAAAAGCAAGTGGTTCAGTTTGCAACTTAAAACAGTTGTACAGGTGCTTTTTCTCAAGACAACCATCATCTTCTGGTATGCAGCAGAAATGCTTTATGCATACTTCCTGTTTTATCACATAATATTAAAAAGATATGTACTCAAGGGTTGAGATTTATAGAATTATTAATTTTTCACTGCTTCCTCTAGGATATTAAATGAAACTGGATTTTTCTTCCTGTGTGGTGGTAAAAATGACTACAACTGCTAGTACAGTTTAGCATAACTGGCTAGATTTGTGCTGAGGCACCAGCAATTTTGCCCACCACTGATTTTGCACTACACATTACAAATGTTAACATAGTGAAAAAGGCAAATAACATCTTACTATTATTATGAAACTAGTTTGCCCTTGGAGACTCCTTGAAAGGGTCTTGAGGACCCCTAGAGGTCCACAGACTGCACTTGTACAACTGGTCTAACAAATTATTAACTTTCACAGTGGAAATTTCAGGTCTTGGTGGGTTAATGGAGAAGATATTTTGGTACAGCCTTGTACCAATTCTCAGACCACACCACCTAGGTGATCACTTCTTCCCTTGAGCACTGGGTCAGCACACACAATTGTTATTTAGTTATGTTTCCTTAGCTCAATGGAAATTTCATTTTTGCTCTACTAGAGTCTGTTTTCTCCAGAGCTTTTCTTCTTGGCTTACTCATCTCTTGTCTGTTTACCTTCTAGAGGGGAAGAGGTAGAAAACAAGGAAGTCATCGTCCAGGAGCTAGAGGTAGGGAAAAAAGCAGACAACTTCTGGGAATGTTATTCTTTGAACTGAGGATGCGTCCATATTCAGATTTCAGTTATTTCCTGCAAACTGAGTCACAACCTCCACTTGATTACTTGGCTTCTCCCTGCCACATTTCCTCTGCAAAGAAACTTTACTGTTTTTTCAGGGAAATTAAAGCCTATAGTCTTTCTCAATTCTCCTAGTTGAAGTGTCAGCACCTTTGAGGCTGAGAGTTATTTTGTTTCCACTAGAGTTCCCAGCCATGGGCAGCTCTCTTTTGTGGCAGCTGGCATAGAGAAAGCTTCCGGAGGACTGCAGCCTTCCAGGGCTCTGGGAAACCTCACCATCCCAACCACTGCCTGGTACTTGACGTTCAGGAAACTCAACTGTAAATACACAGACAAGGCTGCTGTGTCTTCATTTTAATTGGAAACATTTGCAATTGCTTTATTCCCACTTCATTTTCATTCCTTTGCTACCCAGCTCCTCTAGCTTTAGATTCTCCCACAAGAAGAAGACAGAGAAGGTGGGCAAATTCGCAGATTGGTGAAAGCATTGGAAAAGAAATTAGAGTTCTGGGGGATGGCCCTGATTCCAGTCCTGGCTGAACCACTAATTAGCTGTGTGAGCCTTGGCAAATCATTTATCTCTCTGGGTCTTAATTGCCTCATTCATAAAATGAGAGTTTTAAACTAGCGTATTCTCTTCTAACTTCACAACTGAGTGATCTATGACTGTTGTGATTTATGAAGACATATGTTGCCACATTTCAAATAATTTGAATATAATTACATACACAAACATAAAACTCTGTGAAACCAAAGTCTTAAAGGTACCTGTGGCTCTTCAGCTGTGTGTTGTAAGATACATTAGGATCTTTGAGGACTTCAGAGGCATCATTATAAATAACAGTTATTTTAATATAGGACCATGACAGTTTTCTGCTTATTTTAATTATGAGTAGAGCAGAAGTTACTTCACTTTGCTTCACTTAATATGGGCAGAGAAAAGCTCAAGGCAGCATAGTAGAGTGAAGAGAGCTTAGACTTTAGAGCCAGTGAAACCTGTATTTGAACTTTAGTTCTGCCTTCACAGTGTGACTTTGGGAAATTTGTCTGCCTTCTCTGAGTCTGTTTCCTTACCTGTCAGTGAGATTGATAAATAATATCAGTTTTCAAGGTTGTGGTGAGGATTAGAAATAGATGTATGCAATGCCTGCCACACAGTAGTTCAACTAAGAGTAGCTAGAGAGCACTTATAACCATTTATAATCATATTTAAAGTTTCTGAAATGCTTTTTATATGTTCTTTTTCTTACTCTGATTAGTTCTGAGGCAGATGTTATCATCCTTTTTCACTCATTTCGAAAACATTTATTGATAGGCAGTTTAGTCTAATGGTTAGGAGTGTAAGCTCTGGAGCCCCACTGCCTGGGTTCATATCTTAACCCCATCATTACTACCTGTGTAGCCTTCCATGAGTCATTTTACCTCTTTGTCTTAGTTTCCTCATGGGTAAAATGGGGATAATAGAAGTGTTTATCTTATAAGGTTTTATGAGTGTTAAATTCATTAATATGTCTAAAAACAAAAATATTTGCCATAGTGATTACTCAATAAATACTAGCTATTAAAATTATAATCTAGATACTATGCTAATAGAGATCATACAAAGATGAACATGACACAGTTTCCATTTTCTGAGCCCAAATATGAGGAAAATGAGGCTTAGAGAGATGAAATGACAAAACTGAGACTGAAATTCAGATTTTTTTCCCATAGAAATTTAGTAGTCTTTTCATGATACCAATTGTTTAATTAGTGTATACTAATAAGCATAGGTTAATTAGAGACTAATCAATTCAGATTTAAAGAGAGTAGAAGAAAAGATTTGACTTAAGCAAAAGCAAAATAAGTATATGTAAATAAATACCAATATTATTCACTAATCCAGTATATATTTGTTGAGGACCTGTTATGCTTCATCCACTAATGGTAGACACCATAGAAGGGATGCTAAGATACATCAAGTGTATATTCTACTTCAAGAAGATTTCTCAGTAAGGAAAATAAAAATATGTACACGGAGGGAATTCCCTGGCAGTCCAGTGGTTAGGACGCAGCCCTTTCACTGCCGGGGCCAGGGTTCACTCCCTAATCAGGGAACTAAGGTCCTGCAAGCCACAGGGCATGACAGAAAAAAAAAAAAAAAAAGTACAGGGAATATAGGAAAGGCCCAAAGCTAACTACTGTGAAATTTGAGACTAATAGTTAATAAAACTTGGGAAATCAGGGAAAACTTTCTGGAGGAGATGGCTTTTGAACTGTATCATAAAAGGATAGGTCGAATTTGGCCATATACTGATGGGTTGAAAGGGTATTTCAGGAAAGAGCATAGAAATAGAGAAGCAGAAGGCATATTCAGGGAACAGCAAGTAGTTCAACTTTAAAAACATATAGAGTATGTGAAGAGCAGTGATAAGGATAAATAGATAGATTGGCTGAGATTAGACAGTATTAAAGTCATTTCAATTTTTTTTTTCAGGATTCTATTCGTGTGGTCTTGGGAAACCTGGATGATCTGCAGCCATTTGCTACAGAACACTTCATTGTATTTCCCTGTATCCTTTCTTTACTGGGTGGAGATGAACTACAATTCACACTGTAGATTCAAATGGAAGCAGCAAACCCATAGGCAGTTTGGAGGGTAGGTCAGGGATACCAGAGGGAGTCTTTTCCCTAAAATAGTACTCAGGGATTCGTACTGGCTTCTTTCCTCACTCCTTAGCACATTTCCCAGATAAAAGCAAATGGGAGAGAGTGTCCCACCTGAAATTCAAACACAGAGAGATTGTCTTGGTCCCTTATCCATTTGTTTTCACTCTGTACGTGGAGATGAAATGGTTTCATGAAAACCTGTCAACTGGTAAGTAGAATGATAGAAGTGTAGGTGGTGGAGAAGAAAAAAGGGAAGGTTGAACATCCATGGGTTAGCAGTGCAAGCTGGATATGGTGAAACAGTCAGCCAGATTGGGCGCCAACACTGACAGTGCAGAAGTCAGGAACATGTGCTCCAAACTAGACTGCCTGCTTCAAATCTTGGTGGCTTTGCCACTTAATGGCTCTGTGACCTTAGATTAATTACTCAGTCTTTCTATGCCACCTTTGTGAAATGGTGAAAAATAGATAATAGTACCTATCTCAATGAGTTGTTAAAAAGGTTAAATGTATAAATACTGGAAGATGGAAAGTACAGTGTGACTTAGAATGATCACTCAATGAAAGATACTTATTATATTAATAATTCCTCCATTTTACAGTATTTAATGACTTTCACTTTAGTAGTATCTTAAAGATATCTCCCAATTTTTAATCTCTGGGGGCCACCACTATTTTTACAAATACAGGGATAAGGAGACACCTGCCAGTTTGATTTGAAAAAAGGTACAAAGGCCTTACCTCAAAATATCTCCTCAATTCATTTGTCACAGCTGCTGCAAGTTCCACTTTTTTTCTTTCATAATAGGGATCATCCCCTTTTAAGTGACATATAGTTAGAATATAGTACGAATCAAACTATTTTTAGCTTGTAGATGACAGTAGTTCTAAAATAAGGGAGGAAAGTTTGAGGACACAGTATTTGTGGGAAAAGTGGTACCGGGCAGTAGGGAAAAGGGCACGCACCAAAGTTTTGTCTCGGACCAGTTCTAAGATGTCAGTGGTAGTCAGAAAGTCTTGATCCATTATGACATTCAAATTTTCTGTTGCAGGAAAACCAATAAACAGCAGTCCTCTTGGGTTGGTAAGTTTGCCTTTTCTGTAAGAAATGAAAATTGCCTTTATTGCCTTCTGTTGTCCCAAAAGTCCTGCTCTTGTCTCGTCTTTTATGCCCCTTGGTTGTTGCCCAAGCCCAAACAGAATTGTATACGTGAGACTCTATTTCCCCTTGGCTAGATTTCTGAGACTGTCTATCCTTACTTGCAAAGCTGGTGTTAAAAGTTGCCTTTGGCAATTTAAAGATGGGGAGTTCTCTTCACTGTGCCCTCATATGAGCAACTCTGGGAAAGGAAGAGTCACAGGAAGTGTGGTTCCTCTCTAAAGGTCCTGGCAGAGAGGAAAGCAGCAGAAGCCACGATGAGGAAACGAAAACACGCAGAAGTGCCCAGCTCCCCAGCCTGGCCAGGGCTGGACAGGTCAGTGGTTTTGGCAGAGGGGCTAAATCCTGCATCCTAGTTAGGCTTTGCCAGCTGTTGCTGCTGGTTGATCTTGTCCTTGAGTGTGTCACTCTCTGTCTCAGGGCTTCATTCAGGCCTGCCTATTCTAGTGGGTGGACTAAGAGAAGGAAGCAAGTTGATGTTTGCAGTGTAATTGGAACACGGTCCCTTCCTCAGCAAAGTAGAATTCTTCTGTTCATCAAGATGAAGACTGAGGGAATTCCCTAGCAGTCCAGTGATTAAGACTGTGCTTCCACCGCAGGGGGCACAGGTTTGATCCCTGGTTGGGGAACTAAGATCCCACAAGCCGCATGGCACAGCCAGAAAAAAAAGATGAAGACTGAGAGGAAATGTAAACATATCTGTACAGTTGAATCCAACAAATATTCAGTGAGTACTTACTATGGTCGTACTATAGGAAAACACAGAAGGCACAAGAGATGAAGTCCCAAAATATTATCCAAGAACATAGAGAAACCCTCTTTTGAGGGTTTCTCAAAAGAGTGAGAATGAATAAAATATAATCTTATTTTACCCGGTTAGTAGTAAGCTTTTGGAAGTCTACCCTAAGAGGTAGTCCAGGCTGAAACATAAATGTCTGCAACAGGATGTGCATCAATTACAGGGTGAGATGCTGCGAATTAGGGGGAGTGTTGAGCACAACGCTTAGCGTGTTGAAGTTGCTGTTGTAGAGGCTACTGATTTTCTTCTTTTGATTCTCTGTCAGGGACAGAATGAATCAGTAAGACAATTCAGTTGTTCATGTTAGCACCCAGAGAGAGATGCTGGGATAATCCAAGGTGTGGTTTGCTCCCAGCCCAAAGCGCTTTCAGCCCAGTTTCACAGAAAGCAGCTGTTCTTTTCCTGGTACTGTGTGGGCCCCAAGACATACAGGAGCAGTGAGGGTAGACCATGAAGGAGCTGACCCCTACACCCTCCAAATGCACACATCGGTGAAGAATTAGGAAATTCCTTTACCAGCCAGGTGGGATGTGAGGGTACTTGGAGGTATGAAGCTTTGGTCAGTTCCATTTGACTGAATTATCCATGGAGATGAGGCCTCACATCTTCCCTTTCTCTGTATTTTGATGCACAACCAAGTATTTCAAAATCTGATACCTGCTGTCAATCACATTTTCCCTTTCTCAACCCCTAGATCCCAAAATGTCTCAAATTGTGATTCTACTGTGAATTAAAGCACCACCCAGAGAGAGTTTGGCCACACGATTTATTCTGCAGGCCAGGAGTGGCATAAAAATAGCCAACCTGCTGAAATATTCATCTGGGCCACATTTGCTTGAATGTGGTGATGTTGCTGCTGCCAGTAACACTTCCTGGGCTTTTTTCTCCCACCTCAGGCCCAAGAAGGGGACTTCCAGTCAAGGGCTCAGCAAAAAGAAGGCCCCTATGGAAACCATGAGGGTAAGCACCAAAATGGAGACTTCGAGACTCTTGGCTATTTCTGCTCAATTACAAGTCAGGATTCCTGTTACCTGGAGACTTTGAGACTCTTGGCTATTTCTGCTCAATTACAAGTCAGGATTCCTGTTACCAGCACATCTTGATCCTTAGTACAGACTGAATTCACTGGACTCATTCTCACGTTTCACCATCTGCAGAACAGCTTTCAACCATTCCACCCTCGCCACAACCTGTCCTAAATGTAGCTGCATAATACACACATTGATGAATCCTTTTGTTAAAAGGTCTTCTCTTAGCTTAAAAAAAGCTGCTTTCTTATACTCTGCAGCTGAAAAAGAAAATGGATCTGTTGAATTGAGGTGGGATCCAGTTTAGAATTTTTTTTAGAAAACTTTTTGCCTTCATCTGCACTAGACTCAGTCTGGGAACATCCTGTTTTTTGTTTTTGTTTTTGTTTTGAAATTTTGAATTTTATTTTATTTATTTTTTATACAGCAGGTTCTTATTAGTTATCTATTTTATACATATTAGTGTATATATGCCAATCCCAATCTCCCAGTTCATCCCCCCCACCCCCCCACCATCACTTTCCCCCCTTGGTGTCCATACGTTTGTTCTCTACATCTGTGTCTCTATTTCTGCCCAGCAAACCAGTTCATCTGTATGGGAACATCTAGTTTTTACAGACAAAATAGATATATGTCAGCACAGGATACTGGTAAGAGAAAACTTCATTTAGAGCAGTGATGGTCCGGCCCTAATAATATTTGATTTCATTTTGTGAGGTCTGCTCTCCATTTAGACATTCATACATCTACTACTCCTCCATTTCAGGACTCCTTTTCCATAGCAATCTCTAAAATAGTGCCCTTTTTCTTGAAATAGCTGTTATTTGTGACTTTTCTTACTTCTCTGCCATCGCTCCAAAGCAGCTCTGACCTTAGGTATTCAAACATTCCCAACTCACCTCCCTCACCTTCCCAGGATCTATAACATGATCAGTTATCGAACAAACATTTACATATACATTCATTCCACAAACATTTATTGAGTGACTCCTATGTGCCAAGTACTAGAGCTATCACACACACTCTTCCCGAAAAATGCCAAAAGTGTAAAGCTGGGCAGACATTACTGATAAATGTGCTATGTGCAGGAATAAAGGAAGCACGGGGTACAAAGGGACCACAAAGGAGAACCTCATTCAGACCAAGTGGTGTGAAAGAGAGTTCCCAGAGTAGCTCAGAGTAGCTCAAAGAACTAAGGCTAAGAGGAGAGAGTACAGTGCTTTTGGTGACTGGAAGCCAAGGCACCTGGCGCTTAGAGTACAGTGCTGAGAAATGTCACTGGAGAGGTCAGCATGGGCTGGATCCTAAAAGGCTTTAAAGCCACCTTCAAGATCACAGGAATTCCCTAAAACATTTTAAAGTAGAAAAGTGAAGTGATTTTCATTTCTAAACAATTCTGTCTCCTGTTAGCAAGGCATTGTTTTAGGTGCTGGGATGCACCCAAACATATAAAACCTAGTTTTTTTCCAGGAGCTTAGCATTTAGTTGGAGTAGAGTGAACCCTTAAAGATGAAGACCTCTGCCTCTGTGGCGGGGACAGGGCACAGAGCCCTGTTGTGCCCATGGCCAGCTGGCCCATGGAGTGATTTAAAGCAGATGGTTTCCCTCTTCTGTACTCTCATCCTTTAGAGAGGGAAGAAGAAGAAATTAGAAAGTACAAGAAGAGTACATGAAGCTCTGGAGAACAAAGACACTTTATACAACCAAGATAATTACTATTAAAGGAACATTTCCCTCACTCTCTACCCTTTGTACCTTCCTATTCTTAGTTTGACACATCATCTCCCTTAAGAACCCAGTTTCTTACTCAACATAATTACCTTTTCAACCTGATACTGGGTTTAGAAAAAACTCTGAGCAAAAAAAAAAAAAAAAAAAAAAAAAGAACATGTTTATTGATTTTGACTCAAAGCCCAAGCAGTTTCCATTGTAGACCCTGTTCCCAGAGAGCAGACTTCTCCTAAATTAAAGTGATCACAGGGACTCTTAGTGTAAGTCACTTGAGCTGGAAGAATTGAATTTACTCCTATGGTCCAATGCCTAATATCTTCTCTTCCCTTTAGGGGAAGTTACGGTTTAGAAACACAGTCAGTGGGGATTGTGCGGATCTGTACACATGGGGAGCCTGTGCAGGGAAAGCTTCGAAGAATACAACATATACCTGAATAAGGTCTCTGCTTCATAAGAGGTGTTTTGAGGAGAATGGGACGGAAGGACAGACTCATTCCCTTTGTTACTTTAGCCCCCAGATCTAGCGATCCAGACTTTAAAAAGATAAAAAATGGGAGAGAGCAGATGAATGGACCAGAAGTGAAACGGACTGCCGTGCACGTAGCTTTTTTTTCAAGCCTCTGCTTGAACTGCACTTCTAAGCAGATCTGACCCTGAATATACAGCGGACAACCTTGCCTCAGGTTTTCAGGGTATTATGTGTTGTTGGGTGTCCTAGATGGTACCCTCAGTCTTAGTTCAGGCTATAATGGTTTTCCTCTCTTAACAGCATTTGCCTGAGGAAACCTCTATCAAGATTTCAGGAGAGCACAAAGGCTGCCTTATGAGGGAACTTTCCCCTGGTTCAGAGGTAGGCTATACCTCTGCCTTTGCCCTTCTCATCCCCACTACCAGCCTTAGTAGATGCTTCCATTAGGGCCAATGCAGCAGTGCTTAAACCCCAAACCATAGTTTCCATACCTTACCATAGTAAGTTTTCGAGAATCATTCCCTCAAGCTAGAAATCAGATCTGGGCCCTCTAAATTTCATCTCCACCCTTCTGGAAGAGATAAGAGATAGTCTCCTTCCTCCCCAGAGTTACCTTTCACTTTTATAGGAGTATGATTTCGGTGGCTGCCTATGTGGTCTGGGATTTGAGGGGTTTGTGGAATAGCTTAACAGAAATATCAGCTTATGCTTAGGATGGGGGATCTGTCCTAACTTTCCTGGGATTGCTGTGCCTCTGCCTCCTAGATACACCCTTGCTATAGAATTCTTTACCAGCGGGACTTCCCTGGCGGTCTAGTGGTTGAGAACGTGTGCTTCCACTTCAGCAGGCATGGGTTCAATCCCTTGTTGGGGAACTAAGATCCCACATGCCGCGCAGCATGGCAAAAGCAAAAAGAGAGAGAGAGAATTCTTCACCAGCAAAATGGTTCAAGGAACTCCCCAGCACTGCAGGGCAGTCAAGCCCTCAGGTTGTGCCTGGGTGAGGGAAGTGGCCAGTTGGCAGAGATTCTCAAAGGAAATATATCAACCATGTTTCTGGCTACCAGGGTGTCTCCTAGAATATCTTACGCTTGGAACCAGGTTGTAGGATGTCCCCTTCAAAGTACAAAGGAAGGTCTACAGAGCAGTAGACAGAAATAATAAGATTGCTTATGCCATAGTCATGTGTCTGCTGCCCTGGCTCTAGCCATGTTGATCATATTTACATGTTAACGGCAATGTGCCCTTGTACATCATGTCCCTTTCTGGAATGCCCTGCTCTCTCTGACCCCTTGATGCCATCCACCAAGGCCCCATTTAAATAACACTTTCCCTGTGAAGTCTTCCTTGACTAACCACTACCCACTCTATTCATGTCCTCCTCAGTAACCACAGCACTGTATATAGACTGATGGAGTAGTCTTATCACACTGACTTAGAATATTTAGTTTATACGTCACTTTTACCACATAGATTATACTTTTCTCCAAGGTAAAGTAAATGTCCTCCTGACTTCTGAAACCTCAATATTCTGTCCTTGGCAATAGTTGGCACTCAGAAACATGGAATGATAAGGTATACCCAGCTTGGTTTGTTCTTGGCTCTTAAATATTATGATTTTAGTGAGACAGTGTTTGGGAAGCTGATATGGGAAAAGGACAGTCCTATAGAAGGAAAAATAGAACCTGCCTGGGCCGTCAGAAGGCAGGCCCCAGCACTGATGTGATATCACCTTACCAGCAAACAGCATTCAGACCACCAAGCTGTAAAGGAGTAAAGTTTAAGACTTTTCTTGGTCTTTTTATCAGAACAGAGAAAGAAAAACCCAGCAGGAACGGCAAGAGACCCCAGCATTTGATATCACTGATATTCAGGACCAGGGTAGGTTCTGGGAAATTCCTACGCTTTCTCCTCTAATAATCAACCTGTCCTCTTTAGTCATCTGATGAGCAGAGCAGCACAGAGCTCCGAGTCTGGACACGCTCAGTGGGTGATGTACCTGGCTCCTGTGGAGGTGCTTGTTGGCTACGCTTCAGTCTGGGGGGAGGCTCTTGAGTAATAGAAGCCCCCTCAGTTCCCAGAAGGAGTGAAGGAGGCAATGCATGTCCTTGTGCTTCTGATGGTGAAACTGATGCTCCCACAGTTTCAGGACATTTCCATATTGTGTGATAAGTTTTACAGAAAAGTTGGGAGGAATATATTTCACTTTTCTATCCTGGAGAACAATCTCTGGGAACCTGTCTCTCCTCCTCTTCCCTTTGGGGCACTAGTGTTAATATTGAAGGTGCAGGTAGATGCTTGGCAAGGTCTGGGAATGCATGTTGAGGTATCGCCCTTTCAACTTGCTGATCTTTCACTCAGCATGCGGATTCGGTATGGATGCAGTTATCACAGATGCAGTCCTGTGAGCAAGTAAGTTCTTCAGTAAGTTGTCATTCCATATGTAGATACACCAGCCATGGTAGGTGTCTAGGATTTGAGCAGTGTAAAAATCTCAGGGGCAGGGCTTCCCTGGTGGTGCAGTGGTTAAGAATCCGCCTGCCAATGCAGGGGACACGGGTTCAAACCCTGATCCAGGAAGATCCCACATGCCACGGAGCAGCTAAGCCCATGCACCACAACTACTAAGCCTGCGCTCTAGGGCCCACAAGCCACAACTACTGAAGCCCACGCGCCTAGAGCCCATGCTCCACAACAAGAGAAGCCTGCACACTGCAACGAAGAGTAGCCCCTGCTCCCCGCAACTGGAGAAAAGCCCACGCAGCAACGAAGACCCAACACAGCCAAAAATAAATTAAAAAAAAAAAAAATCTCAGGGTCCTGACTTTGAAAATACTCCAAGGTCAGACTAGCATCTTACTGAGCTGAGATGAAATTGGGAAGGTCAGGACAAGCAGTTCACCTGGCTTCGAATAATCCTGGTTTGAGGCTGCCCTGGGCTCATGCTCGGTGTCCTGCCTTCTCCTGCTCACATAAAAGTAGCCTGAGGACTGACACCTTTTCCTTGCCTGAGTGTTTTCCTTGCAGATTCTAAGTGGGGGGACAGCCGAGCAGGGAAGATTATCCCACCACTGCAGCAAAACGATCCCCCTCCTCCTGAAGGACGCACGGAGCTGGGAACCAGTGGCTTCTTTGGGTTTCTAAGGTAGGATAGACTTCTCTCCTGCCATCAAACTGAGACCCAGGGCAGTCTAGCTCCAGAGCCTGCCCCACTGAGTCTCTCAGGGAAATTAGAATACAAAAGAAAGCAGATTACCTGCATAATCTCTATTTTGTGCGGGATAAATGATGGAAATGAAGTGAGCATTAGGGCCCTAACTGTGAATTAAACAAAGACTGTGTCTTGTTCATTTTTACACAATCTGCCCCACCCCGATGTGCCCAGCATTGGACCTGATTCCACAAATGCTGCTTGGACAGAAACTATTCTGATCGTGCTTGGGTTATTCAGATGATTTAGTTACCAAAATTTTTCCATTCTCCCCTCTGAATCTAGGCTGTCTTCAGAGTCCTTTTTGCAGAATACAGTTAGCAAATCCCCTTATCTATCTAGAGCTCAGCCATACCATTGCAATTGTTCTTCTTTATTTCTACCTCCTGAGTATATTCTAACTTGGGTACCTTTTCAAATGCTGTTTCAGACTTGAATTTCCATTCAGTGGTCTCAGAGCAAAAATGCCCTAGCTAACAGTGGAGCCCTAATGGGACCTGGGAGAAGGAAAGTGGACCTCTAGAGTCTCAACCTGCTCTGCTCTTCTTCCTGCAGCTCTCTCTTTCCGTTTCGGTATTTCTTCAGAAGGAGCAGCCAGTGAGCCTCCTAAATGCAGCGGTGGGAAGAACGTTATCTCTTGCAGCGACTCCTCCCACTCCACTCTCTGCTTATGACATTCCAGTCATGGGGAACAAGAGCCCCAAAGTCCCTGAGTCCTCTTGTGGGTTTGTCCTTTACAATGGAATGTCCATTTGCCTCTTTACGATGGAATGTCCTTCCCCAGTTTAAAACACTAAGAATGTAACTTTCTAAAATGCTCTAGTCTGAGAATTTTACTGCCCTGTGAGCCAGTTAGGTCTTTCATCTGCAGCACTTAGATTTCTAATGAAAATAAATTATTTATGAAGAGTTATTGACTGAATTTTAGTGGAGTAGAGAGAGAGCCTGAGAGAGCAAACTCTTTCCTCAAGATATAGGGAAACAATGCCTGAAACCTCCCCTGGGTCTCCCTGGTTGTTGTTGACAGAACAGTTTGAGTAGGTGGGGTCTGTACCTGACCTCAAACCTTAAACTCCCCTGGCTAGGTTAGAGAATGGGGTTTTGCAAGACTCAAATGTCCTGAGCCCTGCTGACCCTCAAGAAATCATGTCTCCTCAGTTCACCTAGTTTGGCCCCAAAGTGCAGTCTCTTATAGGTAAGTGCTTCTCACCTAGCTACCCCTTTGGCTTTTGACAGTAATGCAGATTCGTTTATTGGATCAACTGGAAGTCAGTGTAGGTTAGGGCCAAAGGAATCATTTTGTAACCGTAGAGATGTCCAGTATTAGAATGGGCCACTTTGTAAGGTAACAAGCCTTTGTCAACCCTAGTCTTTAAACAGAGCTGATTATCTGTCAGATGCTGGCAGTTACTCTCGGCGGCGGGTGGGAACGCTGGGGCTGGACTGCTAAAGTCCCTCAGAGACCCCTTGTTCTGAAGCCTTTCCCTTGGCTGGGGAGGAGAGAAGAGGTGGGCTGCTGAAGGGCCTGGGACCTGAGGGGAGGAGGGCCAAAGGGGAAGTCGTTGTGTGTGAGGACTGGAGGACTAGGGACAAGTTGTGTTTACAGCCTTTGCCCTGCTGTCCCAAACACAGCCCACTTTACAAAGCTGTTCAAAGGCACAGCTCCAGAATCTGGAGATCTGAGCACCATTCTGACTTAACAAGCTTATAATGAAGGCTTGGCAAAGTCACTTTCCTTTCTGGTTCTTATTTGTCTCATCTGGAAAATGAAAGGGTAGGATCTGATGAGCTCTCAGTGCCTTCCAGCTCTGGCAGCCTGTGGTTGGCTCTGCCTCTCGGAGCAGGTCATTGAGCCAGTAGCCCTGGGGTGTGTGGGGACAGAACCACCACAGGCTTCCTTCTGATCGCTACCCTGCCCTGGCCCCTGTGGCTCCTGCTGACTAGGGGTCTTTTTCTAACTTGCCACATTCTTGCCCCAAGTGTAATTTAGCACCAGGCATGAATAGCAGGAGATCTGGGTTCCAAAACAGCCCTGACTGTGAACTAGCTGTGTGACCTTTAGTAACTTTCCTTCTCTTGAGCCTTAGTTGCCTCACCTGTAAAACCAGAGCCAGGGCTGGACTAAATGATCGATTTGCTGGGGTTGATAGCTTCAGGCACTTCCAGGAGTCAGGTCCCTATTAGTCCAGAAACTAGGGGAAGCCCCACTCTGTAGCTGACCCCTAGAATGAGAAGTCATCCACTTGACAGTGAAAGTGAAGCTCTGAAACCGACTTAGAACCAGCCCCCTGACTCTCCCTGCTCTGCCACCAAGCATCTCTCAGGAGACCCCCCACTGATAGCATTTCCATTGTCCATAAGAATCTCCTCTCCACCCTTTCCTTTGCAGTGGGTGAAAGAGACAGAAAGGGCTGAGTTTAATAGTTTTAAGGATGGGCTGGCAAGGCCCTAAACAGAAGTGTCCTGCCCAAGGTCACACAGCAAAGAAGAGAACCCAGGTGGCCACAACTCAGCCCAGTGAGAGCCCTCCCTCCCCAACTGCACACACGCTGCCTACTCCACCAGCTCCTGGGCTTTTCTCTACACCTCACTTCCCAGCCCTGGGCCACCCGCAGCTTTTGGACGTAGGGGAAGCAGAAACCGCCCTAGAGGACCACACCTCAGAGAAGAGTCTCCCAGGTGGTTTTGCTTGAGGCTTCAGGCAGAGAAGGCAGGCCTGAAAGCCGATCTCCAAGAAGGCGTGGCTCCAGAATGATGGCAAATAAAAACCCGGAGAGCCAGCACCGCCTGGAGACCAGCAGGAGGCCAGAGGAGCCACTCAACAAGCCACTCAGCTCCTGGGCCTTGGAAGTGGTGAGCTCACTGAGGCAGGAAGAGCCCTGGGAGGGCCTGGGGACTGCAGATAAGGGTCCTGCGGGCAGATAGATGGGGCAGATGGAGGGAGGCAGAGGTTTGTGGTCCAGATGGTGGAGGAAATTCTGGGGGAGAATCATGGCAGTGGGCTGACACATAAGTCACACTGGGACAGCTGTGCACACGCATCCAGAGAGACACAGGCAGACACGCACATCCACATGCACACGCACCCAAAGGCAGGTACAAGGAAAAGACAGCCCCTCACAGGCAGGCCTCACCCCAGTCAGACAGACCAACCTAGCCCTGCCTCATTCACCTGGAGGCATGCAGTATTGAAAGAACTCCCCCTCCCACCTGCACACCCATCTAGAGACATCTACCTACTGTGTTTCAGATGCCCATGGCGTCCCCCCAAACCCTGCTCCTCTGCCTGCTGGTCCTGGCGGTCACTGAAGGCCAGGGTCAACAGGCAGCCATCCCAGGCTGCTACTTGCACTGTAAGTAACCCTGGGAGCAGAGAGCTGGGTGGGAGCAAAGAGCTGATGGACTGGACAGAGGGGCAGGCAGCACCCTCGAGGGACCCAATGAGGCTCAGGCAACAGGAGCTGGGCGAGCCTTCGCCAAGGCACCATCTACCGCTCGCCTGTCTTCTTCTAGCCTTCAATGTGACGGTGCGAAGTGACCTCCAAGGCACCTGCCAGGGCTCCCATGTGGCACAGGCCTGTGTGGGCCACTGCGAGTCCAGTGCCTTCCCTTCCCGTTACTCGGTGCTGGTGGCCAGTGGCTATCGACATAACATCACCTCCGTCTCTCAGTGCTGCACCATCAGCAGCCTGAGGAAGGTGAGGGGGCCCAGCTCGGTGGTGCTCGTTGCGGGTAGTGGGACAGAGGAGATGGGGATCTAAGATGGCCTGAGGAAGGGGACTGGAACAGACACCCACCTCTCCCACAGGTGAAGGTGCAGCTGCATTGTGGGGGGGACCGGAGGGAGGAGCTGGAGATCTTCACGGCCAGGGCCTGCCAGTGTGACATGTGTCGCCTCTCACGCTACTAGCCCATCCTTCTCCCGCCACCGTCCCCTTGGTCAGAGAGTTTAATGTTGGAGTATATCCTACATGTCCTGAACCTCAGCAAGGACAACAGCTCCAACCCCGTGAGAAGAGGGGCATTTCTGCCTCTTCCCCACCTCTGCCTGGCTTCCTAACCAGTCCTTCATCATTTCATCTCCCTCTTTGTCCTAAAATAAAGCAAGCAGATCATAGGTTTCTCTCTTTATTAAATCTACCCCCAGCCAGGGAAAGGGGAACAGACCATGGTTACTGTGACCACCCCCGTTGCCCCAGGACACAGGGAATCTTCTGCCTGTGCCCTCACCCCTCCCCCTGCCCAATAAATAAAAAGGGGACAAGGATGTACAGGGCAAGGGAGGGGAGGGAAGGAAGGAGGGTGCCCCAGGCCCAGGATAATGTCTGTGTTGCAGGTGAGCTGGGGGAGAATAAATAGACCATGGATCCCATGGTGGGGTGAGGAAGGCCCTCCCGCTGGCACAAGGTGGGGCAGGTGAGGGGCCGAGCCCCCTTGCCCTAGGCTGGGAGCAGGGGGTGGGAACCTGCCTGCAGTCTGTAGCCCAGCTTTGTGGGGCAGAGGCAGATCCCCAATGGCAGCTTCCTGGTCAAGCTCGCCCTGGTCAAGTCCTGCCAGGAGGGCCTGAGAGTTCTGTTGCCAGGACCCCCATCTCTCCTCCTCTCCCCCCAGTGGAAACTGGCCACGCCGGGCCAGGCAGGAAGCCCTCCGAGCCCCCTCTGGCAAGGCCAGGAGTAGGTGTGTATCTCTCTGGACCCCTGGGCAGGAGGGAGGATGGAGGGACTGACAGCTCTGGGTTTAGCTCCTCTCCTTCTGGGGATCTTTAGCTCTGACCTCCACCAGTGGCCACCTGGGGTGTAAGCCGCTGGAGCGGGACCTCTTTGGCCCCCTGGGTCCCCTGTAACCGGCGCAGCCGTAGCTCCTCCAGGCCTTGCCACAGCTCCTGACGCTCCTGGGCCTTCTGCTGTTCCCTGGGGAGAGGGTGAGGCAGTTCCCTTACCTGGGGCCCCACCTGCAATTCAGCCTCCCTCACCACCCCCCCACCTGCAAAGAGACTCCACTTAGGGGAGAAGGCACTAAGGAGAGACTGGTCCCAGCCTGTGGTCATGGAGTAAATGGATCAGCCTGGCCCTGAGAGGCCCCAGCTGAAGGATAGGATGCTCCATACCTGCAAGAAGTACTTGGCAGGATAATTGGAGGATGCAGGGGGTAACTGGGCTTGGATGCCCCAGCACTTGGCAAAAACATAGGGAGAGACTTTAAACATCTGATCAGATGGGATGTGGGTTGTCCTCTTCGGTTCCCTCCAACCATTAGGAACTGGTTCTTTTCTGCTTTTCTCCCCTCTCCCTCCACGTCCAGCCTCCCAGCACTCACTGCTGCTTTTCCAGCTTGTAGGAGGCTGTGAGCTCATCAAACAGCTTCCCATTCATCTCCATGAAGGTCTTGAGCACATTGTAGATCAGAGACACAATGGTTCTTGGCAGGGTCAAGGGAGGGGGTGAGAGATGAAAGCAATTTCAGTTGGGTCCCACCTCCCCCTCTGGCATTCTGCCCGTTCCTGCGTCCCAAATACAGCATGCAGCCCTGAACACCACAAGCACTGCCCTCTGCCTGGCCCCTTTCACCACCCTCTGCCATCTTCGGATGCCTTCCCTGATCCTCTCCGGCTAGCAGTAACCCCAGTTCTGGACTGGCTGGCCCTGCCCCAGGTTCTGTGGGTTGGCTCAAGGCCTGGGCACTCACTGATTCCAGTGCTCCTTGGAGACTTGGTAGAGGGTCCCAAACACAGCAGGCAGCACAGTATGGCAGTTGTCCTCAATGAGGCTCAGGATATACTCATTGTTCCAGAAATACAGAGCCCGCTCTGCAACCTGGGGCAGCGAGGTGGCAGAGTAAGCGCCTGGCAGTGGCTTCCCTGCACATGCAAGGCCTGGTATCCATCCCCAACCCAAAACCCAGTGCGCCCTGCCCTCCACACACCCCGTGTTCAGGGCTCATCTGACCCACGGGAGGAAGCAACATGGTGAGGTGAAAAGAACACTGGATTAGGAGTCCAACGCTCAGAGGTGAATCCTGGCTCCACTACACACTGCCCATGTGACTTTGGACAGGGTATTTAACCCCTCAGCCTCTGTTTTCAAATCTGTGAAGTGGGGCTAATAATAGCTACCTCCATATGGCTGCTGTAAGAATCCAATGAGGTATTCAGTAAACTGAAGTGCCAGAGTCACTGTGAGGAAAAATGGACAGCCACCAGCTACGGCTCATAAAAATGAGAGCAAGTCTGCACACACGTGTAGGAGGACACCGGTTGCAGCCAGCCTGGATGGTGTGGAGACGCCTTGCTGGGCTCTGAAGTGGGGCTAATGAAATCTAAGGCCACTAAGAAAGCGGAAAAGTGATGACAACCATCCATCGCGTTCATGGGCGTTTGCTAAACACCCATGTCAGTTGACGAAAGGTGTTTATGCTGCCATCTCTTCAGTTCTCCTCACCACCTGTTGGCCCATTCTACAGATAAGGAAGCCTGATCTGACTCAGAGTGGTGAAGTGATTTGCTCAAGGCTCCTCAGCCAGTGGGAGGTGGATCTGAGGCTTGACCCTAGGTCTCCTGAACCTAAGTCCAGCATCTCCCCATTATTAGACCCAGGAAGGTCCAGAGGAGAAACTGAGGGCAGAGGAAGCGGTGTTAGGTCAACTTGCCAAACTTACCAGTCCATACCCCGGCTCTCACCCCCACCCATTCCGGCCCCATACCTGGAAATGGGGGCTGGACACGCAGCGAGCCACCTGCTTGAAGAGGGGCTCCTGGATCTTCACGAACTGGGAGGGCTCAATGACATCCAGAATCTCTTCCATCTCCCCCAGAAACATCACCTGGGGTGGGGGTAGGGACACAGGGAGCAGCAGTTCCCATCTCCCCTGACACACATCTGACTGCCCTCTGGAAGCTGAGCCCTCCCAACCTCCCTGTGGTGGACACCAAAGCCCTTCTTCATACCTCCTTCTGGGTACAGGTTTTGGGCCAGTATTTGAGCAGCCCCCGGATCACCTGTGGGAGTTGAGGCAGAAAAGAGTCAGACCTGCAGGGGTGGGGGCTTGCCCTTCCCCCCCGAGGTACTCACATGCTCTGTCAAAGTGGCATCCTTCTCCAGGAACTGTACCACACAGTATGCCAGCTGCAGCGGGGCGCGGCGAGGGATGAGTAGGCAGAGAGAAAGAGGACAGGGGTCAGGAGGGGACCAGGACAGGATGCTGGACTTTGCTCATTTCCTATGTCTATTCTCTTATTCACCAATCATTTACTGACCACCTAGGATACACCAGGCACCATGCTTGGTGTGCGGGGACACAATAATGACCTCAAAGGGGAAACATTCAGCAAACTAGCCCTTACAAACTTTACAAAAGGTTCCTTAACCGGAATCTGTATCATGATCTATGGGAATACAGAAGGAGGAGAGCTCAATCCTGCCAAGGCAGGTCGAGTGGGAGGGGGCTGGGAAGTCTTCAGAGGCCAGTGTCTGAGATCGGCCTTAAACGATCATGGGGATTCTCTAAGGTAGACGGAACAGAATTAGTCGAGAAAAAGGTGAGAGAGGATCCTGTGAGGTCACGCTTTAGTGTGGCTGAAATTAAAGTGTCAGGCTGGCTCTGCAGGCCCGGGTCGCTGCCCTGACTCTGTCAGGACCTCTCTGCTGTGGCAGGACCAGGCCTGGGCCTTACCTGGGCGTGAAAGACAGACAGCGACTTGACAGAGTGCAGGGGAATCAGGACTCGAACCAGAAACTGCTTGTGCTCGGTCTTCAGGGGCAGCGCAAAGCCGTTGATGATGCTGAGGAGGGGGCAGAAGAGATGAGGAGGGTTGGGTTGACTGGGCCTCAGTCCCTCCTCCCAGAATCCTGATGCTCCAGCTGATGCCCAGAGAGAGTCACCTTCCTAAGATCTCCAGCAGCTCAGCCACGCCATTGAAGTGCTCGAGTTCATAGATGAACCTTTGAGAGGAAGAGAAGGATGCAGAAGGGCTCAAGGCAGTTGGAGCAGGCCCATCCCTCCTCTCTGTCATCCTGCCTGCCCACCCCCAGCCTGCATATCAATCCATCTCTCTCCCCACCCAGAGGCTGTGCTCCATTCCCCAAACCCCAAACCAGGCCCCACTGAGATCCACACCCACTTTTGCGGTACGCGGGCCCCTCACTGCTGTGGCCTCTCCCGTTGCGGAGCACAGGCTCCGGACACGCAGGCTCAGCGGCCATGGCTCACGGGCCCAGCCCCTCCGCGGCACGTGGGATCTTCCCGGACCGGGGCACGAACCCGCGTCCCCTGCACCACCAGGGAAGCCCTACACCCACCTCTTTATTACCCTTCTCAGCCCAGCCACCAGTGCCACTCTGGGTCCCAGCTCAAACCTTTCTTCTTTTTTTTTTTTTTTTAAATTTTTATTGGAGTATAGTTGCTTTACAATGTTGTGTTAGTTTCTACTGTACAGCAAAGTGAATCAGCTATACATATACATATATCCCCTCTTTTTTGGATTTCCGTCCCATTTAGGTCACCACAGAGCATTGAGTAGAGTTCCCTGTGCTATACAGTAGGTTCTCATTAGCTATCCATTTTATACATAGTATCAATAGTGTATATATGTCAATCCCAATCTCCCAATCCATCCCACCCACCCTTTCCCCTCTGGGATTCAAACCTCTCTTCTATGAAGCATTCCAACTGGTCTCTTCCTCCCCGAGACCCTAACCCTCATTACCTGGTCCCCATCCAGTCCACAGGCACCTAGCCTGAGTCCTTCGCTCTTCATGCCAATCAACCAAAAGAATGACAAACACTTACAGTGTCTATTCTGTGTTATGTACTTCTCAAAATTATCCCAGGAGGTAGACCATATTAGATCCATTATATAGATGAAGAAATCAAGGCTCAGCAGTTCAATGAAACTTGCCCCAAAGTTAATAAGCAAGGGATCTAATACACTGAGCTCCTGGAGGAGAGGGATCATGCCTCACCTATTTTGTAGCTAATAACGATAAAAGCTAATGTTTCAGAGTTCCGGCCTTGGTCCAGGAGCTATACTGAGTGCTTTGAAGGCACTGCCTCATTTCATCTTGTTGATTATCTCTGTGTAGTATAGTTGTCATTCCCATTCTAGAGACGAGGAAACTAGGAGAGAGCTTAAATAATTTGCCCAAGTTCACCCAAATATTTGAACCAAACTCAAACACAGGCCATCTAGCTCAAGAGCCAGTCTCAACTACAAGGCAATGTGGGTCCCTGATGCCCAGTGGGCATTGGCACTCAATACATATTTGCAGAATGAATCTCATTCTTTGGGGCCTTAAGGCCTGGTGTGACAAGGATCAAAAGATTTAGATCCTAGGCCCCCTGAACTGACCTAGTCCCTGCAAACCACCTCATCTCTCGGCCTCAATTTCCTCATCTGTAAAATGGAAATAAATACCCTTTCTCTATTGATCTCACAGGATTTGTATACGTAAAAATTATATAATATGTTGCCAAGAAAAAACTGGGCCCCCCAGCCCAGAAGCTTTTGCCTCTGTCTTCTCCGCATAGCTCTCTCCCTCCCTCCCCAGGTCTCAGCGGGGCAGGCCGCAGGCACCCACCGGAGGAAGATATGGCTGCACTGTTTGCGGATGTAGGCCCGGAGCCCCAGGAACTTTCCATAGACCCTGTGCAAGATGGTCTTGAGGTACTCACGCTCCCGAGGGTCCTCGCTATCAAATAGCTCCAGGAGCTGTGGGACACAGGATCAGGGGTTAGGAAAGAGGCCAAGCCAGGCTGCTTCCATCCTATCCCCACGCCACGCAGAGAGCCTGCCCCTGCCCCAAGACACCACCCGGCCTGGGCTCCCCACTTCACCATCAGGACAAACTTTTGATCCACATATCTCTTGGCCACGGAGGGCTGGAAGTCTGGGCTCTCCAAGAAACGCAGGAAAAACTCATATACCAGCTGGAGGAGAGGAACAGACAGAAAGGTGAGTTCAGGAGCAGCCTCCCCCCTCATCCTGCCCTGTGGCCCTCATCCAGCAGTCGGGGCCTAAGGAGACCCTCTACCCTCTCCTCGGATCTCTTCTGAAACCCAGATCCCTATCTTCCCCGGCCCTCATACCTGAAGATGTGGCCATGAAGGCTCAAGGTTGGGCTCATCCTCTTCAGGGTCAAATTCAGGGTTCTCACTGGGTGGTAGCGTCCGGAAGATATTCACTGAGATCTGAGGGGACAGAGTCAGGGTTCTTTACGGAAGAACCCTTGAAGGCGGAAACCAGGACATCCCTCATCCAAAGTTTATCGGGCCTCAGCACCGACCCAAGCAACCAATTGACTCCTTGGCAACCATTACCTGAGCATCTAGTTCATGGACAGACCTGGGCCCAGGGTTGGGGACCCAGGGGTGGATGAGATACATCCCTGCCCTCTATCAGCTGCAGTCCAGCAGGGAAGTCGAGATGGAAAGTGGTAAGGTCTAGAGACATTCTAAGCAGCAAAAGGGAGATTTCTAGCTTGGGCATTGAGAGAGGCTTCATGGAAGGGGCAGCACCTGAGCCAGGCCCCAGGGCGATGAGGAACGTGGTGGGAGTGCACACCAGGCCTCAGGAGAGCATAAGCAAAAGCGCAGGGTGGGACAAGCCCAGGAGGCACTGAGTAACTTACACTGGCTGGGTGCTGGGCAGCAGTGGGGCTGGGACAGGGGTTGAGGGGGAGGAAGATGTGGGCCTTGAGGCCAAGCCAAAGAGTGTGGGTTTATTCTCCGCACGGGGGCTCTGCAGGCAGGCTTGGGGTTCCCATGGGCACCAAGCCCCCCCCCCCCCAGAGGCCAGGTGCCGGGTGCTCACCATGCGGATGATGTCTGGGTAGACAGGCTCAATGAGGACCCCCCGAGTGCTCCCCACACACTCCACCAGCTCATTGAGCGCCGCCCGCTTCACCTCCTTCCCCTTCAGGTCGGCCACACAGTCCAAGAAGTCAAACATCACCCCACACTGGGCCAGCTTCCGGCTCAGCAGCTCATGCAGCTCAGAGGCTGGCACATCTGCGGAGGAAGGAGGGGGCTGAGCCTGGGCCCCAACTGCCACAGCTCTGGGCAGGGGCAGGCCCTCCTAATCCCTAAGGCAGGCTCCTCTGCCCCCCAGACCCCAAGCTGTTGTGCCATCTCCCACTCCTTGCAGAGAGCAAACAAGTTCTGTCCCATCCTCCATTCGTGTGAAGTAAAGGAGCTTCATCTCTTCATCCTAACCTAGGCTCAGAGAACATGATAGCCTGATTTTAAAGCATGGTAACAGACCCTGGCTACCTGGGCTTTCCACAGGTGCCCAAACAGCCACTGCCTCCCTCTCATAGGCGGCACTCTGTTCTAAGAGCCAGAAGTGGGGAGAAGAGCTGGCACCGAGGACCTCTCGGGGGCCCTCGGCCTCAGCCAGTTGGGCCCTGTAGCCCAGAGTTGGGGGGACTTCACGGTGACTGCAGGGAGGCATGCTAAGCACCTGCCCCAGGACCCCGGCAGCAGCTGGGCTGCTAGTGGCCTCCTGGAACCCAGGCTGTAGGCCCCACCCTTGGCCCCGGTCTGCCCCCCAGGGTGGCCCCACCTCCAGACGCCCCACCTCCAAGGATGACAGGCCAGTCAGGCCATGCGTCAGCAGAGAGGGTACAGGGCTGGGGGGTGGCGGTCGGGTGGTGGAGTCCCTGGCCTGGAAGGGGCCGTCCAGACTCGCTCTGATCGCAGCCGCCAGCTGCTTCCCACCACCCCACCCCGAACCTCACTTGCCCACTCCAGGACCCAGGTAGCCCCGGGGCCAGGGCGGGCTCACCTTTGAGCAGGGGCAGTGGAGTGAGTTCCTGCTGGTTGCTCTGATAGCGGAACTGAGAGGAGCTGTGGGACCGCCGGGGCCGGGCCCTGCGGAGGGAACGGCGGGAGAAGCCGTCCACCTTGTCGGGTGGGGGCACCGGGGACAGCCCTGGGGACGAGGGGCTGCCGGGGGTGCTCGCGGGGGGCAGCTTCGTCTCCATGGCGGTCAAGCGGCAGGCCAAGCCTTCAGAGCCCCTGAGCTTCCCTCTGGGCCTGCAGGACGCTGCGTGAGGCTGAGCTGACTAACTTGGGCCCATCCTGTGCGGCGGGGAGGAGGGCAACCAGAGTCCTGGCCCCCCCCCCAGGGCCTCTGGCAACCGCCCAGTCCTGGGGGGCAAGCACGGTAGAGAGGAGGATGGCTCAGGTCTCAGGTCCTTCCTGAGGGTCGGAAGAGTCCAGTTAGGGTTCCCACCCTGGCTCTTTTAAAAAAGAAGTCAGGGCAGAGAGGTCAGCAAGAAAGAGACAGAGAGAGCCTGTCAGTTCTTTCAGGACAGCGTGTGGGGCTGCGGCGGAGCGCCCAAGTCTTCTTTCCCTCCTACCCTGGCCCAGACCCTAAAGAGAGGTGCAGCCCTCTCCCACAGGAGACAGGGCCCTCCCTTCTCCCGGACTGAAAGGCCCCGCACTCCAAAACAAGCCCTCTCGAAATAGGGCCTCTCCCGCCAGCCAGACCCTACCTGGAACGGGGACCTCGTTCCTCATCCCTGGCCCCTCACAGAATGGGGCCCCCGTTTCTGCTCCACTAATTCGGTCACCAGGGACTTCCGCAAGAATGAGGGTCCCATCCCCCTGCCCCCCGCCACGACCCGCAGCCTTCCCCCCTCAGTTTCTCCTTCCCCGCCCCCAGATCTCATCTGCCTCTCGAGGGGGGGGCCACTCACTTCTCAGATGCCCAGACTTTGGTCGCCGACCCTCCAGGGGCTGCCGGTGGGGAGGGGAGCAGCTGTTCAGGGCTCCCGAGCTGCGGTCCGGTTCAGGGCGCTGGCGCTGGGCGGCGGCGCTCCTGGGTTCTCTCTCTGGCTCCGGGGGGGGCCGGAGCGTGCACCCAACTCAGCCCCGGGTCGGGGCGCGGGCGCCCGACGGGCTCTGGGCTGGCCGGGGCAGCGCGCAGACCTCTCCTCAAGTCGTGGCACCCGACCCGCGCAGCACCACAGGAGCCCCGGCTCTGTGCGCACCGGCACCCGCCGCCCAGCTGCTCACGATGACATCAAGTCACCTCCCCCAGTCGGCCCGCACATCCTCGCGGGTTTGGGGGCCGGGGGCGGGGTGGGGTGGGGTGCTGCGTCAGGAAGTTCCCGCCCGGGGCAGCTGGGAGATGTAGTCCCCTCACCAATAAAAGCGGCTGCCTGACCAAAGGGGTAATCCCTGCGGGCAGCCAGGGACAAGACTGAAGCTGAGCGGGAAGGGGTCCAACTGGCGCTGGGTTCCTGCTTTCTGCAGGGGAGACTGCATAGGGAGAGAGGAAGACTCAGCAGTCTGAACCAGGAAGCTGAGGGCGATGCCAGGACTCCGGCAGGAAAGAGGCCCAATCCTATGTCAGGCCCAGAGATTTGGCCTGCTCCATCTGTGCCCCAGGCATTCCACCCCCAAGGGAACCCCACCCTCTCTCCAGAATGGCTGGATGCTTCAAAACCCCAGTAGAAACTGGCACTGGACGGGTTAATAGTCTGCAGTGTACCAGTGCCTGCTGGGAGGGGTGTGGTGCACCCAAGGCTGCTGGGAAATGCAGTCCTTCCTCAGGCCTGCAGTCCCCCTCCCATCCCTTGCTGTCTAAGGTGACATCATGATCTGGGTTTAAAGGGACAGCCTAGGAGTGGCAAAGCATCAGAGCAGGGGCTGCTCGCTGGTGCTGCCACCCCACCCCAGGCAAGCTAGCCTCCCTGGATGGAAATCCCAGCCCCTCTGGGACCTAAGATGTGCTACTGGGTTCTCCTGTTCAAAATCCTGCTGCAGGGTATCCAAGGCACAGGTGTACTTCCAGGAGTTTGGCATTCCTGCCAAAATTTTCCAGCTTGTAGTCCGGTACCCCCTTCCTAGCACTCTGGACCCCAATACCTTTCATTCCCCTGGACTCCATCCCCTACACTACGCTGTGAAACTCCACCCAGCAATTTTGTTTTGTTTTTTGAATTTTATTTATTTTTTATACAGCAGGTTCTTATTAGTTATCTATTTTATACATATTAGTGTATACATGTGAATCCCAATCTCCCAGTTCATCCCACCCCACACCCCCCCACACCCGCTGCTTTCCCCCCTTGGTGTCCATATGTTTGTTCTCTACATCTGTGTCTCTATTTCTGCCCTGCAAACCAGTTCCTCTGTACCATTTTTCTAGGTTCCACATATATGTGTTAATATACAATATTTGTTTTTCTCTTTCTGACTTACTTCACTCTGTATGACAGTCTCTGGATCCATCCACGTCTCTACAAATGACCCAATTTCATTCCTTTTTATGGCTGAGTAATATTCCATTGTATATATGTACCACAACTTCTTTATCCATTCGTCTGTCCATGGGCATTTAGGTTGCTTCCATGACCTAGCTATTGTAAACAGTGCTGCAATGAACATTGGCATGCATGTGTCTTTTTGAATTATGGTTTTCTCTGGGTATATACCTAGTACTGGAATTGCTGGATCATATGGTAATTCTATTTTTAGTTTCTTAAGGAACCTCCATACTGTTCTCCATAGTGGCTGTATGAATTTCCATTCCCACCAACAGTGCAAGAGGGTTCCCTTTTCTCCACACCCTCTCCAGCACTTGTTGTTTGTAGATTTTCTGACGATGCCCATTCTAACTGGTGTGAGGTGATACCTCATTGTAGTTTTGATTTGCATTTCTCTAATAATTAGTGATGTTGAGCAGCTTTTCATGTGCTTCTTGGCCATCTGTATGTCTTCTTTGGAGAAATATCTATTTAGGTCTTCTGCCCATTTTTGGATTGGGTTTTTTTTTTAAATATTGACCTGCATAAGTTGTTTATATATTTTGGAGATTAATCCTTTGTCGGTTGATTCATTTGCAAATATTTTCTCCCATTCTGAGGTTTGTCTTTTCATCTTGTTTATAGTTTCCTTTGCTTTGCAAAAGCTTTTAAGTTTCATTAGGCCCCATTTGTTTACTTTTGTTTTTATTTCCATTACTCTAGGAGGCGGATCAAAAAAGATCTTGCTATGATTTATGTCAAAGAGTGTTCTTCCTATGTTTTCCTCTAAGAGTTTTATAGTGTCTAGTCTTATCATTTAGGTCTCTGATCCATTTTGAGTTTATTTTGGTGTATGGTGTTAGGGAGTGTTCTAATTTCATTCTTTTACATGTAGCAGTCCAGTTTTCCCAGCACCACTTATTGAAGAGACTGTCTTTTCTCCATTGTATATCCTTGCCTCCTTTGTCATAGACTAGTTGACCATAGGTGCGTGGGTTTATCTCTGGGCTTTCTATCCTGTTCCATTGATCTATGTTTCTCTTTTTGTGCCAGTACCATATTGTCTTGATTACTGTAGCTTTGTAGTATAGTCTGAAGTCAAGGGGTCTGATTCCTCCAGCTCCATTTTCTTCCCTCAAGACTGCTTTGGCTATTCGGGGTCTTTTGTGTTTCCATACAAATTTTAAGATTTTTTTTGTTCTAGTTCTGTAAAAAAAATGCCACTGGTAATTTGATAGGGATTGCACTGAAGCTGTAGATTGCTTTGAGCAGTATAGTCATTTTCACAATATTGATTCTTCCAGTCCAAGAACATGGTATATCTCTCCCTCTGTTTGTGTCATCTTTGATTTCTTTCATCAGTGTCTTATAGTTTTCTGAGTAAAGGTCTTTTACCTTCTTAGGTACGTTTATTCCTAGGTATTTTATTCTTTTTGTTGCAAAGGTAAATGGGATTGTTTCCTTAATTTCTCTTTCTGATCTTTCGTTGTTAGTGTATAGCAATGCAAGAGACTTCTGTCCATTAATTTTGTATCCTGCAACTTTACCAAATTCATTGATTAGCTCTAGTAGTTTTCTGGTGGCATCTTTAGGATTCTCTATGTCTTGTTATGTGTGTCTTTATGTGTCTTGTTATCTGCAAACAGTGACAGTTTTATTCCTTCTTTTCCAATTTGTATTTCTTTTTCTTCTCTGACTGCTATGGCTAGGACTTCCAAAACTATGTTGAATAATAGTGGTGAGAGTGGACATCCTTGTCTTGTTCCTGATCTTAGAGGAAATGCTTTCAGTTTTTCACCATTGAGAATGATGTTTGCTGTGGGTTTGTTGTATAGGGCCTTTATTATGTTGAGGTAGGTTCCCTCTATGGCCACTCTCTGGAGAGTTTTTATCATAAATGGGTGTTGAATTTTGTCAAAAGCTTTTTCTGCATCTATTGAGATCATCATATGGTTTTTATTCCTCAATTTGTTAATACAGTGTATCACATTGATTGATTTGCATATATTGAAGAATCCTTGCATCCCTGGGATAAATCCCACTTGACCATGGTGTATGATCCTTTTAATGTGTTGTTGGATTCTGTTTGCAAGTATTTTGTTGAGGATTTTTGCATCTATATTCATCAGTAGTACTGGTCTGTAATTTTCTTTTTTTGTGTTATCTTTGTCTGGTTTTGGTATCAGGGTGATGGTGGCCTCATAGAATGAGTTTGGGAGTGTTCCTTCCTCTGCAAATTTATGGAAGAGTTTGAGAAGGATGGGTGTTAGCTCTTCTCTAAATGTTTGATAAAGTTCACCTGTGAAGCCATCTGGTCCTGGACTTCTGTCTGTTGGAAGATTTTAAATCACAGTTTCAATTTCGTTATTTGTGACTGGTCTGTTCATATTTTCTATTTCTTCTTGGTTCAGTCTTGGAAGATTATACCTTTCTAAGAATTTGTCCATTTCTTCCAGGTTGTCCATTTTATTGGCATAGAGTTGCTTGTAGGAGTCTCTTATGATGCTTTGTATTTCTGCGGTGTCCATTGTAACTTCTCCTTTTTCATTTCTAATTTTATTGATTTGAGTCCTCCCCCTCTTTTTCTTGCTGAGTCTGGCTAAAGGTTTATCAATTTTGTTTATCTTCTCAAAGAACCAGCTTTTACTTTTATTGATCTTTGCTACTGTTTTCTTTGTTTCTATTTCATTTATTTCTGCTCTGGTCTTATGATTTCTTTCCTTCTACTAACTTTGGGTTTCGTTTGTTCTTCTTTCTCTAGTTCCTTTAGGTGTAAGGTTAGATTGTTTATTTGAGATTTTTCTTGTTTCTTGAGGTAGGCTTGTATTGCTTTAAACTTCCCTCTTAGAACTGCTTTTGCTGCATCCCATACGTTTTGGATTGTCTTGTTTTCGTTGTCATTTGTCTCTAGGTATTTTTTGATTTCCTCTTTGATTTCTTCAGTGATCTCTTGGTTATCTAGTAACGTATTGCTTAGCCTCCATGTGTTTGTGTTTTTTACGTTTTTTTCCCTGTAATTTATTTCTCATCTCATAGCGTTGCAGTCGGAAAAGACGCTTGATATGATTTCAATTTTCTTAAATGTACTGAGGCTTGATTTGTGACCCAGGATGTGATCCATCCTGGAGAATGTTCCGTGTGCACTTGAGAAGAAAGTGTAATCTGCTGTTTTTGGATGGAATGTCCTATAAATATCAATTAAATCGATCTGGTCTATTGTTTCATTTAAAGCTTGTGTTTCCTTATTAATTTTCTCTCTGGATGGATGATCTGTCCATTGGTGTAAGTGAGGTGTTAAAACCCCCCACTATTATTGTGTTATTGTCGATTTCCTCTTTTATAGCTGTTAGCAGTTGCCTTATGTATTGAGGTGCTCCTCTGTTGGGTGCATATATATTTACAATTGTTATATCTTCTTCTTGGATTGATCCCTTGATCATTATGTAGTGTCCTTCCTTGTCTCTTGTAACAGTCTTTATTTTAAAGTCTATTTTATCTGATATGAGTATTGCTACTCCAGCTTTCTTTTGATTTCCATTTGCATGGAATATCTTTTTCCATCCCCTCACTTTCAGTCTGTATGTGTCCCTAGGTCTGAAGTGGGTCTCTTATAGACAGCATATAGATGGGTCTTGTTTTTGTATCCATTCAGCGAGCCTGTGTCTTTTGGTTGGAGCATTTAACCCATTCCAGTTTTAGGTAATTATCGATATGTATGTTCCTATTACCATTTTCTTAATTGTAATGGGTTTGTTTTTGTAGGTCCTTTTCGTCTCTTGTGTTTCCCACTTAGAAAAGTTCCTAAAGGAACTTTGTTGTAGAGCTGGTTTGGTGGTGCGGAATTCTCTTAGCTTTTGCTTGTCTGTACAGCTTTTGATTTCTCCGTTGAATCTGAATGAGATCCTTGCCGGGTAGAGTAATCTTGGTTGTAGGTTCTTCCCTTTCATCACTTTAAATATATCGTGCCACTCCCTTCTGGCTTGTAGAGTTTCTGCTGAGAAATCAGCTGCTAACCTTATGGGAGTTCCCTTGTATGATATTTGTCATTTTTCCCTTTTTGCTTTCAATAATTTTTCTTTGTCTTTAATTTTTGTCAATTTGATTACTATGTGTCTTGGCATGTTTCTCCTTGGGTTTATCCTGCCTGGGAGTCTCTGTGCTTCCTGGACTTGGGTGGCTATTTCCTTTCCCATGTTAGGGAAGTTTTCAACTGTAATCTCAGGTCCTTCCTCTCTCTCTTCTCCTTCTGGGACCCCTATAATATGAATGTTGTCCCAGAGGTCTCTTAGGCTGTCTTCATTTCCTTTCATTCTTTTTTCTTTATTCTGTTCCACAACAGTGAATTCCATCATTCTTTCTTCCAGGTCTCTTATCCGTTTTTCTGCCTCAATTATTCTTCTATTGACTCCATCTAGTGTATTTTTCATTTCATTTATTGTATTGTTCATCTCTGTTTGTTTGTTCTTTAATTCTTCTAGGTGTTTGTTCTTTATTTCTTCTCAGTTTTTGTTAAACATTTCTTGCATCTTCTCAATCTTTGCCTCCATTCTTTTTCTGAGGTCCTGGATCATCTTCACTATTATTATTCTGAATTATTTTTCTGGAAGGTGCCTATCTCCACTTCATTTCGTTGTTTTTCTGGGGTTTTATCTTGTTCTTTCATCTGGCACAAAGTCCTCTGCTTTTTCATCTTGTCTGTCTTTCTGTGAATGTGGTTTTCCTTCCACAGGCTGCAGAATTGTAGTTCTTCTTGCTTCTGCTTCCACCCAGCAGTTTTGCCTAAATTAATAACTGGTCCATGTGAGCATCAGGAGTGGGCAATGAAACCTCGCGATGAAGTCAGGGAGTGGGATGGGGTCTTTTTAGAGTCCTTCCTTCAGAGTCTTCCTCACTCTGCCTTAGGCTTTGTTGACCACTCAGTACCCCAGTGGAACCACCCAGCCACCTTCCCTGCTGCAGAGGGAGACTTGGGTGCCCAAGAGGTACTCACCTACTGGAGCAATAAAGAGCAAAGGCCACAGTTTAGCCAGGCTGAGATCCCGGATGAAACCCCTTGCTCAGCAGGTCTTGTCCATCTAGCTCTTGGTGACCTCGTCTGTCAACTGGAAACCCATAATCTCCTCCTTGCCCCTCTCCCAGGCTCAGGAGATGAAGCCTCTCCCACGCCCCTGCAGAAAAAGCTGGGGGAGGGCAGGCCCACCAAGCCTTCTACAAACAGGTGAGGACCCCACGGCCCAGAGAGGAGAAGTGCTTTGCCCAGGGTTACATAGCCTACCATCAAAGCTGGGACCATGGTCCAGGCCCCCACCTCCCAGCCTAAGTCAGGAGCATGCTAGTGCCTATCCCCCACGCCAGGTCCCCTGGGGGCTAGTGCCCTGAACTCTGAGGGTCTCCAGGCCAGGCTGGCCATGGAGGGTTGGTGCTTTGTACAAAGGGGGTGCTCAGTTTGAGGACTGGGGCACTGAAGTGTGGAGGACACACATAAGACTTCCTGCAAGAAATAGCCTTGGAACTGTGTCTCAGAATAGATACAATGTCACATGGAGGGGTGGGGATTTGAAAATTATTTTTTAAATCATCTTTCTTGGGGTATCATTCACAAACCACAAAATTCACCCAGTTTGGTGTTGTTGTTTAATGAGTATAGAATTTCAGTTTTGCAAATGAAAAAGTTCGGGAGACTAGTTCCACAGCAATGTGAATACACTTAGCACTACTGAATTGCACTTTTAGAAATGGTAACATTTATCTTGTATATTTTACCATGATTTAGACAAAATGCAAACTCCAGGCCCTCCACCATGGCCAAGTCAAAAGCCACAGCCCCCAGGCTACCTTCCGTGATCAATTTTACACCTATCATGATCCCACTGAGGAAATTCCCAGAGGGGCTTCCTCTGGGTGGGCCATTCCTAGGGAAGGGAGAGCCTCCCCCTAGGGCCCCTGAGGCCTAGAGAACCTGGTTTGCCTTATAAATTCCCACCTATCTGATGTGGGAGGCCCCCAATAAGCCCCACAAAGCCTGGCCCTCTCCTTTTCTTTCTGTGGGGAGGAATCCTGGCCCCATGCTTTTTCCAGACCCCTTGAGTTCTCTGAGATCCAGTCGTCCGGTGCCCAGGGCCACTGTATTTGTTGGATTTCTGTGGAGTTCACTGTGTATTGTCTAGGGGGAGGTGGCAGGAAGGAACTTTCTATCCCTCTGAGTCCTATCTACTTCTCTGTTGTGGCACAGACACTGACTGTGTCCTGGCCACAGAGGGAATCAGGCTTAGGAGTGGACTCACAAGCACCCATTTCTGAGAGACAGATGTGGTTCCTAGTAAAGTTACAATGAAAGACAAGATTTGAGTGCAGCCTCAGTGGCAGGAAGCAAACCTAGGAAGCAGCCACCCCAGATTGGAGGTCTGTCTGAATATAGGGAAAGGCCCGGTGTCCTCACCCTTTGCAGCTGGTACTCTCCATTCCCGCTGCAGGGGAATGGTAACTCCCTCCTAGATGGAACATAAGGACAACTTTTCCTAGACTCCAGAATCTGCCCTTCTATTCCCACTGCCTTTGGGAGGAGAAGTGATGCTTGTTCATTCACTTGCTCCACAGGCATTTAGGCACACAGCCTCAGTTTTCCTCTCTGTAAAATGGGGGTATTAATAGTGCTGTTGCCAAAAATCTTGGCTCCCTGTACACCAATGCCAAATAAAAATACGGAGACAGAGATTTGGAAGGTAAGAAATAGAGAGGCTTTTTAAGTTTTCTTTGCCAGGCAAAGGGAAGACACAGTAGTACCTCAAGAACTGTGCCCCCCTTCCTGGGGAATTACAGGGATCCTTACAGGGAAGTTCGCAGTCCGAAGTAAGTGACAAGGATCAAAATCGTGAATGTCTTGCATTCTTCTTGCATTATTTCAAACCAGTCACTGCTGGAGTCAGGCAAGCCGGTAATTGGGTCCGTTAGTCTCTGGGTTATTGGTCTGGGACCTCCTTTCTGAAATGCAAACAGCTACAAGGGGTGCTTTGCTACTAGAGATTATAGGGGGAGCAAATACCAGGTGCAGAATGTAAATTACACAGGATCAGTGGTGACAGGTTAGCTTTGTGAAGGGCAAATTTAACTACAGACATTACAGTTTAGTAACAGTTAAAATAAAAATAGGATTGACTCACTCTTTCAGGCCAGGTTATGTTTCTTCTCTAGCCTGTTCACTGTTGCCTTTATTTACCTTGGTCTCAGGAGAGGGAAAACTTCATTTCTATTTCTGCTGCAACAGTGCCTCCCTCATGAGCCTGTGTGGTGAAGAGCAGATGAAGTCATGCATGTAAAGTGACAAGCCCAGGTCCAGGACATCACATGGGCTCAATTCATGGTGCCTATTATTTTTTTTATTAATTTAACGAACACTCGATGAACACAGCTCTGCCACTGGCCTGTCATGGGGGTCAGGCAGACCTCTTGATTCATTCCACAGGCATTTTCTGAGCAGCTATCTTATTAGCCAGTCTCCTAGAATGGGGGCTTCCTAGTATTTCCCACAATTCTCTCAGAGGCTGTTCTTCAGTCCCTTCCAGGTAATGAGCCGTCCAGCCTACTAACCCAACCCCAGGCTAAGGGGGATAAAACAGTCTCACCAATAGGAGCAGTGACTTGCCTGAGGTCACACAGAGCTGGGACTGGAATCCAGATCCCTGACCCTCAGGCCAGGGTGGTTGCCCTTGCTTCCGGCCAACTTTTGGCTTTAGATTGCAGTAGAGTCCATCTCCCTAGTAAGGCTAAGATGGAATTATAATTACCTGTGGGTATCTCCTAAGTCATCACGATGTAAGGGAGCTTGTGTGACTAAACCTGTAGAGCAGGAGTGGGCAAACTTTTCCTATAAAGGGCCAGAAAATAAATATTTTAGGCTTTGCAGGCCTCTGTTTCAAGTACTCAACTCTGCTATAGCAAGAAAGCAGCCCTAGAGAGTACTTAATCAAATGAGCATGGCTGTCTTCTACTAAAACTTTATTTGTGGACACACTGTGAACTTCATATGATTTTCACGTTATGAAATCATATTCTTCTTTTGATTTTTTTCCCAACAATTCGAATATGTAAAAACCATTCTTAGGGGGCTTCCCTGGTGGTCCAGTGGATAAGACTCCACACTCCCAATGCAGGGGGCCCGGGTTCAATCCCTGGTTGGGGAAATAGATCCTGCATGCATGCCACAACTAAGAGTTCGCATGCCGCAACTAAAGAGTCCACGTGCTGCAACTAAGAAGTCCGCATGCCACAATGAAGATCACATGTGCCCCTACCAAGACCCAGGGCAGCCAAAATAAATAAATAAATTAATTAATTAATTTAAAAAAACACATTCCTAGCTCAAGGGCTGTGCAAAACAATAAACCTCTGCTCAAGGGGGTTAGAATCCATTCTTTATTGAATTCTAGGATTAGAGATATTAAAAACCATTATTATTATTATTACAGGGAGGGGCTGGAGGCCTGACCAAACAGAGAGAAGGGAAGATCAGTTAATCTCCGGTCAAGCATTCCAGGTGAGACCTCCTTCACGGTGGACTCACAGCAACCTTTATAAATCTGTTTCCTTATCTGTAAAATGGTGACAATAATCTCCACCTTAGAGGTTGCTGTGGGGGTTGAATGAGATAGCGGAAGGTTAAGCGTTTTGTAAAATGCAAATGTTTTCACTTAATCGTTTCTAGAGATGCGTACTGGGCTCACACTAAGTATGCCTCTGGAAAGCTTTTTACGAAGTTTAATGGGACACTGTCCCTTTAAATCCTCGCCAACTACCTCAAGTACTAGTTGGACGAGTCAGCACATGCGCATTCCTTTGAGGGGCTGGCACCTCAAGCAACAGCCTTCCCGGAGCCCGTAGGAGAGAGGTTAAAGGTCCTCCCACACAGAATTTATACGCAAGCGTAAATTAATATTGGGAGCCCTATATCTTACCCGGTCCCTTTTTCGCGCCTGCAGGCTCCGCCCCCGCAGCCAATCAGTAGGCCTTGCCCTTTGCAGTGGCCAATGGCAGTGAGCGTTGGGGGGCGTGGTCAGGAGTCCGGGGGTGCGGCCTGGCGTTAAGAGAGGCGGCGGGGTGAGCCGGGGGCTCTAGTGAACGGCGCAACCGGACGGGGAACGCCGGCGGGCGGCGAGTGGAGGCGGCCCGGGCCCGGCGGTCTCCGAGATGTCACGATGGCTATGGCCGTGGTCGAACTGTGTGAAAGAGCGGGTCTGCCGCTACTTGCTGCACCACTACTTGGGTCACTTCTTCCAGGAGCACCTCAGCCTGGACCAGCTCAGCCTCGATCTGTACAAGGGCAGCGTTGTCCTGCGGGATATACACCTGGAGATCTGGGTGAGGATCCAGGCCCGAGCCCTGGAAGGGTCGGACTGGGGGGAGCAGCATCCTGAGGCTCCCTGCGAAAGGGTCGGACTAGGGGACCAGGCACCGGAGTGGAGAGGCCTTGGGCGTCCGGCCCTTTCCAGGGGTCAGCTGATCGCCTCCAGAGCCAGAAGCTGGACAGAAGGGGCCCCTGCCTCTACTTCACAGGAGGAGAAACTGAAGCTGGGGAGCAGAATGTCACTTGTCTGGAGAATGCCAGAATTAGTGTATCAAATTGGGGGCCTGAGTTGAGCGTGGTGCCAAGGGGCTAAGGAGAGGGTGAGGAGGAACCTCGGAAACTAGGGGGCTCTGGTGGGACCAGGCCAGAGAAGTGACAGAGTTGGGGCATACAGCTGGTTAGGGAAGTCTGGCAGGGGTTCAGGGCCCTGCTGTGGGCACCTGTGGGAAAGGTGCCCTGACCTCCTGACCCCACGACCCTGGCTCGGTGGGTGGCGTTCATCTCCGGATATGGATGTCAACAACCGCGTCAGCACCCCTGTTGATCAACACGTTGTGTGACTGCCATCGCTGCCTACTTCCTGCTTTTAGGAGAGTGGGATGGACTGAATGGGTGTTTGGGGAGGAGCTTGGGCATCAACATCCCCACCTAGAGGAAAGCCCTTGAGGAAAGGTGGAGAGATCTGGCCTTAGGCAGAGAGGAGAGAGATGCTGGGGAAGCGGAGAGGAGTAAGCTCTGGGTCAGAGGCCTGCTGCTGGGGGCAGTGAGGAGCTGTGTCTCGCGGTTCAGCTGACCTGGGAAGTTGCAAAGGAGCCACCAGTTAGAGGCGCCAGACCAGGGCTGGCACTGGGTCAACCCTCCAGTCCAGAGCAACAGGGGTGGGCATGGGGACAGGGGCTTCTCAGTTTTCTGGGGGGAGCAGACAGGGTGCCTGGCCTCGATACAGTCTGGGCAGGAAAAGCTGGACTTTAGGGTAGACCAGGTCTTCCTGAGCAAACGTAGGGTATAGGCAGAGACCCCTGAGCCCAGACTTGGTGGCACCTCTTGCCTGTGAATCCCAGTGCGGGAGACCTTTTCTGACCTCTGACTTCAGTCTCTTAGGCTGGCCCAGACCTCTAGGCTGCCTTTCTATACTTCCACCCGCCCTGCCCTCTGGTTGGGGATTTGAATTGGCTCCTAGCTAGGCTGCTTTCCTGCCTGGCCTCCAGGGAGGAGTTGGGCCCTGGTGGAATGCAAGTGCTTTCCCAATATGCCCGCCCTTCTCCAGGCTGCCAGGCCTGCAGCCCCTCCCTTGCAGACCCCCAAAGAAGCCAAGTGCCTGGGCCTCAGTCTCACTTTCCGTAGTACACTGGATGACTAGGCTAGTCCCTTCTCTTTAGGCCTCAAGTTTCCCCATCTGTGGATCTGTAGGTGAGGAATTTGCACGTGATATCTGTGGGCCTTCTAGCTCTGCCGTGTATTTCATTCACGGATTCAACAAGTGTTTACTGAGGCCCTCTCTGGGTGGCGCCACACAGAGCACCTGGAGTCACACAGAGAAGGCAGGTGGGCTCCTGCCCTCAGGGAAGCTCCCAGACTGGTGCAGGGGCTGCTCCCCTATTTGTAACCAGGGGCTCTAGCCTGTGCCTCAGAGAGTATAGCTACCCCAAGTGTTTGGAGCTGGGGGGCCCCCTCCAGCTCAGGTCAGCCCCCTGCCTGCCTCTCCTGGACACTCCCCTTAAACTCCACGCTCGCCCAGATAAATGTGGGCTGCTGCTGTTCTCTCTGCCAGGCCTTTGCATGTGCTATGCCCATGCCTGAAACCCTACCTTCCGTCCCCTCTGCTTGGCTCCCTCCTCTGTGTCCTTCAGCTCTCCCCTCCTCTGGTTTGGAAGACTGGGCACATTGGACTATACGGTAAGAGGGCGGGCCAAGAGTAGGGCTCAGTTAGGCCAAGAGCAGGGATCAGCTGAGCAAAGGTAGGATTTTGTAAGTAGCGTGTGGACGGACAGGGGGAGCGAAGGTGCTCTCCAAGGTGGAACAGCCAGGCAAGGAGTGCAGCAGCCAGGGAGACGGCTGGGTCTGGGGCCTCCCTGAGCTGGCCTTGTCTCCTGCCTGCTTGCAGTCTGTGAATGAGGTGCTGGAGTCCATGGAGTCGCCACTGGAGCTGGTGGAAGGCTTCGTGGGCTCTATCGAGGTGGCCGTGCCCTGGGCCGCACTGCTCACCGACCACTGCACCGTGCACGTGTCAGGCCTCCAGCTCACCTTACAGCCCCGCCAGGGCCCGGGTGAGGGCAGAGCAAAGCTGGGGTGCGGGTGGGGGTGGGGGTGGGCGAGCAGGCGGTGCGAGTGGGCCTGGGCACCCAGGAGCTGACTGGGCCTGCCGGCCCTGAGACCCCCTTCCTACCTGCAGGGCCGGGGGCTGCCGACTCACAGAGCTGGGCCTCGTGCATGACCACGAGCATGCAACTGGCCCAGGAGTGCCTGCGGGATGGGCTGCCCGAGCCCTCTGAGCCACCACAGCCCCTGGAAGGACTGGAGATGTTTGCCCAGACCATTGAGACTGGTGAGCAGGCCCCGCCCAGCCACTGTGCCCCTCTGTGGCCCTCAGGGCAAAGGCCTCAGACAGCACTCTGCCGCCTGACAGGGAAACTCTGTCTGGCCCTTGCGGCTCTGCCTGACCTGAGACCCCTCCCCACCCCTCAGTGCTGCGAAGGATCAAGGTGACCTTCTTGGATACCGTCGTGAGGGTGGAGCACTCTCCCGGTGATGGGGAGCGTGGCGTGGCGGTGGAAGCCCACGTGCAAAGGTAGGGGCAGACTGAGCGGGGGGGATGGCGGGAGGAGGAGGGAGAGTGAGGGGCTGCTGAGTGGCCCTGGCCCCGCCTGCACCCCCAGCCTGGGCTCCTGGGAAGCGTCAGGGCAAGTCTGGGTGGGCCTGGGCTGTGGCCGGGGCAGGGGGCAGCGAACTGTGTTGTGAGCCTGGAGTGGCGTCCGGGGCCAAGTGGTAGAGGCCCAGGGTGGCTGGGCCCCTGGGATCAGGTGACACGCTGAGGGTCTGAGGAACAATGGCCGCGGAGGTCCAGGATGGCCTGGCTATGATGGGACGGCTCTGCAGGCCAGACTTCACTGACCCCAGACTCTTAGAACAGAATGCTGTGTGGGGAGAGGGTGGCCTGGGCAGGAGCTGATCCTACACTCCCCAGACTAGAGTACTGCGATGAGGCCGTGCGAGACCCAAGCCAGGCACCGCCAGTGGATGTGCACCAGCCCCCTGCCTTCCTCCACAAGCTGCTGCAGCTGGCGGGGGTCCGCCTGCACTTTGAGGAGCTCTGCCCACAGGTGGGCCGACGCTGGTCCTCACAGTCTCTTTCTCCTTCTAATCCCTGTCCTCTCTGACCCTTGAGCCATCTGCCCCTCTCCCTCCCTTCTGACCGTCTTTGGCTGCATCTTTTCAATCCCTCCCCTCCCATGTCTTCTTGTCTCCCAGGAAGGACCCCCAGAGCCTCCCTTGCAGATTGGCAGCTGCTCAGGGTGCCTGGAGCTGACAGTGAAATTGAAGCAAAATGAGGCCTTCCCAGGCCCCAAGGTGGGTCTCCAGGCCCGAATCCTCCTCAGCAATGCTGATCTTCCCTGGGACGGAGCGGGGTTGTTGAGTGGGGGAAATTACTGCCTTCTAGGCAAGTGGAGAAACTGAGGCTCCGAGTGGTCACGTTGGAGCCAGGGTCACACAGCTAGTTGGTGGCAGAGCTTAGCCTGGCGACCGGCGTCCTGCCTCCTCAGGGTGAGGGCACGTGGGTGGTGGCAGTGGCTGCTGTAGGCTCCATGGTTGCTTCCTCCACCCCCAGCTGGAGGTGTGTGGGCAGCTGGGCTCCCTGCACCTGCTGCTGACCCCACGGCAGCTCCAGCAGCTTCAGGAACTGCTTGGCGCACTGAGCCTTGCAGGTGAGGCCTCTGGGCGGTCCAGGGAGTGGGATGGCTGGGAAGGCACCGGCCTGACTGGACTGACACAAGGAAGTGTCCTCCCCCGTAGACCCCGAGGGCCTGGTCGACAAGCTGAACAAGAGCCGCCCACTAGGTGCTGAAGATCTGTGGCTGATTGAACAGGATCTGAATCAGCAGCTACAGGCGGGGAATGTAGCTGAGCCCCTCAGCTCAGACGCCCTTTCGAACCCCCTTGTCAACTTGGAGAGCACTGGTGGGTGTGGAGCCAGAGCCAGCAATTGGCGGGGTGTCTACTGTGGGCACAGGAGTCAGGGGGCTGAGCCCGGCCTTCTCTGACCCCCTTCATCTGGCCCACAGACCTCTTCTTCTCCATGGCGGGCCTCACAAGCAGTGTGGCCTCAGCTCTGTCTGAGCTCTCCCTCTCCGACGTAGACCTGGGCACCTCTGTGCACAGCAACATGGCCTCCCGCCGGCTCTCTGCTCAGGGTCCCCCAACCGGTGAGTCCTCCAGGGGCAGGAAGAGCTGGAAGAAGGCTTGGTGCTGGTGTCGTCTTTGCTACGTGCATGCGGGAGGCCTCCAGCACTGCCTGGAGGCCCACCGTTGGTGACTTGGTTCCGTGGGAACGCTCAAGGGAGGTGGCGATGCGATGGACAGAACCTGGGTTTCGGAGTTAGAGACCTTGGGCCAAGCACTTAAACTCAGTTTCCCCTTCCATAAAAAAGGGATAAGATCTGACCCTGCCAGGCTGCACGTTTGGGCTGATGTTTATTGAGAGATCGCATGTGTCAGGTACTGAGTAAGTGCTTCGTCACCTCCAGTTCTTCCAGCTTCCTTGAGCGGGTTGAACTGAGCTTGGACTCCGTGTCTGGCGTAGTAAGCCTTCGCGTCACCCATGCCTGGCCAAGCCCCTGGCCAGAGTCACCGTCCAGCTAGGCCAGGGCTTCTCCTGGCCCCTAGCCCAGTGCCTGACTGTCCCTTTACCTGGGCTGCCCATGAACTCTGGGGAGCCTCTGGTGAAGCCTTTGTCCTCTCAGGCAAGACAGCCCCTGCACCCCCCTCAAACACCCTGCGCCCCGACTCGCTGCTGAAGATGACCTTGGGGGGTGTGACCCTGACCTTGCTTCAGACATCTGCCCCGTCTTCCGGACCACCTGACCTCACCACCCGCTTTTTTGCGGAGTTCGATGCCACCAAGGACGGGTCCTTCGGCTCCCATGACTTCTGCCGTCTCCGACCGCACTTCCAGAGGGCCTGTCCCTGTAGCCATGTCCGGTACAAGCCCAAGGCGGGCCTGAACTAGAGGGGACTCCCTGAGCCCCGGGAGCTCAGCCGCCTTCTGATGCCCAGCTTCTTCCCCGTAGGCTAACGGGTGCCGCCGTACAGCTTTCCTGGGAGCTGAGGACGAGCAGGGGCCGGCGGATCACCAGCACGGAAGTGCACTTCGGGCAGCTGGAGGTGCTGGAGTGTCTGTGGCCCAGGGGCACCTCGGAGCCCGAGTACACAGAGGTGAGGGCTGAGAGCCAGTGTGTGCACGGCAGGGCCTAGAGGTGAGGGTGGGCTTGGGGGCTCGGCCTGAGCCTGTCGTCTTCCCCGTCCCGTCCCAGGTCCTGAGCTTCCCCAGCAGCCTGCGGTCCCAGGCCTCGGCTCAGCCTTGTGCCCACCTGCACCACACGCAGACCCTGCGCCGGCTGCCCAAGGTAACCCACCCTGCTCCAGGCCCGGGGCCCTTGGCTGTTTCCCATGGTGCATTGCCCCCCACCGGCCTCCCCTGGTGCCTCCCTGCTCCCACCCTCCACCCCCCTTACCTGTGCTCAAACCAGAGCACACCTCCCTATCCCGGAGCCCTTGAGTACTTCCAAGGCCTATGCATGCCATTCTCTTAGCCCCTCTCCTGGCTCATCTTGGCAAACCCCTGCCAGCCCCCAGGGCTGGGGGTGGTAAGTACTGGGTGCTTTTCGTTAAATGAGCATGGCCGTCTGCCCCGAGCAGGCGGTGAAGGTCTCCCCACCCCCTCCTGGGTTCCTCACCCAAGCTCTTCTCCTCACGGCTTGGGAGGGCTCTGTGTCCTTTCTGGTTTTGCTCAAGGGGAACCCTGCCCATCCTGCCCTCACCCACCCCACAGCCCTCACTGACCTGAGCACCCTCGCCCTCAGAGCCGGCCCCGGCGCCCAGCTGCCTGCCATTGTCACTCAGAACTGGCCCTGGACCTGGCCGACTTCCAGGCAGATGTGGAGCTGGGGGCCCTGGACCGGCTCGCTGCCCTGCTGCACCAGGCCACCACACCCCCTCCCGAGCAGCCGGCTGGCCTGCTGGTGAGATGCGCAGCCGGGGTGGAGAGCAGGCCGGGGGCCCTCTGGCTCTTGGCCACAGTTGGGGGGGGGGGGGGCGGGGGGGCTAGCGGCAGCTCTGACCACCCCCCCCCCCCCACAGACAGAGCCCCCGCCGGCAGCCGAGCAGCACGCAGTGGTGCGGCTCTCGGCACCCCGGGCCACACTGCAGCTGCGCTTCCCCATTGCTGACCTGCGGCCGGAGCGGGACCCCTGGGTGGGCGGGGCCGTGCGGGCCGAGCAGCTGCGCCTGGAGCTGACTGAGCCCCAGTTCCGGTCACAGCTGAGCAGTGGGCCTGGCCCCACAGCCCCCACCCGCCTGGAGCTCACCTGCTCCGACCTCCATGGTAAGAGCCCCCCCGGGAGACAGCCCCTTGGGCAGGGGGCTCAGGCCTCTAGGAGAGGTGGGCGTGGGGCCACGGAAGAGGCTGGGTCACGATGGGGGCAGACCCTGGCCCAGACCTCATCTGCTTTGTGAGGCACCAGCATTGCGTATCCCTGGGCTCCTCTGGGCAGCGGGCAGAGTGGGCCGTTTATCCCTGGGCCGCCGCAGACTGTGGGCACGAGGGAGGGCACAGGTCTGTACACAATAAAACACAGTTGTCGTGGGGGGGCTCCAGGCCCCCACTGACCCACCTGGCCTCGAGGAAGAAATGGGGAAAGGTGGCAGTGACAACCCCCCGCCCCTCCCCATCCCGTCCAGTCACCTACGAAGACGGAGAGAAGCCACCTGTCCCCTGCCTGCGGGTCTCCAAAGCCCTGGATCCCAAGAGCCCTGGGCACAAGTACTTCCTGCCCCAGTAAGTTGGGGCTCTGGGAGGAGCAGACGGGAGAGGAGGGCTTTGCTACCGAGGGCAGTGGGAGGCCACCTGGGACCGGGGCTGGGGGCCTGCAGGCCAGTGACAGGCCTGTGCCCTGGCAGGGCAGTGGTGACCCTGAACCCCCAGCTCAGCGCACAGTGGGAAGTGACCCTGGAGAAGGGAGAGGAGCTGGAGTTGTCGGCCGAGAATCTGTGCGAGCTTCGGGAGCCTGAGCCCTCACCCTTCTCCTCCAAAAGAACCATGTACGAGACAGAAGAGGTGAGGTCCAGGGCCTTTTGGGTCTCACGGGAGCCACTTGGTGGCTCTGGGTCAGGGGATCAAGACCACATGGGGCACCAGAAAAAGTGAACCAGCACCAGTGAGAATTTCATTTCTTCCATTGTCTCTGGTCAGTGGGGAGTCTCAGGGGGCCCAAGAGTGAGGGCAGCACCTAGGGGACATGGGCCCTCGGTGGGGAAGATCACGACCCCGTCCCATCAGCCGTTTATCAGCAGGGTACGTTTGCGCCTCAGGATCCTCTTCTCTGAAGGTGATGAGGGTTGAGTGAGAGGTAGGGGCCTGGCCTCCGGGCCAAACGACCTGGGTTCGAATCCAGCCTCTGGCACTCAGTGGCTGTGTCATCGGGGGAAGTTGTCTAACCTCTTGGAGAGTTACCTACAGGTGAGTATCCTCATCTGGAAAGCGCATATAATGACCTGTCTCATGGGCCTGTCGTGAGGATAAAGGGGTTAACATAAACGAGGCCCTCGGAGCAGGGTTTGCATGCAATCAGCGCCTCAGACAAGATGGCTGTCATACATCCCAGCAGAGAAGGGCTCATAATGAATGAATGATAGGAGTTCAGGAAGCAGACCTGGGTCTGATTCGAAGGCCGGCAGCAGGCCCTGACATCTCTCGCATCCCCTTCCCTGCTCCCACACCTAGATGGTGATTCCTGGAGACCCTGAGGAAATGAGGGCCTTTCAGAGCCGGGCCCTGGCGCTGTCCCGCTGCAGCCTGGAAGTGGTCCTGCCCGGCGCCCACATCTTCCTGCCCAGCAAGGAGGTCTACGAGAGCCTCTACAACAGGTGGCGACGTGGGCAGGGCAGGGGGTGGCAAGGGGCTGGGCCGGGCCTCCCTCACCGCCGTGGTCCAACTGCCCTCTCAGGATCAACAACGACCTGCTCATGTGGGAGCCCGCGGATCTGCTTCCCACCCCCACCCCTGGCACTTGCCCCACTCGCCTCCCCGATGCCTCGGGCTTCTGGCACGACAGCTTCAAGATGTGCAAGTCTGCCTTCAAGCTGGGTAGGAGGGGTGCCCTGGTGGGGCCTTGGGGCCGGGGCAGCCCTCCCAGGTCTCCTTCCCACTCGGCTCCTTGTTCTCCCGCCAGACTCGGACTCGGACGACGAGGACACCCACTTCTCAGTGGGGGCATCAGGCACCCCCCAGCGCCTTGCCCCTGAGTCCCAGAGCCCTCACTCCCAGAGCACCTTCTCTACACTGGTGACGGTGCTAAAGGGTCGGATCACGGCCCACTGTGAGACCAAGGTGAGCACAGCCCAAGGGGAGGTGAGCCCCTGACTCCTGAGCCTCCACTGGCAGGAGAACAAGGCCGGTGTGAGCAGTTCCAAGGGGGGAATGTGGGAGACAAGAGGCCCCAGTGGGGGCCGAGTGCGGCCTGTCCAGCCAGTAGCACCCACCTGCCACTCACTGACCCACCCATGCCCCCCCACCCCTCCCATCACACCCCGTCAGCCACTTACTAGCACCTGCTGTACATACAGTACCATGCCAGGGGTCCGAACGGGCAGCATCTGTTGCTCAGAGGTAGACAGGGCAGGGATGACCCGTCCCCGCTGGCAAAAGAGAAGGTGCTGCTCCAGACCTCCAGCGCTCTGGGTAGAGGCTGGAGCCGACCCTAGTCAGGCCCGCGCTCCGAGAGGCGCCCTCACCCCTGAGGGTGTGGAGGCTGCTGAGTGTAGCCGGTGAGGCCGAGCCACATGCTGCCTGCAGGACGAGTGCGGGAAGCGGCTGGAGGCCACGCACGGGGAGCTGGTGCTGGACGTGGAGCAAGGCACCGTCTTCAGCGTCTCCCAGTACCGAGGCCAGCCGGGACTCGGCTACTTCTGCCTGGAAGCGGAAAAGGCGACACTCTACCACCGAGGTGTGAGGGCTGGGGGCCAGTCGCCGTGGGGTCTCTCGGGTACATGGGCAGGGCTGGGCTTTCAGGAGGGACGTGCGCCCTGGGTGGAGTGGGTGATGAGCCCGCTTGGCAGGGGGCTCACCAGATGCCTCCTCAGCGGCTGTGGATGACTACCTGCTGCCCAGTCGCCTGGAGCTGCCCACCTTTGCTCCTCCGGCCCAGCTGGCCCGAACCATCTACCCGTCGGAGGAAGGGATGACTGAGCAAGGAGGCGTGGGCTGCAAAGGCCAGGGCCGGGGCCCCCACATGCTGTCCACCGCGGTGCGCATCCAACTGGACCCTCACAGGAACGTCAAGGTACAGCCGCGCCTGCTCCTGGCCCACCTGTTTGGCCAGGGCCACCGCCTCCCTGGTGCCTGGAGGGCTGGGCTACCGCCCTGCTGACTGTGCCCTGCCCGCAGGAGTTCCTGGTGACACTGAGGCTGCACAGAGCCACCCTGCGCCACTCCATGGCCCTGCCAGAACAGAGCTGGCACTCCCAGGTGAGGGAGGGTGTCATGGGGGGTGTGGGCTGGGCCAGAGCTGACCTTGGACTGGAGCCGACTTCTGGGTGGAGCCCCTGGGCAAGGGTGTGACAGACAGATGGGCAGCAGCTGGGGAGCTGTGCTGGGGTTGGGGGGGGTTGAGGAAGAAAGAAGCCCCCTTTTCTCCCCCTGTCCCTTTCACTCTGGCCTCCAAAGCTGCTGGAGTTCTTAGATGTCCTGGATGACCCAGTGCTGGGCTACCTGCCTCCAACGGTCATTACCATCCTGCACGTACACCTGTTCTCCTGTGCCGTGGACTACAGGTACCCGGGCTCAGGGGGCTGGGGGCTAGGGACTGGGGACTGGGGCCACTGTGTCAGGAGGCTGCCCCAACCCAAATGTGACCCACCCCTCCAGGCCCCTCTACCTCCCTGTACGTGTCCTTGTCACTGCTGAGACCTTCACCCTCTCCAGCAACATCGTCATGGACACCTCGACCTTCCTGCTCAGGTATGCAGCTCCCCCGCCCAAATGCCCCGTCCATCCAACCCCACCGTTGGCTGCAGCTACCACTCCCCCAGGGTCCTGTGTACCTGCTGTATATCCTCAGGCCAGTCTGAGCCTTTCTGGACATTTAGGTGATCCCTCCCTGGGGAACAAGATTGGGATTCACTTTCCCAGAGTCAGTCAGACCTTCAAATCAGAGCCTTAAAGGTGTTCGAGCTCTCCGACCTGATAATCTCACTTCTGGTGGTTGTCCTCAGGACAGAAGGATAAGAAAGGTAGAATATAATGCCTCTGTAGTATAATTTAAAATAGTCAAAACTTGTAAACAACTTAAATGCCCCCAAATTAACAACCTCAGTCAGTAAACGTGGCCCACTAAACCATTAAAGTCAAATTTAAGAATAACATTGAAAAATACAGGGAAATATGCCATGGTACAATATTTATATGTAGATATAAAACTATATATATATATTTTAAGATTTTTGGGGGTGTGTTTGTATGCATCTCTGTGTGGCTTCATAGAAAAGACAGGATGGAGATGTACAGTTGTCCCTTGGTATCCCACAGGGGACTGGTTCCAGGACCCCTCGTGGATACCAAAATCCAGGGGCGCTCAAGTCACATATAAAAGGGTGCAATATTTGCATATAACCCATGCACATCCTCCCATATACTTTTTTTTCTTTTTTTAAATTTAGTTTTGGCTGCGTTGGGTCTTCGTTGCTGCGCGCGGGCTTTCTCTAGTTGCGGCGAACAGGGGGCTACTCTTTGTGGTGCGCTTCTCATTACAGTGGCTTCTCTTGTTGTGGAGCACAGGCTCTAGGTGCACGGGCTTCATCAGTTGTGGCACACGGGCTCAGTAGTTGTGGCTCACGGGCTCTAGAGAGCAGGTTCAGTAGTTGTGGCACACGGGCTTAGTTGCTGCGTGGCATGTGGGATCTTCCCGGACCAGGGCTCGAACCCGTGTTCACTGCATTGGCAGGCGGATTCTTAAGCACTGTGCCAGCAGGGAAGTCCCTCCCATATACTTTAAATCGTCTCTAGATTGCTTAATAATACCCAACACAATGTATATGCTATGTAAGTGGTTGCCAGCACATGACAAATTCAAGTTTTGCTTTTGGGAACTTTCTGGATTTTTTTAAAAAATATTTTTGATCCGCAGTTGGTTGAATCCTCAGAAGCAGAACCCGCAGATATGGAGGGCTGACCGTATAAGACCCTTTTCTCAGAGTTCGGGATTAGCTATATTTTTTAAATATTTGAAAGGAGCTTATGTTAGGTTGCCATTAAAATAAAGACTTATTTTAAAAGAACAAGGCAGGCTGTAGCGGGAGAGCAGGACATTTCCCTCCCAGGGCTGCTCTGAGGCCCAGGTGAGGTGGAGAAGCTGGAAGTTTCTGGAGAAAGAGAAATGCTGCCCGGTTGCCTCAAGTGCCTGTTGTCTGGGCCTGTGGTACAAGACTCCAGGCCCAGTCTCCCCACTGCACAAACAAGAACACCGAGGCCAGAGAAGACCCAGCACTAGTCTTCTCTTGTGGGCTTGGGACCCCTTGTTGGTGCCCCCTCTGCCCGTCTCTGTGAGCGAGCCCCACCCCTGCCAGCTCCTTTGGAGCTGCCGCCTGCAGCGGCTCCCGGCCCTTCTCAGCCCCGTTCCCCCCCAGGTTCATCCTCGACGACTCCGCCTTGTACCTGTCGGACAAGTGTGAGATGGAGACCCTGGATCTGCGGCGAGGTGGGCAGGGCCTGGACTGGGCTCCCTCCCCTCCAAGGGGCTGTGGCCCCCGGCCATACCCAGAGCAGCCCGCTGTCCTCACCCAGCTGCTGACCAGGTTCTCAGCGCCCCCGCACATGTGCACGCACACGAGGGCTGCACCCAGACAAACCCTAGATTCTCCCCGCGGGGCCAGGGGCTGGGTGGGAGGAGGCAACGGGAGCCTCTCCTGCCTTCTGCCTCAGATTATGTGTGTGTCTTGGACGTTGACCTTCTGGAGCTCGTGATCAAAACCTGGAAGGGGAGCACTGAGGACAAACTGGTGAGTATGGCTGTCGCCCAGGGTCCCCCAGAGCCAGAGCAGGTACCGGGGGAACACTTTTCCCCACGCACCATCTCTTTGTTTCTGCTCCATGGGCCTGGGCTCAGATCCCAGTCACTGACAGCCCTTCCCTGTGGTTAGTGGCCCTCCTGGGAAGGGCCAGGCCTTTGGTGGACATCCCTCCTTATGAACCCTGCCAGCAGAAGGCAGCTATAGCCACGAAAAAGCAGGGCCTCAGGAGTCAGCCTTTCTGGGTCCCCAGTTTCCTTATCTATAAAAGGGAGATCCCAGGCCCCGCCTCACTGGAGACTGGGCGCTCAAAGTCCTTCACACGGGAGTGCACTCTTGCTTCCTCAGGCAGCCCTGGGCGAAGCCCCTTTTACTCTCTAGGCTCAGTTAGCCCATGTGTTCAAAGGGTAGTTGGCTGACCGCCCCGGGGGAGACCTGGGCCAGTCCTGTCTAAGTCCAGTGGGGCTAGAACCCGGGCTGATACCCGCCCCCAACCCCACAGAGCCAGCCACTCTTCGAGCTGCGCTGCTCCAACAATGTGATGCACGTGCATAGCTGTGCTGACTCCTGCGCCCTGCTGGTCAACCTGCTCCAGTACGTGATGAGTGAGGGCGACCTGCACCCCCCTCCCCGGCCCCCCAGCCCCACGGAGATAGCTGGCCAGAAGGTACAGGTGAGGCCTGGCCGTACAGGCCACCAGAGCTCTGCCCAGCCCCCTCCCCACCATGGCCCCCAGGGACCTGGTGATGGGGGAGCCCTGGGGCCCCCCCTCCCTCCTGACACGCATTCACCAGTCCTCCCCTGCCTGGCCCAGCTCTCGGAGAGCCCTGCCTCCCTGCCCTCATGCCCCCCAGTGGAGACAGCCCTCATCAACCAGCGGGACCTGACCGACGCCCTCCTGGACACAGAGCGTAGCCTGCGGGAGCTGGCCCAGGCTTCAGGTGGGCTCAGGATGCTTTGGGGCCAGCAGACACAATCAGACACCCACATCGGGCATCCCCCTAAACCGGCCTCTTTCTCTCCCACAGGGAGCCCCTTCTTTCAGGGCTCTCCAGTGTCGGTCTACCTATTCCCAGGCGAACGGAGTGGGGCTCAGCCCCCCTCGCCCCTGGTTGGGGCCCCCCCTGGCAGCTTGGGGTCCCACTCAGAGGCCAAAGAAGAGGAGAAGGAAGAGGAGGGGGATGGAGACACTCTGGACAGCGATGAGTTTTGCATCCTTGACGCTCCTGGCCTGGGCATATTGGTGTGTGGTGGGCCGGCTGGGCAGGGGCCTGGAAGAGGGTGGCTCAGTTCTGGGCCCTTCTAGAGCTCCCACTGTGAGAGAGGCAGGAGGTGGTCAGTATCAGTGGGGAAGTGGGGTTGGGTCCCGGGGGAGGCAGCCCTCACTCTGGGCTTTGAAGGAGCTGATGGATTTCCAGAGGAAGTGATGGGCATGGCGTCCTGGGCAGAGGGGCTGTGACGTTCAAGGGTAGGGGGAAGGGCGGGAGCAGGGCAGTTAGCGGGAGAGTGGGGGAGCCACTTGGCTGCAACGGTGCCGGCCTCCTGGCCCCCAAGTGCCACCGGGAATGCTGTCTGAACTCACTGTCACATGCAAGCAAGGCCTGACAGGGCTGGCAGGAGCCAGAGGCACTCAGGCTCCTCAGCATAATTGTCCGTGAGAATATCTTTTGTGAAAAAGGGGAGAGAGCCGTGAGGATGCGGGAGAAGCAGGTGGCCTGGACTGGGAAAAGCTTCTGTGCCCCCTATGTTCACTTGGCCTCCTCCCCGCAGCCCCAAGATGGGGAGCCCGTGGTGACACAGCTGCATCCAGACCCCATCATAGTGCAGGACGGGCACTTCTCACAGCCGCTGGGCAGCGCGGACCTGCTGCGGGCACCTGCCCACTTCCCAGTGCCAAGCAGCCGTGTGGCGCTGCGTGACGTCTCCCTCGTCTGGCACCTCTATGGGGGCCGAGACTTCGGCCCCCATCCCGGACACAGGTGAGAAGGAGAGGGCGCAGGCGGCAGCTGTGGCAGTGGGGCCCCCAGGAGATGAGGCCCGGGCCGGGGTCCAGTTCTAACCCTCAGCAGCTGGTAACCTTGAACCAGATCCTCACCTTCTGGCCTTAACTCTTCCTCTTCCCTTGCCCCGCCTACACCTCCCAGGAGAGGGTCTCTTGCCCCAGGCTGAAAGTCCTGCTCTGATGGGAGGGAATGAGGAAAGGGGCTTCCCCCGAGTCAGCTCGTCCCTTGTTCCTCTCCCCAGGGCAAGAGCAGGCCTCACAGGCCCCAGGAGCTCCCCCTCTCGCTGCTCCGGCCCCAACCGGCCCCAGAACTCCTGGCGTGCGCAGGGGGGCAGTGGCAGGCAGCACCATGTCCTCATGGAGATCCAGCTCAGCAAGGTGAGGCCAGCTGGGGTGGGGCACCGGGCCAGGCCCTCCCGTCCCTGCTGCTCAGCTAGCACTCACCCCGCGGGAACTCCCGCGGGCCCCTGGTCCTGTACTAGGTCCGCTGCTGCCATGCTGTCCCAGATGCTGGATGTAGCGATGAGCAAAGCAGACAGAAACGCTGCCTTCCTGTCCCTTGTATCATAGTGGAGGGAGCCCAGTAAGACTAGATATACAGACGCTCAAATGTGATAAATGCTCAGGGAACGTAAACAGAGAGGGCACAGGGAGTGCCGGGGAGGGCCGGAAAGCCCTCGTGAAAATGTGCCGTTTGCACAAAGATGTGAGGCCACAGTGGGAGGTTTTCAGGCAGAGGGCACAGCGTGAAGGCCGCAAGCCGGGAGCATCCCTGGCGTGTTCCGGGAGCAGCAAGGAGGCCAGCGAGACTGCAGCTGAGCAGGGAGGAGGGCAGCAGGAGATGAGGCCGGAGATCCAACCCAGACCAGGCCGCGTAAGGCCCTGTAGACCACGGATGGTTTTGGTTTTTACTAGAGGGACGGTGGAAGGAACCACGGGCTGGGCTGCTGGACTGAATGTGCATGAGGGAGAGAGCAGGCCGGGCTGACCTGAGAAATTGTGCAGGTCGAGTGCCGCTTACTGAGAGTGAGCCCGCACAGACCCACTCCCTGAGCTGGTAAGGGCGCTTGTGCCGAGGGGGCTCAGGGGGATGTGCTTCAGAGCATTTATCACATTTGAGCGTCTGTATATCTAGTCTTAGTGGGCTCCTTGGACACCCGACGGGCCGGGGAGCCAGTGCCAGCGCCGGGTGAGGGAGACAAGGCTGGGGCGAGGACCCGCCGGTGAGGGAGGCTTTGACCTGTCAGGGGCAGGAGAGAGGCCAGTGTACTCCAGGGCAAGGCAAGGGCCAAGAGCGGGCTTTGGAGGGAGAAGCACGGCCTCGCCAGGCCACAGCGAGGAGTTTGCAGGGCGCCAGGTGGGTGGGCAAACGCTTTACAAAGATCCTTCCGGGTGGGTGGAGAGGGACTGGAGGGGGCGAGTAGGGGGGCCGGGCAGGGGATGGGTGACGGCAGCTCCGAGACCAGGTGCAGCTGTGGCGGTGACGGAAGTGCGGAGGGACTGGAGAGATGTTCTCAGGAAGCAAAACTGACAGCCGTGGGGATACAGAGATCGCAGGGGGAGGACCGAACCAACGTTTGCACTTAGGGTGATGGGGGGGGACGGGTGCCACTCGGGTGACGGGAAGGCTGGGGGACTGGGGGCAGGTGGATTCTCGGGAGGCAGCCGAGTTCATCGTGGCCGTGGGGAGTCTGAAGTGCCCGTGGCGCAGCTGTGCGGAGGCGTCCAGGTGGCAGCCGCCGTGGGACTGAGATCGGGCCGGGAGGGGAGGGGCTTGGGGTGAGCCCCCTTCCCTGTCCAGCCCTGCCTGCCGCTCAGGCCTCCGTCCACCCCGCAGGTAAGCTTCCAGCATGAGGTGTACCCGGCAGAGCCAGGCCCCGTGGCCCCCGGCGAGGAGCTGGAGGAGCAGCCGCTGTCCCGCCAGGTGTTCATTGTACAGGAGCTCGAGGTCCGAGACCGGCTGGCCTCCTCCCAGATCAACAAATTCCTGTATTTACACACGAGTGAGCGGATGCCACGGCGCACCCACTCCAACATGGTACAGGACGCCCGCACGGTCCACCCTGAGCAGGGCACACGCGCACGCTCGCGCGCGCACACGCGCACGTACACAATCACACCCCGGTGGTTTGTGAGCCTGGGAGCGGGGCGGGGCTCAGGTGGGCTTAGCTGAGGGAACAGCATGTGCAGGACTGACGCGGGGAGCAGTGGGGGCCGGGGGCCTGAGGCCCGGTGGGTGCCCAGAGCTCACCCTCTGCCTTCAGCTCAAGATCAAAGCGCTGCACGTGGCCCCCATGACCAACCTGGGGGGGCCCGAGTGCTGTCTCCGCGTCTCACTGCTGCCCCTGCGGCTCAACGTGGATCAGGTGCGTGGGCTGCGTGGGGGCGGAGCCTGAGGTGAGCCCACTGCCTCCAGGCCTCTGAACCTGACCTGCGCCTTCCCCCGGCAGGATGCTCTGCTCTTCCTCAGGGACTTCTTCACCAGCCTGGCGGCCAGCATCAACCCTGTGGTCCCGGCGGAGACCTCCGCCGAAGGTGAGCAGCTGGGCAGGGAGGGGCGGGTCCGGGCCTGCGGCCTCACAGCCAGGCCTGGGCCCATCCCTGGTCTGTCCCTCGCCTCTCCTCCAGCTCACCCTGAGACCGCAGTCCAGCCCAGCGGCCCCCAGGAAGGGCAACCCGAGGGTGTGGAGACCAGCAGCTCCCAGGAGGCCGCAGGCGGTAGACACGGCGCCTCCCCCGCTGAGCAGCAGCCCATCTACTTCAGGTAGGGCCTTGGGCTGGGGGCCCCGGGCCAGGCTGCAGGGGATCAGGCCAGTGACCACAGGACCCCTTTCCCCACTCCTCACCCAGGGAGTTCCGCTTCACGTCCGAGGTGCCCATTTGGCTGGATTACCATGGCAAGCACGTCACCATGGACCAGGTGGTAAGCGGGGCTGTCAGGTCCCCTTTCTGCCCAGGTGTGGCCTGCTCTCTGGAGGCCAGGGGGCCAGGGCTGTGTCCAGGCACCATCGGCTACTGTCAGCCTCTAGTGGCTCCTGTGAGCTGGGCGGGTCCCTGGCTGCCATCATGTAAACTCCAACCCCTCTTCCGTCCCCAGGGCACTTTCGCAGGCCTCCTCATAGGCCTGGCCCAGCTCAACTGCTCCGAGCTGAAGCTAAAGCGGCTGTGTTGCCGGCATGGGTGAGCCTCCAGGCCTCTCTCGGGGCCACCTTCGTTCCTGACGGTGGCCTTGGCCAAGACATCACCCCTCTGGGACCTCAGTTTGTGCTCTGTGAAATGGCCATAGTCAATCCCTCCGTACGGGGCTGGGTGGAGCTGTGGGGAGTGCTGGGGTGCCTTGGGTCCTCCTGGCCCTGTGACCCCCTCAGCGTGTGGCTCTGCCCCACCCCACCCTCCTCTTCTCTCCCCTTCCTAGGCTCCTGGGTGTGGACAAGGTGCTGGGCTATGCGCTCAACGAGTGGCTGCAGGACATCCGAAAGAACCAGTTGCCTGGCTTGCTGGGGGGCGTGGGCCCCATGCACTCTGTTGTCCAGCTCTGTGAGTATCTGACTTTGGGGGCTCTTGAAAATGCCGTACTCTTGGGCAGCCTAGAAGCCGCTACTGGGGATAGGTGGAAAAGCTCCCACAGCAGGGTAGGTGGGGGCAGCCTTGGGCATCTCTGACCACCCCGTCCCCCCAGTCCAAGGGTTCCGGGACCTGCTGTGGCTGCCCATCGAGCAGTACAGGAAGGATGGGCGCCTCATGCGGGGGCTGCAGCGGGGGGCTGCCTCCTTCGGCTCCTCCACAGCTTCAGCCGCCTTAGAACTCAGCAACCGGCTGGTGCAGGCTATCCAGGTGAGTGGGCCCCCAGCGCCCAGGCCATGCAGGGCAGGGCGGGTCTGCTCCATGGCGCCCAATTCCATCCCCAAAGCTCTACTGAGGGTAGGCCATCTGAGAACGTGGTAGGGATCTTTTGAGGAACAGTCACGGAGAAAAGAGGCCGAGTGACTGCCTTGGGGCCCACCGTGGCTCCCATGTGGGAGGGTGAGTGCCCCCAGGCTTTAGAGCCCACTGGGTCTCTGGTCATGGCTGTGTCCTGAAGGGGAGGGAAGGGGGGTGGCTCTGTTCACCGACAAAGAAACTGAGGCCCGGGGACTGGCCCTGGTTCATTGAGGCCTCACGCATTGCCAGGCCCAGACAGGAAGGCAGGGGGTTATCCTGCGAGCAGTTGCAGGTGAGTGCCCTGGGTTCTTGAGTAGAGCGGCCGACAGGCAGGTGTTGTGGCCAGTCCTCGGAGGCGAGGCTGTCTGTGGTCGGTCCTCGGAGGTGAGGAGTGAGCTTGCAGATGCACTGGGGGGTGGGGGCAGGGTCTCTAGAGAGGAGGCTGGAGGGTTAAGCAGGCATCTGAGGGCCACCCCCAGGGCATTAAGCTGGGGTGTAGCACAGCCAGGTGAGGAGGTTGGGGGGGAAGGAGTGACACTGGGGGCGAGAGAACCGAGGAGCCAGCAGACAGAGGGTCACACTCAGTGATGGCTTAGCGATCTGTGGGGATGGGTCAGGGGAACCCAGGCTTCCGCCAGGGCCGCCCCTGGAGCTGGCAAGGAGCAGGAGGGGGAAGGCCGTGCGCTGAGTTCAGGCTGCGTCTGTGGCACCCCGCAGACGGGCAGGGTGCCGGGTGCGGTGGTCAACAGGAGAGGGGTGGGTGTGGGTCCAGAGGGCATTAGGAGAGTCCCCTCAGGAAGCATGCAGTCCACCTGCAGCCCCGTGACCTGGGTGGTGGGAGCTTGGCAGGACCCCAGGAGCAGCCTGGATGCGGGGGAGGCAGGGTTTGGCGGGGTGGGCTCCCACCCGGTTGTGGGTGCTTAGGCCCCCTCTCCTCATCTGGTGCCCGCCGTGCTCCCCCAGGCCACAGCCGAGACGGTGTATGACATCCTGTCCCCAGCAGCGCCCATATCGCGCTCCCTGCAGGACAAGCGCTCTGTGCGAAGGCTGCGGAAGGGCCAGCAGCCGGCTGACCTCCGGGAGGGCGTGGCCAAGGCCTACGACACAGTGCGAGAGGTAACGAGGCCCAGCCCTGCTCCCATTCGTCCCACGTCCACCCCCCGTCCCCTCCCCCACAGACCCCGGCACTGACCTCCAACCTCCACAGGGCATCCTGGATACAGCTCAGACCATCTGCGAGGTGGCTTCTCGGGGCCATGAACAGAAGGGGCTGACAGGCGCTGTGGGGGGCGTGATCCGCCAGCTGCCCCCAACGGTGGTGAAGCCCCTCATCCTAGCCACAGAGGCCACGTCCAACCTCCTGGGGGGGATGCGCAACCAGATCCGCCCCGACGCGCACAAGGACCACGCCCTCAAGTGGCGTTTGGACGAGGCCCGGGACTGAGCCCCGGCACCCGGGACCCCAGGGCGCTGCCTGCCCGCCTCGCCTGGCCAGCCCGGTGGCACTTGCTCCCGCGCCTCCCGAGAGCTGGGGCCCACAGCTGGATGGGCCAGGCCTTCAGGGGCTGGACCGGGAAGGACCCTGATTGGCCCGCCTGCTGCCAATCGCCGTGAGAGCGGAGCCTCCCTGCCTGGGCCCTCGGCCCCGCCTCTGCACTTTTCCTCTGGAGAGAAAGGACGCTGCCCCCACCATCACCCGGGCCCACACTGCTGCCTTGTTCCAGGGTGGAGGCTCTCAGATCAGCCAAGTGTCTTTCTGTGTCTCCGGGGGAGATGGGGGAATGGACACCTTGTGGTTCAATGTATTTTTAAGCTCCTTGAGTGTGTGGGTCAGTGTCTGCATGCAGTGGAATAAACTGCCCGCCGCCAGCCCCCTCATCCTGTGTACCTGCACTGCCCCAGCCTCAGCCTTGACGTTGACTCGCCCCATCCCCATCTCTGCACCCAGCACCTCCCGTCACCACCAGAGGTTGCCACAGCCCCTCCGCCCACTCAGCAGGTTACCAGTCCACTACCACCCTACCCACCGCCCCTGGCCTAACCCAGTCACCTGCCCACCTCTGGGCTCCTTCCCTTGGCTACCCTGCCGCTACGCCGGGCGCTCCTCGCCACTCTCCCGGGGGCACCACCCTGGCCCCACTTCTGGCATGGCCGGCACGGAGTGGAGAGGGGAGGAGGAATGGTCCTTGGAGCCCACCTCACCCAGACCGCGTTTCTTGGCCCTGTGCCTGAAAGAGCTCAGGATCCTACCCGACCCGGGGCCCGGGCCGGGCGTGAGTTGCGCTGGGAGGACCGCTGGACCAGAGTAAAGGGTAGGGCTGTGGAGTGCCCCAGGGAGGCTCAGACTCTGACCTTGTGACCTGAGGTCACGCCCTTGGTCTCTGAGCCTCAGGTCCCTCCAGGTAATCCCTGCCCAGCTGACTCAGGGACCACGAGGGTCAGTGCTGCCGTTCCTGGAAGGCTGGGCCTTCTGGAGGCTGCTGCTGCCTTCCCTAGGAGAAGCTTTTCAGGTGACTGGAACCTCTGCCCTGGGGTCCCAGCTCCAGGCCACCGGAGGGGGAGGGGCGCTGGAGGCAGCACTCTGGCTGGAAGGGATCCTGACAGTGACGTTTGCACAGAAGCTTACATGGGATGGGGAGATTGCTATTGTCCACCCCCTCTCCCAACACCCCGTACCCTGGTTCTTGTGAACAAGGAAGAAAGGGCTGCTCTCATCATGCCCCTCCCCGCCCCGCTCCCCAGTAGCACTGGGCTGAGATGGGAGGGCCTGTGAAGAAACTGAGGCCCAGGTTAAGAGGCATGGACGTAGAGAGCCCTCACCATGCTGGGGTGTCAGCAAAGCCCCCCTAGCTCCCCTTTTGTGTGCCTGGTGGCCCCTCCTCAGTGAGGGAGATCTGGGCACCGAGTGAGCAGGGCAGAAGTTTTGTCCTGGTGGACCCCAGGGTCCTCACTGCCCACGGTCACGCAGTGACGGGGGAGAGGGGTTTTGATGGCTGGGGTCTGATGCCACGCGGAGGGGCAGGCGGGGGGCCCAGTCCGATTCTTCCTGGAACCGCCCCACCCTGCCCGAGCACAGTCCAGGGTTTCATGCCCTTTGAACCTCACTTGTGATCGGTATTGACAGGCGGCAGGATAATCATTAACTGCAGCCAGGGGCCGGGCCAACAGCTCAAAAGGCGCTGGGCTCGGGGTGGCCCACTTCCTCCTCGCGCCCCGAGGGCCAGCCAGGCACCCAGGTAAGAGCCTCCCGGGTGGTCAGACCCCTGCAGCCTCTCTGCCCCGGGGTGCTCCCGAGCCCGTCCCTTCTGAGGAAGAAAGGAAGGGACCTAGGCAACCACTGAGTGACCCAAGCAAGTCCCTTCCAGCCCCTGGGCCTCAGTTCCCACCCGTGGGGTAAGGGGGTCAGGAGTCCTGATTGAGTGGCAGCGTCTCTGCTGCTGCTACTGCCTCTGTCAGACCAGGTAGCTGGTCTCTCCTGGGGCTCTTCGGAAGGGCCTGCTGGGCTTCTGGGGTAGGGGTTGGGGGCCACCAACTAAAGTGTCTTCATTCACAGGCACATCCTCCCAGGCAGAGGACTCCTGCCCTCACCTCACCTCACCTTGACTGCATCCCAAAAGGGAGGACACCACTTCAGGGAGGTTGCCGGGCAGGATGGACCCCCAAGGCCCTGCTCTGTGACCTTGGGCAGCCTCTTTGGCCTGCAGGGCCGGTGTCCACTGCTGGGAAAGGGGAACATAGCCCAGTCTGGGGTCTCCAAAGTATCCCCTAGGCCTCAGCAGGACTGGCATTGTAACTTGGGCCAGTCTCTCGGGCCAGAGCCTGGCTGGTGGGGATGAGAACACACTTTGCAGGAGAAAGGTCTGTTCCCCCAGGGGTCCTGGGCCAGCTCAGGGACCCCAGACAACACCTCCTTCCTCTCCCCACTGAGGGGACAGACTCAAAGGTTGAAGGGAAGGTGGCTTCCTAATAGCACAGGCCAGGATGGCCTCACAAGCCCTGATTCGCATATGAGGAACCAGCAGCAGCTCAGAGAGGTTAAGCCACTTGCTCGAGGTCACCCAGCTCCCAGGACCCTGCCGGCTCTCAGGCCACTGAGGTGCTAAGTGCTCTTCCAGATTGGCAGTTGCTTATAGCCCTGTTCTTAGCATTCTGTGGCAGGTTTGTGTATCAGCATCTTTTCCAGTTTCCCGTTCTTGCCCTTTCCCCCTACCACTCTCTCCTCTGTCCCTTTCCAGTTCTCTGTCTGCCCCACTCATCTCTTTCTCTCTTGGCCTCTCTGTCTCACTCTCCCACTTTCTCTGTCTCTCCTTCTCCCACCACCCTTCTCATTCCTGTCTCATCTCCGCTTTGTATCTGGGGCCATCCTCAGGAATCTGGGCATTCAGAGGTCCCTGGAGATGGACAGGTGCCCAGCCACCCCTCACTGTCCATCTGCCCTGTGGCTGCAGCAGGAAGGGTGGGCAAAGGGCAGAGAATGGAGGCCACAGTGGCCAAACCTGAAACTTGGGGGCCCAGGTCTGGTTGGGAAATAAACGAGGAAACAAGGAACTTGGGGAAGAGAGGGTGTGCGGGTGTCAGAGCGGGCAAAGGCTGCCCAGGAGCTGTAAATGGGAGCCACTCCCGGCTTTATGAGCAAATCTGGGGTTGAGACTGGACTTCGCCCAGAGAAGCAGTGCTGGCATCAGACTCCGGGTGTGGGCCTGGATGATAAGGAGCCTCAATAAAAAGACCACAGACCTGGGGCCATGAGGACCCAAGGGGCCCAGGTGGGCAGTCATGCTATACTCCCCAGACCTCTGCCCGAGGGGCGATGCCAGGCGGGCAGGGCCCAGGCCTCCGGTCGGTTCCCACCCCCTGTAACAGCAACTCCATGTGGAAGTGCCCACAAGTTCCAGTGGGGCTGCTGTTATCTGGGGTGGGGACCAGTGTCCACAGAGGAGGAGAGACGGCTGCTGCCCAACAGACCAGCAGGGACCTCCATGGCCATGCTCCCAGGCCCAGGATGGCAAAGGGTGGTGGGCTGTCAGCAGGCTGCCAAGACCGAGTGCACAGGGCTCTGACCTATGAATTGACAGCCAGTGCTCTCGTCTCCCCTCTGGCTGCCAATTCCATAGGTCACAGGTATGTTCGCCTCAATGCCAGCCTCCAGGACCTGCGGGGGAAGGGGTGGGGCTGGGGATGTCTGGTGGGCACCGAAGACTTGCAATCACAGTGCAACACTCAAGGCCCAGCTCCCTTCTGTCCCATTTCCACCTTTCCATTTTCCCTCTTGTGAGCATGAACTGCTTTAGGTCTCCACCTGTGCCAACTGTGCTGCAGCATGCCTCTGAGCTTAGTCCATGAGGTTCCCTCTGCCTGGAACACCCTTCCCAGCTGTTTTGCCAGGCTCACTCTTGCTAACCGTTCCAAGCTCTGCCCAAGCATCTGCTGCCTCCAGGAAGCCTTCTTAAAGCCCACTTGATCGTAAGTGCCTGGCCGGGCACCCCCAGTACCCTGTGCTTCCCCCAAGCACTGCATTCTCCCAGGGTTTCCGTTCTCCCTACCACCTTAGGCTCAGCCCCCAGCCCAAGCCAAGCCCAGGTGTGTGCTCGATAAATGTCTGAACAGACCCTGAGCCCCCATCTTGCACCCTGAGGAAGCACCACCAACGTCCAGTGTGGCCAAGGGGAGCCAAGGACCCTGGGTTCCAGGCCGTGTTGGAGCCCCTCCGCCACCCCGGCCAGGGACCCTGCGCCAGCCTTGCCCTCCGTTCGCCCCGTTCTCCTCTCTTCCCAGTCTCGTCTCCCCAGGCTGCCCTGGCCCAGCCGTGGACAGAACGGCGGTCCCCACCCCTGCCCCAGCTTCCCACAACAGCCTCGCTCCTGCCTGGTTTTTATAACATGGGGTCCTGGGAACATTTTCATTTGAATAAAAAGGTTTCTGCTGCTAAAACTTTAGAATTTAAACCCTGGAAACACAGACCTAGGAATAAAGTCCAAATTGCTTAGTAACAGGAACTGGTTCTTGAGCCCTTTCTGCTTGCTGGGTGCTTGCATACATCAATCGCCTGGAATCATCTCGGCAACCTTGTGAGGTAACTGTTGTGAACTTGTTTGGGAGATGAGAACTCAGGCTCAGAAAGGATGAGCATCTTGCAAAAGTCACAGAGCAAGTCGACCTTTTCTCCCTCCGAGGACTCTGCGCGGCGGACCAGCGTTCAGCCCCCTGCTCTTTCCCTTGCGCCTTCCCATGTGCAGCTGGGCCCCCATCCCCTCGGCTGAGGCCCAGCTGGGATGACCCTCCCATGACTGAAGGATCTGCTCCCCTTCCTCTACCTGCACCAGCTCCGTGGGGCCTCTGCCACTGCCTCCTTATCTCATGCAGTGCAGGGTTGAGAGCTCTGCAAGCTTATCTTATCCTTGTGCTGATCCCAGACTCCTTGAGGGCAAAGTCCAGGAGTCACTCGTCCTCCCTGGTCAGGCAGCCCAACATAGTAGGTGTTCAGCATACTCTGGCCAAATGGAGGGGATGAACTCTGACGCTCTCCGGGCTGTCAGGCCCCAGGCCTAGAGTGCTGGCTTAGGGTGGAAGCGGGTGGCAGGCAGCCTCCTGCTCTGGGTTTCCTCCTCCATCTGCCACTACCTCTACAGAGCCCCTGACGGCTCTCAGAGACCATGCAACAACTCGTGCAAGGCAGACCCAGCTCTCTCTGACTGGCTCCTTGACCTGTGGCCTTTTCCCGGCAGGCCCTGGGCCTGTGCACATCTTGCCTAGCCTGGAGACCTCCACGGCACCTACCTGCTCACCAACAGAGCCGGCTTCACCCTATTCCCCACTCATTGGCCCCCATGATGCTCTGTGGCCTCTCTTAGGACTCCCATCACACCCCCTCACCAACACCTGGCTATGCCCCCCACCCCACCCTGACTGTGAACCCTTGGGAGCAGTGGCCACTGACTTTGTTTTCTGTGGCCTCAGAGAGTGGCACAGAGTAGGTGCTTAATAAATGCACGCCGAAGGACTGACCACATCCATGAATGAAGATGCTTGGGGGGGAGGGGGGCAGCAGGTGCCTGGAGCTGTCAGCACAGTGCCCGCAGGTAGGAGGCCCTCAGTAAATGCCAGCCGTGGTCTTCATCACCATCCCCAACCGTCCGGGAAACAAGGCGATGCGGACGAGGCCGCTGAAAGTACATGCAAATTAAATGTGTTCCAACCTCAAAGAAAGGACGATGGGGGAAGGAGTGGTCAGAGTTGAGTGGCCTTGATCGTGAAAGGCTCCCTGAGAAAGGCGAGTATGATGAGTTCAGCTTTTGCTGAGGTGAAGCCCAGGAAGAGGTCCTGAGCCCTGGAGGGGGAAGGAGTGACAGGGACGAAGGTGCAGAAAGGGGAAGTAGGCATTCGGTGGGCCGGGAGCCCGCTCTTCTGCAAGCCTTACTCCCAATGGCCACCAGCAGGGGACGCCCCGGACCGCATCCCGCCTGAGCTGGGCGGGGTCGCTCCTCCCCACGCTCCTCCCCGCCCAGCCCTGATTCCTGCAGCCATCCCCCACCCCCCACCCAGGCCCCGCCCCGGCCCGCCCCGCCCCGGCCCCCCCAGGCCGGCGGAATACGTTAAGCGCCCTCCACTCAGCGGCAGGTCCCAGATGCTCAAAGCGCACTTCACACGAAGTGGGGGTTCCTGGTGGGACGTTTACAGCTGTTATGTGTGTATCTGAATAAGTGTAAAATGCGTCCCCGCGTAACTACCACTCAAGATAAGAAAATCCGCCTTGCAGAGCCCCCCAATGTGTCCTTGAAGGCGACCCCTCCCCAGGTAAGCGCAATGCTGACCTTTACGGTAATCACTTCCTTGCCTTTCTCTGCGGTTTACCCCCCAGGTACGTAACCCAAAACAGTTAGTGTTCATTTTGCCTGGGGTTGTTGTTGTTTAATCATCAATGGAATCTTGGGGCTGCGTCCGGAGGTCTCCAGGTGGTTGCTGGAGCTGCGGTTTGTTCCTATTCGTTCACTGCCCACGATGTTCCGTTGTATGAATAGAATCCAGCTGATTTATCCAGTAGACTGTAAATGGACCTTGGCACTACTGGGTAATGAGGCAGCAGATGTAACGTTGGACAAGGCCGCCTGGTGCCTGAAAGAGGGGTACCTTGTTAGAGGCCTTTTTCTTTTTTTTCTTTTTTGGCCTCACCAGGCGGCTGGCTTGCGGGATCTTAGTTCCCCGACGACCAGGAATTGAACCCTCGGCTGTCCGCCAGGCAATTCCCTTCTTTTTGTTTTTGACAATCAGGAAACCTTCAGAAAAGCTGCACGAAAAGTACAATGAGCATCCATATAGGGGGCTTCCCTGGTGGCGCAGTGGTTAAGAATCCATCTGCTAATGCAGGGCACACGGGTTCGAGCCCTGGTCCGGGAAGATCCCACAGGCCGCGGAGCAACCAAGCCCGTGCACCACAACCATTGAGCCTGTGCCCTAGAGCCCGCGCGCCCAGAGCCTGTGCTCCGCAACGAGAAGCCACTGCAATGGGAAGCCCACGCACCGCAACGAAGAGTAGCCCCCACTCGCCGCAACCAGAGAAAGCCCGCGTGTGGCAACGAAGACCCAACACAGCCAAAAATAAAAATAAAATAAATTTATTAAAAAAAATAATCCACATACCCTTCACTCAGATTCACCAGTAGTTAACATTTTGCCCCATTTGCTCTCTCTCTCTCTCTCTCTCTCTCTCTCTCACACACACACACACACATACATACACATGCATTTTTTTTCTGAACCATCTGACAGGAAGTTACATAGGTCATGACCCTTCACTCTTAAGTATTTCAACATGTATCTCCTAAGAAAAATGACATTTCTTACACAACCGTGGTACAGTTACCAAATTTAGGCCTGGCACAGTGATGCCAGCACTGATGCAGCCCTGGGATCTGATATGCTGTCCCCGTTCCAGTGTCTCTGATGGTCCCAGTGAATTGGGATTGCGCCTCACATTTGGTTGTTAGCGCTCTTCAGTCTTTAATCTGGAACCATCCTCGGCCTCACTGTTTTTTAAGACCTTAACGTTTTTGAAGAGTACAGGCCACTTGCTTTGTAGAATGTCCCTCAGTTTCTTTTTCCCCTTTTCCCCCCAAATTAAGAAAAATATGTCCATTATGTAAAATTTGGACAATATAGAGAAGTAAACCAAAGTTGCCCCAGCTCCTTTGACGTAAGGATAACCCTTTAGACATTTCCTGTAACTGAAACCGTGCACCTCAGATTGGGACTTGAACCCATGAGGCCGGAACTCAAACCCGGCCAAAACCCTGATTGGGACTTGAACCCACGCGGCCGGGACTGGAACCCGGCCAAAACCCACAGTCTTCCAACTGAGGCCATACACCTGGTTGCAGGACTTAATGCAGCTCAGGTTCTTGACGTCTCATTGCAGAAAGAATTCAGTGAGAGACAAGGTGATAGGTAAGAAGTGGATTTATTTAGAGAGAAACACACTCCAACACACTCCACGGACAGAGTGTGGGCCACCTCAGAAGGTGAGAAAAGGCACCAGGGTATGGGGTTGTCAGTTTTTATAAGGGTGGGTAATTTCATAGGCTAATGAGTGGGAGGAGTATTCCAGCTATTTTGGGAAGGGGCGGGGATTTCCAGGAATTGGGCCACCGCCCACTTTTTGATCCTTATGGTCGGCGGCGTTAGAACTGTCATGGTGCCTGTAGGTGTGTTATTTAGCGTGCTGATGAGTTACAGTGAGGTATACTGAGGCTCAACGTCTAGTGGAAGTCGACTTGTCCGCCATCTTGAACCATTTGGATCTACTCAGGTTATGTCATGTCCTTGGGCTACTTACATCATTCTTTCAAAGGGTGCCCTGCCCGCTTCCGTCCTGTTTCATAACCACTCGAGTTAGTCGACTTTGCTGTTCTGTGCACTCCGTACATTAACATTTACTTCCAGGAGGTAGGTGCTTTCCTTAGCCCCGTTTTACAGCTGGTCCCAGAGACCCTGAGTCTTGCTAAAGATCACACAGGTAGGACTGGAACCTGACGGTGCGCTTGGCCCTTATGCTACACCGTCTCTCCATAGTGGCTGGTAGTGTATGTGTGTGTGCGTGTGCGCGTGCGTGTGTGTGTCTGTGTGAACCTCTGCCCTACTGACTGACATTTTGGGCCAGGGCCAGATATTTCTTGGCTGTGGGAGGCTGTCCTGTGCCTTGAAGGATCTTAGCAGCACCCCTAGGCTCTACCCACTAGATGCCAGCAGATCCCTCAAGTTGTGACAACCAGGAATGTCTCCAGATGTTGCCAAGTGTCCCCTGGGGAGCAGAGTCACCTCCAGTTGAGAATCCCGTGTGTGTGTGTGTGTGTGTGTGTGTGTGTGTGTGTGTGTGTGTATCAAACCACGTGACATAGTATTCAGTCTGAAATCTGCTTTCCCAGTTATTGGTAGTCCACGATCACCTTAGTTTCCTTTCATTTTCTTCTCATCTGCTGCCAGGAGTTGCCAATCAAATAAATTGTTGATTGACAAAAAGACAAATCCACCTCTGTGGGAGTCTTCTATTGCTGCACAACAAATGACCGCAAACCAAGTGGCGTAAAACAATAGGCACTTATTAGCTCGTGGGTCTGTAGGTCAGAAGTCCAGAGTCTCGAATGCTGGACTCAGGTGTTGGCCAGGCTGAGTTCTCTTCTGGGGGCTCTGCGAGCCGTCTGCTTCCATGCTCATCCTTATTGGTTGGCCGGCACTGGCAGGATTCCGTCCTTGCAGCTGTAGGAGTGAGGTCCCCATTTCCTTGCTTGTTGTCAGCTGGGGGCTGTTCTAGGCTCTTAGAGGCCACCCACATTCTTCTCCACATGGTACCCCTCCGACTTCAAGCCAACAATGGCACATCAAATCCTTCTTGCGCTTTGAACCTCTGACTTGCTCTGCCAGCAGCCAGAGAAAACTCTGCTTTTAAAGAGCTTGGGCGGCACTTCCTTGGTGGTCCAGTGGTTAAGACTCTGGGCTTCCACTGCAGGGGGCACAGGTTCAGTCCCTGGTCGGGGAACTAAGATCCTGCATGCTGTGTGGCGCGGCCAAAAATAAATAAATAAAAATAAAGAGCTCAGGCCACTGGGATAATCTCCTATCTGAAGTCAACTGTGCCATCAAACATGACTTATCACGAGTCATATTAATTATATTCACTGTCCCAGGGTGTGTACGCCAGGTTGGGGAATCTTAGGAACATCTCAGAATTCTGCCTACCACAATTACCAAAGGGCAAGTGGGGGGTCTTTCAGCGGGAGGTATTGGGAGGTAAAGGGTAGCAGGCCAGGCTGGATGAGCAACCGTGGGAAGGGTCCCGTTGCATTCCTGCCCTTCGAGAAGCCCCAATGGGAGTGAGCATGGAGCTTGGGCAGCCATGGGCCCTCCCATCTCCCCTACTTCTGGTCCCTTTTCAGATGACCCATCCCCATCACCTGTACTGAAGGTCAGGATGAAGGGTAGGTCAGGGGAATGTTCTAGCTGGGCCTAAAGGGAGGTGAGACACTGACTCTTGGGGGGGTAGGTAGGCTGGGGCAGCTGTATAGACCACCCAGCTCCGAGCGACCTGGGTGGAGACTGATTTGGGGGAAGGAGGAGAAAGGTGTTAGGTCAGCAGAAGGGACTGCAGGGGGGCCTTGGACACAACGTCTGACCCCCGATGAGGTGTGGGTGTGAGGGGCTGGGCCAGGGAGGGACCAGAGGGACTGGGCTTGTTAAAGATGAACCGGTCTCAGGAATTCCCTGGCAGTCCAGTGGTTAGGTCTGCATGCTCTGACTGCTGAGGGCCCGGGGTTCAGTCCCTGGGTGGAGAACTCAGATCCCATAAGCGCTGTGCTGCGGAACCAAAAGAAAAAAAACCAAAACAGATGAATTGGTCTCTGTGCCCTGGTGGCTGAGTGTGACACACGACTGGAGATAGACTTACTCTCCAGCCCCAGACTTACTTTCCAGCCCCCAGCCTGTGAGGCCCATGGTGAGGCTCAGGGCAGGCGCCAGTCATGGGGGAACAGGGGAGAGAGGCTACGGGGAGGGAGAGGAAGCTAGAGCAGAAGAACATGCTTGGAGAATATGTGAGAAGGCACGTGGCTGCACTCCCCCACGGGGCGCTAGGACTGTGGTCAGTCAGGCAGCAACATGCCTCGTGTGTGCTCTCAGCCTTCTGAGACCACGGGGACATCGGGGTTACACCCACTATTTCCATCAGTGTAGAGTAAGGGGATCCCGAGACCCTGCCAAGGGACCCCCAATGGTATCGCTGTAGAAGGCAGAATTCTCACATGAAAATGATAAACCACTTCTCCGGAAGTCCCCAAATGTGATGTGTCCACAGCAAAGGCCTGGAGGGCAGGGTTGGAATGGTGCCTGAGCTCTCCAGGGAGTTTAGGTAAAGACTGCACCCTGAGTTCAGCTGCAGCCCCTGCCTCAGCAGCTCCTGCAAGATGGGGCCAGAGGCTACCAGGACTGAGACACGCGTTTAGAAGCCCAGCAGGGGGTGGCCTCCTCCAGCCCTGCAGTATAATTTCTTTTTTTTTTTTGCAGTATAGTTTCTATCAAAAGTGCTCTGGAGGCCTCTGCAGCTCAGCTCTGCAAATCACCATGTGGTTATATGTACACAGCACCCTGGCAGGCCCCCCCTGGCTACAGAGTTGGAGCTGCTGCTTCAGGGCAGAGTTCACCCCAGCCCGTACTTGGGAAAGAGGCTCTTCAAACCCTCTTGCTTTGCTACCAGCCCGACCTGGCAACTTCAAATGGTTTGATTGTGGAAACAGCACAGTGTTAAGATTCGAAAGGTCCCGCTTCTCATTCAACCTGGGTGACTTCAAGCAAGCCACTCAACATCCCCAGGCCTTGGGCTTTTTCTTACTGGGATATGAAGGCAGAGATCCTGAGCAGCCCTGACACTCAGTCACCTCCAAGCTGGACACCTGCAGAGGCCTCTGGAGCCCAGCAACTGTGCATCTTCCAGAGAGAGGCCCCATGGGGTGGAAGGACACCCTCTGGCTGGTGCTGGAGCCCCTGGCCTGCAAAGGAACAGAACTCCCTGGTTCTTTACCTTGTTCTGGCAAAAGTGATCTGTTGGCCAAATCTCTTACTCATGACTGTTAAGAACGAAAACTGTGCTTATATGCAAACTTGCTCAGTGGAAAGAATGAACCACTCCTCATCCCAGGGACAAACCTATGTGTTATTGGCTTTTCCCAGCCTGATATTTCTGCCATATTTAGAGGAAAACTCTGTTTTTCTTTTCTTTTCTTTTCTTTTCTTTTCTTTTCTTTTTGTTTTCAGGGGGCATGTAGACACTTCTCTAGACCAGGCCATTATGGGGCTAAGTAGACTGCTTTGAGGTCAAGCAGGTGAACCCCTCCTTCTAGCTAGGAGCAGCCTCCAAGGAGACTTAGTGGCACCCAAGGCAGGGTTTGGCAGTGTATGTATGTGAATTTAAAGGAAGAAAACACTGGGAGTGGGGGAATGGGCATCATTTCTGAGGAAAAGGAAAATATTTGAACCCTTCTTCAACCTTTTGCCAGGGAACCAGCCAAAAACAGAGGAGACACCAAAAGTGAAACGGTTCATTCATGTTCTATGAAACTTTCCCACCCAACAGAATCTATCCTACACACACACACACACACACACACACACACACACACACACACACACACACAAAGTAAGTTAGGACATTTTCACAAGCTGGGGCATTACTAGATATGGAAGCTGCCCGGGATCTAGGTGCCAACTCTGCGAAATTGGGGAAACGAATTTCCGCCCATTGGAGTCTCAGGAGGGAGAGAAATCCCTTCTTCCAATCCTTGAGTCCTTGGAGAAACTCAAGCAGCCATACATAACCAACAGGGGCTGGGTTTCATTTATCAATAACCCAGGAACATTTTGTTGTTTTCAATTTTTTAGGGCTGGGTTTTCCCAGCACACAAGGCTCTAGGGAGATGTGAAAACCATGGCAGTTCAACATGAGAGCTGCTGGGACAAGCTTGTGGAACCCTCATTCAGGCCACTAGACAACCACCTCTTTCAGTATCCTCAGCCTCGGGCCCTTCCCTGGAACATCCTAGAAATTACATCTCCGGGGTGGACCCTTCAAAGTGCCATGTAGGAGGTAAGTCCTTTGGCTTCTAAGGCTGGCCCTGGAAGTCTGGACTGAGCCTGCCGGAGGCTCCTGGTCATCAGCTGGCACATAGCCTCTGGTGACAGCCCTGTCTAGGGGTCTCAATATCCCCTTTTAAGGGGAAAGCCAAAGAAAGAGTCTCATGGCTTCTGTGTTTTACTGTGATTGATTTAAAGAATACTAATGAAATCCCAAATAAAAGCAGTAAGTCAGGGACCTAAGACTGCAGACAGGGCTGGAATTACTCAGCCGCTCTCCAATGGTCAGGGATGGGGAGGGAAGGCAATCGGTTTAAATGTGATTTATTCCCTCAGAAGGCACTGAGGCCTGATCCTACAAGGGGTGGGTGATCAGTCCCATCTGGACTTCCCTGACGGTCCAGTGGTTAAGAGTCCATGCTTCCACTGCAGGGGGCGCGGGTTCGATCCCTGGTCCAGGAACTAAGATCCCACATGCTGCGTGGCGCGGCCAAAAAAATATTAAAACAACAACAACAAAACTCTCATCTCGCCCCCTCTTGACTCAGCTCCCCTAATATTCTGCTTATTCTCAGTTTTGAGTTCCTGCCTCTGTCCTCTTACACTACCAGCCTGCTTTCTTCCCTGGTAACAAGCCCCCAGCCCTCAAGGCTCCCACATTTCCCAGAAGCCAGAAAGTTGGACATGAGGCCTCCAAGTTCCCAGGTGCACCTTAGATCTGTCCAGGAGCACCCACCACCCCCACCCCTGGCACTTTGGTGTCCTGACACTGGTTACATAACAATAACAGTCTCCAAAGCTTTGACATCACCCACTGAAGATTCTCACCAGCCTGGACAGCCAAGGGGGCCTACGTGTGGCCGGGGATGATGGTGGGGGAATGAGCCTAATGGAACAGTCAGGAACTGGTTAAGGGCAGGAGGCACAGGTCAGAGTAAAGCATGGTAACTGGTGGTGACCCAGAGAGGAAAACGGAAGTATTTGGGTTTTTAAATTCCCCCTAAGTTCCCATAAGATTTCACTGTTGCCCCATGTTTCCCCTCCACCCCACATAGGGAATTTCCAATTTCACTTCCTCAAAACTCAAGTGCTGGAGGGCCTCGGCTGCCTCTTCACATCCCTCCGGCAGATGCAGCCGCTTTAGGGAGGCCATCTCTTTTCCCCCACATGTTATATGTCATATGTGTCCTCCACTGCTAGTGTCCATCTCCCAATTCTTGGCCTGAGGGGAGCTCAGGCCTCTTGCTGCTGGTTGGTCTTCCCCCATCGGCCTCCTCCCTTCCTATTTTTCTTTCCCCAGTCACCACCCCGCCTTGGATGTTCTACTCCCTCAGCTTCCTCCACTACTTCATTCCTGTCTCTCCCTCTCCCAAAGCAGATAAAAGATGAGGGGATGAGGGAGTGTCAGAGAAGCAGGGGCGAGAGGAGGACGCAAGGAAGGGCAATGCAGACAGGAGGCGCTGGGGATTCTGAGCGAGTGGGAGGAGGAGGACCGTTCCTGGGGGAACTGCGGATGGGGCGCGTATTCAGGGTACTGGGGTGTCTAACTGGGACTCTCGCCGGGTATGGAAGGCGCGCAGGCCCTGGGACCTCCTCGCTCCGGACCCCCACTTCCAGCCTTTCCAACCGTAGCACTCCCGCGAGCCGTCCCCCCCAAGGGGCGGGGCGAAACAGGTGCGGTTGCCACGGCACCCGGGCCGGGGCAAGCGGAACAACCGGCGCTCGCGAGATTTGGAATCGGCCAATGGGAGGTGGGGGAGGGGAAGACGTCGCGCGGAGCGCGTGGGCGGGGCTCCTCCTTCACCCTTCCCAACTCCCCGGGGCCCCGCGTGGCTGCGGTGCGCGCGCCCGAACGCGCGGCCGGGCCTTATAAAGGGAGCACGGCGAGGCGCGCGCACCACTGCGCAGAGGGTTCTCTGTGGCCTGTGCCGCACGCCTGCGCAGTGCGGGCCGCTCCCCGCCCCCTGCCCCGCCGCTCCTCAGCCGGCAGGCCCGGCCCAGCTTCGGCTCCTCGCCCTCGCCCGGCTCTCAGCCATCACTCTACCCTGCAGCAGCCAGCCCGGCCTCCGGCAGCATGTTCAGCTGGGTCAGCAAAGATGCCCGCCGCAAGAAGGAGCCGGAGCTCTTCCAGACGGTGGCCGAGGGATTGCGGCAACTATACGCGCAGAAGCTGCTGCCCCTGGAGGAGCACTATCGCTTCCACGAGTTCCACTCGCCCGCGCTGGAGGACGCTGACTTCGACAACAAGCCTATGGTGCTCCTCGTGGGCCAGTACAGCACGGGCAAGACCACCTTCATCCGGCACCTGATCGAGCAGGACTTCCCCGGGATGCGCATCGGGCCCGAGCCCACCACCGACTCCTTCATCGCGGTCATGCATGGCCCCACCGAGGGCGTCGTGCCGGGCAACGCGCTCGTCGTCGACCCGCGGCGCCCTTTCCGCAAGCTCAACGCCTTCGGCAACGCCTTCCTGAACAGGTACCCACCCCTTGACCCGGGAGGCAGATGGGGTGGCCGGGGTCCCGACCGTCCTGTGACCGCCGCCCCCGCTGTTCTTTGTCTCCGAGGCCCCCGCGAGACCCTTAGCGACCACTCCCTCGGACTGGGTCCCCTGCCGCTTCCCACAGAAAACCCTTACGAGGGGGTCTGCGAGTGGGCGTCGCCGGCTCCCCCGGCTCTGTCACCTCCTCCCCCTCCAGAATTTTCCAGGTTATCGGTTTAACTCCCAGCCCCCCTGGCAGATCCCAGACTCACTACCCTCAGTCTTGGTCTCCACCACCTTCCCCAAGACTGGACGCAGCTAATTCATTCAAACCAACCCCTTCACCCCTCCCTTCACGGGTCTGTTTCTTAAGTGTCACGGAAAACTACGGTGAAACTTTTAGCCATTCCCTTTGCTGGTGTGCTGTGCTGTGCCTCCCCAGGGACCGGTGGGAGAGGATCTGCTGTGGCCTGCTGAGTCTGGGGCGGCCTGCAGAAGCAGGAGACAGGGCGAGGACCAGCACTTCTCCCAGGGGCAGTTCTGAAGGTCCTGTGGTGCTTTAGGGGTTTCAGGGGTAAGGGTCTGTGCTGCCAGGCGGTGGGCCCTGGAGCCCTGGAATGAGATTCCGGCTGCTTAGACTCACTAGGATGTTCCCTAACCTACTTGGGCCTCAGTTTCCCCAGTTAAATGGGTAAAATCCTGATGAGGGTAATTCTCCGAGGTTCTAACCTTCACGATGCTATGAATGAAATGCATTGGTCTCCTCTCTCAGGAGTGCTGCAGCCAAGTTCACTTTTCTCTAAAGAAACTCCAAGGTCCTGCTCAATAGGGAGTCTAAAATCCCTCCCCCCACCCCCAGGGGACATACCAAAGGACTTCACAAATCTGTCATTTCTGCCAAACCCCATTCAAGGAGTGACTCCACACGCCTCGTCTGGGGAAGAGCCTAGGAAGGAATCCTTGACTCTTGCCTTCCAGAAGGTCCCCGCCCTGTATGATCACATTCCTTTCCAGACACTGTCCAGCCGCACAGGGTAGACCAGCTTGCCCTCGATTCAGGCCAGTGGCCAGGCCTACCTCTGTGCGCAGAGCTGACCTTTATGGAGAAGACAGGAAGTCTTCTGTTGTCTTTTTGCCTCTCTCAGGCATTTAAACCTGTCTTCCTGTTTCACGGCTGATGGTTTGTGAGTCAGGGCCAGAGTAAAGCCCTTTGGGTGAGACTCCTGAAGAGGCAGGGCCTTCCTAGCCAGGAGCCCGGCCTCAGGAGATACCGGGGTTTGAGAATTGTTGTGCCTGTAGGTAGGCGATTGGCTGGCTGTCAGCTGGTGGGGGCCATACGGTCCAGTGGAAAGTCTGGCTGCTGTGCTGGGAATTCCAAGCATTATTAGGTCTGCTTTCCTGGAGACATTTGGGAAGCTTGAAGGAAGGAGCTACATCTCCTGCTGTCCTCTTTTGATTGTGAGAGGTGACCTTTTTTTGTAAGGAGAAATGGGCGTATGACCTGTTTTCTGAATTTGGAGACCTAAAGTTTCAGAGCTGGGAGGGATCGTAGACATCAGCTAGGCAACCCCTACCTCATTCAGGAAACCGCAGCTCTCAGAGCCTAGCTGATTTGTCGAGTTCGCGAGCTGGTTAATGCAGTGCCAACTGTCTGCCTTTGTGCAGCCAGTTACCGCCTCCTGCCACTTCACCCTGAAAAAAAGAGCAGTTCAGGAGTGCCGGGCTGAAGAGAGGCATCCGGATGATGCCAGGGCCACAGGATCCGAGAGCCACACTCTTATTTCCTTCTGCCACCACTTCATCTCCAGAGGGTCCCAGAACACTAGTAATGAATGGCCCTGCCGGAAGGGGCCTCATCAGCCAAGGGTTGGGGTGTGGGTTTGCACTGGAGCTGAGGCCCCCAGCTGTGTCAGCCTGTGTAGTACACCAGCGCCGCCCAGCCAGCCAAGGCACACAAAGGGGGCTTTTCAGTGGCTGACACAGCCTCTCCCGCACTCTTAAAGAGACTCGTTGAATCATGGACTGGACTTTCCGGCCTCTTCCCCCTAAGTGGCTGCTCTAAGGCTAAAATCAGAGAGAGCAGGAGGCAAGGCGCAACCACGGTATCCTAAGAGTATCCTGGGTAAACTCATTGAATAACTGGTAACTTGTAGCTCAAGATGAAATCTGTGCGTCCTTGTTGGTGAGGAAACAGGATAGGATGCATCTGTACTGCCTGCTCCCTCTCGTATTTTCGGCCTCACTCCCCGGGCTTTGCAGAGCGCCCGATCCGCAGAGATGTTAACTTACAAGGCCCTTCACAAGGCATTTTTATGTATGTTGCTTCTCGTCTTGTTTTGGTTTTCTCTTCCCTGACTCCTTCCCCAGCAGGAGCCCCAGGTCATGCAGTTCTTTACAGCACGTGTGCTCTGCTGCTGGCACGGTGAGGATGAGGTCCAAGGTTTCTTCATCCTGCGGGTCAGCTGCTTCTGCTTTGTTGTGATGGCAGGCAGTACCTCTCACCCAGGCCAGCTGCCCCCACCTCTGGGCTGCGGGTCACTTGTGGGGTGGGACCAAGAGGGGAAGCTAATCATGGCAGATTCCTAGACAATGGGCCAGTATTTTCTTTGCTCACAATACCTTTTCCAGAGAGGTTTTTAAAGGAGCCTTTTCTGTGTCCAGTCAAGAATCTCTGCTATCGGTTGGGACAGCCCTTGCTGTTCTGGGCTGTTCTAAACTCGGTGGGAACTCAGGCACACACAGCTGAGCCGTGGTCCGTGAGTTGCCAGCCTCTCTGCTTTTCCTCATTCTGCCTTGACGTTGAGAGAATGGGGTCTGTACTTCCCTGCCCCACCATGCACCGGCCTGCGTGGTCCCCTGGCTGCCAGGGCTGCCCACTGCAGTCCCTTCACCTGAGCAGCTGGGTTGAAGGGAGGGCTGGCCCCAGCAGCAGTAGGACAGGGCCATCTCTTGCAGCGTGGAAATTTGGCCAAGTGGTTGAAAATTTTAATATGGAATTCCAAGGTCTCAGTTGTCACCCTTCTCTATTCCTTCCGGAATTGAAAGGTGACCCTAGGCTTGTGCAGTTTTCACTAACACGTCAGCAACTTGAAAGTTGAATCCTCAAGCTCTGGGAGAAAAGCTAAGTGAGGGAAGTGCTGATGTGGGTCAGTTGGAGCCTGCTGGTTGGATTCCAAGTTAAGACAATATGTGCAATTTGCTGGCCACCCCTGGAAACTTTTTTTTTTTTTTTTTTGGCCTCGTGGCTTGCGGGATCTTAGTTTCCCGACCAGGGATAGAACCTGTCTGTGCCCCCTGCAGTGGAAGTGCAGAATCCTAACCACTGGACCGCAGGGAATTCCCACTCCTGGAAACTTAAGACAATAGAAAACCTCCTTTCCGTTACTTTCTTCTGGAAAGGAAGCCAGAGGCGGAGACGAAGGAGTACAGAAATCACTGCTGTCCCGTCTAGAGGAGCGATACCCGAGTCTTGACATCTCTCTTCTGGGCTCTTGCTCTCGTGCAGGTTCATGTGCGCCCAGCTGCCCAACCCGGTCTTGGACAGCATAAGCATCATCGACACTCCCGGGATCCTGTCTGGAGAGAAACAGCGCATCAGCAGAGGTAAACAGGCTCTGACACAGCCCAGGGCACCCGGTATAGTCAGACGACTTCCATCTGACGTCTGTGACACGGACCAAATGCTGCCCAAGTCTCTCCCAGCCCAAGTGAGAACCCATTTTACATCAGCCTTGTATCTGCATGGTACGCCGAGCCCAGTGGGGGCCGGAGCTTGCTTTTTCCTTGGTTCCCTTTGCTGAGGTTACAGGAGCTGTCAGGGTGAGATAACAGCCAGTTTTATGTGGTTTTCAAGCTTCCCAGCCCCTGGGGCCTCCTGGAAAGGAAGACAGGATCCTAGCTGGCTGTGAGGTCCCAGGAGATTGCTCCATGTCTGGGCTCCAGGTACCTCAGCCAGCATTGCTGTTCTGAATGAGCCCCTGGCTCCCCTGGGGCTCATTCACCTTAGTTTGTGTTTAAAAGCTTTGCCTCGGGCTTCCCTGGTGGCGCAGTGGTTGAGAATCCGCCTGCCGATGCAGGAGACACGGGTTCGTGCCCCGGTCCGGGAAGATCCCACATGCCGCGGAGCAACTAAGCCCGTGAGCCATGGCCGCTGAGCCTGTGCGTCCGGAGCCTGTGCTCCGCAACGGGAGAGGCCACAACAGTGAGAGGCCCGCATACCGCAAAAAGAAAAAAAAAAAAAAAAAAACCAAAAGCTTTGCCTCCTAGAGCTGTATAAATTCCTAGTGGGTCCAGCGGGACTGTGAGAGAACAGTTTGACTTTTTCTTTTTTTTTTTTTTTTTGTGGTACGCGGGCCTCTCACCGTTGTGACCTCTCCCGTTGCAGAGCACAGGCTCCGGATGCACAGGCTCAGCGGCCATGGCTCACGGGCCTAGCCGCTCCGCAGCACGTGGGATCTTCCCGGACCGGGGCACGAACCCGTGTCCCCTGCATCGGCAGGCGGACTCTCAACCACTGTGCCACCAGGGAAGCCCCAACAGTTTGACTTTAAAGAGCCAGCCAAAAGGAGAAGCTAGCAGGAATTTGTTAAACATGTTGGGCCTTGGAAATGTGTTTAAATTTGCTTAAATGTTGGTCATCAGTAGCCTCCCTGGGTGCCGCGCGTGGCGTAAGGTTTTCATGTGGAGTATTAGTGCACCAGGCCCGTTCTAGTTGTGTAAACTCCTGTCTTGAGTGTGCCAAGCTTTTCTAAAGATCTGGTTCAGGATGCACCTGAACTGGGTTATATTTCTGCTGCTGCCCCTTTTTGTAGAAGGGAGGGGAGCCTCATGCCTGAATGCTCTCTGGGAGGAGCATGGGGGCCGGCTAAGAGTGGAGCCTGCAGCTTCAAATGTAAAAATGAAACAAGATCAGACTCAGAGGGGGTTGAGGACAAGTGGCCAGATTTGTTTATCATTAACTTGCAAATCTCTCCTGTACCCCCTTTCCCTCTGGGCCGCCTAGCGTTAGTGAGCTTTGCAGTTGAAGCCAGCAGCCTGAGATTTGGGAGGCAGTGTGTCTCTGCTGAGGCTGTGAGGGGGTAGGGGCCCCATTTTCAGTGCTGAGAAACCCTGCTTCTCTTTTTTTCACGGCTTGTGGGCCCCTGCCAATATGGGATTGCATCAGAGCATACTGAAACTGCTCTCTGTCTCTCAATCTGGTTTAAACTTTTATGTTCTCCACCCTGATGATAATGATACTTCTAGGGGAGGCAAGGGCCAGTTTTTTCTTTCTTACTGCTATTATTGTTCTAACCTGGTTTCAAGAAAATGCCTGATAAACAAGGCTTTTGCCTTGACATTTGCCAGAGGAAGGCTAGAAAATCTGAACAAGTTACTCTTTTCGTTTAATAAATTTATTTTATTTATTTATTTTTGGATGCATTGGGTCTCCATTGCTGTGCACAGGCTTTCTCTAGTTGCGGCAAGCAGGGGCTACTCTTCATTGCCGTGCACAGGCTTCTCATTGTGGTGGCTCCTCTTGTTGCGGAGTGTGGGCTCTAGGCTCACGGGCTTCAGTAGTCGTGGCACATGGGCTCAGTAGTTGTGGCGCACGGGCTTAGTTGCTCCACGGCATGTGGGATCTTCCCGGACCAGGGATCGAACCCATGTCCCCTGCATTGGCAGGCGGATTCTTAACCACTGTGCCACAAGGGAAGTCCCTGAATTAGTTACTCGTAAAGAGAAAGACCCACAAAAGGGAATTTATTCTCCATCTACCTCCAGGATTGAGCTATCCTGGAGGGACTTTCTTTGAGGCTCTGTAGAGTTATGTCTTTAATGACCTGGGGGAATAGGCTGGGAAGGAGTTCTCCCAACTGGGAGCTATCAGATCAGCTAGGTCAGTTGATGTGAATGTATCTTTGGATAAGGGACAATAATAGCTCATAAAAAGAGGCTTATCCTCCCCCAAATGCCATACTCCTTCAGAGCTGGCAGTTAAGGTGTTTGAGGGAGGTCTTCCCTGGTGGTGCAGTGGTTAAGAATCCGCCTGCCAATGCAGGGGACACGGGTTTGAGCCCTGGTCTGGGAAGATCCCACAAGCCGTGGAGCATCTAAGCCCGTGCACCACGACTACTGAGCCTGCGCTCTAGAGCCTGTGCTCCACATGAGAGAAAACACCACAGTGAGAAGCCCACGCACTGCCACGAAGGGTAGCCCCCTCTCGCCACAACTGGAGAAAGCCCAAGCGCGGCAGCGAAGACCCAGCGCAGCCAAAAATAAATTTTAAAAATAAATAAATAAATAAATAAATAAATAAATAAAGGTATTTGAGGGAAAGGCTTAGGGTCCTTATGGCCCCTGTTGAACTCAGAAACAGCAGTTTTCCACCAGTGCTGTGAAGTTCCCCTGCTGGGCTGTCTTTGACACTTCAGCCTGGGGCCTTAGTCTCAGCAGACTGAGGAGTTGGGAGTGTCTAACACTGTGTTGCTACAAAGAGTATCCTGGCCCTTCCTGCTGGGATGTTTCCCTCCCCTTCCCTCTGCTTCCTTACCACATTAGTAGAAAGGCAGGCAGTGGTGTCCAAACTTGCTCTCTGTGGGACAGGCACCAGAGCAGTGCCTCAGCATGCTCCCCAGTCAGGCGCAGGGTGCATCTCACTGGTGGGGACCAGACAGTCCTGGCCCGCAAGTTACCCATGTAGATGGCAGATACTTGGAGGAGGAAGCTGGCAGGAGACTGCCTGTATTCCCCCCCAACCCTGCTCCCTTACAGTGTGGCCCCTCTGGGTCTCTGGGCAGCCAGGGACCCTCCCCCACCCATCATGGGCAGGAAGAAGGAGGTTGGCTTAAAGACAAGTGCATCACTCTCATTGGAGGAGGGCTTTCCTCCTGTGGAATAGAGATCTTTCCCTCCATAACCCTAGAGGTCTTGGTTTAAAGCATTCTACTAACAGTTACCAAGTTGGGATTTACCGTGGGATGTGTTTGGAGTCAGCGTTTTATCAGTGGAGAAGAAAGACCATCGGGCGGTACCTCTTAGACGTGCTGGGTGTGGCTTCCGGGGTGGTGTTCTCCAGGTGGACACTGAAGGGGTAGGTTTCTCCTTCTTGGAGACCCCATTCATCTGTCATTGCAAAGGTCCCATGTCACCTGGCAGAGGAAGTCAGAGTAGGACAGTGTGTTCCAGGCTCCCCGGCGGCCACATCTCTGCTCCCTTTGCTGACAGTGTGGAAGGCAGGTGTTTCCCTCTCAAAAAGATTGGGCCAACAGAAAATGTGTGTCCTGGGCAAGCGGCATGCATTTCCGTGGTCTGTCGACCTCATTCCCTGGAAGCAGAGCATCCTTCTGGAGGCTTCGTAGAACTTAGTGTCGCTAATTACATTTACTTCCAGTTCCCACCCTCTGTGCCTATAGCCCCTCCTGACTTTTTCCCCTTTCCCCACGGTGCCTAACGTGTGCAGGAAATACTATGTGGAAAGATACGGTAAGGCCTGAGCAGGCCCAAAGCAGTCGGGATACACCCAAGGCTCTGCAGGAGACCCCTGAGAATTGCTCCAGGGAAGAGCAAGAACCTCTGGGGGGTCTTGGGCCGCGCCTCCCTGTTGTGCTAATCTCCTGAGTGCCTTTAAAGATAAAGTTCTCTTGTGTCAGCAGAGAAAGGTGACCTGCGGGGACAGTGTTCATTCTTGGGTGCTGCCCGTGTGACTGATAAAGGGCATTCCAGAGGGCATCGGGGGGGCCTGCGGAGCCGGTGCCTTGGGCTCCCAGGCTGCTGGCCGCCGGCACAGTCGTGGCAGGACCTGGGAGGGAGCAGGTCTTCCCATGTGGGTCCTCTGTGGGCAGCGGCCGGAGGCGCTTTGGTGGAAGCCTCAGGCCGGGGGCAGGGGCCTGGCCAGGGCACCCCCGCCATTGTCACTGCGAGACTGTGAGCTGAGCTGTAACTTTGGGGCCTCATTTTCCCCGTGGGAGTCGAGTCAGCAAGGTCGAGTTGTTTCAGCTTGGATTAGGAGATGGAGCCCGGCCAGCCTCATGCCTGGCTCTCTGCTGGCCTCTGCCATGGGAACCAGCCCCACTCGCTTATCGCAGCAGCTGCATCTGTGAGGAAGCTGCTGCTCTTCAGATGAGGAAACGGAGGCTTAGCAAAGTTAAGTAGCCCAAGACGACATAGGCTAGCACGAGTTGGCGCTGGGATTCGAACCCAGCAGAGTCCGTGCTCACGCCGCAGTGTGCTGGAGACCGGTGCTCTGGGCTGCAGAGCTCCGAGAGCTTGGCTCGGACAAGCCCTTAGCCCTGCTGGGCCGGTGCTGTGCCGGGCTCAGCTCTCCCGGAATGCCCAGAGGCCACACTGCTCCTCTCCCCACCCGAGATCAGACTCCCAGTCCAGAAATGGACCTGAGGTTCAGGGCTTTGAACAGCAGTACTGAGACCGGTTTTTTTCTCCCTATTCTCTACCTCCAGCTGGAAATTCCCACCCCTGCCCCCCCAGCCATCCATGGACAGGCCTTAGGAGCCCTGGCTACGGCTGGCCATTCCCCTGGGTTCTCACTTGTCCCCCGGGTTCTAACTTGTCCCCCCTGCTGACTATCCCTGGATCCCAGGCTCCATCCAAGGTCAGGAGCCATCTGGCTCAACAGTCGGGTAGGGGCTCCCTGGCCCAAACCTGGAGGCCTCTGACTCACAGGTGTCCCTTCCTGCTGACCACCTCCTGAGATGCCCCAGCCCTAAAAGCCCTCCATGCCAACGTTTCACAAGGGTTTTCTGCACCCCAGAGAATGGCTCCATGAGGCTGCCTCAAAAGCCCTGTGCAAGGCTGAGCCATGCATCCCTCCTGGGTTCCCAGCACCCTCAGCACAGATGATGACAGAGGTCCGAGTCCCAGGTCAGTACTTAGGAGCTGGGGGCCCTAGGGAGTTGCTGCATCCCTGGGAGCTGCATCAATAGAACAGAAATAGCAGTACCAGCCTCTTGGTTCTTGTCAATGATTGTACGAATTTACGTGTGTGAAGCTCCTGCCCTAGTGCCTGCTGCCCAGTTCAGTGTCCAACAAATGTCAGCTAAATAAAAGTACGCTGAAAAACCCAGCAATTCTCAGACTTTGATGAGGAAGGCCTTTCTCTGAATAACAGCCCGCGGAGGCTGCAAGCATTGACTCAGCAGGGGTTTCCCTTCAGACTCCAGGACCTCCTCTGGTGGGGGCCCAGCCTCTGCACAGCTGCCCTCCTCAGGGCCTTCCTCTCGTCTCCTCCCCACCAGCCCGTCCAGCCCCCCCACTGCCCCTGTCCAGCTTTTGGCCGCTCTGCCCGCGGGGGAGTGGACCAGCCCCTGCTGGCGCCCCACCTGTTCCCCAGCAGCTGCCTGAGCGCCTGCAAATGCTCGGTTTATATTTGGGGTACGAGGCATGCTTCACGCATTAGAAGCAGTCGTTGCCTACACACCCTTCGGAATCTGAGCTTCTTGGGCCCAAATACAAATCCTGTGAGTGAAGGACTGCAGACATTTAGGAAGCGCTTACAGTGGGCAAGGCGCTCACTGGCTCGCACGGCGGAAACCTGCCGTCTTCGCGTTGCAGTTGAAGAAGCAGAGGCTTGGAGAGTAGAAGGTTCAGGCCTGATTCCAGAGTCCTCCTGCCCCTCCCCCTGGTCTCCCCTGCCGCTGCCCCCCACCCCGTCCTTCGTTGCTGATTTCTAGGCCAGATTTATTGAGATCTGTGTTACATACGGTAAAATTTACCCAATGCACCAGTCGTGTAACCACCACGACGACCAAGATACAGAGTTTCCATCAGCCCAGAAAGTCCCCTGCACCCCTTTGTAGTCCCTCATCAGGCAACCACTGATCTTTGCCCCTAAAGTTGTACCTTTCCAGAATGTCAGAAATGGAATCATACAGTGTGAAGCCTTTTGTGTCTGTCTTGCACTTAGCATGTGCTTTCGAGGTTAATCATTTCTTTGAGTCTGCAGTTCATTCCTTTTTGTAGCTGTTGTACCCCGTGATACAGATGCACCATAACTTGTCATCCGTCCTCCTATTGGGGGGACATCTGGGTTTCCAGTTTGGGGCAGTTTTGAATAAAGCTGCTATAAACACTCGTGTAGAGTACAAATTTTAATTTCTGTTTCTGTTTTTTTTTTTTTTTTGGCCGTGCCTCGTGGCATGTGGGATCTTAGTTCCCTGACCAAGGCTTGAACCCGCCCCCCCGCCTCTGCCCCCCGCATTGGAAGCGCGGAGTCTTAACCACTAGACTGCCAGGAAAGTCCCAATTCCTCAGTTTCTCTTGGGTAAATGCCTAGACGTGGGAGGCCCCTTTCTCCCAACCTCTGTGCCACTGTAAGGGTCCTTCCCTAAAGAACTTTAGCTTAAGGAAGCTCAGAACAAGTCCTCACGGTGTAGATTCTTAGCTCTTTAACCTCTCTTGTGCTCCTGCACCCCTTCCTCCCGGCCCCGGCACAGGTTAAGTGTGGTGATGGGAGCCGTGGCAAGAAACGCGGAGGCCCACGCAGCTTGAATGGCAGGAAACAAAAGTCGATTGGAGACAAACCCTCTATTGTTTGCATTCTAGAAACTTCTGGAATGTCTGAAGCAGCGTTTCCCCCAGCTACTGCAACTACCTGTGTTTGGAGGGTGCTGGCTAGGGTGAGGACACATCACAGCCTCTCCCTCTTCACCTCAGCGTTGGAGGGTGGGAAGGCAGACCCGGTGAGGAGGGCAGCCAGCACTGCAGAGGCAGGACCCCTGGAGCACCCGGGCCCTGCAGGAGGCTTGGTGGGAACAGAGCCAAGGGGAGAGGCAGGCTTGGGCCTCCTGTCTACACAGCCCGTGTAAAATATGCATAACGTAAGATTTACCATTTTAACCATTTTTAAGTGCACAGTTCAGTGGCATTAAGTACGTTCTCATTGTTGTACAAACATCACCATCATCACCTCCAGAACTTTTTTTCTCTTCTCAGACTGAAACTCTGCCGCCATTAAACTACAACTCCTCTCCCCCTCCCCAGCCCCTGGCCCCCACCGTTCTGCTTTCTGTCTTGGATTTGACGCTAGGCACCTCATACCAGTGGAATCATACCCTGTGACCGGCTTATTTCATCATTTCATAATGTCTTCAGGGTCCCAGAACTTTCCGAGCCAGAGCTTGTCACTTATCAGTGCTGGCTTTTACTCACGTCGCCGGGTCAGCCCTTTCTTTGCAGTTCACCCCCTCCGGCTGTGTTGTCCGTGTCCTTTGCGGGTGTCAGCACCTCACGACCGTCCCTCCTGAGGCGGAGGGAGCTGCAGCGTTGTGTTTGCACCTGGTGCGTGGCCCGTGGTGTCCTGCTTCTGCCGAGGACTTGCCGTGCGTTAGGTGATGTCTGATGCCTGGTCCTGCCACCGAGGCCGCCGACCTCGAGGTCGTCCCAGAGCCTGAAGGCCCAGTGCCTGGGGCAGTGCTGCGGGCAGGGTGCGCCTCTCTGGATGTGTCCCTGGTCCCTGCACTCGTCAGCTGCCGCCAAGCCCCAGGCTGACGGTGGCCGGTGCGGGGACTCGGTCGATGCTCTTGGCACCGCAGATGTGGGTCAGTGCAGACCCTGTAGCCTGTGGAGACACGCGGGCCGAGTGAGGGGTTGGCGGGCTGGGGTGTGTTAGCTGGGCCTGGGGCGGCTGCGGCCATGTGCTAGGACATGGTCCTCCACCTGTGATGACATCACACGAGCCTGAGCCTTGTGACCCTCTGCATGACTTGTGGGCGTGCTTGGCCAGCCACCGGCTCGCTCTCACCAAAAGTGTGAGCACTTTCCATATAAACAGGAAATTTCATTCACCTACAAAAAAATGGGCTTAGCTGTGTTGGCTCCAACTTGAGGTGTTGGCGAGTAACTGGGCTTGCGGGCAGGGCCGTGCGGGGCGCTCGCTCTGGCTGGGGGCTTGTGGACCTGGTGCCTCATTCACAGGCTCCTCCTCTCTCTCCTCCCCCCCCCCTCCTCTCCCGCCATCCTCTGCTCCCCCCCACACCCCCACACCCCCCGCCGCCACCAAGGGGATGGGAGGAGTGGGGCCACACTGGGTGGAGTCGGGGGTGACCTCGGCTCCCTGCATGCCGTCCTCACTCCCTGGCCAAAGCTAACTTGGCCTCGAGCCCAGCCCATCAGGGCGCCCCTGTTCCCAGTCCCTCGGTTTCAGCATTGCCGCCTCCCCAGCTGTGTGAATCTGTGGTTGTCTGAACTTGCGGTGCTCTGAGGACAGACAGTCTGATGAGAGCAGAAGTTGAGCCTCATTGTTGCTGAGAGAGCAGCGGTTCAGTCCTGAGTCATCGTTTTTTCAGCGCCGACCTGCCATTCCCAGGGCTGGCCATAAAAGGTGGTGGCGGCGAGGCCGGGCCGGCCCTGCTCCCTGCCCGTGTCCCTCAGCCTGCGCCTTGTGTCCGGGGACGTAGGGACCTTGTACTTTGGAACCAGCAGCCTGGTGGTGGCTGGTGGCGGGCATAGGAGTAACCTGGCCCTTGCTCCTTGCCTTCCCACATCCTCTGAGCGTGAGGAGTCTGGTAGCCCGGCCGTTTCCTTTGCCTGCATGGGCCTCTGGAAGACTGATGGCTCCCCTGCCCAGGCTCAAGTTCAGGTTCACAGGGGCTTTGCTGCCGCCAACTCCACTTCACTGCTATGCTGTTAAGAAGCTAGGGACTTCCCTGGTGGCGCAGTGGTTAAGAATCCGCCTGTCAATGCAGGGGAAACAGGTTCTAGCCCTGCTCCTGAAATATCCCACATGCCGTGGAACAACTAAGCCCGTGCGCCACAACTTCTGAGCCTGCGCTCTGGAGCCCGCGAGCCACAACTACTGAGCCCGTGTGCCACAACTACTGAAGCCCACGCGCTTAGAGCCTTGCTCTGCAACAAGATAAGGCACAGCAAGGAAGAGTAGCCCCCGCTCGCCACAACTAGAGAAAGCCTGCGCGCAGCAACGAAGACCCAGTGCAGCCGAAAATAAATAAATGTTTTTTTAAAAAAGCAGGCCGTTTCTCCCTGTGCTGTGGCGGGAACAGGTTGCCCTGGAGAGGCTGCGAGCTACATCCACAGAAGCCATGCATTCGGGGTTTTCCTTGAGGTTCGGTGTCTTGCCATGAGGACAACACTGGCCTCCAGCCTCAGAGCCAGGCTGATCATTTGTCACCTTCGTTTCTGATCAGTGATACAGCCCCAGGCCCTCAGCTCTCCTTCCAGGGGGCCCTGCCTCTTCTCCCCGTCCTGGGCCTGCCCAACCCACGGGTGTCGCTCTGGTGCTGGGGCCTGTGCTGGGAACGCAACACGTCACCTCATTTAATCCTCCCTGTGATCTCAGGAGGGGGACTTGTTATTTGACTTTTACAGATGAAAAAGGGTTAACTCAGAAGTTAAGAACTTGGGGTCACAGAGTCAGTGGCTGGAGCCGGGAGTTAAATCCAGGGCTTTCTTGCTAAAAGCCTGTGTTGTTTCTGAGTGCTTGGGTGCGGGGAGAGGCCTGCAAGGCTGCGGCTTCAGGTGCGCAGACAGCTCTGGAGCCCACTTGAACCTGGTGGGTACGGGGCGGCTGGAATGTTTGTCGAGCCAGGCACAGCTTCGCCCCAGGCACGCCCCACACGGCTCTCTTTCTCTTAGAGTGGAGGTGGCCTCGTGGGCTGTCTGAGGACTCCCATGCAGCCCCGGAGGCCCGGCGGGACGCCTCAGCCCACGCCTTACGAGAGGGGTGGCCGTGAGGGCTGCCCTCCCCGTGGCACCGTGAGTCACTCTGGGCCTTTTGTTGACACTTGGTCCTTTTCTTTGGTCTGCCCTCTACCTGCTGCTTTTCTGTTTCCTGCCATCTAGAGAAGGCATGTCTAAATGACAGCCTGGTGGCGGTGGGGGGATGGTTTTGGCCTGTTTCTGGGCAGCGTCCCAGGCTCTCCTCTATAGGGGTGACTCTCTGGCTTCTTCTCGGGGGCGTGCCTATGCCCTGGGAAGGACGCAGTGGTTCCTAAGAGGGCCAGCCTGCATTGGGGGCGGCCTGTGGCCTGCCGGTGAGGAACAAGGGGACTTGCCCGGAGTCACCCAGAGAGATGGCGGCTCGGGGGCTGGGACCCAAGCTTCCCAAAGACTCCAGGGCCATTGTGTCCACATGGTCTACTATCCCTTAGTAGTCTCAAAAGATAAGAAACAGAATTTTCGCTTCCTCTGGGGACAGTGCAAGAAGTGGAAACATTTTGAGGTGGCATAATTGTAAAATAGGCTACAAATTAAACCGCTTTTGCAGAGACCCACAAATCCATGGGCTTTTTGAATCAGGTATCTGATAGTTTGTGTGAAATACAACAGTCCAAGGCCGTCCTGACCCCAGGGTGGTTATTCCAGCTCCTGCCCTCACACCTGCATTCCAGTCCTTGGGAAGCGGGAGGAGGACAAAGGGCTGGTGCACCTTTTCTTTGCTTCTTCATTTCTGCTGCAGAGAGGCTGGGAAATGCAGTTTTAAGCTGGGGGGCCGTGAATCGAGCTAAAACTAGACAGTTCTGTCAGCAGTCCTGCTGCAGGCGGCACAGTTCACCAACGGCCTTAATTGTTGGCAGGAAACAGCACAGAATAGAGTTGGGAGCTGGAGCTTAGTCCAGTCGCTTCATTTTAGAGAGGCGTTTAAGACCTAGAAAGGGGAGGTGGTTTGCAGCACCTAATAGGCCTGTAGAGCAGGGGTCAGCAAACGTTTTCTCTAAGGGTCAGAGTGTTAAATTTTCGGCTTTGGGGGCCTCGTGGTCTCTGCCACAACTGAGCTCTGCTCTTGTAGCTCAGAAGCAGCCAGAGAGTACAGATGAGCAGGCTGTGTTCCAGTCAAGCTTTATTTGTGAAAACAGGTAGTGGGCCAGGTCTGGCCCCCGTGCTGTAGCTTGTAGGGAATGAATGAGAGTCCTGCAGAACAGGGAGCCCAGCACGCAGCACCGGACGAGCAGCAGCTGTAGGTCTTCACTGCTGTTAATTGTCGCTGCTGTGCAGGGACACCCAGCCGACAGCCCCCAGATCTGTTCTTGCCGCCCGGCGTTGAGCTGTGCTGCTGGGGCCTCCCCCTCACTCTTGCCATAGTTCGACCCACTTTCGAGCTTGGGCTTCGTGACCTCCCTCCCTTGCATTATTTATTTGTTAAGAGCCTCTTCGTGCCAGGTGCTGCATGGGTGAGGGTGTCACGGTGGTGGGTACGGAAGAAGGGGAGGCCTGATGAAGCGGCCCTCAGGGCACTGTGCTGTCCACATAAGTACGTTCTGGAAATGTAAATGACCCCAGGCTGAGAAGTACCAGGCCAAGTCAGGGAGGAGAGAGCCATCAGACCACCTGGCCGGCCCCTGGCGCCCCTGACTCGCCCTTCTCTTCCCGCAGGTTACGACTTCGCGGCCGTCCTCGAGTGGTTCGCTGAGCGGGTGGACCGCATAATCCTGCTCTTCGATGCCCACAAGCTGGACATCTCCGACGAGTTCTCGGAAGTCATCAAGGCGCTCAAGAACCATGAGGACAAGATCCGCGTGGTGCTGAACAAGGCCGACCAGATCGAGACCCAGCAGCTGATGCGGGTCTACGGGGCCCTCATGTGGTCCCTGGGGAAGATCATCAACACCCCCGAGGTGGTCAGGGTGTACATCGGCTCCTTCTGGTCGCACCCGCTCCTCATCCCCGACAACCGCAAGCTCTTCGAGGCCGAGGAGCAGGACCTCTTCAAAGACATCCAGTCTCTGCCCCGAAACGCCGCCCTCAGGAAGCTCAATGACCTGATCAAGAGGGCGCGGCTGGCCAAGGTAAACCCAGGGTGGGGACGCAGCCCCAGGGGGCTCTGGGATGGCCACTCGGGGCCCCGGGACTGCATGCCCAAGACCCAGCCCTGCAGACCCATGGCTGCACTGTGCCATGCCTTGTCTGAACCTGTCCTCTTGTGCCCCGGTGGGAGCAGCCTTTTCCTGAGATTCTTTTTAACACACGTAAACATCAAATAAGAAGGTACCACTGTGCCGGGGGCAGCCTGGAGGGTGGAGAGTGGGTGGGGATGCTGCTCGAGGGCTCATCAGTTTCCCCCCAGGTCTGCTGAGCACTGGAGTGCACGCAGCATGTGCTGGGTGCCGGGGACGCAGTGGGGACTGACAGGTCCCCACCCTCCTAGCGCTTGTCAGCCGTGCAGGGGAAAGCAGAACACATAAAGAAAAAGAAAGTACGATTTATTTGTATTGTCTCGGGGTCGGCCCGGGATGAGCTGTCCTGGGAGGGCAGGCTAGACTGGGGGGCCTCGGGCGGGAGACGATGCTTACGCCAAGACGGGAGGTAGTTAGTGGAGAGATGGGGCGCAGACCTGCGGGCCCAGGGAGAGCGCTGATGGCCTCTGCCCCAGAGGCCTTGTAAACTATCCCTACTCTTCCATGGAAGCACAAGGCCTGCTGGCACCTGTGGACAGCATCCGAATTGCTCAAGAGTTTGGAGTCTCAGTGCCTGGCCGAGCACTTCAGCGGGACCCCGGGGGGGCTGGGGCTGGGGAAGGAAGGGTAATGCCGCCAGTGGGCCCTTCAAACACTGAGCAGCAGAGCACATCCCCTTAGGACACGATTTTGAATAGTACCGCATCGTGAGGCTCCCTTCTGTGTAGCCCAGAGGCTCTGGGACTCTGCCACGGGCCAAACACAGTGGCCCAGGGCACCCTACACTGTCTTGAGGCCTGGAGTCCGGTAGCTTTGGGGGCTCCCTGGGCTGAATGATGAGAAGCGACCCTGCATCCTTTACCCCCGGCTGTGTCTCCTCTCTGGTTACCCAAAGTGCTCCAGGACCAGCAGATTGGAACCTGCTGGAAGCATAGGTTCTGAGGCCCCACCTCTGCCCCACTGAACCATAATCTGCATTTGGACACAGTTCCCTGGTGACCTGTGTGCCAAGTAAAGATGCCTGCACCCTGCTCTGGTGGGTACAGGGCTGCACGTTTTTGTGGATATCTCACTTCTGGAAGCTTCCTGATGAGTGGAACTGGTTCTGAGAAAGGAGCCCGTGAGAAAATCCACATACCTGGCTCCTGGCCTCGAAGGGCCAAGCGATGTCCTGAGCTGAAGGGGAAGAGGCGGTGAATGGAGGAGAGAGCTGGCCTCCTGTTTTCCAGTCCAACCTCTGCTCAGTCTCAGGAAAGGGCAGCTCCCCTCCTTCCCCGTCCAGCCCCTCTCCTGGCAGGGCTTCCAGTGCTCTCGCTCAGCCTCCTTCCAGGACAGAACAAAGGGCAGACTTCAGGCCGTGCCTGCTCATTTACAGAGGTGGTGTGTCATCGCGTGGCCCTCGGGCACATTGAGACACCCTGCCTGGAAAGCCCCAGCCTCTCCAGTCTTGTCCTGCACCTGCTGTTTTGAGACTGTTTCCTTTTCCTGGACTGAGTCGCTCTCTCTGCTGGCCCGTGATGGGGCAGAGCTGTGACTGTGACGCTGTGACCAGCCTGCTTCCCTGGGGCAGTTCTCAGCCAGGTCTCAGCCCCCGGCAGACAAGGTCAGGCCAGTGGAGAGGTTTTTGGGGGTGGAGCTGCCAGTCTGGGAGAAGGGGGTGTGAGGCTGGCTGGCTGCAGCCCTCCTCGGCAGGACGTTGCTTGGCAAGGCAGAGGGATTTGAGGGCTGTGCCTTTGCAAGGTTGCCAGGGTTACTGGCCCGCTGTGGGGAGATGTCTACCCGAGGTACTGCGTAAAGCCCGAAACATCTGGGGAAAGCCTTGTGGGATTTTCCTAATCCTTAGTCATCCCCGAGGCTGTCGGGATGATGAAGCAGGGCATAACTCAGGCCGTGTTGGAGTTCATGGCACCAGCATCGACAGACTTGTGTGAGCAGGATGGCACGGCTCTGCTCGGCTTGGTAGGAATGCGCTCGGTGTCTCTGATGTGCAGAAGGGTCACCGGGGAGGGGTGTGCGTGCCGAGAAATGGAAGGAACACGGGCTTTGGGCTGCGGCCGTGGTTAGCTGTCCCGGGTTACAATCCAGCTTTCCAGGGCTGCGCAGGTGCAGGCCACGCTCCCAACAAGGGGTCCGGGAAGCACCTGGCACCCACCCCTTCTCTGTCTCCACAGGTCCACGCCTACATCATCAGCTCCCTCAAGAAGGAGATGCCCAATGTCTTTGGTAAAGAGAGCAAAAAGAAAGAGCTGGTGAACAGCCTGGGCGAGATCTACCAGAAGATTGAACGGGAGCATCAGATCTCCCCCGGCGACTTCCCCAGCCTCCGCAAGATGCAGGTACGGCTGCCCCTCGGGTGGGAATGAGGACGGCTGGGGCACTGGGGCAGTGGTTCTGGAGGGAGCCCCGGCTCCATGGGGCGGGGCCCCCAAAGTGGAAGCAGCCCGATTAATCACCAGCGCCCCACCCGATCGGAGAAGTTGACCCAGGCCCTGACCCAGGCCCATGACACCTCACAGGGGAATGTGGTGACTCACCCTGAGGGGGAGGGGGAGGGCGGGGCTGTGCCAAGCACCCCAGCCTCCTCCCACTTAATCCTCGCCGCAGTCCTGCTCGGAGGGGACTGTTTTTACCTCCGACTTAGATAAGGGGGAGCCAAGATGTTAAGTGGTTGGGTTGGGGCCGTGACGCGGAGCCAGATCTCTCTCTCTCTGCTCGGGAACCCTTGCTGCACCCTCGGGGCCCGTGCCGGGGCCCGGGAGGGGCCGCCCCAACCCTGTCCTGCCTCCGCTCCCACCACAGGAGCTCCTGCAGACCCAGGACTTCAGCAAGTTCCAGGCCCTGAAGCCCAAGCTGCTGGACACGGTGGACGACATGCTGGCCAACGACATCGCCCGGCTGATGGTGATCGTGCGCCAGGAGGAGTCCCTGATGCCTGCCCAGGTCGTGAAGGGCGGCGCTTTCGACGGCACCATGAACGGGCCCTTTGGGCACGGCTACGGCGAGGGGGCCGGCGAGGGCATCGACGACGTCGAGTGGGTGGTGGGCAAGGACAAGCCCACCTACGACGAGATCTTCTACACACTGTCGCCCGTCAATGGCAAGATCACGGGCGCCAACGCCAAGAAGGAGATGGTGAAGTCCAAGCTGCCCAACACGGTGCTGGGGAAGATCTGGAAGCTGGCCGACGTGGATCGGGACGGGCTGCTGGACGACGAGGAGTTCGCCCTGGCCAACCACCTCATCAAAGTCAAGCTGGAGGGCCACGAGCTGCCCGCCGACCTGCCCCCGCACCTGGTCCCGCCCTCCAAGCGGAGGCACGAGTGAGCGACCCCCACTCCCACCGGCTGGCCAGGCGGAGGCTGCAGGGGAGGGTCGGGTCAGCGATTCCCAAGACCATAAAGACTGAGCCATATTTCCTCAGCTCGCAAAGGAAAACCACCATCTTTGTCTTAAGGCTGCTCCTGGGGAGGCAGGGGTGATACTCGATGGAATTTTGTGCATAAGAACCATGGATATTTTTAATATATAACGTTAAGAGGCAGCGTTCTTTCTTGCCTCCTCCTCCTCCGTCCAGCAGCCCCACGCACGCACAGCCTCTGCCCTCCCCGTCCTTGTCCTCACCCCCCGCCGGGGAAGTCGCCTGGCTCGCCCCTCCTGCAGCTGCGGCCTGCCTGCGTGTAGACTGGGACGCCGTCCCGTCTGTTTCAGGCGGAGCGGCTCGGCCAGTGGCTTCCTTCTCCACCCGGCCCTGCCCCCTCCCCCTGCTCCCAGATTCAGCTGGTTCTTCTTGTGCCTTCCTCCTTCCATTCGCAGCGGCCCCCTGTCCACAGGCCCTGCCTTCGCTCTCGTGTCCCCTGGCTTGGAAGTCACAGAAGCCAAGCCCAGCTGCCTGTTTGCGGGGATTCCGGGGGACAGGTGGGTGTGAGAGAACATCTTCCAGAGAAATACATAAGCTAGTTTTTGTTCTGTAAAGTGACACCTTTCATACTTGACTGAATTTTCCAGTAAGTTCCCAACAAGCCGTACCTTGTTCAGAAGCTCTGATTTTTGTCTCCTTCCCCATGCTCCAGCCAGGGGACAGCTCCACTCAGGAGCCATTAGATGTGGGGTGCGTGCAGAGCACACCCTGCCAGAGACCCCAGAGGCAGTGTTTCCTGATTCTCCCTCTCACTTTCCCAGGACATTCTGGTACACCTCTCTGTCCCACCATTGGTGGGCGGTGGGTCCTCACGAACCTGGTGTGGCTTGGTGCTCCAGCCCGAGCCTGGTGGCCAGAAAGAGAGACCAGGGACAGCCCAGCCCCTTCCCTCTCCCACCTGACTTCCTCCCGTTGAGCAAAGGAGGGCCGTGCTCCACGTGGATGTCCTTAGTATAGTGGCCCTCAGGCTGAGCAGCTCCAAACCCTAGCCAGCCAGCGGCCTGCGGAGGCCGCCTCACTCTGCTTTGCCTCCGCTGGGCTGTCGGGGGCCTGGACATACCTGCCAGCCAGTGGTCAGCCGCCAGGGCCTGGAGCCGTCATCACAGAGCCACTGTGGCAGGGTTGGGGTGGGGCGGTGGCAGGCTTCCCACCAGGCACGCCCTCGGGGGTCTCAGGGACTCCTCCACTCTGACCTCTGACCCCGGCCCACCCTCCTAGTGCTGCTCTCTAGGCCTCTGCTGGGTCTGAGTCTCCAGGAACTGGCCGTGTTACCTGCAGCCTCGGCCCACCATTCCACACTGTGTCCTCATTGGGAATTCACTGTTTACGGTGCAGTGGCTTAACCACGCTTGCCTGTGGGAAGGAAAAGCAAACTGAAGACGGGACTTTTTTTTCTTGCATTAAAAAAGTTGAACTGTGCTGAAGCGGACTTCTGGTGCTGAGATGTCTCTTCCCACGGCCTGCTGCCCACGGTGCCTGCGGGGGCGCTGGCAGAGCACTCGGGGGTCCAAGATAGCAGTGGAGACAGATTGGCAAGCCTTGCAGGGTGAGGCCTGCAAATGGGGCTGACGACCCCCTTTCCTTGTGCTAGATGGGGGCTGAGCAGGAATAGTTTATTTGGGGGAAGGATGGGGTGAAGTTGGGAGAGCCTCTGATCACCAGTGACTAGGCTGTGCCCCCCAGGGGTTGGGGGAGCAGGCGCCCCCCCGCCGTGTGATCTTCGCAGTGTCTCCTTCAACCTGGGCTCCGCCCTAGCTGTGGACAGACAGGTGGGCGCCCATGGGGCTTAGGGCACTGGGAGGGGTCAGGCAGACGGTATATCCTGGGCTCCATGCTGGCCCCAGGGTCGTTTAGAGAAGCCAGTACTCTGAAGGCAGACCAAGCAGGTAACACCAGCAACAAAACTACAAAGGGTGGGGCTGGCCCATGTGGCAGATAGGGAGGGGACTGTTTCGTAGCCACAGAGGGGAGGGTGACAAACTGGGAGCCGACGCCGTGGAAGGGTGCAGATTTGAGGTGCAGTCGGGGAGACTGCTCCAGGCACACTTGTGGCAAAAGGCAGGACGTGAACAGGTGCCTGCGGGTTTTGAGGGCCAGGCTCAGCGCTCTCGCCCAGGTGGCGGGCGTCCGGCCTGATGGCTGCGGAGGCTTCCCACCCTCCCGGCACCACTCACGGTTCACCCCGATCCTCGTGACCCAGGAGGTCAGCGTTCTCTCCATGTCACAGCCAAGAACCTAAGACTCAGGAGAGCGTGAAGAGCGAGTGTAGCGGGAGGAGATTCAAACCTGGGTCAGCTCAACCCCAGATGGGGCGCTCCGCTGTGTTTCTAATGGAAAATACCCTTTCAAAGGAAAAACAAATCTGACGGCTCACTTCTTCCCCCAGAGTATGCAGCTGTAGACTCAGGTTTGAGAAACGCACCTTGAAGCTTAAGTGCCGTCACTCCAGCCTGGGGCCCTGAAAGCTTGGGGCAGCCCCTCAATTTCCAGGGTCACCCGAGACAGGGAGATGCTTCTTGAAGCTGTTAGAACACAAAGAGAGGGGCTTCCCTGGTGGCGCAGTGGTTGAGAATCCGCCTGCCGATGCAGGGGACGCGGGTTCGAGCCCTGGTCTGGGAAGACCCCACATGCCGCAGAGCAACTGGGCCCGTGAGCCATGGCCACTGAGCCTGCGCGTCCGGAGCCTGCGCTCCACAACAAGAGAGGCCGTGATCGTGAGAGGCCCGCGCACCGCGATGAAGAGTGGTCCCCACTCGCCACAACTAGCAAAAGACCTCGCACAGAAACGAAGACCCAACACAGCCAAAAATAGATAAATAAATTTATTTTTTTAAAAACAAAAAAAAAACCACAAAGAGAACACAGGACCGTGCTTCCGGTCCCCCATCCCCTCATGTCCCAGCGTGGGGTGGCAGGGGGCGGTGAACCCCCTAAGGCTGCCCCAGAAAGTGATTGCTGGTCTGAGGCTGGAAGAGGGGCCGAGGGCAGGCATCTGCCCCCCGTGCAGCCCCGGAGCTCGTGGCCTGGTTGGGGTTTTACAGGCTGTGGGGCAGTCCTCTCCCGGCCATAAGGGGGTTCAGGAGGGCCAGTGGGGTGCACTAAGGTGTGACCACCCTCCCGGGGACCAGCCCGCACCCCTTGCCTCCTCCCCAGATCCCTAGCTGGCCAGGGCCCTGGGTGAAAGGCCCCCTCTTCAGAGGCTGGTCTGGGGTCAGGACAGGGCTCCACCTGGTTGCCAGGGCTCCTGGCATCAGAGATCTTTGGGGCAGTCTGCCCACCCCTCTGGCCCTTGGGCGCCACCAAGTCTGCGAGCCCTAGGGACCTCAGATCCCAGGGCCCAGGGGACACGGGGGCCCACCCACTGCCTCCGGGCCCCGCACAGCAGCTGTTTTACACCTGAAGGTCCCGAGTGAGAGCAATAAACATTTCTTCTGCTCTTTGATAAACAAAGGGTTAATCGTGACTCCCACCCAGTGCCCTCTTATTATCTCACATGGGCTGGTCAGAGGACTTGCCCAAGGCCTCCAGGCTGTGGCAAGGTTAGGAAGCCCACCCATCAGTCCTGCCCCTCAGCATTCAAAGCAGCACCTCAGGGCAGACAGGCAGGCGTTCAAATCCCACCCCTGCCACCTGCTGGGGCTCAGCCGTCCTCTCCTCTCCCCTCAGGTGTCCGATGCAGACAGTGACCCCTGCTTCCCAGAGGCAGGGCCCATGGATGCCCGACTGGAGTGGCCACCTTTCCTGAGCCCCTCGGGGAGGCCGGTCAGGGTGGGGGTGAGGGTCGGTGCAGGGAGCCCAGCTCCCCACGCACGACTCCCAGAACAAAGCAGGCGGGACCCACCCTTCCCTAAAGCAACTCGCAGACTTGGCGGCGCCCAAGGGCCAGGGGGTGGGGGCCGAGGGGGCTTGGGCCTGGCTTCCTGTGCTCCCAGAGGGATCGATAATGATAAAGCCACATGGGGCTGCAGCTGCTGTGGCCCTGGAGCCTGGGAACCCCTGTGACGTGTTGGAGCAGCACAGAGGAGGTTTGGGGAAGAAAAGCCAGGATGATGAAATCACCATATGTCTACCCATCTGGGGTGTGGACCTTTCAAAGGACACATCCTTGGTGTGCTGGGGTGGGCGGGCAGTGGGCGTGGGAGGCTGCCAAGGACTAGCGTGGGGAGTGGGGACCCTCAACCCCACTGTCTGCATCAGCCCCCCCCCCCACAAGCCACCCCAGAAGACACACTTTTTTTTTTGCCTCTCTTCACGGCTTGCGGGATCTTCGTTCCCTGACCAGGGATTGAACCCGTGCCCTGGGCAGTGAAAGTGCGGAGTCCTAACCACTGGACCGCCAGGGAATACACACATTTCAGCCAATCCTGGAGGCCTGAGCAGCAGTGCAACTCTACATGAGCTCCTGACGCTCCAACCACGTGCTCCTGCTAGAGAGACAAGCTCCAGCCACTACTGCAGGCCGCTCCCTGTACCACTGGCCGCCCGCTCCTGAGCTGGGGCAGTTCTCTATTTCGTACAGAGACAGAGACCCAGAGAGACAGAAGTCACTCAACAGTAGGCAGGGCTGTAGGATCCCACAGCCGCTTCTCCTTGTTCTCTGGCTCCTGGGCCAGGAGGCGCTGTGCTTCCGGTGTGGCCAAGGGCAGGGGTGGCCTGCCGTTCTAGTTAGCCCTGCGGGACTATATGCTGAGAGCAGCTTCGGGAGGCAGGGCTGGGAGAGGCTCATCCTCAGCCACCTGTGCTGAATCTTGACCTTGGGGGAAAGGGGAGCCACAGACCAGGGTCTGGAGGCCTAAGATGTGGGTGCAAGATGTGACAGACCCTGGAGCCTGTCTTGTGTCTGGGCCCCTCCCAGACCCAGAGGCCTATGCTATGGGGGGCAGAAGACCTGGGTTCCCTGCTTTCCCCTGGGCTCTCACCTTCCTCCTCTTTGGGGTCCCCCCCTCATCTGAACCGTCCTTCCCTTCTGCCAGGCCTGGGTCATTAAACTGACTGACAGTTCCCTTTTCTCACCGTCTAAGACCCTCCTCGGAAGCCTACATATATCGAGTCCACCGTAGTCTGGCCTTACCCTGTCCCCTGTCCCCAGAGTCTGGATGCCACACGCTGCCCTGCTGCTGCCAGGCACTGGCCTAGGCCTGGAACCTGGGTAAGGAGCTTGAGGCCAGCACTACCCACCACCCACCACCCACCTCCCCATCCTCAAGGTATTAACCTGTTAATAAGGGAGGGAAATAATAACTTCCTCCTTCTGGCAGGGCCCTTGTGAAGATAACAGATCTGCATTCACTTTGAAATGCTAAGAAGCACGTAGGAATGCAAGTCTGCTGCCCTCAGGCTGGGTGAGAGCTAGTGCTAGCACCTCAATGCCAAAGGGGCTCAGAGGGGAGAGAGGTTATGGAGGAGGTGGCCCTCCAGGAACCAGTGACCAGTGACCAGAGGAGTGGGAATAAGGATGCGGTGGGAAGAAAGGGATGGTGGAGGTCTCCTGCTCAGACTCACTCATCCCTGGAGCACCCATCCACCCGCTGGTCCAGGGCCCCACACACAGGATCTGCTTAGCAAAGCAGGCCCAAGTGCCAGATGGAGCTGTTACGGACAGCAGGGGGAGGATGGGCTGCTTGTCGAGGATGGAACAGAATGAGTCTTGAAGGGCATTCTGGCCTTACAACTGCAAAGCAATGGGTAGGGAGTCTGACCTGGACCCCCTTTTATAGACAAGGAACCTGAGGCTTGGAACAAGGATGTGACAAAAAGCGAATACAGGACCAAATAAAATCATGTACCAGATGGGCGTGGAGTGCCGGGGGCCAGTCCCAGCTCCGCCCCATGAAGAGCCCAACAGGACACAGTTTTTGCTGTCTGGGGCTCCGTTTTCCCTCTGCGGTACTATGTGGGGACAGAGTCTGAAAGGCCAGGGGATGATGGACTTGTTTGAGAACTTGGCATTCAGAGAGGCTAAAGGTCACACAGGGAGTGAGCTGGGACCCAGAGGCCTCACCAGTTGGCCCTTGACTGCTGATCCTGGGGGACATGGTAGGGTGGAGCTGGGGGATCAGGGTGTCCAAGAGGGGCAGAGGAGGAATGGCCCATCTTCCACCCTGGACCCTCTCCCGACCTTTTGCTCCCCAGGAAATGGAACTTGGTCCTGTCCTGAGCACCTGGCCCTCCTCTGGTCTCTGGCGCCCTCCTGTGGCTGCAGAGGGTGTGAACCCTTCCTGTGGGCCCTTTCCCTGCCCCGCCCCCTTAAGGAGGGCCTAGAACGCTTCAGGTGAGAGCCGGGAGGGCTCAACACACCGTTCCGACCCTTGTCCCTCACCCCCTGCCAGGAGACACAGAGGCAATGACAGCATCCTCAGATTTGGGTTTGAATCCTGGCTCCCCTCCCCCCACCTGACTGACTTGGGTGAGACAGCCCATTGCACAGACCTTGGGCGCTGGCACAGCGCAAGTCTCTGAGGAGATCAAATGGGAGACCCTGGGGGAAGCTCCCAGTGTGCTGCGAGGAATGCTCAGTTCAGCTCCTCAGAAGCTTCATAGAGCGCCTCCCCCCTCAACACTGGCAAATTAACCCTGTACGGACCCAAGAAGGTCCCCATCTGAGGGGGGAGGCAAATCTCCAAAGAGATTTTTTAATGGAAGAATTTGTTGTCTGAAGCCACGAAAATGCCCCACCCTTTGGTCCCTCCTCTTGGACAGCCCCACAGCCCCATGGCGTCTGTTCCAGTCCAGCTGAAGACAGCTGGACAGAAGTCAGAAATATCACTGGACAGAGTCAGTCCCTCCCCTCTCCCACCTCCTCCAGCCCAGCCTCGACCTCTTCTTGGCCCTCACGTTCCAGGCGGGCCTCCCAGGCTTAAAAAGCCTGTGGTGACATTACCAGCCCCGCCCCACTCCGGGGTCTAGCTGCGAGGCTTCCTCACCCTCAGCCCCTCAATTCACCTTCGTCCTTCCCAAGCCTCAGTGTGTCCATCTGCCAAATGGGTGTAAACATCCCTGCCTCACCTACCGGTCTCCCAGGTCGGCTGTAAAGATGCAAACAACATTAAATCAGAAACTAGCCAGTTTTTTGGAGGGGGTGCCGAGAGGCCGGCATCCCGGGGAGGGAGCGGACTACAACTCCCATCCGGCTCCGGGGCCGCAGGAGTCCCCAGCCCCTCTCCCCACACTGAGGGAGAGGCTGCCCCTGCTCCAGGGGGCGAAGGAAGCTGCAGTGCCCTGGGCATCCCCCACCTAGGATAGGGGCCGGCGAGGGCCATGGTGGGCCTGGGCCTGGGGCCGCGAGAGGATAAGTGCGGCCGTCCGGACCGCGATGGGATACCCCTCCCCCCTCTCCTCCCCCTCCCCTACCCCACTCCCTCTCCCCATCCCCACTCCACCCCCTCCCCACCCCACCCCCCATCCCCACTCCACCCCCTCCCCACCCCGCCTTCCTTGCTCCGCCCCGCGCAGGAGTTACTCTTCGGGGCCCGCCCCCCCACTTCCTGGCCGGGAGTTGGACCCGCCCCCGCGCGCCTCCGCCCTCCCACCTTCACCTCCAGTCGCGTCTCCCATTGGCCGGCGCACACCTGCCCGTCCGTCGGGGGGCGGGGCGGAGGGTGGGGCGCGGCGCCCAGGTGAGGGCGCGCAGGCGGCTCGGGAGGAAGGTGACAGCGGGGAGGGCGGGAGGGTGGGGGGAGGACGCGCGGACCGACAGACGGACGGACCGACGGGCGGGCATGCGGGTGGCTTGACTCTAGCCCGGGCTCAGGGCTTCGGCCGCAGCCATGGAACGGCGGTTGCGCGCGCTGGAGCGGCTGGCGCGGGGCGAGGCCGGAGGCGGCCCGGGGCTCGACGGGCTCCTGGATCTGCTGCTGGGGCTGCACCAAGAGCTCAGCAGCGCCCCCCTGCGGCGGGAGCGCAACGTGGCGCAGTTCCTGAGCTGGGGTGAGTGGCCCGGGAGGGACCGTGGCGGGGTGGCCCGAGGGACACCGCGCCAGGAGCCTCTCCCTCCGTGCTCCACGCCCACAGACCCTCTCGCGGGGAGCCGCACTCCCACAGGTTTCCCCAGCTCCCAGACGACCCGCACTGGCCCTGATACGTGCCGCCGGACCCCGGCCCTCGCAGTCACCTGCACACTTTACCTTTATTCAGATTCACACACACACATGTTCCCACTCCCAGAACCTGGCACGTGTGCACCACACACATCTCACTCAGATACACAGAAACTTGGCCCAAGTGTAGACCCCAGACGCATGTACACAGTACATGCTCCACGCAGAGTCACCTCATGACCTGTGAGAGCACAGCCTTTCACACAGAGACCCCTGTGCATGTGACCCACTGACACACATGCTTTCTCTGGCTCCCACATTCCACAGACACACTGAGACACTCACGTGCAGTGAGGTCTCTTGGAGAGACCCAGGGAACCCTGCCGACCCCCGCACCCACGCTGGATCTGATACACACTTGTCTGCTTCCGCTCAGATCCACACTTGCAGGCGTCCCCCGCCCACCACCCCCCACACTTCCATTTCCCTGCACACCAGACCACCCAAGACTGGACACAGGAACCAACCTCAGACCCTTTGTGCGCAAGCGGCTGGCCAGGCCTCCTGAGGGCTGCTCCCAGGGCTGGGAAAGGGGGCTGGCTGGAGGTGGGTCTGCACCCCTTCCTGGCATTGACTCATCTGAGTCACTGGGAGTGGCTGGCCTGGGATGGCCCTGAATCCAGTGTGGGCACTGGTGCCACCCCCAGGGCTCCCTGGTCATGCCCGGCCAGGCCATAGGGGAAGGACATGCGGGCCTGGCTTGGAGGGCAGGGTGAGGCGAGTGTTTGCCCAGTGGGCGACTAGCATTCCTGGCACTCCTGAGTTCTGGGCAGGCACGAGGCCCAACCTGGCATGGTTAGGGGCCTGTGAGACATGCCAGTGAGTTGGGCCCAGTGCCAGCCCTTTCCTCTAGGGTGAGGGCAGTCAGAGGACCCCTGCCTCTGCTGCCCACCTGTCTCCCCGGTACTCGTGCACCTTATGTGTGTGTGTCTGACTATGTTGTCATCACCCCCTGTGATGCCCGCACACACGTGTGCTCCTCCCTGCCTGCCTCTGGCACCTCTGCCCCGGACCCCGGCGTGGGGGCCTGTCTGTTGACATCTCCCGGGGTAACTCACAGAGCGGTGACTCACCCTGCTCCTGCCCCAGCTTGTCCCTGCACCTGCCCAGAGCCCCCATCCCTGCCTGCGGCAAGGCAAGGGGACCGGGCAGCCTGTCCTGGGGACCTGGGTCCTCCTGGCTGTGGGCCCCAGGCTTTGGCCCCTGCCTGGCTGACGGGTGGCCACCCTCACCTCGGGTTCCCCCTTGCAGACCTGCAGCTGCTCTTCCCCAGCTGTACACATGGACCCGGGAAAAAGACAATTAATTTCTGTAACGAGGTTTCCACACCACCCATGCTGGGGGTGTTCTGCCTGATAAACCAGTGGAGCAGCTCTCTGTCCCAACCACAGACCTGCCCAGCTGGCAGGGAGTTTACCTGCTGGCAGGGGGAAACTGAGGCAAGGAGCCGGACTGTAGCTGCCCCCAACCCCTGCTGCGCCCCCTCACCCCTCTAAGTTTCCAGGCCCCAATTCCCTCCCACAGGCCTGGGGCTCCTGCAGGCCTGGAAGGGCCGGGGAGTGGCTGGACATGTCCCTCCTGGGAGTGTCAGGGACTAAGGAGGAGGTTCGTGACCAGATTGCAGGTCCAGAGAGCGAGGCAGGGCTCAAGGTCGTAGGGCTGGTCAGGCCTGGAGGAGACCCTGAACACTCACACCCTCAGGTGCCAGCGTCGGGCGCCAGGGAAGGGTGTTTTGGCCCCGTTTTTGAGTCTTGTGAGAACCTGGGCAGACCTCACTGTGCCTCCGGCCTGAGGAGGCCCCAGACGGGGAGCACAGAGCCTGCCGCCCAGAGCCCCGTAGAACCATGCCCTACCTGTCCTCCGGGGCCGCCCCAGGCCTCACTCCAGCCAGGTACCTCTGTGCCTACAGAGGGACCCACAGCTCCTCAGTGGCAGAGAAGCCTCTCTGGGGACAAGGAATGTTGCCGGTCCAGTTTCCCAAGACAGGCCCTGGCCTGGTCCTGATAAAGGGCCAAGAACTGTGAGCTGGGGGTGGGAATGGTATCCCCATCATTCCAGGGTGACCTGGCCAGCCATGGTCAGCCCCCAGGCTGGGGAGAACTACAAATCCCATCAGCCCCTGGGATAGAGGCCACCTGGAATCTGGGGACAGGGGTCCAGGGAACCATGGATTCCGGGGGGCCAGGTAGTCAGCCAAGCCAGGACCCCACCTTCCACGCTTCCTGATCGTGGCTGAAGGGGCTGCAGCTCCTGTCAACCCCTTGGCCGGAGGCCATCCCTGGGGAGGTCATCCCTGCCCTGGCCTTGTGGGAGCTGCAGGTGAGAGCGAGCCTCCCTGCAGGCTCTCTGAGCCTCACTCTGTGTGCCCTCAGTCAGCCCCTTCATAGCGAAGGTGAAAGAGCTGCAGCTGCAGAGAGATGACTTTGAGATCTTGAAGGTGATCGGCCGAGGGGCCTTCGGGGAGGTGAGCAGAGGGCCCTGGGGTCGGGGTAGGAGGGCGTCTGCACCCAGGCTGGACTCATCGCAGTGCTCCCTGTGGCCTCAGGTCGCTGTGGTGAGGCAGAGGGACAGTGGCCAGGTTTTTGCCATGAAAATGCTGCACAAGTGGGAGATGCTGAAGAGGGCCGAGGTCAGTGTTGCGTCTGGGGGAGCTTTGGGTGGCTGCAGGCCTCTGGGACCTGCAGGGGAAGCGGCTGGGCATGGCTGCCGAACAGGAAGAGGATCCACCCCCAGTAGCGCATATTCCTCTTATCCCTTCCACACAATAAGCCTTTCTTAGAACAAGCAGAGTTGTTCCCATTTTCTTCCTTTTTTTTTTTGGCCCCGTTGGGTCTTCGATGCTGCGCACGGGCTTTCTCTAGTTGCGGCGAGCGGGGGCTACTCTTCGTTGTGGTGTGCGGGCTTCTCGTTGCGGTGACTTCTCTTGTTGCGGTGACTTCTCTTGTTGCGGAGCACGGGCCCTAGGCCCGCGGGCTTCAGTAGTTGTGGCTCGTGGGCTCCAGAGCGCAGGCTCAATAGTTGTGGAGCATGGGCTTAGTCGCTCCACGGCATGTGGGATCTTCCCGGACCGGGGCTCGAACCCGTGTGCCCTGCATAGGCAGGTGGATTCTTAGCCACTGTGCCACCAGAGAAATCCCCCCATTTTCTTTATGATAACGCTGAGGCCCTGAGCCATAAAGCACGGGCTCAGGCTCACACAGGTGACCTTGATCCACATTCCTAGACTTACTGAATCTTCCTCCATCCCCTGAGCTGGCAAGGTGGGGGTTCGTGGGCTCCGATCCCACCCCCCTCCCTTATCCCCTGTGCCCCAAAACTGTTGCAGACGGCCTGTTTCCGGGAGGAGCGGGACGTTCTGGTGAAGGGGGACAGCCGCTGGGTGACCGCTCTGCATTACGCCTTCCAAGATGAGGAGTACCTGGTGAGGCTGCTCAGCAAAGCTGGAGGGAGGTTACCTGGGGACAAAGGAGAGGCTTTTGGGGGCCAGAAGCACTGATCCAGGAAGAGAGAGACCCTCTTACTGGGACGAAAAGGCTTCCACTCCCCACCAGCTCAGGCCTAGAGCCTCCTGTCTGAGCTTTGGCTGGGAGCTGGCTGTCCCAGAGCTGCTGGGAGACACAGCCTTGCCTTCCCAGAGCCCTGTGGGACCCCTGTGAGGCGGGTGGGAGATGGGTCCCTGGGGCAGGTGCCCCCACCGGCCGTCTGATTCTTGCCCCCTGCTCACCACCTTCTAGTACCTGGTGATGGACTACTACGCTGGAGGGGACCTCCTCACTCTGCTGAGCCGCTTTGAGGACCGTCTCCCGCCCGAGCTGGCCCAGTTCTACCTGGCCGAGATGGTGCTGGCCATCCACTCGTTGCATCAGCTGGGCTACGTCCACAGGTCGGGTCCCCAAAGCCCCTGCTGCACTTTCAGTCCCTGTTGACAGCTCTGGGGGCAGCTGACCACATAAGTGCCAAGCCCTGTGCTGGGGGCTTCGTAGGCACAGAACCTTGGAATTCTCACGCCCAAAACCTTGTGTGATGGGAGCTGCTATCATTCCATTTTCCAGATGAGGTGGTCAGGGCTTAGCACAGGTAAGCACCTGGCTCACGGTGACTCAGCCAGTGGGTGGCCGAGCCGTGGGTTGCACTGGGGGAGTGTGACTCCTGTGTCCCTCACGGTACACTCAGCTGCCTCCAAGGGTCGTCCTTATGGGTCCCTCTCCCCAACTTAACCACCTTCCTTCTTGGGAGCCAGGAGGCCTGGCCACCATCCTTCCCCCCTCCCACACGTGGGCACACCGCTCACATGTGGATGCAGGAACATGTGCGAGCATACACACACTCGCACACCCAGGCGTGTGCCTAAATGCACATCCACATGCACAGATCAAGCCCCTCACTCTCCCTGTCCTCCCCCAGGGACGTCAAGCCGGACAATATCCTGCTGGACATGAACGGGCACATCCGCTTGGCCGACTTTGGCTCCTGCCTACGGCTTAACAACAGTGGCATGGTAAGGGACCCCGCCCTAGATGGGGACAGAGGAGAGCCTGGCTAGGAGAACTCCCAGGGGAACGGGAGGCACCAGGCCTAGTGAAGGTGGCATCAGACTCCCAGGGGAAGGAGGGGCTAGGCCTGGGGCCCAGGGGTGGGCACCGGGCCAGCCAAGCCCTAGGGAGTTGGGGTGCTAGGCTCAGACCCGAGGCCGTGGTGAGCAGCCGAGCCTGAGGCCCTGATCATGGTGTCATCAACACCACCACCCACAGGTAGATTCGTCGGTGGCAGTGGGGACGCCCGACTACATCTCCCCTGAGATCCTGCAGGCCATGGAGGAGGGCAGGGGCCACTACGGCCCACAGTGTGACTGGTGGTCCCTGGGGGTCTGTGCCTATGAGCTGCTCTTTGGGGAGACGCCCTTCTACGCTGAATCCCTGGTGGAAACCTACGGCAAGATCATGAACCATGAGGTCTGGCCACCAGGCCCTGGGGTTCTGGGAAGGCAGCGGGACTCCTGAGTCTGTGAGGTTGGAGATGCCCGGAGGCAAGGGTGGGATTCTGGACACTCACCTGCACCCCTCCCCTGGGCCTGCAGGACCACCTGCAGTTCCCCCCAGATGCACCCGATGTGCCAGCCAGTGCCCAAGACCTGATCCGCCAGCTGCTGTGCCGCCAGGAGGAGCGTCTGGGCCTCGGAGGGCTGGACGACTTCCGGAACCACCCCTTCTTCGAAGGCGTGGACTGGGAGCGGCTGGCGACTAGCACTGCCCCCTACATCCCCGAGCTTCGCGGGCCCATGGACACCTCCAACTTCGACGTGGACGACGACACCCTCAACCATCCAGTGAGTGGAGGGACCCACAGCAGTGGGGAAACTGCCTTGAATCTCAGTGGCTGTGGGACCCTCCCCTGTACCGCGAAGTTTCCCAAAGCAGTTGCTGGGCTGGGGATGAGGCCTTCAGAACCCAGAGATTCATGGGAGTTATGGTTCACCTGGGCTGGTTCACCTGCACTGAGGTGGGTTGTGCCAAATGAAGGTCCTTTGACCACAAGTGTCATCCTGTTAATCAGAAATCATGTAAGAAAGAAAACTCCCAGCAGCACCTGGGAGGCTGGAACCTCAAAGACTTATGGGAGTTGTAGTCTTGGGGGGGGCTGTGTTATCCCTCTAGGTTCCCACCCAAGCAGGAGGAGGTCAGCACTCAGTCCCAGGGTGTCTCCTGAGTCTCGAGCCTCCGCCTGGAGCTGTACCTGTTACAGATACAGAGCTGTACCTCTCCTTCTTCTGCAGGGGACCCTGCCGCCACCCTCCCACGGGACCTTCTTAGGCCACCACCTGCCATTCGTGGGTTTCACCTATACCTCAGGCAGGTGAGTCTAGTTCTTACACACCTGATGGGAAGCTGGGGTCTGCTGGCCTGAAGAACACCAGGATCGTAGCCCATCAGGACCCTGGGAAAGTAACCGAATGGCCCACCTGGTATCCACATGAGACAGGTGCTCGGGAAGTGTGCTCTGAGCCCTCAGCCGGACAACCCCCCATGCCCTCAAGGTCCTGGTGGGGCTATGCCTCCTATGGGTCCTGACCCAGGATTTGGCCCTCACAGGACCCTCCACGGCTGGCTGGGCAAGTACTGGACTCGGAGCCAGAGGCCTAGTACCGCTCCCCGAGCCTCACTTTGTACCCCTATAAAATGGGCAGGATGCTCTCAGCCCAGTTCCATTGGTGGGGCTGGTCTGAGACTGCAGCGGGGTCCTGAAGGAGTGGGAGTTGCAAAGTGTAAGCAGATGCGGATGCGTCTGACCCTTACTCGTCGAGCATTCACTATGTGCTGGGCGTGGGGTCCCCTGGGCCCTTATCACTGAATCCTCTTGGTGGCCCTTGGAAGAGCCCCTAGCATCACCTGCGTTTTCCTGTGAGAAAACTGACATTCTGATATGTTCAAGGTCACACAGCTTGTAAGGGCCAGGACTGGGGCTTGAACCAGGGCCCGGGGACCCTGGAACCACTGCTCTGGGCTGCTGCCCACACTAACAGCCTGGGGCCTCCTAAGGAAAGGGTCTGGTCTTGATGTTTTTCTTCCCAGCACAGAGCCCAGACTTGGGTACAGAGCTGATGCATAGTGGATGTTTCTTAAGTGAATGAATGTTTGGATGCAGAAAAATGGAGGAGGCTGGGGGGTGGTTCTCTGCCAACTCTTGCTGCCCTGCTCTCCCTAGCCTGGGCCCTGAGAGCAGTTCTGAGCAGTTGGCTGCCCTGGAGCGGAAGCTCCGCTGTTTGGAGCAGGAGAAGGTGGAGCTGAGCCGGAAGCTCCAAGGTACGGGGGAGCCGGCTGGGCTGGGCAGGGTGGGGCTGACCCAGGGGCTGCCGCTGCAGGACAAGCTCCTCACCTGCGGGTGCCCCCCACTGCAGAGGCTCTGCAGACCCCTTCAGACCATCGGGAGCTGGAGCAGCTACGGAAGGAAGTGCAGACCCTGCAGGACAGGCTGTCAGGTACCCCCCAGCACCCCGTCTCTTTCCCCTCTACCCTCACCTTGGGGGCCGAGCTATTTTCCCAGCACACCTGAGTCCAACCTGGGTTCCAGTCCTGCCCCTGCTCTGTACGTGCTGTGTGATCTTAGGGAAGTATCTTAAACTCTCTTGAGTCTGCATGTAGGAAATGGGCCAAGCTGGGTTGAGGGTTCCGTGAGATACTGCACATAGAGTTCCTGGCTGAGGCTGGGCTCTCAGTATGTGCGGGTCTCAGTGACAATTCCTGGCAGAGACGCTGAGGGACAGCAAGGTGGATGGGCGCCCGGCTGGTAGCCCAGGCCAGGACAGTGACGTGCGGCAGGAGAGAGACCAGCTCCTCCAGGTAGGGCTTGGGGATGTGGCTGAGTGGCCCGGAGTTCGATGCTAAGGAGGTCCGTGCCCTGACTCCAGGCCGTGCCCTCCCCACCCCCACCTGGACCCCAGGAGCTGGTCGAGGCTCGGGCAGGGCTGCGGGCGCAGGAGCAGGAGCTGTGCAGGGCCCAGGGGTGGCAGGAGGAGCTGCTCCAGAAACTGCAGGAGGCCCAGGAGAGAGAGGTGGCCATGGCCAGCGAGACCCAGGCCCTGAACTCCCAGCTGGAGGAAGCCTGGGAAGCCCAGAGGGAGGTGAGTGATGGGGGTGAGCGGGGACAGCAACAGGGCCCTGCCCCCAGGATCTCTGGGGTGGCTGGAGGAAGGCTGGGGAGCTCGGTTCGGAGTGCCGGGAACACCAAGTGCCTTTGCACTCCCTCTGTGGCTGGCCGAGGCCTGAGCGAGGCAACAGGTAGGGTGGGCAAGGGTCCGATGCCTCCACTCTTGCTGCAGCCGGCAGAGCCTGAGAGTCTGGAGCAAGGCCAAGAGTTGGGGTGGACAGGGACTTCCCTGGCGGTCCAGTGGTTAAGACTCTGTGCTTCCACTGCAGGGGGTGCGGGTTCGGTCCCTGGTCGGGGAACTAAGAGCCCACATGCCGCGAGGAGCGGCCAAAAAAAAAAAAAAAAAACACAGTTGGGGTGGACAAGGTCAGCACTGGCTGCCTCTGCACCCCATCCCAGCTGCAGGCACAGGTGGCCACCCTGAGCCAGGAGGTGACACAGCTCCAGAGACAGCAGGAACGAAGCCTGGAGAAGGAGCCTCCCCAGATCAAGGTGGTGGGGCCTTACCCCCTGCCAAGTGGCACTTCTCTCGGCCTGACCCCACTCAGGGTCCTCAGGGCCAGGCCCCAGGGGTAGGGTGGGCCATGGCTTCTTGGGCCCCTGCCCTGACCCCTCTCCATGTCCTGCAGACCATCCACACTGCCTCTGAGACCAACGGCGCAGGACTGCCTGAGGGCAGCAGGCCTCAGGAAGCACAGCTGAGGCAGGAGGTGCAGCTGGAGCAGGCCTGCGGCCATGGGTGAGCTGGGCAGCCGGGGCAGGGGACAGGGCGAGGGCCCGAGCTGGGAATCACGGAGTCGCCCTCCCCCACGCCCCCGCAGGCCGAGTGGGAAGGAGGAGGCTCTGTGCCGGCTGCAGGAGGAGAACCAGCAGCTGAGCCGGGAGCAGCAGCGGGTGAGCAGGGCAGGCAGAGGCCCGGAGAGACGGGCAGGTGGTGGGACAGAGGCGGGGGGCCGGCGAGGCGGGTGGGCAGCGCTGCTAGGGCTGCGGGCCAGCCACAGTGGGTGAGCGAGGGTGGACACGAGTGGGCCACCGGGGTGCTGCGGCCCCTGGGGGCTGAGCCCTCCTTCCCACCTGGCCCCCAGCTGGTGGAGGAGCTGGAGCGGGAGCAGCAGAGCAAGCAGAGACTGGAGGGCGAGCAGCGGGAGACGGAGAGCAACTGGGAGGCCCAGATTGCCGACATCCTCAGCTGGTGGGCGCCCCGGGGCTATGGGCGGGGGCTGGGCCCGGGCAGGGCTGAGGGCGCAGTCCCTGACCCTGAGCCCCCTTCCCAATCAGGGTGAACGATGAGAAGGTGTCAAGAGGCTACCTGCAGGCGCTGGCCACCAAGATGGCCGAGGAGCTGGAGTCCTTGCGGAACGTGGGCACCCAGACTTTCCCTGCCCGGCCGCTGGTGAGCCCCGGGGACACCCAGGGGGAGGGGTGCCAGGAACCGCACTCCACGGGTAGGGACACTAGCTCACAGAAGATCAGGGACTTACCCAAACTCACACCGGGTCAGGGGCAGAGCTGGGGCTTTGAGCCTGGCCAGGTGGCGTGGTGGGAGAGGGCCTCTGGGGTAGCCAGGCCCTCGGGGCGTCTTCCGTTGATTCCCCCTGGCCACCAGGATCACCAGTGGAAGGCACGGCGGCTGCAGAAGATGGAGGCGTCGGCCAGGCTGGAGCTGCAGTCAGCACTGGAGGCCGAGATACGGGCCAAGCAGGGCCTGCAGGAGCGGCTGGCGCAGGTGCAGGAGGCCCAGCTGCGGGCTGAGAGGTGAGACCACGGGCAGGCACTGTGAGGGGCTCAGAACCCACGCGGAGGCCTGTGGCGAGCTCTTGCCTGGTTCTCCCCAGCCGTCTGCAGGAGGTCGAGAGGCAGAACCAGGGCCTGCAGCAGGAGCTGGCTACCCTCCGGGAGGAGCTGCGGGCCCATGGGCCGGGGGGTGAGTGGCCGTCTGCGTGACTTGCCCTAGAGCAAGTCCTCTGCTCCAGGTCACCAAGGGAGTCCCACGACAGCCTGGCTGGGCTGTGGAGACGAGTTTGTTCCAGACTCTGCTGCCTAACCCACTTATCTGTTAGCTAGCACTTACTGAGCACCTGCTGTATGCCAGCCCCCCAACCCTTCCCGGCCTGTGGTCATTTCCCCATTTTACTGAGGTGGAAACTGAGGTTCCCGCCCTGGCCCCTGGTTTCCTCAGTGACAAGTGTTAGGGTGGAGTCCCTGGTCCCAGTGACCCGTGCCCTCTGTTTGCAGACACCAAGCCCTCAAACTCCCTGATTCCCTTCCTGTCCTTCCGGAGCTCAGAGGTAAGAACGGGTGCGGGGCTGGCTGGGGCAGAGTCCCAGGGGAGGACACAGGGACCTTGACTCTGCCCCCATCCCATTCCCCAGAAGGATGCCACCAAGGACCCTGGCGTCTCAGGAGAGGCCCTGAAGCCTGGGCCGGAGCCTGAGCTGAGGCCAGAGGGCCGCCGCAGCCTGCGCCTGGGGGTGAGAACCGACAGGAGACCTGCAGTGGTGGGGGGGGCTGGGCCCCACCCCCACCCTCTGCCTGTGCATGGCTCACCTGTTTGCTTGCCCTCCCCTGCAGGCTGTGTTCCCCAGAACGCCTGCTGCTACCACACCCCCTGCAGAAGGCCCTCCTGCAAAGGTCAGTGCCCGGCGGGGTGGAGCCGGGGCACCAAGCCATTCTGCCAGGTTTCCAAGGACCCGCTTGGGTTCCCCCCACGTGCGTCCTGGCTGGCAGACTGCAGTGGGGCTGGCGGTGGCGGCAATGAGTTTTGAGTACGACCACAGGCTCTCTGGGGCTCAGAGTTCACACTGCCACCTGGCTCATTCCCTGGTCTTGCGCGAACCTCAGGGTGGCCGGGGTGGTGGCGGGGGCGCGGGGCAGTGCGAGGCCCTCGGAGGCTGCGATCAGGCGTGGGTAATGGGCGTGTCCCCCTCCCCAGCCTGGCACACACCCGCTGCGCCCCCGGAGCTTCCCATCCCCCACCAAGTGTCTCTGCTGCACCTCGCTGATGCTGGGCCTGGGCCGCCAGGGCCTGGGCTGTGACGGTGAGACCCTCACCCACTTCACCCCCCTGCACACCAGCCTCCCACCTGAGCCTGCCACACCCAGGCAGTTTCAGCCCAGGCCACTGGCGCCTCCCGGTCAGCATTTCCCACTGCTCCGTTTTCTTTTTCTTTTCTCACTTTATGGGGAATCGGTGCCAGCTCAGGGGTCACCATGGTCTGGGGGGAGCTGGGGCTGGGAGTGCCCAGAGTCCCGGGTCCGGGCTGTCCACACCCCACCTCACACCACCCGTCGGCTCCCGCTTTCCCCACAGCTTGCGGCTACTTCTGTCACTCGACTTGTGCCCCACAGGCCCCACCCTGCCCCGTGCCCCCTGACCTCCTCCACACGGCCCTGGGAGTGCACCCTGAAACGGGCACGGGCACCGCCTACGAGGGCTTCTTGTCGGTGAGCCAGCACTGGGGGAGGGGGAAGACAGGCGTCAGTGGCTGGGCCCCGGCAGGCCTTCCCACGCCTGCTCTCACCCCAGGTGCCACGGCCCTCGGGTGTCCGGCGGGGCTGGCAGCGAGTGTTTGCTGCCCTCAGTGACTCGCGCCTGCTGCTGTTCGATGCCCCAGACCCGAGGCTCAGCCCAGCCAGCGGGGCCCTCCTGCAGGCACTGGATCTGAGGTGGGTGCCAGGCGGTAGTTTGGGGCAGGGGATGTGTGGGTCAAGGGGGCAGCCGGGGCCGTGTGACCTCTGACCTGCTCCATGAACCTCCCAGGGACCCCCAGTTCTCGGCCACCCCTGTCCTGGCCTCGGATGTTATCCACGCCCAATCCAGGGACCTGCCCCGCATCTTTAGGGTGAGTTAGGGGCGGGGGGGGGGTGGGGGGCGGGGGTGATGGACCAGACCTCTGTCTGCCTCTGTGTTGTCCCCACTCCAGCCACTTTTTTCCATCTCCATGGTTGCCCCCTTCCTCCCGCCCCCCTCGCCTCCACATGGACGGCTACAGTGGCTTCCGCTCTGGTCCGTGTAGCTACACTTCATCCTGCGGTGCAGTTTTCCATATATGAAGCTGGTTGTGTCCTGCCGCATTTAGGACCCTTCTGCGGCTCCCCATCGCCCTCAGTGTGCTCCTAACCGTAGCCTTGAGGCCCCACATCTCTGACCCTCCCAGCGCCCTGCCCCTCCCCCACCTCAAGCACTCCAGGTTACTCCGCTCATCCCCCAGGCTCCGGCAGAAATGTCTCTTCCTCTGGGAAGTCGTCTTTCATTGCTTAGCCTGGGCGAGGGGGCCCCACCCTGTGGTCCCACGATGCCCCATCCTTCCCCTCCGATGGCACTGGTGCCAGGGCTCTGGAGTCGTCCCCGTCCTTGTCTGACCACCCCACCTGGCTTATCACCTGCTGCAAGACAGCACCTAGCACTGCCTTGGGCGAGCCGACGCCGGTGCTAATAAGCATCAGCCAATGGAGAGAGGGACGGGAGGAAGGACGGCTGGCTCTTGGCCCTCTCCCCCCCAGCCTGGGTCCCCGTCCGCAGGTGACGGCCTCCCAGCTGACGGTGCCGCCTGCCACGTGCACCGTGCTGCTGTTGGCGGAGAGCGAGGGCGAGCGCGAGCGCTGGCTGCAGGTGCTGGGCGAGCTGCAGCAGCTGCTGCTGGACGCGCGGCCCAGGCCCCGGCCGGTGTACACGCTCAAGGAGGCCTACGACAACGGGCTGCCGCTGCTGCCCCACGCACTCTGCGCCGCCATCATCGGTGAGGCTCACGCAGAGGGGGCGCCGCCCAGGCAGGCTCGGGGGAGGAGTCCCGGCCTGCCACGGTCACTAGGGCCGCTGTCACTGCCCAGTCCCTGCAGCCCTGAGCTGTGGATTCTCCTGCACATGTGTCCTCCTCGCCACTCCTCTGGGCACGGCTGTGTGGTGAGGGACCTGGGCTGAGGGTTGGGAGCTTGGCTTCCGCCACTCCGTTTCTCTGCACCCTCCTTTCTGCTTTTTCTAAAAGAATCTCAAGTGAGCGAAAAGAGCAGAGGCTTTAGGAGGAGATAAAGGAGGCTGCCACTTCTGACTTACCAGTAGCCAGGTGACCATGGGGGAGCCTCACACTGTTTCCTGTGGGGCTGCTGTGTCCAGCCAGGAGCCTGGTGCACCGTGGGGCCTCCGTATCGGACAGCTGGGGAACAGGAGAGGAGGCTCCCTGGCCTCCCACAGCAGCCAGGCCCAGCGGGCTGGGACCTCTCCCTGCAATCCCTCAGGATGGGAGCTACAGGAGCCACTGCCCGCGTCCTCCAGGTCCCCTGTGTCAGTCTGGAGCCGGGGGACAAGGGCATTTATCGAGCAGGGATTGCTGTGAGCTTAACACTCGCCCTGCACTGCTTCATCTCTTCACAGCCTCACAGCAGCTGTGTGAGAAAGGTTCCCACTATTAGCCCCGTTTTACATAAGGGGAAACCAAGGCTCCGAGAGGTGACATGACTTACCCCAAATCCCACAGCTTGGGGCGGGGGGCCTCTCAGCCTGACTCCCGTCCCCGTGGCCCTTCCCTATTAGAGCCGGTGCAGACCCTGGGGCAGAAGGGTCCAGTGATGCAGGGACAGTGTCCTCAGGAGAAACCGAAGCTTAGCAAGGGCAGGCAAACTGCCCAGTCTCCTGCCTCTGGATGGGCCTTTGGACCCCTGACCCTCTCCCTCCCTCCCTCCACCAGACCAGAAACGGCTTGCTCTGGGCACTGAGGAGGGGCTGTTTGTGATCCACCTGCACAGCAACGGTACCTACCAGGCTGGGCCAGGGCGGGCGTGGGTGCGCGTCAGCCCCAGGGGACAGGGGAGGCTGGGCACCGGGCTGCTCCAAACCGACCCGCTCCTCACCGACCTGCCGGTGACACTCTCCCTCGCCAACCCCACAGACATCTTCCAGGTGGGTGAGTGCCGGCGGGTGCAGCGGCTGGCCGTGAGCCCCACCGCGGGCCTTCTGGTCGTGCTGTGCGGCCGCGGCCCCAGCGTGCGCCTCTTTGCCCTGGCCGAGCTGGAGAACATGGAGGCATCAGGTGCCAAGATACCCGAGTCTCGAGGCTGCCAGGCCCTGGCAGCCGGGCGCATCCTGCAGGCCCGCACCCCTGTGCTCTGTGTCGCAGTCAAGCGCCAGGTGCTCTGCTACCAACTGGGTCCAGGCCCGGGGCCCTGGCAGCACCGCATCCGTGAGCTGCAGGCAGCAGCACCTGTGCAGAGCCTGGGGCTGCTGGGTGACAGGCTGTGCGTGGGCGCGGCTGGCGCCTTCACCCTCTACCCGCTGCTCAACGAGGCTGCGCCCTTAGCACTGGGAGCCGGTCTGGTGCCTGAGGAGCTGCCCCCATCCCGCGGGGGCCTGGGTGAGGCCCTGGGCGCCGTGGAGCTCAGTCTCAGTGAGTTCCTGCTGCTCTTCACCACCGCCGGGGTCTATGTGGACGGCGCCGGCCGCAAGTCTCGCATCCAAGAGCTGCTGTGGCCAGCAGTGCCCACGGGTTGGGGTGAGGCCTTTGGAGGGCCAGGCTGGGTGGGGGCCTGACACCTGCGGTGTAGCCCACACGGAGGAAGACAGGGCCCCGCCCAAACTCCTGAGCTTGGATTTGGAGGCCAGCGTGTGTCCTCCTGCCCGACCACACCCTCGGTGGCTTGCACGGGATCCTCCTCCCATGCCTTTGCTCGTGCTCTTTCCCTGCCTGAAGTACTCTCCTTTTCGTACCTGTCAAACTCTTAGCCGAGTCCAGCCCCAGTGGCAACTCGGGGCCTAGGGCTGGTAGCCCCTCCAGAGATAACCCCCATGATTGCTGCCATTATCGTTACAGCTCTCACGCTCCCTCCCTCCCCCCACAATCGGTCCTTTGCTCCTTTTTGCTGCCCCACCTCTGTTCAGACCTCTGCCCTGGCTCTCTGCACCTTCTGTGTGTGGGGGGCCTGCGATTCTTCATCACATCCAGCACCCAGCCCAGCCAAGCGCACCCCAGAGGCTATGAATGTTTGGAGGAATGAATGAATGAATGAATGGGCAGGGCAGTGGGGGAGTCTCTGATGTCCACAGGTAGCTGGTGTGATGGGCTAGAGCCTGGAAGAGAGGGACAGCGCCCCTTTCATGAACAATCGCCCATCTGGGGTGAGGTCTGTGGGTTGGGTCCAGACTGCTGAGGGCCAATTCCCAGCTCTCACTCACCACGGAGTGAGACTTAGCTCTGGGGTTTCCGTTCCCTCATCTTTTTTTTTTTTTTTTTTTTTGTGGTACGCGGGCCTCTCACTGTTGTGGCCTCTCCCATTGTGGAGCGCAGGCTCCGGACGCACAGGCTCAGCGGCCATGGCTCACGGGCCCAGCCGCTCTGCGGCATGTGGGATCTTCCCGGACCGGGGCACGAACCCGTGTCCCCTGCATCGGCAGGCGGATTCTCAACCACTGCGCCACCAGGGAAGCCCTCCCTCATCTTAAGTTAGGGGCAGTAATACTACCTGCCCGGAGTTGTTTGAGAATTAAAGGAGGAAAAATACGCAACATGGTTAGAAGTAGGCCTGACATTAGCGTAGAGTGAGTGCTCCCTCATTGTTATCTCTAACTTGCTATGGAGGTTGGGTGGGGCAACCGGGAGAAGGAGGACCTTTGGTGGGGCGTGGAAGTTACGGTGCTGTGACAGTACACAGGGTGTTCCCTGGGATAGGGAGGGGAAAACAAGCTCAGAGAGGCGCCTCACTTGCCTGGGGCTGCACAGCACAGTTTCCCACTCTACAGGTTACACAGCCCCCTACCTGACAGTGTTTAGCGAGAACGCCATCGATGTGTTTGATGTAAGGAGAGCAGAATGGGTCCAGACGGTGCCACTCAGGAAGGTGAGGGCCTGCTCAGATCCCTGGGGCTGGACTGGGGTGCGGTCGGGTAGTGTGGCGTGACCTCTGTGCCTGCTGCCTCAGGTGCGACCCCTGAACCCAGAGGGCTCCCTGTTCCTCTTTGGCACCGAGAAGGTCCGCCTGACCTACCTCAGGAACCTGCTGGCAGGTGAGGGAGAGTGGGGGTGGTTGGAAGGCGTGTGACCCTGAGTACCAGTTGACTGGCGCCGGGGGATCTTGTGAGCACCGCCCAGCTTTCTGCTTCTCCTGCAGATAAGGACGAGTTCGACATCCCCAACCTCACCGACAACAGCCGGCGCCAGCTGTTCCGCACCAAGAGCAAGCGCCGCTTCTTCTTCCGCGTGTCGGAGGAGCAGCTGCAGCAGCAGCGCAGGTGCGCATGCGTGATGCGGTGGCTGGGCGGGACCGCCTACTCTTGGGGGCGGGACGAAGCACGAGCCTCGCGGTCCTGGAGAGGGCGGGGAGGTGTCACTTTCGCCGCCTTCCTCCCTTCACCCCTTCCCCCTGTAGGGAGATGCTGAAGGACCCTTTTGTGCGCTCCAAGCTCATCTCAACGCCCACCAACTTCAACCACCTGGTGCACGTGGGCCCTGCTGACGGAAGGCCCAGCGCCAGGGACCTGCCGCCGGTGAGTGTGAGTCCTCTGGAGCCAATCCCAAGCCTCCCTGGTGAGGCTGAGCCAATCACTGGCCTCTGCTTACCTGGGACTCGGGACCTCAGGGCGTCCAGGCCGTATGCAGTTCGTTTGACGTGGTTCCAGCCTTCCACACTGTCCCCAACAGGCTACGGAAGAGAAGGGCCGAGGTGCCCGCAGCTCTGGCCTGCAGCGGCCCCACAGCTTCTCTGAGGCCTCGCGGCGCCCAACTTCCATGGGCAGTGACGGCCTCGCTGGAGACGCGGACCACAGTAAGGACAGCCTCACAGCCTCCACTATCTCTGCGTCCCTCCCCCATGTTTCCATCTCCTTTGGACCCTTCAAACCTGTCCCTGGATTTTTGTCCCCTTGCTGGAGCAGTGAAGAGGAAGCCTTGGACGTCTCTGTCCAGCGAGTCGGTGTCCTGCCCCCAGAGATCTCTGAGCCCCGTGGCCTCCCTGATACAGGTGAGCCAGTGGGGGCTTTCCCTTTCCCCATTCAAAGGTAGGCATTTCTGTTTCGTGCTGGGACCTGAGGCCAGAGAACAAGCTGAGCCCATCCCTGTCTTGGATGCTAAGAGATGCTGACTCTCCCCTGTCTCGCCCCTTAGTGGGTCCCAGCAGGGGCCTGGAGGCAGGTCAGCCTAGGTCTGACTGTCTTGGCTCTGACTGTCCCAGCTGTGTGGCCCCGGGCGAGGTGCCCAGCCTCCCTGAGCTTGTCTCGCCTGTAAAATGAGGTTATTGTTATGAGACCTGTAGGAGGTACCTGGCACAAGGGGAGAGCACCACAGCAGGGGAGCTCTTGGATTTTTTTTTTTTTGGCCATGCCACATGGCTTGTGGGATCTTAGTTCCCTGACCAGAGATTGAACCCAGGCCCTCAGCAGTGAGAGTGCAGGGTCCTAGCCGCTGGACTGCCAGGGATTTCCTGCTCTAGGAACTGTGGGTGAGAGGTCAGAGGAGGGAGCAGTCCGCTCTGGCTGGGGACCAGGAAGATCTAAGGATTTGGGAAGGCTCCCCCTCCCCCTCCAGCCACATCTCCAACTGCCGCCCCCACTGCAGCCACACCAAGCCACTCAGAGCCGTGGGACCACCATGTACTTTCACACCTGCAGGCCCTTGCCCCTGCTGTCTCCTCTGCTTCTCTTGAAATGCCCTTTCCTGTCGTCCACCTGATTAACGCCCAGGCCATCTTCAAGGCTCTGCACCACTGTCACCTTCTCCCGAGACCACTTGGCTGCCTGGTCACGTGGTCACTGCCGCACTCCTCCCTCCACCTCCTAACTGTTGATCCTGCTGTGATTTTCGTCGGCTTTCTTCATTGTGGGGGTCAAGTTTGTCTTCTGCCTGGAGTATAGCCTATTTGTTGATTGAATGTAGAATGGAGTAAATGAACAAAGGGGCTTTGGTTTGGGCTCCAGAGTTCAGTAGGATTTCCTCAGGCTCTTCTCACATACCCCCTACCCCACCTCACATCTGACCTCCTCCGATGGCCCTGCTGCAGCCAGGGATGTGTCCTGGGGAAGCCTCTGGGAGGCACTGACCTGGTGAGGGAAGAGTCCTGCTTCCTCTTTCTTTTTATTTTTAAAATTTATTTATTTATTTATTTTTGGCTGCATTGGGTGCTCGTTGCTGCACGCGGGCTTTCTCTAGTTGTGGCAAGCGGGGGCTACTCTTCGTTGTGGTGCGCGGGCTTCTCACTGCAGTGGCTTCTCGTTGCGGAGCACAGGCTCTAGGCATGTGGACTTCAGTAGTTGTGGCTCGTGGGCTCAGTAGTTGTGGCTCGCGGGCTCAGTAGTTGTGGTGCATGGGCTTAGTTGCTCCGCGGCATGTGGGATCTTCCTGGACCAGGGCTCGAACCCGTGTCCCCTGCATTGGCAGGCAGAGTCGTAACCACTGTGCCACCAGGGAAGTCACCTGCCTTCCTCTTTCTACCCTGACTTCCTTCTGTTTCCACTCCAGGTCTCAGAACGGCCCCGGAGCCTCCCCCCGGCCCCTGAATCTGAGAGCTCCCCTTGACACCCTCTGGCGGGGCCCAAACCCCCAATCCCAGGACCGAGAGATGCAAGGGAGCAAAGAGCTTGAGGAACGCCATATTCCGGCTGGTCCGGAACGTGTGGGAATTCGGACTCAGGGCGGGCCTGGGCTGGGCAGCTGTGGCCTGGGTTGCTAGGACAGGGCCGGGCGGGGTGGGGGGTGGGGATCTGCCTCCCCGCCCTCATCCCGCCCTTCGCTCAGCTCCCAGCCCCAGCCTGTGCTAGCCATGGGGAATAGGATGGCCCCGTTCTGCCCTGGGGGCCCCTCTGCGCCAGTGTCCAGGGGTGATTTTGCCAAAGCTCTCACTTCAGGGCCAAGCTCCAGGAGTCCAGAAGAGGGACAGAGAGGGGCCAGGTTCCTGGGAGCAGTCTGGGGTCTTGGCTGTGGACTGTCTAACCCCCAAGGAGGTTGAGTTGGGGCATATCCCAGTCTCTGCTCAGGGTCAGGGCAGGAAAGACAGGCTGTAATCCAGAGGAAGAGGTAGAGAAGGAGGGAGAGGATGTTGGTGAAGGAGGTGAGAGAGGCAAGGGAGAGGAAAGGAAGTGCAAGAGGATGGGGATAGTGATTGGAAGGAGGTGAAAGCCATCCAGAGGAGAAGGAGAGCGGGATAAAGGAGGAGCGATGGAGAAGAGAGAGGCCAGAGGAGAGGGGTGGAGGGAGAGGGAGCTGGGAGAGCACACGCACAGGCGCCTTCTGTCTGGGGGGACTCGGTGGGGATGGGAAGATGGAGGGGCTCCGCGAGCCAACTGACATTGTCATCTAATCTGTCCAGGAGGAAGATAACTCCGAGCCAGGGATGGGAAGGGGGGGTATTTATAAGGGCTACTTGGTGGGAGATGGGCACCCTACGGGTTTCCAGGCACACTCTGGCCCTTCGCAGAAAGGCGGGGGGTCCTTTTTCTCAAAGCTTCAACCACCTGTGTATTAGGGGATCATAGGGGCATTTTATTATTGATCACAGCCATTATTATTGTTATTATATTACTATTTTTATTAAGCCTCCCCCTACTGATGAGTAGGGAGCAAAATAAGTATTTATCTCCTCAAATGCCATATTCCCGGGAGGGATAGACCCTGACACTCTGTGAGGCAGTAAGAAACCAATAAAGACAACTTTGTAAGCTGCTGGCCTCCCCGCCTGGATCTGCCTTCCTGGGGTTTAGAAAATGGAGGGAGGAGTGGGGGCATCAGAGACAGCTAAAGACCAGGCTGTCTTCCTGTATTTTCACAAATCAGATGATGTTCACATGGGGGTAAGTGAGGAGAGTTTAAAAGCGAAGGGACGGAACTTCCTTGGTGGCGCAGTGGTTATGAATCCGCCTGCCAATGCAGGGGACACGGGTTCGAGCCCTGATCCGGGAAGATCCCACGTGCCGCAGAGCAACTAAGCCCCTGCGCCGTAACTACTGAGCCTGCGCTCTAGAGCCCGCGAGCCACGACTACTGAAGCCTGCACACCTGGAGCCCGCGCTCCACAACAAGAGAAGCCACCGCAATGAGAAGCCCGCGCACTGCGACGAAGAGTAGACCCCGCTCGCCACAACTAAAGAAAGCCCGTGTGCAGCAACGAAGACCCAGCTCAGCCAAAAAATTAATTAATGTTTTTCAGAAAAGCGAAGGGATGGTTTACGAAAGTGTGGGTAGCATCAGGGGAACCCACCAAGGAGTGGCGGCGCCCTGAGCCCCGACAGCAGCGAGGAGCTGTTATCACCCCCAGGTCAGCTGGGCAGAAAAAGGCAGGTGCTACCCTGCGGGAGCTATGGCTCAGTAGAAGCACTTGGCCGTGGCCAAGCAGGAAGGCAGCCCAGGAAATTAATTCCTCCACCTCTACTCCCTCCCTCCCATCTCCTGCTTCCTTTTGTCCAAACCCTAGCAGCAGCCAGAGGCCCCTAGAGCTGAGTTTCTGCAGGTCTAGAGGGCAGCCTTTAGGGTCCAGAGCAGGGTGGAGACAGGAGGAAGTGGATCTGAAGAGCACATCCTGCTGCCCCACCCAGGTGAGACTGCTGAGGAGTAGGAGGAGGGGAGGTCTGGGAGGGGCTCACTTGTTCTAATCTGGGGTGTCCATGACTGGGCATGACCCAGGCCTTGAGGCTGGTCTGGGTGAAGCAGGAGGATAAGGGCTGTGTGCTGGGATCAGGGCAGGCTGTGCCCTAAGGGTCGTGGAGGGCCCTAAAGGTAGGGAGAGGGGCCTGGTTAGAGATAGGGATTGGAGGGGGCCCGTGACATTCCAGGGCCTGGTTAGGAGTGCAGCCTTGATTCCAGTCTAGTTCTGCTGTCATGGGCAAGTTACCTGACCTCTCTAAGACTCAGTGTCCCCATCTGTAAGTGGGGATCATAAAATCCATCTCATGGGAGGTTCTGGTGAGACTTTGGCGAGACAATGAGTGTAAAATGCCTTCAGCTCACTCAGGAAATGTTTGCCTATGGAGATGCAGAGGCCCAAAGAGAGGGCCCAGCGCAGGGACACTGAGGCCTCTTGCAAGCTAGGGACTCCAACCATCCTCACCAAATTGGAGAAATGACTGCTTCCCTGGCACCCCTCAATAATTTAGCCAAAAGATTTTCACAGTTTTACATTAAAAAATTTTTTTCTCCCAAAGTTTTATGTTGACAAATTTCAAACCTACAGAAAGATTGAAAGAATATGAATGCGCTGGGACTTCCCTAGTGGTTCAGTGGTTAAGACTCTGCGCTCCTAATGTAGGGGGCCCGGGTTCAATCCCTGGTCAGGGAACTAGGGCCCACATGCCGCAACTAAGAGCCTGCGTGCCGCAACTAAAAGACCCCACGTGCTGCAACTAAGACCTGGCACAGCCAAATAAATAAATATTTTTTTAAAAAAAGAATATGAACTCCCTACACTCTTCACTTAGATTCACCATTGTTAACATTTTGCTGCTTTTGCTTTACTTCTTTACCCATATAAACGTGTATACATAGCATGTATTTTGCTAACATTTGAAAGTAAGTTGCAGACAACTTGAACTTTGCACCTAAATACTTTGCATGTGTCTCTTAAGAATAAGGAACTAGGGAGGGAGGGAGACGCAAGAGGGAAGAGATATCGGAACATATGTATATGTATAACTGATTCACTTTGTTATAAAGCAGAAACTAACACACCATTGTAAAGCAATTATACTCCAACAAAGATGTAAAAAAAAAAAAAAAGAATAAGGAACCATCATGCCGTGGAGCATCTAAGCCCGTGCGCCGTAACTACTGAGCCTGCGCTCTAGAGCCCATGAGCCACAACTACTGAGCCCATGTGCTGCAACTACTGAAGCCCACCTGCCTAGAGCCCATGATCCTCAACAAGAGAAGCCACCGCAATGAAGAGTATCCCCCGCTCACCACAACCCACGTGCAGCAACGAAGACCCAACATAGCCCAAAATAAGTATTAAATAAAATAAATAAATTAAAACAAAAACTAACCACCCCATATTTTGGGGCCCTCTCACCTTCATAAATAAATAAATAAATAAATAAATAAATAAATTTTTTTTAAAAAAAGTATAAGGAACCACCAAGAATTCCCTGGCAGTCCATGTTACTTTTTTTTTTTTTTTTTTGACCTGGCAAGTCCAGTGGTTAGGACTCTGTGCTTTCACTACCGAGGGCTCCGGTTCAATCCCTGGTCGGGGAACTAAGATCCTGCAAGCTGCGTGGCATGGCCAAAAAAAAAAGAAAAGAGAAAAAAGAATAGGAATCACCAGAAGTCACTATTATTATCTCAAGAGATTTAATGTTTTTTTAAATTTAATTCTTAACCACTGCACCACCAGGGAAGCCCTCAAGAGATTTAATATTGATACTCTGTATCAATCTGTTATGGGTTGAATTTCGACCCCTAAAAAATGAAGTCCTATTTCCAAATACCTCAATATGTGACCTTATTTGGAACTAGAGTCACTGCAGATGTAAGTAGTTAAGATGAGGTCATTAGGGTGGGCCCTAGTCCAATATGACTGGTGTCCTTTAAAAAAGGGGAAATTTGGACACAAAGACCACACACACACAGGGAGAACACCCTGTGATGATGAAGGCAGAGATCAGGGTGCTGCTTCTACAAGCCAAGTAATGCCATAGATTTGCCAACAAACCACTAGCAGCTAGGAGAGAGGCCTGGAGTAGATTCTCTCACAGCTCTCAGGAGTAACAAATCCTGATGACATTTTCTTTTTAAAAAAAAATTTTTTTTCTTCCGGTATGCGGACCTCTCACTGTTGTGGCCTCTCCAGCTGCGGAGCACAGGCTCCGGACGCGCAAGCTCAACGGCCATGGCTCACTCACGGGCCCAGCCGCTTCGCAGCATGTGGGATCTTCCCGGACCGGGGCACGAACCCGTGTCCCCTGCATCGGCAGGCGGACTCTCAACCACTGCACCACCAGGGAAGCCCCTGATGACATTTTGATCTTGGACTTCCAGCCTACAGAACTTTGAAATGACACATTTCTGTTTAAGCCACCCAGTTTCTGATATAATTGTGTCAAAAATGCATTAAAAAAAATTGAGCATCCAATTCTAGATCACATGTTGCATTTGGTTCTTGTGTCTCTTGAATCTCCTTTAATCTACAACAACTTTCTCCTCCCACCTTTTTGGGCCATCTTTCATGATATTAACTTTTTTTTTTGGCCGTACCACACAGCATATGGGATCCTACTGCCCTGACCAGGGATTGAACCCTCTTCTCCTGCAGTGGAAGTGCAGAGTGTAGAATAACCTGCAATTTGCATTTGTTCTGATTGTTTCCTCATTAAAGTCAGATTTAATATTTTTGTCAAGATATTATATAGCAGATGCTATTTTAAATTAATTTTAATTACTATAATACACTGTTTTTGGTATATTAAAGGCTGACTTCCCATTTGACTCCCTGCCCTCCTCTCATAAAGTTATGTCAGTGTTCCATATATGCCCATACATGTTACCGGCAGGTATCAAGAGGGGGGACCACCTTCCTCCAGCCGCCATGCCTCAATGGGAATCAAGATGGAGCCTCAGAACCCTTCCTAACCTTGGCAGGAAGCCCTGCTCTCCGTGCTCTCACACTCACAGCCGGCCCACCACCCTACCCGTGCCTCAAGACTTTCAGAACCGGTCCTACTCTTTGTCCCTGTTGCTCAGTTTCACCGCAGGGACTGAAGCCTCTAGGTTCTCCTAGAGGACCTAGGGTGGCTCTGGCCATCCCTTTAGCTGATCCCATCTCCACCCTTAGCTCCTGGTAGCTGTTTGCCATGTGTTCTAGAGCTGATGGTCCATCTTCAGCAAAATCTCCCGCGTCCTCACCCCCTTCTACAAATGGTCCTTAACCCTCCTACTCTGTCAGAAACTTTGCCCTCCCTGGGGTCACTGTTGCTCACTGCCCCATGTCCCACAGGCTTTCTACACCCCTCCCACCATTGGGCCTGAAGTTGGGGTAGGGGGCCTCCCCCATGGCCACTGACAGACATCCTCCTCCCTCCTCCTTTCACATACTTAGGTTTGAGCTCAAGTTATTAGCTTATACCACCCGCTTTGCTTCAGCTATCTCCTACCCACGCGTGGCTCATTTCTTGATAATTCTAGCTGCTGGCTTGCTGTCACTCCCTCCATCCTATTCCTATTTTAATTCTTAGAGACTTTGATATACATGTGGATGATCCAGCTGCCAGGCCTCTCGGTTCCTTGAACCCGTCTTCTCCCATTGTCTTGCTTTCCATCTCATACCAGTCACTCACTGCCATAGCTATACTGGAGAGCCGCACTGTCCTATATGGGAGCCACTGATCACATGTGGCCACTGAGCACTTGAAATGAGACTAGTCTGGGGACTTCCCTGGTGGTCCAATGGTTAAGACTCTGCGCTTCCACTGCAAGGGGCACAGGTTCGAGCACTGGTCAGGGAACTAAAAAAAAAAAAAAGTGACTAGTCTGAATTGATATGTGCTGTGAGTACAAAACACATACCAGGGACTTCCCTTGTGGCGCAGTGGTTAAGAATCTGCCTGCCAATGCAGGGGACACGGGTTCGATCCCTGGTCTGGGAGGATCCCACATGCCGAGGAGCAACTAAGCCCATGCACCACAGCTACTGAGCCTGCACTCTAGAGGCCGCGAGCCACAACTACTGAAGCCCACGCGCCTAGAGCCCGTGCTCTGCAGCAAGAGAAGCCACCGCAATAAGAAGCCTGTGCACCGCAATGAAGAGTAGCCCCTGCAACCAGAGAAAGCCCTGGGGCAGTAATGAAGACCCAGCGCAGCCCACCCCCAAAAAAATACATGCCAGATTTCAGGGACTTAGTGTGGGAAAAAATATGTTATCATTAATAATTTTTATATTGATTACAAGTTGAAATAACGTTTTGGATATATATTATTAAAACTAATCTCACTTGTATCTTTTACTTTTTTAAATGTAGCTACTAGAAATTTTAAAATTACATATGCAGCTCATGTTAGGTTTCTAATGGAAGCACTGATCTAAATCTTTTTTTTTGGCCGAGCTGCATGGCTCGTGGGATTTTAGTTCCCCAATCAGGGATGGAACCCTGGCCCTCGGTAGTGAGAGCATGGAATCCTAACCACTGGACTGCCACAGAAGTCCCCTAAATCTTTTCACTGCCAATAATGACAGCAGCCGTCTCCCTATGATCTCAATCCCAAGCATCCTACGTCTCTATCCAACGCCCCTATCTTTCCAGCTCTCTTTAGCGCCCCAACTCCAATAAACTTTTGACCCCATTGGAACCTACAATCCACTGATCTTCCCACACTTTTGCAGCCCATCATCCCTCTTATGTCCTTACGTGCCTCCCTCAAACAGCCTAAATTCCAGTCAATTGTTATAATCACTCCTTTGTATGAATGTATTTGTTCATTTATTCAGCAAATAATTGTTGAACATCAATCATGTGCGGGACACTATTCAAGGCACATGGAACACGTCAGTGAACAAAACAGACACATTCCCTGTCCTCGTGGAGCTTATATTTTGGTGGGAGGAGAGAAATAATAGACAAATAAGTAAATTATATTAGATGCTGGAATAGTGGTTCTCAACCGGGAGCAATTTTGCCCCCCAGGGACATTTGGCAATGGCCGGAGACACTTCTATTGTCACAGCAGGGGGAGGGGCATCTAGAAGGGGTAGAAGCCAGGGAGGCTGCTAAGCATCCTACAGGGCACAAAACAGCCCCCAACTACAAAGAATTATCCAGCCCCAAATGTCAATAGTGCCTTGAGAAACCCTGTTCTAGAAGGTGTTAATGCTTTAGAAAGAAAAAAAGAAAAAAAAAATTAGAGTGGGGTGGAGGGACTGAAAGAGGAATTTGGGTTGGAGAGTGTGATTTTTTTTTTTTTAATTTTTTTTTTTTTGCGGTATGCAGGCCTCTCACTGTTGTGGCCTCCGGACGCACAGGCCCAGCCCAGTGGCCATGGCTCACAGCAGGCCAGCCGCTCCGCGGTATGTGGGATCTTCCCGGACAAGGGCCCGAACCCGTGTCCCCTGCATCGGCAGGCAGATTCTCAACCACTGCGCCACCAGGGAAGCCCTGGAGAGTGTGATTTTAAGTAGGCTGGTCAGGTCTGGGTCAGCCTCATTGAGAAGGTGGCATTTGGGAGGGAGACCAACTGGGCTTCCTATTTCATTGAGAAAATGAAAGTACCCGTGTATTCTGCTCTCTCTCCAATTATAATTTTATTTATTTTATTTATTTATTTTTGGCTGTGTTGGGTCTTCGCTGCTGCGCGGGCTTTCTCTAGTTGTGGCGAGCGGGGGCTACTCTTCGTCATGGGGCGTGGGCTCCTTATTGCGGTGGCTTCTCTTGTTGTGGAGCATGGGCTCTAGGTGCGCGGGCTTCAGTAGTTGTGGCACACGGGCTCAGTAGTTATGGCTCGTGGACTCTAGAGCACAGACTCAGTAGTTGTGGCACACAGGCTTAGTTGCTCCGCGGCACGTGGGATCTTCCTGGACCAGAACTTGAACCTGTGTCCCCTGCATTGGCAGGCGGATTCTTAACCACTGCACCACCAGGGAAGTGCCCTTCTCTCCAATTATTATCCCTGGTCTGTGTTCACGCTCCTAGCAAAGGACAAGCCTGTCACTCAGGAACTCCCATTCTCTCTACTTGTTCAGGGTCATCAGTCCTGCATTCTGTCCTATTAAACAACAGCCACAACACCATGACTTCCTTTGACCCTCTTCCCCCTCCAGCTGCCATCTTGATTTTTTTCCTTCCCTTTGCTGCAAAGCTCACTGAAAGAGTTGTGTATTATCACTGTCTCCAATTTCTTTCCTCTCATTTTTCTTGAGCCCAAGAACTCTGGGCTTTTGCTCTCAAACTGCTCCTAAGGTGGTCACCAGGGGTTCTCACAGAGCTAAATGCAGTCAGTCCTTGCTGCTCAGCTTGCTGACCTGTGGGCAGCACCCGACCCTGTCAATCACCCCTCTGCCTTGGTCTTCTGAACCAGATGCCCATCTGGTTTTCCTCCTATCTCTCTGGCTGATCCCTCTCAGAATCCTTTGTTGATTCCTCCTGGTCTCCCAACCTCTACATGAAGGGGTATCCCAGAACTCAGTCCTTGGTGATCTCATTTCCATATACCCCTCACTCGATTTCCCCTAATGTTAACATCTTACACAACATGGTACATTTATTAAAACTTACTGATGAAAACTATAAACGAAGCTACACGTTTTATTTGAATTTCATAAGTAGGGCTCACAGTTGCCCAAGACTTGACTGGTTTAGTTTTAAAACTGAAGATCCCATTCCCCTGAAGTCCCCTCAGACTTGGGCAAGCTGGGACAGTCAGCTACCCAGTTTTATATTCACCAGTTTTTCCACTAATGTCCTTTTTTTCTGGTCTAGGATTCAATCCAGAATACCACGTTGCATTTAGTGGTCCTGTCTCCTTAGTGTCTTCTAATCTGCAACAGTTTCTCAGTATTTCCTTGTCTTTCATGACCTTGACACTTTTGAGGAGAACTGTCAGGTATGACCAGTCTGAAAGTCCCTCAGTTTGGTTTTGCTGGATGTTTTCTCATGAATAGGCTAGACTTATGGGTTTTCCTGGCAAAAACCCACAGAGGTGAAGTAGGGCAGGAATTTTATCTGTTTTATTCACTGCTACATAGCCAGTGCCTGGGACTGAGTGCTTAGTCCATTATAGGCACCAAAAATCTGTTTGTTAAATGAATAAGTGAATGAATGATTCTGTAGAAATTTAGTATTGTTTTGAAGTTTTAAAATGGTAATATAAATACTACCCTATCATACATATCGCTCTGTAGCTTTTTCCCCTCAACAATTTGCCCTGAAGATCCATTTTAGGATGCATAGAGCTACTTTACTCTTCTTGTATACAAATTCTTGTATACAAATAACTACAATGGTTCTTTAAATGTTCCTCTTTGCACACGTGTTAGATTTTCTCATGGACAAAAAACTAGACATAGAGTAGGCACATTTACGTGTTAATGGATACCGATAAATTCCAACTACAGTGGCTGAGCACGTTTACAGTGCTCCAGCAGTGTTTTAAAAGTACCCGTTTTCATCACATCTTGCCGACACGTGATGACCTACAGAAGCTCAACGAGTGCTTAGGATGCCTGCTCACTCTCCGGACTACAACTCCCAGAATGCACTGCGGTCCCTCTGCCTACCTGGGTCTGCGTGAAATGGAATGACCAATCCCTGAGGACCTCAGGAAGGTGGTGCTGCCTCCGCTCCTCACCTACCTCTGGGTTCTGCAGCGCCCAGAGCAGCGGGACTACCACTCCCATAAGCCACCGCGGACTGGCCGGCCCAGCCACCATTTCAAGACTTGGCAGGGACAGGGGCGGGCCCCGGACTCCACTTCCCGGCAGGCAGTGCGGCCCGAGGGGGCGGAACTCCATTTCCCAGCAGGCTCCAGGCGGCGGGCGCCGCTGTGCCTTGTGTGGGATGTAAGCGCGGAGGTGGGCGCGGGGGACCGAGGCCAGGACTCTCCTTGGGACTTGGGGGCCCTGGCCTAGGGGCGCCTTCCGGGCGGACTCTAGGACCCTGGGGGTATGGGCGCAGAGAGAGGGCGGGGCGGCCATTGGGAGTCCTCAGTGGGGTCCTAGGGGCGCACCCCCATCGGGACCGGGGCTCCTGGGGTTGTGGGGGCAAGAAGGCCCCGCAGCCTCGGCTGAGGGGTCTCTTCGATGAAAGAGGGGGAGCAGATGAGCGGAGCGTGAAGGGGCGGGGAAGCAAGGGTTTGTGTCTGTGAGTGTGTAGGAGGGTGTGGAAAGCTAGTCGAGCCTGGGAGGGGGGGCTCCTGGGCCGTGCCCCCCCGACCCTCCCTCCCCACGCTCGCCCACAGGCCGAGGCCCGCCGCCATGGGGCTGAAGGCCGCCCAGAAGACGCTGTTCCCGCTGCGCTCCATCGACGACGTGGTGCGCCTGTTCGCTGCCGAGCTGGGCCGAGAGGAGCCGGACCTGGTGCTCCTATCCTTGGTACTGGGCTTCGTGGAGCACTTCCTAGCTGTCAACCGCGTCATCCCCACCAACGTCCCCGAGCTCACTTTTCAGCCCAGCCCTGCGCCCGACCCTCCTGGCGGCCTCACCTACTTCCCTGTGGCCGACCTGTCCATCATCGCCGCGCTCTATGCCCGCTTCACCGCCCAGATCCGCGGCGCCGTCGACCTGTCTCTCTACCCGCGAGAGGGGGGTGTCTCCAGCCGCGAGCTGGTAAAGAAGGTCTCCGATGTCATCTGGAACAGCCTCAGCCGCTCCTACTTCAAGGATCGGGCCCACATCCAGTCCCTCTTCAGCTTCATCACAGGTTGGAGCCTGACAGGTGGCAAGGGGCGAGAATCCTGTCTCACGTTGTGAACCTTGGCCCACCTCTTCACAACACTGTGTGGTTTACAGAGCTCTTTTGAGACCTGTAAGCCTTGTGAGGTGGGGCAAGTGTTATGTCCCTCTTTGCAGCTAGGGAAACTGAAGCCCAGAGAGGGAAAGTGATCTTCTAAAGTCACACAGAATGGCAAGGCTGGGACTGGACCCCAGTCACTTGACTCCAAATCCATTAGCCCACCCTCTGCCCCCTCAGAACCCCCCTCCCTGCCATTGAGCAGCTACAGGAGTCCTGCAGCCCAGCCTGAGGCACAGAGGGCAGCAGCAGATTTAGGGAATGAGGAGCCAAAATCGGGCTACATTTGAGCCAATTCCATGAAATGTCTATGAACATGTTTTGAAAGTGAACAGACCAGGGCTTCAACTCAAGAAACTGAAGGCTCAGGGCTTGCAAAGAGCTTTCCTCTTTGATCCAAGACCAGTTGACTGGCAGTCAGGTCCTGGAGTGCCATATTGAGAAGGAAACTGAGGCTGCTTCTGAGCTTAGCAGGAAAAGAATACAGAGAGAAGTTGGGAGTGTCTGTCAGTGGGTGTGTAAAAAGAATGTTGGCCAGTGTCCTGTTTTTGCCGTCCCGGGTTATAACCTAATAGGTACAATAAAACGAGGAAATTCTTTTTTTTTTTTTTTATAAATTTATTTATTTATTCATTTATTTAATTTTTGGCTGCATTGGGTCTTCGCTGCTTCACGCGGGCTTTCTCTAGTTGCAGTGAGCGGGGGCTCCTCTTAGTTGTGGGGCGCAGGCGTTTCATTGTGGTGGCTTCTCTTGTTGCGGAGCACAGGCTCTAGGCACGCAGGCTTCAGTAGTTGTGGCACACAGGCTTCAGTAGTTGTGGCTCGCGGGCTGTAGAGCGCAGGCTCAGTAGTTGTGGCGCACGGACTTAGTTGCTCCGCAGTATGTGGGATCTTCCCAGACCAGGGCTCGAACCCGTGTCCCCTGCATTGGCAGGCGGATTCTTAACCACTGTGCCACCAGGGAAGCCTGGAAATTCTTAAATTGGCAGAAATATATAATACAGTTGCAGAGAAAGAGAAGAGACAGGGTCAGAAACTGGGTGGAACTACAAAAAAGGGGGAGGGAGAGTCTCTGAACACGTAGGAGGAAAGGGATAGAGGGAAGACGGGGAGGAGTGACTGAGGTTTGAGCACAGGCTTGGAGGTGAGTGTGGGAGGGTGTATGGCCCATGACTACCTGGTCCCTTCCCCCAGGCCAGAGCTCAGAGGACCCTCTTTCATTACTTTCCCTTCCACAGGCACCAAACTGGACAGCTCTGGTGTGGCCTTTGCTGTGGTGGGGGCCTGCCAGGCTCTGGGTCTCCGGGATGTCCACCTGGCCTTGTCTGAGGACCATGCCTGGGTAGTGTTTGGGCCCAATGGAGAACAAACAGCTGAGGTCACCTGGCATGGCAAGGGCAACGAGGACCGCAGAGGCCAGACAGTCAACGCGGGTGTGGCTGAGCGGGTATTGCATCCCCCTCTATACTCTCCTAGCCCAAGCCACCCAAGGAGCTCTGCTTTCTTGGGCCATGCTCCCTCCAAGGGGAGGGCCCCCTTCCTGGCTGTCATTCCCTAGAGCAGGCACAGGTAGACCATCGTGAGACATCTAGTCTTGTCCTCTCCCAAGAGCTGGCTGTACCTGAAAGGATCATACATGCGCTGTGACCGCAAGATGGAGGTGGCATTTATGGTGTGCGCCATCAACCCTTCTATTGACCTGCACACTGACTCCCTGGAACTGCTGCAGCTGCAGCAGGTGAGGGGTGCCTGTGGGACCCTGGGCCAGGGTGCTTTCCCTTCCTGAGCTTCAGCTCCCCCTTCTGTAATGTGGTTGCATCATTCCTGGCCTGGACTTTCCTGGGGCTCTTGGGAGGGGAGAATTGAGACATGAAAGCGCTTTGTCTTCAATAAGTGGCTAGTTCTGAATTCTGGCTTTTCCCACCTGGTGGGAGGTCCCTACTGGTGCTGGACCCCCGTCTGCCTGGTAGACTGAGGACCCCCCTCTCTCCTGCCAGCTCACACTTCTCTCCTTTGGCCCCTAGAAGCTGCTCTGGCTGCTCTATGACCTGGGACATCTGGAAAGGTCAGTAGAGGGAAGCGACCAGGCTGGGCCTCGGGGTGGGCTGGGGGGGCAGCCTGGACTCATGAGCCTTTCCCAGGTACCCTATGGCGCTGGGGAATCTGGCAGATCTGGAGGAGCTGGAGCCTACCCCTGGCCGGCCGGACCCCCTCACCCTCTACCACAAGGTGGGGACATCTCAGGAGGGTACAGAAGGGAGGTGCAATGATGGCTGGGGTTCCCTTCTATCTGGGGACTGGGAGGGGGCAGGTGAGGCGAGAAGAACTTTGTGTGTATTGGGGGCTACCGCCCATCCAGTCCCCATTTTGTATTTACCGTGTGCGTATTCAGGGCAGTCAGGGCTGTCTGAGAAGTGCTGTGGGTTCCCTGCCTGGTAGTGGTAGGTCCTAGATTTGTCCCCTCGGCCCTACTTTTTCTACTGCCTATCATTGTCCTTCTTGGAGTATAATAGAGGTCAAACACTGTGAGAGCACCGAGGCGAGGCTGTTAAATTGGTGGGGCTGGGGGTAGGAGGGACATTGGGCTGGGCTTGGAAGGCCAGCCCAGTGCAGACCTACAGACCCAGGGAGGAACACCTGGTAGAGAGGATGGCCCGGGGTGAGGTCACCTGGGAGATGAGATTCTCTGGGATCTTCCTATTGCCCCTCCTGGGTGTGATCCAATGGGACAAATGTGCCACCCGGGGTAGCTGGGAGCTGCCTCCCTGAGGCACCTCTGCTCTATCCCCAGGGCATTGCCTCAGCCAAGACCTACTACCGGGATGAGCACATCTACCCCTACATGTACTTGGCTGGCTACCATTGTCGCAACCGCAACGTGCGTGAAGCCCTGCAGGCCTGGGCCGACACGGCTACTGTCATCCAGGAGTGAGGATCCCCCCACGGGGCCCCAGCCTGGCCTTTCTTCCCCTTCCACCCAATTTCCAACCACTATCATCCAGGAGGGAGGCCTGGGTCCCAAGCCCTATCCCCTCTCCATCCAGTCACTAGGGAGCCAAGGCCATCATCACCCAAGAGGTAGGGACCCCTGATGAGAGCTTCACGCCTTTCCTTCCCTCCCCTCTCCTCCTGATTTCTAACCACTGTCATCCAGCTGTGGAACCTGCATTCCCCTCCTCACTCTTGCTTTGGGCTGACACAGACACCACCATTTTGGAGTGAGGACCCCAACCGTTCACTCAGTCCCTGGATGACCCGGGAAAAGAAACCAGGGCTCCATCCCCTGCCAGGTCCCTGGGGGTACCCGCCATAGCCGAGACCCCACAGTGCCCTGCTGCTCTCACAGCTACAACTACTGCCGTGAAGATGAGGAGATCTACAAGGAGTTCTTTGAAGTAGCCAATGATGTCATCCCCAACCTGCTGAAGGAGGCTGCCAGCCTGTTGGAGGCTGGCGAGGAGCGGCCAGGGGAGCAGACCCAGGTGAAGGGCTGGACCTCCAGCCTGTGTACACCTTCCCACCTGAGCAGGGCTCCCAGTCACAGGACGTGGGACTGCTGCATGGGACTGGGGATGGCACTAGAGGTGGCCCAGCTCAGGCAGACAGGTGTGTTCTCTTATGCAGTAGCTGAGGGCCTGGGCTTGGGTTTGAGGAGTTGAGGTAAATGGGGGTCGAAGCCCCTCTCTTTCTCTGTCAGGGTCACTCATTTCAGCTGAGGGGGTGAGATGGAGGTAAGGGGATGGTTCCTCCCTCCTTCCAAGTCCTGGCTAAGGACTGGTTTTATAAAAGGAAGGCGGTTCTAAGAATTCTCTCCATCTATGCTCACATCTGCCAGAGCCAGGCCTCTTTGTCCAGGCAAGAGGTCTGGCCTGTGCCCTCTGATGAGGGGTGAGTAATGGGGTCTGAACTGTGCCCTCCTTTTCCCCTTTCCCAGGGCACCCAGAGCCAGGGTTCTGCCCTCCAGGACCCAGAGTGCTTCGCCCATCTGCTGCGATTCTACGATGGCATCTGCAAATGGGAAGAGGGCAGTCCCACGCCCGTGCTGCACGTGGGCTGGGCCACCTTCCTTGTGCAGTCCTTAGGCCGTTTTGAGGGACAGGTGAGGGACAGCAGTGCAGGGTGGCTGGGGAGGACAGGTGGTGACAGCAGCTACAGCGGAGTCAGAACCTTTGTAGCCCCGAAGGGGATCTGCCCATCCCCTTTCGGTGCGGGTGAGACCGAGGCTCCACGACAGGATGGTCATGGCCTGGTCTTGGGGTTCCACCCACTGGCCTGCAACCTCTTCCTCCGCCTGCCCCCCCCATCCGGCCCAGGTGCGGCAGAAGGTACGCATAGTGAGCAGAGAGGCAGAGGCGGCCGAGGCAGAAGAGCCCTGGGGCGAGGAAGCCCGAGAAGGCCGGCGGCGGGGCCCGCGGCGGGAATCCAAGCCTGAGGAGCCTCCGCCGCCTAAGAAGCCGGCGCTGGACAAGGGCCCAGGTGCGGGCCAGGGTGCGGTGCCAGGACCCCCCCGGAAGCCCCCAGGCACCATCCCGAGCACTACCCGCGGCCCTGAAGGTGGCAGCGTGGCTCCGGCGCTGGCGCCCGCCGCCTCGCCGCCACCGGAGGGTCCGGTGCTCACTTTTCAGAGCGAGAAGATGAAGGGCATGAAGGAGCTCCTTGTGGCCACCAAGATCAATTCGAGCGCCATCAAGCTGCAGCTCACAGCGCAGTCACAAGTGCAGATGAAGAAGCAGAAGGTGTCTACACCTAGTGACTACACTCTTTCATTCCTCAAGCGGCAGCGCAAGGGCCTCTGAAGTACCCGGGTCTCAGTATCGGCCCACTCGGAGCCCGCCCTTAATCAGGATGAGGCTCCACCCCAGCCCCACTGGCGAGCCCAGGCTCCGCCCCTGGCCTAGGGCCTAGGCCCCGCCTCCAGGCCCCACCCCTACCAGGAACTCAGGCTGCAGGTTCCCAGAGTAGACTCCACCCAGCGCCCGAACCGAGGGCTCTGCCCAGTCGCTGGAATATAGAGCCCATCCCCCAGGATCCCAGCCGGCCAATTGAAACCTTACCCTGACTCCTTCACCCATCTTTAAAGGTCCAACTACGGGAAGCTCTGGCTCCATCTCAGAACCGAGGCTCTAACCCTGAGGCCTGATCAGTGTTGGCTCAGGGTTGCTTCCAGCCCATAGGGCTGTTTCACCCTAAACCCTAGGAGCACAGGTCCCACCCACAGCCCGGGAACCAAGGACCCCGCTCAGCCCCTAGGAGTACATTTCCGCACTTCAAAATTCCATTCCTTGGGAATCCAAGCCACCTACCGCAAAGAACCTAAGTAATGCTTCCAGAACTTGGAAATCCTAGCTTCCTCCCTTCCCTGTCGCGAGTCCGGGACACGAAACTCCGCTCCCGGCGTGTGCGAATCCTGAGCCCCACCCGCTTCCTGACCAAACTGGCCCCAGATTAGAGCAGAACTCTCTTCCGACCCTCTGGGAACCTCCCCGGGGTCCATCCCGTCTCGGGGGACTCTGGAGGAAATCTTCAGGGGTTTGCGAGTGGGTGAGGGGAGCCTGATCGCTTCCTGTTTTTGTACATAGATTTATTTTTCAGTTCTAAGGAAGATGAATACATTTTGTAAAAAAAAAAAAAAAAGTACTTGTCCGTGTTTCATCTGGGAATTTGAGAGTGGAGCTCTCCCTCTTTCCTCTGCCTTACGGCCCTCCGGGCTTCGGGCTCCCCACCTGTAGAGCGCGAGGAACCGGTGGCTGGCAGAAGAGCCTCGGCACCATCAGCTCCTCCCGGGCTCGGGACTTTCCCTAGCTGCCGAGGGCCAGTCCCGCGGGCGCCTCCTCCCGGCCGGGCGGCGGGGCATCCCCGCCCTGGCCCCGCCCCGGGGCCCGGCCCCGCCCCCGCGGCCTCGGAGCCACAGGCGCCCGCCTCGGCGGTCCCACCCCGCCCCGCCCCGCCCCGCGCCGCCCCGCGCCGGCTCCGCGGCTCCGTAGCTCGCGCCCGCCGGGCGCCGGGCCATGGCGCTGCTGCAGGATGTGTCGCTGCAGGATCCGCGGGACCGCTTCGAGCTGCTGCAGCGCGTGGGGGCCGGGACCTATGGCGACGTCTACAAGGTGCGCCGGGCGGCAGGACGGGCGGGAGAGAGAAGAGGGTACGCGCTCCGCGCCCTGCTGCGGGATCCGGCCCCCAGCCCCGCCCCTCCTCATCTCGCTTCACCCCCCTCCGCCCCTGCAGGCCCGCGACACGGTCACGTCCGAACTGGCCGCGGTCAAGATAGTCAAGCTAGACCCAGGTGAGGGCCCGGAGCCAGGGCCTCAGCGCTGGAGGGAGGGCAGAGGGCCGCAGAGCGGGCGCGGTGTGAGAGTTGACATTTCCGAGACCCCCTGAGAGGCAGGCCCCGGGAGGTACTGTCCGCTGGCACCTGTCTGCCCTGGAGAGAGGAGGCACTCTGTGCCCATTTTGCAGATGGGGGCATTAAGTTAAAGCGGCCCCCTTCATGATGCCCTGTGTTTCCCAGGGGACGACATCAGCTCCCTTCAGCAGGAAATCACCATCCTGCGTGAGTGCCGCCACCCCAATGTGGTGGCCTATATTGGCAGCTACCTCAGGTGAGGCCGCTTTATCCCCTTGCCTGCCCCCAGGCAGCCCCCATATGGCCCTGCCATGTGCCCACCCCAGCTCTGTGTCACCCCAGGAATGACCGCTTGTGGATCTGCATGGAGTTCTGCGGAGGGGGGTCCCTGCAGGAGATTTACCACGGTGAGGGCCAGGACTCCAGGCCACAGAGGGTCACAGACTTCTTCCCATCCCCACCGCAACACAGGGCAGGAGGGGAGAGCTGGGACGCTGGATTTGGGCCCCTCTCCACTTCTCACTAGCTGTGTGACCTTGAGAGAAACGCTGTCCTTTTCTGGGCTGTATATCCCAGCCTATGTCGGGAGGGGATGTGGCCAACTCCCCTTTCACTAGCAGTGCCTGCTGTTCAGCCCACATGGGGTGGAGCCTGGGAGGGTCAGCATGTCCCCCCAGACACCCCTGCCAGCCCTTACCCCTCCCGTTTCAGCCACCGGGCCCCTGGAGGAACAGCAGATTGCCTATGTCTGCCGAGAGGCACTGAAGGTAGCTGGGCCCATAGGGCTACTCACAGCCCCAGTCCCCTGGAGCGGGGCAGGGAGCCCAGCTGGCCAGTGTGTGTGTTGTGGGGTGGGGTGGGTGGAGTGCTCAGGCAAAGGTGCCTGAAGGGCTGTGGGTCCTGCGGGGAAGGGGCCCCAGCCGTGTTGCCGGAAGCAGCCCATTTCCCTTTTGGCTCAGTCATTTCCTGTTTGGGGAGAGGGGAGGAGGAAGCAGCTTGGGTGGGGGGCCCCAGTCCTGAGAGGGTGTTCAGGAGAGGTGGGATATACTGGGTAGCTGCTCTCAGGGGCTCCTCTTCGTCCCCAGGGGCTGCACCACTTGCATTCTCAGGGGAAGATCCACAGAGACATCAAGGTAGGGGTCTGGCCAAGGGCATCGTGGGAGGGAGGAGGAGGCTCTCGGGGGCACCAGACGGGATTCTCTCTCCTCCATTCCCACAGGGAGCCAACCTTCTCCTCACCCTCCAGGGAGATGTCAAGCTGGGTCAGTACCCTGGGGACACAATCAGGGTGAGGGTTCTATGGGAGCTCCTGGAATCTTAGAGCCTACTTTCAAGTGCAGCTTGTCCTTGAGCAAGTTATTTTATCACTTGAGCCTCAGTTTCCCCATTTAGAAAGTGGAACAGTTCTCCCTTCCTGCTAGAAGTTGGATGTGGTTGGGTCCGTATGGAGTCTAACATGGGACCAGGCACTTGGTCATGGAGAGAAGGTGGTTGACCCCTCCCAGGAGGGGACCTGGCCTTGCCTTGTGCCTGTGGCAGTTGTGGCTGAACCTGGGCTGCCTGTTTTCTGAGCCCTGCCAGGTGCATCCTGAGCCTGAGCCCTGGACGTGGGTGGGGAGTGGCAGCCAGAGGTCGGGTGAGAGCAGCTCTTTCTTCCTGCAGCTGACTTTGGGGTGTCAGGCGAGCTGACGGCGTCTGTGGCGAAGAGGAGGTCTTTCATTGGAACTCCATACTGGTGAGGCTGCACCTCTGGCTGAGGGGGTGGGGGCCACAGTGGGGCACCCGGCCGTCTCATCTGTGACCCCGCCTCTAGGATGGCCCCGGAGGTGGCCGCCGTGGAGCGCAAAGGTGGCTACAATGAGCTGTGTGACATCTGGGCCCTGGGCATCACTGCCATCGAGCTGGGCGAGCTGCAGCCCCCTCTCTTCCACCTGCACCCCATGAGGTCAGCTGAATACTTGCCCCTTGCCCGACCCCAAGAGCCCTGTGATCCTCGACCCCTGACCTGTGGTCTCCATAGGGCCTTGATGCTGATGTCAAAGAGCAGCTTCCAGCCGCCGAAGCTGAGAGACAAAACTCGCTGGTGAGGGCGCACATCCCTTGCTGGGGCCCCCTTTTCAACCCAGCCCTGTGGGGGCGGAGGAGCCTTCTGCCACCCCCCAGGGTGCAGCCTCGAGGGCCCTGCCCTCTCTGGGCCTCCACAGACCATCGGTGGGAGGGGCCTGGGCCCTGCCTCTGGGCTGGGGACCAGTGTGGACAAAGAAGCAGGGCAGATGGTTCACGATGGAGGCGCTGCCGTGTCGCAATAGCAGCGTTGCTCAGGCCAGCTGCCCTCGGCCTCAGGCTGGCTCCTTCCTGGGCAGGCCCAGCAGACTCCACTGAAGCGGTGGCAGGATGGCCTGCCTGAGGGCTAACCTGGGCCTGCGGGTGGGGTCTCTTGTACCCACTAGGACCCAGTATTTCCATCACTTCCTCAAGCTTGCCTTGACCAAGAACCCCAAGAAGAGGCCAACAGCAGAGAAGCTCCTGCAGGTGGGAGGTAGGGGGGTGGGGCAGGGGGCTTGATGATCAGAAAAGCAGGGCCCCGGAGGCCAGGGACCAACCTGCACCCGCTCCGTCTTCCAGCACCCCTTCACGACCCAGCAGTTGCCTCGGGCTCTCCTCACACAGCTGTTGGACAAGGCCAATGACCCCCACCTGGGAACCCCCTCCCCAGAAGACTGTGACCTGGAGGTAAGTGAGAGCAGCTGGGGACTGGGTTTTGGCCTGGTCTGGTCATAAGGCATGCAGAGGTGACAGAAGTCAAGGTCCCTTCAGCTTGTATGTTTCCAGCACATGGAGCTTCGGTCCGATCGAGCCCACCCATTAGGAATCTTCCCTGAGCCGGTTTGCCTCCTTGTCGCCCCGCTGTGACAGGTTCTTGCCCTTGGCCCAGTGTGACCGTGACCCTAGTTAAGCCATCTTCTGCCTTCTCTGTGATCTCTGGCGAGTTGCTTGCCTCTCTGTGCTGTTTTTCTCATCTGTGAAACGAGGGTGCCATTTAATCGCGCAATAATCTCAGGGCGTTTTCGTGAAAACAGACGCGTCAGTGTGTGTAAGGCAGCTCGAGGAATACCTGGTGTGAGGTGAGCGTGGACATGTGTCCACTGTCCGTGTTCCCTCGTAGACTTACGACATGTTTCCCGACACCATTCACTCCCGGGGGCAGCACGGCCCAGCCGAGAGGACCCCCTCGGAGATCCAGTGTGAGTCTGCTTTGGCCGGGGGGCTGTGTGGATTGGCGGCTGCGTGTGGATTTGGTATGAGCTTAGGGGTCAGTCCTGAGGCTCTGGCCCCCTAACCCCTGGATCTGGGCCCTCCAGTTCACCAGGTGAAATTTGGTGCCCCACGAAGGAAGGAAACAGACCCACTGAACGAGCCGGTGAGGGGCTGGCGGTGTGGCAGGGTGGGGCGCAGGGCTGGGCTGGGGAGCTGTGCGGGTGACCGAGCACCTCAAACTCAGGAGCCTTGAAGCAGCAGCAGCCTGGCCCTTGGGCCCGGGAGAGCTGTCCAAGCAGGCCTGTCTGCCCAGGGACCCGGAAGCCTGGGAGCTCCTTCCTGGGGCAGGTTGTTTTGGACAGTCGGCTGGGGGTGGCAGGGTGACCACGCCTTTCTAAAACGTGGGCCTCTCACTCGTCTGAGGATGCCCCTGCCCCCTTTGGCACGTTCTTCTCTGCCTCAGTCGCTGTGACTGCTGGGTTGGCTGACTCACCATCTCTGCTCTCTCGCTGTCTCCTTTTTGGCATCTCTCTTCACCCCCACGATTTCAGTCTCTCCCTGCCCTTCTCTCTCACTGTCTCTCTGTCTCCTTCTCTCTCGTTGTCTGTTTGGCCCTTTTTCACACTTTCTCGGCCTCTTGTTGTCTTTCTCACAGTCCTCTTGCTTGTTACCAATCTCACTTTCCATCTGTCTGTCCGTCTGCCATCTCTCTCTCCCACAGTCTCTCCAGCACTCTCTCACGTTACCTGTCTGTCTCTCTGTCTCCCTCCCGGTCTTTCTGACTCGGTTTCCCCACAGTGGGAAGAGGAGTGGACCCTGCTGGGAAAGGAGGAGCTGAGCTCGTGAGTGAGGGGGAGGGAAGCTGTGGGGTGGGGAGGGGCAGGAGGAAAGGCTGACCTCTGATCCCTTCCCCTCCCTACCCAGGAGCCTGCTGCAGTCAGTCCAGGAGGCCCTGGAGGAAAGGTGAGGGGCCAGGGCCCGGTGGAGGTGGGGGGCAGCTGGGCTCAGGACCCAGTCACATCTCACACCTTGTTTCCCTCTGATTCGTCCCCGACAGGAGCCTGACCATCCGGCCAGCCTTGGAACTCAGGGTACAGAGAGGAGGGGAGCAGGGGACGGGGGTGGGGGGCAGGGTGATAGCGGGTGCAGTTGGGGTGGGGGTAGGTTACAGGGTCACCTGCTAACAGCTGGCCTGGGGTCCCCTGACCCTCCTGCCAGGAGCTGGACTCCCCAGATGACACCGTAGGAACCATCAAGAGGGCCCCGTTCTTGGAGCCATCCCCCACTGAGCCTCCAGCTGAGGACCTTCAATCCAACCTCCTAGGTGAGCCTCAGGCTCTGGGGACCGGGAGGCAGGCCCCGGGAGGTAGGGGATGGTCCAGGACTGGAATTCACAGCAGGTCTGTGCCTGCAGGAACCGCACCTGCACCTCTCCCAGGCCCTGACAGCCCCCCGCTGCTCTCCACTGCCTGGGCCACCGTGAAGCACCGGGATGATCATGAGGTGAGGCGGTGCCGGTGCTGTAGCTGGGGTCGGGGAGATGGGAGGCTGGGGGTGTGGCCCTGACTCCTTTCTTCCCTCCCAGAGGTCATCCTGCCGTGGGCTCCCCCCGACCCCCAAGGTGCACGTAAGTGTTTGCGCATGGCTCCACCTCCACACCACCTGCTGCCCCGCTGCCTGCGGCTCCCCGAGCCCCGTCCCCCGCACCTGGTGCTTCCTCATCAGCCTTTTGCCTCCTCTCCAGATGGGTGCCTGCTTCTCCAAGGTCTTCAATGGCTGCCCCCTGCGGATCCACGCTGCTGTCACCTGGATTCACCCTGTCACCCGGGGTAGGCCAGGGGCAGGGAGGAAGCAGGAGCCTGGGAATCCCCAGCTTGGGCCAGGGGACGTGGCTGACCTCTGACCCCGTACCCAAACCTGCAGACCAGTTCCTGGTGGTGGGGGCCGAGGAAGGCATCTACACCCTCAACCTGCATGAGCTGCATGAGGATACGCTGGAGAAGGTGAAGCCCGGCTGGTGGGGGAGGGCTGAGGGCCTTGGACGTCTGGGGTGCTGACCCCTGTCCATCTATGGCTCTGTGGCCTCCAGCTGATTTCACACCGCTGCGCCTGGCTCTACTGCGTGAACAACGTGCTGCTGTCACTCTCAGGTACAGTTGGGGCAGCGGGGGGCAGGGCCAGCGCCCCACCCACCAACACTCTCTGAGCCCCTCTCCCCTCCTTCCCATCCCTCCGCAGGGAAATCCACGCACATCTGGGCCCACGACCTCCCAGGCTTGTTTGAGCAGCGGCGGCTACAGCAACAGGTCCCCCTCTCCATCCCCACCAATCGCCTCACTCAGCGCATCATCCCCAGGTCAGGGACCCTGCGGAGCCTGGCCCTGCTGGGATGAGGGAGGAGGGAGAGGCAAAGGGAGCGGCCAGGGCTGGAATGCAGCCTTTCCTGGTACTGAGACGTGTCACTTGGCCTCTCTGAGGCCCGGTTCCTTGGTTCCTCGTTGGTAGCCTCCCCTCCCCCTGCCCCCGGGCCTGTCGGGAGGGAAGGAGACAAGGCATGTGAACGTGCCTGGCAAGCTCTGGGAGCTGCGGCGGGTAGGCTGTGGGGCAAATGTTTCCTGAGTACCTACTATGCGGCAGGTCTTAGGCTGGGCTTAGGGGTGACAAATCAAATGAGTTCTTGACAGTCAGCTCCTGTCTGAGCTGCGCCAGAGGGACAGCTGGAAGGGGTGGGACTGAGCTGCGCCAGAGGGAGAGCTGGAAGGGGTGGGGAGGCCTCAGAGAGGCCAGGCGAGCTCTTGGAGTTTGACAGAGCGTTGGGGGTCTTCCAGGCAGATGAGTTAGGGAACAGCCTTCTAGCAGTGGGAGGAACAAGTGGGAATTCTCGTAGGCGATCGGGGGGAGTTGAAAGGTGTTTGGCCCGAGCGAGGAGGGGCAGCAGCCCGAGAGGAAGCTGCACAGGTGGCAGAGCCCTGCCGTTGACGCCAGGCCCAGGATCTGGGCTTTGCCTGACTGGCAGCTGACCTGGAGCATCTTAGAAGGATCCCTCTATACGTCAATCAGGATTCTTCCTGTTGCAGGTGACTCAACTCGCTGGCTTAAGCACAAAAGGGAATTTAACGGCTCGTGTAGGAGTAGGGTCAGCTGCGTGTCCAGCTGGATCCAGGCTTAAATGGCATCCTCAGACCTCTTCCCGCATCTCCTGGCTCTGTTTTCTTCTTGTCACCTTCATTCTCACGCAGGCTTTCTTGTCCAGTGATGGCTGCCTGCAGGTCCAGGCCAGCGTTCCACTAGCTAACAACCCAATGGAACTGGAACCTCTGTTTCCAAGTAATTCCCACAAAAGTCCAGGGCCAGTTCTCACTGGCCTAGCTTAGGTCCATGCCTACCCCCAGGCTAGTCACTGTGGGAGGGGATGAGGAGCCAGGGCCCAGGCCTGCGTCCCATGCCCTCTCCTGGAGCTGGGGAAGGAGAGAGGGGCTTGCCTGGGCAGATGGCAACAGGAGCATCTGCTGGCCGCTCTGGTGACAGTTGGAAGGAGGAGTGGAGGGGGAGGCCGGTGCAGTGACCCAGGGCAGTGGAGGGCGGTGAGAACTAGATGGGCTCGAGCAATGTTTAGGAAGTGGGACAGCATTTGGGGACTAATCAGAGGGCGCTGGAGGGAAAGGGAGGACTGGGAGACCCCCAGAGAGCAGACTGTATGGTGCGTTTATGGGGCAGTAGAGTCCCTCATTCAGCCATTCAGCACCTAGTATGCGCCAGGCAGCGTCCTGGGCGTGAGATGCACCTGGGAACTGGAGACCCTTATATTCCCCAGACTCCCCTGTTGAGACAGACAACAGGACATGAGAAGGAGTCTATGCGGTGGTGACACAGAGGGGAAAGTGCCCCGTGGAGAAGAGCGGGGGGTCAGGAAGGACCTCGCTGAGAAGGTGCTTTTTGAGCAAAGACTCGGAGGGGTTGATGGAGCAAGTCCTGAGGGTATCTGGGGGGCTGGAGCCGGCCTGCTTGTGTGAGGAACAGCAAGGAGGCCAGTGAGTCCAGATGGATGGAGTGAGAGGGAGCTGGCCTCCGAGGGCTCGGTAGCCACAGTGAGGGCTTTGCCCCTGGCTCAGAGCAGCCTGAGGGCCACTGCAGAGAAGTGGCGTGACTGAGGTTTTCACGGGTCACTCTGGCTGCCGCGCTGGGAGGAGACTGGAGGGGACGCGGGCAGACACGGAGACCCATCAGGAGGCTGTGGCACCATCAGGTGGGACGTGATGGCGGCTCGGGCCAGGGAGGCCGTGAAGGAAGAGAAAAGCGGTCGGAGTCCAGTTTTATTTTGAAAGCTGAACCAACAGGATTTCTGACAGTTGGTGGATGGAAGAGAAAGGGGAGTCAAGGATGACTCCAAGGTTTTGGCCTAGGCAATGGGAAGGATGGAGCTGTCATCAGCTGTGGGTGGAGCAGAATTCGGTGTTGTCACATGGAGTTTGAAATGTGCAAGTGGGGCCTCAGCCTTTGGCGGAGGCTGGGGGGTGGGGGATGGTGCTGAGTTCTGAGGGGGGAGGTGGGCTGTGGGCTTAGACATCGTCAGGACCAGGTGGGTGGTGGAAGCCGGTGGGGAGGGCGGGGGAGGCTGAGCCGTGGGGAGATGAGGAGCCCAGGGCCATTATTCAGCGGTCTCGCTTGAGGACCACATCGGGAGCCCCATGGCCTTGGGGCTTCCTGACCTCAGTCCGAAGCCAACCTCTGCTTTGGCCCAGGACCTGCAGGAAACAGGCCCATTACAGGCCCAAGTCACAGGCAGCTTTGGGTGTGTGTTTGGGAAATCACAGTATCACAGCAGAGATCTCGAATTGTTGGGAAAAAAACCAAAAAGTATCCACCTCTGTCCCATCTGAAGGCCAGCTGGGAAGGAGAGTGGAAGGAACAAGGGGAGAGAGAAGAGTGAGGACAGAGGCGGAGAGAGAGGTGCTGGCTTCCTTGGCGGGGCCCACATCCCAGCAGAGGATGCAGACAGGGCTGGGTCACTGGGAGGAGGTGGCAGGGCTGCTGACATGTAGCCCTGTTCCCCGGAGGAAGAAACAGGTTTGGAAGGTCCCCTGAGGGTTTGGGGGACAGCCAGTAACCAAAGGAGGGACCCCACCTCTCCCTCGGCACCCACTGGCCACCCCATGGAATAGCCTGAGGTGAAGGAGGAGAGGGCGGGGCGTTTGCCGTTTTCTCTTGAGTCTTCGTATCCCCGGCCCGGCTTGCTCATCTGTGACTTGCAGTGTGTCGGGTGGGGACTGGCCCTGAGTGTTCTGGGCGCCGGAGGAGCTGGAGGCTGCATTAGCTTGGCGCCCTCCCACACCCTCGTTTTTTCAGTTATTTCTTTATTTACACCCTGCCTTTGCCTAAAAAGTATTTTCGATGACTGAAAATAGGTGGGAAAGTAATAATAACGGGTAATAATAACGGGATGAGAAAAAGCCTTCTGTGAGGGCACCTGATGTGCCAGGCTCTGCTGCACGCTCCTCCTCTGAGTTAACTCATCTGGGCCTCACTGCGACCCTGCAAGGGGGGTACCACGGTTATCCCCAGGCTGCAGGTGAAGCAGTTGAGGCCCGGAGAGGTTCAGTGCCTTGCCCCAGGTCGCACGGTGAGAGGTAACTCTGTGATCCAAACCCCTGGACTGGATGTACATGCTCCAGGCTGTATAGGGGGTGCTGGAGCCACGAGCACTGCGTCACATCCTGCGCGATTCACAGCTTCATGGCTCCTCGGAGACTCGGGCCAGGGGCTTGACCTCTCTGAGCCTCAGTCTGCCACCTGTGAGGCGGGGGAGCTGTTAGTACCCGCCCCCCTTAGGGCTCTGCAGGGGCCCTTGCCCAGAGCGGCACCCCTGACGCCTGCCCTGGTTGCCACCCCACAGGCGCTTTGCCCTCTCCACCAAGATTCCTGACACCAAAGGCTGCCTGCAGTGTCGTGTGGGTAAGAGCTGGGCGAGGTGGGCGGGGCCGGGTGGGCGCGGGTGGGCACAGCCCCGGGCCCACCACCCCCTCTCCCGCAGTGCGGAATCCCCACACAGGCAGCACCTTCCTGCTGGCCGCGCTGCCCACCAGTCTGCTTCTGCTGCAGTGGTATGAGCCGCTGCAGAAGTTCCTGCTGCTGAAGGTGCGGGGCCAGTGGGGGGACCCCCAGGCGGGTGGCAGGGTTTCTGGGAGGAGAAATGGAGACCTGAGCGCCCCTGCTGCCTCCAGAACTTCTCCAGCCCCTTGCCCAGCCCAGCAAGGATGCTGGAGCCGCTGGTGCTGGATGGGAAGGAGCTACCGCAGGTGTGCGTGGGGGCCGAGGGCCCCGAGGGGCCCGGCTGCCGCGTCCTGTTCCACGTCCTGCCGCTGGAGGCTGGCCTGACCCCGGACATCCTCCTCCCACCCGGTGAGCTGGAGGACCAGGCTGCTGTATGTGAGTGTGTGTGTGAGTGTGTGCATGTGCGTGTGGTATAGAGAGAGAGGGGGAGGGGGAGGGGGAGGGGGAGGGGGAGGGGAGGGACAGGGAGAGGTTCCTCACAGCTTACGGCTCCACGGAGACCTTGGGGACCCGAAGCTCCCAGCCTCTCTTCAGCTCAGCAGCTAAGAAAACCTGACCAGCCCCGCAGGGGCTGCAGGGACAGAGCCAGGCTGGGGAAGGCGGGTGCCAGAGGCCTCCACACTGAGCAAGGAAGCAGGACACTGGGTGTTGGGACAGCTCAGGGGAGCAGAGTGGTGGCAGTGGCTAAAGAAGGGGCAAGGTGCCCTGGACCAAGTCCCTGTGGTGGCCCAGACCCCCAGCCAGGGGTCGCGTGGCATTTTACTCTTGATCCTCACCACGGCCCTGCAAGGCAGGCATCGTCGTGCCTGGGTTGCAGGTGAAGAAACGGAGGCCCAGAGATTCGAGGTCACACAGAGACTGGGTCATGAAGCCTGGCTCTCCTGACTCCAGAGCCTCTGCCCTCCAAAGCCTCCCCGGGCCTCAGCCCTGCGCCTTGTGATGGGTCACTTTGCTGCCAAGCATCAGTTCCCCTGCTGTGCAGTGAGGCCGGGCATCGTGACCCCACCCGGCTGTTGTGCAATGCACCTGTGGGGCAAGCCGGCTGATGCACGCTCCCACCTCTTCCTCTTGGGGCCGGAGCGGGGCTGGGGGCTCAGCCAGGCCGTGTCTCCCTTCTCTGCCTGCAGAGGGGCTTCCGGGCTCAGCCCAGCAGGTGATCCAGGTGGACAGGGACACAGTCCTAGTCTGCTTTGACCGTGAGTGTTCCTGGTATCAGGGCTGGGGGCTAGAAGGGGGTGATGAGGGAGGCCAGGTGGGTCTGTCTCCCCAGAAGGGAGCCACCCCGCCCCGCCTACCATCCCGCCCCCTGTGCAGGCTGCGTGAGGATCGTCAACCTGCTGGGCGAGCCCACGGCGACCCTGGCGCCTGTGCTGACCTTTGACTTCGCCATTGAGACTGTGGGTGAGTGAGCAGACAGAGGTGGGGGCGGGGGTATCCCTGGCCTGGAGCATATGATGTGGCCCTGGGGCCCCGGGCTGGCAGCGGGACAAGGAGGCAGGTCCCCCGGCCCCTCTAGAGAGCCATGCTGGTCACCTGTGGCCCAGTCCGTGAGGACCTCTGTGGCCCAGACCTGGGCCCAGGGCGTAGCTGGGGGAGCCAGTGTCCCCAGGGCAGGTGCAGGGCTGATGGCCGCCTGGCCCCTCCTAGTGTGTCTGCAGGACAGTGTGCTGGCCTTCTGGAGCCATGGGATGCAAGGCCGCAGCCTGGACACTAATGAGGTGAGTGAGACTCAGGAACCAGGTGGCTCCCCACCCAGTTGTCCCCACCTTTTAGGAGAGGACCCTCTGTGGCGGCCTCTGTGCCCCTTTTCTTCCCAGGTGACCCAGGAGATCACAGACGAGACAAGGGTCTTCCGAGTGCTTGGGGCCCACAGGTAGGACACAGTGCCCCGGCCTCCCCTTCAGACGCTCTCCAGGCCACGTGGAGGTGCCCAGGTGTCTTCCCACCTTGCTCACCTCCGGTTCTCTCCCCTCCAGAGACATCATCCTTGAGAGCATTCCCACCGACAAGCCGGGGGCTCACAGCAACCTCTACATTCTCACGGGCCATCAGAGCAGTTACTGAGCCAGTGGGCCGGCCTGGCCAGGGGCATCCCGCGCCCGCCCCAGGCCTTAGCGGCAGTTCTTTTAGGGAGAGGGGCCCCTCCCAGATCAGAGGAGCCCAGGCCCCGGCTCTGCTGGCCTGAAGGGCAGAAATCCTGAGAAGAGTTTGGGGGCTGGGGAGGGTAGGGGTGCCTAGCCCACACCTCTGCAATAACTGGACCAGAGGAAGCTGCTGTCACCTCCCCCTCCCTGGCGGGCAGCCAGTCCCCAGTGCCCCCTGGCAGGGGGGCCCTGGGCTGGTTGGGGGCGGGCCCGGGGCTATCCATTCCATTTGGTTCCACATTTCCTTTCCACTCTTCCTGCCAAGAGCCTGCCCCTGTGCTCTGTCCTGGGGAACATGGTATTTAAAAGAGAGACTATATTGGTATTAAAGTTGGTTTGATTTTATTCCACTGGTCGCTCTGGTTTGGGGGGAGCTGAGCCCACCCGCCTCATCTCCCTCTACCTCTCCCTCCAGCACACCTTTCTTTCTTTCTGTGGTGCCAGGTGCTGTGGATATAACATGGGAGGCCACCAGTGTTCTGGTGGCTCTCTCATGGGGAGCCAGGCAGAGGTGAGGGGGAGGCCACGGCCCCCCGTGGCATCTCAGGGTCGCTGTGCCTTCCTGGGCTCCCTTGCTCAGGATGAGCTCTCAGCCTTGCAGTGTGAGGTCTCTTTTGTGGCCAAGGAGTCATGCAGATGGGGCCGGGGGAGGCACTAAACAAGGGACTCATCCGAGCACCCCGTCCCATGTGAGATCTCACCAGGTAGCCTATGGAAGGGCCCAGGAGAGGCCCGCCAAGGGCTGCTGCACCCAGCCCCTGGGAGGCTGCAGCCTTTGGAGACAGCCTGCCCTGACCTGTATCCCCCACCCAGGCCTGGGGCTGCCTCCCGGCCTCCCACCTGCTGCCTGGATATCAGTTGCCCTGTCAGGCCAGGATTACTGAACATGGGTCTGCTCACCAAGCTAGACTCTGGGAAGATTAGCCTGTGTCCATTTAACAAGAATTCCCAGAGGCTCTCTTCAGTGCCCATCCCTGGGCTCCCAGATGGGTCCCTACCAAGATGTGGACCAGCCCCCAGTGAGGGGAGCTGTCCTTGCTGGAGCCTGCATCTCGAGGGCACATTCGTCCACCCGTTGCTGGCCTTGTGCTTTGCATCGTCATTCTCCCACATTTCCCTCTTAGCGGGCTCCACACCCCCAGGCCAGGGAGCCCCCTGTGGCCCCAGGCACTGACCAGGCTGCTCTTGACCAGAGCCTTTGGGCAGGTGAGGCCAAGGAGGCAGGATGGCAGCCCTTAAAGGAGGGGTCAGTTGCACAGGCAAGACCAGAGCTGCGGACCTTTGCTTGAGCAAAGGTCCTGGGTCAGTTTGGCCCAATCATCTCCCTTCTGACGTTCAAAGCAAGTGTTTGAATAAGAACTCTACACCTGGTGGGCTGTTGGTAAATACTTGATAAATGAATGAAATGATGAGTGGGTTTGTGCTGGGTAGATGGCATGCCAGCCCCCAGTGCTTCTGGCAGGGGACCCCGGGCGATCTCACGGTTGTCGTATTGTCCGCTTTTCCACCCTTCAGCAGAGCTCTGACTGCTCTCTGAGAGACAAGGGAGGGTTTCTCAGCTGAAATGGGGAGTCAGATCAGGGGCGGAGACACAGCTCCTGTGAACCAGGCATGCACGCCTGTGTTCTCCCTGAGACCCAAAGGAAGGAAAGAGGCACCTTCCAAGTTCTGAAGGTTTGTCTGCACCAGCCTGGGGGGGGGGGGGGGGGCATTTGTTGGGCCAGATGGGAGGGGGGACTGGGATATGATTGCTAACTTCATTTTTCCAGATTTCTTAGCAGAGGTGCAGGATTAAGGAGTGCTGGAGGTGGGGAGGTGAGCTCCTGTTCCTTGAACAGAGACCCCTGACCCTTGACCCCAGGTTCTGGGAGAGGACTTTCAGCCCACAGAGCAGCAGGCAGCAGACAGTGCCACCTTGTGGCAGGTTTCCCCAACACGCTAAAGGAGGGTTGGGGGGTGTCAGAATGTAATGTGCCAAAGCAGGGGTGCCTGGGAAAAGCAGGGGCCCCTGATAAAATATTTGCTGCCAGCAAAGTCTGGCCACCAGCCAAAGAAAGGCCAAGAAGCCAGGGAATATGCACTGAAAGGCCAAAATTGTTATTTTATCTGTGTGTTTTTTAATAGGTAGCCCTTGGCCATAGGTACACAATTTTTAAAAAAATACAAAGTAAATACAATGAGAAGTCTCCTATTCAGGTCCCAGTTACTTATAAACCTTCTGGAAGTACTTATGCATATTTAAGCAGTAGTGGTATGCTTTAGTCTTCCCTGTTTGTTACATACATGGTAATATATTCCACACACTGTTCTAATCTTGCCCTTTGAAATCTGTCCTGGTGGTCCAGTGGTTAGGATTCTGCGCTTTCACTGCCAAGGGCCCGGGTTCGATCCCTACTCGGGATACTAAGATCCCACAAGCTGAGTGAGTGGCCAAAAAAAAAAAAAAGTCTGTCCTTGAGAGCTTTCCATGGTCAGTGCCTCCCACTTTGTTCTTTAATAGCTAGTGGTATTCCACTGTATGGGTTTCCCATAACTAATGTGAATTAACTGTAGTTAGATCCCTATTGATGGAAATTTCAGTTGTTTCTACTACTTTGCTATTACAAATGATGCAGCAATAAATACTCTTATGCCAGTGCCACTGTGTACGTATTCAAGTGTCCCGTAGGATTAATTGCTGGAAGTGGCCTTGCTGGGTCAGAGCTGGCTGCCTTTGTCCTTGTGACAGCTACTGTCACACTGCGCTCCCTGGGCAGAAGCCTCTGGGATGGGTCAGATCAGCCTCTGTAAGCCATTCCGTGGGTAAGCGGAAGAGGCTAGGGCACCCCAGGATGTTCGGGTAGCTGGCCCGTAGCCGAGTCAAGTGAGGGTCAAGGTGAGAGGTGACAACCAGAATGTGTGCTTCAGGACAGCAGGGCGTCGGCCGCGCTCACAGTGGTATGTCCAGTGCCTGGTCACTGCCTGGTGCACAGAAGGCCCTCAATCATGCTTTCTGAGTGAAGGAATGGGCATGATATTGTGAAGAGGAGGCCCTAGAGTTGGGCCCCTGAACTGGGTGAGCTTGCTGAGCTGTGTTTTCCCCAGGTAGACCATGTCCTAAGTCTATCTGCAGGGTATAGGGAGGATTGGAAGTATTGTAGTACACATAATGCAATGACACAGATGAATCATAGAGATGTAATGCTGAGTGAAAACAGCAAATTGCATGAAATGACACACAGTATGATAGCAAAAATAAGCAAAACTAAACCATCTATTGTTTGGTGATTTAAGCATGTGTGATAAAACTCTTAGGAGATTAGGGGAAGAAAAAGCACAAAATTCACATGATTGCACCTGTGAGGGGAGGGGGAATGGGGTAAGGAAGGATCCTAGGAATTTGCAAAGGTGTTGGTAATATCTTGGTTCTCAGGCTGGGTGGTGGGTTCATGAGCATTCAAAGTATAGCTCAGTTCCTAATGCACATAAGGTTCCACACACCCTTTTGTATGTATCAGATACTATGTGAGGGGCTTCCCTGGTGGTTCAGTGGTTAGGACTCTGTGCTTCCACTGCAGGGGGCACCGGTTCGCTCCCTGATCTGGGAACTAAGATCCCCCATGCCACGCCGCACAGCCAAAACAAAAAAGTAAGAAAACGTAAGTTTAGATATTTTAAAGTAACCACTTAAAAAAACTCTGTAATGGCTTAAAAAACAAAACCAAGAAGGCAACATAATCCTTTCCCAGATGATAAAATCAAGTGGAGATAATGAAATCAATGTTCCAGTGACAAACTATAGGCAGGTCCCTCTGTAGCTGCTTTCTTTCTGTTGCTTCTTTTAAAACAGCTTTACTGAGGTATAATTGGCACACAATGAACTGCATATATTAAAAATGTGCTATTTGATGACTTTCACACATATATACCAGTGAAACCATTATTGCAATCAAGATAAACATTTCCATCACCCCCAAAGTTTCTTCCTCTTTGTAATCAGGGCCTCCTGTTCTTCCTTGCCTCCCCATCCCAAAGTAACCACTGATCTGTTTTCTGTCACTACAGATGAATTTGAATTTTTCAGAATTTATATAAATAGAATCATATTGTATGTACTCCTTTTTTTATTTGGCTTCTTTCACTAAGCATCGTTATTTTGAGATTCATCTGTGTTGTTGCACGTATTAACGGTCATTCCTTCTATTGCCAAGTAGTATCCCATCATACGGATGTACCACCATTTGTTTAGCTGGGGTCTGTTGATACACGTTTGGGCTGTTTCCAGTTTGGGACTATTTATTACAAATAAAGTTGCTATGAACATTCATGTAAATGTCTTTGTGTGGATATATACTTCCATTTCTCTTGAGTAAATGCTTTCTAGTGGAAGGGCTGGGTCATATGGTGGGTGTTGTTTCATTTTTTTTCTCTTTTGTTTAATTCTAATTTTAAAAATTATTATTTTAAATCTTGTTTCACTTTTTAAGAAGCTACCAAGCTGTGTTCCAAAGTGGTTGTACCATTTTGCATTCCCACCAGCAGGGTAGTTGAGTTCTAGCCCCTCCAAGTCTTTGCGAACACTTGGTATTGTCAGTCTTGCTTAATTTTAGCCACTCAAACACATATGTAGTGGTATCTCATAGTGTTTTTTTTTTTTTTTTTTTTTTTTTTTTTTTTTTTTTTTTTTTTTTTTTTGCGGTATGCGGGCCTCTCACTGTTGTGTCCTCTCCCGTTGCGGAGCGCAGGCTCAGTTGCCATGGCTCACGGGCCCAGCCGGTGCACGGCATGTGGGATCTTCCCGGACCGGGGCACGAACCCGTGTCCCCTGCATTGGCAGGCGGACTCCCAACCACTGCGCCACCAGGGAAGCCCATCTCATAGTGGTTTTAATTTGTATTTCCTTCATGACTAATGATGTTGAGCATCTTTTCCTGTGCTTATTTACCATCTACAGGTACACCTCAGAGATACTGCGGTTCCTGTTCCAGGCCACCACAATAAAGGGAGTCCTGTGAATTTTTTGGTTTTCCAGTGCATATGAAAGTTATGTTTACACTATACCATAGTCTATTAAGTGTGCGATAGCATTATGTCTTTATTTTTATTTTTATTTTTATTTTTTTTTTTTGCGGTACGTGGGCCTCTCACTGTTGTGGCCTCTCCCGTTGCAGAGCACAGGCTCCGGATGCGCAGGCTCAGCGGCCATGGTTCACGGGCCCAGCTGCTCCACGGCATGTGGGATCTTCCTGGACTGGGGCAAGAACCCGTGTCCCCTGCATCGGCAGGCGGACTCTCAACCACTGCGCCACCAGGGAAGCCCAGCATTATGTCTTTAATAAATATACACACCTTAATTAAAAAATACCTTATTGTTAAAAAAATTGCTAACCATCATCTGATCCTTCAGCGAGTTGTATCTTTTTGCTGGTTGAGCGTTTGAAATATTGTGAGAACTACCAAAATATGACAGGCACAAAGGGAGCGAATGCTGTTGGAAAAATGGCACCAGCAGACTGGCTTGACGCTGTTGCTGCAAACCTTCAATTTGTAAACACGACCTGCAAAGTGCAGTAAAGCACAGCACAACAAAGTGAGTTCTTTGGTAAAGTGTCAATTCAAATCTTTTGCTTTGGGACTTCCCTGATGGCTCAGTGGTTAAGAATCTGCCTGCCAACACAGGGGACACGGGTTCCAGCCCTGGTCCGGGAAGATCCCACATGCCGCAGAGCAACTAAGCCCGTGTGCCACAACTACTGAGCCTGTGCTTTAGAGCCCGTGAGCCACAACTACTTGAGCCCACGTGTCACAACTATTGAAGCCCATGTGCCTAGAGCCCATGCTCCGCAACAAGAGAAGTTACCGCATTGAGAAGCCTGCGTACCACAGCACCCCCGCCATGCAACTAGAGAAAGCCACGCAACAACAAAGACCCAATGTAGCCAAAAATAAATAAATTAATTAATTTAAAAAAAATCTTTGGGCTTCCCTGGTGGCGCAGTGGTTGAGAATCCGCCTGCCGATGCAGGGGATACGGGTTCGTGCCCCGGTCCAGGAAGATCCCACATGCCGCGGAGCGGCTGGGCCCGTGAGCCATGGCCACTGGGCCTGCGCGTCCGGAGCCTGTGCTCCACAACGGGAGAGGCCACAACAGTGAGAGGCCCGCGTACCGAAAAAAAAAAAAAAAAAAAAAAAAAACAGAAAAAAAAAATCTTTTGCTTTTAAAAAATAGGGTTTTTTTCCAGCTTTATTGAGATATAATTGACATAAAACATGTACGTTTAAGGTATAGAGTGTGATGATTTGATACACATATATATACTGCGAAATGATTACAACTAGTTGACACCTCCATCACCACACAAATTGTCTCTTTTCTTTTTTAAAAAATTATTTTTGGCTGTGTTGGGTCTTCGTTGCTGCGCACAGGCTTTCTCTAGTTGCAGAGTGTGGGGGCTACTCTTTGTTGTGGTGCGTGGGCTTCTCATTGCGGTGGCTTCTCTTGTTGCAGAGCACGGGCTCCAGGCGTGTGGGTTTCAGTAGTTATGGCACTCAGGCTCAGTAGTTGTGGCTCGGGGGCTCTAGCACACAGGTTCAGTAGCTGTGGCGCACGGGCCTAGTTGCTCTGTGACATGTGGGATCTTCCCAGACCAGGGCTTGAACCTGTGTCCCCTGCATCAGCAGGCGGATTCTTAACCACTGCGCCATCAGGGAAGCCCACAAGTTGTTTATTATTGTTGAGTTTTGGGACCCTGGATAAAAGTCCTTTACCAGATATGTGATTTGTACATATCTACTTTGCTATTATTTCTAATTTGTAGGTAACTCACAAATTCCAATACCCATACCCCCCCTTGTTCAAATTACCTTTAACTGGGAGTTGTAAATAAACATGGTTTTCCAGAGGAAAAAAGTTATGAAAAGTACTTGGTGCATCATGTGTGCTCACTCCATCGTAGATATTATTATTCTTAATTCGGGCAATGGAATCATGTACGGGGCTCTCCAAAGGCTGGACGCAGGGCAGAGGGGGGTTGGTTGTGGTGAACAGCCAAAGATTTGCTCCCTCTAGGCTCAGCTAGCTGCATTATACTACCTCCCGATCTTGCCAGGGGCCTGGCGTTTCTGAACTATCAGATTAGAGTTAAAAGATAGAAAACACCAGGGATTAGTAGGTAGGGGTCAAAACCTTTTTTTTTTGGCTGCACTCCGCGGCATGCAGGATCTTACTTCCCCAACCAGGGATCAAACCAGTGTCCCCAGCGGTGGAAGGGCAGAGACTTAACCACTGGACCACCAGGGAAATCCTGAAACTTCTTACTCTTTATGTTCTGCCACCAATTCTCTGATACCAACTGGATGTCCTACAATTCTTTTTTTAAAAAAAATAATTAACTTATTTTTGGCTGAGTCAGGTCTTAGTTTTAGCTGGGGGCTCAGTAGTTGCAGCGTGTGGGCTTAGTTGTCCTGTTGCATGTAGGATCTTAGTTCCCCGACCAGGGATGGAACCCATGTCCCCTGCAGTAGAAGGCGGATTCTTAACCACTGGACCACCAGGGAAATCCCCTGCAATTCACTTCTGACATGAATTACCTGAGTTGGGGAAGACCCTACAAGTTAAGGAGTTCAATCACAAGTCCCGGGTCACCAGGCTACCCACATCTCTGTCCAACTTGGCTACAAATTCGGGGTTTCCCACAGCCCCCTTCAGGTTCAATGATTTGCTAGAATGACACACAGAACTCAGGAAAGTGCAATATTTATGATTACCAATTTATTTTTTTTTCTTTTTTTTTTTTTCCCAATTTATTTTAAAGGCTACTTTTAAATGAACAGCTAGATGAAGACATGCGTTGGGTGGCAAGGTCTGGAAGAGTCCGGAGCCCAGCAGCTTCACCCTGACCCGTGGAGTCAGGAAGCATCACCCTCCTGTTACATTAATATGTTCACCAACTTGGTGGATTAACTGCTTTCCATGGCTGCCTACTAATCCCAGTTATGGGTGATCTAGTTTATTCAGCCATTCACATATTGATGGTAATTTACTTCGTTTCCAAGTTTTTGCCATTACAAACAAGGCTGCAGTAAATGCAGCTGAAGACTTTGAACTCATTACATTATATAATCACATGACTTGCTTTGGGGCAGATTCCCAGGTCTTGGACTGCTACATTGAAATTTTTTAAATTTTTAATTTTTTTAATTTAATTTTTAAAATTTTTCCTGCAAGGGGTACAATTTTAACAGATAACAGAATGCTTTCCAAAAAAGAATTCATAGTAGGTGTTAGCACCTTTTCTTTTTTTTCCTATTTGATTGTTATTTAAAGATTTCTCATTACCACCTTAATTTGCATTCCCCTGCTTGGGCTGTTAGTACCTTTCATGGTTTTTTGGCTGTTTGGATTTACTCTTCTAAGACTTGCCTATTCAGTGTTTGCTCATTTTCTATTGTTTCTTTTTTCTAATTAGTTTTCAAGACTTCTTTGCATATTATAGATATTAGCTCTTTATCATATGTGTGGCAAGTATATTTTCCTAATGTATTATTGTCTGTTGACTATCATAGGTTTATTTTCTTTGGTAATCAAGTATATGTTTTCTTTATATATATATATATATATTTTTTTTTTTGTGTGTGTGTGTGTGTGTGTGTGTGGTACGCGGGCCTCTCACTGTTGTGGCCTCTCCCGTTGCGGAGCACAGGCGCGCAGGCTCAGCGGCCATGGCTCACGGACCCAGCTGCTCCGCGGCATGTGGGATCTTCCCGGACCGAGGCACGAACCCGTGTCCCCTGCATCAGCAAGCGGATTCTCAACCACTGCGCCACCAGGGAAGCCCTTTCTTTATAGAGTTTCCTGTCTTCATAAAGTCTCTTCCCCTAGATGACCCTGATAATCTGCTACATTGTATCGTGTCTGTTTTATTGTTTAGATTTAGGACTCTATACCATTTACTAGCTAAATCTTTTCCTTACTGAATTGAAATACCACCTTTTTGGTAGGTATTGTAGGGAAACTATTTCCAGACTCTATTCTGTTGCACTAATCTGTTTTTCCTACAACAATAACACATTGTTTCATTATTGTCTTTTATACTGTGTATGATCTGGAAAGGCAAGCTCCGCCTCAATCTCGTTTACAAGTTTCCCCACTATTTTCAGTTATTTCATATGACTTAAAGATGATTTAATCAATCCCAACCTCGCTGGGATTCTAATCAAAATGCATTATATATGTAAACTAATTTTGGAATTGACAACTTCATATTGCTTTCCACGTAAGATATGTGTACCTCCATCGACTCAGATATCGTTCTTAATCCGTCAACAAGACTATTTCATAGCTTTTGTTTTTTCCACTTTTTTTTCAAAAACAGGAAGTCCCCTTTTACCTGAGTTGTCAACGGATCTGGTTTACCCGCCCGCGCCAGCCCCTCCCCCGTCCCTCGGTTCCGGGCTACCAACGGAATCGAGGACTGACGTCACCAAGGGCTTCCGCGTCGGACCCGAGGGTCGAAGGTGAATCCAGGTGTTGAGAGGCGGTTTTGCGCCTCCTACGCATGCGCACTGCTGCTCCGTTCCCCGCGACCCTGTCTCCTTCGGCCCGTGCTTCTGCGCCGCGACCTCCCGCTTCAACCCAGCGAAACTACTCCCCAGGGGAAGGGAGTAGAAAAAAAGAATCGAACCAGCGACAGCCAATCCCATGACACTACGACGCAACCGAGTTTGATTGACTCCATCAACTCCAGCCAATGGGAGAGCTCTTGGCCCCAAACGTCACAGAGTTTGCCCCACCCTATCCCCTCCTTTCTGGACTCCGAGCTCAGTTCGCGCAGTAACAAATGAAGTGCGCGCTGCGACACCTCCCAGCTCTCCAAGCTCAGCCGCCATTTCCTCGCCTGGCCTAACGGTCCGGCCAATCCCAGCGCGCATCGAGAAGAGCTAAGGCTCCGCCAATCGGAGGCCGCCAATTTCGACCCCTTGCCTCGGCCTGGCCCAATCCAGGCTCCGGCCCCGTCGCCCCCGGCCCGCCCCCGCGGCGCCCTCTCTCCTCCCTCTTTGTGCGTCTCGCGCCGCCGCCGCCGCCCGCCGCGTGAGAGGACGGGCTCCGCGCGCTCCGCGGCAGCACAGTCAGGTCCCCTCCCCCCAGAAGATTCGCGAAGGAGAAACCGCCGCCGCCGCCGAAAAGGAGCCGCCGGTGCCGGTCCCTGGGGGGCGCCATGGCGACCGGAGCGAACGCCACGCCGCTGGGTAAGCTGGGCCTCCCTGGCCCCAAAGGGGGCTTCGAGCCGGGGCCACCGCCTGCCCCCGGGCCTGGGACGGGGCTGCTGGTGTCCGGGCCGCCGCCGCCCCCGCCCGTGGGCTCGGTGGGGGCCCTGACCGCGGCCTTCCCCTTCGCGGCGCTGCCGCCGCCGCCCCCGCCGCCCCCGCCGCCGCCCCCCCCACCTCCCCAGCAGCCGCCGCCGCCCTCCCCGGGCTCCTCGTACCCGCCGCCGCAGCCGCCCCCTCCTCCGCCGCTCTACCAGCGCGTGTCGCCACCGCAGCCGCCGCCGCCACCCCAGCCGCCGCGTCAGGACCAGCACCCGGGCCCGGCCGGTGGCGGAGGAGGTGAGTCGGGCCGAGAGAGCGCGACAGGCGCTGCGCGGATGGGCCCGGCCGGCTGAGGGGCGCGCGGCGGCGGCGACGGCGGCTGATGCACGCGGCTGGGGCGCGCGCGCACGGGGAGACCCGGGCGGAGGCGCCACGGGGCGCGCGGCCGGGTTCTCGGGCCTCGAGTGCGCACGCGCGTTAGGGGTGGGGGCCCGGCGGGGAGGAAGTTTGTTGCGCGCAGGCGCAGTGTGGCGGCCGGGCTTTGCGGCCAGCCTGAAAGCCTAGGTGGGGGGGACCCCCTGTTGCTCTCCGCCCCTGGTGTAGGGGAGAGGTGTGGAGGGGGTCGAGTGTGTGGATGGGGTGTTGGGTGTGCAACTCTGGAGGGTGTGAAAGGGTCAGTTGATGACGTGGAGCGTCCTTTTCCTGGTTGTAAAAGAGTCCTAAAGGGAGAAAAGGACCTAGAGTAGCTCCCCGACTGCTGCAGTAAGGCAGGGTTTTCACTGTAGAGAACCAAAGAGGTTGAAAGTCTTCAGAGGATGGTTGGGTCTGATATTTTTGTGGCTCTTTTTAGGGGAGGAAATTCTTCGTTTCCAAATTTCCCTTTACCTACGAAATGTGACCATGCTTTCCCCTCTTGAGGCGTTCCCCCGGGTCTGGCCGCTGAGAAGAACACTTTTGTGTACCAGATGCTAGGGAGTTTCTGCCTGTGTACTGGAGGAGGAGGATTTGGCTGTTTTTGTATAGTTTGTTCTTTGTTGAACTTTTGATACAGTTTGTGGCCAGGAAAATTGAATTCTGATCTTCGCTAAATTTCTTAGAAAAGAGTGATCTTGCTGAAGAATCCAGTTTTTTCCCTTAGTAACTATAGGTATAGTTGTGTTTTGGCCGCTTAGACAGGTGACTGATGGGGAGGTGGGAGGAGCCAGCAGGTCCCAATATTGCTTTACAGGCTTGTCCGAGTGTTCAGTCTACTCTTATCTCCCCTGGGGCTGTTAAGGTGTTTATGGACAACCACGTAGGATATTGTCTTCTTAATATTTAATTTTACTACTTGAAACTTTGTGCATTGAGATATGTTAACTTGTTTACGTACTTCACAGAATTTCTGTGGACAAAAATTATAAATGTGAAATGTTAACTTTTCAGACCCAGGTCCAGGTCCCCTTCTAGTGGCCATGTCTCTTGACTTCTCAGGTTTGTCTTCCATTCTTTGCCGTTTCCATTTTAGGTCAAGCTCTCAGTTTCACAGTTTGCTGAGGTTGTGTGTAATAATCATAAGTATTCTAAACTTCTGTTGGTAGTTACTCTGCTGGTTTATATTTGCATCTGATGAACTTTAATTTTTTCAGACTTTCCCAGTAAGAAGCGGAAGAGGAGCCGCTGGAACCAAGACACAATGGAACAGAAGACGGTGATTCCAGGAATGCCTACGGTTATCCCCCCTGGACTTACTCGGGAACAAGAAAGAGCTTATATAGGTAAATACACGTTCTGCACCCAAATGCATTTTCGGATTGTTACTATTCTGAGCAACATTTTATCTGTTGAAAGTTTGGGACTTCAAAGTTTTCTCTTTTTTGAGAGGAGGTATGGGCAGGTGTATTTGTGACTTTGGTATAATCTATCAGTTTTTGTTCTGTGAGTCTTGCATTTGTAGCTCCTTGTTTTGGTCTGTTGGTAACAGCAGTGTTCTCCATGAGTGCCAGGAGGGTAGAGGGGCCCACTTAGGAGTGAGAATAGTTCCCAGTCCAGCACCCCACCCCACCCTTTTCAGCTGCTGATCATTGCCAGTTGATGAGGTGAGTGTTGTATGCCTCTCTGGACACGGCCCCAGTGGAGAACACTGCAAATATTGTAAACCAAGTACCTTTTTCACAGCATGGCCTTTCACCATAATTTCATATTTCTCCCTTCCCTAAAACGTGGTCTTTTATTTTTTATAGGTACTTTCTAAAAGGGAAAAAAAAAAGCTCAGTTTAATCAAAAAGTGGTTCTGAAAGTGTGTTTACAGTGCACCCCTTTTTTACCATTTTGTTGAATTTAACCTTTCCTTTAGCATCTTTTCTGGTTTGGTCTTTTGTGGAGAGCTGTCTTGAAATGAGGGCTCTTGTGTTTACTACTAAAGAACTCTGCAGGGAAAGGGATACTGCTTGGATATGGAATAATGAGGTGATTAGGATAAAAGATCTTAATTGTTGAGAAATTTTGAGAAGAATGACTGTCCACAGTAGAAATGAAATTAACCTCAAAATTACCTTTTTTTAAATACAAGGTTATTAATGCAAGTTTTACCTTTATTCATGTACTTGTGCAGCTGTCTCAAAAAAGTTCACTTGATAAACATTTCCTACTAACCAAATAAACATCCCCTTTGGAGTAAATTAGGGCAGACGCCTCCTAGACCCGTGAGGTTGTGGCCTTCACGAATAAAAATACTTCAAGGCCGTTGTTGTTCTTGAGGATCTTAATCTCTTGTGTTTCTAGATTGCTGAGAATTTTGAGGTGTTGGAATTGTCTATCTCTTTTTTACAATACTAATAATTCTTCTTTCCCCACTGTTCAGTCTACTCCCACCCATCCCTTTATGTCTCATATTTGACTGGTCTGGGTCTTGATAACCTTATGAAGATGTTCCTAGTGGAGTGATATCCCAAGGACACAAGCAGATGTAGAAAATGGGAAAAACAAACTCATTCTTTACATCTCCAGCTCTCTTCCCTTGGAGGGAGTTAATGCTCTGGGCGCTAAGGGCTATTTATAGCCATAATCAAAGTAGAGAGAATCAGAGCCTAGGCTACTGTAGGTCTCTGCTCCAAGGAAGATAGCAGCCTTTTGATTTGAGTGCCAGCAATTTCCTCAGATCAGATCCCACACCCCTACAGTCCAGTTAAGATGACTGCCTATCTCCATGAAGGTGACTTTCACCTTGAGCTGTTGAGCTAATACTTGACTACCAAGTCAGAACTTTTTTGGCATAAAAGAGCTTAGGGGCCCATGTGTGTCTTACTGCATTTCTGTCTTTCATTGTACATACTGCCTTGTACAGAATGCCCCCAATATCTTCTCTTGATATTAATGTGGATTTTCATTTCTTCAGAGTTTTGAGTGGCTGTGTGATATATCCCTGTGGGATGTATTTAAAATTAGAAGGGTGTCTGGGGTTAGACATGCATTAATTCTTGGAGCCAACTCAACTTTAACCCAACCCAGTACAACTTGCCCTTATTTAGAAATATCTGTTTAGAACACTCAGATGCTACAAAGGTAAGAAACAGGTTGTCTTCAGCATGCCGAAGAAAGTGGTCTGGTTCTGCAGTGCCATTATCTTGAGAAATCATCCGGGTAATATTTCCCTGGAATCACTGAACTTTTGTGAAACCCTCATCTCTCTTTTTCACATACAGCCTCATTTGTCAAGGTCTGAGGGCCGCACATACTGTCCTTGACCCACACTTTTCATCCTCTGCACCCCTACTTTTACTCACATAAGGAGCAAGTCTAAAAACAGACTTCTTGTATCTTAACGGTTACTGGTTTATTAAGGTATATGGATTGTCATAAAATTTGAATAAAAAGCAACAGGTATTGGGAGATTCTTTGGATCTGGTTTTACACAAATAGTATGTACAAACTTATATGAGATTGTTGAATTGGTTATTAAATGTTTTATTTAAGGAGTATTAAGCTTGGTATCAATGAAAATGATCTTCACTTAACTGGTGTTTTTCCTTGTCCCATGTTAATTGAGTCTTATTTTGGGTTATGTTTAATATTTAATGAAGGAAAAATAAACTCTAAGAGTCTTGCACTCAAGAATGTAATTTGGTGGGAACAGGATATTGGTGATAACGTGGTTTAGTTCTGGGTACCAATTGTATAGCAAGCCTTGGTGGGGAGGGAGAGGTGAAACACCTCCTAATAATTGCTTTGATGTTAGCCTTAGCGAACAGTCTATACTGCTAACCCCTCTTCCAACAAATTGTTTGCTTCCTTAAGTGATAACCATTTTGAAGTGAAAGATACTTATAGATGTAAATGGACTCCTGCCAATAGGTGGTTGGGGGTTTTTGCCTCAATGTGTTCACTGATCAGTCGTCCCTTTCAAAGTCTCCGAGTTCTTCATGCTTGTTTTTGAGATTTGAGATGTTTTTTGGTAACATTGTCTTTTTTCCATCCTTTTTTTTTCTTTCCTAACCTGGTTTCTTCCAGTGCAACTGCAGATAGAAGACCTGACTCGTAAACTGCGCACAGGAGACCTGGGCATCCCCCCTAACCCTGAGGACAGGTTGGGAAACAGTTTTAACCAGCTGACAGTAACGCTTTTACCTTTTTCTCAATACGTTTTACTGGTGGCAACATGTTGTGTCAGTTCAATAAAATCCTAGTAAGAAGACTGGTACTGTGACCATTCTGGGAACTAGAGTGTAAATTAGCAGCATATATGGTCAGTCATCAGTTAGGAAATTGGAATGAAATTTAATTACTAGCAGAATCGAAAGTTACAGGAAAACGGACAACCGGTTTTCATTTGGTAAGCATGTAGATTTTTAACGTGATTTACCCACCGGTAGGGACAGTGAGGTGGCCCGTTAACCAGCCGTTTCAGTACCTGCTTTGGCTGAGAGCCCAGGTGTACAGTTTTCCTCACAGGTACTACACAATGTAGGGAATAAGAATATTTTTGAGCATCACTGAATCTGAGTAGGCCAGAAATTCATTCTGGTCAGCTCATTGCTGCAGTCTCCTGCTCATGGTTTTGACATGGTTTAAAAATAGACAAGATTCTAACCAACTTCCTTCACTGCCAGTTAATTTTCAGCCTTGGCCATTGCCTGGGGTGTTGGGAGGGCCAGAATATTCTCACCTGTTTTGGGAAGGCAAGCAACCAACCCTAAATTGCTATTTTTTTTTTTTTTTTTAAAGGGAGTGTGGTCTTCAAACAGCTGTGGTCTTGTCATTTCAGTTTATAATTTCTCTCACCTCTGAAAAGTAAAAAGTCTGAGGGAAATGAACTTTTTAAACAGGAATTTTATTGGCAGGCTGATATTTGAGCAGCTAAAATCTGGTGCATTTAATAGAAGGGCAGTACGCCTCCCTCTCTGAAATTTCTCTTAGTGCATGCAGCATAGTTCAAAACACTTTGCTTTAAGAAAGTAGTGTTTTTGGTTTTTGCTACCCATTTTAATAACTTGTTAAATCAGGAAGATGATGTAATGGTTTAGAAGCCACTCACTTAAGCATCTTTTTGCTGCCCTTTGTCAGGAAACAAATTAACTTATTTCTCCATATTGACACTTTTAATTTTATTTAATTAAATTTATTATTTTTTTACCATTAGATTTTGGTTGGAGGGTTGTATTATGTTTTATATTTTGACTTTTTTTTTAAAAAGATTTGAATTATAGGTTGTAGACCACAACTGTTAGTGCCTTTTTGGCCTTTTTCCCTTTAATAATATGTCTACAGGTTACCAGGCAATTCCTCAAAAAGTTGAATTTTTAACAGACCTTTGCTTCCTGGAGAATTTGGATTAGAAACTAGATGATCTATAACACAATGCCTATTCAAAGCAAAGAAGTTGGGCCAATCTGACCTCTGGAATATTGGCTTTTGCCTTTCATTTCCACAATTTGGAAAGAGGTTCACTGTTGCGGGGCCTTTAAATGACCAATTTGGTGCTGGTAAAACTGGTGATTAGCCAGAAATGCTTAATTCTAGACAGCTGTGAATGAGGTGGGAATTAGAAACATCAAGCATGTTAGAAATAAAAACAGAGCAGAGTTTTTTTTTTTTTTCTTCCTTGTATTCAGTTTGAAAGAGGCCCTAATTAATGCCTGATGGTTTTGCTGTGAAAGAACCCAGGTTGGAGGGAAATGCTATATGAGTTTCTTACTTAAGATTATTTCTTAAGAAGGTGTATTCTCAATATGAAGCCACTTTATGCCATTTTGATTTTGCTCAAGTTGCACAGTTAAAAATGTTTTAAAACCTCTTATAGATTTAAATGTATAAGATGATAGTCTAATAAGCTGGGGTATGTTTGTTTTTGTTCACTATTATCGGATTGTGCTAACAGTTTATACAAATGCTAGAAACGGAGGTGTCATTTAGCCGTCATTAGCCATGAACAAACCTGACCTTTTATTCCATCGTGTGTGTAACGTGGTATGACATGGTTCCCTTTAGGCTGAAGACAGTGGGAGCAGCCGAGTTCTCCAACTAGGCAAGGTTCTCTCAACTAAACCAAGGGTGTAGGAGTTCTTGACTACTTTCAGGATGTTTTTAAAATAACCTGATCCACATGGTCTCTTCCCTTCTTGCAGCTGCTACTAAATTTTCATTCAGAATATCAAGCTATGGTCCTTTTTGTAATCTTAACTCAGAATTCTAGGAGTGTAACTTTTCTTTTTTTTTTTTTAATTACCGCAAAATCCAGCTGTGGTAAACTGACCATTTTATCGTTACTATTTTTTACTTGTAGCAACAGCATTTTACTCCTTAAAAAAAAGAGAGAGAAAATCTGCTTTCTGGACTTGTAAACTCTGGTGGAGAATCATAGGTTTTCCCCTTGCTGTTTGCAGGTTCAGACCCTAGACAAGTACTTGACCAAATCTGCATTTGCAGCCTCTCACAGAAGCTGCTTTAGCAATTTAACGGTTTTCTCTACCCAGACTCCCCAACCTCGAACAGCCAGAAAACAGGTTGACTCCTGGGCCTTGGACACAGCCAGCCAGGCCATTGAAGGAAAAGCAGAGACGAAGCCTTGAACCATCTCTCTCCATTGTGGGGGCCAAGTAGCTGCAGTAGCCTTGAGTCCCAGTTGCATTGGGTTAAAGAGCTCATACTTACTATGTGGTAGGGGTACAGACTCTCTTCCTGATAGGGCATGAGCTCTGCAAGAGTTAATGTTTTACCTAAACTCGGGGTTTCTGTGGTTCATAAAGTTGTAATGTTAATTTTTTTTTTCAAATGAAAGCAAATTCATATTTGGCAAGAAGACTCCAGAGGATGGTACTGTCCTTGCCATTTACAATCTAGAGATTTTTTTCCCAGAAGGACAGACTTTTTTTCCTCTCATCACTTTTAGAAGCAAAAGTACTTTTTTCTTTCTCACACACACCCCAGTCCCCCTAATGCTAAGCCAGCTTCCACCTCCCCATTCCACACGATCGTGAATAGCACACGTTATGGTCGGTTCCTCCGAAGAGTGTTGAGTTAGGGTCTGAGAGGCAGAGGGGCTGGGGAAGACTTATTTTAGCCCATGAGGGAATGAGAGAAAAGTGAAGGCAGAACAGTGATGGTGGTCTGTTTCCCACAGGTCCCCTTCCCCTGAGCCCATCTACAATAGCGAGGGGAAGCGGCTTAACACTCGTGAGTTCCGCACCCGCAAAAAGCTTGAAGAGGAGCGGCATAACCTCATCACGGAAATGGTTGCCCTCAACCCTGATTTCAAGCCACCTGCAGATTACAAGTAAGCGGGGGCCAGGTGATCTGGGACAAGGACACCCGATTAGGTGTGGTCTGATAGAGCAGTTTTGGTACTAACCTCTTATTCCTTACCCCCAGTCACCTGTAATTAACATGTGGTGTCGGGTTAGTTCTAGAAGAGCTCTTGATTTGTGTCAGTCTTAGAAGTGCGCAGAGTCTATGAGTCTTTTCTTTCTTAGACCTCCAGCAACACGTGTGAGCGATAAAGTAATGATTCCACAAGATGAGTATCCAGAAATCAACTTTGTGGGGCTGCTGATCGGGCCCAGGTGAGTAACTACTATCCTGTGGAATATAGAATTCCTAAGGACCTGCGAGATGTGTCCGTCTTGTGCCTATTTGGGTACCACTGGTGGCTTATCTTCTATTTTTGGTAGGATGTTCACTTTGGCTGAGTGAATGCCTTTTGTGAGAAAGTCTCTTTAACTTGCCCATTTCACCGCAGAGAAGTCAGATCTTGAGGATTGCTGTGTCTGTGACCTTAACTTAGAGATCATGGAGCTCTTGGTGGGAAAATCCCATTCTCTGCACTCACGGTTTCCTTCCAATGCCCAGCGAGCCACTCTGGCGTATGAATTCGCGTGTCAGGTATAACAACGGTCATTTCTGCCTTTGACAGAGGGAACACCTTGAAGAACATAGAGAAGGAGTGTAATGCCAAGATCATGATCCGGGGAAAAGGCTCTGTGAAAGAAGGGAAAGTTGGGCGCAAAGATGGCCAGATGCTGCCAGGAGAAGATGAGCCGCTTCATGCCCTGGTTACTGCTAATACCATGGAGAATGTGAAGAAAGCAGTAGAACAGGTGAGGGAGCCAGAAAGGAAGCCTCTAGCCAGAATTCTAGGTGGTAGTCCGAGGACTTATATAACTTTGCCCATTGCATCTCCACCAGATAAGAAACATTCTGAAGCAGGGTATCGAGACTCCTGAGGACCAGAACGATCTACGGAAGATGCAGCTTCGAGAGTTGGCTCGTTTGAATGGGACCCTTCGGGAAGACGATAACAGGTGTGTATATGATCAGTTTAGAGGGGAGTGCACAGAGACCTGAAGAACCTATGGAAGGAGGGTCATTGGCCATAGCCCTTCAGGTGACTTTTTTCTCTCAACAGGATCTTAAGACCCTGGCAGAGCTCAGAGACCCGCAGCATTACCAATACCACAGTGTGTACCAAGTGTGGAGGGGCTGGCCACATTGCTTCCGATTGCAAATTCCAAAGGTGAGGGTTTCCTGGTAGCCTGTGGTATATAGGACAGTTCCTGTTAACCTGCAGACCCAAGAGAAGCTTGCTTTCTGTGAATGTGGTTTGTAATGGTGTGATTTAAAGCCCAGGATGATTAGAAACAGCTGATGCAGAACATCCCTGTTTTATTGCTTATCTTGAGCCCAGGGAAACTGGAAAACTTCCCTTGTGTTTTCACAATGGCTTAATGTTAACTGCCATTTGTTGCTTAAGCTTGGTATAAGAAGACAACGGTCCTGTGGAGTTACAACCAGTTGCGAACCAGCATTCGATAGCAACGTTTTTCTACTTTGGGTGGCAAATATAAAAAGCTTTGTTAAGGAAGTTCTGGCAGTTGCTCCGGTCTTGCATAGATTTTCCTTCCCTCAAACCTGGAATGTAGAAATTGATGAAACTTGCTATTTTGGAACAACCTGCGCTTTCCTGGCTGGCGTGGTTGGCTCTGGTCTGGTGCTTCCTGTCTCCTGTTCTTGCCCTAAGGGTCTCTGCTATGGCAGAGGCACATGTGGTAATCCCAGTGTCAGAGCTGGGCATGGAACTGAAGAGCTGATTAGACTATTTTGAGGAAGTGGTTACAAAGGGTGACTGAATTCCTCAGAACTTAACTCTGTAAATTTCTCGCAGTAAAGGTTTCCATCTTGAGTTTTTTTACCTTTTTTCTCTGTGTCACCCACCCCACCTTCAGGCCTGGTGACCCTCAGTCAGCTCAGGATAAAGCGCGGATGGATAAAGAATACTTGTCCCTCATGGCTGAACTGGGGGAGGCACCTGTGCCCGCATCTGTGGGCTCCACCTCTGGGCCTGCCAGCACACCCCTGGCCAGTGCACCTCGGCCCGCTGCTCCCGCCAACAATCCACCTCCGCCGGTGAGCTTCAAGGGCTGGTTCTTACAGCCTGGCCCCCCTTGTCTTCCGGAGACTGGGGGAACATGGCCAGGTGCTTTGGGTAGAACAGGTGGACATGGGCGGCAACATTGTTCTTTCGGGACGTCAGGAATGTTTGGGGACCTCTCAGTTTGGGGAAGATCTTGTCCTTGTGTCCTGGTCCTGTGGCATAGCCGAAAGAACAGTGTTGCCACCAGGGGGAGCAGGCAGGGACGCTGGCGGGAAATGCTCTCACGTAGTCTCTCATGTCCACTACCCAGAGCCGCCCACCCTGGATGAATTCTGGCCCGTCAGAGAGTCGACCCTACCATGGCATGCACGGAGGTGGCCCTGGTGGGCCCGGAGGTGGCCCACACAGCTTCCCACACCCATTACCCAGCCTGACGGGCGGGCACGGTGGACATCCTATGCAGCACAACCCGAATGGACCCCCTCCTCCTTGGATGCAGCCGCCGCCACCACCGATGAACCAGGGCCCCCACCCACCTGGGCACCATGGCCCTCCTCCAATGGGTAAGTAAGTGTCAGACCAGAAACCTTGGGGCTTTGGGATAAGCAAGGGTTTGTATCGTCACTGCACACTGGAAGCAGGTCTCAGAGCAGTCGGGTATTGGTACTGAGTCTCTTGCCAAGGCTTGGGCTCCAGGTCAGGAAGAAGGTTCTATCCTAGCTCAGGGAGGGACTTCTGTGTGGGGTAGGCTCAAGCCTGATTCTTAGAGGCAGAGTCCCAGAACTGCTCTTGTGCGGGTAGTGATTGCAAGCTGTGCAGCTAAGCTGCTGGTGGGGCGGCGTCCTCCCTGGCCAGTTCCAATGTCCTGCTAAGTTCCTGCTCTTTCCTTCCATCAAGATCAGTACCTGGGAAGTACGCCTGTGGGCTCTGGGGTCTATCGCCTGCATCAAGGAAAAGGTAATGGAGCCTGGCCGTTTGCTCACTTTGGGGTGTTGCCTTCCAGGCCTGGGAGTGAGTGGGGACTCTGTCGCAAATCCCTCTCCTCCCCTGAGCCCTCACCCTTGTCTCCACCTACCTGCAGGTATGATGCCGCCGCCACCTATGGGCATGATGCCACCGCCGCCGCCGCCTCCCAGTGGGCAGCCTCCACCCCCTCCCTCTGGTCCTCTTCCCCCATGGCAGCAGCAGCAGCAGCAGCCTCCGCCACCCCCTCCGCCCAGCAGCAGTATGGCTTCCAGTACCCCTTTGCCATGGCAGCAAAGTGAGTGGAATATTTTGGGCTTGTGGGGGTGGGTGGGATTGTGGGGGAGGGGGCTGAGAGGAATGAGAGACCCTGGCAGACAGGCAGGCAGACACCTTGGGGTGAGACTCTGGTCTCTGCTGCAGGGTAAACAGAAGGGCCTCGTGGCCCCTGGGGGCCTCGGGGAGGAGAGCTGATGTTTGGTGTGGTTGTGTCTGGGGAGAGGTTTGTGGGGGCCTGGAGGGGAGCCGCCATCATACGGAGGGTGCCAGAAGTACGGGCTCTCTGCCGGGGGAGCTGCTGGCTGGCCCAAGCCTATGCGTTAGGCCGGGGTTGGGAGTGGTGCATGCCTGCTCTGGAGAGGGATGTGATTGGGGCCTGAGAGACTGCGGGGGTGGGGTCGGGCAGTGGGGAGAGGAGCTGTGGCCTTGAGGTTGAATGTGCCGTTCGGTGGTGGCGGCGGATGGGCGGAGGGATGTCAGAGCCGGTTCTTGTGTCTGGTACCTCCCCTCAGCCCTTCCAGGGGCACTGGTGACAAAGGGCTTACTCTGTTAAGCCTAGAGACCTCGAGGCTGACCCCAGGGTAGTCCTGCCCACCCCTCCACCCCCATCGCCAGGACAGCCCCGCCCGCCCGCCCCCCACCACCGTACCGCATGCCAAGCAAGGAGCAGGCGTCCCTCGCCCCCCCATCCCAAGGCAGCAGCCGCAGAGAGCCCGCGGTGTGCCCCCGCGCGTGTGACCTTGGGCTTCTTTACCACCCCAGATACGACGACTACCACCACGAGCGCTGGCACAGGGTCCATCCCGCCATGGCAACAGCAGCAGGCGGCTGCCGCAGCTTCTCCAGGAGCCCCTCAGATGCAAGGCAACCCCACTATGGTGCCCCTGCCCCCAGGGGTCCAGCCGCCTCTGCCGCCCGGGGCCCCTCCCCCTCCGCCGCCTCCGCCGCCTGGTTCCGCCGGCATGATGTATGCCCCGCCCCCTCCTCCTCCGCCTCCCATGGACCCTTCTAACTTTGTCACCATGATGGGCATGGGGGTGGCGGGCATGCCACCCTTCGGGATGCCTCCAGCTCCCCCACCGCCTCCACCACAGAACTAGACTCGGTTTTTTAAGAAAATATATATTATATATAGAGAGAATTGGTCTCGTTTAAACACACGCCGAACCTCACCATATGGAGCCAGACATTGGGACGCACGCATGTGATTGTGTGCACGCATGTGTGTGTGTGCACGCACCGGGCTGGGCCAAGCGACTGAGGCCTCGCTTAGGAACGGGCAGGTGGTAGTAGGGGCGCCAGCTTGGGCTCTCCTGGCGCCCCGTAGCATCGAGTGTCTTCTTTGTCTTCTTTCTCTCCTCACCCAAATCCCTTTGCCTCTCCCCAAACCCGGGCCGCCAGGATCCCTCCCCGCGGCGGCGATGGCCCGAGCCATGAGAGTGAGGACTTTCCGCGCCCATTGGTGACCCTTCCAGGCAGACAGCCTCAGCAGCGCCCCTGGTGGACAGGATGGTTCGGCAAAGCAGCCTGAGTTATTTTTATGGACGGAATCGGAACACGCTGGCTCCATATTGTGAAATTTTTTATTAATTTTTTCTTTTTCCTTTGTTATTTCCTTACTTTTCCTTTCTTCAGACTCCGTCCAAGGAGATGCTCTCCCCGGTCTTCTGCTGCAATTAGATTCCTTTCCTTTTTTCATTCCTTGTTCTTCTCTTTCTAAGGAGAGAGGAACAAATGGTTTTTAGGCAAAGGCTTTTGGCCATCAGTGTCAGGCTAGTGCGGGGTTCCTTTGGTTCTAAGATTTTCAAGGTGCCATAGTTGCCCTGAGAATTTTTTCTTTCCTAATTTTAAGCGTGGGGTTTTGTCTCTGCCACCTTTGTAGACTAGCGGGTTGACCCCCAGGTCCAGGGTCCATATCCGTCCTGGCATCCCTGCCAGCATTCGGGGCCGCATACGCCGCCGTGGGCTTGTCTGCCAGCCAGGAGCGCCCTTTCCACGCCCCTGAGCACCTGAGGTGCCTCAGATTCCATTTGTTCCTCTCTTTCCTGGAAGGCTTCCTTTTCAAATTTATTTTAGTCCCAAATGTCAGTGTTTTGCAGTGTCTAGGGGTTTGAGCCCTTTGTTTTCCATTCTGCTTCCTTTTTTTCCTCCTTCCTCTTCATGGAGTGATTATGTTGACAATAATGTATAATGCGTGTTCTCTTCGCTGGTTTATCTGCAGAAATTTCTCTGGGCTTTTTTTTTTTTTTTTTTTTTTTTTCCTGGTGTATGATTCAACACTGCGTTAAAGGGGGATATTCCATTGAATAAAAGAGCAGTGTGGTTTTCTGGGTCTGTTTATTTCCTTTTCTTTTAAATCCCCTCTGCCACCATCAGCACCAGCATCAGTTACCTTATCTGCGTTCAGCTTCTGGCCTCACTTGTCCTTTTCTTCCTAGAGAGCATCTGGGACCTTCATTAAGGAAGCCCCCTGTCTACCTCCCTGTGCAGTTTCGCTGGGGGGGAAGCTGGTGTGTGGGCGGCCCCACCTCCTCCCTCTGCCTTAGTAGTTAATGGCTGAGAACCTGGTGACCCACCCCCTCCATGGTCTCTGTCCTTTCGAAGGCCTTTCCCTGGGGCTTGGACCTCCACATGCGATGAGCTCCAGTTGTGATTTGTGCCTGGAAGCTGCCACCTGACTGTGAGGTCCTGGGCATAGGGAGGCATCGGCACTAAAGGTCAAGCCAACTAATCCTGCCTGTCAGGCTCAGAGCTGCTAAAGTTAAAACCGCCAAGTGGCTGTTTCTCTCCCTGCTGGTGACTCGCAGCCTGCCAGCACTGTAGGCTTCGGGGAGAGGTGGGGCAGGAGAAGGGGTCCCACCTTGTGCTTTGTAAGCACCTCGCAGAGGGTCTCAGGCTGTTTTGGTCTTTTGTGTCTGGGGTAGTAGATAGGGCCCATGGTGGCACCAGAAAAATTCACCTCAGGACATAACGTGGGGCAGTGAGGGTCTTGTTCAGCTGCTGCTGCTTTGCTACAGTTGCCTTGGGGAGAGCTATGCTGGGGCCTGCCCTTTCCCACTAGCTTTCCTTCTTTCCAGGAGGCTGAGGGACAGCAAGCTCCTGTTGCCCACGGCCCCTGGCCAGTGGCGACAGCACAACGCTGGCCTGGGCTGCTTTCCAGCTTCACGCTGGGACTGGCCGCTGCTGTTTTATCTGGAGCAGAGCCTGGGTGTCTGGGCCCCATCCAGGGTACCTGTGTTTGCTGTAGGCCCTCAGGGGTTAATGAAGCCTCAGAACCCACACCTGTTCCTGGGTCTTCCTAAGCAAACCCTAAACTTCAGTTGACTGAAAGGGAGCGGGGAGATCTTTTCTCTCTGTGCTTAGCTGACAGAATGGGGGCAGGGCCTGGGGCCTGGCAACCCTCTTTGACCTCGGCTTCATCTCATTGCTACTCCCCACAAGCTTGGTTTCCCTGGTGGGCTCATTGGGCAGTTAATTAGCTCTTTGAAGCTCTGGAAGAGGCAAAGTGGCGCTGTGTGGGTTTTAGAAGTAAAATCAATAAATGACTTAACCACAGCCCAGCTATCTCTCTTTCTCTCCCCTGGGGCCAGCTCCATTCCTGTGCGCACTCCCTTTCTGCTCCCTGCCGTCAGCTTTTGTTAAAGGTTTTGGAGGGTAACAAGTGGCTGAAGGAGGCATCAGTGTCGGCCTTCTCCAAGCAGCTCAAGGCCCTGAAATGGAAGAGAGACAGCAGGAAGGCTTGGCCCTCGGAACCACGGCAAGCCACCTGCCTTTGTGGTGGAACCGGAGGGAGAAGTGCTCTCCCACCCGCCTTGGACACCTAGGGTAGAGAAGAGCCCTCTACTTGACCCTGTTTCTGTTCTGCTGCAGCAGCAGTGTCTCCCCACCCCTTCAAAGCTAGGTTGGTGAAAGGAATGTCGTTTGGGAAAGGTCACTGTTAGGGCTCTGTTACTTAGACCCAGCCAAGGGCTCTGGAGAAACCCAAGATTGGTCCCAGGAAGGAGGCAGGATTTCTGATTAGAAACCTAGTCGGACATAAACAACCTTGAATTAGTTCAGGTTGGGAAAGTGTGCTCTCATGGTTCTTTAAAATCTATGCACGCAACACTAATGGGGGTGAAAGGGGAGAAGGACTTGGGGAAACAGGTCAGTTTCAGCCTTCAAGTTTCCATCATGCTGGGCTGGGGGATGCAAAATTAAAGGGGCTTCCGAGGTGGCGTCACCTTTGGAAAAGACTGGAAAGTTTGGGTGCCAATGATGCAACAAAGACCAAAAGAACCCACAAGAAAGGTAGTTGGAGAAACCAGGTCAAAGTACATCTGTTTCCCAAGAGAAACGGGATGTGTCCCAGTTCAGCAAGTGCCTTGAGTGCAGGGGCAGGGTGAGCACTAAGTTGATGAGCAGGAAGGGCGCGTGGGATTGAGTTGCCTTGGGGAGCAGGATAAGAAGCTAGGAATGCTCTGTTAGGAGCAGGTCCATAGCGGCAGGAGAATTAGGGGGCAGTGTAAAGGTTTGTGTGGCCCAGAGCACACAGCCACAGTTGGGGCATGAGGTGACATGGGTAACTGGCACTACCTTATCGACAACTGTGGCAAGGAGGCTCTGAGCTCTACCCCACCCTCCACGAGGAACCATGGGCCAGGCAGCCCAAGATGCTGGCCAAGCCCAGAGACCAGGTGCTTGGTGGAGGGTGGGGTGAACCTCCCCATAGGCACAGCCCAGGAGGAAAAGCTGAGGGTGGGAACTGAGACCCGAGAGCCACCAAGCATTCCTTCGAAATACAAGGTGTAAAAAACTTTTAAAATGCAAACAAGTTTTAAGAGGAAGTTTTCTAAGTTCTCATGGCATCTGTGCAGATGTGTTTTGGTGTTCTCTTCATGGTCTTTTTTCTCTGCTTTGAAGCACGTGCCATGGAAGACCAGAACAGACGCTATTTGGGAGCAGGGGTAGAGCAGAGTTTGGCCTTTGGAAGACTTGGAGTTTGGCCCCTATACTAGGGTGGTAATTCCAGGGCTGGGTCTGCTGTGGCTCAGAGAGTCCTCAGAAACAGCTTGGCCTTCCCTGAACCAGACTCAATAGCATCCTGCGGCTGTCCCGGTCTCTGACCTGCTTCTTTAGCCCTCAGACCAGAGCACCCAGTTCTCCCCTTCCACCGGCCCACCGCCCTGCCCTGGGAAGCCCAGCATCCTCTGAAATAGCACCAGGCCCTGGGTTCCTTTTGCTCAAAGAACAAAGCAGGATCTGAGGTCAGCCTCCATAAGACTAGGAGGCAGTGGCTGGAGGAAGCAGGGATTTATATTCTCACTTGAGAGTATACATTTCTTGAAGGAATTCAAGGCTCAGAAAAGTAAAGCAACCAGCCTAAGTTCCCACAGCAAATCAGTGCTGGGGCCAGGACACCAGCAGTGAATTGGGGGCAGCCAAAGCCGCAAAAGGAAGGATCTGTAGCTGCCACGCCATGAGGAGGAATGGTGTAACATTCGCGGGGTGCAGGAGCTCCCATTTTACGGGTGAAGTCACGTTTGTGAACCTGGCCCACTTTTCTTTTCTTTAATACAACAAGTTCTTATTAGTCATCAACTTTATACACATCAGTGTATACATGTCAATTCCAATCGCCCAATTCAGCACACCACCATCTCCACCCCCCACAGTTTTCCCCCCTTGGTGTCCATACGTTTCTGGCCCACTCTTTTTTTTTGTTTGTTTGTTTGTTTTGTTTTTTGTGGTACGGCCTCTCCCGTTGCGGAGCACAGGCTCAGCGGCCATGGCTCACGGGCCCAGCCGCTCCGCGGCATGTGGGATCTTCCCGGACCGGGGCACAAACCCGTGTCCCCTGCATCGGCAGGCGGACTCTCAACCACTGCGCCACCAGGGAAGCCCCTGGCCCACTCTTTAGGCCTGTCCAGTGTGTGGCCCTGTCCAGTGCATGGCCCCAGGTGGGAGAAATGAATGGGAGATGGCCTTCACTCACTCACCTGGCAGCTGTGTCATGGGGAGACCTAATGCCATTGGCCAATGTTGTGTGTGTGTGTCTGTGTAGGGGGTGCTTCTGTTCTACCCCTGTGGGCCATAGGACTGCAGTTCCCAGGGACCCCTGCTCCAGGCTGGTGGCCTCTAGCCAAAGCTGGCCTGTAATCTGACCGTCCTTCTCAAAAGGTCACTTCAGAGGTCCTTGAGGGACAGCAACAGGGGGAGCTCAGAGTGACTTGACTTTGTGGGGGGTGGGGCGGGGAGGGGCCCTGCCTCAGGTGACCTCCCCATACCAACCCTGGAACCTGGGGTCCCAGTCCCCCTTCTCCTAGCCACCCAGTGTCCTCTGCTAGCTGCCCTTCTTCTGTTTGGGGTACCCTGATCCTCAGCACCTGGGCCTTCAGCCTGTGGGGAATCCTGGCCCCTCTTGCCACATGTGTCCTCCCCACCCGGGTGCAGGGCCACCGTGGAAGCTTGATCAGAGGGCACCCCGCCTGTGGTTTGCAGCCTCTTGCGTGAAGGTCAAGAACCGAAGTCAAGCTGCTTTGATGTATTCTGGGGCTCCTGTCAACTGTCCTCCTTGACAGCCCCCTCAGCCTCTCCAAGGAGTCCTGATTGAGGGCTCGCAATCAGGCTGCATCCTTCATCTATAACCCAGGAGAGGGGCCCAGATCAGGGCGACCTCAGCCAAAGTCACAGCCCAGAGGCTCCAGTCAAGCCTCAGGCCTCTCAAGCCAGCGCTCTGCCTGCTGCATCTTGTCTCTGACCCTGCAAAAGGCAGGGACAGGGACAGAAGATAGCAGACCCCACTGTGTGAGGCCTGGAGGAAGTGGGTCAGCGCAGGGCTGCAAATGAGCCAGGGTGGCCTCCCTGCCCCTCCTCTCCTCCCCTCACCCCAAAATAGCTCCCCGAGCGGCCAAGCCAAGACCAACCCATCGAGGGAGGAGGCGGGGCACGTTGCCCAGAGCCAGGCTTTAAAGCACCAGCCAGCTGGGGATCTCCACTCCCTGGCTGGAGGCACTGCTCAGGCCGCCCGCCCGTCCACACAGTCAGTCCCGCCTGCCCTCCTGCAGCCATGTCCCGGCCCCTGACAGACCAGGAGAAGAGAAAGCAGATCAGTGTGCGTGGCCTGGCCGGCGTGGAGAATGTGACCGAGCTGAAGAAGAGCTTCAACCGGCACCTACACTTCACCCTCGTGAAAGACCGCAATGTGGCCACCCCTCGAGACTACTACTTTGCACTGGCCTACACGGTGCGTGACCACCTCGTGGGCCGCTGGATCCGCACGCAGCAGCACTACTACGAGAAGGACCCCAAGGTGCTACTTGGGGCACCCCGGGAGGGGAATGGGCTGGGTGCCCTGCCTGGGGACTGGGAAATCTTGACCAAGTGGCAGCCCCTACCTGGGGTCAGGGCTCTCTGCAGCAAAATAAAGGGTCACTCCAGGTTCCTGAGGTTGGAGGATCCGGGGCTGCCAGGTGCAATGGGTTGCTGGGGCAACCCAGGGGGAGAAATCTGGGACAGGGGCAGGTCAGGGGGCTCGGGTCAGGCAGGCTGGTTGCAAAGGCCCAGGGCTCACTCAGAGAATGGAGGGGCTTCTGGGGGGCATGAAGACCCCTGTGGCCTGGCTTGGACCCTAAGTGAAAGGACGTATCATTGAATGCGTGTGTGGTGTGTGTGCTGGTGCAGCGCATGCGGGCGCAGCTGGGGCAGCTGGGGTGGTGAGATCAAATGTCTGTTGGGGTCACTGGTAAATGTCAGCAACCTGACACTTCTGGGCAGGAGTGGGGGAGGGCCAGGGAGGGGACCCAGGGAACCAGGAGACCAGGCACCATCAGCATCCTGGATCCTGGCGGCTCTCCGTCCCCTTCTTGGGACTGAGGCTTGAGGACCAAGGGGCCCTCTGCAAGGACGGGAGGAGGCCGACTCTAGCCCTGAGTCATGTGTGACCTTGAGCCAATGACTTTTTTCTCCGGGCCTAGCTTTCCCTTTTGGGAGCACTTGGAGGGGCTTCCCTATGTCCTGACTCCCTGATGGGCTGTTGGCAGGATTGCATGCAATGGAAGGAGTTCCTACCTCTCCTAGGCACCTATCCTAGCCCCTGAGGTAGATATGGTCAGCCCCATTTTCCAGGTGAGGAAACTGAGGCTCAGAGTAGAAAAGTGATTTGTCCAAAGTCAGAAGAAATGCTGGGACCAGAGTCTTGCCTGTTGGGTCCCAAAGCCTGAGAAGGGGGGAGAAATGGAGGCAGGGCTGGAACATGCTGTGGCCTAGGAGTGGGGCAGGAAGTATGAGAGGTGCAGGCCCAGCTGGGCCTGGCTGAATGTTAGTGGGTGGCCTTGACGCCCTCCCCTCCACCTCCCCAACTGTCTCTCCGGGCAGAGGATCTACTACCTGTCTCTGGAATTCTACATGGGCCGGGCGCTACAAAACACCATGGTGAACCTGGCCTTGGAGAATGCCTGTGATGAGGCCACCTACCAGGTGTGTGGGGGTGGGGGCAAGCCTTGGGGCTTGGGAGATTGACCTGCTGGCCCTTGGCCCTGACTCCTGCCATACCCTCCCGCCTCTAGCTGGGCCTGGACATGGAGGAGCTGGAGGAAATCGAGGAGGACGCAGGGCTGGGCAACGGGGGCCTGGGCCGGCTGGCGGGTAAGTGAGCAGGGCGGCAGGGGATTGGGCAGAAGGGTTTCTTTGTGCTGTGTCTCTGACACCCACCTCCATGCACACCCCTAGCCTGCTTTCTGGACTCCATGGCAACACTGGGCCTGGCTGCCTATGGCTATGGGATCCGCTATGAGTTTGGGATTTTTAACCAGAAGATCTCTGGGGGTTGGCAGGTGAGTGACCTTGTACCCTGACCTTGTAGTTATGATGGAGAAGACCCCTATTTGTTCATTCATCTGCACATAGATCCAGAACCAGCCTTGGTGGAAAACATCCTTGCCCCTTCCCCCTGGCCCCAAGGCAGTTGTTAGCTCCGGGGATAGGAGGTCCACACCTGTGGAATGTCTCAGACTCTCATACACACACCGTGTCCCCATGGATATTCCACCAGACCAGGGGCCCACGTACCCCAAAGCCCTTCATTTACACCCTCCCTGTATAGGGCACATTAGGGCCACTGCTCCTGCCCTACTCACCACCTGCTGTGGTGTGAGCCTGGCTCTGACACTGCCTTCCTTTCTCCCCTGACCTGCCTTGGGCTCAGTTGGAGGAGGCTGATGACTGGCTTCGCTACGGCAACCCCTGGGAGAAGGCCCGACCCGAGTTCACACTGCCTGTGCACTTCTATGGCCGAGTGGAACACACCAGCCAGGGGGCCGAGTGGGTGGACACGCAGGTGAGGGGGAAGCCAGGGAGCGGGGGCGGGGGGCGGAATCTAGTGAGGGAGAGGGGAGGAGTTTCCTAGAGGAAACAGGGAGAAACAAGGAAAGAGCCTGGAGGCTACTGGACCTAGTGCTATTTTATAATGGATGCCACTGAGGCTCAGAGAGGTTAAGTGACTTATTCGAGGTCACACAGCTAGAGGCTGGAGACAGGGTCACAGGGGAGCCAGACCAAGTGCAGAGCCTGGGAGGAGGAGAGAGGCCGCCCTGCTCTACCAATGCTTCTCCCCTGACCTGGCTCCTTTCCACCACCCCACACACAAGACTCATCAAAGAATAATCACGGAATCTTGGCTCCCCTGCACATCTGAACTGGGGGCTTGATGGGAAACATAGCAACAGCCCAGAAAGGGGGACAGGGGAGAAAAAGCCTGGAGAGGGCAATTGATTTGTTCAAGTTCACAGAGCAAGTTAGAGGGAACCTAAAGCTGAACGAGGTGTCCAAATCCCAGCTCAGCCAGTCCTCTTGCTGTGGCTGCAGGTCATCGGCCTCCAGGTGGCTGCACAGCAACCTCTAGGCTTTCAGAATCAAGAGTTTGTTCTGCTGTCATCCACGCTAAGGTCCAGCAGGACTCTGGCTGCCCGCCTAGCTCTATGCTCTTGGGCCAGTCCCTTCCCTCTCTGAGCCGCAGCTTTCACTCTGCTCCAATCAGGGGCTACTTAATGTTGGGGAGGGAGGCGTGGGTGTGCCCCCACCCCCGTGGTAGCAGGCAGCTATGGGCAGCAATTATTGATGTTTGCTAATTGTGGGAGGTGGGGCCAGCAATTGTCACTGCTAATTAGCCCTGTGGTCAACCAGGCATAAGCTCTTTGGATGGCCTTGATCTCCGTGACCCCCTCAACCACGCCCCATGTTTCCCCCCAGCCCTTCCATGAGTCCAGAGTGTCCTCTAGACGGTGCTCAGGCCAGCGGCCAGCTCATCATCATCGTGGCAGAGTGGCCACCAACAGGGGCCCGCCCTGGGCTCCGAGCTCATCCCCGCCTCCTCCTGGAATCCTCACAACAGCCCAGCCAGGAGGGGCACGGGCGTGTGGGGAGGCCCTGGGAAGTCCTCTCCCTCTTTATGGACGAGGTCCAGAGAGGTTGGCGGGGTTGCTCGTGGTCACCCAGAGCTGGGACTAGCAGCCGGCGTGGGGAGTTGGGGGAGTGCAGGGACAGAGCACGGAGTTCCGGCTCTCAGGGCCTCTCGGGCATGGCAGATGCCCACCTCCTGAGGCCGCGCCGGGTGCCCCGCAGGTGGTGTTGGCCATGCCTTACGACACACCCGTGCCCGGCTACCGCAACAACATCGTCAATACCATGCGCCTGTGGTCTGCCAAGGCCCCCAATGACTTCAACCTCAAGGACTGTGAGTTCAGCCAAAGTCAGCAGCCCCTGCCCACCCCGGCCCACACTTGACCCAAGCCTGACCCTGTCTCCACGTTCGTTCCTCAGTCAACGTCGGTGGCTACATCCAGGCTGTGCTAGACCGCAACCTGGCTGAGAATATCTCCCGTGTCCTGTACCCCAACGACAACGTATGTTACCCCCTGGGCTGGGGACAGGAAGCCAGAGTGCATGGGAGAGGGCAGGAGAAGGGGGGTGACACTTGCCGGTGCCCTAGTCACACCCAAGGCATATTGCCGGCCCCTGTGTGTCCTGTTCTTCCCCCAAGTTCTTTAAGTGGAAGGACGCCTGAGTCCTGGGGGCAGCAGGTTAGGGAGGGGCACCTTGGATGAGCTGCTCCCTGGTAACACCCACAGTACTCCTGGTCCTTAGCCCTCCCTCCTGCTACCATCCGCATTGCTGCTTCTTGGTGGGAGAAAGACCCCTGGGTCCCTGAGGTGGGGCAGCTCAGGGCTCAGGAATCTTGGTGTGGGTGGGAGTCTCCCCTGGCCACACCCACAGCAGTGTTAGGCCACGACCTTGACTCCGCCCTCCCTGGCACTGTCCCCAGTTTTTTGAGGGGAAAGAGCTGCGGCTGAAGCAGGAGTACTTCGTAGTGGCTGCCACGCTCCAGGACATCATCCGCCGCTTCAAATCCTCCAAGTTCGGCTGCCAAGACGCTGTGCGCACGAGCTTCGACACCTTCTCGGATAAGGTACCAGGCCCCAGGCGGCCTCTACACCTCCTGTGATGGGTGCCATCCCTCCTCCCTCCAGTCTCAGCCTGAACCGCCCATTTTACAGATGAGAAAGTAGAGGCTGGGTGTTGGGGGTGGGTGTGGGGGGATCCGCTCACGATCCTCAATATAACCTCGCTTCCCTCTTCCTCCTGCCCCATACCTGCCCCCGTGAGGGCCTCCATCCCCAGCTCAACCCTAGAACCATGAGGGGCCTTGGGGCAGTGGTGCTCTGAAGGGGCAAAGGACGGCAATCATAGCCTTGGTTTGGAGCCCAGACTGACTCCAATGCCCCCCCGCCCGCCGACAGGTGGCCATCCAGCTCAATGATACCCACCCCTCCTTGGCCATCCCCGAGCTGATGAGGATTCTGGTGGACCAGGAGCGGCTGGACTGGGACAAGGTGGGCTTCAGGGCCCCTCCTCCACCCCTGCCTCACCCTCTGCGTCTCAGGGTTCCCCTCCCAGTCTGGGGAGTGGGAAGATGTGGGTGGAGCCCCCACTGCACAGACGGCAGTGTGAGGCCCAGAGGGCGGGTGTCCTAGAACCTGGCATGGCCGTGGCAGGGCCAGGGCTCTTGGCTGCACAGTGTGTGTGGAGAGCCACCCGGCTTAAGCCCGGCGGTCCTTCCTCCCCATCCCATCTGTCAGGCATGGGACGTGACTGTGAAGACCTGTGCCTATACCAACCACACGGTGCTGCCCGAGGCCCTGGAGCGCTGGCCCGTGCACCTCATAGAGACCCTGCTGCCCCGGCACCTCCAGATCATCTATGAGATCAACCAGCGCTTCCTTGATGTGAGTGGAGGAAGTGTGGGGTGGAGGGCGGGGCGTGGAGGGCATGGAAGGCATGGCTCCTGAGACTCTGGCAGGGAGGGCTGTGGGCAGAGATCTGGGGGTGGGGGCTGGAAACGTGGGTCCTGGGTCCCCGTCCTAGCTCTGGGCTCTCCTGGCACAGCGGGTGGCGGCTGCGTTCCCAGGGGATGTAGACCGGCTGAGGCGCATGTCGCTGGTGGAGGAGGGCGCGGTGAAGCGCATCAACATGGCGCACCTGTGCATCGCCGGTTCACACGCTATCAATGGCGTGGCTCGCATCCACTCCGAAATCCTCAAGAAGACCACGTAAGACCCGCTCCCCAGACCCCGCCCCTCCTGCTGGAGCCCCGCTCACCCCCTCACTGCCCGGCTCCGGCTGTTCACAGTTGCCCTCAGCTGGCCCCTTCCGTGGGTGGCACTGCTCTTACGAGCATCATAGCCTTGACGTCCAGTCCAGTCCCGTCCCCAGATGACCCCTCTTACACACAGTGCCCTCCCCCTCCCCTCCAGGCCCCTTTCATCAAGAAACCAGGGTAGGGGCCCCGGGGAGGAGGCCTCCATCCCTCAGGGCTGATTGGTGATTCCCGACCCCATCCTGTAGCTTCAAGGACTTCTATGAGCTGGAGCCTCATAAGTTCCAGAATAAGACCAACGGCATCACTCCTCGGCGCTGGCTGGTTATGTGTAACCCTGGGCTGGCAGAGGTCATTGCTGAGGTGAGCGTGCACGTATGGCCGGTAGGGGTCAACAGGGTCACTGCAGGGAGACTCTGGGTGTGGTTGTGTATGTGGTTCACTGTAGGGCACCCGTCTGAGGGCTGAAGTCCATCCTGCACTGCGTTCCCCAAGCCTTGCATCTGTCTGGAGGAGGGGAACCATTTTCTTACTTGCATGAGGGTGCCTGTGGGCGAATGGAGGCCCTGGCTATGAAGGTCAACCTGCTGGAGTTCACAGTCTAATGGAGGGGTTATCAGCAGGTCACATCCGGAGTGAGACCAGAAAGGGGCAGAGATTGGGAGCGGGGCCCTGAGGTCAATGCCTGTCAGAGGAAAAGGCCAGGAGGAAGGCCTGTGGGGTCAGAAGGGGGTCAGCCATCAGAGCTCAAGGTCAGGAGGGGAGGAAAGATGCACATACATGTACCACCCCCCAGCTGGGAGGCTACAGAGGAAGGAGCTGTCTGTAGTGGGTGGGGCTTGGTTGACCTGGAAAGGGACCCCCTCTGTGAGGGAGGATGGAGGAGGGACATGGGCCTAACTGAGAGCTGTCTTCCCACAGCGCATCGGGGAGGACTACATCGCAGACCTGGACCAGCTGCACAAACTGCTCTTCTATGTGGACGATGAAGCCTTTATCCGGGATGTGGCCAAAGTGAAGCAGGTGAGGAGCGCTGCAACCTGGGACAGACCCCTGTGCCAGGGCTTGAGTGGAGGGGTGCTGGCGGGGTCGGATGTCTGAGTCAGGAATGGCCGATAGAGCTCATCTCTTCTGCAGCCTCAGGCCATTGGTAGAAGTTGCCTGGAGTCAGTCCATGGTGGGAAGGCATCATCTGACCTCACTGGAAGAGTGCTGACATTGATTAGCAATGTCTGCCCTGATGCAGGAGTGGATGAAGGTGGCAAGACAGACTTCTATCCTCACCTTCCTGGGAAAGAAATGAGACTGTAGGATTTCCTGAGGCTGAGGCCTATTGGTGAGCTCTCTCCACTCCCCTGCCTTCAGGAAAACAAGTTAAAGTTCTCTGCGTACCTAGAGAAGGAATACAAAGTCCACATCAACCCCAACTCGCTCTTCGACATCCAGGTGAAGCGGATTCACGAATATAAACGCCAGCTCCTCAACTGCCTCCATATCATCACAATGTACAACCGTGAGTGGCAGGGTTCCCTCTGGCTCCCGGTTCCCCCCTCTGTGTACCTCCCAGGACACTATATACTTACTGATCAACATCTCCTTTGACCTCAGGGTAACTCTTGGGACGTGGAATTATCCCCATTTCACAGATGGGCAAACTGAGGCTCAGAGGGGGAGGAAGTGATAGATCTGAGGTCACAAAGCAAGTGATTGCCCAAGTCAGGGCTACTGTCTCCCAGTCCAGCCCTGGCTGGATGGGTGCTGTCAGGTGTTACTGCCCCGAGGGAAAACCTGGCCCACTCACTGGATCCCTCTATTTCTCCACAGGCATCAAGAAGGATCCCAATAAGTTTTTTGTGCCTCGGACTGTGATGATTGGAGGGAAGGTGAGAAGCGGGCTGCAGACCATGGCTGTGGTTCTTTGATATCCAGGTTGAGGTCAGCCTGGCTGGGTTGCAGGATGGGGGTAGGAGGAGGAGGTCAGGCTGTGGAGCTGACCCCAGACTATGCTCACACAGGCTGCACCCGGGTACCACATGGCCAAGATGATCATCAAACTCATTACAGCCATTGGGGATGTGGTCAACCACGACCCGGTGGTGGGAGACCGCCTCCGCGTGATCTTCCTGGAGAACTACCGAGTCTCACTGGCCGAGAAAGGTGGAATGCCGCCACTGGGGACCCTAGGGAAGCTCTGATTAGTTCAGTCCCGGGAAGAGATATTTATCTCCTCTTCTTAGGGTGCTTGCACTTTAAGGAAGAATCTGGAGAGGACAATACTCAAATCATGAGGATGTCCCTTTAATGGTGGTATGGGGTGAAATTATAGGGGAGATGGGCCTCAGTGGTGCCCTTTGAATCACACAATGGAGCTGGGGTTGGGGGGAGTCCAGGTTAGGTCCCAGATGTTCAAGAATCAACAAGAGGTGGCGGGGCGGTAGGGGGTAGTGAGAGAGAGACTTAGTTGGTTAAGACTGGAGGGCTGGGGTGGAGGGGACTCTGAATCTGGCTAGGCCTAGGGCCAGACTAACTCCAGAGTCTCTAGCTGGTCTGGGGATCTTCCTGGAGCTGAGCTTGTCTCCTGCTGCCCCCCCACAGTGATCCCGGCTGCTGACCTTTCTGAGCAGATCTCTACTGCGGGCACTGAGGCCTCAGGCACTGGCAACATGAAGTTCATGCTCAATGGGGCTCTGACCATTGGCACCATGGATGGGGCCAATGTGGAGATGGCAGAAGAGGCGGGAGAGGAGAACTTCTTCATCTTCGGCATGCGGGTGGAGGACGTGGAAAGGCTTGACCAGAGAGGGTATGGGCTGCAAAGTTCACAGTCTGTGGGCAGGAGGCACCAAGGTGCGACTGCTGGAGGGTAGAGCCGGGAGCAAGAGGCATGACTGGAAATGCTGGTCTAGGCTGCACAAGGTCTTAGTTATGGCCATCATGAGTCTAGAAAACTTTTGAGGTAACTTATAACAAATAAGGTTAATGAAATGGGAAAAGAAAGAAGTAACATAGAACTGAAGGAGAAGGAAGAGAAAATAATGTCAACCCTAAAAGATAATGTTATTTGTGGAATTGGAAGTAAAGTGAAATTCTTAGCTCCCTGGCAGCCATGGCAAAAAGGGAAATATGAATACAGTAGTTATATCTGTGCTTGTGGTCAGAAACATAGATCTTCAGAGAAGACATTTTCCTGGCATTACATTTTTAACATTTTAAAATATGATTTTTTCTTATCATAAAAGCAGTACATACTCACTGGTTAGAAAAATACAAAGCCACAAAGAATAAAACAACTGTCATCCATAATCTCATCACCCAGATTTAAAGCCACAGTTCTCTTTTTCTTCATGTGTTTATATGTGTGTGTATATAGTTTTTAAAAGTTGGGAATAATGTATGTACAGTATTGAATCCTGTTATCTTAACATTGGTGAGGCATTTTCCATGTCATTAAATAGTCTTCAAGATATTTTAAATGTTTGTATAGCACTCTATCCTATGGACATGGCATAACTTATTTAACTAGTTCCATATGGTTGGACATTAAGGTTGATTTCCCCTGTCTGTTAGGATAAACGTTCCTGTGATGACTAACCTTTTACACTGATGTCTACATCTCTGATTATTTCCTTAAGATAATTATTAGAAGGGGATATTTCTGAGTAAAAAGTATGAGTTCTTAAGGCTCCTGATACACATTGTCAAATTGTTTTCCAGAAAGTTGGTACCAGTTTACACTCCCACCAACAGCTCACAAGAGCTGGCACTGAATATTGATAGGAATTTCTCCTGCGGGGCTCGACTAGAAAGTTTAGACTTGGTCCTTTGTTGTTGTTGTTTTGGTTGCACCGTGTGACATGTGGGATCTTAGTTCCTTGACTAGGAGTTGAACCCGCGTCCCCTGCATTGGAAGCGTGGCAGACTTGGTCCTTTGGACAGGAAGGAAATGTGAAATGTTTTGAGCAAAGTCCAACACATTCAGAACTAGGCTCCAGATGGACACTTTTGGCTGCAGGAGGGATGCTTGACTGGAGGGGACAATGTCTAGGTGGGGGACCAGTGTGAGGCTGACACCAGATGGCAGGGGGACCCCCCGGCAGCAGGCCCGTGCTGGGGATGGGGATTAGGGTCATTGTTGAGGAGGCGGACTTGGTTTCTGGTTGGAAGAGAGAAAGGGAGAAAAGAGATGAGACTGGTCTTGAGAGATTTGAACCCAGGTGCTCAGGAATGGATTGCGCTGCCTTAGGAAGTGGGACACTGGAGGAAAGTTGGTGCCAGGCACAGCGATGAGCTTGGCTGGACGGTTTGAACTTAAGGATGTTCCTCAGGATATACCTGTTCGCTCCTCCTGGGGCCTGAAAGCGCGGCCAGGGATGGACTATGGATGGTGGGGGAGAAAAGCCATTCACAGAGGAAACAAACCTGTTGGGAGACAGTGGTGGTGTGTGGGAAGAAGAGCGCTTGGTTTGGGGCCTTCGGCTCTGACACTACCTTTCTCTCCTCTCTAGGCCTCAAGTTTCCTCATCCACAAAGTGCGGGATGAAAAGCTGAGCTGAGAAGGGAGGGGGGCCTCTTGGAAAGACCTCCAGAGGGAGTGTGGCAGCTGCGGGGAGGGCAGTAGCAGGCTGGGCCTGGGTTTCGACCCTGGGGCTTGGAACTTCCTGGATTTTTGCTGGAGGAGGAGGAGCCAGGAACCCATTTCCAGGGCGCTGACTACGGCTCTTCCCCAACAGGTACAATGCCCAGGAATATTATGACCGAATTCCAGAGCTTCGGCACATCATTGACCAGCTGAGCAGTGGCTTCTTCTCCCCCAAACAGCCCGACCTGTTCAAGGCCATTGTCAACATGCTCATGCACCATGACCGGTGAGCTGGCCGGCCAGGAAACTGCACATGTGGGGCTGCTGGGCTCAGTAGGGCTCAGGTGCGGTGGGGAGGCTGGACAGGGCTTCTGGGCAGTTGGGACTAGATTCCTTTGGAAGCAGCATCACTGTTCAGGTCCCCAGAAATCCAATGGGACAGGATGGGCTTGGCCCTTGACCTCATGAAACTTCCTGCTTCTCCATTCCTCTCCAGGTTTAAAGTCTTTGCAGATTATGAAGACTACATTAAATGCCAGGAGAGAGTCAGTGCCCTGTACAAGGTGAGGGGTCCTGGGCCAGGGGTTGGCAGGGCTTTGGTGGCCCTGGTTGGGATGAGGTGGTAGGTGGGAACCCCACTGGCAGAGCAAACCCAGAGCTCCCTTTTGGCTTGTAGAACCCGAGAGAGTGGACGCAGATGGTGATCCGGAACATAGCCACCTCTGGCAAGTTCTCTAGCGACCGCACCATTGTCCAGTACGCCAGGGAGATCTGGGGCGTGGAGCCTAACTACCAGCGCCTGCCAGCACCTGATGAGAAGATCTGAGCCTCTAGACCAGACCCAAACCTGCCCCTGAGTCTGTTGGCAACCCCTTGGGCCAGCTCCAGCTCCTCATCCAGAGGGTGGGGTACTGGAGTTAGATCTCTAAACCTCTTCCTGGAACCCCGTTTCCCATCAGACTTGAGATCTCAGTGTTCAGCGTGACTAAGGACACTGCTCGCGTCCTGTCCTCGGGCTCCCCGCCCGCTCCTATTTATGGGTCTGACCAACTTCACCCACTCCCCAATAAATTGGTTCTCCTTGGGAGCCTCCTTACTCCTCTCTCTGTTGGGAAATATTTTTAGCTCTGGGCGGCGGCGTAGCAGCTGCGCAGTCACCGTGCCTTACCCCCACCCGTGTCAGGTGCATCCCCTCAGAACGGGGGGGGGTGGCCTGTGGGGGCAGGGCCTGGACTCTCCTGCCCCCTTCCAAGCGTCACCCTCCACGCCTCTCTTCCCAGTGCTGTGTCCATACTAGGTCAGCGGCCTGCTAGGCTGGCCGGGGGCGTGGCATCCGCCCGGGTGGGGCCCACCCGGGGCCGGGAGCTGGGACTTAGGCAGAGGCCTCCAGGACTACTGAAGATCCACGCGGCCGGGGGCGGGGGCGGGGGGGGTGGTGTGGTGGTGGTGGTGGGGGGTGGGGGGCGGACTCAAAAGGGGGAGGAGCCTCTGTGTGGTTGGCGCCTTGACTCCGCCCTTAGCCCCGCCCCACTGCGGCGTTTAAGGGTCTCTCAGCAGGTGGCTGCGCTAGGTCCAAAGTAAGGAGAGTGTTAGGGCGGGAGACACACACAGACCGTCTAGGCTAGGCTGGTGTTGCCCCTCCTCACTTGGGGAAACTAAGGACCAGAAGGGGCCTGTTTGTAGGTCTCGTTTTACCGAGATTGAGGTGTGGGGGAGGTCCTGCCTCCGCAGCCGGGTAGCAGGGCGGGGCAAGCCTCAGAAGATTTGTTTGGGGCCCGATGGTTTCACAGCGAGTGTGTTTGAACCTGAACAGCCGGAAACGGTTACCGGCTCCCCTAGGCCCGGCTTGTGGGGACCCCAACCGCCTGCGGCTTCCCCTCCCAAGTTCCCCTCTGCCGGGGGCGGGGGGGTTTGGCCAGGCCTCCAGGCTCCAGTTTTCTAGCGTCGGAGAACCCACCCGTCGCTTGCAGCTGCTCCTTTTCATCTGGCCTCATGGGGAGCCAGGCTTCCGGGGCCCCAGTCCCTCCTGTGTGAACTGGAGCTCCCTCCATCCCCAGACCTCGAGGCCCCTTCTCCAGGTAGCCGCGTTTTCATTCCTCCCTCCCCACAAGCCCCTCTCCCGCAAGTGTTCCCACCTTGTCCTAGCCCCTCCCCCAGGCTATCACAAGGACCCGCCGCGCCCACGCCCCCGATCTCTACCTGACCTGTGCCCCCCGCTGCCCGCAGGAAGACGCCCGGCCCCAGGCCGGGTTAGCCCCGTGGGAACGGTTTGTCTCGAAAACAGGAACCCGGGCCGGGGGCTGGGCGGGGCGCCCCTTCCCCACCGCAGTCTGCTTCCTGCCCCTCCCGGCTTCCTCTGCCCCACACCAGGCAGGGCGGGGGGCAGGGGGGTGTCTGTGATGAGGGGGGAGGACCGGTGGTTTAGTTACCCCCCTCCATGTCCCGCGCGGCCTGACCTCCCCTCACCCACCCTCGGCGCGGCCCGTGGCGCAGCCCCCCCGCCCGCGGCCCTGGTCTCCCGGGCGGCGCGGCAGGGCAGGGGTTAAGCTGCTGCAGGGACCGCCGCGTGCGGGGCGAGAGGGAGCCCCCGATGGGGGAGGCGCAGCCGCCGGTGCGGAGCCCGGCGCAGGGGCGGGAGGGGAGAGGAGGGGAGGGGAGAGGAGGGGGCGGCCGCGGCGCGGGGGCGGGGCGGCGGGGAGCGGGGCCGCGGCGCGGAGAGCGGGCGGGAGCCGCAGCCGCAGCGAGGTCGGCGGGCGGGAGAGCACGGAGGTGGCGCCAGCCTGGCCGGGTGCGGGCTTCTTGCCGCGGGTCCCAAGTGTGAGTGAGTGAGCGAGCGCGGGGCGGGGGGGTGGGGGGGCCGCAGGGCAGAGGAGGCCCGGCCCCTAGGGGCCCTCGAGGGCGGCGCAGACGGGCTGGGGGCGGCGGGTGTGTTGGTGGGTGGGGAGTCTGCGGCCCGGGTCAGGGCTAGGAGGGACCTGCCGAGAGACCCGAAGCTCCCTGGACAAGCGCGGGAGGGAGCGGCATCCGGGGCGCACCCGGCTCTTCCTAGCCACGTCTCAAAAGGACCTTCCCCGGCGAAGCCCCCATTTGACAGATGAGAAAATTGAGGCTCCGAGAGGCCAAGTGACTCTCAAGGTCACACAGCGAGGAAGCGGGAGAGCCGGGCGGCGATGACTCTGGGTGGCTCCTAGGAAAAGTCTACCAGAGAACTCCATAGAGGAGCCCCCCGCTCCCCGCCCGCAGGCCGGGGGAGTATGTGTAGGGGCGGGGTACCTTCTGTGGGGCAAGGCTTTGCCAGCGTCCGTGGGTGCGGGATGTCAGGTCGCTGGGGCCGCAGGGCTGGCCCTGGATCGCAGATGAAGGGGGCGGGGGCGGAATGGGCGTGTGTGCGTACCCACCGGGTGTGTGCATGTGTGGGAGAGTGTACATGCGTGTAGGTGCACTGCCTTGCGTGTGTGCACACGTGTGCGGATGTCGCGCTGCTGTGGCCGCGGAACTCCAGGCTGGCCTGCCTCTAGTGAGCAGCAGGGCCGGAAGCCGGCCCCTTCAACGGGTTTGCATTCTGGGGTAGTGAGCTGGGTATGTGTGTCCGAGGTTTCCTTCGTTCAGGTGTGCGAGGGGTGTGGGTGCCATTGTGTGTGAGAGAGAGAGAGTATGGGAGGTAATTGCCTGAGGCTCGGCTTTTGGGGAGCCTCAGGCATTCTTGCACCCTGATGTGGGTCCCTGGCCTCGGGTGTGGAATGAGCGGCTGTCTCTGCATGGGTGCGTATCTTCCCGCCAGTGACTGGAGTTGCTGGTGGAGTAGTACAGGCACTCTCCACCCCCCACGGTGCTAGCGCCCCCTTCTGGGCAGCCTACTCTGTGCTCGAGTGTGGACGGCCTGTGTGTGCACTCAGTTCGACTGTGCAGTATGGGGACCTGCGTCAGGTTCTGGGGTTGAAGACAGACTGCGGAAGGGCTGAGCCGGGACCCTTGGGGCCTTCACGGAGGAGGTGGCTTGGGAGCGCGCGGTTCCCAGGCTCAGGCTTCCCGCTGACGCCCCCGGGCCGCAGTGGGCTCCCCGCTCCGCCCTCTCCGCCCCGCCCCCCCCAAGGAATGTTCCTCTCCGCTCCAGCCCGCCTCCTCAAGGGCAGGGCCCTGGGGGCTGCCACAGCCCCGCCTCCCTTTCCGGGGAGCCCGGGAGGGGGCGATGCGGGCAGGACGCCTGGGTTCCTCCCCCCTCTCATCCCAGGGAGAAATTCCTCCGAGGTCCCCTCAGGCTCTGGGTTCCCAAAATAACCCTGCGGGGGAAGGGAGGCTGTGAAGGGAGGGAAGCGGGAGGGGCGCAGAACTGAGCTGCGGGGTGCTGCAGGTGCCTCTGGGGAGAGGACGTGAGGAGAAGAGGGCCTGCGGGGAGGGGGGCTGGGACACTAACCAGCCCCCGGAGTTCTGGTTCGTCCCCATCCCCGGGGGGGTCCCTCAGCCCTCCCACGACTCCAAGGGTGGGCCGGAAGCTTCTTGGCCAGTTCGTTTCCCAACTGGTGGGTTGCAACATCCCGGGCCAGTTAACCCCAGGAGTGGCCGCGGCGGACGACTCCGCCCCTGCCCAGCAGGGGGCGTGCCTGCCCCGCCCCATTTCTGTCCGCGAGGCCGCTCCCCCGGCCCGCGCCTCCGCAGACTCTTGCTCTGCCTCTCCCGGGACAGGGGTCGGGTCCGAGCCCCGTGGAGGCTCTCGGAGCGCAGCTTGGCCAGCCTAACCGCGCCCGGAGGCCATGGCGGGCACCTTGGACCTGGACAAGGGCTGCACGGTGGAGGAGCTGCTCCGTGGTTGCATTGAAGCCTTCGGTGAGTGGCACGGGAGGACACGCCCAGCCTGAGACCAGCCGGGAGCCTGACCCCTGACCCCTGCCTCCCAGGGCAGACCTCTGCCCAACTCGCATCCTGCAGCCTCTTTGGCGAAAGTCTCCTCTTCCTCCCGGGGTAGAGAGATCCACACGGTGCAGAAAGAGAAAAGGTTTCCCTTCCCTAGTATACCAGCATTGAAGGGAGGGACGGCGGGGTCCCCAGACTCTGACCCGTGAGGACCGTTATCTGTCTCCCCGGGGGATCCGGAGGAACTCGCTATTGCGGCCTGGAAGCTGTTTCCGGCTGATGGGGGGTGGCTTATCTGGTGAAGGGGTGCCCCTTCCCCAGGCACTCAGGAAATGACCTCTGGATTCTTGACCCCGCGGAACCCGTCTCCTTCCGCCCCAGCTGGTTCCCCTCCAGACTACAGGCCCGACTCAGACGCTGCTCTCCCCTAGTTCCTCGGATCCTGCCTTATCCCTCTTCCACCCTACCTTTACTGTATAATCTGCCTCCTAGTTTCGGAGCCCTGGGAAAGCCGGAGGCGGCCGGGAGCCAGAAACCCGGCAGGCTGCGGGGTAGGGTTTAGGGACCGCAGCAGCGGGACGTAGGGTCAACCCGCTTCTCCTTGACCCCTCGGAGTTAGATGACTCCGGGAAGGTGCGGGACCCGCAGCTGGTGCGCATGTTCCTCATGATGCACCCCTGGTACATCCCTTCCTCTCAGCTGGCGGCAAAACTGCTGCACATATATCCTTCGCCGGCCTCGCCAAGGGCCCTGCAGTCCGCGTCCATAAGGGAGCCCCGCTGCCCAGCGGGGGCAGAGGATGGGCTTCGCTCCTAGAGCGTGGGCCGCTCCCACATCACAGAGTTCAGGATTGGCCCAGGCTTCAGCTAGGGCCTGAGCTCCACCCCTTTCCTCCCCTTAGAACTAAGGCCCCATCCCCGGGTCTCTCCCCAGCCTAGGTCTTGCGCTCTCCTGCCCACAGCCTAGGACCTGTTCCTACTCCCAGCGCAGGTCCTGCCTCTTCCTTCTCTCCCTGAACGCAGGTCCTGCTCTCAGCCTCTCCCAGAATCTGGCCCCCATTCCACCCAGGCACCCTCCCAAAGCTCACACCTCACCTCTGCTTTCAGCCCCTTTCCAGAACTTGGGCCCTGCCCGCCCCAGACCCCCACCCGTAGAATTTCTCCTAGAACCAGGCCCTGCCCTCAGCCTCCCCCAAGAACTTGGGTCCCATCCCCTGCCTCCTTTTCTAGAGTAAGTCTCCATCCTTGTTTTCCTTAACTCTGCTTCACCTACCAACAATCCCGGAAGGACAACTCCAGTTCGCTTCAGGTGAAAACATGCCATCTGGTCAGGTGAGTCTTCCTCTGGGAGCTCTGTCCACTCCTCTGCTCCCTTATCTCAGGCTTCAGACTGGCCTGAAGGAGTGGAAATAGCTCGTTCTGGAAGCTGGTCATGTGGGTTTGAACCCGGCTCTGTCCATGGTGGCTGTGCTGCCGCAGGCTTGCCCCTTCCTGGTCCTGGCCCGGTCCCTGTTTTCTGATCTGCCCAGTGCCGGTGGGGGAGGAGAGAGCTGTCGAGGGGAACCACAGTTTGAGGCTCTTTCCCCATCTCTGGGGAACTACAGTCCTAGGGAATGGTGGGGGAAGGGCTGCCTTGGGTGACTCTGAACCTCCACCAGGTACTGGATCTCAGCATTCCCAGCGGAGTTTGATTTGAATCCTGAGCTCGCTGAACAGATCAAGGAGCTGAAGGCTCTGCTAGACCAAGAAGGGAACCGCCGGCACAGCAGCCTCATCGACATCGAGAGCGTGTGCGTGGGGGGAGCTCGGAGGGCTGGGCAGGGCACTCAGCATCCTACACCGTCTGCACTTAATAAATGTTTGTTGAATTGAATGGGTGAGGGTCATGTCACTCTTGCTTAAAAACCTTCTCTGGCTCCCTATCATCTTCAAAACGCCTCGGCTGGGGATTAAGGCCTTTCATAGTCTCAGGCCAGCTTGGCATTCCTGGCTAATCTTCCACAGCCCACCACCCTATGCCAGGCACCTCATACCGCAGCTGCATGGGTCCACTCACCATTCTGCAGCCCCTGCATCCTTTCCCACCATGGCGCTTTGCTCACGTCCCCTTGCCTCCTCCTCCGTGTTATCAAAACTCAGCACGAGTGTGGAGTGTCTATGGACTCTTTCAGGGCAGAATTTGTCGTTCCTGCCTCTGTTCCTCCATGACACTTTGTGCAGACCTCTGCCCAAAGACCTCCTCACTTGTGCCACGCTATTTCGTGATTGTTTGTTTCTGTGTCTGTCTCCCTCAGTAGACTGTGAGCTCCTCGGGGGCAGGAACCGTGTCTTGCTCATCTCTGTACCCCCAGCGCCTAGCACAGTGCCTGGCACAGAGTAGGTCTTCCATAAATCTGTGTTGAGTGCGTGATGAGGGGGAGATTGCAGGAGGTGCTGGGACTGGGGACATTCGTGCTCTGCACAGTGTCTCGCGGTCAGCATGAGTGGCGTGAGTGTAGGGCCATGAGGGGTGGGGCACCTCCAGCGAAGGACTCACTGCCCCGCCCCACTCCCCCAGCCCCACCTACAAGTGGAATCGGCAGGTGACCCAGAGGAACCCTGTGGAACAGAAAAAGCGCAAGATGTCCCTGTTGTTTGACCACCTGGACCCCATGGAGCTGGCAGCACATCTCACCTACTTGGAATATCGCTCCTTTGGCAAGATCCTGGTGCGGCCCAGTGGCCTTCAGTCAGGGAGCGGGTGTGGGCTGGGGAGGGGGTGCCGGGAGGGGCAGGGTCTCTGGGGTAGGTGGGGTCACAGGGTGGGTCTGGGGTTTCAGTGTAACCACCAAAGGGCCGCTGGAGGGTGAGGAGTGGCCATTGGTGGGGGGAGGGGCCGCAGGGTGCTGAGGCCACCCTGCCTGCAGTTCCAGGACTATCACAGTTTCGTGACTCATGGCTGCACCGTGGACAATCCCGTCCTGGAGCGATTCATCTCCCTCTTCAACAGTGTCTCGCAGTGGGTGCAACTCATGATTCTCAGCAAGCCCACAGCCCTGCAGCGGGCCCTGGTCATCACACACTTCGTCCACGTTGCCGAGGTGCCCGCCCCTCCCCTTCCCCCCAGCCTCCCAAACTGCCGGTTTGGGCTGAGTCCCTCCTTTCCCCTAACCCACTGCCAGGTCTTCTCCAGAAAAGCTGGGCCAAATTCTGGGCCCACTCAGTGACTCACCGCCTCATCTCTCTCCATTTATTCCCCAGAAACTCCTGGAGCTGCAGAATTTCAACACGCTGATGGCGGTGGTCGGGGGCCTGAGCCACAGCTCCATCTCCCGCCTCAAGGAGACCCACAGCCACGTGAGCCCGGAGACCATCAAGGTGCTTGAGACTCGGGGGGTCAGGGGAATGGCCTGGTCAGCCTTCCAGCACTGGCCTCGTTGAGAACTCCCAGCAGCGCTGGGGGCTGGGCACTCCCTCTTCATTTGATAAATGAGGAAACTGAGCCTGGGGGTTAAATCCTTTCCCAGTTGCACAGCGAAAGCAGCAGAGTGGAGTCTCACAGGTCTGCCGAACTTCAAAGCTCGTGCTTTACTCTTCCCCTGCTTATTTTATTTTAGTTTTTTGGCCGCGCCGCACACATGTGGGATCTTAGTTCCCTGACCAGGGATCAAACCCGTGCCCCCTGCAGTGGAAGCACTGAGTCTTAACCACGGGACCACCAGGGGAGTCCCTATTTTATTTTAAAAAACATAACTGGTGACATACATATAGAAAAGTCTATAAAACATATGTACAGGGGCTTCCCTGGTGGCGCAGTGGTTGAGAGTCCGCCTGCCGATGCAGGAGACACTGGTTCGTGCCCCGGTCCGGGAAGATCCCACATGCTGCGGAGCGGCTGGGCCCGTGAGCCATGGCCTGTGAGCCTGCGCGTCCGGAGCCTGTGCTCCGCAATGGGAGAGGCCACAACAGTGAGAGGCCCACGTACTGCAAAAAAAAAAAAAAAAAAACATATGTACAGTTAAAAAAAATTAGAGGGCTTCCCTGGTGGCGCAGTGGTTGAGAATCCGCCTGCCGATGCAGGAGACACTGGTTCGTGCCCCGGTCCGGGAAGATCCCACATGCCGCGGAGCGGCTGGGCCTGTGAGCCGTGGCCGCTGGGCCTGCGCGTCCGGAGCCTGTGCTCCGCAACGGGAGAGGCCGCAACAGTGAGAGGCTCGCGTACCACAAAAAAAAAAAAAAAAAAAAAATTAGAAAATGCCTGTGTAACTACCACTCAGGTCAAGAAGTAGAACCCTGCCCGCCCCCGAAGCTACCAGCACCTTAGAGCATAACTCCCTCCACATCAGAGGCAAACAGTGTCATGACATTCCTAAGGCTGATGACCTTGCTTTTCTTTCTTCCTTTTAAAAAATTTTTATTTATTTATTCATTTATTTTGGCCTTATTGCACGGCATGTGAGATCTTAGTTCCCCAAACCCATGCTCCCTGCAATGGCAGCTCAGAATCCTAACCACTGGACCACCAGGGAATTCCTGACCTTGTTTTTCTTGATAGCTTTACCACCTATGTATGCATCCCAAAGCCACGTGGGTTTCTTGTTGCCTGTTTTTGACCCTCCTATGAATGGAATTGTGTTGTATATGTGATTTTACTTCTTGCTTCTTTCATTCTTACATTCTGTTACGTGGAGCAATTGTTCATTCACTTCTGTTGCCGTATAATATTTTAGTCCACCCCGATTTGTGTATCTCCTCTACTATTGAACATTTGGGGTTTTTCCAGTTTGGGCTGTTACGAATGATACCACTAAGAATATTCTTCGAAATCATCGTCCTGTGCTGCTCTACCTCCCTGATCCTCAGTTTCCTCTCCTGTGAAATGGTTTTTAAAAAAATTATTTATTTATTTATTTTCTTTATTTTTTTGGCTGCGTCGGGTCTTAGCTGTGGCATGTGGGGTCTTCGTTGAAGCGTGCGGGATCTTTTGTTGCGGCGCGGGCTCCTCACTGTGGCGTGCGGGCTTCTCTCTAGTTGTGGCACACAGGTTCCAGAGTGCTGGGCTCTGCGGTTTGCGGCACGCGGGCTCTCTTGTTGAGGCACGCGAGCTCAGTAGTTGCGGCACAGGGGCTTAGATGCCCCGCGGCATGTGGGATCTTAGCTCCCTGACCAAGGATCGAACCCGTGTCCCCCGCATTGGAAGGCGGGTTTTTTACCACTGGACCACCAGGGAAGTCCCCTCTTTGATAATCTGTGCCCAGGCCTGGTGTAGAGGTGTGGTATTTGGTAGTGGGTGTCCCTTTGAACTCATGACCTATGAATTCTGATTCCCAGGGGCTAAGGGAGCCAGTGTTGGGGGATAGTGAGGGAGGCTTTTGACCTTTCACCCATCCCTGACCCTGACTCCACATCCTCTCCCACGTTTCCAGGGTTGGGCGGGGGAAGGAGAGTTGAGCCTGTGATATGTGATGTGTATGTGATGTGTGTGCGTGTGTGACCCTCTGCCCTTTGTCCCCCAGCTCTGGGAAGGTCTGACAGAACTAGTGACGGCCACTGGTAACTATGGCAACTACCGGCGCCGACTGGCAGCCTGCGTGGGCTTCCGCTTCCCCATCTTGGGTGTGCACCTCAAGGACCTGGTGGCCCTGCAGCTGGCACTGCCTGACTGGCTGGACCCCACCCGGACCCGACTTAATGGGGCCAAGATGAAGCAGCTCTTCAGCATCCTGGAGGAGCTGGCCATGGTGAACAGCCTTCAGCCCCCAGTGCAAGCCAACCCCGACCTGCTAAGCCTGCTGACGGTGAGGGGTCAGGCAGCAGGGTCGACAGCCGCACCTGGTCCTGCAGGCTTGGCCTTGGGTTCTCAGTTCTGATCGAAGAACTGAGACCCAGCCTGAGCCCCAAGGTTCGGGTGAACTTGGAGAAGGGTTCTAGGCTCCAAATGGGGCTATGGGCCCCTGCGGCTGGCACGTGGACTTGAGGCTGGGCCTGGGCCCTGGGTTGAGTTCCTAGCAGTGGGCTGTGTTCAAGGTTTGGGGTCAAATCTGGATTCTGGGTATAGGGTTGGCTTTTATTTTATTTTTTTAATTTTAATTTTTTGGCTGTGCTTTGTGGCTTGTGGGATCTTAGTTCCCTGACCAGGGATGGAACCCGCACCTTTGGCAGTGAAAGCGCTGAGTCCTAACCCCTGGACCGCCAGGGAATTTCCCAGGGGCGGCTTTTAAACATGGCCCTGAGCTCTGAGCTTCTGGGCTTGGTCTTGGACTTGGTTTTGAGCCCTAGCATAGGAGATGGGTTCTAGTCCAGATCTGGACTGGGTTCTAATTGTTGGGCTGGGGCTTAGGTTTTAAGGTTGGGAGTGAAGTCTTACCTGTTTCTAGGTTCTGGACTGAGATGGGGATTGAAATCTGAGCTGGAGTCTGGTTGCTGGGTGGGTGGGGTTCTATGTTGGGGGGAATTTCAGAGCTCTCAGCTGGGGTGTGACCTGGATTCTTGGCTGAGATCTTGGCAGTGCATCGTGTTCAAGGTTTGGGGCCAAGATACAGGTTCTGGTCTGTGTGCTAGACCGGCGTGTGGTTGCTGGGATGTGTTCTAAGCTGGCCTTTGTCCTGAGTCTAGCTTCTGTGCCAGGCTCGGGGCAGGGCTGCGACCTCTAGGTGGACCTGTAGGTCTGAGTTCTGGGCAGTGGGCTCCTGAGAGCAGCGGAGGCCAGTGGGCGTGATCAGACCTGTGTGTCCCAGGTGTCTCTGGATCAGTATCAGACAGAGGATGAGCTCTACCAGCTGTCCCTGCAGCGGGAACCGCGCTCCAAGTCCTCGGTGAGGGACGGAATCGCTGCTTACCCCCTCGCCCCAGCCTCTTCCTCCCCCACCTCTGCCCTCCTGGGAGTTCCAAGATTAGAGGCTACCTCACCCATCCCGCTCGTTGGGCAGGCTTCCTTGTCCCCAGGGCTTGCCCTCTCTCTTCCACTGGGCCCTGGGCTTCCTCACCCCTGGCCCTCTCTGAGCCTCGACCATTCCCACAGCCAACCAGCCCCACCAGCTGCACGCCGCCTCCCCGGCCCCTGGTGCTGGAGGAGTGGACCTCAGCGGCCAAACCCAAGCTGGACCAGGCACTCTTGGTGGAGCACATTGAGAAGATGGTGGAGGTGAGACTCCGTGGCAGCCAGCTCTGGAGTCTGCGGGGTGGGGGGACAGGTCCGTAGTGGTCAATCAAGGCTAGTTTTGCCAGGGCACTGCCCTGGGAGCCACCACCAGTGCCAGGTTCAAGGGCTAACACTCAGCCTCCAGAAAGCACGGGGCGCAGCTGATGGGTGGGGTTGGGATGGGGGTGTGGAGGAGGGAGCTGGTGGGGGAGACGGACAGGTACCCACGGCTGAGACGCCCGCCCTTCATCACTTGGACTGGGAATGTGGGCAGGGTGGGGCCGATGCTCCTCTTATCCCCCCCTCCCCCACGTGTCCCTCTCTGTACTCCAGTCTGTGTTCCGGAACTTCGATGTCGATGGGGACGGCCACATCTCACAGGAGGAGTTCCAGATCATCCGTGGGAACTTTCCTTACCTCAGCGCCTTTGGGGACCTCGACCAGAACCAGTGAGGAGGCCTGGGGGCATGGGGAGAGGGAAGGCAGGCTCACTCCCCCTTGGGTTTTAGTTTCCTCCCGTGCAATATGAGGACATTGAACCAGATGATCTTGAGTGAGGAAGTCACCCATGTGGGGAGGGGCTCTTGTTTTCGAGGAGGCTGCCAGCCGCAGAGGCACGGGGTTACCTCACTTATTCAGGCCGAAGAGCGGGTGGGGGGACTCCACCTGAATCTTGCAAAGACTGTGGCCTGGGGACTCTTGCTACATAAATGCCATTTTATTTGTGGAGCTCACAGCTGGCAAAAAGTGTGGGCACGTCGAACTCCTGGGTAGCCTGTCTTAATGAATAGATAAGAAAGGCCTGTAATTAGCAGCACCCACTTGCTTATCAACAATTCACAATTCACATGCTGACAATCTGGACAAACAGCTGGTTCTCTGGAGTAGGTTAAACGTGCCCCCTGCAACCATGTTCGCACCCTGGTTTTGCTGAGCGAACAAAATTCCAATCAAAATTTATAGTCCATCCCAGGTCAATTTACTTTTTAATGTTATCCATATTTCAAAAAGCTGGGGTTTTCTCCATATTATAAAAATCCATGGTTAAAAAAAAAATCCAGGTAGTAAAATAGATTTATAGTGGGCAAAGTGTATAAGGTAAGAAGTGAAAATTCCCTCCTCCTTTCCCACTCAGAGGCTGTCATTAGTAACTGTTAGTAACATTACTGGTGTGGCAATGCCTGTATCTTTCCAGTCTTTTTTTCATGCATGTTGCAAATTGTTAGAGAATTTGTCTGTGTCTGTTTCATAGACAAACAGGATGATGGTATAAATCTAGCTCTGCCAGTGGCCGTTCATTGTAGTTGCTTTGTTTCTCCTCCCAGCGTTGGGAACAAATAGCTGAAAACAGAGTTTTCTCTGAGTTGAAGATGGTTCCCTGTCACCTCCCTGGGTAGGGTGGAGTTTTTCCAGGCCACACTTTTAGGGAGGGTGCAGCCCTTGGAGACCTTCAAGGCGTCAACTTCATGCAGGCGTGCAGGCGTCTTAGCCTTAACTGCGCACCTCCTGCAGGCCCCAGGCAGGTATCAAACTCCAGCACCTGGCTCCTGGGGCAGCTGCAGCTCACTGCCTCAATTCGAAGATCTCTCTTTGTTTCTGAAACGTGGGGGTTTCCGTTTCTTACAAACTCACCTATGCATTTAAAGCAATTTTTGATATATTTTAACCAGCATCCGGGTATTTGTGGCAGTAGGGTTTTTTGGTTTTGGTTTTGTTTTAAAATCACTGTCTTGACAGAACTGCATGCTTTGTGTTTTTTTACTTTTGTTTTCCACTTAAACCCTCATCATGGACATCTTTCCAGGCCGATTCATGCAGAACTACCTCATTCTTTAGAACAGCTGCAGAGTATTACACTGTGTGGCTCGGCCGTCATTTGCCTCACCATTCTCCTGCTGATGGACATGTAGACTGTTCCCAGTTTTTCGCTATTAATATCCACCATGCTACTGTGAACATCTTTGTACCCATGCACTCAGGCCACTATTTTTGTGGGAGAAATTCCTAGAAGTGGGATAATTGGATCAAAAGATATGCACATTCTAAATTAGAAGAGAGACTGCCAAGGTGACCTCAGGCAAGGTTGTGGCAGCTTGCACTCCCATCAGCAGTGAAACGAGTGCCCATTTCCCAACCTCCTTGCCAACAGTGGATGCTATAATAAGCTTTACAATTTTGCCAGTCTAATTGGCAAATGGTGTCTTGGTTAAATTTGCATTTCTTTAATACTAGTGGGGGTAGGATATCTTCATATGTTTACTGGCCACTTCTATTTCTTCTGTAAATTGCCTGTTCATGTTCTTTGTCCATTATTCCACTGGGTTTGTGAGTCTTTCTCATTGATTTCTAGAATCTCTGTTAATGGATATTAACCCTTGGTGTTGAGTATGTTTGCAGATATTTTCTCCCAGTCTGTCATTTGTGTTGTCCTTTTCCATATAAAATTTTTTTAAAATGTGTGCTCAATATGTCAGTCTTTTCCTTTATGGCTTCTCGGATTTGTGTTATGCGTAGAAAGGCCTTCATCCCCTCCAGATTACAAAATTCTTCCCTTATACCTTTTCAGATACTTTGAAAATTTTATTTTTTACATTACTGCTCTGGATTTAGTGGGAATTAAGTTTTCATGAACAGTGTGAGATAGGAGCCTAGGTTTACATATTTTCATAAACTGTCAGTTGTCCCAACGTACCATTGATTTGAAGAACCACCTGGATCACCCAATACAATGGGCGGGCGTTTCCGACAAGGACCACCCCTGGTGGAAATAGCTCCCAGCGGCCCAGCACCCATTAACCATTACAGACGCTGTTGTCAATGCTCCATGTGCACTATCTCATTTAATCCTTACCCAAAGGCCTCTGTGGTGTAGGAACTATCATCGTCCCCATATATAGAAGAGGAAACCGAGGGATGGGGAGATTAACTAGCCTGAAGTCACACAGAGAAGAAGTAGAGCCCACATTTGAACTGTGTTCTGTCCATCTCCAGAGCACGTGCTCACTCTTTCCCTAAAATACGTGAATGGATAAAAAAAAAAAAAAAAAAAAAAAAAAAAAAAAAAAAAAAAAAAAATGGCTCTGTGGGGAAGCCCCGGATTACCTTTCTGGCAGGATTTCGCAAGAGTGAGACAGGTACAGCTTTTTCCAAGCTTACCTGGTCCCCAAACTCATCAGAGATCTCTTAATTCTCAGGGCTCCGGACTGGTGTTCCACAGAGCTCACTTTGGGAAACAGAAGCTGATAATCCCATGGGAAAGTGCAGAGCAATTTTAGTTTACACACCAACTTTGTGAAGTGAGCAGGGCAGGAATTACGATCCCCATTTTTCCAGGGAGGAAACCCAGGGCAAATGACTTGCCCAAGACCATACAACTAGTTAGTAGCAGCTACTGCATCTGCCTGACTCCAAGTCTAGTGCTTTTTCTCTTTCCTGCACCAGGGGTCCAAAATCAGGAGTCGGTGAGGACCTTTAACTTGGTAGGGGTTTTTCCCAGTGGGATGGGTTAAGCTGGTGGTGGGTGGTCCCAGGGAGGCCCCCAGAGCTGAGGCCCTCCCCCTTCCCGGACAGGGATGGCTGCATCAGCAAGGAGGAGATGGTCTCCTACTTTCTGCGCTCCAGCTCTGTGCTGGGTGGCCGCATGGGCTTCGTACACAACTTCCACGAGAGCAACTCCTTGCGCCCGGTCGCCTGCCGCCACTGCAAGGCCTTGGTGAGCCCCCGCCCAAGCCACACCCCTCCAGCACCGGCCCCGCCCCATACACACCCCGCCCTCCCTTCTGGCCCCGCCCCTGCCGGAGCCTTCTCAGCCTAGGCAAACCTTAATTCCGCCTGCCTCTCCTCTTGCTGTTCTGAACAAAACCCTGAGGGGGCCCTAAGGCTCCAGGAAGGGTCAGTCCCACTCCCTGCCCATGGAAAGGAAGAAGTAGAGTCTTCCCCTCTAAACCCCTCCCCCCTACTACGGTCCCCTCCTCTATTTCAGATCCTGGGCATCTACAAGCAGGGCCTCAAATGCCGAGGTGAGATGCAGTTGCAGGGCTGCTGGGCTGAGTTTTTGGGGAAGAGTTACTATCTGGGTGAATATTCTTATTTTGGTGGGGTAATTGCCAAGGAGTGAAGTACCTTCGAGCCAAAGAGGCATGCTGTTTGATGTGAAGGGAGTAGCCTTTAATAGGGCTTTTGTTGGGACTTCCCTGGCCGTCCAGTGGTTAAGACTCCGTGCTTCCACTGCAGGGGGTGTGGGTTCGACCCCCGGACTGGGAAGTAAGATCCCGCCTGCCTTGCAGTGCTGGCCAAAAAAACCTCCCCAAAACCAAAAACCAAAACAAGCAAATAAAAAACCCCCAAAACAACCAACAACAAACAAACAAACAAAAACCAGGGCCTTTATTTTGGTGAGGCAGCTGCCCAGGAACAGGGAGCTTTGGAGAGGGCACAGACTGCCGAGTAGGATGAAGACAGCGCTTGGAAAGGAGGCTCTTGTTTTGGTGGGGCAGCTGCTCAGGAGCAAAGGGGCCTGGGGAGAGGTGCAGGCCTGCGGAATGGGGTGAAGGGTATTCTGATCAACTGATCTGGCTGGGCTCCCCATCTGCCTTCCCAGCCTGTGGTGTTAACTGCCACAAGCAGTGCAAGGATCGCCTGTCGGTTGAGTGCCGGCGCCGGGCCCAGAGTGTGAGTCTGGAGGGGTCCGCACCCTCACCCTCACCCACACATACCCACCACCGCGCCTTCAGCTTCTCCCTGCCCCGCCCTGGCAGGCGAGGCTCCCGGCCTCCAGGTAAGAAGGGGTCTCTTTCTGTACTGGCCTGTGGAGGGAGGGAGGCAAGGCCATGGTGTCATAGTATTACCTTCTCCAGGATGGAAACTATTGCAGAGTTTGTGTAATTGTCTTATTTTGGTAGGGTGATGGAGAAGGGCTGGACAGGTAAGGGTGTCAGAAGGTGACCAGGGAGCCCTCAACCCTCTGAGGCTGAGGACGAGAGAGACTAATAAATAAAAAAGAGTAAAAGTGAAAGAGACTTCAAGATTCAATTTTCGCTCTTATTTTGTTAGGGGGATTGACAATGGATTGGAGAGGGAGTTTTGTGAGCCGTTTGCCTGTGTTTCCCTTTTTGACTGCTTTGGAGGCTATTCTGAGAAAAGTCCCTTGCCCCCCAAAGCTCCCAGCAGCTCTCTTGGGGCCATTGGTGGTTCTAGGTCAGTTTTCTGAATGACAATTCCTCAAATGATTATTTTGCTGAGAACACTCTGAACAACCATGTTAAACTGGGGTCTAAGGCAGTTGACCACAACCGTTCAGACCGGCATAAGTCCTCAAAAATAGAGGCAGGGGGGCTTCCCTGGTGGCACAGTGGTTGGGAGTCCACCTGCCAATGCAGGGGACACAGGTTCGTGCCCCGGTCCGGGAAGATCCAACATGCCGTGGAGCCGCTGGGCCCGTGAGCCATGGCTGCTGAGCCTGCGTGTCCGGAGCCTGTGCTCCGCAACGGGAGAGGCCACAGCAGTGAGAGGCCCGCGTAACACACACACACACACACAAAAAAAAAATAGAGGCAGGCACAGGGCATAAGTTCTCAAATACAGAAAAGAGGAAACCATTTGCATTGAGCCTTCCAGAAGTGCTGGGGTCTAAAATGTAAAACACACACAAAACTGACATTTAAGCAAACCGCGCCGATAAATCAGTGGCTGCAAAACAACTGTGGCAAATGAAAACTTAGAGAAAGAGCCTCAAAAATTGCGCCTTTTGGTCATTCAGTGAATTGACTTTTGGTGGATGGTTCTGCTTCTGGGATGGGGCAGGGTGCCTCCGGTGATGGGGAGAAGGGCTGCTGAGGGCACAGGGACCCAGGAATTGGTCCTGCGACACCCCCCCCTCCCTGCAGAGATCCGAGAGGAGGAGGTTCAGACAGTGGAGGACGGCGTGTTTGACATCCACTTGTAATTGACGGTGAGCCCCCCTGCAGCCTGGGCAGAGCCTCCCCACTCAGGGCTGGGGCAATGGGGGGATGAGTGGGACGGGTGCTCTGTCCAAATGGCCCAGGCCAGGTGGAATCCTGCTTTTTGGGGAGGCGGGAGGGTCTTCCTCACAACCTCTGTTTTTTTCTTCCCAGCTCTGACTGGATCAAGCACTCATGCCTGCTTTGGAGAAAAGACTTGGACCAGAGCAGGGAGCCTGGGGTGCTGCGGCAGCAGGCCGGGGCTGGGGGGCGGGGTGTGAGGGTAGCATGCGGCTGAGGGCAGGGCCAGGGCTGGTGTCCCTAAGGTTGTACAGATTCTTGTGAATATTTGTATTTTCCAGATGGAATAAAGGCCCAAGTAATTAACCCGCAATATCAGCGCCTGGAATCCTCACAGGGTGGCAGAGGGCAGGGGTCCGTAACCACAGGGACAAGAATTGTGGAGCCTAAAACTTTGTAGTCAGAGAATCTTGGGACATCTGGAATCTCATGTGTCTGGAATCTTGGGGGGAGGTAGAATTGTGGGGGATAGAGCCTTAGAACCAGGAAACCGTGAAACAGAGAGTTTGGTGGGGGGAGGTCTAGAATCTCTAGGAGTCCAGAATCTTGGGGGCCTAAAACTTGAAAGTAGAATTGCTGAGCCTGGTGGTCATGTATAGCCATAGCCTTCAGCCCGCAGCTGAATTTCCCTTGCTAGACAGGTGGTCTTTCAGCCTCTGCTTGTATACTTCCAGCAACGGGAAGCTCACTACAGAGAATCATGGGAGGGAGGGGGCAGCCCAGAGTGCTGGATGTGGGGGAAGGAGCGAGTGGGGGCCACACTCCTTAGGCTTGCAACCTCCTGGCCTGGCGCTGCTGCCAGCGGGAAGGACAGGGACTTCCAGAGGAAATGCATATTGATCCTGCTGTCAGCCTCTGGCAGCCTCTCCCGACCCAGCTCTTCCCTCCCAAGTTTGCAGCATGGAGGTTTTGGGGGTCACCACTAGCTGAGGAAGGCTAAGGCCACTTCAGAGGCTGGTCTTGGTGAGGAGGGGGGACTGGGGGTCTTCGAAAGGTTCTGAAGCTGAGCCAGGCTGCCCCTGGGGTCAGGAGGCTCTAGACAGCAGTCTGAGAATGGGAGCTACCTCCCCAGCCCCCCTCCCCCAAGCTGAAGCGTGTCCTACAGCAACTGCAGGTTGTCCTGGGAGTGGAGGCCTGAGCACCCCAACTCCTACCTGCAAAGCTCAATATCTGATGACCTGGCAATGGCCTCAGCCCCCCTCCCTCAAAGTTCCTTGACCCCATGCCCACCTTTCCCTTTGAGACCCCACTCCCCCTGGCCTACTCCTCATCTGGGGTACCTCCTCCTCCCACCCTGTTACTTCTCAGCTGCGGCTCTGCCACCTGTTGGTCCCCCCCAGCCCTGTCCCCCGTTGGGTCCCCCGCACTGCCCCTCCTTCCATCTTCAGCCCCCTCCCTCCTTCCTCCTCTGGAGGCTGTAATATCCGTTTCACGATTTGGGGGCTGAGTTGCTATAACAACAGACGGCGATTGTGCTGTGAAGAGCAGCTCGCTCCCTGCGCTGCCTCCATCCCTGCAGCCCGGTCGGTCGGCTCCCCTCCCTGCCACCCCCCCAGCCCCAGCCTGGCCTCTTCCCAGTGTGTGTGTTTGCAAATGTGTGCCCAGGTCTGCTCCCCATGGGATTGTGACGTGTGACTGCCTTTTCATGGTTGCCTGTGTGAATTTGGCAGATGAGCTTCACATTGTGTGCGTGTGTGCATGTGTGTGTACAGGCATGCATACCGTATTTGCTGCATTTCTCCTCCACCGCGTGTCCTCACTGGACTGCGCATGGGAGAAGGGCCACGTTGGGTGGGTGCCTGTTGGGGGGGGGTGTCTTGAAGTGGTGGGTCCCACCTACATCTGGTACTCTGAAGCCTGGACCTGGGTTGGGGGAGACATCACTGTAGCTGGGGGAGGGGCAGGGAGGTGCAGCAGTTGCCAGGTGACCTTTCCTGCCCTTGATGGGCAAAGGTGGCCCAGGGAGCTGGGGGTGGGGACCAGAGACAAGTGCTCACTCTTGCATCTCTCCCTGCCCCTGCCCTCCCCCCACCCCTTCCCACACCCATCCATAAGGGTCTGAGAGAAAGTCTCTGTGAGTCTCTGCGCCTGTCTGTGTGCCCATCTATGCTCTGTTGCCTGGCTGGACACGTCTCTTTGTGTGTGTGTGTGTGTGGTTTTTTTTTTTTTTTTTTTTTTTTTTTTTTGTGTGTGTGTGTGTGTGTGTGTGTGTGTGTGTGTGTAGCTCGCAGGGAGAGGAGCAGTGGGGGATGGGCAGGGCAGTGGTCTCTGGGGTCAGAGAGGCAATTTCACATTCACAGGCCCTGACTCAGCAGCTCCCATTCTCTGGCTCCTCTAGTGGCCTTGGTGGGGCCATCCTGAGGGTCTCTCCAAGGTCAGAGTAGGCCCCCCAAGTCTAGAACCTGGCTCAGGGATCTCTCTTCCCAACCTCTAGGGTCCTACAGCCTGGGTCCCCCTCTCATCCCCTTACAGGCCAGGAGGGAGCTCTCTGGTGGGGGGGGCATCCCCACGCATCTACTCAGTAATTGACCGCCCTGTGCACAGTGCCTCGGGGGGCAGGGTGACCTCGTGGGCAGGTCCTCTGTGTACACCTGTTCCCCCCTGAGGCATGCGTCTGCCTCAGGCACCTGTGTGCACAAGTTTGTGTATGTTCTTGAGCAGGTATATGCTTCTTGTGGGTGTCGTACCATGGGGGTGCATTTCTGCAGGTGTCCCTTGTGTCCCCTTGGGGACGGCTATGTGCACATGGATAGGTGTGCATGGCTGTGAGGACGCCTCCGAGCGCCCATGCATGCATTAGTGGTCGAACGAGAGTGTTCCTGCATGTTGCCTCTGGCTAAGGAAGCGCCAACTACCACTGGCTGTGCAGATCACGGACCCTGCAACAGAAATCAGGGTCCTGGAGTGAGCTGGCAGAATGGTCTTCGCTAGGTGCCAGGTCCACCTTGGGTTGGATGAGTGAGTGAAGGGGGTTCCCTTCTTTCCAAACTCATACCCACGCATATGCAGACGCCCTCACAGGGAAGACTTTCACCCCAAAACCACATTCACTCCGAAAATTCTAGTTGAAGTGAGCTGCTGCCAGCTTCCCTTCTGTGGTCCGGGCAGTGTGCATCCGCGCCCCTGCCCCTCAACCTACTCCTATCCCAGTCCAGAGTTCCAGGCAGGACTGGAAATCAGACTTCAAACTCTGGGATTCCCATGAGGCAGGGCTGGGAAACCCCAAGCCCCTAGGTCTACCCCGCACCCATCTCTGCCTTTCCCTCCCCCACCGCGCCTCTGTCCTTTTTCCAGGAAAGAGCCCTCCTCAGTTCTAGGGGCGGCCAGGGGGCCTTTGGGCAGTGGGAGGCGGAAGCCCGGCAAGGGCTGGTCAGGGCCCCCAGCAGCCCGAGGCTCTAGGCTCCGGGCAGCCCGGGCCCGCTCCAAGGCGTTGCCAGCAGAGGGCGCTGCGGCCCGGGCCCCGCACAGGTCCTGCTCCTTCGGGGCCCCAAGTCTGGGCCCACAGCCTCCCCTTCGGCTCGCCCCAGCCCTGGGCGCTGCCACCTGGGCCCGCGGGCCGGGGGATGCGGGATCCCAGGGCGAGAAGCTAGGGCGCCTGGGTTTCCGGAAAAGTCACTGGGGTTGGGTTGGGGGGTCTGCCTGGTTGGGGGCCCAGGCACCAGGGTTAAGGACCCCGAGAAGCGGGGAAGAACTCGGAGGCCGGGAGGCTGGGACGCCTGGGTCCGTCGCGGGGCGTGGGCCTGTGGAGCAGCGGGACTGGCGGCTTCTGCGCCTTCCCATTGGCTGCGCAGCTCGTCCGTTAGCGCAGCGTGATCCAATGCTCGCGTCCGGGGGGCGGAAACTGGTGCTGATGCTGCCGTCAGTCGGTGTTGCAGGGATGCGGCGGCGGGAGCAGCCGCCCTGACTCGCGGAGCATCCTTCTCCGAGCGGCACCGCGGCGGGGCGGGCGGACCGGCAGGCGGGCGGGGACGCGGCGGGGAGCGAGAGAGGCGCGAGGCGGCAGACACCACTGGCCCTGGTTCTGCCAGCAGCGGGAGACGGGGCGGCCCTGGGGTTCTGGTCCCCACCCTCCTGCTCCTGGCGCCCCCAGAACCAGGTAAGGGGGGGTGCTGCGGCGGAGACGGACGGGGGGGCGAGAGCCGATCGGGGGAAGGGAACGATTGGAGGGGCGGGGGAGGCAAGAAGGGCGGATTGGGGGGCGGGGGCGCTGCCGCGCTGAGAGGGCTGGCTGGGTGACAGCGAGGCGGCTAAACGGCTTGGGGGCTTGGGGGTTGGAGGCTCCCTGTGGAAGGGGCACTGGGCCTGAGCTGGGGTGAATGGAGGGGGGTGGGAGAGATGGTCGTTGAGGGGAAGGAATGGGGCGAGAAGGAGGGGCGTCCGGAAGGCTTGTGAGGGAGGCTCTGAAGCGGGGTCCCCAGCCTATGCTAGCCCCAAGGGCTGGAAGCAGTGCTCATCCAGAGGAGATGAGGAGCTGTTGTGCTCTGAAGGGTCTGCAGGGGAGAACCAGCGAGGAACTGGCCTTCCTAGGAAAGGCAGAGAGGGCTGGAGAAGGGAAAGGAGAGAAGTGGAAAGGCAGGGAGCAGGGCCAGGCCAAGGGCTCCATACTGGGGGGCACCAAGGAGGACCAGGCTTTACTGGGGGATGGGAGCGCCAAGGGGAGAGGAGGTTATGGGGAGGGAGGGAGCAGAGGGGAAGGAGCCAAGGTGCTAGAGGCAGAGATGGGCATGTGTTGGTGGAGAGCCGGGAAAGATGGGGGGCCCGAGGGAGAGGAGTAGAAGCTTGCGGGGGAAGGTTGGAGGTGATGAGAGAGGGAGACTGGGAAATCAGTAGGAGGGGCTGTGCTGGGGTGGGAACGCGCTGGGGGCGGTGACAGGGTTATGGTCAGAGAGTGCTGCAGGGAGAGGAAGCTGCAGGGCCCTGGGCTTGCTCCCCCGCCCCCAAAGAGGAGGGGAACACTCCTCCTGTCCCAGCCTCCTCCCCAGCTGAAGGAGCCATCTGCCCTGGGTCCTCTGGGCTGGGGTATAGGCCCTTGAAGGCTTGAGGGGTCGGTCCTTGGAGGAAAAAATTGGCTGTGGGAGGCTGTTGTCTTCTTTACTCTCACCCCCCACCTGAGTCCTGGGTGAAGGCATTTGGTGCCTCATTGAACCAGCAAGGGCTGGGAGGGAGCTCTTTCTTAGTGCCTGGAGGTGAAGGGGGAAGCTGTCCAGACCTGGAGTGATGAAATCAATCTTAGGGTGTGGGTCTTGGGTCTCCAGTCCTCTTGGCTGCCTTGGGGCTTCCATACACTTCTGTTTTTTTATGTGTTGGGGGGTGGGGTCAGGTGGGTGAGGACCTCCCACCATTCATTCCTGCCCCTCCCTCTTGTCCACCTTCCCAGTGTCTGGGTATTCCTTTTGGGGCAGGGTAGACTTCAGGGCTTTGCATTCTCTATCTTTCGCCAGAGAAGTAGACAGAGAGAAGGAAGACAGAGGAAGAAAGAGAGGAGGGACGTCGGCTGATCTGTTAACCGTAAAGCCTTCTGTTTTGTGGGTGCTTTGGCCACTCAGGTCCCTAACTCCTTCTGCCTCCAGGGATGCTTCCAGAGATGCTGGCATCTGAGGCTCGGCTGGATCTTTCTAGGGGCAGGGGAGAAGGGTCAGGCTCGGGGGTTCCTTCATTCCTGCTAGAGGAGGTGTTCTCAGATCCATCCTGTCCTCATACCCTCAGGTGGGCGGGACTGACCGACAGGCAGTGGCTGGCCATCAGAGGATGGCTGGGGAGTTCTCTCCAGGAGCCGGGGCCTCTGTTGGCTTCTCAGCCTGGGCTGAATCCACACTATGGGTTCCTGAGAGGCGGGGGCTGGGCTCCAGAGGGACTGTTGGGGACCTCTTTCCCCTCCCAGACCCTCAGTCTCTATCCAGGTCCAGCTGCTAGCTCCCGCCCGCCCTTGCCAGTGACACAGACAACCTGACACTGATACATATGCTCGGTGGCACCCACCCAGACACACACCTACACAGGCACACACACCTGCGTACACAATACACCTCCCGGCTGCACACCGCCTACACTCCCCGCCCAGAGACGCTGCCACCTCACTGCCTGCCTCAGAGACCTCCCCCAGGCGCCCTGCTCTCCTGTATGTGACACGCTCATGGTCCCTGCCTGCCCCCAGAGCCCCAGCACTGCACTGTCAGCCCTCACCCTCAGGTGCACACAGCCCCCCAAGCAACCATTCACCTCCCCAGATTCACACGGCCATCTCAGGCACTTCTGTATGCTCGCAACATACCTTCACTCCCTGGGACACACCCTCTCCTCCTAGCTGCAGCCCACCCGCATCATTAAGCACCACGTTCTCTTCTCGGTCCTAAGCTCTTTGCCCCAGGCTTTGGTGTGCAAGACCACAGCCCCTTGGGGTCTGGCCCAGCACTCAGCCACACCTGCCGTCCTCAGAACCTTCCCGTTTCTAGGCGCCCCACCCCCAGCACTAGTCCTCACACTCACACCCTGCCTGGTGCCAGAGCCATGCTGTCCATTTATTCCCAGCCCTCAGGGGGACACCCCGACCCACAGTGCGAGCCCACGCCACCCACCCTGCTCCTCCATCTGCTGAGGCAGCTCCCGGCCTGGCCCCGTCCACGCCGGCGGCCTATGGCTCTCAGAGACTCATTCAACAAATAATCTGGCATCTGCATGACACCTGGCCGATCCTTGATCCTTACAAAGCTGTCTCTGCTGCCGCCACGGTGGAGTGGGGTGAGAGTGAGGCCGCCTGGGCTCAGCTCTGCCCCTCTGTGAGCCTCAGTTTCCTCATCTGTAAAACGGGGGTTCCCATACCTACCTCATGGGGTTCTTTTGAGGAGTAGGCCAGATGATTATGCTGACAATAATAATAGTAACAACTGTATTTACAGGCATACTTTGTCTTATTGCTCTGCACAGACATTGTGTGTTTTGCAAATTGAAGGTTTGCGGCAACACTGCGCTGTCAGATGACGGTTAGTGTGATTTAGCAAAAAAGTAATTTAAAATTCAGTTAGGTACATTGCTTTTTAGACACTATGCTATTGCACACATGACTACAGTATAATAGACTACGGTATAGTGTAACTGGGAAACAAAAAAATTCGTGTGACTTCCTTTCTTTCAATATTCGCATTATTGTGGTGGTCTGGAATTGAACCCGCGGTATCTCCAAGGTCGGCCTGGACTCTGTACCTCCTGTGAGCCTGGCTCCGTGCTAAGCACTCCGTGAACGTTGTCATGTATTTGTCACGCCCCAGGTAAACGGCAGCTATTTCCAGCATCATCACGACACGCGTGCACACACCTGTCACGGGTACCTTTAGGAAAATTCCCAGGCGCCTCCTGCTTACTCACAAGTCTATCCCTGGAAACCATCTATCCCCTCCGCATCGCTGGGGTGTACCCACCTGCGGCATCACCCCTCAGCTGTGCATAGCACAGGGTGGGCACGGCGGTGAGCTCGCTCCTTTCACTGGCTGCCCTCAAGCTCCTAGGCACCTGTGCTCCGGCTCCCACTCTGCCAAGTCATTCGTTTGCACCTTGGTCCCCAGCCCACCCGTCTCCTCAGCCCCCCACACCTGGCAACAGCCTTATGCACATCTTGAGCTGCCGCTCTTGTGCTCAGCCCCCTTCACGAACACCTGGCTCAGCGGGACCCTCGCACACACCTGCCCACTCCCAGCCGCGCTGCCGTGGGACCTCCACTAGTCTCCAGACCCATTCATCCATTTCCCACCTTCCTAGGTAGGGAGGAGGTGCTCAGCAGAGTGGAGGAAGGCTCAGCGGGCAAAATCCGAGTCCCAGCTCTGCCACTGACAAGCTGTGTGACCTTGGGGATTCTGCACCCAGTCAGCTCCCTAGCACCCCCTACCCACAGGTGGACGCTGCAGCCTTGAGCCAGCGGTGATGGGAGCTGGAGGGGGTCGGGGTGGGAGTGACCCAGCTGCTCTCAGGATCTCAACTCTTTCTTCCCCCACAGAATCCTGTCCCATAGAAATGGGCCCTCAGAGGCCCCTTCTCTTCTCTTGAGTGTCAGTTTCCCCATCTGCAAAAGGGGGCAGTTATAAGGCCTGCATTACTTACCTCTCTCATCTGGCCTTGGCGAGAACCAAAGGAAACAAGAGACACATGGAGTTTTGCAAACTGTAAAATGATGAGTTGAGGAGTTTTAAAAGTGATTATTAACACAGTACATACTTTTCCACTTTAGTCTCTGCTAGGCACTGTTTCAAATGCTTTACGTACATTAACTCTTAATTTTGACAGCACTACTAATATCTCTATTTTACACGTAAGGAAACCGAGGCCCAGAGAAGCCAAACAACTGGTCCGAGGTCACACAGCTAGAAAGGGGTAGAGCTGGAATGAACCCAGGCCCCTGAGTCAGTGCCTCTAATCACTGCGGTATCTCACTTTGGCTTTTGTCCCCTGCCGACGTGTGGCTGGACGTGGACTTGCCCAAGGTCTTCCCTTGTCACTTCTAGGTCATCAGGGCTGGAAGGAGGGAGCAGGAAGAGGGGGTTGGACCTATTTGCAGCCCACCAATCCTGCCTGAGGTTTTAGGGAGGAAACAGGACCCTCCAAAAAACACCTTCTGCAACTGAAAGGGCCCTCCGAGCTCAAGCACTTCGATACCCCCTCCCCTATGATTCAAGAGCCCCTCCTGAGCATCTCTGAGCAGTAGTCATCCTTTCTCAGCTCACACACCTCCACAGACAGGGAATTCACCGCCCCCCCGCCGCCCCCCACCCCCCGCCACCTCCCGGAGGCAGCCTACTCCACTGTTGGCTGTTTTGGATTGCCGGCAAGTTTCTCTTTAGCTCGAGCCAAAATCTCCCTCCCCATAACACGTACTCTCCCACCTGTCCACGCGCTGCCTTCTGGGGCCACCAGAATGTGTGTAAACCCAGCTCTTCCTCCCTGATGTCTGGGGGAGGGCCCTGCTGTCACACTCCCAGCTGGCGAGAGAGGGAGCTGGCGTGAGGAGAGCCAGAGGGAGGCTGGTGTTCCCATGGCTGGAAGTGTGTGTGTGTGTGTGTGTGTGTGTGTGTGTGTGTGTGTGTGTGTGTGTGTGTGGTGTAGATGTGGCCAGAGAAGGGGCTGAGTGGTGCTGGGAGAAAACCCCTGACCAGGGCCTCTGCCGGGATGGGTACAGACGATCTCACCCTGGAATTCACATCCATTCACTCAGTTTGTGCTGGTGGTATGGGGGCTAGGCCTTTGGTCAGGCTAGAAGGCCCAGGAGTAGGATAGTGGATACAGGGGAAGCATCTAGAATGGGAGGCCGGCGACCTTGATTTTAGTCTTGCTCTTCTCTATGGCCCTGGGGCATCAGTCACTGCCCCTCTCTGGGACTCTGTTTCCACCTCAGAAAAAAATGAGAGGGGTAAACTCCATGAGCTCTGAGGTATGTGTCTTTCAGCCCCCAGGGCAGACTCACAGTCTGGATTGTCTGAAGAGGGCAGTGGCCCCTGTGAAGGTTGGGTCAGAGAAGGGTGAGCTCTGTGTCCTGTGCACAGTGCAGGGTAGAAGGAAGGCCATAGATGCTGGAGCCAGCCGTCCCCCTACCTGCACTTGGGCAAATGAATCCATCATTTGAAGCCCAGAGTCCCTGTTTGTAAGCCTGGGGTGACAAAACTACCTCCTAGAACGGGAGGATATGTAAGAAAGTGCATGTGGTGGACCAGCCTGGCACCCAATGCACAGTGGGAAGCCCCGAAGTTGCAGCCCAGATGCCACACTGGCACTGGCCTGGCCATGGGAAGATGGGGAGGAAGCTGTCAGCCTTGGAGGACCCAGAAAGAATCTGTGGGACAGGATTCTGTGGGGGAAGAGAGCGGGCTGAGGTCCTGAGCGCAGCTGAGTCACCCCACCCCCAACCTCTCTAACTCCCATCACCGCTGGCTCAAGGCTGCAGAGTCCACCTGTGGGTAGGGGGTGCTAGGGAGCTGACTGGGTGCAGAATCCCCAATGACAGGGAAGAGGTCTGTTCCCCAGAGGAGCAGTGGCCCTGGGCCAGCAGCGGCTGGCAGGGTACACTGCACTGACGTCAGTCGGCAGGCAGGATATCCCGAGGCTGCTCTGGCAATGTCCCTGCACTGGCAGTAGGCACTGGAGAAGAATCAATCTTGGGGAGCAGCACCTGGACACTGTGGGTGCAGGGGGTCTTCCACTGTACTGCATGAGCCTAGGGGAGGAGCCATGTACAACTCCAGGGACACTGTTTACTTGATATAATTGTGCAAGGCCATGGCCCTGGCCCACGGGGAGGAGACCTGAGGCCAGAGAGCTGCGTACCAGGAGTTGAGGAAGGATGGAGCATCCTAGGTTAGCAGGAAGCCCCTGCGTCCTGGGAGGAAGGGTGGGTTGAAGGCTGGGTCAGCAGAAGCTTGGTCCTGGGGAGGGGGGGAGTCTGAAGGGAGGGGACAGGAATGGGGAAGAGCAGCAGGTTTCCTGGCAGCTGTAGGGTGGCGTGGGGTGGAAAGGACCCAGGTGTCCACTTAGTTTACGCTCCTCTTGGGGCTATCTCTGCCTCGCAAGGCTGAGGCTGCCTCATTAGTCCCTGGGTCCCTGGAGAGAGGACGCAGGGAGGGCCGGGGCTTCCTCCTGGCCAACTCTGCAGCCCCTGTGCCCCTGGCGCTGAGCTAGGCAGGCCTGTGCTGCAGAGCTGTGGGCTGTGGGGAGAATGAGTAATGAGCTTTGAGGGGTGGCAGGCCCAGACCCTGCCCCGGCCCCTCCCGGAGGCACCGCAGAAGCCCAGCCTCTGCCCCGGCAGGCGCTAGCAGGCACGTGCCTGCGCGCAGCACCCCCTCCCTTGCCACACTCTTCCTCCACATCTGGGCACACAAAAGCCGATACAGTCTTCCCCTCCTGGACTCTCACCCGCTTTGCCACTGCCGCTCCCATCCCCCAGCCAGGTAACATCCCTTCTGGCTTTTAGGACCTAGGCGTGTCTGCCTCCCAGCCTCTGGAGGCCGCCTCACCAGCCTTCACTCTTTCCGTCCTCTGCCAACTTCCTGAATGAGGGAGACCCTGACCCTTGGCTTTGCCGGCAGGAACCCCTCTGCCACCCTCTAGAGGGTGGGGGATGTGACTATGACAGAGGGACTGGGATGGGGGTGGGGCAGGAGAACGAGTCCCCTCCCCTTCCTGAGCTGAGGTGTGAGCGGACAGCAGCGCGAAATCCTATTCCCTCTGCCTGCAGAAATCGATAGCTAATTAATTCCCTCCCCAAAATAGTGTCTGGAGGAGGGGGTGGGGGCCTTGCTCAGAGGCAAGGCCACACTGAGACTGAGACCCTGGGTGGAGGAGGGAGGGAGGATGCCATTCTCCGGCCTCCGGAGACGTGCCTCTGCTGGGGGTCTCTGGCTGCTCCTTCTGAAGAAGAGGGGGAGTTTGGCCTTTCCCTCCCCCAAGCCGGAGTGTCCCTCTCCCCTGCCCTGGACTGGGGTGAGGGTGCATGCATGTGGGGGTAAGGGCGTCAATCAGGCTGGGAGCAGGTGCTGCATTTAATTTGATTGGCTAATTAGCCCGCGCATGTTAATTATCTCTATTACCCAGTGAGGAGAGGCAGTGGCAAAGCTATATATAACTGCCATAGTGTTTGGAGAGAGAAGGGGCTGCTTGCCTGGAACACCTCCCTCCCTGGGGCAGCCCTTGGAGGGGCGCTGGGGCAGGACACTTGAGACCCTCTTGGAGCCTGTAGGACTGGGCGAGGGGCAGCCATCAGAAGGAGCCAGGTGGAAGGACCTGAGAGCTGGATTTGGAGGGTCTCTTGGAGATGGCTCCCCAAACTCTCTCTGTTGCCAGCCTCCTGAGGCCTTCTCTGCCCCATCTTCTTTCTGCATACATATCACTCCAACCGTCCTGCCCTCTCATGACTCTCTGCTCACCCCCCTCACTCTGGCCTTTTAAGGGGTCCCTAGGTTTCTCTCTCCCCCTTCATACCCCAGCTTCCTCCCATGTAGGGAGGAACCACGCCCATCCAACCTTCTCTCTCTCCAAGTCACCCCTCTTCTCTTCTTTTGGTTCACACCTCTCTGAACCACACCTGTGGCTGCCCTGCCCTTTGTCTCTTTCGTGGAGTTGCTGGAGTCAGACCTACGTGGATCTAAGTCCCAGTTCCCTGCTGACTGTCTGTGTGACCTTGGGCAAGTCCATAGACTTCTTTATGTGGGCTTCCCCAATGGTCAATGGGAATAATGGGACATCCCAGACTGATTAAGTAAAATGACATTTGTAAAAATGCTCATCATCCAGGGCCTTGACAAATGCTGTTGGAATTTGGAATTTAATTTTCTCTATCTTCTCATTCCTTTTCTCCCCATCAGGCCACCTTTCTCCTCCACTACTCTTTCTTTTCATGCGATTTCTCTTCTTCCTCTCCGCGATCCCCTTCAATCTTTCCCTGTCTCCTCCTAAACTATGGTCTTTCTCTGCTTCTCTCTCAGGCTTCTCCCCACCTCTTTCCCTTCCTCCCTCCCCAAAATAAAATCAATGCAATATTCAGGAGGGTTGTTGGATATAAATAATTACGACTCAGAGTTTAACGAGATGCAAATTCCCCTCCCCGGCGTGGGGTATAAATTGCTCTCTGACAGCCCGTTACAAGGGTAATCATTTCAGAAAGGCAATTTTATGCAAATGAGGCTGCCTGCCTCCTGGTGGCTCCCCCAGCCCTGGATGAGGAGGAGGGTGGAACTGAGGGGTGAAGAGAACCCAGGTATCGGCGCAGGTCTCAGGCTGAAGACTGGGAGCTGGAGGTTGAGGGTGACAGACATTTAGGTTCAGGAACGACCTGGGCTGGTGAGCAGGGGATTGGGGTCCAGGAAGGGGTGAGTGTGGTTTTGGGGGAAGTGGAGACACGGAATCAGATGCCTGTCTCTTTGCATGGATGGAGAGGGCTTGGGGTCTGGGTGCCTGGGTCCTGGCTGCTTTCTCTCCCTTGCCCCCTTCCAGCCAGGTTACCCAGTGATACCATTGACAAATTGGCATTTAATTAATGCTAATGCATTATTTAGCAACTTCATTATCCAGCATCAGGAACTGATGAGAGAGAGCCGTGGCTGGTGGTGTAAGCCAGGCACAGGGGTGGGGTGTCTCAAAGAGGAAGGGGCTGTGGGCACCAGCTGAAGGAGTCTTTAGGCCTTATCCACAGGAGCTGGCCCTGGTCCTGACGGGAGGCGGGGGTGAGGGCATCTGGGTTGGGCTCCTACTGGACTCGAAGGTGTTACCTCCCTACCTGTCTACATCTTAAACCCATAATGCCCCTAGCGAGTGTCATCTCCCCCCACCCAGGGTTGAGCCCCCAGCACTCCCATCGTGGTGGTGTCTCTTGTTTTGAGACCCTCTCCAGGTCAGGGTGGCTCCTCCAGTCCTAAAGGGAAACAGTTGAGCTCTTGCTAGTGTGAGGGGGGAGCCAGACACCGACACCTCCCCTCCTCCGAGCCCCTCATTAACCCTTTCCTCTCCATTTCCCCGCAGGCATCCCTCCCCCATCTTCCGTCGGAGCCCGCAGCGGGGGAGGGGCGCCTCCGCCTCCGCCTCCGCCTCCGTCCGTGGAAGCCGGCACCTGGGCCTCTGCTCGCCTCGCCCTGCGGCCGGGCCCATGGCACTGTGAGCCGGCGAGGGAGCCCCGCTCGGTGCGGGGAGCGCCCGGCCCCCTCCCCGCCCCATGAGCCCGCGGCTCTGAAGCCTGAGCGGGGCCGGGGGCCGGGCGGGGCCGGGGCCTCCGGAGGCATGGCGCCCGGGAACCCGTGGCGGCCGCCGTCGCTGCCGCTGCTGCTGCTGCTGCTGACGCTGGCGGCGGGTGCGGGCAGCCTGGAGTTCGGCGGCGGCCCGGGACAGTGGGCGCGCTACGCGCGCTGGGCCGGAGCGGCGAGCAGCGGCGAGCTCAGCTTCAGCCTGCGCACCAACGCTACTCGCGCGCTGCTGCTCTACCTGGACGACGGCGGTGACTGCGACTTCCTGGAGCTGCTGCTGGTGGAAGGGCGCTTGCGGTTGCGCTTCACGCTCTCGTGCGCCGAGCCCGCCACGCTGCAGCTGGACACGCTGGTGGCCGACGACCGCTGGCACATGGTGCTGCTGACCCGCGACGCGCGCCGCACGGCCCTGGCGGTGGACGGCGAGGCCCGCGCCGCCGAGGTGCGCTCGAAGCGGCGCGAGATGCAGGTGGCCAGCGACCTGTTCGTGGGAGGCATCCCACCCGACGTGCGACTCTCGGCGCTCACGCTCAGCACCGTCAAGTACGAGCCGCCCTTCAGCGGCCTCCTGGCCAACCTGAAGCTGGGCGAGCGGCCCCCCGCGCTGCTGGGCAGCCAGGGCCTGCGCGGCGCCGCAGCCGACCCGCTGTGCGCGCCAGCGCGCAACCCCTGTGCCAACGGCGGCCTCTGCACCGTGCTGGCTCCCGGCGAGGTGGGCTGCGACTGCAGCCACACGGGCTTCGGCGGCAAGTTCTGCAGCGAAGGTGAGCCTGGGGGGAGCCGCCGCTGGGCTCTTGGGCGCGGAGTGAGGGGCGGGAGAGTTGTCTGGGCCTGTAGGGGCGCCTGCGGCCCGCGGGCTCAGGCACGGGGGCGAGTGAGAGTGTGTACCAGCACGCGAGTTGGGAGGGGCGCGTGAGGACGCCTGTCCCAAAGAGAGGGCGCGCACGATCAGCCAGTGAGCTGCAGGAGCTGCGGGGTGCTGAGGTTTGGCGTGGGGCGTGGCCGGCCTGCGGGTCCCGTGTGGGCGCGGCCAGTGTGGGCGCGGCCTCGTGAGTCCCTCCAGTGCCCTTTTCCCTGTCCCCTAGTGAAGGTCCTGTGGCGACCTGTGGGTAGGACTGTGTAGTCAGGTCCAACTAGCGAGAGGATGAGAGCCGGCCCTCGAGGGCGTGTGGATCGGGTGGGTGACTGACTGTGAGGCGCCTGTGAGGGCCGGTGGATGTGCTGTGTGGGCGGGGCCTATGTGATGCAGTGGGTGGGGCCTTGTGGGCGGGGACGGTGGGAGTCCTGTGAAGGAGTCCTGAAGACTGTGTGTGGGGCTTGTACCGCTGGGAGCTGTGTAGGGCTGTGAAGGAGAGGGTCAGCACGGGGGGGCGGGGCCTGCGAGGGCCGTGGGTGGGGTCGGTGCGGGCGGGGCCTAGGAGGCGGGCGCGTGGTCGGCCCAGGGGGGCGGGGCCGCAGTCTGAGGGTCCGCGCGTGGACGGGAAGTACTGTCTGAGAGGCCGGGACTGGACCGGAGGTTGAGGGCCCCTGACGGAGGGCGGTGGGCGCGGCGAGAAGGGCAGGGCGGCGCGTGCGAGGGCGGATGAGGGCGAGTGGGGTTCGCCAGGGTGACCGCACGCGCCAGGAGGGCGGGAACCGAGTGTTTTGAGAGTGAAGGAAGCCCGAGGGACAGGGTGGCTGAGGCCTCTCAGGCTCGTGACTAGAGTTGCTGGTTTTGTTGACGGGCAAAAAAAATGGCTGGTCTCTCTCGGGTGAGAAACTGGAAGTGGAGGCCTCTGTTTAAAACACTGGAGCCCTCTCGAGCGTGGGGTTTGGAAGGGTGACTGGAGGGCTGGAGGGGGGTGGTGAGGACTCTGGACTATGGAATTGGATGTGGAATTGGGACTTGAAAAGGAGGTTAAGGGAGGGAGAGGTTCCACAGACTCCCGGGCTGCAAGAGGCTGCAGTGGGCGAAGTGAGGGGACAAGGTCGAGGGTGGCGCCAGGCCTGGGGTGGGCTGTGATTTTAGAGGGGGTGGGGGAAGGAGGGATTTCGAGGCCCCGGTTGTACTTTGGTCGGGCTGGGGAGTCGGGGAGAGGTTCCCCATCAGTTTGGGGACGGGGCACGTGCATCTCCTGGTCTGTGGCAGCCGTTTTCTAGCAGATGTGTGCAGACAGATGAGCGTTCCGCTCCCCCAGCACCTCTAGAAGCTGGAGTACTTAGCAGTTGCGTGTGTGTCTGCCCTCAAGAGGTAGGGTCTTTGAGGAGTGTGTGTGCCCACAGACTAGCACGGCCCTGGGACTGCTTTGGGGATGGTGTCCTACTGGCTGGGACCTGCCTACAGCCATGGGAGGGGCCACATCTGCAGGTGTGGCTCTGGGCTTGGGAAGTCTGTATTTTGATTATGTATCTGCAGTTGTGGCAGCGGAATATATAAGGAAGGTTTTGGATGGCTCTTGGGAGTTGTTTGTACAAGGTTGGGTGAGGTATCTTCAGGAACTATGTGTATTAAGTTAATCTGACACCTTCTCACCTTTTCTCCAAGGAGTGCAGGTGCTCCCTAAACTGTGAAATTGTGTCTGTGCGTGTTTGCTTGCACGCAGTGGTGCGTGACTCTGGCAGTGTGTATGTTACGTGTGAATTGTCTGTTTGAAAAGTAGTGTTTGCAAATAGAAGTGCTGTGCCTAGTAGAGTGAGTAGTACACAAGTGTGAGGGTGCGGGTGCTTGTGTAGGTAGCCATGTGCATGCGTTTTCATGTGAGACCTCAGTAAGACACCTGGACTTTATGAGGAATCTTTCATGACCTTTAACTTGATTCTCTGGTCCCTATGACCCCTCCCCTCCAAGCCTTCCTAAGAAAATAGAATGAACCACCCTTCTAACTTGATGGAAGGGAAATTTGAGCTACAGAGAAACGACTGGTCCATGGTCTCACTGTGGCAGAATTGGCCTGGGTGTATGAAAAATGCAGCCAGAGGCCCCCTGGTCAACCAGAGCCTTTGTATTAATTCCCTGAAAGGATTCATCGGCCAGAGGCTCCCAGTAAGCCATACAAGATGTGCGCTTCTGGGCTTCCCTGGTGGCACAGTGGTTGAGAGTCCGCCTGCCGATGTAGGGGATGCAGGTTCGTGCCCCGGTCCGGGAGGATCTCACGTGCCGCGGAGCGGCTGGGCCCGTGAGCCATGGCCGCTGGGCCTGTGCATCCGGAGCCTGTGCCCCGCGACGGGAGAGGCCACAGCAGTGAGAGGCCCGCGTACCGCAAAAAAAAAAAAAAAAAATGATGTGTGCTTCTGAACGCGCATTGTGTGGTTGTGTGTCTGAGATGTGTTTGGGTCCCTGTGCGTGACAGGGATGGTTGTATCATATGTATATGTGCTGGTTGTCTATCAGTTGAATGTTTGTGGCACCTGTGTTGGAGCTGTGAGAGGCAGTTGCATATCTGACCCACTGTGTGTGTGTGTGTGTGTGTGAGACATCTGTGGAAGGAGTTGTGCTTTGTCTATGATAAAAAGGGAGGGATATTCATCTCTGAATTCCCTGCACCTAATGTAGTACCTGGCACTTCGTTGGTGTTTGATAAAGATCTGTGGAATGACTGGAGAGATATTAACAAGTATTTGATAGAATAAAGGCTTGGGGTAAGGCTGTATGTGTATATGAAACGATGTATGTGTGTATTTTCAGATATATGTTGTAGGTGGCCATGGTGGTTATAAACACTGATAAACACTGATTACATCTGACGACGAGAGGCACAGTGACAGCTCTGCTGATTCTCCTCCCCCCCATGACCTCATTCCCTCCCCTTATATTTGTTCCTTATTTCCTGGGCAGCTTTTGTAATATCCTGTGCTCATTACACTTCTTCTAGTACATTCCCATCCAGCCAGGGAGGACAGGAATGAGCTTCCACCCTTGGGTGTTGGGGTTAGGGTTGGAAGATTTTTTTTTTTTTCTGTACGCGGGCCTCTCACTGCTGTGGCCTCTCCAGTTGCAGAGCACATGCTCGGGACGCGCAGGCTTAGTGGCCATGGCTCACGGGCCCAGCCGCTCCGCGGCACGTGGGATCCTCCCGGACCGGGGCACGAACCTGCGTCCCCTACATCGGCAGGCGGACTCTCAACCACTGCGCCACCAGGGAAGCCCTGTAAGATTTTTAAGGGGAACAGGTCTGGCTCCAGATGAGGGCCAGAGTCTTCAAGCTTCCCTGGAAGTTACATTTACTTCATTATTATCTGCTTTGAGTGGTTCGCAACTTTTTCTGAGATTGGGGACATTTTTGAAAGTCAGTAATTCACAGTACCCCTTCCAAAGAGTAGTTATTTTTATATCTGTTTATTGTGAAAACATATGACTCAAGGCTACTATGAATTCAGGAAAGCTTTTAGATGGCTTTGATGTTATATTTGCCATTGTGGTTAATCAAATATACATTAGGAAAAATAGTTTTAGCTTTATTTGCAAGACATGCCAATCTGCCTTCAGATATTTGGTGTGCATATGAATTTGTGGATCCTTTGGACCACGCCCTCCCCACATACACCCCGCCCCCTGCCCTGCCGATGCCTTCCTAGGTCTGGGTCTGGGCCTACCCGCTGACTGAGAACCTCCATGCTAGGAAGTCTGTTTCTTTTCTCTGGGGCTCTGGCCACAGGTGATTGAAGACAAAACTAAGTATGAGTCACTGAGTGTGTGTACTGCTGCTGATTGTCTGCCAAAGTGGGGATCAAGTAGACTGGGATTTTGCATTGGTTCACATGTGAACTCCACCTCGTGTCACTCATGTGTGGGGAGAAGGGGCTGAAAAGTGATCAAGGAAGAAGAGTGTGCAGGTGTGTGTGGGATACCTTGAGTGGAGTGGGGATGTAGATGTATACGATGGAATGTCAGGTGCGTACCTCGCTTGGGGGAGAAATGAAACCAGTGGTAATGCGTGTGTTGGCAGGGAGATAGACGCATGGGTCTTGTATTTTGTAGGTTTGTTGGCAATTTAATTCAACAGATTGTTGTCAAGTCCTCCTTGGTGATAAGCCTTGTGTTGGGGGCTGAAGGTGAGTCAGAAGTGAAGACACTGCTTAGGGAGTTGCCTGATTAATTGGGGAAGCCGATAAAAAAGCAGTCCAGGGTGTGGTTAAGAGCACAGATGCTGTAGTCTGGCTGTCTGGGCAGTGACCTTGGACTTAAGCCCTCTCTGCCCTGGTTTCCTTATCTTTAAAATGGGGACAGTAATAGTACCTATGTAACAGAGTTGTTACGGAAATTAAATTGGCTGATTCATATAAAGTGCTTAGAATAGTGCCCGGCACATAGAAAGTGCTCAATAAATAATAACAAAAGAACAGCATGGCATATACAGTGAGATGCAAAGAGATGCAGTGAGGCAGTGTAGCTTAGTGATTAAAGCATAGTCTTCTGAGGCTCAGATCTGAGTTTAAATCTGATTTCTCTACTCACTCGGCCTGTGAGTCAGATGAGAACTAACCTTCAGACTAATTTTTCCTGACCTGTAAAATGGGGATAAGCATGCTTATCTCACAGGTTTGTTTTGGGAATGAAATGAGTGTCTGGTACATAATTAGTGGCGTAAATGCTAGTTGTTACAAGCAGAGTGCACTTGGGGTTTGGAAGAAGGGGTGAATTTACAAGTCGGGGGATTGATAATAAAAGGCATACTATTTAAGCTTGGCCTTGAATGTTGATCAGTAAACTTGGTGTGGAGACGTTACGCTAAGCAATGGAACTAGTGAGGACAAAGGCGTGGAAGGGGGAAATGTACATCATGTCCTTAGAGGGGCACCAAGGAGTACAGGGAAAACAGTGAAATCTATAGCAGGAGAAGCAGGATGAGGCCAGGTCTTGGAGTTTTTCTTTTTTGGGGGCGTGCCTTGAGGCTTGTGGGATCTAAGTTCCTCAGCCAGGCATCGAACCTGGGCCCCTGGCAGTGAAAGCACTGAGTTATAACCAGTGGCCCACCAGGGAATTCCCTAGGTCCTGGAATTTTGACTTAAATCATTCACCTAACATTTATTGGATGCTGTGTATAGAGTATTGGTAAATGGAGCCACAAAAGAATTTTGAGCAGGCACGTGAATAAGAAGAACTGTGTTTTGGAAGCTGGCAGTGAAGGGTAGAATGGAATATGGAGGGCGGAGTCATGAGGTGGAGGGATCAGTGGGAGATGGTTCAGGGAAGGGATATTGGGGCCCTGACCCTCGGCTGTCTTGGAGACTGGCAAGGAAGGGTGGTGGCAGCAGTGGTGGCAGTAGGTGCAACAGTGGCTGAGAGCTGTTGCTGAGACTGAAGCCGTAGGACCCTGCCTTTCCCACGTGGAGGGGCAGAGGCGATGAGGTTTCAGGTTTGCTTGCTCGGAAGGATGGTGGTGGGAGTTGAGGGAAGGGAGAAGTTGGGAGGGGGAGCAGGTTTGAGCCACAGATCATGCACCTGTCTTGGTGTTCCTGGACAGAGGCGTCCAGACAGTTGGAAGTGTGAGACCAGAGCTTTGCGTTGAAGGTGGGGCTGCAGGTAGAGACCTGGGAGCCACGTGTGTGGAGAGAGAGTATTTGAAGCTTTGGGATCCGATGAAGTGGCCAAGGAGGAGGTGTAGAGACTTCAGGGGGGCTCATTTGGGAGGAGGAGGGAGAGGAGTGGCCGCAGACTCAGGGAAGGAGCAGTTAGAACAAAAAGTAAATCGGATCACACAGTCAAGGGAGGAGAGAGCGGGGCCTCACAGCTAGTGGGCGTTTGCTGGGTGCCTTGAAGGCATGACCACCGTGTGAGATGTAAGAGCTGGGATCTGAACCGAGCTGACTCCGGGGCCCCCCACCTTCTCCACGCTGCCTCCGAAAAGGAGAGTCAATCAGTCAGCTGTGTCCGTGGATGATCTGCATTTGGCTTACTGGAGGTGCCTAGGGACAGTGTTTCATTAGAAACCAGCAACCACCCCAGATTCCTTGGGCCACAGCTTCTCCTTTCAGCCACTATGTGATGAAGGTGTTCCCGTATTTGTCGTCCCAGCAGTGCGAGAGGGCAGTGGAAATCGATCAGGAAACTCGCAGGCTTCCAGAGCCCACGGGGAGGAACTCACCATGAAAAGTGGGGCATTACCCCATTAGAATACACAGCTCACTAGCGTTTACAACATTTCAGATGGAAATCTTTTAAAAATATGTTGCACACCTCTCTGCCTCCCTAAGCATATTTGGAATGTGATTTAACCTTTTCTGGATGACTCAGGATGTCGCTATTCCCCTCAGGTATTGCACCGGACTGTCACACAGTGGTTCCTTTGTTGAGGTTTGTCCCTGCCTGAAATGACGCCTGACTTTTGAGTTCTTATATTAGCTTTTTCTAGCTTTTCCACCTCTGCCCTGGGGAGGAGTTGTCAGGTAACAATCCATATCCCTCTCTCTCTCTCTCTCTCTGTTTGTGAACTTGGAAATCAGCATTCCCAGCATGTTAGAATTGTATGTCGCTAAGAGGGAGTGGATTCTGGGTTGGCTCTGAGAGGCTCTCCTATGAGAAAATAACAGTTTTTAATGCGTAACTGTTATCATGTCGGTTTTGGCTGCTCAGAACTGTTTCTTTTCTTTGGTTCTGGTCTTATCCCTGTCCTTGAAAATGAATCTGCTGGAATCTCCAGTTCATGTTAGCCAAGACAATGCCATTTATGCCCTCGGGGGAGGCACTCAAGACCTGTGTGTATGAAAGTTGAGTAAATGAAGTCACATATGTGGAATCACTCTGTCAGCTCTACCATCTAATGCCTGTGGTCCTGACAGTTTCTGCTGTTGGAAACGGCTCTAAGCATAATGGGATGGACAGCTCGAGAGAGAGCTGTGCAGAGAGCGACTGCCGTAAGATCCCAGAGATGAGATAGATGCTCCAAGGAAAGCCTCCTGTGGCAGAATGGTTAAGAGCATGGGCTGACAGGTTTAATCCTGGCTTTGCTACTTGCTAGCTGTGTGAACTTGGACAGTTTGCTGAATTGCATTGTTCTTCAATGTCCTACTCTGTAAAATGGAGGTCATGTGTTGTGTAGGACTAAATGAGTTAATACATGGAAATCCTTTACAATGTGCCAGGCACTATTTTAAGTGATCAATAAATGCTACTATGATTATTAACCCTCGTGGTTAGAGAAGGCTTCAAGGAGGAGGTGGGACTTGGCTAGATCCTGAAGGATGACTCAATGAGATTTCTGGAGGTAAGGGAAAGACCAGGGTTTCCCCGCCAGGAAAATGGTCTAAATGAGGAGTTCACAGGGTGTGAGTCGAGTGTATCAGACCAAGATGGTTGTGCTTTATGGGAAATAAAATCAGAACTGTGGATTAAAGCCAGCTTCTAGAAGTCCTGAACTTCAGGCCGAGAATGCAGCCCATTGAAACTTTTAAAGCCAGACAGATTTGGTTCAGATTTTGACTCCGTCCGTCACCAGCAGTGTGACCTTGGGTAAGTTTCTTCCACTTTCTGAGCCTTGATTTCCCTATCTTTACAAGGGAGTAATAGTAGTATCTGTTGATGAGGTAGCACGGAAACGAGGCACGGAAAGAGCCAGGCACGTTTGAAGTGCTGGGTAAGTGAGAAGTGTTCACTTCTTATTTTTTATTCATTCAACAAACACAGGCATGCCTTTTTCTGAGCCAGGAACTGTGTAAGCAGCTGGATATAGAGAGATGAATGAGACGTTGTCCTTCCTCTTGGAGATCTCACAGTCCAGCCAGGAAGCAGACGTGGAAACACAATCGCAATAGAGATGCGATAAGTGAAATAACAACCCGAGCTACATATCGAGAACTGGCACAAAAGAAGGATGGCTAGGAGGTCAGCTCAGAACACAGACCAATGTATACTGACTTGGTCTGAAAGCAGGAGGCGACTTTCTCAGGCAGCTGAGGGTGAGAGGAATGAGGATGGGGAAGGGTGTTTCAAGCCGAGGGAACAGTACTTGCAGAGACGCGGCATATTAGGGAAAGGGGGAGAAGTTGGGTGTGGCTGAAGCGCGGACTGTCGCAGGAAAAGAGGTTGGAGGGAGGCATGGTCAGACCCAAATGGACTTTGTGAGAAGATTGGACTTGATCCTGTAGGCCCTGGGAAGACTTGAAGAGTTCTAAGCAGGGTCGTGACTCAGTTGGACCACTTTGGCGGGGCTTGGACTGTGACTTGCAGGATAAAATGACTGGCTGTAGGGGGAGATCCTTTAAGAGGCTTATTAATATTCCGAGGAGAGGATCTGATGAGGGTCTGGCCTTGGGGCTTTGCTGATGGTGATGGAGGGATGAAAAGCGTTTTTAGGAGTCGAGTCGAGCTTTTAGAGTTTTACAAGATGGAACTGATAGGAGTTGGTGATCGGTGTGAAAAAAAAGAGAGCAAGACTGATTTCTGGGTGTCTGACCTGATCCGGGAGTGCAGGCAGGAGGAACGGGCTTGCAGGGGTGAGGGTTTTGAGGTCCATCTTGGACATGAGGACATTCAGCCCATGAGACACTCAGGTCAAGCTTCTCTGAAGACAGATCAGGAGCACAGAAGAGAGGTTTGTACCCAAGCTACTGAAAAGTTCTGACCGTGTGTGTATGCATGTGCATGTGAGTTGATCATGGCAGTACTTAGTCAGGTGTATCTGGTACATGTGCCCAAGAGCGAGGCTGGGCATAGGCCAGGGGACCAAACAGCAGGAGGCTAATGAAGGATACCGGGGGTCACGGGTGAGCGTGGGGGCTCTGATGACCTAGGAGCACAGTGGACAAAGGCAGAGGTGCTTCTGTGCTCCTGGGCAAGTGTCCTTTTCTTTGCAAGGGAGGTAGGTAGCACACCGAGCTTGTGAGGCTGCTGGGAAGCTGATGCGGACACGCACGTTGAGGGTCTATACGGTGTCTGGCACGTGGCTAACTCTTGGCATCTCTGGAGCCTGGCAGAGTATGGGAGACATGCTGGGTGTTAAAGAAGCGCTGGTGGAAAGCAGTGCCTTTGCTGAAGGCAGGGAAACGGGAGCTTTGTTGCAGCGGGTGGAGATGTCATACGCGGCTTTAGTGGTGGACTGGGTGTCAGGAGCTGAGTGATTGCAGAGCGCATGGCTGGGGGTGCAGGACTGGCCCCCAGGGAAGAGGCCAGGGATGAAAATACAGGTTTGGGGGTCCCTTAGCCACGAAAGTGCACTCTCATGGAGGAGTGTGGGAGAAGAGAGAGGGAGTGTGGAGGGCCTGGGGCTGAGCCTGGAGGGGCCGTGATGGTAGGTGAGGGGCACAGATGAATCGGCAGAAAGCCAAGGGCAGCCGAGAAAGAGAGGCCAGTGAGTCCCCAGGGGCCCCTCTGCGAAGCCAGGAGAGGGGAGACTCATGCAGGCAGCAGGCTGTACTTGGTCGTCTGACCTTCCTGAGCGTAGCACGACCCACATTTGTGGCAGGTGGGAATAGGGTTTGAAATCCCCGCCATATCGGGTGATGTGCCTCCTTGTTTGTGCAGGAACTGGAGAGACGAGTGTGCTGACCGACCAGGGCCCCGGCACACTGCGACAAAGAGATCCGGACACAGGGCTGCTCTCCAGAGTCCAAGGGTTTTCCCGAGGGTCCCTTCCTAGCCAGCTCCCCTCCCCACCATAAATGTCACGTGATTCAGTTTATTTAAGGAAATCATAGTATACACGGCTTTTGGGGGATGCAGCTGTCAGGTAAAAGAAACTCTGTGTTGTATAGAAGTGTGTTTGTAACACATGTGGATATGTAAAGGCTTGTGTGCGTAGGTTTAGAAAACAGGAGACCGATAGATCGATAGATAGCAAAAGGGGGCTGTGTTCCTCGTGGGAGGGGGTGTCTCTAGCCCCTGGGAGTGTGGGGCGGTGTGGTGTGTGCATCTCATATTATGTATTAGGTCACAGCGCGCGTATTGATTCTGCATTCAGCCTCTGTGTGTATTGTGGGCGTGCTATAAGGTGTGACAAATGACAGTGTGTGTTTCTGGAGTTTAGCTAACCCCCTAAGAGTGGATGAAAAGAGAACACAAAGTGAGGCTGGAGGTAGGAGATGGTGTGTGCACACCGGCATGAGTGTGTCCTGAACAGCTGTTTGCGTGTACACGTGTATATCCCGGGTCCACATACGTGTGCTTGCATGCGTGTGTGTTTGCCCAATGGGTCTGTTTGTTTGTAGGTTGTGCTGTTCCTTTTCCCCCTGTTGCCTCCTCTAAAGGCTCCCTGTAGGTGGGCAGGTCAGAAATGTTTGCAGAGGGGCCTTCTTGGCCCTCTTATAGAGCAGTCCGGAGCCCAGCCTGCTTGAGCTTAGTTGAAGGAACTGCCTCTCTCCTCCCTTCCTTCCTTCTTTCTTTTTTTTTTTTTTTTTTTGCGGTACAAGGGCCTCTCACTGTTGTGGCCTCTCCCTTGAGGAGCACAGGCTCCGGTCGCGCAGGCTCAGCGGCCATGGCTCACGGGCCCAGCCGCTCCGCGGCACGTGGGATCTTCCCGGACCGGGGCACGAACCCGTGTCCCCTGCATCGACAGGCGGACTCTGAACCACTGTGCCACCAGGGAAGCCCCTTCCTTCTTTCTTGATCTCTTTGGTGAGCCCCAGGGACAGGCCCAGGCAGGCCCTTGAGAGGTGAGGGCTGACTGCCCAAAGGCTGTGGCATGACAGAGGGATGGGCCCAGTCTGGCCCCCTGAAGTAGCCCGTCCGGCCTGGGGACACTTTGCCACACCCAGCTCTTGAGAAGGCATTTATCCCAGGATCACAGAACCAGAGCCAGAAGGGTCCTCGGAGGAGCTCTAGTCCACCTGTCTCACTTTTGCAGAGGAGGTACTGGGGGCTCGGAGAGACTGGGCGACTGGGATGGGAGTCACATGGCACTTTGAGGCAGAAACTGTGTTTCCTGAGTACGCTGACTTCTCTCCCCCGACAGGGTGGCGGTGGGGAGTGCTTGGGCCCGAGTGTGCACAGGCTTCAGGTGTGAGTCGTGTGAGAGATTATGCATGTCTCTGCATCATTAAGTGCCTATGTGTGTCAGTGTGTCGCTGAGGGTGAGCCCGGCGTGAGCGCGCCCCCATCTGTCTCTGAGATGCGATGGAGTGTGGGGGTGGGGGGAGCGTGCTGGGGGTGTCTGGACGCCTGACTGCTGCTCCTGGCTCTGCCTCTGATTTCCCATGTGACCTTGAGCGGCTACCTCCCTGTCCTGGGCCTCAGTTTTCTGAAGTGTAACTCGAGGCTCATGTCCCCTTGGACTGTGTGACCCTGTGTGTGAGACCCTGACTCAGGGAACAGCTTGGTCTCTGTCTCATCCCCGCAGGGCCTTCCTGGTTGGGTGACTTGTGTCTGGACCTGGGGGCGCTGGGGGACCTTGGACCCGCCTTCCATCACTCCCCTTGGAGCCCTGTCCTGGTACCCTCGCTAACTGTCCTCCTTTTTTTCTCTCTTTCTGCACCCCCCTTCCTGAACCTTGCCGGCCTGTAGAGGAGCACCCCATGGAAGGTGAGTGATACCTCTAGGTCGCTGGGGTGGCAGATCAATCGCTGGGGGGCCTGGTGGTTCCCTCCCCTGCCCATGTGTGGGGCCCCCGGGGAGGGATGTCTGGGTGTCCTCTTGGCTGCCCCTGCCCGCCTCTCACCTGGTCCCTCTTTCTGGCTTGCTGTGGAGAGCTGCCTGGTAGAGGCCGTCCCTCCATTGCCTGTCTTCAGCACATCTGCCCACCGGCCTTGCTTCTTTCCTGGGAGGAGACCAGACTGGGGGTGGGGCTGGACGGATGGGGCCGGAGCATTCAGCAGTGTCCAGAAATGATGGAGGAGATGTGTTTTTGCCCAGCTCAGCTGAGGAGGCTTAGAAAGGCCACGCTGCCAAGGGTTGGGGTGTGGCCGGGGGTGGTGCTTGGGTAGAATCCGCTCCGGGGTCTGAAGAGCACAGGCAGAGGCGGGGGGGTTGGGTCCCCGGGTCAGGAGATGTGGGCTGGGTGGCAGCTTCTCCTCTTTGACACACTTGTAGTCCCCTGTCCCCTGTCCCACAGGCTGGCCTAGGTAGGTAGGGGTGGTCTGCTTCTTCCTTCAGCCCAGGCCCAGGGAAGGGCGGAACGTGCCTCGCTTCGGGGTCTCTCTGTCCATTCTTTCCCCGTCTTCTGCTTCATTTGCCTTCTCTCTCCTTCTGGTTTTTGTCTTTGCCTCTCTTTTTCTCCAGGGTTCTGTCTCTAGACCTCTCTCTTTGTCTCTGTCCTTCCCCAGGCTCTCTCTGTGTTCCGTCTGAACCTTCTCTCACCGTGCTTTTCCCTGTTTCTTTTCCTTCTTCGAGGCGGACCACGTCAGGGAGGGAAGACGGGGTTGAATGGTCCAGGCTTGACAGCTGGGCTGCGGGAGAGCTCATGTGGCCGCACAGGGAGGGCATGCAGCGGGCTGGGAGGGAGATAGGACCCCAGTCACCAAACCTGCCCCACACTTTCTTCTCGGAGTAGCGGGTGTGGGAAGCATGTGCGCAGCCCCAGGCCGGGAGCTCCCCAGACCTGGCCCTGCCCTAGATGCAGGAGTCCGGGGAAGGAAAGAAGGGGCTGGAGTCCACTTTCCCTGGTGGTTGGTGTCCATGGTTTGGCTTGTCTCTCTCTCTAATGTCCCTTCTCCTTGGATGCCCTCAGGTCTCCCTATCCCTCTGGGCTGGCACCCGTGTGTGTGCATGTGCATGTGCGTGTGTATGTGTGTGTGTGAATCTGTATGCACATTGTTCACGCAGCTCTGCTGCTCTGTTGTGTCTGGGTGTCTTTGTGCACGTCTGTACACGTATGCCTGTGTACACGTGTCTGAGTGTGTGTGGAGGTGTGTGCCCCTCCAGCATCGTGTCTTCTGTGGCGTGGCCCACATCTCCGTGTGCCTCTGTAGGAGCGTCTGCATCTGTGTCTGCATCTGTCCTGTCTGTGTCTGCCTCTCCGTGTGTCAGTGTTTACCTCTGTGTGTATGTGAGAGAGAGTCTGCGTGTCTGTGTGGATGCAGCAGCCTTCTGAGGGCTGGAGATAAGATTTAGTGCTGATGTGACTTTTACTTGCTCTTGATGTCATGTCTCCTCCGGAACAAAGGGAGAGATGGAGGAGAAAGAGAGGGGAAAAGGGTGGAGGAAAGGGGCTCGGAGGGCGGAGAGCAGGGGGCAGACAGATAAGAGGAAGGAGAGGGGGTAAGTAGAGGCGGGAAGGGGAAGGACACAGTGGAGGGAGGGGTAGAAAGGGGAGAAAGGGGGAGAGGGAAAAGGCCAGCCCAGAGAAGAAACCGGAGGGCTGCTGTGGGGAGGAACAGTGGCCTGGAGCTAAAGGGGAGGAAAAAGGAAACAGTGTTTCTCCAGACAAGCAGCATAGCAGAGCAGAGGGACAAGCCGGGAAGCTGGGCTTCGGGGAAAAGTGGGGAGTGAGACCACTTAGCCATCTCTTGGGGGCGCCATGGTGGCCTGCTGGTCTGGATGTGGCCCTGCGTGTGCTTGCAGGTCAGTGGCTGTGCAGGGGTGTGTGTCTGAGGCTGTGTGTGTGTGTGTGTGTGTGTGTGTGTGTGTGTGTGTATACACCCAGGGATGTGATGCATCTGTGTGTCTCTGTGTCATGGCTGCTTGTGTGTCTCACAATCTTGTTCCCTATAACCCTCTTCCTTCTTTCGATGTTGGTCCTCCCTGGGGTTTTGTCAGGAGAGTAAGGGGGCGAGACCGAGAGTGGGGAGGTGGGTCTGGTAGGTGGTGGCTTCACAGGGGGTGGGCTGGGGGACTCCTTGGTGGCATTACGCTCTGGACTCTGCAGCTCCCTCTTCAGATCTCTGAGTCCTCCGTGCCTTCACCCTCTTGTCTGGTCCTTCGACACGGTGCCTCAGGCCTAGCTTTCTCCCAGGGACCCAGCCATCCTGCTCCCCAGGCCCCTGCCGAGCATCTCCTTTTGGGGATCCTGGTAACCCCACCCCCTTCCCCTTAGCCTTTTGTATCAGGGAGAGAAGACCCAGAAGCAGCCAGATAAAGTGCCCTAGGAGAGGACCCTTGGCAATGCCATCTGTCACTACCAGCCTCTTCTCCAGTGGCTGGAGGAGGGACTGATGCCACAGGTAGAGGTGGGAAGGGGTGTAAGGAGGGGGGCCGGGGCATGGGGAGAGCAGAGATTTCAGGGCAGGGGTGAGGCAGGCTTTAGGGAGAGCACCCTCGGGCCAGGCTGGGCTGAGCCTCAGTTAGATGGGGCAGGGAACCGGCCTCCCCTTCCCCAAGATGGCTGGTGCTGTCACTCCTGAGGGAGCTGAGCAGCTGGTTGCCGTGGCGACAGAGGGAGAGTGCTGTATGCTAATGAGGCTGGCTGGGAGCTGGGCAGTGGAAGGGTCTTCGAGGCAGAGATGCCACTCCCCCACAGCAGTGGTACAGGCGGCAGAGGGGACAGGAGGCAGGTTCAAGGGTCACTCGGCTCCTGGGCCTGGAGGAGTTGGATGAGGGGTTAGGGCCCTGGGTCTGGGTCCTGGATTTAGGGGGTTTGGAAGATGCTGGTAGTTTTGGGGGAAAGAGTTGGTGGGGGGCGTTCGGAGCAAGGAATAAGACTTGGTCCAAATGCTTGGGTCCCCTCCGGTTTTGTGGATAAAACCCATGTCTTCCCAAGAGCTGTTTTGTCCTGAGGCAGCCCTTAGCATCTGTGGCCCCCTCCCCCGACTGGCCTCAGACCCAGCACTGGGGAGAGACCAGTGCTGCCCGAGACAAGAAGGGGGCAACATGAACCATCTACCCAAATCTTCCACAGGATCCAGGCCCTTGGCCCCCGGCCATGCCCTTCTGGCCTTTTTGCTGCCTTTCTTTTTGGAACCCAGGCATCCTGGCCCTCAGCCTTGCCCCAGAGACACCTGGAGCGCTTTTCCCTATCTTGCATCCTGGTCCCTGCTTTCTACCCCCAGGGCCCACGTCTCACGGCCTCAGCAGCGGGGATGGTTTCCAAGGGTGAGGTGGTGCTGCAGGGCTGTTCCTTCCCCATCCTCTTGGCCAGACACCACGGGTGCAGGGATGGGGGAGGCGAGGGCTGAGGTTCGGTGGGGCTGGTCATCTCAGGGAGCCCTGGGGTCTCAGCTCAGCTGTGGGGCATGGTGCTGCCAGCCTCCCTGGGGGAGGGTGTTCCTTGGCTGATGCCTTCTGGGGACTGGGGTAGTGGTCCAGTGGGTCAAAGTCTCTCCCTCTAAGGCTGAGGGGGGCCCCAAATCAGGGCTGGCCAGGCTCTCTCAAGGGACCAAGGCACCCCTGAAAAAAAATCCCAGACACTCTTGCTCTCAGTCTTGGCTGTTGGGCTTCTGTTTTCCCTTTTCAAAATTCAGCTTTGGGGTCACCTCAGAGAGGGCCTGTCCAGAGAAAGGGGGACCGTAGAATAGTTTCGAATGAGGTGTGTCGACCTCTCAGAGAGCTGGGGATCCCGCCCATGGGTCTTGGCTGCCCTCTTTGGTCTTTGCTGTCCACGAGTGCTGGCCTGGCCTCCCAGTCCTCCCTATGGAAGGATCCAGGCCTCCATCCTTGCTCCAATGTTTAGCTAGATTCTGGTTCCTCCAACCTGCTGTCTCCCTAACTTCGTCCTCCTGAATCCCAGTTTCCTCGTAGAATCCGGGTGGGCAGGGTGCCTGTTACCCATTCGGAGGCTGTTGGGAGGGCTGGAGTTGGGAGGGTTGGACCTGGACAGACGCCTTTCCACAGCCCCCTTTGGTGGGAGATTCCCTCTAGGCTCAGGCTCTTCATACCCCCATCTTCCGGGTCTCTGCCAGGCTCGGGGGGTAACGGGATGGGGTGGGGGGGCGGGGTTGGATAGCCCTCTTGTCTGCTCAATCCCACGCTAACAGGACACTCTCTCTCTCTCCAGGTGGCTTTGATTTTTGTGTCGTGTTTTATTTTCTCCTCCATCCGAATCGTTTTTCTCGTTGACCGTTTTTTTTTCTCTCCGCCTCCCGGAAGAAAAAAAAAAGAAAAAAAGAAAAAGGAAAAAGCAGCCCTCCCAGCCTCATGCTTCTCCTCCTTTTCCTTTTTTTTTTTCCGGCAAGAAGAAAAAAAAAAGAAACCAAAATCTCCTCTCCCCCTGCAGTGACTCCCTGCCCCAACCCTTCCTCTGGTTCTGCCTGTACCCCCCTCACCCCCTCCGGCGCCCCCCTTCTCTCTCTGTCTCTCTCGCCCCGCTTCCCGTGCATCGGGCCCCTTTCCTCAGCTCTGGGCTGGGGGCTTTCCCCCCGATGTCTGTCACAAGTTAAAAAGGGTTTTTAAATTGTGGCAGCAAAAGCTTTTTTCTCCCCTCTCTCTGGCTGATTTTGATGACTCGTGTTTTCTTTGTTTCTTTCCCCTTTTCTTTCTTTTTTCTTCTTTTATTGTCTCCTTTCTTTCTTTCTCTCCTCCCCTTTCCAAGGTCCGGCTCACCTGACGTTAAACAGCGAAGGTATGGTTTGAAGTTCTGGCTTGGTTTGGATTGGATTGGATGGTCCCCAACCTGCACCTGGATTTTCTGTCCGCCCCCCCCTTGCCCCCCTTCCCCCTCCTCCACTCGTCCCGCCTCCTTCCTGCCTTCCTACCCCCTTCCTCTGCCTTGTCTTTATTTTATTTGGGCGCTGGGGTGGGGGGGCTGGTCCCCGTGTGTGCGCTCCCCTCTCCCACCTCCCCTGACACGCGCCATCCGCCCTCATCCCACCTTGGTTTCTGACATCAAGAGATGTTTGAACTCCTGCCGTTGTCTCCAGTCACCTTTTTGCGTTTTCCTGATAGTGTATCTTGCTTTTTTTTTTTTTTTTTTTTCTTTCTCATGGTGGTGTTTTATTTCCTTCTGATCATTCTTTCTTTTCTGTGAACCCCAATCAAAAGAGAAAAGCATGGGCTGGAGGAAGTGGACTTTAGGCAGCCTCATTCCCCTCCCCCTGCCGCTGTGGGACGCCCCCTTTCCACAGCTGTTCCCCCCACCCCCGTATACCCTCACCCTGTGGCTTTTGGATGTCTCCTGACCCTGTTTGACAGATGAGGACATTTAGGTCCAGAGAGATGAAGTGACTTGCTAGTGATTACGCAGTGCTTAATTGGTGGTACCGTTGAGACTGCTCGTCTAATTTTAGCCTCCCTTCGACCAAGTCTTTACCATCTTTAAAAGCCCTGGTGTTTGGCAAACCTGGAGACAGACCCCAGGAGTCCTGACCTTGATCCCCCGCTCTGACCTCCCTGTCGCTGACTCCCTCCCAGATCCTCAGGCACTGCTTCCTGCCCCGGTGTCCTCTGTTGGGGCTCATCTTCCATAGGGACAGGGTGCTGTCCTTAGCCTGTAGGCAGGAGAAGCCTACAGGACGAAGGCTGGGCTGTGGGGAGAGACTCAGGTCAGGAATTTGGGATGGATTTAGGTCTGGGGAGGTAGAGGCCTGAGATTCTTGCAGGGATGTGAAATTATGGTAAGAAATGTGGGGAAAGAGGAAGTCCCGAGTGGGGGAGTCAGGGCCTGGTGGGTTTACTCACGTCCTTCTTGCATCTCAGTGCCTGGTTCTGGGTTTGCTGGTTGGGGCTCCTCTTTGTCCTAGATGAAGCCCTGAAGGATCCCTAAAGCCACCCCTCCACCTCCCGAAAGGCCACAGCCTGGGTGTTATTCTAGCTTCAGTTCTGGGGATTGGGGTTGGAATAAGGGCCCAGACAAGGACTTTTAAACTGCATTCTTGAGTTCCCCTTAAGAACCATCTTGTGGGGTCTGGCAGTAGGTGTGGTGCCTGGGAGCCGCTGGTCAGGGTGGGTGGAGAACTTAAGTCAGCCTGGAGGCCAGACGTGGTGACACGTGCCTGCAGGACTCTGGAGGCCTGGGCTGGGGGCGCTGGGCTGTGGCGAGCGGCAAGTCCTCCCCGAGAAAGGCCTTCCTACATCCACTGTGAGCTCAGGCAGGCAGGACCCCCTGGTGTGCGCAGCCCTGCTGAGGGCACAGCGGAGGGACAAGGAGCAAACAGAGCGTGTGGCCCTGCCCCTGGGAAGCCCCTCGGTCTAACTGGCCAAGAAGTGGATGAAGGCAACGTCGAGAGCACTCGCTGTAGTAAAGGAACAGGTGTAGAGGGAGAAGCAGCTTGCCTCGAGGATGGGCAGAGAAGAGAAGAGGGCTTTGGTGCGGGAACGGGGCAGTTTTGGAAGAGGGGTGCTCTGTCAGGCCGTTGGACTAGTCGAAGAAGAGGAACCCGGCCCAGCAGAGCGTGGCCAAGAGTGGGGAAGAATCTGGACGGGAGCTCAGGGCCCTCAGGGCCAGAGGTCTGGCCTGTTTGCACGTTGTTGGGCAGAAGGGGCTCCTGAACCAGCAGCAAGGCCTCTGCTCCTCTGCTCGTCCCCCCGCCGCTGGCAAGGAGGGGGAGGCCAGTGGTCGTGAGTCTGACGGGGTTTGTGGGGCCGATGGTTCCCGGTTTGTCAACTGGCTCCTTCCGCAGAGGCCCTGAAGCGAGCGAGTCCCCAGAGCAGCACCCCACCCCGACCCTGTACCTCCAAGCCGGCCCTCTGCCCTGGACAGGGCCCTCCATCGCCTCAAGGCTGGGGTGGGACTGCCTGGGTAGCCCCCTGTGCCTGACTCCCCAATTCTGCTTCTCCAGTAGGGTCCTTACTGTTCTCCGAGGGGGGGGCCGGGAGAGGAGGAGCCAGCGATGTGCACCAGCCGACAAAAGGTCAGTGACCCCACGGTCCCCAGAGAGCCCAGCCCTCACCCTCTGTGGGCCAACTTCACTTTCTGGAGGGCGGCTGAGTCAATAGAGGCATGTCCCCTTCAACCCCCTCTGAGGTCCACCCGCAGTACCTGCCTCGGCATAAAGGGCCACAAACCGCCATTTCTTTCCCAAAGCCCATTTGTCCTGATGACCTCTTTCTAGAACACGGCTGTCTTTTTTTTCTCGGCTGCGCTGATCTTAGTTCCCCGACCAGGGCTTGAACCCATGCACCCTGTGGTGGAAGCGCTGAGTCTTAACCACCGGACCACCAGGGAAGTCCCCACAGATGTCTTTTAGTGGCAGTTGTTCAGGCCAAAGAACAGGGATGACTAGAAAGTATCTGTTTCTCTGGGAGAGTGGCTAGGTAGCAGGGTCAGCCCCCCATTTAACCAGCAAATTCTGCAAGCACGATAGGTGTCAGCCCAGAGAGATTCTGGGTGGGAGATGTGGCATTTATAATAAGTTATGTGTCACGTGCATCACCTAAATGCGCCTTCACAACCCCCTGTGGAAGGGCTCATTGCCCTTGGTTTACAGATGAGGAGACTGACGCTTGCCAATGCCCCTGAGGCCAGCCTGGGGCCCTTTATCCTGTCTCAGGGCTGTAGGTTTCAAGCTCCTTTTTTTTTTTTTCCTGCACTGAGGCTGCCTCTTTTTTTTAAAAAAAAAATTTATTTATTTATTTTTGGCTGTGTTGGGTCTTCGTTGCTGCGCACGGGTTTTCTCTAGTTGCGGCGAGAGGGGGCTGTTCTTTGTTGCGGTGCGCAGGCTTTTCACTGTGGTGGCTTCTCTTGTTGCACAGCACGGGCTCTAGGCACGCGGGCTTCAACAGTTGTGGCACGCGGGCTCAGTAGTTGTGACTCGTGGGCTTAGTTGCTCTGCGGCATATGGGATCTTTCCAGACCAGGGCTCGAACCTGTGTGAGGCTGCCTCTCTTAAGAGACTCTCTTCCCTAAGAAGTTTACAGGGCACTGTAGCAACCCCTCAAGGAGTTCCAATGGGTGCCACGCCCTGGGGCTATCAAGTCCCATTCTTTAGTACTCGCTGTTCTGTTGGCCTGGATTTCTGCCATCCCTGCCCTCTTCCCCAACCATTTGGTATCTCTTTCAGCTGACTCTCGAAAAAGCAGCCAGGCCACCACACTGGAAGTCTCCCCCAAACTCCCCAGGCAAACCCAGAAGCTGCTCGGCGTTCCCTTTGTCTACACATCCATTACATCACTCGCCACACGGCGAGTAACTGTCACTTTACCTGTTTGCCTCCCCAACTCGACCGAGCTCCCTGAGGACAGTGATTGGGTATTTTCATTCGTATACCCCTGGTGCTTTCCACGGCTCCTGGCACATATGTAGGTGTGTGCTCAGCAGATTTATTTTATTTTTTTATTTTTTTAATTTTTTGCGGTACGTGGGCCTCTCACTGTTGTGGCCTCTCCCATTGAGGAGCACAGGCTCCAGACACGCAGGCTCAGCGGCCATGGCTCATGGGCCTAGCCGCTCCACGGCATGTGGGATCTTGCCAGACCGGGGCATCGTGTGTCCCTGCATCGGCAGGCGGGCTCTCAAACACTGCGCCACCAGGGAAGCCCAGATTTATTTTAAATGGGTGAATGGGCTCTGTTCTCAAGGGGCTCATTGATGTTCTAACAAAGAACTACAACAAAGTGTGTTACGTGCAAAGTATAGGGAGAGTGCAGACTTTGTGCAGAGGAGTTAATTTACTCATTGATCTAGAGAGAGAGGCAGCACATACACACAGAGAAAGTTACATCCCAGGGTAAGAGTCGTTTATCTGTGGAATGGTTTACAGTTTATGAAGCCTCACCTGGTCTGGTCTCTTTCTAGATGCCCATGGCGACCTGTGAGGTAGGCTGATGATGAGTTCCTTTGTCCTGAGGAGGAAGCTGGGGCTTAGAGATGTTGCCTCTTGGCCAAGGTCACAAAGCTGGTGCAAGGGCCAGCATTAGTGCCCAGGTCTTCTTTCTCACATCACACTTCCTCTCAAGGGAGCAGTACAAGATGTTACTAGGCAGTAAGTGCCAAATGAGCAGAACAGACAGCTGTAGTGCTTGAGTGTAGGGAGGAGCTAAGGGGGCTGGAGACCTTCCCAGAGGAGGGCTTTGAGCTGGGCCTGGAAAGGAGGCAGCTGCTCTGACCCCCATGGCCATTAGAGATCCAGGACCACAACAACTGGTCTCTAGCCACATTCAGCTTGACCGTGGATACCTGTGGGGCTCCACATTCCCCGACCCTGGGAGATAAACAGGTATCAGCAATGACCCCCTTCCAGTGCCAGGGACTATTAGGAGTGGGTAACTGTTCAAGTGCTGCTGGGAGTTGTAGTTCCAGGTCGTCTGCGCGGTGAGGTGGGGGAGAGCGCCCCCTGCTGTTTCAGGTCTCGCTCCTCTTAGATCTGGTTGGTGCTCTTCTGAGAAGGGTTGGCAGGGCAGCCCCCACGTGCTTACCTGACACACTAATCCCTAGAGGTCCTACTGCCTCCTCCCAACTCAGGGGCTATCTCTGTCCTTCCCATCACCTTGGGTTTTCTTGTTCGCATTTGCTCATCTCTTTTCTGTCGCTCTCCCCCAATTCTTTCAGGTTCCCTCTGGCTGCTCCAAGCCTCTTTCCATCCCTGGGCCTACCTGGGTCCGTGGCGGTGACGGGCGTTGGAGAACATGTAGACTCTAGCTCCAGAGTGGCTGGCTCTGACTCCTCTCCTAGGAGACCAGAGCCAGAGCCCAGAGGAGTCGAGGAATGGCCTCATTTCTCCACTTTGCCTTGGCAGCCGTGGTCCAGCCTTAGGCCCGCCCCTCTCCTTTTTACTGGCCTCTTTTGTTCTGTTCCAATCACTTTTTCACGTGGTTGCCTTATTCTTTCCTTTCTTTGTTTGACTCTCCCTTTAATATTTTCTTTGACTGCAGTGAAGGTGAGGGAGTGGGAGGGGAGGCCCGGCTTCAGGGAGGGAGTAGGATGCGGAGCAAACTCAAGGTCAAGCACATTCCCTTTTCTGGTCCTTGAGCCACTGGCTCTGCCAGTGCCTGGGCAGCAGGCCTGGTTGCTATGGAAACAGCAAGGCCCTGAGAAACCCTTGTCTTCCTTTCCTGGGAGGTCTCTCTCCCCTTTTCCTTGTGGGCCCCGTTCCCATCACCCTTACCTGTCCCCTCCCAGCTTGCCCTCGTCTTTATCCAGATTGTTTCCCCCCATCATCTCTTGCTCCCTCACAGCTCTGTGCTGTCTCCATTTCCCTTCTGTCCCTCATGGTCCATCTTTCTCCTTCTCTACATGGCCTCCCTCCACATCACCAGTCTTTCCCTTCTTGTTTCTCCTTGACTCCTCCTCTTTGTTTTCTGGCCCTTCCCACTGGAGCCCCAAGGTAGGCAGAATGGGGCTTGTGGCTGTCCCCTTGTGGCCCATGCCCCACCAGCCTCGCTGCCCTGTGACCTCAGGAAACCGGGCCTGGCCAGCTGCAGTGAGTGCCGTGCCAGGCTCTGGGGCAGCAGCTGGTGCCTTGGCATCCGGAAGCAGTGAGGACTGAGTCTGTGGGCAGACTGCCCGGAGGGAGAGAGTGGGGCCGTTGTGCAGGGGAGAGGCATCTGCAGGAGGTGCACCCGGAGAGCCACGGCTTCCACACACGGCGCCTGCTGCTGGGGCCTGGCCCACAGTGGGGCAGGGGCCTCTGAAGGCCGCATGTGCCCCCCGCACCGGCATCGTGCCCTGCTTCTTCCTGGGCCTGTGGGCCTGTGCTGAGAATCTCTGCACTCCATGAAGGTCCTTGGCCAGCCGTCTTGTTCGGCCCCCATCCGCCCTGCAAGGTGGGTGGGCCCAGCCGTTGTGCCACCGCCTGCTGGGAGGAGAAATGAGTCACTGTCAGAGTCCAGGTCCTCTGTGCTCCCTTGACTCCACGGCCTGTTTTCTTCCCTCTGTGTGGGCTCTGGCTTGTGAAGGTGTGGGGCTGGGACCCACCTTCCTTCCACGGGGCCATTGTCACCCACTTACAGAACGCTAAAAGTCCCTAAGGCCCTCCCTGTTGTTTTCACTCCTGTTTAAAGCGTGCCAGTGGGAGGAGCCCCATGCAGGGCGCTTACCCATGCACGCACACTCACACACACACACACACACACACACACACACACACACACACACACACACACGAGAGCCGGGCCTGCCCATGCACTTTTGCCCCCAGCCATCTCCTGGCACACAGGGTCCCACACCTGCCCTCTGGGGACCCCTGGAGGCTCTCTGCCTAGGGCCTGTCTGTGCTGTCCTTTCAGATTGTTCTAGGAAGCTTGGGGCGGTGACAACTGGTATGGTGACCACCTGTGTCAGCCCTGCCCAGTGGCCCACTGCTCCCTGACGCACATCCTGCCGCCTGCATCGCCCTCCCATGTGTCTTCCCCCCGCCTCCTCCACCCATTCTCCTCATCTGCTCACTGCTACCAAGTGGGCCTACTAGTCCCATCCCAGGTGGTGAGGCCTCAGACTGTCCCCAGGCCCTGAGAATGGCCATCACTGGAGAAGAGGCGGGAGGGGGAGGTGGGCTGCACTCAGGAGACCCTTGGCGCCCCCGCCATAGGGGGGCACCCCGGGAAGATGTCCGGTGCAGTTTCTTGTTGCTCTTCCACATCCTTTTGTTAAGGGGGGTGGCCGATGGAGGGCCAGCGGGGGAGGAGACAGTGAGAATGTCTGCTTCACTTGGCCCTTCACTTGGCAGCTTATTTGTCAGTTGTCAGTGTGAGAGCCACTTAGCAGACTCCTGCTTTGGAGACAGACACGGGGGAAGCTGACTTCTGACAGCAAAGATGACAGGGTCCAGAGAGGCGGGTGGACAGCACGGGGAGGGGAGAGAGCCTAAAGCTTGCAGTTGGGATCGGGGGGCTCCCGATGCCCAGGACCTGCGCCTGGGTGGCTGGAGGGGAAGAGAGAGGGTCTGGAGTACCCTGCCCCACTCAGCCCTCTCCCGTTTTCCCACTGCCGCATCCAGGCAAGGAGGAGTTTGTGGCGACCTTCAAAGGCAATGAGTTCTTCTGCTATGACCTGTCACACAACCCGATCCAGAGCAGCACGGACGAGATCACGCTGGCCTTCCGCACCCTGCAGCGCAACGGGCTGATGCTGCACACGGGCAAGTCGGCCGACTATGTCAACCTGTCCCTCAAATCTGGGGCCGTCTGGCTCGTCATCAACCTGGGCTCGGGAGCCTTTGAGGCCCTTGTGGAACCCGTCAACGGCAAGTTCAACGACAACGCCTGGCACGACGTCCGGGTTACTCGAAACCTGCGCCAGGTAGGGGGAGCAAGAAGCAGGCCAGGGGCCAGCTGTATCTGCGACAGCATGGGAGTGGGGAGAGCGGGCTGCCTGGGGTGCGGGGGCGAGGCGTCAGGGCCAGCGGCAAGGCGTGGTTCTGAAGACGGTTTAGGCCGCGGGTAGCTGGGAGGGTCCAGGAGCGCAGCAGCCGCAGTGCGCAGGCTTCAAGGACCAGGATGCTGCGCTAGGGAGGAGGCTGCCCCGGGGCCGGAGCCCGAAGGAAGAGGAAGGGCCAGGCTCCGATTGGTGCCAGGGGCTGGGTTCAAGGGTTGGTGCTGAGGAATCAGGTAATCTGGCAGGAGGGCTATTCGGGGCCGGGAGGAGGAGACTGGCCAGACTCTGGTTGAGTCGGTGTCCCACTAGGGCAGGAAGCCTGGGCCATGTGGGGTGGGGTGTGGCCTGCCCTTAGGCGGGGCCTTTCTAGAGCAGAGGCAGGCCTGGGCTCAGAGCAAGGTCGGGGCAGCAGGCGTGGGAGGGGAATGGACTGGCGGACTGGCGAGGTGCTTGGTCTTGCCTCTCGTCCGGGCAGTACCCTCTCTCTCCTGTCCCTTCCTGTCCCTCCAAAGAGGCGCAGGCTCTCCCACGGGTCGGTGGCTGTCTTTCCGTGGCTTCCAGGCCAGCCCATGCGGGAGCTCGAGGAGACTCTTGGGGCAGCCCCTGCAGGCAGGACAGAGTCCTCAGCGTCCCCTCAGCTCCATCTCCCAGACCGCGCCCCCCCCGACCCGGGGGCTGATGCTTCGGGGCATCGGCGCTGTCCTCTCAGTGCAGTGGCCTCTTCGCCTCTCACAAGGCACAGGGTGGCTATGGCAGGTGAAGCATTCCCTAGGGCGGGCTTCTGCTTGACAGCAGCCTCCACAGCTTGTTTCCAGCCCTGAGAAGTTTCCGCCTCAAGCAGAGTCCAAGCCAGACCCTTCTTCCAAAGCAGGAGAAGCCACTGTGCATCCTCAGTGGCTCCTGGATCCACCTTCTGACTCCGTGCCCTGATCGCTTGGCACCTGGGGCCCAGGTGCCCAGACTCTTGCTGGTCCTTCTCTCTGGGTCCACCAGTTTCTGTAGCTGGTGGCAGGGACACTTTTCCAGCTCCACCCCCAGCAAGCTCAGTGCAACCTGGAACACGGAGCCTCTATGCCCTGGGAGGTGCTGTCTTGGCTGGTTTGCAGCCCTTCTCTTACCAGGTATCTGCTCTGTATTTCCTGGTTCTAGCTGAGCTTCCTGGTGGCTGAACTTGCGATGTCTCTCCTCTTCACCGTCTTTGTGACCTGCCCTCTCCTCCTCCCCTTCTTCCCACTGAAGGGCTCGTGGTGGGCAGGGGCTGGATTCTGGCTGACCTCACGCTGTTCTTACCTGCTCTTCTTCAGCCCGCTGAGCGATGATCTGATGGGGAGTCCCCCTCCTCTGGTGCCTTCCCCTTGCTGCAGGGACACCGTGGCTAACCCGCCCGCTCTTTCCAAGCCGCTGTTCCCTGCTCTAGTTGGGCTCCCACCCAGGCACGCGCTCTCAGTGCACCCCGAGCTTGGAAGAGCGGCGCTCCTCCTCAGGGTGGCGCCCCCTTCATGTCGCATCATCTCCTGACCCTGCCGGAGGGCAGTCTTGTGTTGTCACCACCGTCTGAGCAAACCTGAGTGTTTGCGCTGTTCATCATACTTTTAGGTGCCACCCGCATTTACTGCAGGGGTGGGCGGAGTTGCCTTCTTGCTGATGTTCCCTCCCCAGGACCAGCACTGTCACCTGGTACTGCCTCTGGCCACACGCTGCAAGCCCAGAGTCCGTATCCACGTGTCCTTTGGCCAATATATTGTCCATCTATACTGGGTACTGAGGGAGAAAAGACATGGGTCCCGCCCTCCCAGCCCTTCGGCTCTTGAGGACACAGGATGAGTCTGTTAAAAGTGAACAGAGCAAAGCCACACAAGGGCCAACTGAGCGGCAGGAATCTTAAACATTCTAGGAACTCGAGAGACTTAGGAGGGAGAGGTCTGTGACCAGGGAAGGCGGGAACGCGAGGGGGTGAGGCCTGGCCTCAGCAGTACTGAGTGTGGACAGGGACCCATAGTAGCCTCTTCCCGGGGCTCACAGAGTCCTGGGTCTGAGCTGGTAACTGGTGACCACGTCCCCCTGGGCTGCTGTACCGGATGGGTCAGAGCAGAGTCAGGTCATGTTGGCCTGAACATAAGCCTTCGGGGCCAAAGAGGGTGTCTGCTTTAAGACTTTGATCGAGAGGTCTCCTTAGAAAGGGTTTCTGGAGAGATTTATTTGACGCCAGTCCACATCCGTAAATATGAGCTGCAGCCCTTTTTTGGTCATTGTTACCATGGGGGATGGAAGGGCAGCCCTAAGGCTGTGCTCTGGATTCATTGCCCTTGCTCAGGGCCTAGCCTGTGGCCAAGTCCGTCTCAGCAGGCCTTTTGACTGCCTGTCTTTCAGGGCTTCTAATAATTTATTGGGTCCTGTTGTCCCTAGAGCAGTGGTTCTCAACCGAGGGCGGAGTGCCCCCCAGGAGACACTTGGCAATGTCTGGAAGCATTTTGGGTGTCACAGCTCGGGGAGGGTGCTACTGGCATGTAGTGGGTAGAGGCCAAGATGCTGCTAAACATCCCACAATGCACAGGGCAGCCCCATAGCAAAGAATTATCTGGCCCCAAATGTCACTAGTGCGACGAAGGGGAGAAACCCTATGCAGACACATTTATACAGGGGCCACGTGGTGTCCTGGGATTGGAAAGATCCTTTTACGATCTTAGGAGTGACGTTGGGTTGGGAGTGGCCAGGAGCAAAGATGGGGGTGCGGGGGGTGAGGTAAGAAATGACATCTGCTTCTGCCTTTAGGGTAGATGGCTGGGATCTGAGGACACTGGGATCCACATTGTTTTCCCCAAGTGATTAGAACAGCCAGGGAGACTGCCTCCTGGGGAGAGCCTGCCCCAGGACAGGCACTGAGGGGTCTCCCTTCCTCTTGGTCCTGCAGTTTTGGGAGACTGGAAGGAGGCAGAATTTCATCCGCCTCCCCTGAACCAGATAGTGATCCCCGGAATCCTCCAGAGACTCCTAGAACATTGCAGTCAGGACCAGAGGACACCTGACTGAGACCACACCCCGCTCTTGCCCTCCTCTCCCTCCGAGCCCAGACTTGAGGACCCTGTGCCCGGTGGTGTCTCTTGGGGGATCTTTGCAGGAATAATTCCCTCTGAGGATTCCCTGAGGCCTTTTTTTTTTTTTTTGCGGTACACGGGCCTCTCACTGTTGTGGCCTCTCCCGTTGCGGAGCACAGGCACCAGACGCACAGGCTCAGCGGCCATGGCTCACGGCCCCAGCCGCTCCGCGGCATGTGGGATACTCCAGGACCGGGACACAAACCCGTGTCCCCTGCATCGGCAGGTGGACTCTCAACCACTGCGCCACCAGGGAAGCCCTTGAGACCTATTTTTAATCCTGGGCCTACCCTCCTCCCACACCCAGTATGCCTCCCTCCACCATGCAAGCCGAGTGCCAACCCATTTCATCACTAGCCAGCACCAACTCTGGAAGACAAGCTGGCTCCCAAAATATCATGTGGAGCTTCCATCCGCCCAGCTCCCATGAGGCTGTTCCTCAGTGGGGAGATTTTCAGGACCCCACCTGGGCCCCAAGGAGGGACATCCCCCAAGGATGGGGCCTGGCAGGCACTTGGGACTCCCTTCCCTTCCGGCCCGGGTTGCCCTGTCTCTCCGGCCTGTCACACGCCCCATCTTAGGGCCTAACTGTGCTGCTCTACACACCCTGTCTATACTGGCTTCCCGAGCTGCCCACCTCGTTCCCACAGAGCTCCCGCCAACACCATCGTTCACTCTCCTTTCTGCCGGATGAAACCCTAGGGCTGGGGTTTGAGTCGGACAGACTGGGTTCAAATCCCAGCTCTGCCACTAGTTGGAGTGACTTAAGGCAAGTAATGTAACTCTCTGCAAAGTGAGAGGGGCCTTTGAGGACTAACTGAGGTGATGGCCTGTGCCTGGCACCGCGTGAGCAACGGAGGGCTTGCTGCTGTCATTATTGTTAGTTGTGGGGTTTTTTTTTCCAATCCTTCAGGCCCAGCTGAACCGCCACCTTTTTTGTAAGGCCTTCCTTGATCCTCGGGGTCCCCTGGCCAGCCTCCCTCTTTGCTGTGTTCTGGCCCTATCATCACACTCCGTCTGCATGGTCAATAATTTGTGTTCACCTCTTTTCTCTATTTCTACACGGTAAGCTCCTTGAGAGCTTAATACCAGCAACTACTGAGTGTTTTTATTTGTTTTTCTCGTGGTTTTGCTGGTTCCTTTGGGCTCTTTCTTAAAGCCAGTTGGTGAGGTTTTGGACATGAAGATCCAGCAGATCTATTTCATACGAGCCCAGAAATATCTCTTGTCCTCTGGGAAAAACTCCACTTCACTTTGCTCTCCCGCCCCCTCAGAGTCTCCTCAGGACCTGTCCCTTTCTTACAGCATTGTTCAGATTGCACTGTCACACCTCTCCTCCTCCGGAACCCCCAAGTTCAAGGATCTCTTTTCTCTTTTGTATCTCTCCTAACTTTACTAACAATCCTGTGAAGTGGGAGATACTCCTATTTCACCAGCGAGGTTGAAGAGCTGGCCCAAGGCTGTCCTGCAGGAAGTGGGAGGATGGGAGTCTGACTCCATTTTTCCGCCTCCCGGGAGGGCCTGGCTGTTGGCCTTGGTGCACACTGCTCAGGTGCCTGTCGTCCGTCTTGTGGTACCTCCGTTCTTGGGTGTTCCCAAATCTTGAGCCATCTAAATGTTCTGCTTGTCTCTTGGAAAAATGGGCCCCTCTTATCTCTGAGTCCTCTTTTCTTTGTCCTGATCGTCCCTTGCTCAAGCTCCACAGAGCCTGCCTTCACTCAGACTTTTGTGATTTGTGCGTATAATTCCCTTCTTGGCTTTCTTGAAGGGCTGGAGCTATGCCAGTAGATCAAGGTGAAGATGCGGTAAAGTTTTGTCAAAGGCCCTTGGCCATGGTAAGTTACACTTGCTACAGTGACTGACTTCTTCCCTCTGTGACTTGATGCCCTCCTCCCTCATCATGCACTGTCATCCTTGTGCTCTTGGGCTCCAGGAGCCCTCTAGCTGTTTCTGTGGGTGGGGCAAAGCTTTCCTTGCTTATTTGTTAGTCTGAAGCCTCAGCCCTCCCGATCCCCGGCATTCGGGAAGGCGTGGGCTGCCACGTCACAGGTGCCAGGATGGGTTCCAGTGGAGGCTCCCCACTCTAGTATTTGGCCACAGTTGCCCCCTCGGGCATGATCACCATGGACCGGGTTCTGGATCTGCAGTAGGTCTAGAGGGGCCCTGTCTCGCCCACCACAACCTCGCTATTTATGAGAGGAAGCCCGGATCTCTTGACACATCAGTGGAAGGCCCTCTCAATCTTGTTTCTTTCTTTCTTATTTTTTAATTTGGCTGTGCTGCACGGCTTGCGGGATCTTAGTTCCCTGACCTGGGATTGAACCCGAGCCTTTGGCAGTGAAAGCGTGGAGTCCTAACCACTGGACCACCAGGGAATTCCCTCAATCTTGTTTCTTAATTCGCTCTTGTACTTGTTAAAAATTGAAGTTGTCCATGAAAGTCGAAAACTATTTTTTCCTTGTTTTAGTCTCCACAACCAGTTCTAATTTAAAAAGAGTAGTAGCTGGATTTTTACCTCCAATGCCTTTTTTCCCCCTATCTTGTTTGACTAGTGCAGTGATACCAGAGCACTTGTACCTTTTTTGGTGCCATGGATTTAGCTGCCCTGAAGCTAATGGTTCCTTGTCCTGACTAGTTGGCCTCTTCATTTCCCAACGGTCCTACTGGCTGATAGGACCAATCCTTGTACCACGTGTTATCCCCTGTTCCGGTCTCTGCATCTGCAGTTAGACTCTTGTCTTCCTGCTATGTAAACTGTTTCTGCATCACTAATAATTAATATTGGTTATTTAGCACTTCTTCTAGCTGCTTAATATTGAATTCTGTTATTTTTAATGATACAAGGCCCTTATTAATTGTCTTACTGAATTAGTCCTGTGCCCACTGGTTATAATAACTCTCTAACTAATGGATCTGTCTCTAGAAGACCTCTCTTTCTCACAATCACACACTTGGGCGCACAGCTTAGTATTTGATGGACATCAAGCAGTAGTGTCCCAATATCTCTGATACACTAAGTGAAGCTGCCTCAGCCCCTTTGCCATCTCCTCCTCAAAGGGTAATTTTGAAGGTGGTTCTTTGACCATGAGGAGAGGAAATGAACACAAAGCCACATGGGGGCGGGGCCTCTAGAGTCTGGGGTAGAAGAAGCTGGCTTATAGTTTACAGAGGAGTAAGGGATTTTAGAGGGAGGTGAGCCTCTCTGTTCCTTTTTATGGTGTGGTATGTGGGGGGAGTGAAGTTTTGCTGCCTGCTGTGGGGAGCGGAGGCGCAGGGGTCTGTGGGTGTGTGTGGAAGGAGGCTGGGCTGCTGGGAAAGCCTGACCAATTCCAGGGATTTACAGGAGTGGTGGTGGTGAGGGGGTACTTCATTCTGGGAGGAACGGCTGCCCAGAGGAGCATAAGAGAATAGGCGTGGGGTGATTGAAGAACTGGGGAAATTTGGGGGAAATATGGGCTCTGAAAGGTCAGTTTAGGCAGGAAGGAGGAGTCAGTTCTCGGTGGGAGGGGGAGGGGAGGGAGGAGGTTTGGGATGATTAGCTCTGATGTGAGAGTGAGCTTTCTGCCAGCCCATGGAGGGCAAGTTTCCTTCTCCCTGTTCTGGTGGTGACTTGCTCTCTCTTCCTTTCTCAAGGAACAGAAAGGGGAAGAAACCCCCCCCCCACCCCCGCCCCCCCCACCCCCGCGCCAAAAACAGTGCTGCCCCTCCCCCCACCGTGACTCCCTGGATCTCTTTGCTATCCTCCATCCCCAGGAAAAGCAGACACCCATATCCCCTCCTATGGTCCCTGGGAACAACTCCTCTTTGCCTCCAAATGAAATTGCCTCTCATTTGAGCCAGTCCTGGGATTCTCTGGGGGCTTTGGCCACTCTTCTCCCAGTCTGACAGCCAGCTGGCCCATCACCAACCAGTTAACCCATTAACTCGACATGGTCACTGGGCAGCCAGTTGGCCAGTACCAACTTGCTCTTTAGCCAGTTCTCTGGAAAGCCATCTGGTTGACCAGTTAGCCAACAAACCCATCCGTCCATTCCCTGAGTCAGTAGCCCATCCCTTTCTCACACCCCTGTTCCCCTCCCTCCCTTCCCCTCAACTCCATAACATTTCAGCCCATAGGACTTACTAATACTGCATAATTGGGTCTGCTTCTTAACTGCCTGCCTTCCCTCTCTCACCTTCTGTTGGAAAACCCCGTTGCCAACTCTGTGTGTGTGACTAACACGCTTAAAACCTGGGGGACCAAGGGATGGGCAGGGACAGGTGGGGCAAGGTATGAGTGAAAAACCGAACTAACCTTTCTGTTTCATCTGCGGAATGTCGCCATCTTTAAGTCTTTGCTTTCCTGGTCCAGTTCTTTTGTTGTTTTCTTCTCTACTAACCAAGGTCTTTAACTGTTCCCCTTCTCTGCAGCCGGCTCTTCCCGGAGGGGATGGTGGCAGGGAGAGGAATCCAGAGGAGGGGTGGGGCGGGGGTGGGAGAAGGGATTTAATTTTTGTGTGTGTTTTATTTCTCCCTCCCATTATAGTTTAATTTTCTTTAAACAAAATACTTCAGCTGAGCTTAAGGTGGGAGGGTCTGAACAGACAACCAAACATATATGGATATATATTTTTCCTCCTTCCTTGAGTTTCACAGTTGGTCATTTTCTTTTTCTTTTCTTTTCGTTCTGTTCTTTTGTTGTTGTCTTTGTTGTTTTCTTTGACCCCACCCCACCCCCTTCCCCCATATCTCCGGTGAAGCACGCAGGCATTGGACACGCTATGGTAAACAAACTGCATTATCTGGTAGATATCACTCTAATTGTCTTACCGTTTGGTTTGCCGTGGGTTTTTTTTAACTGTTCGATTCTCCCTCTTTCGTTTCCTTTCCCCGTTTGGTTTTGGTTGTTTTGCTCTTCCAACTGTTTTCTGCATCCTGGACAATCTTTTGATTTTGCTTCTCTCTTTTAGTTTTCCTCTTTCCCTTTTCTTTCTTTCTTTTTCTTTTTTTTTTGGTTCAAACTCAAATCCAAAAGACAAACGGAAATCGAGGAATTTGGTCTGTCCCTGCCCTAACCCCCCACTTGTGAATTCAGATTCCTGGCCAGAGAGACCTGGGGCAGGCCCCACGTTCATTGGCTCTGGTTAGACCAGCCCCGATGCCAGGCTGCTTATTTTATTGCTTTATTTTGTTCCTTTTCTCCCCTGCCCTGCCCCTTGTTTCTTTTCTTTGATTTAGTTTCTTTCTTGGTCTCCTGAAAATCCATGGAAAACACCATCCCATGACATGCTACGCTCTGCTCTCTGTCAGCTCCCGGACAGGCCCCTTGAGTTGGGGGAGGGGCTGGGGGTGAGGCCTCCAGTGGCAGCCAGCTCCACAGGCTGCAGCGAGGGAGGTGGCCTTGGGGGATGCAGAGCCATCGGGGGCGGGTCCAGAGCTCCTTCCAATCACCATTCATACCAGTTTAGGAGCTGCCCCATGCTGGCTGCCAGGGAAGAAGCGGCATCCCCTCCCTCACTTCTCAGTCTTGAGGGGTCCTGGTTCCGTCTCCCCCGACATCTTGCATGGCATGAATGGTCTTTTCCCCCCTCCAGGGACAGCGTCCAGTTCCCCCACCAGTCTGCTGCTCTGACTAACACTGTGTCTCACACTGTCTTCCTTCCTTCCCTTCCATCTCCTGTCCCCTGTCTGCCCCCTGCCTGTCCCGCATGGCCTCTGACCGGGGTTGGTTCCCTTCCCTGTTGAGGGGGTGAGAGGAGGAGGCCCAGCTGGGGTGAAGTCGGGGTACTTGTCGCCAAGCTCCTCTGTCTGGGTTGGGCTCAGTCCCGGTGAGTGTTGGTGTGGGTGTCTGTGTAGACACAGCTGGTGTGTGTTGGTGTGTGGGTGCGACTGTGTGTAAATGTTGGTGTGACATTTCGGGGGTGTTAGTGGGAGACTGTACTGTGTGTTTGTGATTCTCTACTGGTGATTCTACAAGTGTAAACGCCGGTGTGAGCTGGGGGCTGCGTGACTGTGTGCTTCTGAGCTGGTGAGGGCTCTTAGGAGGTGGGCTCTGGGGACAGGGAGGGCAGGAGCAGGGGAGGAGCTGAGGCTGGCTGGCCCTTTGCTCCTCGCCACACCTTGGAGTGTATGCCTGCAGGCCCTGCTGTGTGCCATCCCCCGGGATTCCCTCCTGCCTGCCCTGTCCTGGCTCTGCTTAGTCATGGCCCATTAATAATGCAGAGTGACTGAGCACCAGGCTGGGGACCCTGCAGTTGGACGTGTCTGTTCCCACGCGGCCCACGTTGCTTGGGGCGGCTGCCTGGCCTTCCCAGCCTCCCAGGTCTGCGTAGCTGCCTGGCTGGAGAGGAGGGAAGCATGAGAGCCGAGGCTCTCTGTCTGAGTGGCTCCCCCATCTCTCCAGGAGGATGTACCTCTGAGGCCACATCTGGCCTGTCCTGACACTCTTGCAGGTCTGTGTTTCCCTGCACCCGCAGACCTGTGGCAGTCCCGTCCTTTGCCCTGGCCTGAGCTAGTGCCTGTGGCCACGGCCAGGCTAGCCCTCCGCAGTCCAAGACCTCATTTGGCCACTCTGTCGTCCCAGTGTTTAGGTGGAGCCATGTGGTGGCCCCAGCCCGGCCCCGCCACGGGCCTTACTCTCCAGCTGCTGCTGCTAGGAGTTCGCTGCTGCCCACACCTCAGGCCAGGCCGCTGAGTACCTGTTAGGAGCTAGGCATTTAGAACTCTTTCTTAACAGAGCTTCGCTAGACAGCTGAACTGTGACTTTGGGGACAGAAGGGAGACAAGATAAAGCCAACCCCTGGGGATACCATCTGAGAATCAGGGCCCTACAGACCTCCCCTTCCTTCTAGTCTCAGTTCAGTTAAAAACTGTGTGAACTGGGGCTAAAGCTGTTTCCTCAGTTACCAAACAAGCTGCTGATATAGCTGCATTGCCTACGTCATGGGGTCAGTGTGAAGATCAAGAAGGGGAGTGGAGGTGAAAGTGTCTGTACTCTGTAAAGGGAATTATAATTTTATTAAGCTTTGTGAGATGTTAACTGATTATCTTCGTGTTTCCAGGGCAGGGATGTTTTGTAAAGAAGAGATTCCCTTCTCATAGCAAACTCTGGAGAATACAGCATATCTGGCCCCATTGGAGATCCTATTACTGTCCTTTCTTGGGAATCAGTCCCAAAATAACTACATGAAACCCCAGAATGCCCCAGGAATCGGGCCTGGGGAGGATGGAATGACTTGGTTAAGTTGGTCAAGAAGCAAACAACCCTGTCTGGTTTCAGCCCTTGCCAGGAAAGTCCCTGTGAATTTCTAAGTCTCCAAAGTCCACGCTTTCTAGCGTGAGCATCACTGCTTGACAACCAGAGCTGGTGCCCGTGGGTGGCCTGAGTCACCTCATAAACCCTCAGATACCTGTCCCAGGGATCAGCTCTTTCAGCCGAGAATGGAGTCAGACAACCGGGCACCCAAAGAGACAGGGTTCAACCTGCTCTGATTCCCGGGCATTCCTCAGCCGGGCTCTGGTTGGTTTTGTATTTATTTTTACTAACTTCTTTATATGGACTCTTCTTTTTTTTTTTTTTTTTTTTTTCGGTACGTGGGCCTCACACTGTTGTGGCCTCTCCCGTTGCGGAGCGCAGGCTCCGGAAGCACAGGCTCAGTGGCCATGGCTCATGGGCCCAGCCGCTCCGCAGCATGTGGGATCTTCCCGGACCGGGGCACGAACCCATGTCCCCTGCATTGGCAGGCGGATTCTCAACCACTGCGCCACCAGGGAAGCCCCTAAAGACTCTTTTTGTTATTTGAGTATTCCTCCTTGGGGGAGAGGGTGGATCCGGATCAAAAAGGCCCACCAGTGGAGAGGTTTGGGTCAGGTGTGGTCAGGCTGAAAAGAAGTGTTCTCTGCTCGTGACCCTGGAGGCTTTGCTTCTTCTAAATAGCTCTCACCTTTCGAATATCATTTAAACTCGACGAACGCCTAGATTTCAGGCAGCAGGCAGAGATTATTCCCAGTTAGCAGATGGGGAAACTGAGGCCCAAGAAGGCCTGGGGTCACATAGCAAGTAGTGGAAGAGTTCAGTGCTTTCACTTTATTGATCTCATTTGATCCTCATAGTAAGCCTGGGAGAAGCAGGAGTGATGGAAGTTGTTAAACCCCTTTGACAGACGAGAGTCAGAGATGTAACATGAGATTGTTCTGGAAGATGGTAAAGGCCACAGGAGAACTCAGGATTTGTGACCTGAAGTTTCTGTTCCCAAACTTTATTAAATCCAGTCGTCAGGATTCACCATGGGGCTATCACTGCTGGTTAGGTCATCTTCCTGGTGTGTCTTTCCAACCTGTTTCTCTCTGCAGCTTCCCCCCACCCCAAGCAGATGGCTAAACTCAAACGTGTAACAGGGCTGCACACGCTCCCTCGACTGTCCTCTGTCCTCATGCCCTCATGCCCCCCTCATGCTCCTTAGGACATGCTCCGCAGTCCTAAGGGCAGGCCAGCACCTTCTTCTTAAACTAGTTGTCCTTACCCGTCTTTGGCTCATGAGCCTTTTGAGAATTTGGTGGCAGCAGTGGACTCTCACAGGAAAAAGAAACCCATCGAAGCAGTTTTCCTACAATGCCAAGGGGTGTCATGACTCCCCAAAGCCCATCTAGCCTACCTACAGGTTAAAAACAGTCTTATTCTCCCCCAAATAATGCCCCTGCCAGGAAGGTCAGCGACCCTGTGATCATAGCAGGGGGCTGGGAAAGGCTCTGGATGATGTCAGAGGGGTATTTTCCTCTTCCCCAGCTTTTCCTCCGGAGGTGCGGTGGGCATGGAATGCCCGAGTGGAGATATTTGTGGCCAAGACCTGGTTTCACATCCTAGCAGCCTGCCTGGGGGGGGAGACGAGCAGAGCAGAGCAGAAGAGAGGTGGGGCCAGTAGGGAGGGTTGAGAGCCCACCCAGGTCATAGGCTACCCCTCGCAGCCACCTCCAGCCACCCTCCCCGTCCCTGGGGAATAGCGGGAGTTGGGCGCTGGGCTCCTGAGTCTTCTGTGCTCCTTCCCCTCATCCCTGGATGGGCGTCGTTCTTCCAGGGCAGAGCGGTGGCTCACTCCTCTCGTCCTCCTCAGCCCCACTCAGGGCCCAGTCTGTCTGTGTTGCGTGGATTGGTGTGGGTTGGGTGCAGAGTATCTGCTGTGTCTTGGGGTGCTAGCCGTGGTCCTGATGACAAAAAGGATTCTGCTTGGAAATGAGCCTGTCAAGACTCCCTCCCACTGCCTTCAGTAAGACATGGTATGTGAGCAGGCGTGTCTGGGGTCAGTGATCAGTGATCAGTGCTGAATGGGTGGTGGGAATGAGTGTCTGGGTCACCCTCTGGGGAGGAAGGTCTGAGGCTAATGTCCCATCCCTTTCTTTCTCAACCTGTACCTGTCTCTGTTCTAGTGGTGGCTCCTCTCCCTTCCTCCGTTGAAAGGAAGCTTCTCCTTCCTGCACCCCTACAGCTCTTTCGCCTCCATCTCGGCTCTTCCCAATGCTCCGCGGTCCCGGTCCCGCATGCCTTCCCACCTGTGGCTGCCTTTCTCTCGCCTGTCCTGCTGGGCCAGGCCCCCACTCTGGCCCTCTAACCTGCACGCGTCCTAGCTGTGGTGGCTGTTCTGTGTCGCATGCCCCCCCCCCCGCCCTCTTCCCCTGCCGGCCCCACCCCTTCCAGAAGCTGCGCGGGGGGATTGGGGGGCAGGGGCATCATGAACCCCTGGGGTGGAGGGGGACCGGGGGAATTATTCCCCTGTTTCCTGCTTTTACTAACGAACCTGCCATTTTTGTGTCTGGACTTTGATTTGTCTGAGGGAACAGTCGGGTTTTACTAATCTCAGTCATCTCCCTCCTTGCCTTCCCCAGAGACCTTTCTCCATTCCCCTGACCCTTGGCTTCCTTTCTACCCAGTGCCTGTCTCCCCCTTTCTCTCTCTTCTTCCCAGACCCCCAGGCTGACCACCCCCCCTTCCTCTGTGCACCCTGTGTTACCCTGCCTCCTGCTACCCTCTCCCCAACCCCTGGGCCAGGGTGGCTCTAAAATAGGGACAAATACAAAAGGGATTAAGTCAGCCCTTTCCCAATAGGGGGCACCACGTGGTGGTGATTTGCGTAAAGCCATGGCGGGCAAGGTCAGATTTGTGCCCAGTCTGGAGGGGAGTTGAGGAGGGGCCCCCCCAAGTCAGGTCCTTCTAACTCTGAGGGTGAAGGCAGGTGAGCTGGCTGAAAGGACTGGTGGAAGAGGGCCCATAGGGTGAGGAAGATGCCAGTAGCTGGTGCCCTGGCCTCTGGGGCTGCGGGGTGAAGACAGCTGAGTGGCTCAGGCTGCTGGTAGGCCTACGTATATATAGAGCGAGGAGGAGCCTCTTCTGGGGGAGCTTTGGGGCTGGGGGGGCCCTCCCCATGCACAGGAGCAGGGTCGTCCCATCAGAGCAGTCTCGGAGGACTGAGATTCTGTCCACCAAAGACCCCCGAGCCTCTGGGTTCATAGATGGGACACAGGCAAGTGAGAGCCAAGTGTGGCCCTGGGTCGCAAGGTGACTTGACATTCATTTGAATGACGGAGACGTGTCCCCTGGACTGTGCTGGGATTAGTAGGGTTACAGGGACACATCAGGCCAGGGGCCCGGCCTTCAGGAGCTGACTCTCTAGTTGGGGTGACCAGACACAGGCTCAGGAACTAATAGTGGCCCAATTCCTGGTCTCTCAGTGCAGCCCCGGGAGTGGAGGTGGAGGGCAGGATGGAGGCCCCTTCCCCCTGTCTTACCCCCATCTCTGTGTCCCAGCCCCCTTCTGCCCTTTCTCCAGCCCCCTTCTGCCTGTTCTAATCTTGTCTGCATGTTTTTGTGACTAATACTTTGACCCTTCCCTTTTCCACCCAGATCTCCACTTCCTAGTCTCGGGTGGGGTGGAGGGAAGAAGAAATAAACAGTAATGACCAACCCTCCCCTCGAAACACGACTCCAAAGCTTCAAAGTGCCCGCTTCCACAAAGACACCCCCTTACCTCTGTCCTTGAACCTAGTCCCCCCCAGCACAAGATTTGATGGTTCCCAGGAAGGGGCCCCTTCAGCCCCACCTCTCTCACTGTGAGGCTCCAGCCCAGCACGAGGGGGACTCGAGGGGCCTGTGAGGGACGTTCCCCTTGGCCCCGTTCTGCCCGTGTCCCTTGGGTGTTCCTAACACCCACTCTGCGGCCCTGCAACAGTGGGACCCTGGCGACCAGTCACTGGAAGATGGCTGGTGGCACGTGGGTATGGACTCATGTGGGGAGGACATCACGGGCTGTGATTGGAAGGCCCCAATCTCCAGACTTCGCCCAAAAAGGGGGTGCTGAGGCATGTTTGGAGTGTGGGAATGGGGTGAGCTGTGGCCTGCAGAAGCACAGTGTTGGGTTCACTGCGAGCCAGCTTCCTGATCACCCCTGCAGGAGCCTGACCGTGCTAATCCACAGCCTTCAGAGAGTGGGGCTTATGGTGTCCCGGCCCCAGCTCTTCCCCACAACCTGGCTGGGTGTGGGATGCTCCTACGGCTAGACTTTTCAGGGGTTAGGTGGACATTTGCCTGGGGGGCAGGGAGTCATGGAGTTCCCTGTACTTGTCACTGCCCCCCCAGGTCACTTCAGCCTTCTCCAGGCCACTCCTGAGCCCCTTTCACCTCCTCAGAGCACCAGGTATGCCCCCATCCCTACCCATCTTGCTTTCTTACCTGACTTTTCAGCCCAGGGTCAAGGTAACAGGAGGTTAGCCTGTCCCCCTCTGTTCCTTACCCTGGCCCCGATGATGGTGGTGGTGAATGAATCAGGCAGACTGGTGAATAAGCCACCGGCTGCCCTCTCCTTGGGGGACAAGGGAGTGACTCGGAGAGTAAAGAGACAGACTCAGCAAGGGGGCTAGGACCAGTGAGGGGGGTGCTGGTGGGAATCAGCCCTCAAGGGCGCTATGTGTCCCCCAGGAAGTTCCAAGTCTCCCCAGGAATAGCTGGGTTCCTGTTCCTCACGCCCTTGCTGTTGTCCACCTCCCTCCTGGCTAAGATTGAAAGGACTCCTCCACGCCCTGCAGGGAGAGCTGCAGGGGAGTCCAAGCCACCGGGACCCCAGGAGAACAGGTGTTCTCTGCCTTGTTTATGAAAGATGCTCTGAAATCACATGGGGGTCCAGAGACCCCTTCAAGAGGAGAGAATCGAGGGTGGGTGCCATTTGCATCCTTCCCTGATGGGGCCCTTCCTGAAGCTCCCACTCCCGTCCGGATCCACCTCTTGGGGCTGTTCACAGTGAGCACCTCGAGTGCCCTTCAGGCCCCTACCTGCCAAGCTGGGCCTTAGTCCACCCCGAAACCATCAAATCTTGTGCTGCCTCCTTCCCCCACTTCCCCCACCCCAACCCCACTGTTCCTCCGAGACAAGCAGACATAAAAATGGGGGGTCCCCCTCCCCTGCTGCCCCCCGGCCCCTCCCTTGCCCAGCCCGAGGCTCTTCCCAGGGAGTTGATGCAGGTTGTCTCCTTGTCTCTCCCCCTCCCTCCCTGGGCTGGGCAGGTGACCATCTCGGTGGACGGGATCCTGACCACCACAGGCTACACGCAGGAGGATTACACCATGCTGGGCTCTGACGACTTCTTCTACATTGGTGGCAGCCCCAACACGGCGGACCTGCCGGGCTCGCCCGTCAGCAACAACTTCATGGGCTGCCTCAAGGATGTGAGTAGGGCCAGGAGGGGGCCAGGGGTGCCCCGGGAGCCCTGTCTGCAGTGTGATTCGGTCTGACCGGCCAGCTGCCTGGGGCCTCTGTTCCCTCTGGTCAGTGGTGGGAGATCTCCTCTCTTCAAAACCTAAGGCCCATTGACTCCGGCTTCTCCTCTCTTGTTTCCTTGAGCCCCAAAGGCCCCCGTCCTCTCAGAGGACCCTCGAGGCAGCTGTGTACAGAGGCAAGCGTGGTGGACATGAACACTAAAGACCTGTGTTTAAGGCCCACTCACTAGCTCCATGACCTTGGCCAGGTCCCCTGACCTGTCTGACTCTTAGTTTCCTCGTCTGTAAAACGAGTGGTCAGTACCTACTTCTCGAGGCGGCTGTGAGGAGCCGATGAGAGCGAAAATGTCAACCTAACGCCAGTGGCGATTGTCCTGCAGTTATTATGAACTGCAATTCAGCAGCCCCGAGGGCCGCCGTGCTCGTGCTGGGCAGGGAGACAGGACAGAGAAATAAGTGGGGCAAGGGAGGTACTGTTCACAGCCTCTGCTCGTGCAGTTCTAGAACAACGATCTGGGGTGTGGAGTGGGGCCCCGGGGCTGGGTGGCAGGGGCCCATGCCGCGGGGCAGCAGTGGCCAGGCCCTAAACTGCTTCCTCTTCTTCATCCTGGACTGCCCACCCCCGGCCCTCCCTGCAGGTGGTCTATAAGAATAATGACTTCAAGCTGGAGCTCTCCCGCCTGGCAAAGGAAGGAGACCCCAAGATGAAGCTGCAGGGGGACCTGTCCTTCCGCTGTGAGGACGTGGCTGCCCTGGACCCCGTGACCTTCGAGAGCCCTGAGGCCTTTGTGGCGCTGCCCCGCTGGAGCGCCAAGCGCACCGGCTCGATCTCGCTAGACTTCCGCACCACCGAGCCCAACGGGCTGCTGCTCTTCAGCCAGGGCCGGCGGGCCGGGGCCGGGGCCAGCAGCCACAGCGCTGCCCAGCGGGCCGACTACTTTGCCATGGAGCTGTTGGACGGCTACCTCTACCTTCTGCTGGACATGGGGTCTGGGGGCATCAAGCTGCGGGCGTCCAGCCGCAAGGTCAACGATGGCGAGTGGTGCCATGTGGACTTCCAGAGGGATGGGCGCAAAGGTCAGAGGCCTCTGGACCTTCCCCTTTCCCCCAACCGCCCCCCTCCACCCACCCCGACGGTCTCTTTGGCTGTTCTCCTCCCGCCCTCCCTTGGCCCTCCCGGCCCCTCTGTTGTCCCTGTTGCGTGGTGCCTTGGTGGAAAGAACGGAGTCAGTGGGACCCGGGCACACACCTCACACTCCACTTCTGCGTGTGTGACTCTAGGCCGTCACTCAACCCCCTGCAGCCTCAGTTTCCTTCTTTATAAAAGGATCATTAAACTGGGGTCCTCAGGAGGGAAAATCAAGAGAACCCCTGTAAAAGCGTTAGTGCAGTGCCTGACACACTGGTTATTCCGTTCTCTCTCTTTTTAAAACATTTATTTATTTATTTTTGGCCGCGTCGGGTCTTAGTTGCGGTGTGCGTGCCTCTCTCCAGTTGTGGCGTGCGGGCTCCAAGGTGCATGGGCTTTGCAGTTGTGGTGCACAGGCTTAGTTGCCCTGCGGCATGTGGGATCTTAGTTCCCTGAGCGGGGATCGAACTCGTGTCCCCTCGCACTGGGAGGCAGATTCTTAACCACTGGACCACCAGGGAAGTCCCTATCTTGTTCTCTTAAAAAGACTTCCCAACTTTGCCTCCCTTCTATCTAGATTCATTCAACCTTTTTAATTAACTCACTCGAATATCTAGCAAGCACCTACTGTGCGCCAGGCACTGTCCAGGGTGCTGGGATGGGGCAGTGGTGAGCTGGAGTCTAGGCTGTCCCGGAGCTCGTGTTCCAGTGGGGAGACACAGACAGTAAACACCATGCTCCGCCTGGTGAGGTTCTTGCACAATAAAGCAGCGGGGCGGAGGGCACTGGGGCTGGGCAGGTGCTGTTCTTGAATCTTCTGCTGCTTCTTGCCACCCCTCCTCCACTCCTCCTTTTCAGTCTTCCTTTCCCATCCTCTTCCTGTTTTCTGCCTAATTCTCTTCTTTACTCTTCTCCATCTTGTTGGACATAAGAGAAAGCATTGATATAAATGAGAACTGACACATTATCTAATTTAAGCTCTTATCAACGTCAGTTAAATTTTCACGCTCCCCCAGCTGTTGCTGCACGGGGCCTTCAGGTCTGGGTGGAGTGGGCGTCCCCACACACACAGGGAGGAAGGGGCTGCCATGGCTCCCGGAGGTGTTGGCTTCTCATGGGCTTGCTTGTTTCTTCCTCTCGCTTCCTCAGGGAAATGTGGCCTTCCCCAGGCTTTGCGGTAAATGGCTTTGTCCCCTGGTTTTGTGTCATGATGGAACCAGGGAGTCTTCACAGAGCACTCGTTGCCTCCCAGGGTTTCCACACGGGTGATCTGTAACTCTCTAGGTTGGAAATCTGCTCAGGCCTTGCATAGAACCCCAGGGCCTTCCGCTCTTCTCTGTCTTCAGGAAGTGGTCTCCTTAGCCTCGCTCGATCTCCAGAGCCCACACACCAGCCCTGGCTAGTCCTTGGGTCACTTCGACCATTTCTGATGGCCCACATTTGTTCGTGTACACCAGCACAGACTTGGGACAGTCACTCCCAACAAAGCTCTCTTTGACCTTCCCCATGTTTCTAAATTTTATTGTGGTAATTTATACATAACATAAAATTTACCATTTTAATCATGTTTAAGTGCACAGTTCAGTGGCCTTAGGGCATTCACATTGTTGTGTAACTAACTATCCCCACCCTCCATCTCCAGAATGTTTTCATCTTCCCAAACTGAAATTCTGTCCGCATAAATACTAACTCCCAGTCCTCCGGCCCCTGTTTACCACCATCCCACTTTCTGTCTATGAATTGCCTACTCTAGGGACCTCCTATACGTGGAATCACACAATATATTTGTCCTTTTGTGTGTGGCTTATGTCACTTAGCATAATGTCCCCAGGGTTCATCCACGTTGTAGCATGTGACGGCATTTCCTTCCTTTTTCACAGCTGAATAAAATTCCGTTGTATGGATAGACCACCTTTTGTTTATCCACCAGTCTGTCGTGGGACACTTGGTTTGTTCCCTTTCCATGTTTTAGAGTGACCTTGAAACAAGACCTGTATTCACTTTAATTTCCTTTTGCTGACTCTCCATTTTGCTCACTCACCCTTTCCCCACCATAGCCTTCCTCCCCTTCCTTCTTTCATATCCTGTTCGTCTGTGGAGAGTCCAGTTGGGTTGTGTCCGTGTCCAGGAGGCCCCACAGGGGGTGGGTGGAAGCACCTGGGGAACCTGCTACAAATAGAAGTGTGGGTGATTGGGGACCATGTTTGGGGGGCCGGGAGGGGGAGTGGGGATCTGACACCTTGTGGGGGAGGACAAGCCAGGGACCATGGTATTAAAATGGGGCACAGGGGAAGGGCCTCTCTGGTGCAGGGAAGGGTTTGCACAGAGGAGCATGTGCTCCAGATGCGGAGCCAAGTGTGCAGAGGAGGCCCTGGTCCTGCTGCTGCAGCTCCATGCTTGGTGCCCACGCTCTGTCTCTTACCACTCCCCACCCCCAATCTCTGCCCGATCAGGCCTGGTGTGGATCAAACCATCCTTACCTCTCTTTATTAGCCCCTCTGAGATAGGCGGACTTTTAATTTTTATCTTTTAAAGAATTCTTCCAAACTTGAGAAGGGAGAGCGGAAGGAGAATGTATGGAATAAAAATTACAAATGGAATAAAGCTTCTAATGTATAGGTTTTGGTTTCTTGAGATCTCAGGAAAGGCTTTGAGGCTCACACCTGATCCCAAATCTATTTTCTAAGGTAACCAGCCTCTCCTTCCAAAGAACTCTTACAACTCAGAAGCTCCATGCTTGGTTTCCCTTTCCTGGCTGCCATCCTGTCTCACAGGCTCCAGGAGCTGATCGGCCTGCCTATCTCTCCAGGTCCGGGGGTGGGAGATGCAGGTTCTGGGGTCCTGCCACCTGGGTGGTACTTTGGCTCTGGTCCTTACTCGCTGCGGCACTTTGGGCAGCTTCCCCAGTCTCTCTAAGCCTCATCTGCCATTTCAACGTGGGATTGTAAAGGACCAATTTCATAGGGTTACCGTGAGACCTAAGAGAAATGATATACGTGAAGTGCTAAGTGCCTGGCATATAGTCATTAACGCTCAATAAATGTTAGTGGGGGAAACAATTTGGGTTCAAGCCTTTCAGCTTCCTTGGGGGGCTCTGCCTCTGACTCCTGGTCTAAGGGGCTGGCGGGGGGCAGGACATGTGAAGGATCCAGCCCTTTGGGGGCGTGTCCACCTCCTGTACATCCTCTGAGGACTTGCTCAGGTGGGAAGGAGGAGTCTGGACAGAGGCCCACTGCACACTGCAGCTGGGCTGGGGCTGGCTCACACTGGTTCCTGAACTTGGCACCTTTGTCAAGCAGTGTCTGCAGCCCAGGGCTGCCTGCGCTGCGAGGGCAGGACATCCTTTTCTGGCCTGTGGGGTCTCTCAGTCCTGCCTTCCCCACTGAAGCCCACTCTCTCTCCATCTGCAGGCTCCATCTCGGTGAACAGCCGCAGCACGCCATTCTTGGCCACCGGGGAGAGCGAGATTCTGGACCTGGAGAGCGAGCTGTACCTGGGCGGCCTACCTGAAGGCGGGCGGGTGGACCTGCCCCTGCCCCCGGAGGTGTGGACGGCGGCGCTCCGGGCTGGCTACGTGGGCTGCGTGCGGGACCTCTTCATAGACGGGCGTAGCCGAGACCTGCGGGGCCTGGCTGAGGCGCAGGGGGCTGTGGGCGTCGTCCCCTTCTGCTCCCGGGAGACGCTGAAGCAGTGTACCTCCGCTCCCTGCCGCAATGGCGGCGTCTGTCGCGAGGGCTGGAACCGCTTCGTCTGTGACTGCGTCGGGACCGGCTTTCTGGGGCGGGTCTGTGAGAGAGGTGAGGCTGGCCGTCATCCGGGCGCCCCCTGCCCGCCCCTGTGCCCCTCGCAGACCAGCCCTGGGCCTGCCATCCCTGCAATGATTCTCTCGGTCTTCTCTCTCCCTCCACTGGCCTCTGCCTGTCCCCCCCCTTCTCCCTCCCCCCACTCCTGGGGCAGAGGCCACGGTCCTGAGCTACGACGGCTCCATGTACATGAAGATCATGCTGCCCCACGCCATGCACACGGAGGCGGAGGACGTGTCTCTGCGCTTCATGTCCCAGCGGGCCTACGGGCTCATGATGGCCACCACTTCCAGGGAGTCGGCGGACACCCTGCGCCTGGAGCTGGACGGGGGCCAGATGAAGCTCACCGTCAACCTCGGTAACCGCCCTGCCCGTGCCCCTGGCCCCTTCCCCGACCCTGCCTCTCACCCAAACCCCCTCTGTCTGGAGAAGTTGGTGGTGGTGCCAGTGAGAGATTGGCGGTGGGGAGGTGCCAGCCCTGGTCAGAGCCCCTGAGAACTTCGTCCCAGCGAGGCTGCAGTGTAGGGCGATGCCTCGCGCTCGGCAGCACTGTGGGGAGGGGGACCCCGAATGTGGCTGGGGTGTGACAGCCACCCTCCCGGGGCGCTCCTGGGCCTCCGAGGCATCTGGCCCGCGCGCGCACTTGCGAGGACGCAGCTCGTTGCTGGTTGTCGGCTCATCCGCTTGCTCATCCGCCCGTTCATTCATTCGCGCGGCGCCCACAGACGCCTGCTGGCGCTCAGCCCAAGCGCAGCGCGGTGGCGCATCCGGAGGCAGGAGGACCCAGCCCTCACACAGCCGCCCTCGTCTGCTCTGCGTCTAGAGAGCCGTGCGTGTGCGTGCGCGTGCGCGTGTGCGTGTGCGTGTGGTGCACGAGGGGACGTGTCATCTTCCCCTTGTCTGCTTTCACGTGTGAGTCCCCATAGCTGCCCCTGTTTTATAGATTGTGAAATCCATCTACTGACCTGTCCAACATCACAAAGCTATCGTGATGGTCGGGGAAGACCCCGGACTCAAACGCAGGCCATTTGCCCCGAGGTTCGGTGCTTTCCTCATTGTCTCTAACAGAGCTGGGGGGTTGGAGGGGCATCAGGGGCCCTTGTCACCTCAAGGCTCGATGCCTCTACCCCTGCCCAGAGGAGGCATGGCTCCACTTCACCTGGCAGTAGTCGCTGGGGCATCCATGTCGAGGGACCGTGAGACCTGTTCGACTCTCCGTGGGCTTCGGCTCTCGTGGGCAGGGTCAGAAGGAAAACAGCAGGGCTACTCATTCAGCTGATATTTATGGGACACCTTAGCGCCAGTGTGTTCTGAACTTGGGGCTACGGTAGTGACTAAGGTGAGGTCCCACCATCATGGAGCTTTCAGTCAGGGGAACGCTGGAAGCTAGAGGTCCTAAGCTGCCCAGGCTGGGGTCACATCTGTCCCTTTCAGGCTAGCCTTCGAGCGTATAGACGTGTAGCACCCAAGGGCCTGTCATGTGGGAAGTTCAGGCCCCTGGGGTTGCTTCTCGTGTCCTGGGCCTGGAGGAGGATTTGGTTAGAATGCTCCACTGGAGAGAACACGGAGATTTGAGCTTTAAATATTTATCTGGAGTCTATCTTAACATTGGTCTCCAGGGTATTTGGGGGACAGACTGTGGCCTTTTGGGGACCCATTACCTTGCTAATAAATGTATACTGTGTCCTTTCCCCTTTTGGCCACCTGGCCTTTGTACTCCTAGGACAAAGATTTGCCGAGTGAGGCGGGGGCTGGAGGTGGGGAGGTGTGCAGGCGGCCGGGGCCCCAGAGGTGGGGAACTTTAGGGTCCCCTGAAGCTCAGCTTCTAACCGCAATCACAGCCTACAGAGTGGGTGGGGGGGTGGCGGTGGGAAGCAGGATGGGAGACACCCTTTGGCCAGTGTTCCACGGGTCTGTACAGTGGCCCCTGGCCCCCCTGAAACGGTCACAGGAGGAGGCGCCAGCCCAGGACCCCGTGTGTGGCCCCGCGGTTCTCAGACTGCCCAGGTTTGGGTACCCAGGCTGAGGTACCCCTTCACCCTGGCACGTGTGTGTTCTCGGTGTCGTAAGCATGTGGCTCTGTACTTGGTGGGGACACTTCAGGGGAAATCTGGGGCCTTCTATTTGCAGGGAAAGCAGGTGCTGCTTCCTCATTTGGACTGTCTTAGTTTCCCTGTGAAGAAGCGTGGGTTCCTTCAGGTTCGACAGGAGGTAGCAGCCTTGGCCAGGACAGTGCCCTCTGGGGGGCCCTCGGGACCTTTCACCCTCAGGATCTACCCTCTCTTTCCCATGGATACGATTTTCTGTCTGTGTCACATAAGTGTTTAGAAGTGAAGGAACAACATGGCCAGCAGGGCAGTCCTCCCACATCTCTCGCTGCCTGCTGTGCCCGCCTCCATCCACAGAGATGCCATCTTTAACGGCTCACGACGAGCCGCGACCAAATGCCTGTTGCAGACACACCTGTCCACAGACACCAAGTGATGTGTGTACAGGGAGGCGTGTGACCTCTGTGCGAACCACACAAGCACACAGGTGGTCCACACCCAGCCACCAGCCTCAGGCTATGATGGGAAGAGCACTGGGGCCAGAAGATGTGGGTTCTAGCCCTGGTCTCCTAGACTGCTGGGTAAGTCATTGCCCCTCTCCGAGCCTCTGTTTTTTTGTCTGTAAGGTGGGGATAAGGATCCTCACTCTGCCTCCTTTCTGTGGTGGTTTTGAGGCTCACACGGAATAGTGGGAGTGAAGACGTTATATAGATGCAAGACACACACATAAAGACTGACCCAGCCGACTGGAAGGGAAATTGTACTGGGACGGGGACCCAAGCTCAGAGCCAGGCCTGGGACTTGCTTCCACATTGCATGACCCAAGCTGGCCCCACCTCAGGAGCCCCATTCTGATCCCCATCCTGCTTGCTACCCAGGGCCTGCTCCCCCGAGGCCCGGGTTCTGGTCCGGACTTGCTGCTGGAGGATGGAGAGGAGCCCGGGGGACTTGCTCTTTGGCCTTGTGGTCCCATCCTGTAGTGAGGGAAGCCAGGCTCCCACACGCAGCTGCACAGCATGTCAGGGGCTCACTGGAATGATGCAGACTTGGTCCTGAAGAGAGCGGAGCTGCCCCTTGGCCATGTGGCAGGAGGAGGCGCTCAGTGCCAGCCTCAGGCGCCTGGGTGTTTGCTGGGCTGGAGAGGGCCGAGAAGGCCCGAGGCCACTGCCTCCATCCAGGCAGAGATGCCGGAGAAGCCGATCGCGCCTCCGGCCCCGGCCCCGGCCTCCGCCACGTCCGACGACGCTGAGCCGGTTCCCGGAGCTCTGCGGTCCACGGGCCCTGAGCAGGGCGGTTGCTCTCTGTCCCTAGAGGACCGTAGAGTCCCTGGATTCTTCACCCTGTTCCGGTGTGACCTGGGTTCCTGGGTTCCTTCTACCTTGGGCGTGGCCTCTGGGGCCAGTGCCCAGCCTGGCCTGCCCCTCGTCACCGCCCTGGAGTTGCCTTTCTCCAGGTGTGCCCATCGGCAATTCCAGTTCCTAGTGAGGATGACACGAACGGCGCATTGTAACTGAAGAATCTCCATCTGGAGGGGCCCTCAGAAGGCACCTCCTTCGGCCCGCCCCCGGGGGTGCATCCGTGTGCCTTCCCCCACCAACGGGAGGCTCTCCACCTCTGTTCAGATGCCTCCCGTGTCCGGAGCGTCCCATCTCTGAGATGGCCACCTCAGTGATTCTAATCACTGGGTTGTTCTTCGCTGGTGGAAGCTTCCCTTTCTGAAATTCCTACTTGTGGACCTAGTTCTGCCCTCTCGAGCTGTACAGAGCAAGCCTGACTCTCATTTGTGTTGTAAGCCAGGCTAAATGCACATTACATTCCAAAGCCCTTTAATCCCTGGGACGAAGGGATGGTACCCTGTTCCCATGGGGGGCTGTTCAGTAGATCTTGAGCTCCTTCTGAGGCTGGGCTGCTGGGGAGGCGGCTGTGAGCGAGGGCTGCGCCGGAGTGCATGCTGCCACCCTGTGGTGTCACCTCCAAGACTCCAGCCGGCGGGCCCCTGAGGCTCCTTGCATTGGAGCCTTCATTCTCTCTCCCCCACCTCCAGTCCTCGGGGCCTGGGTGGGGGGCAGGTGGGTTGCAGAAAGAGAAGCCTGGCTTCTTTTCCTGAGCTCCTTTCCATGCAGATGACTTTTTCCCACCAGTCTTATCACACATTCATACCATCACCGCGGTCTCCATGTCCTGCCAGGACCTTGGTGGGTCTCTGCAGACCAATCACTTCTGGCCATTTGCTGAACTTGGGGCGTAGGTTTCTAGTCAACAGGTTAGCAGTTAAAGCTCCCTGAGCTGCACTCTGGGTGGTTGTGGGCACCACAACCGTAAGTTTCTCCCACTTACTCGCAGCTCCTGGCTTTCCCCTGGGATGGTGCTGGCTGCTTCCTGGGGGCCCATCTTCAAGGGGAGTTTGCTCCCCTCAAGCCCCACTGGAGTAGGGGCTCCTGCGGGTGGGGTCACTGCAAGGGGGTGGGCCTGGAGCTAACACCTCTTCTCTGGACAGATGGACCCCCCCCCCCTTCTGGTGCTCCCCTGCTGGGGAGGGGAAGAACTGTGCTCCTCTCTAGACCTCTTCTCCAACAGGGGATCGGCCTGCCTTTCCAGCCCCCTTTTTTCTTTTTTGGACCCTTCATTGGTGAAGACTCTGCCGGCCCCGAGAGAGCCCCCGTGACCTGACTCCAGGCCTGGCACCCCTGCCCTCACCTCGACACCCTCCCCTCCCCCTCTGTCCAGCTCCTCCTTCCCTCTGCTTGGCCTTTCTTCCTCTTTTCTCTCTGCATCCTCTCCACTTCCTTCCTCTTCCTGTGACTTCTCACTTGCCCCTGCATCTGCCCCTTGACCCCGCTCTGCCTCTCCCTTGGTGCCAGGCTGTGGCTCAAGGTCGCGGCTGCTCCCCCCACTCTTCTGCTGCGGTTGACGACGCGTGTGGGGCTCAGCTGTACTGCCCGAGGGGCCCGTGCCCCCAGAGCCACAGGGGAATCTTTCACCTCCGCTGCAGGAACCTTCAGGGCCCAGGGGATGCCAGGTGCCCCCACCCCTCTTTGCCTCCTGGGCCTTGTGGGCAGAGCCTGTTCCGGGAGGAGCCACAGGATGGCAGGATATTGCTGTTAACAGAGGCCTGGAACTTGCCCCTGTCTGAGAGGCAAGGGCCAGCCCAGTGGACACCTTTTCTTTCTCCCAGCTTAGGATCCTCTTGTTCAAGCCCCTCAGCTCACAGGGAGGGGAGCTGAGGCTCGGAGAGAAGAGATTTGCCCGCAGTCACATGATGAGATTAGGATCCAGCGTTTCTGCCTCTTCCTGCAGGACCTTCTGCAGCCCCAAGCTGTCTGGGTCTGATGGAGCAGGACAGGCGTCCGAAGGGCCCTAAGCCCCAATTTCACAGGACTCTAGTGCTCTATTTCCTCGGCAAGGCTGGCTGACTCACATGGTGTGGGTAATGTATCCCACCAGGGGTGTGGCCAGAGGCCCCGGGGCTCCGGGCTGCAGCTCTGTGTAGACAGTGCTTTCTGAGCACATGGGGCCCTCCGAGCCTGGAGCTGCAGGATAGAAATGCTGGGGCCGGGGAAGGGGCAGGAGACTTTGCTTATGGTAACTTCTCATCCCTGAAGTCCTCAGGAGTCATACACTGGGGGCCTCGGTTTCTTCATCTGTGAGCCCCTGGCCCTTCCCTAGGAAAATGGATTAATACTAGTTCCTCTTCAGGGTGAAGGACCACCCTGGTCCCCAAGGACAGCCTGGCATCCTCCAGGTTAGGAAGGGTAGCAAGAAGGTTCCTGTAGGGGTGGTGCTAGCCCCCTGGGACTTTGGGAGGTGTGTGGCCACGGGAAGGGGGCCCTGGGGCAGACTCCTCTATTTAGCTCAGAGCCCAGAGGGCACGGGGGGATGTGTCAGCCTGGGCTCTGAGCAGGGAGTTGTCCCAGAGCAGGGGGTGCAGGGGCTCTGGCCCTCCCCACCCGTCTCCCGAGAGGGAGATGTCGGGTTGGTCAAGCCCTCAGCCCCCCCACTGACCCCCTGTACGACTGGGATTCTCAAGGTGCTCATCTCCCTCAGACATGAGAGGCCTGGGCCCCTCTGAGAAGGGAGATGTAAACCTTCTTCCCATCACCTGGCTGCCCCGCCTCCCAGCTCTGGGGAGGGTTGGAGCCCTCTTGGGGGAAGGAGGGAGAAGGGTCCAACTGAGGATGGGGAGAAGGCACCTGAGCACGCGTGGTCCCCAGAAAGTGGCCCTGGGGGGAACCCCCGCCCGCAGACACCCCTCCCTGTGAAGGATGTAAAAAAAAAAAAAAACAAACAAAAAAACTTGTTCTGCCTTTTTGTCTCCCCTCCCCCTCTGCCCGCCCCATGGCCCCCCCAGACTGCCTGCGCGTCGGCTGCGCACCCAGTAAGTGGCTTCCCTCTTCTTCTGCAGAGCCCCAAGGGGCCTGGGATTCTGGACTCTGGGATTTGGGGAGGGATGGTGGGGGAGGAGAAGGCTTCATGGCTAGCTTGTGTGGGGCTTGGGCAGTGGGAGTGGAGAGGGGAGCTGGAGTGGTGGGGGTGAGAGTGGTACGGTCGTGGAGGACAGAATGAGCCCAAGGAAGCTGACCCGGGGCAGCTGGTGGTGGGTCCGGGGCAGCATGTTCACCGGGACTGGGAGAAGGAAGGCCCAGAAATTTCAAGTCATCTCAAATCCTCTGGAGGGTGGGGCAAAGGCTTGGTGGCACCTACGGCAGGATGGCGGAGGGAGCCGGAGAGGGGCTGGGACATCCTGCTGCATCTCCAGAGGTGGCCACAAGGGGGAGGGCGGGGCACACAGGAAAGAAGATGAGGGCGGGAGGTGAGCAGGAGGTGAGCTTGGCCAGGGCTTCAAAGCTCAGCCCCACACAGCCCCTGTTTGGGGTGGGGGGCGAGATTCTGCCAAACGGGGGCTCTTTCAGAGGTGACAGTGAGGCTCGCAGCAGGGGTGAGATGGAGAGCGGGTGTGGACAATTCTGAGCATCCCGGTGTGCCTGGACTCAGTGCTCTGTCTCTGAGAGTGTTTCTGCATGGTGTGCCCTGAGGTCACGTAAGAGAGCACAGGGACATGGCAGCCACAGGCAGAGAGGGTGTGTACATACCGTGGCTCTGGAGTGTGTCTGGCACGTGTGTGCGCATGCGTGGCGAACCCTGTCCCTGCACTGGGGGGCCCAGGTAACCTGGGGGCGCTGCAAATGGACTGCAGCACCATTCTAACGCTACGTGTTTTTAGTCTTGGGGGTGGTTAATCCAGGTCCTGAATAAATGGCCCTAATTCCTAAGAAACATTCTGCTCTCTGGCCAGGCTGGATGTGCTGTGTATATGATTGCGTGTCTGGGTGTGTGGAATTAACCAGGCATGTGCAGAAAGGTCACGTTGGGTTCCTCTAGATGGGGGAGCTGTGTGTCTGTGTGTTTTCACTGCCAGCAGTGAGTCTGTGGGTGCACGTTCACATTTGGGTGCGTGGTAAGGCTCAGTATTTTTGAAAGTTTTAGGCCTATGTATATAGGCTGGGACTTTAGTTGCTGGCTACACACACTGACGACGGAAGGTCCTTAGGAGATGTGGGGAGGAGTATGTCGGTGCAGGTGTGAGTCTCTGCGTGCAGAGTCTAGAGGAGCCGCGCCATTCACACCGTATTCGTTTCGAACAGCACCCTTGGAAGTTGCGCAAAGTGTGGCAATACTGAACATGTCTGTGTTTAACAGCTCTGTGTGTGTGTACCTGGGTGCACGGGTGTGTGCAGTGGTGAGGCTCTGTGTGCCCAGGGTGGTACATGAAGCCATATGCGAGTGGGTGGAGGTGCCATGCTCACTCCCCCCTTGGTGCCACAGGTAAAGGCCCCGAGACGCTCTTTGCGGGGCACAAGCTCAATGACAATGAGTGGCACACGGTGAGGGTGGTGCGGCGTGGCAAGAGCCTGCAGCTGTCAGTGGACAACGTGACCGTGGAGGGTAGGTGGTCTGCGGCCCCATTCTTGGTGACCACTACCTAGGGCAGCATTCTGGCAAGCTGCCAGTGCCATTGGTATATCATGGGCTCCTGGACCCCAGGGACCATTTCAACTCCCCGCAGGCAGCTTTGCCCCGCAAGCCTGTCGGCCCTGGCCTAAAGAGTCCCGCAACTCCCCCAGACCCAGGAGCTGCGCTTGCTGCCAGCACCTACCTGCGAGGGTTTGCCAGGGTCTCTCCCACGTGGCCCCTGAGTGGAGGGGAGGCGTCTGGGGACCCAATGATCCTACAATCTGGGGTCCAAAGCCACGTCCCCATCTCTGTCTCCTGTCCCGAGCAGGACAGATGGCAGGAGCTCACACGCGGCTGGAGTTCCACAACATTGAGACAGGCATCATGACAGAGCGGCGTTTCATCTCTGTGGTGCCCTCCAACTTCATCGGGCACCTGAGCGGGCTGGTGTTCAATGGCCAGCCCTACATGGACCAGTGCAAGGACGGCGACATCACCTACTGCGAGCTCAATGCTCGCTTTGGCCTGCGTGCCATCGTGGCGGACCCCGTCACCTTCAAGAGTCGCAGCAGTTACCTGGCACTCGCCACGCTCCAGGCCTACGCCTCGATGCACCTCTTCTTCCAGTTCAAGACTACAGCCCCTGACGGGCTTCTCCTGTTCAACTCGGGCAACGGCAACGACTTCATTGTCATCGAGCTGGTCAAGGGGTGAGGTGCTGGGCACTACACCGCTGTCAAGGACGTGGTTTCCCCCCCCCCGCCCCCACCATGACCAAGATGCAGCTCCCCCAGCCACTGGCTGAGATGTCCAATCCCCCCCAGACCACAGGTCAAGGTTCAGGTCCGCCCCCACCAGCCAAGATGGAGAAGCAGCACCCTGTCTTCCACCCTGGTGACCCCCCACCCCATTACTTCCTTGCCAGGGATTTCCCAGTCATATCTGTCCTCCGTTCACTGTCCTGGCTCAGGCAGAAGACAGGGCTGTGTCCCTCTGGCCTCTCTTGCCTGAGAGGTCCCCGCCCTAGAGCAGCTCTGTTCCTGCCCCCAGAGGACCCTGCTGCCTTCACAAATCTCTCCCCCCATCAGCTTCTCTGCTGAGCTTGTCCCTGGAGCCAGGTCCTCTGTGGCCTTCCCTGCCCGCATCCGCCCATGTCGGGACCTCACACCAGAGTCCTCCTGTCGTTGTTGTCGGGTGCCTCCACTACAAGGTGTCCCTCTCCACCCGTTCTGCTTACAGCTCCCAGCCCCACCGCAGCTGTAGCTCCTCCTTTCCCCGCCTTCCCAGCACCAGCCCCACCTTGACGCAGTGTCTCCTCCCTACTGTGGGGCAGGTACATCCACTACGTGTTTGACCTGGGGAACGGCCCGTCCTTGATGAAGGGGAACTCGGACAAACCAGTCAATGACAACCAGTGGCACAACGTGGTGGTGTCCAGGGACCCCGGCAACGTGCACACGCTCCAGATTGACTCCCGCACTGTCACTCAGCACTCCAATGGCGCCCGAAACCTCGACCTCAAAGGTGGGGCCTGGGGCCTCTGCAGAAGGCCTGGCCCTACCGCAGATGCCCCCTCGGCCCCAGCAAGATCACCCCTGACCTGGGATGCTCTTTCACGCGCGTGATTCTCCCCCTGCCCCCACCCATGGTTTCCCTCGCTCTTTCCTGTTCTCCGCTGTGTCCAGCCTGACATCCTTCCCGTCCAAGTTCTGCTCAGCTCCCCTGCGAGGCTGCCCTCTCCACCCTGAAAGCCTGGTTGCGGTTGTGTCTGTCTCACGGGGAACTTGGTGGCCTCACTCTAGAGCTAGGAGTAGGCAGCTGCGCCTTCTGAAGACCTCTTGGCCCTCCAGGGTTGAGAAGTCTGCCTTGGTTGGGGGCTGGAGAGAGAATAGTGTCCTGGCAGATGCCTCCCTGCTGGGGTAGGAGGGGACAGTGATGTGGGGGGGGAGGAGGAGCAGTCACCGGGTCCCCACATGCTGCCCTGGTCATAGCCCTTGGGCATTGGCCGGACTAGGTCTGGGAACTGTTTTGGACTCAGGGCCTCCCTGGTGGGCTCGGCGTCATACCAGAGACCTACATTCCCCAGGGTCTCTTCGGTAGCTAATGAAACGGTCATTGCCTGCCCCCAGAATGGGTGGGGAGAGAGAGAGGAGGGAAGAGGAGGACGAGCTTAGACACCGGGGTTTTGGAACAGGAGTGAGGCCAAGGCCTGTGGCTTCTCCAGAGCCCACTGGGGGTAACGTGAGCGACCCTCACATGTCCAAAGCAGCCCTCAGTCCCTTAGGGACCCCTGGTGTCAGTGCGACTCGGACTGTCCGAGCTGGGGGAGGGCCCTCAGAGACTATTCATCGCTCTCTTGGAGAGACAGAAATGGAAGCTTCAAGAGGCTACATGGTTTGCCCAAGGTCACAAAGTGAGCAGGCCGCAGAGTTGGAACCAGAAGCTTGGTCAGATCCAGGGCCCACGGATGGCACGGTGCTGTCAGTTCTCCCTGATGCCAGAAGGGGGCGATGTGTCTTGGATAATCCTCGGTGGCAGCAAACCTGGGGTGGTCTGGGCTGGTCTTGCATTGCACTGAGTTCAGTGCAAGGGCAGCGGGGTTGACCCATGTCTCGTTGGAGCTCTGCTGTGGGCCAGCCATGATTTCCAGGGAGTTAGGATCTATGTGGCCAGGCAGTGACGTGTCCCTGAGGAGAACTTCCTGGTGTCACCCAGAGTCCCCAGGCCAAGCCCTAGTTGTTGTTGGAAGGTGCTGGGCTTAGAACCCCCAGGAGACAACTCAGAGTCGGGAGAGGCTGGCAGAGTTCTGGGGATGGGAGGCTTCGGAAGGGAGGGAGCGGGGGTGGAGGGGATCGGGCTGCACATCTATGAAAGGCCCTGATTACGGGCCGGAAGTGGAATCAGATGTGTGGGAGAGAGCACCGAGCAGGTTCCTCCAGCTGCTCCCCCCTTCCCGGGCATCTGGGCTTCTCTGGGAGGGGAGCAGACAGATGGCAAAGTGGAGAAGGAAGAAAGAAGAGTGGGGGGTGGGCATCTGCGGGCTGCTGCATCTCTGAGGGGAAACTGGAGTCCGGGACGGGACACTGTGGGGCTGCAGGGCCTGACAGCTGGATGCCGACGTCCTGGGAGGGCAATGGGGGGCCCGGGGAGCGGGCTGCCGAGGTTTTGATCCCACTCCCTTTGTAGGGGAGTTGTACATTGGCGGTCTGAGCAAGAATATGTTCAACAACCTGCCCAAACTCGTGGCCTCCCGGGATGGCTTTCAGGGCTGCCTGGCCTCGGTGGACCTCAACGGGCGCCTCCCCGACCTCATCGCTGACGCCCTGCACCGCATCGGGCAGGTGGAGAGGGGCTGTGATGGTGAGTGTGGGGCGCAGAAGTCAGGTGTGACTCTGCGCGCTGCAGGGGGGCCGGCGGTAGAGGCAGACCAGGGCCGCTGAGTGGCCTTCCTCTCAGGCCTCACAGGAGCTGCCACTCTGGGGCAGGGTATGAGGGAGTCAGGGGGGGGGTCACTTGCCCTCCCTGTTGCCCCCCACCCTGGCCACTTATCACAGTTCCAGGCCAAGACCAGCAGTCCTTGAGCTCCCCTCCATCCCCCTCCCACCCCCATCGGTTCTTGACCCTTTCTGCCCAGCAGAACGCGGAGGGCAAGACCTCTCGGCCTGGCCCCGAAGCTTCCATACCTCCTGAGGCTGGAGGGGGCTTGGCTGAGCAGGGGGTGTTCCTTCCTCCCGCCTCTTCCAGGCCCCAGCACCACCTGCACCGAAGAGTCTTGTGCCAACCAGGGCGTCTGCCTACAGCAGTGGGATGGCTTCACCTGCGACTGCACCATGACCTCCTACGGAGGCCCCGTCTGCAACGACCGTGAGTGCAGGAGCGGGAGAGTTCGGGGTGCTGGGGGGAGATCCTGGCCCGTTCCCGGCCCCAGGGATGCTCCGGAGGAGGGAGGGTCTCTGAGGGCCGTGCTGCTTGCTTCCTTCTCATCCCTTCTCGTCACGAGAGACCGAGGGAGCTGCTGGCTGCTGTCCCCTCCCGGAGTCCCCTCTCGGGCCTGTGCAGGACTGCTGCTGCCTGCATGTCTGGGGCAAAGCGCTGATAGACGGGCTCTCCTCTTCCTTCTGAGCTGGTGGGACACAGCTCCCTTCACCCCTCACCAGGGCGTCAGCCCCTGTCGCTCTCCCCATGCGTTCCTGGCGATGGTCTCACAAGTCGTAGCTCACACATACACACTGTTGCACAGGGTGGGGGGTGGGAATCGTCGACCTGCACCCCTTTTCCTCTGGTGCCCTCAGAAACGTGCAGTGGAAGCCTGGGACTTCCTGCCCAGGGTAGGTCCGCGCCCCAGAGGACGGGCTCAGGAGACCCTCGGGGAGGCGGCCCTCTGGAGCTGGCTTCCCTGGAAGCCGGCTGTGGTGCAGTTCCCTGGTTTCCCACCCAGCCGCAGGGTGTCCCTTGGAGCCACAAGAACACTCCCTAGTGTCCTCACCTGGTTCTTCTCCTCCCTGGCTGGGTATCTGCTGCCAGCTCGCATATTGTTTGAGGCCCCTTCCCAGAGAGGGCAGCTTCAGCAGCAGCTTCCAGTCCCTAGTGGTTGGTGGCCAGCAGCTGGTTGAGCTGGGCAGACGGAGGGCAGTGGGGCAAGAGCAGGGGAGAGCCAGCCTCCTGCTTGCAGGGGGGCGGGCTGGGGAGCACGCAGCCTCTGCAGGTGTCATTTGAGTGGTCTTCCTTGGGGTAGCCCTGCTGAGACCAGGGACATGAAGAGTCAGCTGCCTGGGAAAAACACACAGACACACAGACACACAGACACACAGACACACAGACACACACACACACACACACACACACACACACACACAGGAGGATAGGGCTTCTCCATTTTACAAACATGGACACTGAGGCCTGGAGGGGTGGGCGGATTTCTGGAGGAGTGAACGGTAGATCTGGGCTGAGAACGGGTGTCGGGGCCTTTGCCTCTGTGCCACACTGCAGAGCCTTGGTCACCTGGGCAGAGTCCTGAGTTTCTTGCGGGATACATAACCTACTGGTTTCAGGGATTGGGCTCTTGCGTGGGTCTTGATTTTTTCTTCTACTTTGTAAGAATGCCCACCAATCTCCCTCAGAGCTTTCCTGGTGCTCTCAGGCAGGCCTGTCCTTCGGTACCTCCACATCCCGTCCTGTCCCCCGGGATTTTTCTTGTCCGAACTGCCACTCTCTGTACCTTCCAGCCCCCAGACAATGGCGCTCCAGCCCTGGCTGCTGGGGAATAAAGGCGGGGCTGGGCCTTGTCCTCTCCAGCTCACTCAGCTTTGCACGGGCGATCTGGGGACGGTGGTAACTTTGCTGTTTAACAGTAACATTCGCCACTGATTGTTTCGTGTTTTGCAGCTCGCAAAGCCCTTTTAATTTGTCCTCAGAGAAGGCAGTAGGATGGAGACCAACCATCCGATTTAGCTGCTGAGGACACTGAGGCCTCAGTAAGAGGCAGTTCCCTGCCCTCAATCACAGGGTGTGCTAGAACCCAGGCGTCCCTAAAGTTTGCTACCCCTGCTGCTCATTTAGTCCTTGGGTGGGGGGCGGTGGCAGAGGTGGAGACGGTGCCGACGGTGGGCACGGCTGGCCCGGGCTGCAGGGCATCAGGATCGAGAAGAGCTGCTCCCTGTCATCACTATTACACTCCCACACGATGGAGCTTTCTGGAAGGGAGCGTAGAGAGGGATGGTGGTTTAGGGGGTCAAGCCATCTTTCAGCAGGGGTGGGAAGGGAGCTTGGAGCAACTTCTCTGGGGGCAGGTGGGAGGCAGGGAGAGTTGGGGCTGGGCACGTCTTGGGAAGTGTCACTGTCCCCGAGCACTGGTCTGTGTGTCTGGTGGCAGAGCCTGAGCAAAGCCATGGAGGTAAGGACAAGGTGGGTGCAATCTTGGAGCCTCCAGACCCTGGCCCTGGGGTACCTCTGAGATCCTTGGCCCCAAAGGTCGAGGCAGGAATCTCGGGTCAAGCCACAACCCCCTTTTCTCTTGAAGCTGTGCCTCCCCCCGCTTCTCCAGGCTTGCCTGTTTCATGTTCGTGCTGCCTCTCTAGGGAGGGTCTTCTTGAGGCTCCACTGATGGCACAACGTCAAGCAGGAACTTGGCCCCGAGGCCTGTTTGCTTCACCCCCAAGTGTGAAGGCCCTGGAGGCACCACTGGGCACCAAGGGCCCCTGTGCCTGAAGAGAGGGAGGCAGGTGGGAATGGCCCAGGTGCCTTAGAGAGTTGGGCCTGGGGTGTGGAGCTGTCTGGTGGTAAAGAGACTGGGATGAGGAGGAGTCCGACCTTCAGGACAGCCTTTCCCCTTGTGTGGCCTCAGTTTCTCCGTCTGGGATATGGGCATTACACCTGGGGCTGAAGGTACCTCTGTGAGGCTCAGGAGTCTGCCCTGGGAAGGCAGGAGAGAGATCAGAGGGAGAGAAGTCATCTCCAGGATGGGAGAGAGGAAAGCGGAGAGAGAATGAAAACGAGAAGATGAAATGAGAGAGGAAGGAAACTGGAAGGAGGCATGCTTCCTGGCAGGGCCTGAAGTCCTAGGGCTGAGGTCAGGACAGCTCCCCTTGGCAGCTCCGTCTCCCAGAGCCTGTCTCTGGCTCGCCTGGGCAGTCAGTTTTTCCCCATCTCTACCCCTCTGTGTGTTTCTCATCTCTCCACTTGCTCCGCAGCCTCTATTGATCTCTTGCACACCTCTGTCTCTCCCTTCTTTTTTACCCTCTGTCTCTCCCCCTCGCTCGCCAGCATCACCCCCTCCAGCTCTCCACTTCCCACTCACTGGTATTGATTGGCCTCTAGGCGGCTTCCCTTCCTCTCCTCTTGCCACTGGCTCCTCCCTCCCTCCCTCCCTCCCTCGGGGACCATACATCTTCTGCCTGCTCAGAGCTATGTCAGTCTCTACCTCAGCGCCAGGGCCAAGAGCATGCACGGGATGAGAGGGCAGGAGTACAAGGCTTTGGGGGCCACGTACCACCTGGAAACTTCCTCCTGGGTGCCTCCGAGGACCCCTTTCTTCCCTTCTGAAGGGCTGGGGGCCAAATGGGGCCCTGGCATCTAGCAGGGCTGGGGAAGTGGCAGCTGGCAGAGGAGCTGTCCTGGGTTCTGACTGCACCCAAGGGCTGGGTGCAGAACTTGTGGGGCTCCTGGTGGCACTTTTTGCTCCAAAATGGAATTCAGAATCAATAATAAGCAGGAGCCAGCCCCTCCCTCCCCTTTCGCACCCCCTTCCTTTTGCCCTTTCTTCACCACCTCTCCTTCTCACTCTATGACACTCCTTCTTTGCCTCTTTCCAGGTCCCATCTCTACCTCCCTCCCTCTCTACCTTCAGCATCTCCCCCCCTCCCCGGCCCCATGCAGAGGTGGCATCCAGATGAAGGGAAGAAAGCCTCCCTGCACTTACCTCTTGGCATGTGACACGTGCTTCCCAGAGGTGTCCCAAAGTCTGGGAGGGGGAAGATCTCAGTGGAGGGGCCCCCCCGAGAAGGAGAAGTGACTTTCTCAGCTGGACATAAGTGGCCCAGGAAGGGTTTTTGTCACAAGTGGGCCACTCAGTGGATAAGTATCCTGGAAACCCCCCTCCCCAGAGGGAGCGGTTGAGGCAGCGGGAGGGGCAGGGGAAGTGGAGAGGAAGGACTGGAGGAGTCCAGGAGGGGGGGTGTGTGAGGGGGGAGGGGAGCACCCTTTTGGAGAGGTGGCGGCGAGGGACTGTGTGTGTGTGGCATGTCTTACTCTGGAGTACCTTTGAGCCTCTGGGTGCGTTGTCTGTATGCGTATGTCTGACCCTGTTTTTGGAGGGTGAGCTGGAGGGAGCTGTCCGTGTGTACGCTGGCTGTTCATTCATTACCTGTGACCAAACATGTATGTGTGTGTGCATGTATTGCCTCCGTGAGCATGTGTACACGCTCGGCTGAGTGTGAGTTCGTGTGCCAGTGTCTATGAGCACATGTATGCATGTCTGTATCTGAGCCTATGTGTGCGTGCGCGCACACTGATGCCTGTATGGGCATGTGAGTGTCTCCATACCCGAGCCCGTCCACATCCTAGCGTGCACGTGTGTTCCGAGGCGTGCGTGCAGAGGTGGCGGTGTCCACATCTCTGCGCACTGGACCAGCGAGCACTCCTGGGGTTCGTCCAGGTGCGGGGGGGGGGAGGGAGGAGGTGGGAGAGAGCGGCCACTTCTGCTAGCCTCAGTCCTGTTCAATTATTCAGCAAGGCCCCTTCTCCGGAGGGGGCGGGAGGGGAGCGCGCGCCAGGGCGCGGGGGAGGGGCGGGGCTCGCGCAGAGGAGAGGCGAGCCCCGAGCCGGCTAGCCGGGAGCCGGGCGGCGGAGCTGCCCAGCGCCGCCCGCAGATCGGGAGCCGCTCGGGTCCCTCCGCCCCGCCCCCTCCTTCTCCCGCGCCCCCCCTCCCCTCGCCTCCCCTCTCCACTCCGCTCCTTTCCTCCCTCCCTCTCCCTTCCAGCCCTCTCAGCCTCTGCAGCAACACTCCGCTGCCTCCATCTCTCCGCCGGAATCTAGCAGGCTTGCGCCTTTCCTCTGCTCAGCCCCGCTCCCCTCCTCTCCTCTCCCCTCCTCTCCTCTCCCCTCCCCTCCTCTCCCCTCCTCTCCTCTCCCTTCATTCCCCCCTCACCCGGATTTGCTTCCCTTCCCTCTTCTCCCGCCCCCCCCCCCGGCCCCTCCCTCCTTTCCCCTGTCTCCGTCGGGCGGCAGCGGCAGCGGCCCTAGCCTCCGTCGGTCTCCCGCTTCTCTCCTCCAGTCCCCCTCCTCCCCGGCTCGGTTTTTCTGCAGGATTTCCCCCGCTCTCCCCGCCCTGCTTGGCCCCGCGCCTCCCCTGCCTCTCCACCCGGCACCATGCCCCCTCCCCCGGGCGCTCCCCCGGGTTTCTGACGGCCCTCTGCGCCGCTCCGACCCCGCCGGGATGCGGGGAGACCCTTAGCTCCTCGCGATGGACCCAGGCGTCCTGGACTTTGGCGTTGCCACTCCGCGGACCCCGGATTCCCCGGAGGGATCCAGTTGATTTCGTTGGCTCTGGACCGAGGCTTGGGCTCTGGTTTTCCTTCTCTTCACCCCTACCCCCCTCCCGGGGCTCGGAGCCGGAGGGGGGCTTCGCGGGGCTACGCAGCCCCGCGTCCCTGCCCCCGGCCATGGGACTGTGAGGCGGCCGCCCCCGGGCCGAAATGCCCCCCGGGGGGAGCGGGCCGGGGGGGTGCCCGCGCCGCCCCCCCGCCCTGGCCGGGCCCCCGCCGCCGCCGCCGCCGCCGCCTCTGCTGCTGCTGCTGCTGCTGCTGCTGCTGGGGGCGGCCGAGGGGGCTCGGGTCTCCTCCAGCCTCAGCACCACCCACCACGTCCACCACTTCCACAGCAAGCACGGCACCGTGCCCATCGCCATCAACCGCATGCCCTTCCTCACCCGCGGCGGGCACGGTAAGTGGCGATGCCGATACCGGCCGGCCTGCTGGCCCCCGGGGCCTCCCGTGTGCGCGGCCCCGGCCCCCGCGGGCCGCACCCCAGCCCGTGAGCGCCGAGGCCCGGCTCCTCGGCTCTGCGGGCCCGCGCCCCCTCACCTACCATCTTTGGTGCCCAGCATCTCAGCCCCACCCTCGCCTCTCCATCACGATCCCCTCACCCCGTGCCTTTATCGCCCTCATCTCTGTCTTCATCACTTTCATCCCTCGCCTCACCTTTACCTCCGAATCCCCTCTGGTTTGTTATTACCCTCCTGTTTAGGTCCCCTCACCACCTCCCCATCTGTCCTTTCATCCTCTCTGCCCGGCTCTCCCTTCCATTTCTCTTGCTCTTCGCCTCCTCCATCCCTGCTCCTTATTATTTCTCCATACGGCTTACCTCCACCTCTGCCTCCCCATCACCTTCCCACTGCTGGGCCGGCATCTCTGGACCCATTATTTTCTTATCTTTGTCCCCCACCAACCTCTCACCTCTGTCCCATCTATCATCTCTGGCTCAGACGTGTCCCATCTCTGCCTCTTTCACCTCATCATATCTGTCTCTATTTTACTTCTGTTTCTCCAGCAACTGTCCCGCCTTTGTCCTGTCTTTCCCCCATTACTGTCCTTCCACCACCTCCCAAGCAATCAACTCGCTCCACTGTCCCATTATTCTCCCAGCCTCATTCCCTGAATCTCTGGTTTCTCCTCTCCACACCTCTTCATTTCTGCCCTACCTCCACTGACGCTGATGCTAATCTTCAGCATCTCCCACCTCCCACCGTTTGAATTTCTGTTCCTCTATCCCAGTCTCCCCATCACCTCCGGAGTCAGTCCTCTATCACCTGACACTGACTAGCACCTCTTATCTCAGTGCCCTCTCCCATAACCTTCCAGCTCAAAACCTACTTCCTCTTCCCTCTCAGACTCCATCACCTTCCATTTCTGACCTCTGTCACTTCTGGTTTCTGCCCTTTGTGGGTTTGCTGGCCCTCCCAGTCCAGTCCCTTCATCACCTCATACCTTAGACCTCTACGATTCTCTGGATGCCATCTCTTCCCATCTCTGTACCTGCCACCTTCCATCTCTGTCTTCCGTATTATGTGTACCTCCATCACTTCCCATTATTGCATCCCCATAACTTGCAATCTCTGCCCTCCCCACTACCTCCCGTGTCTGTCCCTCTTCACATTTTATTCCATGTCAGACTCCATCATTTCCCATCTCAGTCTCTCCTTCACATTTCATCTCAAAGCTCCTGTTACCTACCATCCCAGAGACCCCCATCACCTCCCATTTGAGTCCACTTCCCTTCTCTGTACTCCATGTCACCTCCCATCTCTGTACCTCGCTATCACTTTCCATTGGGTACCACCGTTTCCGTACCTCTCTCACCTCCCATATGGTGGAACTCATCACCTCCCATCTCTGTACCTCCATCACTTCCCACCTCTATATTCTCATCACCTCCTATACCTGTCCTCCCATCACTTCCCATCTCGGAACCCCTATCACCTCCCATCTTGGTACTCTGACATCTCCATGCTTCCGTCACCTTTTATCTGGACTCCCATCACTGTGCCTTCACCAGTTCTCACTCTGTACCTTGTTGCCTCTAATTTCTGTATTCTCATCACTTCCATTTCTGTTCATCCATCCCCTCTCATTTTATTTTTTAGTCCATTTTTGTTCTGCCCTCACCTTTCATGCCTGGATCTTCACTTCCCATCTGTGGCCTCCTATTTCTGCACTCATCTCTGCCTCCCCGTCATTGCTCTACATCTGTCCATCCTGGCTTCCCAATCTTGGTTCCCCCATATCACTTTCAGTCCTTCCACCCCTTTTCTACTCTCCTGCCCCCTTTTTTCCTAGTTCACCTTTATCTTCTTCATGTCTCTACTTTCTCTTCATCCAGTTCCCAGGAGCGGCCTCTTCCAACACTCCTCTTCATTCCTTTCTTCTCCCTTGCCCAGCAGAGTGGCCCTGGCTAACCTCTGTCCCAGCTGGGGTCCTCTCTGTGCAATGCTCTCCAGGCTCTTTTCCTTGCTCCACTCCCCCCCCACACACACACCTTGCACCTGATTTTAACTCCCCTTTTCTCCCTGCGAGCAATCTGGCCCTCTTTGCCTTTCACCGTCCTCTTCATCGTCCCTTCTGACTCCCTTGAGGCTCAGTCCCCAGAGATACCCAGACAGGACTGAGGGGAGGCATGAAGGGACAAGAGAAGAAAGGCTGAGGGAAATCATGGTGGGGGGGAAGAGGAGAGGAGGTGAAAGGGGAAGGGAAAGGAGAGAGGGGCTGGCCCAGGTGAGCTGAGCAGATTGGAAGGAGGGGCCTGGGAGCCAAAGTGCCAGAAGGAAGGCTCAGTGAAGGAGTTGCAGTTGGGATGCAAAGAGCTGGGGGAGAGGGAGAGAAAATGGAGGAAAGAGCATGGCGGGGGGTGTTGGGGGACGGGAACCTATGGAATGTTGGTGTTGGGATGGCCTCAGAGACTCCCTTACTGTGCAGAGGAGAAAAACAGCCCCAAGAGGGCCAATGGCTGCCGAGGGCCACATGGAAGCAGAGGAGGTGGAGGGTGCTGCAGGGCAGTGATGGAAGGTGGTGGGGAGACCGAGTAGAGGAGCCCAAGAACGGTCAGGCAGTTAAGAGGAAGGAAGAGGGTCAAAGGACAGATGGAAGAGGAGGGAGGAGGCCAGCTGTCGTGCCTGAACCCCACCTGGGCGCACCTCAGATGTGGGGGGAGGCGACAGGGTGGGCTGCTGCTGGGACCCCATGCTCGGCTAGAGGAAGAGGCCAGCTTGGGAGACCTTTGTAGGCCAGGGGAGACCCTTCCTTTCTGTGCCAGCATCTCCCTGGCTTCCCCCCGGGTGAGAGCCTCTCTTTCTTGCACCTGCGTCTCCACTTCCCTTCTCTTTGGGTTCTTCCTGCATTCCTCCTTGCCTTCCTTCTCTCCTCTTCACTCTTTCCTCCCTTTCCCTTTCCACCCTCAACCCCACCCGTTACATAATATCCCTACTGACCTGCCAGACACTCATTGACACTCCTGCCCCTGATGTCAGTCTGAGCTTGGGAGGACCAGTACACCTGGGTCCTAAAAATGGCCTGAGGGGGTGACACTCTCCTGATCCTTGACCCTGATTCTAGTTTCAGAGCCCTTTCCGAGCCTTGCAACCCCTGACCTTCATTTCTTGTACCCTCTGAGGCCAGGAATAGAGGGGTCAATCCCAGTTCGGTTCTGAGCCAGGAGCTTCCAGGGGTTCTGGATTCATCACTGCAGCTTATAAAGGGGGCTGGCATTTAACTTGATTTTCTGGATATGGGTGTGTTCACTTGGATTTCTGACTGGATGTCTTATGGCCAAGAATAGGCTTACGAATTGAGGGGATATTGTTCTGGGATCAAGAGAGACCAGAGCCCAGGGCTCTGGATCTGGAGAGATAACCCCCTGGGTTGTGAGGGTCTGTATACAAAGAGCTGGTGTGGGCTGTGGGCACCCAGGACTGCAGCTTTTCTGGATTGTGCAGGACGTTTTATCTTCTCATGATTCTAGATCTACCAGAAGGTTTTTGTCATGGCTTCTGATGCGGCAGGGACAGGCAGACAGAGGGTCTGCACATGTCGTTTTAACCACAGGGGCAGCACTGCATGGGTGGTTTTTCACATGGGATGGTTATGTTGTCTGGGTCTGGGTACGCTAACCATTATTAATGGTTGGTTGGGGTTTTGTTTTGTTTTTTTTTCTAGAATGCAGGTGTGTGGGAATTGTACAGAAGATTCTTGATCATTCAGTGTTTTACCGGATCGGTGAATTTCTGGGTCCAGGAGGCATTGAGGGGACTATGGTGGGTGTGGAGAGAAGGTTCCAGGCCTGGGCCTTTGGGTGGTGGCCACTTGGGCTTGTGGCATTTTGTGTGTGGCCAGAGGCTGTCTTGCCTTGGGCTTCAGGGCTGCTCCCCACCCTTCCACCCTGCAATGTTGTGTACTATGTAGCTCACTAGCGTTTTCCTGGGTAGGTCAAAAACAATGGGTCTGAACCACCCCAGGGCAACATAATGGGCCTTGGCTTTGGCCCCTTTCTTCTCTGGAGCCCTGTTCGGAACCTTTCAGAGGTTCTAGCTGTGTCCTGGGCTCCATGTGCCTTCTCCCCCCGACCCTGGGCGTCCGGTGGCCAGGGCAGAGGACAGGCTTGCGGAGTGGGAGGTGGGAGGCGCCTACGCAGCGCGGCGGGGAGGGACGGGGAGGGGCCAGGCGGAGTCCCGCCCCTCCGCCCGCGTTCTCGCCAGCCCGAGCCCTCTAAGCCCGAGGGCAGGAGCGCGGTGCAGGGGAGAGAAATGTCTCCCCAGGGTAATTACTGCCGCCCCAGTCCGATAAGCCATTCATCCTTCACCTCTTCGGCCCAACAAGTGTCTCTCCACCCGATCCCCCCCACCGTGTAATAAACGCCCTTAGGCTTTAACAGGCCAGCCCCGCGTAAAAACCTGGCGGCAGTGGGAGAGCAGCTGTGTAATAAATCCCGGGGGAGGCCCGGCCGAGCAGGGCCCTGGCTGGGGACGGGGAGGCTGGGGCGGGGGTGTGCGGCCCGTGCGCCATGGGCCTCGGGGGCGGGGACCCGTGCGCCTGTCCCGTCCTGCGCGGCGCCCGCAGCTGCCCTCGCCGCCTGCCAGGGCCCGTCTTTGTGCGCTTACGGCCATGTTTCCCGGCCGTCTCCTGTCTGGGGTCTGCCTCTCCACACTGGGTCTTTGTGCGCAGCTGGCTGCGTCGTGGCCTGTGTGTGGGTGTGGGGTCTGCGGGTGCGTCACTGGGGAAGTGTCTGCTGCGGAGCCCGGGGTTTGGAGCACCCGCCCCGCCTCTGAGCCCTCCGGCCTCACTGCCTGATGGGGCACTGGGCGTGCTCGCTCCTCACGCCCTCTACGGGCTCAGCCTGCTGTGCTGTCTGGGTTCCTGGGGTGGGAAGGTGAGGAGAAAGGGCCTCCTTTCCCCTAGACCTGGGAGATTTGGGAGGCTCCAGGTAGATGGAGTTTCCTTTGCTGGTCTGAGGGATCAAGGAACCCAGTAAGCCCCTCCTGCGTCTGACTGGGAGGCCCAGGGGGTGAGAGGCAGCAGCCTCTGGTCTGGGAAGCAGGGAGGGGTGTATGTGGAGGAGGGTCAGCATCTCAGCTCCCCTGGCCCTCCTCACCCCCCAAATTTTGTACATGCAGCTTGTGACTGAGTGGAGGGGGAAGGGAGGGCCCTGGCTATTACGGTTACCATGGAAACAGCCGATTTTCCAGAGTGCTGCAGTGTTGGGAGTGGAGAGACCATTGCTGACTGAGGGCTACCCTGCTCCTAGCCTTGGGGCCCTGCCCTGTCCAGGCAGTGACCTGCCGGAGGGGGGTGTGTGGCTCACTGCCCCAGTCCAGCTCTCCACCCTGATCCTGGGACCCCATCCTGAGAGTTCAGATCTCACCACTGAGCCTCCGGGGCCCTCAGGTAGGAAGCATGCCTCAGTTTGGAGGGGCAGAGCCGAGCTCCCTCTATCTTCTGCGCGGGGGCTTTCCCTGCAATGTGCTGTGGCAAGATGTCAGTTAATTGACATCAAGGTGGTTCTTTCCCACCTGCCTTGCTCCCCCCGCCTCCCCGGGAATCATCTCTCCCCTCTAGTCTTGCCTGGGGAGACGGAGAGCACCGATGACAAGTGCTCTGGGTGACAGCTCCTGCTCCCCCAACCCCAGCTCCCTGCTGGCCTCACTGCCTCTCTGGGACCCGGGCAACAGCCTTCCCTTCTCTCCTCAGCTCCTCCTGGGCCTGCAGATGGTGCCTCCTTCCAAGGGACTCAGGAGTCCCCTCTCCTTTGGGGGCCTAGGAGCTTCCTGGGATAGAGATCCCTGATTGCCCAAACTACAGTGGGGTTCCCAATACCTGAGGTGAGAGACCCCAAGGTGCTTGAGAGGCCTGGCCTTAGTGTTACCAGCTTGGCTGCCATCTTGGCAGAGCAGTTTTGCTCCGGGGAAGTACCCCAGGCCTTCCCCGACCCGGACTTCCCATCCCACCCAGAGCTCTCCCACCCACAAGGCCATGCTTTTCTGCCAGCCTACTCCAGGCTTTTGCCCTCAGGCCCCATCTGCCTCTCTCTTTCTCTCTGGATAAGTCCTCCCCTGAACCCCTCTCCCCGCAAGAAGTGCTTTGAGAGGAGTTGTTAGTGGCTAATTATTTAATGAAGCATTTTATGAATCTCATCTGCTCCATTTATGTTCTAAAGAATGCAAGATTGTTGTTTTCCCTTCTCTGAAGGCCCCAGAGTACGAGTCCTCTAGGCCTCCCAGACAAAGCTCCCTTCCCGAAACTGGGTGACCGGCCCTGACCCCTGCCTCCACCCTCGCCATCGGTCTGCCCCCACCCCCAGGAAGCCCAGGCAGCCGCAGGAGGGAACAAGGCGACTAATAGGGTTTATTTTGGGGCTGAGATCGTTAGGGACCTCACACCCGCCCCGGCAGCATGGCAAAGAGGAGACAGAGGGGGAGAGAGGGTGGGATGGGGGAGGGTAGGGAGAGGGATCCCTGCATCATCTCTGGCTCCCACTCTCCCGCTTTCTCTCACCTACACCCCTCTCTGTCCCTCTCTGTCCATCTGTCTCTCTGCCTCCTTCCTCCTCTGGCTGTCAATCTCTACACCCCCCACCCCCTTGTCTGTCTCTTCTTTTCTGGGCAGGGCTCCAGGACCCCCTCCCCCCACCCCGTTCTGGCACCCAGGCAGCCCCCTCGTTGGGAGTAGAAGCAGGGAGTCCGGGCAAACTGGGACCAGGCTTTGCAGGGGCTTGGGAGGGGGTGGGGAGCAGGTGCTGGAGCAGGGCCAGCCTGCAGGCTGTGAGTCAGAGCACACAGCCCCTGCTCTTCCTCCCGCCATCGCCTGGGGCTCCTTTTGCCTTGGTGCCTGCTCAGCTCAGGCCCCACAGAAGCACATACCTCGAGCCTGTCACCTCTGCCCGCCCTGGGAGCAGCCGAGGGGGTCAGGCCTAGGCCCCTTGGGTCCTGCCTGTCCCTGGCGATCTTCTCTGTCCCCTTGCAGCCAGCCTCTCTCCGGGCTCTCTGTGTGTGTGTGTGTCACTCTCTCTATTACCTCTCTGTTTTGCTGTAATTAAAGCTAGAATTCTTGATGAGGCAGCTACATCTGTGCGCTTGCACGGGCTCCCACCCAGGCACCTGCCTGGCAACTGTTCCCTAGGAGGGCAGGGCCTGGTGGCCGCCGTGGGTATCACAGTTGAAGCCCCTTACCCCGAACCTGGTCCCAGTGCTGTGGTCACAGCCCCAAGGACCTGCTAATCTCACCCTCCTGACCTCTTATCTCCCTCTCCTTTTCCTTCTCTCTGCAGCCGGGACCACATACATCTTTGGGAAGGGGGGAGCGCTCATCACCTACACATGGCCCCCCAATGACCGGCCGAGCACGAGGATGGACCGCCTGGCCGTGGGCTTCAGCACGCACCAGCGGAGCGCCGTGCTGGTGCGGGTGGACAGTGCCTCCGGCCTCGGGGACTACCTGCAGCTGCACATCGTAAGGACGCAGGGCCGGCGCCCCCGACCCCCCAGCCTTCTACCCCAAATCCACTCAGTCCTCTCTTGCCATGGGACCAGCACCTCACATCTTTCCCTCCCGTGGAGCCCTCAGAACCTCTGTTCCCCGAGTGCTGAGGTTTCCTATCTGTGCTTCCGCTCCTGAGACCCATTCTCCTCCCGGTTGTTCCCTGAGGCCCCCAGAGCCACCTCCGCTGACCTGAAGCTCCCCAGCTCGCCACCCTGAGACCGTCTGTGTCTCTGACCTTCCAGAATGTAATCAGGGGCTTCCCTGAGCCTTCCCGGCCATTCTCCTGCAGCCGGTGGGAACATCCCCACCTTGTGGGTGCCCTGGGCTGCTGGCTGCTCACTGCCACATAACCTATGCCTCCCACTGTGTCCTGCACCTTTTCCTGTGCCCTCCTTCGGGCCTCCCTGCCCTGGATTACTGTTCCCATGACCTTTGCCCTCCCAGCCGCCCCCTTACCCGGCCTCCCTTAACAGCCTTTCTGGCCATGGCCCCGCTCATTCCTCCCTGACCTGGGCCCCACCCCACCTCTCTGCTCCGACCTCCCTCCCTGCTCAGCTCTGCTTTTCTCCACCCAGCTCCCCTCCTCGCCCTCTGCTGCCCGCCTCTAGGCCTCCCGCCACGCCTGTGGCTCCTCTTCTCACAGTTTCCACCTTAACTCTGGTCTTCGGGCGGCCCCTTTTCTTCCCCCTCTCTGCTCTGGCCCCACACGCTTCCCTGTAGCCTCAAGCCTTGCTGCATTTCATTGCTGCTCTTAGCCTCTCCCCTGCTCCCTGCCCGCTGTCTTAAACCCTTGGGCCTCTGACCTCAGTCTCCATTTTCCACCTGTGCAGCCCCTTACGGCCCTCTCCCTTCCCGGCCCGCATCCCACATGGTGACCCTGGCCCCCGAGCTGGGAGGGTCGAACAGGCTGGCCAGGCTCTGTGTTGCTGGAAGGGTCTGAGCGGGGGGCCCTGAGCTTTCAGGGGAGCGAGGGAGCCAGGGGAGAAGGCTCGTTTGGGCTCTGGCCCCTCCTTACGCGACAGCTTTGCAGGGTCCCCAGCCTGCACACCCCTTCCCCGACGCGAGGGAGGGAAGGAAGGAGGTCTGAGGAGAGCTGGGCTGTGGGCAGCCGGAGCTGGAGTAGAAGTGGCAGCTGATGGACACCGGGCCTGGGAGGCCGGGCGAGGAAACAGGGGGAAAGGAAAGCAGAGTAAGGAGTAGCCTGGGGAGAAGGCCTGGAAGTTCTGTGCGTGTTGATAGTGTCAGGAGTGTTGGGGGCGGGGCGCCATGGGGGACAGTCTCCCGGCCTCTGATCGGGTGTGTCGCTCTGTATTTGTATTTCTCGGCAGTGTGGTGTTTGCTGCTGTTTCCGTCTCCTGACTCTGCGTGGCAGGTGTGACTGTGTTTCCGGGTCCCTCTCCGTGAGTGAGGGCTGCTGCTCTCTCATCACATAGTCCTGAGAGAGGGTGTGTGGCTTTGGAGCAGGTGCCTGGGTTTGAGTCCCAACTCTGCCACGTCCTTGCTCTGTCCTCGGGCAGTCACCTTGTCTCTCCGAGCCTCAGTGTCCTCATCTGTGTAATGGCATGATAAGAGGGCGGAGATGCTCGCAGGTTTAATAAACGAGATCCCGTATATAAAGCACCGAGGACATTGCCCAGCCTGTAGGAAGCTCTGTGTCCACTAATGTCCTGAGCATCTGTGAGCGTCCACCTGCGTGAGTCGATCTGTGGGCATACTGTATCTGCCTCATTGACAAGTTCTGTTTCTGTGCCGGTAGGTTTAGGGGACAGGGTTCCCCCAGCGCGGAGGAGGAGGGTCAGGGGGATCAGGGTGCAGGGAGAAGGAGTCTCCTTTCCCCTCCCAGCGGCTGCGCACAGCCCTCGCCTGGTGCCGGGTTAGGGAGGATCAAGGGTTATGGAGGAACGAGGCCTGCTGCCTGGTGCCATAGACGGCGGAGCGGGCCGGGGCTGCCCCTGGGATGAGGAGCCTGGCGAGGGTCGGGGGCCCTGGAGGAAGCGTGGGAGCCATGAGAGAGGTCAGCTCTGAGCGGAGAGCTGAGCACCCAACGGGCTGAAGCCCCCTGGGGCCGCCCCCAAGCCCCCTCCTCCCCTGGTGATACACCAGCTCCCGCCACAGCGCCATTAGCAGCTCTCCGAGAGCGGGGAGGCGGCAGCAAAATAAGAGAAAAGCAATTTGACGTTTCTAATAAAGCGTCGCTCCACTTTGCCAAATTAATTTTGACTCCCATAATTATTTGCTGTAGGAGCGGCCTCGTTCTCCCACTGCCGCCTAATGAGGTAATTGGGGAATTAGGAATTAATGACTTTAACAGAAGTGACAACTGACTTCACGTCGGGAGCAGCTCTGGGAGCTGCCTCTCCCCCGGAGTGCACGGCTCTGGGCTCTGGGCTCGGCTGCCTCCTAGGAAACGCAGGTGTCCTGCCTTCCAGCTGCCCTGGACAGCCCTCTGCCATCCCGGCTCCCAGACCACTCTGCTCCTTGACCGCTGTCACCAGCCAGCTGAGCCTCGTAGGGAGAAACCCTCAGAGGCACCCAAGGGGCTGATGCTGTTCTATTACTAACAATAGTACTGAGGTCTGTTCCTCTCACGTGGGGAACAGAGACCACCCCTTCTCCCCGAATGTCGTCAGCCTGTGGGTGGTGGATGAGTGTGGCTTGCTAGTACCCTTTGTTAAGCAAGCTTAGCCGCAGTTTCCCTGCTTTGCTGCATCTGAGGGACGCTGCGTGTGTATGACTGTGTGTGTATGACTGTGTGTGTATGACTGTGTGTGTGTGACTGTGTGTGTATGACTGTGTGTGTGTGACTGTGTGTGTATGACTGTGTGTGGGGGTGTGTGTGGGTGTGTGTGTGGGTGTGTATGACTCCGTGTGTGCGTGTCTTTCCCAGGTTCTAGGAGGGGGAGAACTGGACCCACAGTAGGGAAGGGATAGGGCTTGGATCTTCAAGTGGGCCCCAGCTGCACATCCTGCCCCCCAACTCTCTCTGCAAAACCCCAGTCCCTGCCCCGTCTGTGAGTCACCCCATCCCCACTCCCAGTGCCTCCAAGCCTCTCGGCCCTGTTGGGTGCTGCAGGTGGCCACTAAATGGTTCCTCATGTCCAGGCCAGACTGGCATGAGCAGGGTGACTGTGTGAGCCTGTGCGAGTGTCTGTCCTGTGTGGGAGGAGGGGTGCAGGAACTCAGGAGGCCGAGTTTGGGGGTGCTGCTGGGTAGTACAGGGGAATGGAATAGGGGCTCAGGTTTAGGGCCGAATGGGCCTTCCACTGGCTTCCTTAGACGTCTCTGGTCTTGAAGGAAGGTTGGCCTCAGTAGCCTCTCAGATCACCCCCACCTCCAGCACTCTGAGTCAGTGTCTCCGGAGACTGGCGGGCAAAGCGGGAGAGAGCACTTGGCTTTGGAGTCAGGCCAGCTGGGGTTCAAATCTGGGGTTCCTTTCTTATGAGTTGTGAGATTAGGGCAGGTTACTTAGCCTCCCCGAGCCTCAGTTTCCCCCTCAGTAGAATGGGATGCTGTCTGTTCCTCAGAGGGTTGCTGCGGGGATGAAGAGAGCATGTGTGTACAGTACCCACAGAGGACCTGGCCCCATTGAGGGGTTCGGTGAGGCTCTCCCTCTCACTCTGGCACCATGGACAGAACTCTTCCTGGGCTCGATCCTGGGTGGCCTCTGCAGGGTTCCCCCTGTAGGTCCTCTCTGGAGCCTGGGCCTGGGAGAGGTTGCTCAGACTGACTCTTTGCTCCCCTTCTCCAGGCCGCAGTCCCAGGCTTTCCCCTTCCTCTCCCTTCCCAGCTGCCGGCCCTATCCTCTACCATTACACCCCCAAGCTCACCTTCCCTTCGCAAGCCCAACATGGTTTGTCTTCTTGATCTCTTTCTATACCTGACTCCCTCCAAAACACACAGTCCAGACCCCGCACCTGTGCGCCCTTGACTGCAGAGGGGCTGCCCCCGCACTCAGGCCTGACCTCCATGGGCTGACACCTGCCAATGCCCTGGTGCCGGAGCCCCCAGGGACTTGCCCGGTGCTGAACGTGCAGGGGAGGCGAGGCTGGAGCTGGGAGGTGTGAGGAGTGGGGAGGCCAGACCGTCCTCAGGCACAGGGCTGGCTTCTGTGGATTCCTCTGTTGGTTGTGCCTTGGTGAAGCCTCCACCTCCTGTGGTCCCACTGGTCCTGGGCTCCTCTTGGTCGTCCCTGTCTGGGGCCTGGAGGCTCAGTGGCCCTTGCATGGAGGAGGTGCCCTGTGAACATTTTGATTGAACCAAAAAGCAACAGGCAGGTGTGGTCAGTGGAAGTGCTCCAGGTCCATGCTGTGCACCCCACGGTGGCTTCCCCAACCTCTCTGAACCTCAGTTACTCCCTTGCTTGCATATGAGGCGGGGAGGGGGCAAGCCTGCCCACCTCCTTGGGCAGGTGAAAAGGTCCAGTAAAGACGTGGCTGGGAGAGGTGTGTTGTAAAGCTGTTAAATGCTGCAGAGCTGGACCGGTGGTGTTCACAGGTGGAGTTCTAGAAGGAGTGAACGGTCTCTCCCCCCGGATCCCTGACCTCTACCTCCCTGTCCCCAGGACCAGGGCACCGTGGGGGTGATCTTTAACGTGGGCACGGACGACATTACCATCGACGAGCCCAACGCCATCGTGAGCGACGGCAAATACCACGTGGTGCGCTTCACTCGAAGCGGCGGCAATGCCACCTTGCAGGTGGACAGCTGGCCGGTCAACGAGCGGTACCCGGCAGGTAGGCGGCGAGGGGTTGCAGAGGAGGTGCGGCGGGAGGTTCGGGGCAGGGCCGCCTCTGATAGGAGAGCTGCCTGCACCGGGGGCGGGGTTAAGTGGCGAGGCTTTCGGCTGCGGGAAAGGCGTGGCTTGTAGGGGCGGGACAATGGCGAGGCGGGGCTAAAGGGAAAAGTTGGGATTTGTAGGGTGGGGGCGAGACTGTGGGAGTGGGTCAGCTAGGAGGGAGGCGGCACAGCTGAACAGCGAAGGATGCAAGGCCAGGGTCCAGGCTGTGGATGGGGGAGGAGAGGAGGGAAGGAAGGTGGAGGTAGGGAGAGTCTGTCGTAATTGAGGGAAGGATGAGTTGAGAAAAGAGGGACAGGCGGAAATGGGGAGGCAGATGCAGAAACCAAAGAGAGAAGATCCAGAAGTAACCCAAAACGGATCTTGGCAAGGAGGCGGGGCTGTTCCCAAGGATAGAACCAAGGCAAGAACCCAAGTCTTTACAAAGAGCAAGTCAAAGGTTCATATCAGGTGATCTCCATAAAGGAAGAGAAGTAACCATGGAGACCCAGAGAAAAGGAACCCCAGGGTCTCGAGAAGTAAGGGACATGGTGAAAAGGAGCGAGCGACAAGTGACAACAAGAGCGAAAAATAGGTCAAGTGCCTTCAACAAACCTTCATTGACCAACCTACTAGTATCAGGTCCTGTGCTGGGCCCTGAGGACACAGCATACAGCCCCTGCTCGCAGGGGGCTCACAGTCTTGCGGGTGGGGGGGAACGGGGATACAAAGAGACCCAGTTCAACAGTGTGACAGCTGTGGTGGCCGAGGACAAACCAAGGTCTGAGGAGCACAAGGGAGGGACAGAAATGAGGACCTGAAAGAAATGAGGAGGCAGAGACTCTGCAAGAATCTGAGGGAGGCAGAGAAAGAGCCTCAGAGTGAGAGGAAACCAGAGGAGGAGCAAGGGAGAGATATGGAAATAGTCACCGAGACAGAAGCCGAGACGGAGGCAGCTCCCAGAGGGGTGCAGGGAGATATATAGAGCCGCTGTCGCGCAGACCCAGCCAGCGAGAGAGGAGGTGGCCAGAGCCTCGGGAGGGAGAGGAAGAGAGCCCCAGCGGCGGGAGATGAAGAGGGAGGGGAAGTGGAGGTACTGCAGAAGAACCGCAGAAACACAGAGATGTGGAGATACAGGCTGAGCAACACTGCAGAGTCACACGCGCGGGTGCCGACTGGGAAGCAGAGAGAGCGTCTTCGGGCTCAGCCCCTCTCCTGGCAGAAGTGACGCCCAGAGAAGCTGCCCCATGCCGGCTGAGAGGGCCGTGGGCAGGACAGTGAGAGGTTCAAGTGTGCAAACCCTCATGGACCCGCTTATGCTGGGATGAAAATGCCAGCGTGGGCTCACGACTCACAGTCATGCAGGCTTGTACCCAGACACTCTCAGGCAGCCGCTGGAAAGAAAGAGAACCACACGGCCCCCTAAGAAACTCAGAGGCTGACGAACACACAGGCCAGCCCCAGACACACAGACAACTGCAAATATTCACACGGTCAGACAGACACAAGGAAAAAAAAGCCCTACAGAGGGATGCCAGCTTACACCAGGGCCTGGGCATGTGTAGGGCAACTCAGGCACATAAATGCTCCCATGCTGAGTCCCACAGATGCGCAGACACTGACAGGCCAGGCTCTGTGGGCACCTTTGCTCTGTCTTAGACACACGCACCAGGACAACCTTTGTAGCAGTGAAGACACCAGCCTACACTGGACAAGGCTGGACTTGGAGAGCATGAAGGCTTTACCGTGTGAAGCCAGAGCTCCTCCCCTTGGAGCCCCGTAGGCTGGATGCGAGGTTAGAGGAGTCACGCCTTCTCTCCTCTGCTCAGGGACCCCTGGCTGGGGTGCGGAAGGCCACTGGGTGCCCCCTTACCTGCCAAGCAGAGCAACCTGAGGGCCTGGTGGCTGCCTGTGTGCCCTGTGACAGCAGATCCCTTACGAAAGCTGAGAGTCACCCTGAGCAACACCAGCAGGCCAGGTTAGCAGTGTGCGTGGCCCAGACTCTTAGGAAGCACAGGGACACAGCCCAGGGGCTCCGAGTCAGCAGGGCCTGGCTTTAAATCCCGGACCTCCAACTGACAAGCTGTGTGACCTTGGACCAGTCATCTAGCTCCTCTGGATCTCAGTTTCTGCCTCTGAAAGATGGGGATGATATCTACCTCATAGCCGTACTGTGAGAGTTCCATGAGATAACCTAAGGAGAGTGCTAGAATGGCATGGCGTAGCAGAGGTGCTCAGAGGTGCTATGTAAACGGAGCCTTTGTTAGAATTGTTATGTGTGCCAGTGAGACACACATACATGCTTCCCTTCTTCTCAGGACCCGCACACAGACAAATACATGCCACACACAGACACACAGATGCACCCACAACTATCCCAGTGCAGGTAGGTCCCTGAATGCCTCCTGCCCTCCTGCCTCTCTGCCTCTGTCTGTGTGCGCCCTCTCCCTCCCCTCCCCCGTCTGACACTCTTCCGGCTACTATACTTCTCCTCCAGTGTCTTCTAGGGCCCCTCCCAGCCCCGTCCCCAGGGCTGTGCTACCTCTAACAGAACACAGGACACTGCTGGTCACTTGCCAGTCTCTCCTGCTTGGCTGGGGCTCCCCATGGTCAAGGACCGGACGTTCATCTTCGCATCTCCAGTACCCAGCACCAGAAACAGAACAGGCCCTCAAGAAGTGTTTGTTGAGTGACTAAACAAATGGAGGATCCATTTTTGTCTGAGACACAAGTGACCTGAATCTGTGGATTCAGAACCTGTGGAATCTTTGGGAAGGCAGGGCCTCATTGCCTCATAAGCACCTAGGGAGGCCCCATCCATGCTCACGTGAACACACCACGGGCTCATTCACGGGATGTGTATGCAGGCAGGCCCAGGCCCAGGTCTCATTGGGCAGGCAGTGCAGCTGTACAGTGGGAGATGAGAGGGAAAATGCCCCTGGCATGCATGTTACTGAAGATTGTGTAAGTGGTTTCAGTGGGTAGAGTGGCCAGATTCCCAGAGGAAATCATTTCCGTTTCCACGGCTGCAGTTTGGGATCACCCACAGCCTTGGGGAAGAGCTCACAGGACACACAGACACAGACAGACAGACACACGCGCGTGCGCACACACACACACACACACACACACACACACACACACACACACATCCTCCTTCCTCCCCGTGAGTGGAGAGAACAGGTGTGTATCCAGATGGGCAGCCAGGATTGAGAGGAGGGGCGGAGGTTAGGAATTGTTGGGGGAGGAACCTGAAGGAGGAAGGCTCAAGTGGGAGCTGGACTGGGTTCCCCAGGGCCGGAAGGAGAGGGGACCTGAGCGGAGAGGAGTCTGAGGGTCTTGGAATGAAGCTGAGAGAGAGGGGGAAGAGAGCCATGTGCCGCCAGGCAGAGGAGGGCTGGGGTGCCTGTAGGGTGGACCAGGGGTGGAAGAGGTGAGATGCAAGGGGTGGGCGAGGTGGCTGGGTGACATCCAGCTGCCACAAGCAGGCACCTGTGACCAGGGTGAGAAGGCCGGAAGTGCCTGCAGTGAGAGCAGCGGGGGGGCTTGGGGGGATTGGGGTGGAAGCTGGTGGTGGGGTGGGGTGGGGTGGGAGGTGAGGGGAAGCTGGGGGTTGAGCACGGAAGGTAAAGGGAGCCGAGGGGGCTTCGAGAAGTTGTTTAAATCTCACTGTCAAATGCGTGTGCTGGGCCACCCCTTAAATGCTGCATAAACCCCCGCTTAACCCGTCCCTCCCACTTCTAAACAGCCCTCTAAACGCAGTAACCAGTCGGGCCACTGAGGCCTCCCACCCCCTAACTTAAACCCGCTAAATGCCCCTCCCCGCCCCTCTGCCCGCCTCTGGGATGGGGAACGAAGTGGGCAGACAGGGAGACAACAGACAAACCTGTTTAACCTCTGACCTTTGACCTTCCAGCTGCCTTTTCTTCCATTCCCCTTTCCTTTATCTTCTTTGTCCCTCTCTTTTTCTTTGGGTCGCTCCCGCCCCCAGGGTGGGGCTGGCTCTGCATGGGAGCCTAGGGAGGGGGACAGGAGGGAGGACGAGGGACCTGCGTTTCTTCTCCGGCCTTGGGTGGACCTGGTCCCCTCTCCGTTGGATGTCGCTGCTTACTCTGAGTCTCCTGAGAAATGCATAATTACTTTTCTAATTCCTTTGGACTTCGCCGCCTGAGAAACCTACTGTCTTTCTAAACTTTTCCAAGGAAACTTTGATAACGAGCGCCTGGCGATTGCTAGACAGAGAATCCCCTACCGGCTTGGTCGAGTAGTAGATGAATGGCTGCTCGACAAAGGTAATTAACCAGAATTAATTAATTAATTAATTAATTAACTTTAAAAACACTATCTTAAAGGTGCAGAGCTCTCTCTTTCCCCATCCGTGCCTTCCCCGTTGCCCACCCCCTAGTGAAAGGACAATTGTCCGGCCAGGTTGTTCCCTTCCTCTCTGTTGTCAAGGGTCCCTGTCTTTTAGAGTGGTGGTTTGGGCAGGGGCGGGGCTTTTCCTGGAAGAGGGAGAGTCCTTGGTCTCTTTCTAAACCTGGGAAGGGACTAGGATCATAGGGGAGATTCTGGAACCCCTCCAGGAAAGCAGGCTGGAGTGCAGGTTGGGAGGGAGCTGCCCTGTTGGCTCAGAGGTTTTGTCAAAGGCCAGCTGAGGGCCACAGCACACTGAGAAGCAGGAAGGCTCTGGGAAGCGAGTGCTGGATCCAAAGGCGGGTAGGAAGGGTCCACCAGGGTCATCTGAGGAGCAAAGGGAAGAGTGGGGGGCTCAGATCCTACTGGAAAGACTGCCACCCTCAGAGAGTGTCTGTGGGGCTGCTGTCTCTGGAGCGGGCCCACCTGGGTCCAGAAGGTCTCCTAGGAGCAGTGGAGGTTGCAGGGAGACTAGGAGATGGGGAAGAGGTGGCCGTCCCCTGGGGATTCCTGTCCTGCTGAACTGATGAGGAAGACAGAACAGGCTGGCTAAGCGGCCGTATGTGTGAGGCGCTGCTGGGTGTGAGGGAGAAGGCCACTTGTCACCAAGGGAAGTTGGGGCCAAGGGCAAAGCCATCCCATTCCCTTTGGCGAGGGGGCGAGCTCTGTACCTCTAAGGCTAAACTCTAGGGGGGAAGTAGAACTGTTAAACCTCCACCTAACCAGCTGATAACTGTGCTTTTAAATGTCCACTGGGGCCTGCCCCAACTAAAACCCCCAATGTCACTTCCAGCCCCCAACACGGCCAGCGGGGACTAAACGTGCTGATAACCAGATGTGATAAATCCATAACAGGACAAAAAGTTAAAGGGACTAACAGACATCGCTAAAACCTACAGCCCCCAGCCCCACACTGGGCTGCTGTCTCCAGCGGGGTGAACTTTAACCCTTTGAGGAGTTCATGGTGGGTGGGGCCCCAGGGGCCTAGTTGGCTCACCTATGTAGCTTCCTCTCCATTACCCACCTCCTTCTCCCGGAATCAGAGAGGCTAAGGGAGCAGCTTGGGCTGAGGCTGGGACAACTTGTGACCCCAAGGCTAGGGAGAGCCGGACAGGCCCGGAAGGGGTGTGGCGGGGGGCGGGACCTGTGGTCCAGATGAGGGAAGAGCTCCTGCCGGTGGTTTGGAACCCCAGGCATCCTTTACTAGCTGCAGGGTCACATCTTCTCTTTAGGCCTCTATTTCCTCTTCTAGAAAGTGAAGGGTTGGGCCACATACTCTAGTATTTCCCAGAGTGTGGCTGGAGGAGCTCACTTGTTGCATGGCCCTTGCTCAAGGCTTCCCCTTCCCGAGCCTCAGTTCCCTCCTCGGGAAGACAGGGATGGTAATCCCATCCCGGCTCAGCCTGCCTCACGCGGGGTGCTGTGAGGATGAGATGAACTGAGGAGCAGGAAAGTATTTGAGAACAAAAGCTGGGCATTCTTGGAGGGATTACTTTACTGTCAGCACCTGGCGTGTGGTAGGTTCTCAATAAATATTTATTGACTGAATTCATTTTCCAGTTCCAAAACATGTCCTGTGACGCATAAGTCCCATGAGATGCTTCACGATAAAGAGATTTGTGGTTAAAAAAGAGAGAGAGAGAGAGATTTGTGGTGAAATGAGCTTGAGAAATCTGAATCCTGTTTCTTCTTCTTGGAGATGCATATGGACGTGAATTTTTATTTTTATTTTCTTTTCGGTACGTGCGCCTCTCACTGTCGTGGCCTCTCCCGTTGCGGAGCACAGGCTCCGGACGCGCAGGCTCAGCGGCCACGGCTCACGGGCCCAACCGCTCCGCAGCATGTGGGATCCTCCTGGACCGGGGCATGAACCCGCGTCCCCTGCATCGGCAGGTGGACTCTCAACCACTGCGCCTCCAGGGAAGCCCCTGGACATGGATTTTAATAAAGGCTCTGAGAGGTCCTGTGAGAGAGAAACCTCTTGCGTAATTGTGAAATGTTTGTTTTCCAAACTCATTTGACCACTGTGAACCTTCTCCCCTTCGTTTTTTTTTTTTTTTTTTTTTTTTTTTTTGCGGTATGCGGGCCTCTCACTGTTGTGGCCTCTCCCATTGCGGAGCACAGGCTCCGGACGCACAGGCTCAGTGGCCATGGCTCACGGGCTTAGTTGCTCCGCGGCATGTGGGATCTTCCTGGACCAGGGCACGAACCCGTGTCTCCTGCATCGGCAGGCGGATTCTCAACCACTGCGCCACCAGGGAAGCCCTCCCCTTCGTTTTTCTCATAATTCTCATATGCGGGAATAAACTCTGGACACAGTGCTCCTCAAGGGCCTCTCTGGGTCTGGTGTCCAGCCGCCACTCACTAGCTCTCAGCTTCTGTGGGCTCCGGCTCCCCCATCCCTAAGGTGGTGGCCCTGCTCCAGGCCTGAGGGAGGTGCTGGGCGAGGGAGAGCTGGAGGAGGTCCAGAGGTTGAGCAGAGGGGCCGAGCAGACACACCCCTGGCTGCTCATTGGCCAGAGGCCAGACAGATGGTTGGGTGCCCCAGAGGCCTGGGTGTCCCAGGGAACCCGTGTTGCCAACGAGGGTGTGGGTTTCACAAGTTGGACTGTCCTCAGCCCAGGTTTCGGGGCCAGGGCTTACAGGCAAGTAACTCTAAACCAGATCTTTAACGAAGCGCTAACCAGAGGCTAACAAGGGCTAAGCCAGGTCTTAAACCCCCCCAGCACCAGCAGCTGAAGGTCCAGGGGAGCAGGGGGTAACTTAGTAGTTCCTCTGACCCTCTCCCCCGCAAAATAAGCAACATCAAAACCAAAGTTAAATCTAAACTTAAACACAATAAATATCTTTTCTAAAAACCAAACCAAAGCAACAAACTCAGAGGGTTAAACTGACCCCCAGATCCGTTAAAACCAAAGAGAACAGCCAAACCCCACCCAGGTGGGGATTCTGAGGTGTAACTGCTAAGTAAAGAGCGAGGTTGGAGCTGGAGTGGGTTTTTTTGGCTGTCAGCGAGCGAAGCAAGGTCCCTTTAACATTTTCCATCTCTGTGCTTGCACATCCTGGCGGGGGAAGGAAGGTCTCTGCTCTCCAGGACCTGATCCCCAGGCAGTGGCTGGGCCTTGGAGGGGAGGAGGAGAGAGGGGGGCCTGGCCAGAGGTCAGAGGGCCTGGTGGTGGCTGGGAGGGTGGAGTGAGGTCCACGCGGCTGCCCCCAGCCTCACTCACGCTGGCCCTCCTCCCATGCACTGCCCACCCCTCGGTCTTATCTCCGTCCCTGCCCTACGTGCCCTGACCATGTGGCCTGGCACTTGCTGCTGTGTCTCTGCCTTTTTGTCTCCTCTACCTGCTGCTTCCGAGGGTTCTGTGGCTTGGGGCTGGACACTGGGTGTGGAAAGTTTGGGGAAGCAGAGAGGGAAGATGGGGGGTCAAATTGAGGGAAGGGAAAGAAGGGGGGCGATGCCCCTGGAGCAGGAGAGGAGGGGCGATGGGAAGGCCAGAGGCATGAGCATGGTGGGGAGAGCGGGGAGCTGGGCCCCCTTTCCCAGCCCAGGTGTGCCCTGGGGACCCTTCCTGTCCAGGGTCCCTACCTGGCTGGGCTGGGCTAGCGGCTGACAAGGACTTTCCCTTTGGTGTCTGCCCTTCCTCCTTTCTCCCTCCCCACCCCACCCCCACTTGCTGGTTTCCACCTCCACCCCTCCTTCCCTCCCTTGGATCTCCGTCTACTCTCCCTATCCCTTTCCTGTCTCCCCCTCCACTGCCTGTCCCCCCTCTTGTCTGTCGCTCCTGCCCCTTCCCCTCCCCCCCAGGCCGCCAGCTGACCATCTTCAACAGCCAGGCTGCCATCAAGATTGGGGGCCGGGATCAGGGCCGCCCTTTCCAGGGCCAGGTGTCTGGCCTCTACTACAATGGGCTCAAGGTGCTGGCGCTGGCCGCCGAGAGCGACCCCAACGTGCGGACCGAGGGCCACCTGCGCCTGGTGGGGGAGGGGCCGTCCGTGCTGCTCAGCGCGGAGACCACGGCCACCACCCTGCTGGCCGACATGGCTACCACCATCATGGAGACCACCACCACCATGGCCACCACCACCACGCGCCGGGGCCGCTCCCCCACGCTGAGGGACAGCACCACCCAGGTGAGGGCCCCTCTGCCGGTGCCCGAGGGACGGGGCTCCAGGTGGGGAATAGGGCTGGGGTCTGCACAGCAACTGTGGTGCTCAGGAAGGGTCTGAGGGGACTGTGGTTTAGGTGGGGCTGGCAGGGCCTCCTTTCTTTCTTTAAAAAAAAAAAAAAATATATATATATATTTATTTATTTATTTGGTTGCACTGGGTCTTAGTTGTGGCAGGCGGGCTCCTTAGTTGTGGCTTGCCAGCTCCTTAGTTGTGGCATGCAAACTCTTAGTTGCGGCATGCGTGTGGGATCTAGTTTCCTGACCAGGGACCCGGGCCCCCTGCGTTGGGAGCACGGAGTCTTAACCACTGCACCACCAGGGAAGTCCCCAAGGTCTCCTTTCTCGAAGCGGTTGTCACCCTGATGACCAGGGATGTTGTAGATGTGGAGGTGACCACTATTTCTAGGGGGACCATTCCCAGAGTTGAGGGGGAGTTTGGTACCCTAGCTAGACCAGGGAAGACCACCCCACTTATGAGAGAGGAAGTCCAGGCTGGGGGTGAGGGGTGGAGTGACCCCCTCTGGCTGCACCATAATGAAGGCCACGCCCAGCGTTCTGTGGGCATCGAGGGAGAGACGGAGGGAGCCAGGATGGCATCGCTCTGCTCAGGGCACAGAGACGACAGCACTGGAGGGGCTAGTGGCTCACCCGATGGTGGCAGCCCCTCTCCGGAGGCTGATGGAAGCAGGAGCAGCCTCTCCCTGATGGCTGGTGTCCTTGCAGTGGGACTGCCAGCCCGCTGCCTTCACAAGTCCTCTGCGTGTGACCTTGAGTAGGCGCCACCGTGTAGCAGGCCTCAGTGTCCTCCATGCCTGTGGCTCAGAGCCGGGGCGGTACGGGCAGTCCCCCTGGCGCTTTACCCTCCCTCCCCACTGCCTGTCCCACCTGCTCAGGTGCTCCCCCTGTGTCAGGTTTGAATTTATCTTCTCTTGCACCCAGGGGAGCACCGGAGGGGGCTGTACCTGAGAATGAGGCTCCACTGGGGAAGGACAGGCCTGGCTTTTCTGGTGGCCAAAGCCGATTGAGTATATGTGACTTACCAAGGCAGCCCTGGGGTGCAGCTGAGTTTTCCAGTTGTGGCTGCCGGTTGTTGGCCAGCGGTGGAGGGCTCACACCTGGCACATTGGACCTTTTGCTGAGTCACCCTGCTCCCTGTGCCAAGCTACTCTGTCCCCCATCACACATGGCTGTGGGCCTCTGGGCCTGGAGGGACCTCTGTCCTCCCAGGGTGAGGGAGGGGCTTGGTGAGCCATGGGGACATGTCCTACCTCCACCGCCAGCCTGCCTTCAGCCTCTGTAAATGAGGGCTGGGTTCTCTGAGCTCCAGTCCCCTCATCCCTGCCAGTCAGAGATGCAAGGGGCCTGGGTCTGGCTGACAGACTTGTCCAGGCACGAGAGTCAAGCCTGAACCCCCTTCCGTTCTGCCTTCAATGCCAAGAAAATCGAGGGGACCTGAATGCCAGGCCTTGCCCTAGGGAGCGGGGAGCCCTGGGAGAAAGGCCTGGCTGTAGCCGAGGTTGGCCACCGGCCATGCCCAATGCCCAATGGCCAGAAGGGCCGTCCAGTCTCAGTGTGAGGTGATGGGCAGACCATCCAGGTAGAAGAGAAGGGTGGGGTTCTAGGGGTCATAGCTATGCTGGTGGAGCCTGCACAGGGGAGACTGGTGCAGAGGGGCGGAGATGCAGGAGGAAAATGAGTCTTCCAGGTCCCACCTTGCCCTTGGGTGAGGGCTGCAGTGTCCGAAGCTCAGGGGGTGGGGTGGGGAAGAAGCAAGATGTGACCGTTTCACCCCTTACCCACCCCAGACTCCTCCCATCCTTGGCCTTCAGCCTGGCCCTCTCCCTGCACCTGAAGTCTCTCAGAGTCCCTTCCTGCTTGGATTCTGGGTTTCCCTACTTGAGTTTCTTCCCTAGCATCCCCTGAGAATCCCCCCCACCCCTTAACACTCACTCGTCTTGGGGATTCTCTTTCTTTGCAAGCAGGAGGAGAGAAAATGCTGACAACATCGACTCCTGTTGTCATGGCAACCACAGCCCTAATTATTGTATGCAGCCCGGTTTCCAGGCTCCAGGAAGGGGGTTGGGAGAGAGATGAAGATGGTGGGGTGGGGAGGCTGGAGCCAAGAAACCCCCCAGGTCCCGCTCCGTGTCTGCCTGTGCTGGCCTCCAGAGGCCCCTGTGCTTTACCTCCCTGCTGCCCCGGGCCCCCTCGCTCTGGTCCTGTAGTCCCAGTTCTGGGGGCCAGTCTCCCAGGCTTCCCAGAAATAAAAGGCACACGTGTGCTGTTTCATTGATCCCCAGGAGCGAGGGAACCGCTGCAGGGCAGGTGCTGTTCGGTCTACCTTTGCACAAGGGAGGTGGAGGCCCATGGTCACCCAGCAAGCGATGAGAGAGCTGGGGTGTGGACCAGGGTGTGTGTCTCAGCCCAGGGCTCATCCCCTGTGCCTCAAGAGGTGGCTGCGGGGCCTGCTGACCCACCCTGGAACCCTCTTCTTTCCCCCCACCCTCCTCTCGCCCCCAAGAACACAGATGACCTCCTGGTGGCCTCGGCCGAGTGTCCGAGCGATGACGAGGACCTGGAGGAGTGTGAGCCCAGTACTGGTGAGTGCCTTTCCCCCCTCCCCTGCCCCGGGCCCGCTGCAACACTGATGGGAGGGGGGCGACTGTCCCTGCCACCTGGCCCAAGCCCGAGGGGCCTGCTGCCAGGCCTTAACTTTCCCTGATAGCTTCCTTTCCCCTCCTACCATTGCCCCAGGTCCCGCAAATGCCCCCTGGCGAGGCAGTTTCTGGCGTTTTGGTGCCCCTCAGAGATAGTGAGGTCCTTAGCTTGGGGTCCTGGGGTTGAGGGCCAAGGGATGCCGGAAGGGAAAGAGGGAGACTTTTCCCTAGAAAGATGAGTAACTGCAGCTCCCATGAGTCCTTATGGTGTGTGTGTCGGGGGTGGGGTGGGGTGGGTGGGGGATGGGGATGGGGAACACAGGCCTAGGAACTACAATTCCCATTGACTCCTGGGTCCAGAACTACAACTCCCATCAGTCCCCGAGGCCTGGTGTTCTTTTGGTCGCTAGAAGAGGAGGTCTCTGCTGGCTCCTGAACCCTCCTCATTCCCAGAGTCAGGGAGGTGGCCAGACACTGCCGGAGCTGCCAGGCCAAGCAGTGTCGGGCAGCGTGCTGGGTAGGAGGTGCCCCAGCCAGACATGAGGTCCCCCGGGGAGATTGGGCCTGGGGTCTGGTCCAGTTTTCTAGTTGGGGAGCTGCTATAAGAGGAGAGCAGAGCTGGGAGGGAAGGCTTACTGGGGGAGGTATTCCAGGGCTCTGCTTGATGCTTCCAGCTGGAGAGAAGGGCGCAGCCCCAGAGAGAGACCAGATTGGCAAGACAGGGGTGGGCCTTGGGTGCCGACTCAGGAGTGTGGGGTGTGGTACGGCACAGGGGGCGCCTCTGAACAGGTGGGCGGTGGCTGGGAGGAGCTGAAGGGACAGAGGGCCCGAGGAGCTGAGGTCCTGGTGCCAGCTCCTCGAGGCTGGCAACGGGAATGGAGGGAGACTGGATGTGGCCAGATTTCCCAGTGGGAGCGCTTGGGGTTGGTGGTGTCCTGGATGAGCCCCTGGGAGCCTCATCCCTTGCTTGGGTTTCCAGAGACTTCTCTCCGTTACTTTGCAGTGTGTGGCACCTGGGCTGTTGGTACTGGAAGGCTGGAGGTTGGGGCAGGTGCCCACAGGGTCGGGGCAGGGGGTGATGGGGTCAGCTGAGGTGGGCAGTGTGACCTGGGCATATCCTGTGAACCTAGCCTGGGCATGAGCCTAGGGGGTCTGCCAGCCCCAGAAGAGACACTCTGGGGCTGAGGGTGAGGGTGGGCTGCAACCAAGGAAGGAGTGTGAGTAGAGCCAGGAGACCCTGGAGCCTTGGAGCAGAGGCTCAGGTTCCAGAGACCAAGGGCAGAGAGGTTTGTGGGGCACAGGCCGCCAGGCCGAGAGGCTGAAGCCTGACTGCTCCGTGTCCCCCCAGTAGGCCAGAGCCGAGGGGGTTGTCCTGGCAGTCCTGGGCCCTGAGGTCCTTGGGGGAGCCTCCGGCTGCTGGGCTGGAAAGGCCTCCTCAGCCACAGCCAAGGACCAGTGCTTTCTGGACAGACACCCTCCACTGTGGGGAGGCTCCTCTGCTGGGGGCTCTCCCCTCCGTCTCACTGGGTGATCTCAGCTCACACCCCACCGTTGCTTTGGGAGGCTCTGGGAATCTGGCAGCTTCGACACAGCACTCTCCTTGCACCCTGCTTTTCCCCCTACCTAGTCACTGGTGGGGCTTTCCTATAGGTGGACACAGTACCTCAAGCCCAGGCCTGCGGGGAGTGCCTGTGACAAATGGTCCCTTGAGAGCCCCGGGATGGGACTCTGGGGACAGAAGGCCGTGCGGTCACAAGAAAAGGGCCCGGCTTAGCCCCGCCGCACATGTTTGCGCACTCGGGGGTGGGAACTGCCAGGTGACAGGAGGAGCCTCTGCTCTCCCTGGACCCTGCAAATGGCCATGATGCAGCGACGGGAGGTGCGCGCTGGGCTACCCCAAGGCCACATCTTGTCCACCAAAATTCTGGTCTCCCAGCCCCAGCCCAGGAGCTTGTCAGGGGCCTGGGTATGATGCTGAGCGCATGCACAGGTGGGCCGAGCTCTTTTAGGCTGTGTTGGGACCACGGAGTGAGGAGGAGCTGAAGTGGGCGGGTCAGCTGCCCTCCCCGCATCAAAGGGCCAAGTATGTGAGGGGACAAGGAGGGTGGAGGAAGAATGGAAGCTGGTGGATGGGGAGAGGCTGGCGCGCCAGCCTTAAAGATAAGCTTTAAAAATAAGAGGGAGGGAGGGAGGGCAGAGTGCATGCTTGAGCCCCCAGAGAAAACCAACGCAACCCACAGGCTTCCCCGCAGATGTGCATCGCGTATGTTTGCACCTCCACACTCATACTGCCCTGAAATGCTTAAATTGGATTTTTATCTTGATGGGAGCCAGACAACGACCAAGATGACTCCAGGGTCCCTCAGACTGATTTAGACTGTGATACACCCCACCTGGAGAGGGAGGGGACTCAGGCCAGAGCCCTCTTGTGCCCCCAGTGCAGGGAGGCTTTTTCTCTAGCAGACGACCAGGACTCCTTGGGCTCCAAGGTCAGTGTCAGAGGTGGAGGCAGCCTGGCTGGAGACAGCAGGTACCCAGGGGCTGACCCCAGGCTCTTTGCACCCCTCTCACCTGCCAGATCTTCCTTCCTGGGTCCAGGTGTGAAGCCTCGGGTCATCCCTGAAACGTTTCACACCTTCCCTTGACTTGGACTTGCCACAGACCCCAGGTCCCAGCCTCCCCAGCCTGGAGAGCCCATCATCTAACAGTCATTTTACCTGAGGTTGGCAGCCCAGCCAAGAGTATTGTGTTGATGGACACGGTGTTTAACTTCTTTTGAATGGGAGTGCCTTTATGGGGACCTGCCCTGCATAGTAGGCACTGGGACCCAATGCCCCTCGCTGCCTTAGCCAGCCTGTCCCTTGTGTTATGGGCCTGGCCCCTGGAGGAATTGCTCCCCTTGAGGCACCTAGGAAGTGCACACACAGACTCAGACCCACAGAGGGACCCAGCTACATGCACACTCATGTCTGACCAGAGGCACACCCACATCCAGGCACAAACATTTATGGACCTACCAGCAAGCTCACGCACATCCTCTTCCACAGGTACTCCTGTGTTCAGACCTAAAGGGCACACACCATTTGTGCCTAGAGCAAAAGAGGCACCAGGTGCTTAGATCTAAAGAGACACGCATGTATTCAGAGCCCCAGAAGTCTGATGAACACAGACAAACCCATACACATGTGCACATTTTCACAGAGGTACACACGTGTGCTCAGAGCTACGGTCCTGCATGTGTGGGCTTAGGGCTTCACACCTCGATGTGGACTCACAGGTGTCTGCCTGTTTAGACACTTACACACGAGCTCAGCTGCACAAGGGTGCGTAGGCAGCATGTCTTCAACCCACCAAGGCAGTTGCATGTGCTCAGAGCTGCACATCCGTGCACACACAGACCCCCTGAGGCGCACATGCGCACATCCATCGAGGAGTAGGCCGGATGTTCAGAATCACACGCACGTGCTCAGAAGCACTTGCATATTTCACACACTCATGAGACATGTACACCTATGTGCTCAGACCCTCAAGGCCCAGGCATATACGAATCCTCAGACTCTCAGAATTCCACATCCACACTCAGCTCACAGAGGCACACACACGTGTACAAATCCACTTGCATCACACACATGCTCACACATGTGCTCAGGCCACAGAATCCTCCCCGTGAGCTCAGACTTCACAGCCGCTCACAGATGCTTCAGAATCACAGGTGCGTGTGTGTGTTCAGGGCAGGCACGTATACAACATGCGCAGACCTTCTGAGATGCAGGCACACGTGCACACGTGGGCGTGTGAATTCTGGGATGTACACGTCTGCGCCCAGGCTCACAGAGGTGCATGAGTGTCAAGGCACCACCCACGGACACACTTGGGCTCAGACCTACAGTCGCCTGCACATCTGTTCACGTACTCTAAGACACACACATCCTCAAAGGCATATCCTCGTGTGCCGACGTGTGCGCTCACGCTGAGGGCCGTGAGGCCACGCGTGTGCACGTGCTCAGGCAGGCTGTGTGTGCCCAGCCCCAGGGGTCCACGCACACGCACACATTTCTTCAGAATCACAGACCTGCGCCCCTGCCCCACCGCCTCAGGAAAGGAGACTCTCGGGGGCCCCCCTCAGCTCAGACCTTCTGAGGCCCACTCTGATGTGCACGCTTTATGCTCAGACACACACACACGTGCTCAGACACACACACACGTGCTCAGACCCTCGAGGCATGCATACTTGTATTTAGTCCCATGGTGGTGTACACACACATGAACACACACACACACACACACACAGAGTCAGGCCAGCACTGACACGGGCGCTCACAGCTGCTGGTGTACTTACTCATATGCTTAGAGGTACACATGCAGCTCCACATAGAAGGACGCCCACATATCCGTGGACCCTCAGGCCAATCACACATGTTCAGACACAGTAAAATGCATGCTTCTGTGTTCACCAGGTGAGCACACAGACCCACAAGGACCCACACATACATGTGTACTCGGCTTCATATAAGCCCACGTGTGCTCAGACCCTGAGAAGCAGCCTCATGCACTCAGCCCACATGTGCACATCCCTACCGAGGCGTTGCCCCCGTGCACGCACACACAGGGCCCTCAGAGGTGTACACACGCGTAATTCCACAGGCACAGACACATTTGCGCAGACCCACACATCTAGCTCAGAATCACAGAGGCACAAACATGTTCAGATCCCAACGTGTCTTAAGGTAACACTAGTTGTAACAGAGAAACTCTCAACACCCGTGGTTAAACACATAGACGATGACTTCTTCTTCACGTAAAGTTATAAACACTGTTCCTGACGGGTGAGCAGCTCTTTTTTTGTTAACATCTTTATTGGAGTATAATTGCTTTACAATTGTGTGTTAGTTGCTGCTGTATAACAAAGTGAATCAGCTATACGTATACATATATCCCCATATCCCCTCCCTCTTGTGTCTCCCTCCCACCCTCCCTATCCCACCCCTCTAGGTGGTCACAAAGCACCGAGCTGATCTCCCTGTGCTATGCGGCTGCTTCCCACTAGCTATCTGTTTTACATTTGGTAGTGTATGTATGTCAATGCTACTCTCTTATTTCGTCCCAGCTTACCCTTTCCCCTCCCCGTGTCCTCAAGTCCATTCTGTACGTTTGCATCTTTATCCCTGTCCTGCCCCTAGGTTCATCAGCACCATTTTTCTTTTTTTTTAGATTTCCATATATATGTGTTAGCACATGGTATTGGTTTTTCTCTTTCTGACTTACTTCACTCTGTATGACAGACTCTAGGTCCATCCACCTCACTACAAATGACTCAGTTTCATTTCTTTTTATGGCTGAGTGATGTTCCATTGTATATATGTGCCACATCTTTATCCACTCACCTGTCGATGGATACTTAGGTGAGCAGCTCTTTTCAGAGCGCTGATTCAGGGCTGGTCTGTCTCCACCTTGAAGCTGCACCATCTTCACCGTGACTTCCCAAGTTGTGGTGGAAGGGGATAAGCAGGGAGGGGCATGAAGGGGAGGGTTTATGGGCCAGGCCTGGGAGGAAGAGGTGTGCACGGGCCCTACTGATTCTGTCCTCCAGAGCTCGGTCACGTGGCACGACCTAGCTCCCAGGCAGTCCAGGAGGAAGCAAAAACAGATTTGGTGACCAGCTAGCCATTTATTTGCCACAGTCTGGGCTTTGGGTCACCAACGATCCAGTCCACTGTCCCACCACCGACAGAACACACCCACTCCTCCCCAGGGGGGGACACCGGAAGCCCTATCCAGTTAGGATAGACATCTCAGAGGTGAGGATGTCTGGGAGATGGACCCACTCCATTGCGTCCAGACTTGGCTCCCGGGTACCCATATGTGGTCTGGATACCCACGAACTAAAAGGATAATTGATCTCACTGCCCATACAGCCCAACACACACCCAGAATACCATGATGGGCCAGAGAAAGCCACCACCATAAAACCCTGCGTCCAAAGGGAAGGATGGAGGGTGCACAGCAGCTGGTAGTTCCTAGTGTTGGGAAGGTCCAGCCAGCGGGCGGCTTGAGGCTCTGCCCTCAGTAGTGGGGAAGTTTCTCCCTGAAACCCCACCTCTGCTGTCTGGGAGAAACTCCCCTCTCCTTTGTCTGGGGCCCTGGTGCTGCCCTCTGGCAGATCCTTCCCAGTCCTTATCCTCCATGGCCACCTCTGGGTGGGTGTTGGGAAAATGACCTCCTTGGAGGTCTCACAGCCTTGACGGCCCTCTTCCTGCTCAGGCGTATTTGGGGGCCCAAAGGTTGTTTTAAGGCCCAGAGGTTGTTTTAAGGCTCAAACGGTCAACGGAACGACACTCAGAGTTCTCTCCTAGACATAATTCTCAAGCCTGTTTATTTCCTTGTTTCTCTGCCCTATCTCTTAATTTAGTGGTGACTATCTTGAGGGCGCTTGAAACAATAGGTGGGGAGCCCACGCCCTTAGTGTGATCCTTGAGGCAACGTTGAGCCCCGTTTTTCAGGTGGAACTGTCACCGGGCCGCTATCCCTGAAAGCCGTTTCCAGTCTTCTCTCTTAAGATTTGGGGCTTGGGGGCAGTTGTTCTTCTGACACTTGCCGGCCCCGCATTTCTGGGCTCTCTCTGGTCCCTTCATCTCTGTTGCAAACGCACCAGTTCTTGTCTAATGTTGTTTCTTTCTTGTAACACGTTACCAAACACAGGAAGTAAGAGCCGGCATTGTCGTCCAGACCTCCCTGGCACCTTCCCTTAGTGCCTCAGCCTCAGTAAGCACGTGGCCTGTCCCAAGCAACGGCTGGTGCCAGGTGTCCTGCCGCTGCATTATGTGGTTCTGCGTATTTCCAGCCTCCAAATCCATTTCCTTGAATTGTTACCTGAGGGCCACAGGTTTCTGTTAATGTGACACCCACTTCTGGCTGTGTCTGTATTAGTTAAGGTAACATGTGTTTCTGTAACAGATAACGTCCCCCGAATCTCAGTGGGTCCTTCAAGGGAAGTTTCTGACTCAGGTGAAGCCCCACCTGGGTGCTCCTGACCAGCAGCTGGCTCTGCCCCAAGGAGTGCTTGGGGAATCCAGAGACCTCCCATCTGTGGCTCCTCCATTTCAACACGTGGTTTGCAAGGTCACTGGAAGGAGGAGAAGGAGTGCAGAGGATCGGGCACTGGGGCTTTTATGGGCCGGTACTGGCACTACCCACTGCTCACTCCTGTGGCCACACCTAATTGCAAGGGATGCTGGGAAATGTAGTCTCACTGCCCGAGGGAAAGAGGTGGTCACAGAGGGACAACCGCGTGTGTTCAGACCCATGGTGTCACACTCACATATACTCAGCGACACATTCATGCATTCACATGCACACACGAGCTCAGACCCAGGCTTAGAGGCAGGCGGACCACACACAAACCACGTACAGAGCACAGGCTCACTCACATGCAGGCACGTCCGCTAAGACTCGCTGACACGCATGCTCACTTGCTTGGATCCATTGAGGTTCGTGCGCGCGCGCGCACACGCACACACGCACACATGCGCGCGCTTAGAGACACATGCCCAGGTGCGCAGAAACAGCCCCTCAGAGGGGTGGGTGCACGGGCGTGCACACAGTAGGCGCTCCACCTTGGCGTTTGCCCTTGCTGTGTGTGTGGGTTTCCGGGTGGGGAGGGGTGGTAGCCTTCAGGCCACTGCACACAGTTGCACAGATTGTTCTCTGCTGGAACAGGTGAGTAAGGGCTGAAATCTAGCCAGTGCTCTGCTTGCCAAGCTGTGTGTCCTGCGCCCTGGAGTGGGGCTGTGTCCACCAGGAGAACAGAATGCCTTTTTCCAGTTTTGCACAGAGATACTGTTTGCCAAATCGTACACCTGCAGGGCTGTGGCCACACTGAGGGTCTGCCGTGTTTCTAATCCACACGAAATGCCCTGTGGACTAGTGGCCTTCTTGCCGTCACAGCCTGGGCAGGGCACCCAGCGTTGGCGGATGAGGCCTCAGGCAGCTGATTGCTTAGTCTCTGACCCTCAGCCTCAGTTCTAGATGCTTCTTTGGGGGTGGGCACATCTTGCTTGGGTGGGAATGGGGTTCTTGGGTAGATTTTCAGTCAATGGCCTTCTTTGCCCTAAAGGCAGAAAGGACCCAGCTTGCTTGTCCAGCAGCCCCCAGAGGCAGGGGAGCTGGGGGAGGAGGGTGCTCGGGAATGGCTTGTGGTCTCCTTGGCCAGAATGGAATTCCTTTTAGTAAGTGGAACTGACATGCACTGAAATTCAATTTAGGAGCAGAGGGTGGGTGGCATCTATGATAAGTGCTCCTGTGAATATTTTCCAAATGCTGCAGTTGCCTGAAGTGGGGGAGGGGAGGGAGGCTGTCTAGGGTCCTTATCAGACCCCCAGGGGCACCCCATCCCAATGTGCACCCTTGGCATAGAGCTGGACCCAGGGTCCCAGGCACCATGAGTCTTCATGAGTCTGCACCCCCAAAAGCCCAGCGGGAGGGCCGGCCTGGGGAGCCCCCAGTTGGACTTCTGCAGTGAGAAGTCTCTGAGGGTTCCTCCCCTCCTCCAGGCCCCAGTAAGTCCTCATTGGCACAAGCTTGCCCGACCCTTCCTGCATGACCCCAGGAACATCCGGTACCCTACTTTGTGTGTGACTGCACTGCCACAGAGCCCAGGCCGACTTGAGTGAGAGTTGGGGAAGGAAGGCAGCGTGCGGTCTCAGTAGTGCGTCGTCTTGTGGTGAGGGGTGTAGGGCCCAGGGAGGAAGTGGCGTGGGAGGTGGATGCTGATGTTCAGGGCCAGGAGAAGGGGACACCAAGGGGCAGTTGTGGCAGTGGGGTGGGATGTGAGTGAGGGCAGGGCACTCTCAGGAGATGCTGTCAAAGCCTCGGGCCAGGGGAAGTCCCCAAAGGAGCTGGGGACTCAGGGACAGGACCGAGACCCAAAGGTGGAGGCCAGGAATTGGCTGGGGTTGAAGGGCAGGGCCAAGAAGTCAATATGACCAGGCCTGGAAGGGCTCTGGAGGCAGGGTTGGGGGAAGCAGGAGGCTGCACAGGGGGACCCTGGGAGCCTGTGTGTCCCAAGGACCTAAGGAACCAGTGAGTTGGGGCAAATGGTTGTCGGTGGCTCAGGCAGGGGAGGGCTCAGGCTGAGCAGGATTTGTCTGTGGTCCAAGGCCTGAAGCCCCCGTACACCCTCATCTACTGGGGAGGTGAGCAAAAGGATAGAAAGCCAAGGTCTGTGCCCTGATTGGCCTGATCAGGCCCTCTGGGCCATGATGTGTCCCCAGCAAGGGCCTTCCTGGCAGTGAGTCCAAACCTGTGCCTCCAGGACAGAATAGGGACAGGGTGTGAGAGGTACCCAAGGCAGGGAGGAGCCTCTGGAGGTCTGCCTGGAAGAGGAGGTATTTGGTTGGATTCAAAGGATGAATGAGATATCAGCAGGGGAAAGGTGTTCTGAACAGAAGGCAAAGGTCAGGAAGGGGGCAGGTGGTGTGGGCCAGCAGTGAGGACCCCAGATGTGTTCAGGGTCCACACAGGGAAGGGAACCTTGTCATGGTTGGGCCCAGATGCTACCACTCGAAGGGCTACCAGCCTCCTCCTGAGACCTAACAGCTCAGTTTGCCACTTACCCAGGGGCCAGGTTGCTGGGCCATCCTTGGTGGGTCTAGGGCTCAGTGGGGATGGGAGGACAAACTATGTTCATCCGTAAGCTGGGATCCAGGCCTTGGCCTCACCCTGGGCGTGGAGCCCAATACCTTAATTTTATAGATGAGGAAATTGAGGCCCAGAAAATGAAAGAACCTTGCCCACAGTCACACAGGAATTAATGACAGAACAGGTCTTGGCCTCTCACATTAAAATCAAAGCCAAGAGTCAAGCAGCCTAGCAGATTCCTGCAGGCGTGGGGAGGATGAGTCAGGCCTTCCGGGGCTCCTTGGGAGACTTGGCCTTCGCCTGGCCTCTGAGAGCCACAGAAGGGACTGGATGGTCTATTCATTCATGTAGCCTGACAGTGACACCTGGAAGACCCTGGAAGTCCTGCCCACCCCAGGCCTCAGCATCCTCCTCCATAATAAGCCGAGGTTGGACAGTTCCAGCCCCAGAAAACATGCTTCTCTGCTCTCGGCTCAGTTTTCCAGTGTGGCTGAGCCGGTGGAAGCCCAGGTGCCCCGAGGCTTCACAATCTGGGGTGCAGATGAGCCCCTGTCCAGGGGGAGGTTGGAGCCTGGTGGGGAGAGCAGTCTGAGGAGCTCAGCAAGGCTGTGAGTTCAATAGCAAGATCTTGGCTGAGCTGGCTAGTGTGGCCAAGGACAGCTCTGCCAAACTGCTGGAGCTCGTGATCTGAAGGATCAGCGGAGGTGTTTGGACAGCAGGGCGGAGACCAGAGCGCTTTGGGTCAGGGGAGGAGGAGAAGAGGTGCCAAGGTATGGTGGTGGTGGCACATGGCTGGCCTGGATGCACTGGGGCAGAGGGGTCTGTCAGTGAAGCCCTGAGAAGCCTCCTATGGAGCGGGTGGGAGGCTTGTGGTGTGATCTCTGAGGATCAAACCCTGCAGAGAGACCAGGGAGCTGCACTCAGATGGGGGTGGGGCTTGAGCTGTGCTGGAGGGAGAGCTAGAGAAGAAACCTACAGCCCCTACCAGGCCCAGAGCTGCCCCTCCAAGAGGAGGGAGCCCTTCCACCAGCCACCTAGACCCAGGGCTGCAGCTCTCTTCTACCCCAGACCAGTGGGTTGCAGTGCTTTTGTTTGAGAGGGGGCCCAGGGGGCTGATGGGAGTTGTAGTTGTTGACCCAGGGGCTGATGAGAATTGTGGTCCACACCCCTGTAAGGACTAATGGGAGTTGTAATTCTCACCCTCTGGGGCTGATGGGAATTGCAGTTTTGGCCCAGGGGACCCCAGTTATCTGACCTAGAGAGTGAGGAGACCTACACCCCCACCCCAAAGGCCCTCCCCAGTAGTTCTCCTGGGCCCTATATTAGCAAGTGCATCCTTCCCAGATGGCTGTGTATGTATTTTCTTTTCTTTTTTTGCTTTCTTCTTCTTTCCGTTGTTTTATTATTGTTTTAACAATAATAAGAGGGCCAGAGGCTGTCAAGCCCTGGCCAGGTCCTGGTGGCCCATGGGGGTTCTGGGGAGGGGGAGGGGGGGAAGTCAGTGGGGGTCAGAGGTGGAGGGTGAAGAAAGAGAAAGTTGAGGATTTAGGGTTAGCTCAAGAATCATGTGTCCCTACCCAATTCCCTCACTCACTCCCTGTCCTTCCTCACCTCCTTACCTCAACATGGCTTCTCACCACCACTCCCAAAGTCCTATAGGACAGGACCCTCCTCCAATGTGCCTGTGTGTCCCTTCCAGCCCTTCCTCATGGACCTCGTCACCTCCCACCTTCGGTTCTCTCCCCATGACCAACCTGCAGTTAGCCTTCCAAGCCCCTTCGCATGATCGTCCCCTCCCAGGTCCTCTCAGCCATGAGGCAGTTCCTACGCGGCTGCCTGTCACGTGCCCCCTCCCCAGGCCTTCCTTCCCACTGCTCCCTCCCTCCCCCACACGCTGACACCAAGTGGCGGTAACAGCTCCTCAACGCCAGCCTTCACTGTGCAGATTTCAGCTTTGTGTTTAATGAGGGGGAGAGGGCACGAGTGAGGGAGGAGACAGAGTATTGTGGAGGAAGCAAGTTGTTCAGGGAGAGAAGAGTGAGGGAGGGAGATACCAAACAGATAGAAAGGAAACGTTGTACGGAAAAGTTGTTTTTTTCTTATTTTTTCCGGGAGAACCCGCTTACACAGCTCTGTTTGTAATTTTTTTCTTCATGCTAAAATCACACGGCCTATTTGTTGATGTAAGTTGCCTGAATTCCGTGGTATGCTATCTTCTTTTTTAAAAACAAAAGAAAAAAAAAAGAGAAAAACCCAGAAAAAAACCCTAAAAGATATTGTTGTTAGGTTTGTTTAAATGCTGCTCTTGTATCTGTTTTTAAAGCCTTAAACCAGTAGAGTTGTATTTTTTTTTCCATTTCTTTTCTATTTCCTTTCCTTTCTTTTCCTTTTGGTTTCTTAAGACAAACAAAAGACCAAAACCCAGAGAGCCACAGAGCCCGTGCGTGGGGTGCCCAGGGCATCCGAGCCGCTGCCCGCTTAAAGCTTAAAGCGCGGTGCTCCAGCCGGCTGGCGGGCGGGCCCAGCCCGCTCTAGTCTCCGCCAAAGCCAATTGGAACCGATTTGGGTGTGTGAGGCTGTTGTTTCTCTCTCTGTGCCGGCCGCCTGCACCCCGGCCCTCGCTGACGCCCTGTCTTTTCTCTTCTCTCTCTTGTTCTAGGAGGAGAGTTAATATTGCCCATTATCACGGAGGACTCCTTAGACCCCCCTCCCGTGGCCACCCGATCCCCCTTCGTGCCCCCACCCCCCACATTCTACCCCTTCCTCACGGGCGTGGGTGCCACCCAAGACACCCTGCCCCCGCCCGCGGCCCGCCGCCCGCCCGCTGGGGGCCCATGCCAGGCCGAGCAGGACGACAGCGACTGCGAGGAGCCTATCGAGGCCTCGGGCTTTGCCTCCGGGGAGGTCTTTGACTCCAGCCTCCCCCCCACGGACGACGAGGACTTTTACACCACCTTTCCCCTGGTCACGGACCGCACCACCCTCCTCTCCCCCCGCAAACCCGCTCCCCGGCCCAACCTCAGGACAGATGGGGCCACGGGCGCCCCTGGGGTGCTGCTCGCCCCCTCCGCCCCGGCCCCCAACCTGCCAGCGGGCAAAATGAACCACCGAGACCCGCTGCAGCCCCTGCTGGAGAACCCACCCTTGGGGCCCGGGGCCCCCACGTCCTTCGAGCCGCGGAGGCCCCCTCCCCTGCGCCCCGGCGTGACCTCCGCCCCCGGCTTCCCCCATCTGCCCACAGTCAACCCCACGGGGCCTGGGGAGCGGGGCCCGCCGGGCGCAGTGGAGGTGATCCGGGAGTCCAGCAGCACCACGGGCATGGTGGTGGGCATCGTGGCGGCCGCGGCGCTCTGCATCCTCATCCTCCTCTATGCCATGTACAAGTACCGCAACCGCGACGAGGGCTCCTACCAGGTGGACCAGAGCCGGAACTACATCAGTAACTCGGCCCAGAGCAACGGGGCGGTGGTGAAAGAGAAGGCCCCGGCTGCCCCCAAGACGCCCAGCAAGGCCAAGAAGAACAAAGACAAGGAGTATTACGTCTGAGCCCCCGGCACCGCGCCCCACTGCCAGCTGCCCCTCCCGGGAGGGCCCGAAAGGAGGCTGCGGCCCTCTCCCTGCCGGGGCCCTGGGGACCCACTCCCTGGCTGCCTCAGACTTCTCTCACGAAGAGGAAACGCAAAAAAATGAAAAGAAAAAAAAAAGGAAAACCCCGTGCTCGTCCCCTTCCTCCTGCCGTCCGTCCGGCGCGGAGTCATCGTGCGTCCTGGGGCTGTCTGTCCCTCTCAGCTCTGCGCCCATCGGGCAGGGCACGTGCTCACAGCCCTGGGTTGATTTATTTTTTTAAGGGGGGTAGTTTTATTTTGGTGGGGTTGGGAGGGAAGGAAGACTGGGGGTTTTGTACAGTGTCAACTACTCGTCCTGTTCATTTTCCTCCATTTTTCTTCCTCTTCCCTCTGTTCCCCCAGCCTTCCTTCTCTTCCCAAGCCCTCCAGTCCCCACCCCAGGCTTGCTGTGTCTCTCTGTCCCCACCCTCCTTCCCCACTTCTCCTTTTTGTGTGTGTCTGGTTTCCCCCTTCCTTTCCTCCCTTTGGGTTTCCAGAGTCGGTGGGAGAAGGGCGGGAGGGTGGGCGGAGCGTCCCAGCGAGGGGCGGGGCCGGGATGGCCCCGAGAGCCATCGCTCCGCCCACCAGGAGGAGGCGCCTGCCTGGTTCCGCCCAGGGAAGGGGCTCGGGCCTGTGAAGACCTGTTCTGTCGTGTGCCGCCGGGCGACGTGCATTGATGGGGAAGCTGCTGGAGGAGCAGGGTGGGGGGCGGGTGGGAGGGGAAAGGCAAATGCAGATATATATTGAAGACAATTAATCTAGATATCGCGAGCAGCAGCCTGTGGCACCCACTGGGCGCGGGCAGCAGGGAAGAGAGGGAGCCAGGCATTACCCGCATACTGCTGGGGTCACTTCTCTGCCCACAGGCTCCCTGCTCCCCCGGTTTTTTTTTTCTCTCTCTCTTTGTTAACAAATGTGTCTGAGTCTTGGAAAACACCCCAACCCCGGAAATGTGTGGGAAAAGAAAACAAAAACTTTCCAAATCCAACGGTCCTGTGCAGTTTGTTCGGTCCTGTGCAGTTTGTTCGGGTTGGGTGCTGTTGGGACATGGCTCCGAGCTCTGGGCTGGGGTCTCGGTGCAGATTGGAGCCCACGAGAGCTGGTAAGTAGCCCCCAAAGTTTTGGGCTGAGCATGGCTTTGGGCACCTTGGGGCCGCTTGTCTTTGTCTCACCCCCGTGTCCCAGCAGGCTGGGGGAGGAGACAGCAAACAGGCCCCAGGCTTGTGAGCTATGACTGGTCTCTGGTCCCACTGGCCACGGACCTTAGCTCCCCAGACGGGAGCAGCGTTTTGCCCCCTAATGGCTAAAGAGGGCCTGCCCCTCTGGTGGCTGTGTGTGCAGGGCACTGGCCTTGACACAGCCCTTGGGGGAGGTGATGTCATTCCTGGGTGGGAAGAGCTTCAGTGTCTGGTCCAAGGTCTCAAGGTAACTCCGTGTCTGAGTTCAGATTGGCCCCCAGTTCCGCCTAACTCCGGTCTCTGCCCCTTCTGCATCTCTAGGGTTTGGACCTTGCCCCCCACTGGCTGACCATGGGCAGCCCCTGTGGCCACAGGTGGAAGTAGAGCCAGCACACCTCAGACCAGGTGTTTGCTTCTTCATGGGGACACTAAACAGGCTCATGGTCCCAGACGTGCTGAGATGGGTCTGGATTTGTTAAGCCTCTCCGTCGAAAGGAGCCGAGACTCTTGAAATGGGGGTTGTATACGAGGAGCCACGCACCTGGGCACCCTCGGGAGAGCAAGCAGAGTGTGGGTGGGTCTGCATCTCCCAGGGGGCCACGGTGGACTGCCACGCCCCTGGACACAGGACCCAGCCACGCTTCCGTCACTCAGGTCTCCTCTGCCTTCTGCTCGGTGGCTCTCGCCTCCCCCTCCTGGCTCTGCTTTCTCGTGCTCTTGGCTCACCGTCGCCCTTCGCCGCCCTGTTCTGCTTCCTGAGCTCCCAGTCGGGCGGCTCTGCTGCCGGCCAGCTCATTCTTGTAGCACCTTCCAGTTCACAAGCCTGGTCTGTGTTTAGGCCTGGACACCACCCAGGGCCCTTGGGCTCAATTGCTCACAGGAGCCCCACCCAGGGCCGCCTCATCTCCCCCTCCTTCCCTCCATCCTGGGATGAAGCTTTTATCGTGGGACCACCCTTCCCACCATGGGTTGTGCCCCAGTGGCCCTTGAGAGTCCTCCCCCCACCCCCAAGTCCTAACATGGGTGGGAGAGCAAGTCTTCCCCCCAGCGGCCCCTGAGGGTGGATCTCCCTGGACTTGGCCTCCCCTTGCCCTCCTGAACCAGCCACCAGGAGGGAGCGTTGGGCCCCGCTTGCCTCCTACTGCTGCCCAGTCTTGGAGATCAGCACCCCGGAGGCCGGCTCTAACCCCCAGTGGGAGCCCGAGCGGGGAGGCCTGCCTTGAGGCAGGCTTGTCAAGACCTCCTGTCCCTGTGCTGGCGATGGCCTGGCCCCTGGCTCTGCTGTTGCTGCTCTCTCAGTCCAAGGAATGGAGACTTATCTCAGGTTCTCCTGCCCCATCGCCACTGGCCAGAGAAAGCAAAGACAGGCAGGCAGGATTTCCTTGGTATCAAGAAGGGAACATCCTTACTCCAGAAATTCTAGAGTGGCCTTGAATAGTCTATCAGAGCAGGGAGCCAGAAAGAGGGAGCGTGCAGGAGCTGGAAGGATGGGCCCCAGTCCAGCTCATTGCCGTGTGGCTGTGGGACTGGGTGTTTTCCTCTCTGCGGAAGGGAAGCTAAGAGGCCTGCCACCCAAGGACTTGGTAGTAAGAGGAAAGATTCCTGGACTCTGCCACTGACTCAGTGTACTTGTCTGTAGGAGATGGTCACCTTGCTCTTAGCTCCTTCATCCTGTGCATCTGATATTGAACTTAACACCTGGGCCGGACCTGCGCTCCTTGGCGTCTGGCTGGTCTGCCAGTGACCCCCAGGAGAGTCCAAACAGCATACGGGGTGGGGGGGTTGGCCGAAATTCCAGGCACGCTGCTCCTTGACAGCTGGTACTGGCAGGGATGTGTCAGGAGATTCTACCGGGGGAGGGGGAGGGGAAAGGAAAGACAGAGTTAGGGGAAGAAGCTTGCAGTGAAGTCTGGCTGATGCCTTTGACCTTGAAGACCTGCACTGGCCATGAAAGCCCCCCAGGGGAGGGAACACAAACTCAGCCAGTGCTGGGACTCTTCTGGGAGGATGTCCTCCTCCTGGAGGTGGACATGGAGCCTGTGTTGCTGACACTGTCCTCCCTCACACACCATCACCATACAGCTCACCCATGAGCTGCAGGCCTGGCTGGAGGCAGGAGAATGGCCAAAGTGGGTCCTGAGGCATTTTCCTGTGCCTGCTGCCTGAGGCGTCTCCTGCCATGGGGGGGGGGGGGGGGGCGGAGACTGTAGGGGTGGAGGGGCGGAGACTGTAGGGGTGGTGGTGGGGGCGGAGACTGTAGGGGTGGGGTGGGCGGAGACTGTAGGGGTGGTGGTAGGGTTCTTCTTTCCCACACCCACTTCCCTTGGCTCTAGCACTGCAGGGTGCCCAGCAGCTTCCGGGGCCAGGAGCAAACGGACAGGCATCAAAAGAGCGAGAGTGTCCCAAGTGAAGACCTGCCTTTCGGGTACTAGCACCTAGCTGATTGCAGGCCTGTGGCTGCTGCCGAGGGAGGCCCCTTCTCCCTTGGTAGGGCGCCCACTCTGCCACAGTGATGACACGCCCTCCCTAGCTGCCCCAGAGGGGCAGGGCCCTGGACCTCCCAGCTTCTAGGTCCTGTTGAGTTAAGTGAGGAGTGACATGTTGGAATTAGGTAGGTCCTGGGCCCTGGAAGGCTGTGACCACCTGGAAGGACCAGGAGCAAAGGCCATTCTGAATTGGGACAGAGGGGCAGCTCTGACCCCTTGGTGAGCTGGAGGACATCCCTGGGGAGAGGAGGGGCCATCTTCCGCCAGCCCTGGGGTCTGCCTTCTGGAAGCTTCTGGATACCCTAAGGCCCCAAGAATGCTAAGCAACAGTAAGTAAGGCAGCTGGGGCTCAGCTGGGCAGCAGGCAGACAAGACAGAAGGTCCACGGCAGGCTGGCAAAATCTCACCTTTGGGCATCTTTACAAACATGATCCCACACCCAGCCCCTTTGTTCTGGGGGCCTTCACTGAGGGGTGGCCACAGGCAGATAGCTAAAGGACACGACCCCCCGAGAGGCCCAGGCAGATATGACCAAGCCAGGGACTGATCCCGTCTCCTGGGGCCAGGGAGCTGCTTCCTGATTTCCCGTTGACCTTCTTACGTGTGTGCCCACGTGTGTACACCTGACTGATGCGTGTGTGTATGTCGGTGTAGAGGCGTGCAGCCTTCTGCTGAGGTGCCTGGAAGCAGAGGCACAGACACAGGTGGGTCAGAGACCACCTGAGCACAGGTCTGGGGTGACTCAGTAGATGGGGCAGCTGGCGGGGACCCCGCTGGGCAGGAAAGGCCTCTTGCTGCACCCATGAGTGTATTAGCTGGGGTAGGGGAGCTCGGGGGCCCATCCCTTTCCATCTGAGCCCTTGCACTGGGTTTCCCCATAAGTGATGCCAGAGAGGGGGTTTTGGATGGTTTTCAGAGGGAGGCCCTGCCCTTGAGAAGCATCACTGGATGCCCAGACTTTGAGGCCTGAGGGCAGGCTGGGGGTGTTGGGGCCAGAGCTGGCTCTGGAGGCCTTTGGACCTGGGCTTGACTCCTAATCTGCCCCTCCTAGCTGGGTGTCACAAGCACCCGGGCACAGTTTCTCTGAGCCTTAGATTTCCCGTATGTAAAATGGGGCAACATCTACCACAAAGCGTTCAGGAAAAGATGGAAAGAGATGATGCCTTGAGGCGTCCAGCACGGTGCCTGGCCCACCGCAGAGGCTGGAAAAGGCAGCCACTCTGCTGGCACTCAGGACAGGAAAGCTGGCCTGGGAAAGGGCCACCCCAGTGAGGAAGTCCCCAACCCCTGTGCCGCAGACCCTGGGGGCTCATCACTGGAGTGGGCGAGGCACAGTCCTTTATTCACTCTCTCATCTCCCTCGCACCGGTGGCCCTCTGCTCTGTGTGGGAGCTGGGGACACGGGGAGGCAGACTCCCCCAACCCTCCGGGGACGCACAGGCTGGAGGGGTGGGGGACAGGCGTGTGGCCGCAGCCACGGTAAGAATTTCACTGGAGGCTTGGGTTGGACGCTGGGCCCCAGATCAAGGCCATTGCCCTGGGTGTGGGAGGCTGAGGCCGGGGATTTGTCAGGTAGGGAAGGTGGCAGAAGCGTTCCAGGCAGAAGACCTGGCCGCGTGGCTGGAGTAGCCAGGGGGACGGGGAGGGGCCCGGGGAGGGGCCGGAGCTGTCTCTCTGGTGAAGCCGAGGAGCTGAGGCGCTTGTGCGGAGCCCTCAGGGTGGAGTGAGAATCTGGGGAGGTCTTGAGCACGGCTGACGTCAGCCTCCGAGCTCAGGGGCGGTGAGCGGCGAGGAAGCACAGGGTCGGTCGGGCCCCTGCCCCTGTCTCTCGGCAGCCTTGAGAGAGGGTCGGGTGACGGTGTCCCCGGCAGCGGCCCGCCAATCACACCTTCCTTTGCCCCTTCTGTGTTTAAGGCGGCTCCTTAGATAGTGAGAGGCTGGGCTCGGCTGGAGGGGCAGCCCCCCGGCCCTCCGGAAATCGAGGCCTTTGCTCTCCTTCCGCAGAGAAGAGCCTCCTCCTCCCATCCCATCGCAGGCTTCCCAGGAGGCCTAAAATCGTGTGGATTTCAGAACAGGACGCCCCTGGGTGCTGTGTGTTGCCTTCTTTACTGCCCTGTTCAGGAAAGGCACGGAGGGGTTATGTCTCGTGGCTGCAAATCACGCCTGACCCCTGACACGTGTCCGTCCTGTATACTTAGGAGATACTGCTGCCCTGCTCTCAGGGGCCCAGGACTGGGCTCCCTGAGCACCTCATGGGGGATGGGTGCGCAGTGACAGCCTTGATAGATGTCTAGGGGCTTTAGTAGTAGAGTCTGGGGCCTGTGAGGACCTCCAGCACAGCCGTCACACCCTCAGCTCTCCCCCTGACAAAGTCCTACACTCTCCCTTCCCCTCGATCTCTCTCGAGGTGGAGCTGGGGGTAGCTAGGGCATTTAGGTCTCAGATGGTGGAATGAAGGGAAGGGGACCAAGTCCATACTGTCAGCCGGGAGACCCAGCCCTTGGTCTCCACTCTCCCAAAGATGGGCTGTGTGACCCTGGGCCAGTCCTATCCCTCTCTGGGCTTCTGCTTCTCCCTCTGTCCAGTAGTAGGGGTGGGTGCCAGGCCTGCCCTCTTCTGGGGTTCTCCGGAGGGTGGAGGGGACGGCCCACTCCCTGGCTCCACACATATTGGATAGTGTCACGCAGTGGCAGGCTCTGGGTCTCGGGCAGCAGCAGTGCAGCCAGGCCGCTCAGCGCTGGCACCGCCCTGTACACCAGCAGGGGTAGGGAGGCACCGTGTACACCCAGCAGCCGGACCAGAGGCCCCAGGATGGCTCCCCCTCGGGTTGCCATCTGGCCCATGCCCACTGAGGTCACCCTGCCCGCACAGATGCACCTGTGAGGGGCCGCACTGCCTGCCTATGGCTTTGGCCTCTCACTCTGGCCCGGCCCTACTCAGCCCAGAGAGGTGCAGTGGGTCAGGCTGGGTTGGGATGCACCTGGGCAGCCCTGAGACCACATGAAAGAGAGATTCAAGGCACGAACATCCGGTCAGCACCAGCCTGAGTCCAAACCTGCGGCACACACAAGGGAGGGCGGCCGGGTCCGTGGTGTGCCCCCCCTATGCTCGCCCGCTGAGCATAGCGGTGCTAAAGTGCCTCTCAGGGCCAGACCCACATTCTGCGTCCGTGGAGGGAGGGCTCGTGGGCAGCGTCCCCGCGGCCCAGGCAGGAGGGAAGGCGCTGGGCAGGGGGTGAGCTCCCTGTCAGCAGGGGCAGCCAAGCAGCAGCGGAAGGCAGGCACGTTGCCGAGCAGGTTTCAGCAGTGAACGTTTGATGAGGGCAATGACGCTTCGCAGCCGCAGAGGAGCGTCAGTGAAACCGAGGCCCGGAGAGGGGCTGAGCCTTGCCCAGCGGCGCAGCTGGAGGCTGTCAGAGCGCGACCTGGGAGCAGGTATTCCCACTGCAAGCCGAGTTTTCTCCCCAGACCGGCTGCAAGAGGCCAGTTCGGGGCCAGTCAGGGCCAGGAGTCTGGGAGCACAGGGACAGTGAGGGGAAAGGGGGCCTCACCTGTCAGAGGCTTGGCGGCACACAGCAGCTCCCACCAGGATCCCGGCCAGGTAGATGGACTGGGCCGTGGCTTCAGGGCCTCGGAGTCACACATCAGGTCCCCCTGCTGGGAGAGGAGGAGGATCTGAGCTCAGGAGGCTGGATAGCCCAGGTGGGAGGGGCAGGAGGGGGCAGAGGAGCCAGATGGGAAAGCCCAGGGAACTGGGGCCGGGTGGCCGGCCTGGTGACCTCTGGGGTTGTCACCCCTTGCCTAAGCCCCTCCATGGCTCCCTATTGCCCACAGGTCCAGGATCAAGCCCTCTCTGGCCTCATCTGCCTCCTTTGCTTTGACCCCTCCGCAGCAGCCCCCCCACGCTGGCACCTCCTCCCCACTTTCCCGAGGCCTGCAACCCATCTTCCACACTACAAAACCCTCCCGTCAACTCCTGCTTAAAAGCCAGGGGGCACCCCCTCAGCAGCAGCTAGCCAATGTGTCCCATGGCCAGGGCGGGGTGGGGGAAGCAATGCATTCTGGGGGGGAAGTCAAGAAAGATTGGACCTGAGCCAAGAGACCGCCCCCCGTGGTTGCAATAGTTAATTCTCCAGGCTAAAGGGCCAGAGGCCGCAAAAGGGCAAAAAATGTGTGTGAATGTATACATGAGTGCATGGATGTGTGTGCACAGGCATGTGCATGGATGTGTGTACACACGTGGTGCATGAATGTGTGTGCATGTGTGTGTGCATGAGTGTATAGATGTATGTGCACATATATGTACATGAGTGTTTTCAAGTGTGTGTGTGATGTGTGGCAGGTAGAGAGGGGGCAATGGAGCAGTGATGGTGACCCAGCCATTTGTTCTCATGTGCTTTGGAGCATGAGGCCCACCTATTTTAGGAATATCTCCCCTCCCACTGCTTCCTTTTGTCTTGCCCGCTCTTCCCTCGGCCCATTCATGTAGCTCACTGGTACAACCTCCTCGCCTCACTGGCTTCTGTACCCCAGCTCACCCACTGCTTCCCACAAGCACCCTGTGCTGGTTCAGTGGGCTCCTGCCCTTATTCAGACAGTGCCCCTAGCCTAGAATACTATCTCTAGGCTCACCCTTGGGCCACATCCTCCATGTACTATAAGAGCCTCCTCCTCCAGGGAGCTCTCCTTGGTTATTCCTGCCTCCCCGTGGAGCTCAGAGTGGGCAGTGGAGCCCCCCTCTTCACACTGTCCTGTGCCCTTCTGTTATTGTCCAGCTGGCCTCAATTCCATCCAGTTCATGTTGGGCAGGGACCCTTCTTAAGAGCATCTTTGGAACCCAGGTTTGGACAGCAGACAAAGGTTCCTTGAAGACGTGCTTCAGCTGTTTTTATTTATTTATTTTTTTTGCGGTACATGGGCCTGTCACTGTTGTGGCCTCTCCCATTGCAGAGCACAGGCTCCAGACGTGCAGGCTCAGCAGCCATGGCTCACGGGCCTAGCCGCTCCATGGTATGTGGGATCTTCCTGGACCGGGGCACGAACCTGTGTCCCCTGCATTGGCAGGTGGACTCTCAACCACTGTGCCACCAGGGAAGCCCTTCAGCTGTTTTTAGAAACAACTTCTTTTTTTACCCTGATAATAAAATTCATGTATGCACCTTCCAAAAGTTCAAAAAATATTGAAAGGTAAAAAGAAAACAAAGATCTCTCCTAAACTCACCAACCAGTGATCACCACTGGTAACAATTTGGTGTGAATATTTCCAGACTCTATTCTAGTCCTTGTATGTTCTGCTTCATAAGTCTGGAATGCAAACTAAGCTTAACATCTCCTTTTGTAAAGTCCAACTGAAAAGCCTCTGCCTTTTACCTAGTGATTCTAGCCTATTCACATTTATTGTGTTTATGGTCATGTTTGGCCTTTTGATGCTTTTTCTTCTTTACCACATTTTCCCGTTAAATCTTTTCCTTGTTCCTATTTTCTGTGGAATCCATTGCCTTTTCTTGTTCTATTTTTCTTCTGTCATGGTTTGGCAGTGACACATTCTATTTCTGTTAGCCTTATATTTGAACACACAAACTAGGAGCTCTTTTATACCATCTCCTCTCTTCAAACCTCCCACCTCCTCTTCTGTCCTCTCAATAAATGTCTTTTCTCCTTATTTCACTAAGAAAATAGAAGCCATCAGAAACCAACAGTCTGAGTCTCTCACTGAAGCCAACAGGCCTCAGTGCCCCGACATTCTGCCTTCCATCCTGCCACCGTAAATGCCCTACACGTCCCCTCTCATCGTGGCCAGCTCCTCCCTGTGTGCCCTGCAGCCCACCTCTCCACCTTTTAAAGACTCCCCTACGTCCTTGGCACCTGACTTTCCCTCCCTACTGGACAATTCCCATCAATGTACAAACATGCTGCTTTTTTCTCCAATCCTCAAAAAAGCTCCCCTCACTTTCAACCTTGCATCTCTCTTTAGCTGCCACCCTCTTTTTCTGCTTCTATTTACTGTACAGTTCCATAAAAGGCTTATCGACACCATCTCCAATGTCTCTTCCCATTCTTTTTTGGATTCATCTTCATCAAATTTTTGCCCTGTCACCAATGATGTCTCCCTGCAGCGAGTTCAGTGCCACTTTCCATTTTCATCTTACTTGAGCCATCACAGCCTCTGAGATTTCTCCTTTCATAAGACCCTTCTTCCCTGGGCCCCAGGGCTCGCCCGGCTCTCCTCCCCCTCCCCCGCTTCTCAGTCTCTTTGACTGATTCCTCCTCTTCTCCCCACACTCTTATCCTTGGGGTCACAGGGCTCAGTCCTTGGTCCTCTTCTCAGTCTCTCTATCTTTGGGACAATTCACCTCTTCAAGGACCTCTTCTTGGAATGCTAGACTTTAATCCAACCCCCTAAACGTAGGGGCCTGTTGAAATATACAAGACCCCAGATGGAGCCGCTCCTGCTGGGATTGCCATGGCAACAAAGGAAAACTTTGATAACATTCATGTCCCTGTAAATGCTATGCTGGACCAGAAATGCAGTGCATGCAGTCAGCCGGTCCCCAGATGACAAGCCAACCCTGGGCTTTATACTTATTGCCTTGTTGCTTCTCATTCCAAACAGGGTTCACTATGTGGTCCCAGCCAATCTGATATTTTCTACTTTTCTCATCCTGTTCTTTATTCTTTATTTTATAAAGCTTCCTGCCTTCCCCCTCCCTCATTTTGCGGTTCTCTGAATGGAGATGGTCCATGTCATGAAGTGTTGTGGGGTTTTTTTTTGAAATTTTTATCTAATTCACCATTAAAAAATTTTTTATTGGAGTATAGTTGATTTATAGTTAATTTTATAGTTTTTTGTCATGTTAGTTTCAGGTGTATAGCATAGTGATTCAGTTATACAGATACATATACTCATTCCTTTTCAGATTTCTGTTCCCATATAGGTTATTACAGAATATAGAGTAGAGTTCCCTGTGCTATACAATAGGTCCTTGCTGGTTATCTATTTTGTATATAGTAGTGTGTGTATGTTAATCCCAAGCTCCTAATTTATCCCTACCCCGACCCACCACATTTCCCCTTTGGTCACCACAAGTTTGTTTTCGAAATCTGTGAGTCTTTTCTGTTTTGTAAATAAGCTCATTTGTATAATTTTTTTAAAATTAGATTCCACGTATGAGTGATATCATATATTTTCTTTCTCTGCCTGACTTACTTCACTTAGTATGATAATCCCTAGGTCTATCCATGAAGTGTTAAATAAACTTTGTATCACCTCAGTTATCTTCTTTAATCACTTTCTAATAGGCCTAACAGACGTCCCACACTTACCGAGGCCAAAGCTGAGCTCCCTTTAAACGTGCTTCTCTGTGGCTTTCCTGTCTCAGCGGTCGGGGACTCCATCTTTCCAGCTGCTTAGGAAATAACCCTGGAGCCATCCCTGTCATACTTCATATGCCATTTGCCAGGATGTCCTGTTGGCTTGACCTTAAAGCCATGCCTGGGCTATGCCCACTTCTCCCTTCCCCATCTGCTACCCCTGTGGGCCAAGCTGCTGCCGTGTTTCCCTGGATCATTGCAAGGGCCTCTTCATTGGCCTCCCTTCCTCCACCTTTGAGCCTCTGCCATCTATTCTCCACATGCACACAGATAGAGGGATTCTGTTTTACTTTGTTAACAAAAAAAATTAAACAATAGTCAACCTAAGAAAGAAATGAAAGAAAGAAATTTGAGCCAAACTGAGGATTTTAACCTGGGAGACAGTCTCTCAGAGAGCTCTGAGGACTGTCTGGAAGAGGTTAAGGGGGAGGCCAGTATAGATGAGATTTTGGCAAAGCGGGAACTTGCAATTGAGCACACATCTCAGGAGAAGGTTGCTGCTAGTCAGGAGGAACCGACATCTTAGTTAATGGCCTCAGTGCTTTTCTAAATGTGAGAAGGTGCAAGAATCCGAGTTCATAAAAAATTTCTCCTGAAAATAGCTAATTATCCAAAGGCCCGTTCTGCAAGTTTTCCCAGAGCATAAAGTGCTTCATCTTGATCTTTGTCCTGAATTTTTTTGAGGGTTACTGTAGGTCAGAGACTGCAGTGGCAAATGACTTGATTCTTGTAGAACTGGATGGTGGGCAACATTCTTTATTTCACAATCCCTTCCCTTTTGGACTTAATTTTCGACCAAGGCTTAGGAGGTGTTTTGTGACCAATTTGTCCCGTGGCACTAGGAATGCTTATTCCCAGGTCCGGCGAGGACTTCACGGATAGGCCGCTCAATGTGCTATTCCTGGACTAGGCCCTGTTAACAGTAGCCAAAAGCCTCTGGGCTGCCTGTCTTATTAGTCTTTTATGGTCCAGGAAATTGTTCGCTCTTGTTACTTCTTCCCGCATCTAGAGTTACACTATTACAATCATTGATCTTACAGAAGTGGATATTTGATCTATTGTTTCAAGTCACCTAATCATCACTAATTTTATCAGAGGCTGAGTCATACATTTGGTAATGCAAGAAACGGTAATCTTATAAATAGACAGAATACAAGTAATAAAGCTAGTAACCTTGATATGGTTGTAAGCATTTAAGTTAAGAACTTCCATTAGGTGTGGCCCAGTATCTCCCCAGGCCATCTGACCAGTCTGTTCTGGGCCATACAAGGTGAGTGATGGGTCATCTTGACCCCTTACAGGATTGAGAAAGGAATGTCATCTTCTAAGGAGTTACAGGGCTGGCGCCAGAAGGAGAAAAATGGATCTTTATGGTTGAGCAGGTATCTCTGCCATTGGGGAGGTCTGGTTAACACATAGCGTGGATGCACTGTGCACACCATGGGGAGGGAGGAGGCCAAGGGACAGAGAAAAAGTTTTATGTTAAAATTTTTCTTGTCTTGCCTTAAGATGTGAATTTTTATTTCGTCAACTTCCATCAGACTGTGTCACTGCTGTGCAGGAAACCCAGCAGTGCCTCCTCATCTCACGCAGAGTGAAAGTCAAAGTCCCCTCACTTTCAGCCTCTGCTGTCTCTGTAGGCTCCTCTCCTGTCCTTCCTGCATCCACACCAGCCCCACTGGCCTCCTCCTGTTGCTCCATGTCTCTGCCTCAGGGCCTTTGCCCTTGCTGTTCCTTCTTCCAGGAACGCTTTTCTCCCAGAGAGCCACACAGCTCATGTCATCCAAGTCTTTGTGAAGAAGTCTCACTCTCACCGAGGCCCTCCCTGACCCCCCTATTTATTTATTTAAAATTTTTATTAGAGTATAGTTGATTTACAATGTTGTGTTAGTTTCTGCTGTACAGCAAAGTGAATCAGTTATACATATACATATATCCACTCTTTTTTAGATTCTTTTCCCATATAGGTCATTACAGAGTACTGAGTAGAATTCCCTGTGCTATACAGTAGGTGCTTATTATTATTTATCTATTTTAGATAGAGTAGTGTGTATATGTCAACCTCAATCTCCCACTTTATCCCCAACCCCCTTTCCCCCTTGGTAACCATAGGTTTATTTTCTACATCTGTGACTCTATTTCTGTTTTGTAAATAAGTTCATTTCTGACCCTCTATTTAAATGTTCACTGCCCCCAACTTCGCACTCCCCAGCCTCCTTTCCTGCTTCTCTTCTCCCCATTGCCCTCCCCACCATCCAGCACATTTCATCTTTTACTCATGGATTCCCTTGTTGTCTGGCTTCCCACTGCTAGAATGTAAGCTCCTTTGAAGTGGGGGCCTGGTCACTTTTGCTCACTGCTGTATCCCCTTCACCCGGAGCAAAGCCTGGCACTTAGGAGGCACTCAGTAAGTGTGGACTGAATGAATGAATGAATGAGCAAATACTTAAAGTGCACACTACAAACACAGACACATTCCAGAATTCATCAGAATCAACCTCCTCCTGCTGGGACGTATTCCACTCCAGCGTCCAGCTCACTCAGTTGCTCTTTACTCGAACTCATTCTGCTCTTCAGTCCTCCAGTTGAAACTCTGACTTTCAAACTGTGGGAATTTTAATTTCAGAATTTATACTTTTCATTTCAACATTACTATTTGGTCCTTCCTGCAACTGCCTGTTCTTGTTTCCTAACTTCCACTTCTTGTTTCTTGGGTGGCATCATTTCCTTGATCTCTTAGAGGGTATCAAGTGTGCTTTTCTTTTACTGTTGTGGAGATTCATTCTTCACTGAGCAGATTTTACTGAGCATTGATTACGCACCAGCCACTGCTCTTGGCAGTGGGGACGCAGCAGAGAACAAACAAGCTAAGCACCTGCCCTTGTGCTCCGTGGAGGCCATGCCTCTGGGGGAGGGGAAGCAAACCAAAAAATAGATGAATATAATCCAATGATGAGTAGTGGTCATGCCATGGAGAGGAACAAGGTGGCATAAGGGGTAAGAGTGAGTGGGTTCCTTTAGACATGGCAGTCAGGGAAGACCTCTCTGTGGAGGTGACATTGGAAGAGACACAAATAGGTAAGGGGACACGGCACACAGATGCCTGGGGATAGAACATCCCTGGCAGAGAGAAGAGCAAATATAAAGGCCCTGGGGTGGGTGTGTGCCTGGTGTGCTCAAGGCTTGGTAAGGAGGCCGGGGAGGGAATGGAGTAAGTGAGAGAGAGTAGTTGGCGTAAGTGAGCAGTTATGGGGCCGGAACATACAGATCCTTATAGGGTTTTGAGGATGGGAGCGATGTGGTCTGACGTGTTTTAAAAAGATCCCTCTGGCTGCTGTGTGGAGAATGCATTGAAAAAGGAGCAGGGTAGGAGGGGGTCCTCAGGGGTGGTGTCCCCGTGAGCAAAGACGAGGGTCAGCTCTAGGACGTTAGGGCAGGTGGGAGAAATGCTTAGACTCGGGGTATATTGGTTTGTTTTGGGTTGGGTGTGGGTGCAGAGAGGGGAGGGAAGGCTGACTCTGTAGTCGGGCCAGTAAAAGGGGGGCCATCTACTGAGACGGAGAACACTGGGGTGAAGCGAGTTTGAGGGGGCAGCAAATTGTCTGGCTTTGGATGCGATAAGACTGACCTGTCTAGGAATTGCCTGGTGGTCCAGTGGTTAGGACTTTGTGCTTCCACTGCAAGCGGCATGGGTTCGATCCCTAGTGGGGAAACTAAGATCCTGCAAGCCGCATGGTGTAGCCAAAAAAGACCAAAAACCAAAAAGCAAAATAAACAAAACCTGACCTGTCTATTGGTGGTCGCTATGGAGTGAGAATTGGTATTTGGGGATAACGAGGGCTGAAAGGCATTTCAAGTCCAGGACTGGCTGAGCTTACCTAGGGAGTGACCTTTCACAGCAGGAAGATGAGGTTTGAGGCTGAGCCCTTGGTATCCGGTGCTTAGAGGCCAGGAAGACAAGGTTCCAGTGAAAGAGAGTCTGGATCGTGACCGTGGGGGTGAGCGGAGGGTGGAGAGAAGGTCCAGGAGCAGAGAGGTCAGGCCGTTGGGGCGAAGGGACCAGGGGAGGTGCAGTTGCAGGAAGTTGTGGCATCTCCGCTCCGGAGCCAGCCCTGGTCAATACTGGGGGTTGTGACCAGTAAGATTGTGTACTTTCCGAAAATGGGCACAGGCAAGCTGTTCATCAACATGTTTTCTTTTGTCTTTTTTTGTGTGTTTTTTTGGACCTGGGTATGCGCCATGGACCTTTCTGGCCAGATGGTACAGCAGGTTCTTTGTGATTCCTCCCAGCCCCAATGTCCTGTGGTGACAGCAGCTGCCCTTGGTCCCAGGCCAGGCAGGAGAAAGGCCTGTAGGAGTGCTTAGCAAAGTCCCCGGTGGCCAGGAGGCTGGGTGCATCCAGGAAGGCGGCTGGAGGAGGTGGCAGCCACAGCCAACTGAGTTTGCTTATGCCTCCGGGGTGCCCAGCACTTGGGACAGAGTGTAATGTAGCACCTGAGCTCCACTGTCCTCCCTTCCCTCAAGTGCTTTGAGACCAGATGGTAATTCTGGGAGGACAGTCTCAGTTGGTCCCTCTGAAGGTGTCTGCAGGCTCCGGCTCGTCACCCTTACTCAAAGCCTCCGATGACCCCCGAGTGCTTCAGAGACAAGGCCAAGCCAGCCAGAGCCCCCCCTCCCCAACCCATCTTCGGAGCCTTCACTTTGGTGCCTCCTTCACGTGGCCTGAAATGCCCTGCACCCGTCTTCCCTCGTGTGCCATTTCTTCTCCCTGAGGGCCGTTGCCACCATCCTCCACACTTCTTCCTCCCTGTCCCTGCCCATCTCCACCGCAGCCCCCTGCCCACGGGAGGGTCCTCCAGCTCTTTCCTCTGTTGGGAGATGGGCTGCACGCTTCCCAAGGGCCCGGACTAAGTCACTGGGTCCCTCCTGGTGCTCACAGCAGGACCCAGCACGCGGACCAGGGCCCAGGCAGGACGCAGGGAAGCTGTGCGGTCTTCATGGTCTCGGTTTGAGTTTGGGCTCTCAGGGCCTTTTTTTTCCCCTCATCTGTAAATATTTTTATAACATTTTTTCCCTCATCTGTAAAAATAACATCATAACCCCCACTTTGCAAGGCTGTTTTCAGGACAAGAAGTCATGGTTCTTTGAGGGTCCTCACCTTCTCCTGCTGCCAGAGTGTCCAAGTAATTAGAGCCCCCGACACATGTGATGCCTGGAATTCCAACTCCTTCTCCAGAACCTCTGAAGATCTGGTCTCCTGGGTGTTACTTTTTCCAAACTGCTCTTCCTGGCAGTTCTGAATGTCTGGGCCACCACCTTCCTGGAAAAACGCACTGGGCCCTCTCCTCATTACTACCAAATGTGCCCCAAATGTGGCCACCGGCTCAACTCAGAAGTCCCTGTAGAACAGCTGAGAGATGCCTCAAGGCTTAATGAGGATGATGCTGGTGATACTGGTGATGCTGGTGGTGGTGGTGGCTGCGGTGAGGAAGATGATACCTAAGGGTCTCATTAATGCTCCGCCCAGCAAGCTTGACTGAAATGTAATTGACAAGTAACATTGTGTAAGTTTAAGGTGTACAATGCGTTGATTCGATACTTTTATAAATTGCAAAATGAGGACCACCATATATTAGCTGCCACCTCCATCCCATCACATAGTTACCACCATTCCTTTTTGTGCTGAGAATGTGTAAGATCTACTCTCTTAGTAACATGCAAGCATATGATACGGTATTATTAGCTATAATCACCATGCTGTATATAACTGGAAGTTTGTACCCTTTAACCAACATCTTCCATTTCCCCTATGCCCCCAGCCCCTGGTAACCGCCATTCTACTCTGTTTCTCGAAGTTTTCCTTTTTTAGATTCCACATATAAGTGATATATTGAGTCTTTATATGTGTTGGGCATAATTCTAAGTCCTCTTCCTGTAATAGTTCATTTAATCCTTCTGACAACCCTTTTAATTAGATATATGATTCTTATACCCATTTCTACAGATGTGAAAACTGAGGCTCGCAGAGCTGAGTCTGGGTCATACAGCTACTCTGTGGCAGAATCAGGACTCCAATCCAGGTCTGTCCAGCTCCAGTGTTTATGTTTTTAAGTCTTGAGATTGGCTGAAGGCTTTCGGGTAGCAAAGGAGGACACCAGGTAGCATCCTTGGCTCAGCATCCTTGCCCCTCTCCCTGGGCTCCTGCTCCATCAGATCAGCAGCTCCTTCCTTGAGCCTAAGGGCCCCCTTCCCCTAGCTCAGAACCTCCTTAGAGAGAGCCCCGAATCAATCCCTCTCATAGCCCTTCAGGGGCCAGGGAAGAGATCCATTTACTTCCTGATGCTGCCAGCTTGACCTCTTCTCCTTCTGGACCAGACTCTAGCTTTACCTTTCTGTAGCCAAAAGGCCCAATAAAAGGTTTTACCAGACAGAAAAGTAGCCTTCCCTCCAAGCTAACTTCCAGAGTCACCCGTTCCCACCTCTGGGGACACGTGTGGCACCTGCCTGGTATCCAGGGGGCAGTCATCAACAGAACCCCTGCCTCCTGCCCCAGGCATCTCTCCGGAGCAGTCACAGGCACTGGCCCCGTTGAAATGCATTTTCCTCTGGCTTCGAGGCTGCTGAACCCTGGGAGCAGGCGAGCCACCTGTGTGCACCCACTGCCCACGCGGAGGCCGCACTGTGGTGGAGAGGGTGGCCGCGGGCCACTGGCTCAGCACCATCTCGGGCAGGTGGCCAAAGCTTGGGGGTGAGTATAGCATGGCTTTAATGGGCCCCCTCGTGCGGGCTGCCAAAGCCCTGGTCACAGCCCCCGTTTGTTTCGGCCTCCCAGGAGCCACCCCCTCCCCCTCCCCACCCCGCCCACCCAGGGTTCCTCTGGCCCATGGAACAGATCAGCTCTAAGTAGGTCAAGGAGAGCTTTGGGCAGCCGTGGCTCCGGCTCCTTCCCTTTCATGTGCCTGGCGGCTCCTGCAAGCTTAACCTGCCTTCACCAAAGGGACTTCGCTCTCCTTGCTGCGTCAAAAAGATATTTCATGTTAAAATTCAATGGGGAGATATTAACCAGCCAGTCAGAATAAGACTCGTCAGAATGCGAGCTGCTCAAACAAGCTGAACTTTGCTCTGCGCAGGTTCTTGACCACAGCTGGCAGCGACCAGCTGGCACATTTTAACAAGGCTGGATGTAAACGGCTGGCCCTCCCCAGCCCTTGCACGATTTCCCTGGAACCCGTGCCACGGGGCCCCTGTTCCAGGGGTCCGGACCACCCCCGCTGGCCCCCCTGGTTCTCGGCCTTTAGGATTTCAGCATCTTTACTGAGTAAGTCATATGCTGGTTTAGCTGCATTCTTAGAAACGCCTGGTCCTCTAGCAGAGCGCTGTCTCTTTGATTTTGTGAGTTGCAGCCTTTTTTTTTTTTTTTTTTTAAGGTTGGGGACCACTGTTTTATAAATATATTTATTTATTTTTGGCTGCATTGGGTCTGTTGCTGCACCCGGGCTTTCTCTAGTTGCGGCGAGTGGGGGCTACTCTTCACTGTGGTGCGCAGGCTTCTCATTGCGGTGGCTTCTCTTGTTGCAGAGCACGGGCTCTAGGCGCACGGGCTTCAGTAGTTGTGGCTCACGGGCTCAGCAGTTGTGGCGTACGGGCTTAGTTGCTCCGTGGCATGTGGGATCTTCTTGGATGAGGGCTCTAACCTGTGTCCCCTGCATTGGCAGGCGGATTCTTAACCACTGCGCCACCAGGAAAGCCCTGGAGCCTATTGTTACGAAGAGTAATTTGAGGTGGATGCAAGGAAAAGCTGAGGGGAGTGTAAGTGAAAGCGTGACATGGATTTTGGCAAAATCCCTCTCATTTCACTGTAAAACACAGTGGCAGGATTTGGCCGGCAATGTGCAAACACACCGTGCAGTCAGAAGCTTTCTTTTCTGCTTCTGCGGATGAGACATGCACGGCCTGAGATCAGAGTAGCCAGTGCCGGCCATGGTTTTAACAAACCCCTGAATTCTCCTGAAACGAGAGGCAGTGTGGTTCAATGGTTACTCACGCAGGTTCGGGAGTAGGCTGTCTGGGTTGGAATTCCTGCTGTGCCCAATCTGTGTGGCCTTAGAAAAGGCATTAAGCCTCAGTTTCCTCCTCTGTAAAATGGGGATGACAATAGTTCTGATCTCATAAAGCTCTGTGAGGACTAAATAAGTTTATGTAGATCACTTACAACAGCCCCTGATGAGCAGTGAATGCCTGTCATTTATGTCATTCTCATCAACATCATAATCATCATTGTTTTTGACCACGAGGACTGTGGGAGACACATAGGGAACCCCAGAGACCAGCTTGAGAAGGGCTCATAGGGAGTGGGGTTCGGTCCAGGGTCAGATCAGGCAGGGATAGATGTTGTTTGAAGGACAAGCACTAAACTGTACACCATGGAGCGGGGCTGGTGTAAATCGAAGTCAAAACATGATTCATCTTTTCACACATAACTAATGTTGTTTGCCAGTTTTAACGAAGAACTCTGATTTTTCGAGGAAGAAGGTCTGTAATGCAGATGTCAGGGGGACTGGACCTTTGGGCTCTCTCCCCATCTGTGCTATCTGAACAAAATAAAGGAGGGTTTTGCGGGGGGGGGGTGAAGGTGGAGCTTCCAGGATCCTGGTTACTTCCGGTCCTGCTGGAGTCACTGTCTACCACGGGCTTATGATTTCCTATGGTTCTATCCTGGATGGGTCTGTACCTTGGAAACAGAATGTCAACCCCCAGCCTTTATTTACACAAACACACACGCACGTGCCCACACACATATGCACCATTTGCCTAAATCCCAGAGGCTTAAGGGGACAGAGGGCATGTTTTCCTGCAGCCATGAGAACTTGCCCGGGTGGAACGGCACAGCCTTGCTTGCAGGGTGTCTTTGCCTCTGGGTTCACTGGGCAGCCTCCTCCTTACCCTCTCTTAGCAGTTTTCTCCCGCCCCAGGATCATTCTGTCTTCTCTTTTGCTGCTGTTTCTCCTGCAAAAACTGGTGTCCTCAGGGTCTCACCTTGGCCCACGTGACCTAGCCAAGGGAGTTTCCTAAGCCAAGACGGCTGTACCCCTGAGAAGTCAGTTCTCAGCTGTGATGATTAAACGTGCCACGTGTAACTGGTGCTCCATTAGCACCTCCTCGGGGACCCAGCTGGGCACATAGCCTCAGCAGGCCCCTGCCACCCACTGAGGCTGAAGGGGCACGCATGGCTCCTGTGGGTGCCCTGCCCCCACCCTCTGTGCCAGGCCCAGGACCCCAGCGCAGCATCACCAGGCTTCGTGTTGGGACCAACGCTGTCCCCAGCCCGCATGAGACCAGGGGGAGAGTAGCACTGGGGGCCTGGGGGCTGCGTCCCTCCTCTGTCCCTTGTTTCCACTTCTCTCTTGGCTTCCTTCTTGCTGCAGATCTGTTTCCTCCACACGGGAAGGCGTGGCAGCCATCACCCCAGAATGTCAATTCCTGCTGCTCCATGCCCAAAGAGACCTGATTTTCTTTCTCCGCTTTCCTGAGAAATGTCTCAGGAGAGGGCTTTGGTGGACCCAGTGAGGGCCCAGAGAACGCGATGATGCCATGGGGAGGGAGGGGCGTGGGCGGGTAGCGAGTTCTGCTGTCTGTGCCAGGAGGAGGGGGTGGGAAAGTGGGTGTTTGTGGATGGGTGGTGGGCCCACACTCTAACCTGGGGGGTCCCCATGGACCCCAGGAAGGGTCAGGCTTTCGGCAGGTGGAGGCAAACGGAATGGAAACCCCACTGAACAATGGGACGCTCTCTTCGGCCTCTTCACTCTCTTCTCTCCCATTCATGCATTCGTCACTCATTCACCCAACAAACAATTATTGCGTACCTCGAGTTGGGCCCTGGAGCAAAGGTCTGGGCACGTGGTGAGAACAAGACAGAAGCACTCCAGCCTGGAGGGTGGAGGGAGGGGGCCTCATCTCTACTGGCTCCCCAACCACTGATTTCGTGAAGACAGATTCTAAGGGTGATGAAGGAAACCAAGAGGGCGTGGAGGCAACAGGGAGGGGTGGGCGGGGCCCCCAGCTGACGGTCAGGACGGCCTCCCGAGGGAGGGAGGAGCCTCACGCCCGAGGGGGAAGGAGCTGAGCATCCAGGCTGGTGGGGCTGGAAGAGGACAGTGGCTTGTCTCCTCCAGACACCTCTGGCCCAAATGCTGTGTTTTCAACAATTGAGCCAACGTTGAACATTTTGGAGATTTCACATAAAAATTGTGACCTCTGACTGATTGGCACCCCTGGGCTCACAAGCTCCAGGGCGACAGTGGTTGGGTCTGGGTGGTCACGGCCCCCACCTCCCTTGGGTTCTCCACCTGCCTGATCTCCCCAGATGTGTGAGTTCACAACCCTCACGCTCCCCTGGGGAAAAGACGTCACCCGTCTCGGTAAAATGCCACCAGACGGTCATTCAGACACACCGCACAAGGTCTCCTCGGCAATTCCTCTTTCAAATTCCACTCCTAACCTTTCAGCAAATCCAAAGGGCTCTTCCTGCAAGTCACGCCCCCCCCTTCCTTGACCACTCCTCCAGGGGGGTACTGCTGGCACCCCAGGCGAGCCAGTCCCCTCCTGCCCGGACGTAGTAGCCCTGAATGGGTCTCCCTGCCCCAGTCCCCCGCCTGGTCACCCTTCTCCCAGCCAGAGCATCTTCCAGAACCAGGTCAGATCCCATCAGCCCTCCACTCAAAGCCTTGCATGGCCCCTTCTCACCAAGAGTAGAGTCAACAGTCCTCCTCACAGACACTGGCCCCGGGGACCGGGCCCTGCCACCTGCGTGACCCCAGAGCCCACTCTGTCCCCCATACTCGTGCCCCTGGGCTACACTGGCCTCCTGCCAAGCACCTGTGGCCTCAGTTGAGCTGGGAGCTGTCCCCCTGCAGATTTGCTGCTGCCTGAGGTTTGCTTTCAAGCTTAATAAATGAATAAAGGGGAGAAAAGGAGCAAACCACAGCCACAATCAATCATCGACGAGGTTGTATCTCAAACACATAACACTGTTGTTGAAAGAAGTGCTTGAAGACTACAGGATTCCATGCTGTGTCACCAAACGGCACGCCATTGAGGAATGTGTGAGTAGGTGACACATTTATGAGGGAAATACGAGAATGTAGGCTAGTGGTTACCTTGGGTCACAGGTCGGGGGGCCACCCAGGGGGCTGCTGAGTACTTGCAAGGCCGGATTTCTTAAATACATGAGTGTTTGTTTGATTATAATTTTTAAATTTAATCACAGTTTTCTTGAGGATAATTGACTGTACTTATTTAAGGTTACAAAAAATGTGTGCAATTTAATGCTTTTTGACATAACCACGCACCTGTGATATGGAGGTGGCTCCATAATCAAGATAATGAATGTATCCATCACCCCAAAGATTCCCCGTTGCACCTTAGAAATCCCTCCTTCCCTCCCCTCCACCTGTCTTGGGCAACCGCTAATCTGCTTTCTGCCCCTAAAGATTAGTTTGCGTTTTCTAACGTTATAAAAGTACGTGTTTTATGTAATTTGTATTTCATTGTATTGATAGAACAAAATTTGTTACCTGTTCATCTGTTGACTGACATTTGGGTTGTTTCCAGATTTTGGCAGTTGCAAATAAAGCTGCTGTAAACACTCAAGTGCACGTCTTTGACTGGGCAAATTATCCCACTGCTGTTGGTAAATTTAAAAAGTGGAGTGTCTGGGTCATATGGCTGGCATAGGTGTAAGGTTTTTAAGAAACTGCCACGCTGTTCTCTATTCTCACCAACACTTAGTCTTTTAAACTTTTGCCTTTCTTGGGTGTGTGGTGGCATTTTGCGGTGTTTTGTTTGTTTGTTTGTTTGTTTTCGCGGTACGTGGGCCTCTCACTGTTGTGGCCTCTCCCGTTGGCGAGCACAGGCTCCGGACGCACAGGCTCAGCGGCCATGGCTCACGGGCCTATCCGCTCTGCGGCATGTGGGATCCTCCCGGACTGGGGCACAAACCCGTGTCCCTTGCATCGGCAGGCGGACTCGCAACCACTGCACCACCAGGGAAGCCCTAATTTCTCTTTCTGATCTTTCGTTGTTAGTGTATAGGAATGCAAGAGATTTCTGTGCATTAATTTTATATCATGCAACTTTACCAAATTCATTGATTATCTCTAGTAGCTTTCTGGTGGCATCTTTAGGATTCTCTATGTATAGTATCATGTCATCTGCAAAGAGTGACAGTTTTACTTCTTCTTTTCCAATTTGTATTCTTTTTATTTCTTTTTCTTCTCTGATTGCCGTGGCTAGGACTTCCAAAACTATGTTGAATAATAGTGGCAAGAGTGGACATCCTTGTCTTGTTCCTGATCTTAGAGGAAATACTTTCAGTTTTTCACCATTGAGAATGATGTTTGCTGTGGGTTTGTCATATATGGCCTTTATTATGTTGAGGTAGTTTCCCTCTATGCCCACTTTCTGGAGAGTTTTTATCATAAATAGGTGTTGAATTTTGTCAAAAGCTTTTTCTGCATCTATTGAGACGATCATATGGTTTTTATTCTTCAGTTTTTTAATATGGTATATCACATTGATTGATTTGCATATATTGAAGAATCCTTGCATCCCTGGGATAAATCCCACTTGATCGTGGTGTATGATCCTTTTAATGTGTTGTTGGATTCTGTTTGATAGTATTTTGCTGAGGATTTTTGCATCTATATTCATCAGTGATGTTGGTCCGTAATTTTCTTTTTTTGTAGTATCTTTGTCTGGTTTTGGTATTAGGGTGATGGTGGCCTCATAGAATGAGTTTGGGAGTGTTCCTTCCTCTGAAAATTATTGGAAGACTTTGAGAAGGATGTGTGTTAGCTCTTCTCTAAATGTTTGATAGAATTCACCTGTGAAGCCATCTGGTCCTGGACTTATATTTGTTGGAAGATTTTTAATCACAGTTTCAATTTCATTACTTGTGATTGGTCTGTTCATATTTTCTATTTCTTCCTGGTTCAATCTTGGTAGGTTATACCTTTCTAAGAATTTGTCCATTTCTTCTAGGTTGTCCGATTTATTGGCATAGAGTTGCTTGTATTAGTCTCTTATGATGCTTTGTATTTCTGCGGTGTCCGTTGTAACTTCTCCTTTTTCATTTCTAATTTTATTGATTTGAGTCCTCTCTCTCTTTTTCTTGATGAGTCTGGCTAATGGTTTATCAATTTTGTTTATCTTCTCAAAGAACCAGCTTTTAGTTTTGTTGATCTTTGCTATTGTTTTCTTTGTTTCTATTTCATTTATTTCTGCTCTGATCTTTATGATTTCTTTGCTTCTGCTAACTTTGGGTTTTGTTTGTTCTTCTTTCTGTAGTTCCTTTAGGTGTAAGGTTAAATTGCTTATTTGAGATTTTTCTTGTTTCTTAAGGTAGGCTTGTATTGCTATAAACTTCCCTCTTAGAACTGCTTTTGCTGCACTCTATAGGTTTTGGATCATCGTGTTTTCGTTGTCATTTGTCTTTAGGTATTTTTTGATTTCTTCTTTGATTGTTTCAGTGATCTCTTGGTTATTTAGTAATGTATTGTTTAGCCTCCATGTGTCTGTGTTTTTTACATTTTTTTCCCTGTAATTGATTTCTAATCTCATAGTGTTGTGGTCGGAAAAGATGCTTGATGTGATTTCAATTTTCTTAAATTTACCAAGGCATGATTTGTGACCCAAGATGTGATCTATCCTGGAGAATGTTCCACGTGCACTTGAGAAGAAAGTGTAATCTGCTGTTTTGGGATGGAATGTCCTATAAATATCAATTAAATCTATCTGGTCTATTGTGTTATTTAAAGCTTGTATTTTCTTATTAATTTTCTGTCTGGATGATCTGTCCACTGGTGTAAGTGAGGAGTTAAAGTCCCCCACTATTATTGTGTTGCTGTCTATTTCCTCTTTTATAGCTCTTAGCAGTTGCCATATGTATTGAGGTGCTCCTCTGTTGGGTGCATATATATTTACAATTGTTATATCTTCTTCTTGGATTGATCCCTTGATCATTATGTAGTGTCCTTCCTTGTCTCTTGTAACATTCTTTATTTTAAAATGTATTTTATCTGATACGAGTATTGCTACTCCAGCTTTCTTTTGATTTTCATTTGCATGGACTATCTTTTTTCATCCCCTCACTTTCAGTCTGTATGTGTCCCTAGGTCTGAAGTGGGTCTCTTGTAGACAGCATATATATGGGTCTTTTTTTGGGTATCTATTCAGCGAGCCTGTGTCTTTTGGTTGGAGCCTTTAATCCATTCACGTTTAAGGTAATTATCAGTATGTATGTTCCTGTTACCATTTTCTTAATTGTTATGGGTTTGTTTTTGGAGGTCCTTTTCTGCTCTTGTGTTTCCCACTTAGAGAAGTTCCTTTAGCATTTCTTGTAGAGCTGGTTTCATGGTGCTGAATTCTCTCCGTTTTTGCTTGTCTATAAAGCTTTTGATTTCTCCATCAGATCTGAATGAGATCCTCGCTGGGTAGAGTTATCTTGGTTGTAGCTTCTTCCCTTTCATCACTTTAAGTATATCGTGCCACTCCTTTCTAACTTGTAGAGTTTCTGTTGAGAAATCAGCTGTTAACATTATGGGAGTTCCCTTGTATGTTATTTGTCATTTTCCCTTTTTGCTTTCAATAATTTTTCTTTGTCTTTAATTTTTGTCAGTTTGATTACTATGTGTCTCGGCATTTATCTCCTTGAGTTTATCCTGCCTGGGACTCTCTGCGCTTCCTGGACTTGGGTGGCTATTTCCTTTCCCATGTTAGGGAATTTTTGACTATAATCTCTTCAAATGTTTTCTCAGATCCTTTCTCTCTCTCTTCTCCTTTTGGGACCCCTATAATGCGAATGTTGTTGTGTTTAATGTTGCCCCAGAGGTCTCTCAGGCTGTCTTCATTTCTCAACATTCTTTTTTCTTTATTCTGTTCCACAGCAGTGAATTCCACCATTCCGTCTTCCAGGTCACTTATCCATTCTTCTGCCTCAGTTATTCTGTTATTGATTCCTTCTAATGTATTTTTTTTTCTTTTGTGGTATGCGGGCCTCTCACTGCTGTGGCCTCTCCCGTTGTGGAGCATGGGCTCTGGACACACAGGCTCAGCAGCCATGGCTCACGGGCCCAGCCGCTCCGCGGCATGTGGGATCTTCCCGGACTGGGGCACAAACCCGTGTCCCCTGCATCGGCAGGCGGACTCTCAACCACTGCGCCACCAGGGAAGGCCCTAATGTATTTTTTATTTCAGTTATTGTATTGTTTATCTCTGTTTGTTTGTTCTTTAATTCTTCTAGGTGCTTGTTCTTTAATTCTTCTAGGTCTTTGTTAAACATGTCTTGCATCTTCTCGATCTTGGCCTCCATTCTTTTTCCAAGGTCCTGGATCATCTTCATTATCATTATTCTGAATTCTTTTTCTGGAAGGTTGCCTATCTCCCCTTCATTTAGTTGTTTTTCTCAGGTTTTATCTTGTTCCTTCATCTGGTACAAAGTCATTTGCCTTTTCATCTTGTCTATCTTTCTGTGAATGTGGTTTTCCTTCCACAGGTTGCAGAATTGTAGTTCTTCTTGCTTCTGCTGTCTGCCCTCTCACTTTCTTCCTTTCTAATGTGAGCCCTTAACTATACAAAATTTCCTCTAATCACTGCTTTATCTTCACACCACAAATTCTGACACATGATTTAAATTATTTTTCATCCAGCTCAAAATATTTTCTAATTTCCTTTGTGATTTCTTCTTTGACCCATGGTTATTTAGAAGTATGTTTTTCAGTTTGAACAGGTTTTCTAGATATGCCTCTGTTACTGATTTCTAATTTAATTCCATGACAATCCAAGGACATACTTTGTGTGATTTGAATCCTTTTTTTTTTTTTTTTTTTTTTTTTTTTTTTTTTTTTTTTTTTGCGGTATGCGGGCCTCTCACTGTTGTGGCCTCTCCCGTTGCGGAGCACAGGCTCCGCACACGCAGGCCTAGCGGCCATGGCTCACGGGCTGAGTTGCTCCGCGGCATGTGGGATCTTCCCGGACCAGGGCACGAACCCGTGTTTCCTGCATCGGCAGGCGGATTCTCAACCACTGCGCCACCAGGGAAGCCCTGAATCCTTTTAAATTTATTACATGTGAAGTAAGGCTGGGGACCCATAGGGGCTCATTGGTGGGGGAAGTATGATCTTTATCATGAGCCACCAGAGGGTTTCAAGCAGACAGGGAATTTGATTTGAATTCGGTTTGATTGGTCTGGTGTGCATCAGGTGTGAAAGAGGGGAGATGGGATGGGGAACTGGGGCTTGAGGTTTCTCTGAGTTGTCCAAGGAGAGTGGGGAGTTGTCTAAAGGGTCTGGATCTCCAGGGAAGGGTGTAACTTTGTGACAGTGCTGCAGATTATCAGAGCACGGAGGGGTACAGGTGAGGGCGAGGAGCCGGGTGTTCGGGAAAGAGCCCTGGACTGGGAGTCAGGCAGGGTTAGGCGGTGTGACTCTGGGCATGTCACTTCACCTCTCTGGGCTTTAGTTTCCTTACCTTTAAAATAGGTGATCAGCCTCAATGATCCCCTCGTTTTAACAGCCTGGGCTGCTGCTTGTATAGGGAGGGTCTGCATGCATTAGGAAAAGGTGACCCTTCAAGATAGACACACAGAAGGGTGGCCCTGAAGCATAAGGCCTAAAATTCTATGCTGCCTTGACATCTGGTGAAACCAGGAGGGTCTCTGTGGTTTATCTGCAGGTCCCCTTCCCCACTCTTCTCCTGCGGGTAAGGTCCCCCAGCCAACAACAATTCTCATGGGGGTTGGGGGGGGCCAGCACAGTTCCTGTCATCCCTGAGAGGTGGGGGTCGGGCCCCTGCCAACCTGTGGAACGATTCAAGCAAGGCAATCACACGGCCCTGTGGAACCAGGGGTCCCCCTGCCACCTTCTTGATACCACGAAGCCCACCTCCCACAGCCTTTGGTGGTTCTCTCTTCTCCTGAGTGCAACCCATGTGACCCTGCGTGGTACACAAGGTCGACCTCCCTTGGCCGTGAGTTTACGTGATTAGTAAACTGCTGTCCTTCTTATCTGTGCAGTGTTAGGCTGGGCCTTCCCTAAAGCCACATAACCACAGGGCAGGAGGCCTCCCTCACCAATGGGGGTAACCAGGAGGTGATTAAAACAGCCCCTTTCTTGGAATGAATCCAGCCCCTGTTAGGGTAAGTGGCTGAGGTGGTGCAGCCTGGGCTGGGTTTCAGCTCCACGTGCCTCCTCTACTGGTGCCTGGGGGCAAGGCACACTGGTTGCCTGTTCCTGGCAGCTCTGGTAGCAGCTTCTGTTTGTTGGAATCTGGTCTGTGCTAAGATCTTCTAACCTTGTCACCCACCCTGGGAGGTAGATTCCATGAGTCCCACTGCACTGACGAAGACTGTGAATGGGAGAGGAAAGACTGGAACTCAGGTCTGTCTGGACCCTGCCTTACGATCCACTCTGGAAGCTGGAAGGTGAGAAACCTGCAGCGCCATGTTCTGAGAAGTGAGAAGAAGTGGGTGGCTGAGTGAAGGTGTGAAGACGAATCCTGGCAGGGAAGGGAGAGAACCACTGTGTTAACGAAGTGGACCTGGGGGCAACCAGGCTGGGCGTGTCTGTCTGCAGGGGGGGGGGGTGGTGGTCCTGTGATGCTGGACATATGGCTACAGCTCTGGGGCTTGGAGGGTAGAAATGGGGGTCAAGTCTCATGAGAATGTAAGCTCTATGAGATTAGGGTTTTATTTACGGCTGTTACCCAAAGCATGGGACAGTGCCTGAAATGTAGTAGATACACAACAAAAATGAATTAAGTGAAAGAGTAAATTAAGTCTTGGCTTTCCTGTCTCTTAGCTGGGTGTCTTTAGGCAACTTGCATAACCTCTCTGTGTCTCCATTTCCTTGACAGTGAAATTGGACAGAACAGCACCTTGTGGGCTTGTTGCATGGATCAAATCAGATGCTGTATTAAAACAATAAGGGCTCACTAAGCCCCCGCTGTTATTATTACTATTATCATGATCTTGGCTCTTGTTTAGCAAGGAGGGCTCCCTACGAACCCCCTCACCCGAGACACAGCAGCCACACTTACGGGGCACGTGCTGTGGGCCAGGCACTGTCCTTGGCGCTCTCATATAATTACTCACTTAAACCCCAAAACAACTCTTTGAGCTACACTGTTTCTTTTTAACACCTATTTTACCCATGAGGAAGTGGAAACTTAGAGGTGATTCCGGCTATAAAAGAAAGTTGCGGAACGTTCCTTCATTTCTATTCTCTCAAAGAACATGCATGAGAATAGCACGGTTTTTTTCCTGGAGGGCCCGAGGGAAGGCACCTGATAATCTGTCTGGGCCTGGGCTCCTTTGCAGGAAGCCTTAAGGAGAACTGTTGAGGATCTCTTTTTCTTCTTGTGTCAGTTTGATGAGAGAGGGAAGACACTTGCCTGCATAGGCAGGGATTCAGTCTTGGGCAGTCTGGCTGCAGAGCCGGGCTCTTGACCAGTACATTTTCCTGTCTAAGGTACAATCACCTTCTACCTGTGAGGCCTCAAATAAGTCACTTCATCTCTCTGAGCCTCTTGTAAACAGGGAGAGCAATAGTATCTTCCCAGCAGGATTGTTGCAAAGATTAAATGGTTTCAGAAACATGCTGCCCTGAGCATGGTGTCGGGAATGCTCTGGACACTAAACAAGCTCAAGCTGCGGGCGTCATCATGATGACCAGCCCGGCCCTGTTCCTGACCTCTCTGCCCAGGACGTCTCCTGACCCTTGGGCTCTCCTGTCTCCGGGCTGTGGTGGACCTGCCACCATATCTGCAGCCCCATGCAGCTGCATCACTCCCAGGGTGGCCATGGGGCACTCATTGTCTCTCCAGGTCCTGGATGGTGTCAGGGAGTGGAAGTCCCCAGGTCTCCAGGAGGAAGAGGACAATGAGGTTGGAAACGATGGGGGTGACACCGTAGGAGGGGGAGGCAGCAGGGGAAGGTCATCCTGGTCAGGGGGCCCATTACAGACCCCCGCTGACCTGCTGAATGCAGGAAGACTTCTGCTGTCATCCTGTGGGTAGAGAGGAGGGCCGGGACCCTTGTCACAACTGCCACTTCAGAGGGGCTACTTGGCTGGGCCAGGGGAGGGAAAGCTGGGCTGCTAGAGTCACCCTCCTCAAGGGCTCTTCTAACCCCACCTCCTCCATTGAGCCCACCTAGATTTTCCCAGCCAAAGGGGCTTCTGCCTCCTGGGAACATCCAGAGTCCTTCACGGGAACTCTCTAGGGCCCATCCTATTCTCCCTGGTCTCAGGTAATTTGGAGGCTTGTCTCAGGGCTCCTGCTAGGCCATGGAGCTCCCAGTTCAGACTTTCTATAAAGTATCAACAAAATCAATAAATGTGTGTCAAAAAAAAAAAAAGAAAAGAAAGAGTGGACAAGTGAGTGAGGGACGGAAGCCCATGAGTGAGGCTGGGCCAGGCCTCTGGGGGCTGGGGTGCAGCCCTGCTCTTCAGCTAAGTCCTTGGCCGCCCTAAGCCTCAGTCTACCCACTGTCCAATGCAGGGGCGGTCTAACTCTAGACCACTGGGTTCCGAGGAGGTGACCTGGGGCTCCCCTGGGGCAGGGAGAGGACAGTGGGAAGCAAGCTAAGTCCCCACTACCCCGGGGAGCTCTTGGTCTCCTCACCAGGGCTCTGATAAGATTTCACCTGAGCAGAGAGCTGTGTGGCTCGAAGTGGTTTCCAGTCCAGAGGCCTCCAGTGGGCTCTCCGTGGGGCTGCCTCCCAGCCTGGACTCTTGGGGAGAGGCTGTTTGCGGAGGCCCTGGCTGAGCAGGTGCCTTTGGGGGAAGGACTCCAGGGCGTCTGCTCGGTTCCATATCGGCGCTGGGTCCCCCTCTCCCTCTGCTGTGTGTCCCTGGGTGCCCAGCCCCTCTCTCTACCCCCACCATGGGCCCTCGCAGGGGTGTCCCTTTCTCCCCCGCCCCAGGTCTGGCGGCCCCTCCTGGGCCCAGCCGGCAGCCCAGCCTACCGCAGCGAAGTTGGGAAGAGTTCCGGCTTGTAGACCGTGTTGCAGGTTACGCTGATGCCAAAACATCCCTTACCCGGCACAGCCAAGATCACATGCAGGGTCTGCAGATCTAGGCAGAGGAAAGGGTGAGGGTGGGGTCTGCTCGGGAGGGTCCCCAGGAGCCTGAGGCAGAGTGACTGGGTTCTCCCACAAGGCTGCTTTGGGCTGAAAGCAGGTCCCGGGCGGTGTGACCCGGTGCCAGGGCTGCCCGCGGCCAGGTGGTGATGCAGTGCAGGATGACATCCTGGTGGGTGGGCCGGCGGTGGGGTGCAGGGCAAGAACCCAGCCAGGTCTGGGGTGGGTGAGCCTGGGGGCAGCTGCGGGTGGCACTCGAGGGGTGACAGTGCCAGGGTTCCTTGGGCCCTGAGGGTGCTTCTTCCCTCCAAGGAGAGGGTCATGCCAGGCCCAGGCCCACAGCAGGGGCCCTGGGGTGCCCAGCTACCCAGAAGCCTTCCCATCACTCCTACCACCCCTCAGCCTGCCTGTGGGGCCCCTGCTTCCACAGGGAGCCTCAGCTGGGAAGCCAGGGTGCAGGTCACAAGCCAGCGGTGGGCCTGGGCCTCACCTCCCTTCCCGCATGTGGTTGCGAAGAGTCATAAACTCTCAAGTGCTGTCTTTGGAGTTTTTCTCAGAGCGCTACATCTCTCTCCGAGTTTGGCCTCCCGACTGGTCCTCCATCCTCACCCCGCCCCTCCCAGCTGCTGGCCTTCCCTTGCCTCCCTCCTGGCTTTGCTGCCACCGTGGGACACCTGTCCCTGCCCCTCCCCCAGTCACCCACCCTGAGCAATAAAATGGGACACGGAGAGGGTATCTGGGGCCTCACAGCCTCAGTCAGAAAGGAGAGTGAGACCCGGGCCCATCCCAGCTTCCTCGGTGCTCTGTCTCTTGCTTCTTTTTTTTTCTTAAATACAGATTTTTTTTTTTTGTCATTAATGCACCCACATTTTATAGTATCTGCTGTATGAGGTTTTTAATTTTTTTAATATAAATTTATTTATTCTTTGGCTGTGTTGGGTCTTCGTTGCTGCGCGCGGGCTTTCTCTAGTTGCGGCACGCAGGCTTCTCATTGAGGTGGCTTCTCTAGTTGCGGAGCACGGGCTCTAGGCGCACCGGCTTCAGTAGTTGTGGCGCGCGGCTCAGTAGTTGTGACGCACGGCTTAGCTGCTCCGCGACATGTGAGATCTTCCCGGACGAGGGCTCGAACCCGTGTCCCCTGCATTGGTGGGCGGATTCTTAACCACTGAGCCACCAGGGAAGCCCCGTTTTGCTTCTTTTTTTGTTGGCCATGTGGGAATCTTAGGTCCCCAACCAGGGATCAAACCTGGGTCCCCGGCAGTGGAAGTGCAGAGTCCTAACCACTGCACCGCCAGGGAAGTCCCCCCTCTTGCTTAATTAACAAGAGGAAACACCACACACACTCGGCCTGGTGCCTCTCCTGCCTCACCTGGAGCCCCTCGCAGCCTCCCGGACCCTTCTTCCCACTGCAGACTTGGCCTCTGGCTTGAAGTCTGGTCCAGGCCTGGCTCTGTCGCTTGCCGCTGAGGGATCTCGGACACCTGGCTTCGTCTCTCTGAGCCTCAGTTTCCCCAGGAAAATGAGTGGGGGGCTGTGGCAGTAATGGCCTTGGGCGGAGCCGGGGCACAGTGGCCCCCGCCCATCCTCGGGGCCAGGGGAGGGGAAGAGGCTGGTGGCGGTGTGCTGCAGTGGACAGGCCAGCAGGTGCCCGGGTCAGCAGCCCCTCAGCCTTCCCTCCCACTGCCCTGGCTGCACCTTGTGGGACCAGCACGTAGGCCAGGATGGCGAGGCCAGGCACAGCCAGGGAGCCGGCCAGGGTCATGTGGCGGCCAAAGAACCTGGGCACGAGCGTGGTGGTGACCCGGGGCCGGAAGTCCAAGGCTCCAAAGAGGACCTGGAGGAAGAAGATGCTGTTCCCTAGGTTCTGCAGGATGAGGACTAGCCCATAGTAGGAGAGGGCAAGGGACGAGCTGTGGGACGAATCTAGAAGTCAGGTCCCTGCCCCGTGGAGGAGAGGGCACCCCTGCACCATCACCTACGCCGGGGCTGCACCCGGAGAGCACCACCAGCCCAGACCCCTGGGCAGCCTGGTGAATGCAGGATGCATCTCCATGGGGTCAGGTTGTCCCAGGAAGGGATGGGGAGGGCGGTGGCCCCATCCGTTCTACATGTGGGCCTTGGGTGTTAGCCTTGGGCGTTGGCCATGGTGGGCTGGATGTTGCCTCTTAGGCTCCCTCTCCACCAACCAGCAGGAAAACATGACCCTCTCTGGGCAGATGGGGCAGTGGGTCAAGCTGACCTGCCCCTTCGCCAGGCTCTAGCACCCTCTGGCTTTGTTTCCTGTTCCCAGTCGTGGCCGGGAACCATGATGTGGGTCCCACTCTACTAGCCATGGACCTGGGCAAGTCTCTGCCTGGCCCTCTCTGGACACGTTTCTTTGTCTTGAAACATGGGATTAATAATAGAATGGGAGGGCTTCCCTGGTGGCGCAGTGGTTGGGAGTCCGCCTGCCGATGCAGGGGATGCGGGTTCGTGCCCCGGTCCGGGAAGATCCCGCATGCCGCGGAGCGTCTGGGCCCGTGAGTCATGGCCGCTGGGCCTGCACGTCCAGAGCCTGTGCTCCGTGGCGGGAGAGGCCACAGCAGTGAGAGGCCCGCGTACTGCAAAAAAAATAAAAATAAAAATAAAAAAATAATAATAGAATGGGGTCTCAGTGGAGGATGCTGGCCTGCCCCCTTCCGTGCCCTGGGAGTTCTGCCCCCCAGCTGGGGAGAGCATCTCATGGCTGGTCTACATGGTCCAGAGAGACGACTCAGAAGGGCCACCCCAGCTCCCAGGTGCCCAGGCTGGGGCCTGGCTGTGACGGCATCACCACCACTTCTCCCCTGCCCCTGCTGCTTCCTGCCCTCCCTGGCCCCCCTCTGCTTCAATGAGAGGTGATCCCTAGAGCCCCCTCTGTGAACTGCCTGCTCATGGACCTCCATCTCAAAGTCTGCTTCCCAGGGGATCCCCTGACACAGGCTCCTGAGTAGCTGGACTTAACAGTAGCTGAATTTCTACACCTTGGAGATTGAATCTGGCTCCACAAGTGGCCACAGTGGGAAATTATTCTCCACCACTTTTCCACTCTGTCCCCATCCCTGCTTCACCTGGACACTCCTCCCAGCCCTCCCCTTCAGCGGCACCTGACTGCCGTCCTCAGGAGACATCTGGCACCACCAGGCCAACAACTGTAGAGAAAAGCTGCGATTCCTGCAGAAACGCAGTGCTTCCTGAGGTTTGTGAAAGTGACTTGACAAGGGCCAGGCTGGAGCTGAAAGGAGCTGACTTGTAGGTATTTAGAGGCTTAGCCAGTAACAACAGGGTTAAAAGAGACAAGAAAACCCAGGAGGGTAGCCGCTTCACAGCCTGTGATTTGAATAACAAAGAGTGCAGAGTGGCCCCTGGGAGAATTGAGGAAGCTTTGATGGTTTTTGAAAGAATGGCCCTGGACATTCAGTGGCCCCGGGCACTCCTAATTTATCAGGAAACAAAAAAATTAAGCAAAAAAATAAAAATAAAAGAGAGAGAGAGAGAAGCATTTGATGCATTCTCTGTCTGAGATGTAGCACGTATTTGCCATTATAACCCATATGTACTTAAATATAGCATAAAATAAATGTTTTCGTAATTTTGAGTTTTATTTCAAGATCAAGGTCCAATCAAACCTGACCCTCACTTTTCGATCCACTCGATTCACTTAAACTGAATTTGTCTTAAGGAGCCTCTTCCTGGTCCCAGGTGCCCCTGGGAGATGGGGCCTCCTGGGGCGGGACGGGGAGTCCACGCTCAGTGTGGGTCTGGAGGGCCAGAGAGCAGGACAAGGAGGTAGCTCAGCCTGGGTTCAAACGCCTGCTCTGTCATCTCGGGCAAGTTTCTTGCCTCTCGCAGCCCCTCTTTCCCCATCTGTAAAGTGGGTTATGAATGAACTTATCTCATGGGGTGGCTCAGAGCGGGATGTGTGTGGCCAGCACGTGGTCCCGGCCACCCTCTAGGAGTCCAGCTGCCAGGGTGAGTCCAGTGCTGACCGGCAGTGATCCTTTCCAGCTATTGCTGGTCCCTTGGCTCCGCGGACCTGGCTCTGCCTCTGCCCTGGGCTTCAGCCTGACCCTGGCACCCTGCCCAGGACCACAGCCCAGCCCTGCCTTCTAGCTGACTTCCTGCACAGCTGGCCTCCCGATCACATCTGTACGTACTCTGTCTCCCCCACCTGCTAGGCTCCTGCCTCCTGGGGGAGCTGCGTGTTCTGGCCAGAAATGTACCCCATGAGGCCTGCAGGGGCTGCTTTCCCGCTGGACACCCTGCCCTCCTGAGCCCCGGGAGAGATGCCCAGGATGGCATACCTCACTACCAACAGTCTGCAGCTTCTCCAGCAGAGCGCGAACATTCGGAACAGGTCCGGCCCTGACCGGCGGGACTTTGCAGAGGCTACGTCCTCCTCCGTGCTGGACATCGGTACCTCCAGGGATGACAGGGGCACTGAATGTTAGGGCCATGGCCCTGCCTCACCCCCGTGCCGGGAATGGTGTCCGGGTGGGCAGGTGATAGGGAGAGCCTGGCATTGGCCCCTGGAGACTGGAGAGCCCTGGGGGCGCGGATGGCCTGAGGGCAGAGAGGGTTCTCTCTGGCCCCTAGCTGATCTATCTTCTGCAGACCCGGTCGCCCTACTCAGAACCAAGGAGCAGGTCTTGTGTCCCAGCTCTAGTCTCTGAGCTGCAGGCTGCAGGAAGGTCTTGACAGTTACCCCGCAAAGCCCTACCATCCCTCTTCACTCCTCTTGGCCGGCATCAGCGCACACCCCCTCCAGCCATCGGATCCTCCCGAGTACCCATCCAGTCTCGGCCTGCAGCCCGGGCCCAGCTCAGTCCCGGTCAGCTCTAGCTTGCCTCCTCTTGGAAGCTTTCCCTGAGCCCTCTGCCCCAGGGAGCTCTGTGTCCTCTCGTCTCTGTCTGCACACCCTCCCACACCTACTTCCTTGAAATAGCTACCTCCAGATAAGCACATCCTGTTTCCCCAGATACGCTGAGAAGCCCTGTGAGGTAAGTGAGCAGTATATGTGGATTAAGGTGATGAACAATAGAGATGGTGATGTGGGTGTGCTGTTGTTGATAATGGTTGTATGGTTGTTATTGGTGGTGTTGATGGTGGCTGTGGTGGAGTTGGGGATGGTGGTGATGAGGATGGCAATGATGGTGGTGGAGGTGATGGTGATAGTAATAGTGGTGGTGTTGGTGATGCTTTGTAGAGGTGTTGATAGTGGTGCTAATGATGGTATTGGTAGTGATGGTGATAATAAAGGTGAAGTCAATGGTGATGGTATGCTGGTGGAGGTGATGATGGTGTTGATATTAGTGGTATGATTATTCTTATTGGTGGTGGTCATGATGGTAGTGGTGTTTGTGTAGAAATGATGACAGTGGTGGTGATTGTGGGTGTAGTGGACATGGTAATGGTGGTGATAATGGTAATGGTGATGGTGATGATGATTATGGTTGTGGTGATGATGGAGGTGAAAATGGTGGTGATGATTATGGTGGTGGTGATGGAGGTGATGATGGTGGTGGTGGTGATGGAGATGGTGGTGGTGGTGATGGTGGTGGTGGTGATGGAGGTGATGATGGTGGTGGTGATGGAGGTGATGGTGGTGGTGATGGAGGTGATGATGATGGTGGTGGTGATGGAGGTGATGATGGTGGTGGTGATGGAGCTGATGATGGTGGTGGTGATGATGGTGGTGATTATGGTGATGATGGTGGTAGTGATGGTGGTGGTAATGGTGGTGGTGGTGATGGAGGTGATGATGGTGGTGGTGATGATGGTGGTGATTATGGTAATGATGGTGGTAGTGATGGTGGTGGTAATGGTGGTGGTGGTGATGGTGGTGGTGATGGAGGTGATGGTGGTGGTGGTGATGGTGATGATAGAGATGGCAAAACTGCTAGTGATGTCAATGGTGGTGTTTTGATGGTATGGGTGTGTTGATGGAGGTGGTGCTGGAGCAGATTGGGGTGATGCTGGTGATAATAATGATAAAACATCAGTGGATGTCCTTCCCTGGGTCATGTCCCACACTGTATCACAAATAGCAGCATCTCACCTATATAGTCAGTGTCTTTTTGGCTTCCTTGTGGCCATTTATCTTGGCCACCTTTTTGAGTTCCTGAAGCACTCGATCTGTTTTGCCCACCGTAATCAGCCATCGGGCGGATTCTGGCAGCCACGGGTTAAAGAAGCAGGTGCTTGGCTGGGTCTTTGTTTTCTTCCTGTAGATTGGGCACTCCCCCCAGGTCAGGTGGGGAGGGGGTGGTGGGCAGCAGACCTGCTGGCTGCAACAGGAGTGGGGAGAAGGCAGCCTCTTCTCCCTCTGCACCGCTAAAGCCAGGCTGGGAAGTCCCTGATGGTCTCAGAATAAAGATGAGTCCCAACGCCTGGCCACCCTCTTCACCAGCCCCCACTCCCTGGCACCCCATCTGGCTTCCCTGCTGCCAGGAGCCTGTCCGCCCAAGCTTCACATTCAGCCAGCACACAGGCTGCCTCGACATGGGGTGATTCTGGGGTCATTTCTATGGTAGAAAGCTTGCCTCATGCTGCATTAAAACACACACACACACACACACACACACACACACACACACACACACACACACATTTAAAACATCCCCAACCAGAATCAAGTGGTTTTATGAAAGTAGTAGGCTTTTTCCCAGCCTCAGGGACAGATGGGCAGGGAGAAGCATCTCCCTTTTTTTTTTTTTTTTTTTTTTTTTTGCGGTAAACGGGCCTCTCACTGTTGTGGCCTCTCCCGTTGCGGAACACAGGCTCTGGACGCACAGGCTCAGCGGCCATGGCTCACGGGCCCAGCCGCTCCGCGGCATGTGGGATCTTCCCGGACCGGGGCACGAACCCGTGTCCCCTGCATCGGCAGGCGGATTCTCAACCACTGCGCCACCAGGGAAGCCCAGCATCTCCCTTTTGAAAGGGTCAGGGTTTTCCCAGCCCACAGGAGCTCAGCCCTGTTTGCAGGGAAGGTAAGAAAAACTTCTGGAGGCAGTTTGACAAGGTGGTTACAAGAGTCAGCCTGCCTGGATTCAAATCTTGCCTCTGGCACGCAGTGACTGCGTGGCCTTGGGCAAGTCACTGGCCCTCTCTGGGCCTCAGCCCCTCATCTGCAAGTGGCAGTAATAACATCATCTTGCTCATTAGAAGGAGCGTTGATATGCATCTGGTGTTACCAACAGCACCCGGATGCACCCAATCAGTGTGACTAGGGCAGCTTAATCAGTGTAACTACGGGATGGTCTTCCTCCTTTCTTCCTGGTCCTGTTGATACAATAACCCTCCATGTCGTCAGTGACTTTTTTTTTTTTTTTTTTTTTTCGCGGTACGCGGGCCTCTCACTGCTGTGGCCTCTCCCGTTGCGGAGCACAGGCTCCGCGGCCATGGCTCACGGGCCTAAGGCGCTCCGCGGCATGTGGGATCTTCCCAGACCGGGGCACGAACCGGTGTCCTCTGCATCGGCAGGCAGACTCTCAACCACTGCGCCACCGGGGAAGCTCCGTCAGTGACTTTTGATCTATGATCTATTTTATTTGCCGATGGGTCCCCAGTGCCTAAAGCCAAGTCTGGCACAGAGCAGGGGTGCAATAAATATTTGAGAGTGAATGAATGAGTCCTTTTAGTCTTCTCTACACCCCACAGCAGACCTGCTCAACTCTGGCCCACGGGCACAAGAGAACTTATGAGGTCAGGAATGTGTGTTTATTTCCCTGTATCTCTTCTTCTAGTCCCCACCCAAGCAGGTATTTCCAGACCTCAGGGATTTTCGCAGCCCCGAAAATAATAGTGATAATATCTTTCCATATCCACTGCCTGACTTGGAGGTCCGCAGGCTGGGCAAGCGATGTGAGGGAGTGAAGCTGGTGGGTGTGCGTGGGGGGGGTGCTGGTGCCAATGTGAGGGAAGAACGGAGCCCTCTGCCTCAGGCCCAGAGGTCAGTGGGCTGGAGGGAACCACAGACCCCTGGCTGAAATGCCCACGCCGGAACTCTGAGCCCCCAAGATGTCTCTCCCCAGTGGGGTCTGCTCACATTCTCTTCCATGGTCTCAGCACCTTGGGAGCCGTGGCCAGACAGAGTGGTAGGGCCCCTCTCACCCTGGGTCCCCCTCCCGTTCAGTGATGTTCTCCCCAAGGGAAAAGGCCCCAGCTGCACTGACCAGGATATCAGGAAGATGACCAAGAAGGGCACCAACAAGGCCAGCTGGAGGGCTCGCCGGTCCCACAGGGCAAAGGCCAGGCTGCCCGTGGCCGTCTGGCCGATGCTGTAGGTACATCTCAGGATCGTCATGGTGACGGCCCCCGTGCGGGTCGCGGTCCGCTGCACCACTGAAAGGTGGTGCAGATGAGCAGGTGAGGGCCCCCCTCCTCCCCACCCCGACAGGGCTGGGGCAGGTGATCAAGGGATCCACTGAGCGTCGTGGAGGTCAGGATGGTGCCAGACAATCCCAAAGCGCTCAAAAATCATAGACAAGGAACCTGGGGGCAACGATGGGGCTGACGCTGGCCACGCCACCTGCAGGCAGCGCCAGCTCAGAACTGGCTTTTCCGCCCAAACCTATTTCGGGCGACAAGCACAGTGGGGGCCTGGAGAGGGCCCCCGGGGACTTGGGCATAGAGGCAGGGACTTGTCGCCGGAGGGCCGAAGGAGGCTGGGGCGCCCGCTGGAGCACCTGCCAGCGCAGGCAGCACCTCCTTCTCGGGTCTCCTAGGACCACGTACAGAGTGCATTTGTTATAAAAATGGCAGACGCCTTGCTCTCTGGGCCACAGTTTCTCCATCTGTAAAATGCAGGGATTCACGAAGACATGCTGAACAAGGGAGGAGCCTGGCAGGAGGCTAAGCACACATGGCCTTGGGTGACCCAGCTCCTCCATGCCTGTGACCGGAGGGCCCTCAGCCCCGATGAGGTCACCTTAGGCCGAGCCACTGCCTGCATTTAGCTGAAGTATGTGTCAGTCAGACTGGAGAGATGTGGGCGAACCTTGGCCTTGCCTGTCTGAGCGGCGCCCAGAAGCAAGGACACGCGCCCCACATCTGGGGCGAGGTCTGGAGGCTGACACCTGGCGCTGACCCCAGGCTCACCGGGCGACCCTCAGACTGATTGCGATTTGGTTCCCAGTGTGGGTGGCCCCTGGGGAAGGGTAAGTGGCGGCACGGCGGCCAGTCCTCTGAAAGCGCAAACTGCACCACCTCCTGCCTCGCTGCTCAGGCTCCCCGCTACGCTCGGGATAACATAAGGCTCACGAAGAGCTACCACCGTGCTGGCCCGGCCCAAGCCCTGCATGTGATTAACTCAATCATCACAACCCCATGGGTAGGTGGCAGGGTCCCCACTCACAGGAGGAAGCCTAGAGAAGCAACAAACCCGCCTTCTAAGGAGCTGGGACACAGGAGGCCCCAGAGCCTGCGCTGCCCCGAGTCCAGAAGCCATTCATGCATTCAGCGTACTATGATTGTGTGCTATATGCTGGGCGCTGAGGATACGGCCCCAAGGCCCCTGCCTCCTTGGAGCTACGTTCTCGTGGGGACACACACGGTAAACGAGCCAACGAGAGCTGGGCACCGGCAGAGAGAGCCAGGAGCTGTGATGCGGAGCCTGGGCAGGACCAGGGGACCTTTGTGCCTGAAGCCGGAAGGCCTCTCTGAGGAGCGGCCTGGAGCTGAGGCCTGCGTGCTGGACATGAAGCAGCCGTGGGCAGAGACCTCTAGGCGAGGCTCGGCCACCGGCTTCAGTGGGTTCTGTGGGCTGGACGGGAGCAGCGGTGCCCCAGGAGGGGCCGGCGTGGCTCAGGGGGAGGAGCCAAGTGCTGAGCAGGGGTGGTGGGGTGGGTGGGGACGGTCCTTGGTGTGGGAGTCCAGAGGACCTCAGGCCGGGCAGCAACCAGATCCACATAGAAACCTTTGCAAAGTCACTCTGAGCTCTGCAGCGGAACGGAAGGCCCAGTAGAGGCAGGAGACCCCAGAGGAGGCCGTAGTGGGGCCAGAGAGGGCGGTGGCTTGGGCGGGGGACAGCGGGAGTGGGGGAGAGGGCGCTGGGCGGGGGCTGTGCCCTGGAGGGTGAGTGCGGGTGGTGAGGGAGGGAGCACAGGGCTGGCTCCCAGCGGGGCTGCGTTCCAGGATGGGGGCTGGTGGGGAGGGGGCTGTGCTGGGGGTGGAGAGTTAGCGGCTCAGCATCAACCATAAGTGTGAGGTGCCTCCAAGTCTGCAGTTGGGTTTACAAGCTGGGGGGGGTGTGCAACGTGGGCGTTTTCAGCACTGGACAGCGGCACCCCATGCAGGAGGGGACCGCAGACGGAGAGAAGGTCCTGGGCGCTCCACCTCAGAAGGGGTGTGGTGGGGGGCAGTGGAGGGGGGGTGATGGGGGAGGAGGGAGAGGAGTATTTCTATTTCATTACATTTCATGTACTTGGAGTTCAAAGAAAGAGGGGGGCTTCCCTGGTGGCGCAGTGGTTGAGAGCCCGCCTGCCGATGCAGGGGGCACGGGTTCGTGCCCCGGTCCGGGAGGATCCCACATGCTGCGGAGCGGCTGGACCCGTGAGCCATGGCCGCTGAGCCTGTGCGTCCGGAGCCTGTGCTCTGCGACGGGAGAGGCCACAGCAGCGAGAGGCCCGCGTACCGCAAAAAAAAAAGAAAAAGAAAAAGAAAGAGGGGTCTGTCTATGCCCAGAAGACCATCAGCTCCCTGAGGGCATGGGCTGTGCAGTGCTCGGCACACAGTAGGTGCTCAATAAAGTTTGGTGCAATAGCTGAAGATGAGAGCCAGTGTTCAGGGCAATTTCTCAGCTCAACCTGGCATCGAGGTTCAGACATTGGGTTCTTGGCTCCCTGGAAACCTGGGACGCAGACCCCAGACCAGGGGAGGCCCTCTCTTAGGAAACACGAACGCTCACTGGACATTTCCTTACCTCTGTCCCCACGATGCTCACTCTGTTTTGAAGGAGCTGTGAGGGGGAGAGATACTCACTGGTGGGAGAGGAGGTCCCAGGTGATCCACCCACCATGGGCCCCGCCAGGTAGATGGAACGGCCTAGGGGCTTCAGGCCCTGGTGGTCACACACCAGGTCCTGCTGGAAGAGAAGGAGGGTGCATCAGCCTGGCTCAGGGGGTGTGGAATAGCAGGGCCAGGGTGGCAGAGGAAGGTCCAGGACCCCCAGAGGGGATCCGGCCACCTTGCACGGGTTCCCCAGATTCCTAAGGCCAGGCGACCCAGGTGGAAGGGGTGGGTGCGGGCAGCGGGCCTCAGCCCCCCGCTGGCAGCCAACAGCGTGGCGCATGTGACACGGCTCTGGGTCTGATGGCGTGACGGCCGCTCCGAGTGGATAGTGGTGGGTGGTGGTTAAACCACAGGCTTGAATTCTGAGTCAGCTGATGACCAGCCGGCTGGTGCCCTGGGGGCGTTCCTGCACCTGGCAGAGCCTGTCTCCTCCAGAACTGGGGCTGTACTGTTGCTGCTCTTACCGGGCATGAAGATGAGCACGAGAGCTAAGCATGTGTCACCGTGATTTTCCCTGCGGCCTGACGTGGACCAGACAGACCTCATCTGAACACACCTCTCCCCCCAGGTCAGCCCTTCCCTTCACCAAGGCCTGGCCGCTCCTCCTACAGCTCCCTCTCCATCATCTCCGCCTCTCTTGCCTGAACCGCCGCAGGAGGAGCCCCCACCCCACAGGGCATTCTCCACCCTGCAAAGTCACCTCTTGAAAATGCAAATCAGATCACAGCATCTCCTAGTCCCAAAGCCTCCAATGACTTTCCTTTGCACTTAAACAAAATCCAGGCCCCTTCCCCACACGTCCCGGCCGTCGCCAGACCCCCTCACACTGTGTACCAGGTTCTTTTCTTTCAACATCCAGACAAGCTCCTACTCGGACCTCTGTCCCAACTAAGCTTTCTCCCGAGCTTCATGTGACTGATTCCTTCTCTGTCTTTTAAAAAATTATTTTTATTTATTTATTTATTGGCTGTGTTGGGTCTTCGTTGCTGTGCACAGAATTTCTCTAGTTGCAGCAAGAGGGGGCTACTCTTCGTTGCGGTGCGTGAGCTTCTCATTGCGGTGGCTTCTCTTGTTGCGCAGCACGGGCTCTAGACGGTCGGGCTTCAGTAGTTCTCGTGTGTGGGCTCAGTAGTTGTGGCTCACAGGCTTACTTGCTCCGAGGCATGTGGGATCTTCCTGGACCAGGGCTCAAACCCGGGTCCCTTGCATTGGCAGGTGGATTCTTAACCCCCTGTGCCACTAAGTAAGTCCCTGATTCCTTCTCTTATAACCCAAGTCTCATCTTAAATGTCACCTTTTCAGAGAGCCCTTCCCTGCCTGCCTCTCCCTTCCCTGCTAGCAGGAGCTGCTTTCTCCTTTGTGCTCACTTATGACGCAGGGGCCTTGAGACTCAAGGCAGGACAGAAAGTGATGGAGAAGTTCTGGTGCCTGGCTGTCTGGGTTGAATCAGATTCGAGTGTGCTTTAGCTGTGTGTCCTGGGGCAAATTACTTAACCTCTCTGGGCTTCGGTTTTTGTCACTTATTAAACGGGGTCAATAATAAAACCCACCTCAAGAGATTGTTGCGAAATTGTGATGACAGGGAAAGCCTCAGAACAGTGGCTGCCACTTAAATGGCACAAGGTATGGACTTGGTCTGCTGTTATTACTGGTTTAAATGTTGACTGATTCTGAATTCTCCAGCAGAATGTAAGCTCCTAGAAACCTCCCTGTCCATCCTGTAACCTTAGCCTCGGATCAGAATCCAGGCCGTCCCAAGTGATCAGTAATTACGTGTTGACAGAGTGGCATATCATTTAACAGCGGTGATGGAGTCTATCTAATCCTCCCAGCCTTGGGAGGCTGGGAAGGAAGGAAGCGGTGGGGTTGCTTGGGGCGGGTCATGGGGAGGCCCTCACCTCGGTCACGATGGTGGAGGTAAACGTGCTGCGGTCGTAGACCCAGCCGTCCACGCACGGCTCCGTGGCAGCCTTGCTCCAGTTGGTGGCCGTGGCATTGGGGTCCAGGAGCTGCCACTGTGGTTGGTGGAAGCGCAGACACTGCTGGGGCTCCTGGTTGGGGCCCGGTGGGATGGAGACGGCCAGGAGGGCCTCGGGGGTGAGGTTTGCGGGGGCCTCAGAGCCATTGTCCAGCATGTGGGCACAGCAGCGGTGGCCTGGGACAGCAGCTGAAAAGTTCTCCTCAACTAATTGGATGGGCGCCCAGACAGAGAGGAGGAAGGAGGTGAGGCCCTGCAGGGCTTGGAAGAAGCCCACACCCTCAGCCTGCTCCAAGAGCTCAGTGAACACCAAGGACAGAGATGCAGGTACCTCGAGCAGGTCTCCTGGGGGTCAGGGAGCTGGTGAGTATCCAGCCTGCTGCCCAGAACCACTAGCAAGCTCAGGATCTCCAGACCCTCGGCTTCCGCTCACCACTCGGCCCCGTGGGGGTGGGGCAGCTATCCAGCAGCCAGTCAAGTGTGTCCCAAGATGCCCAAGATACTTTGAAGAAACCCCTCCGCACCCAATTTCTAGGAATGACCGCTCAGATGCTCCACTGCTCTGGAGAGGAGATAAGACTCACTGGGGCATCTGGGGCACCCTGTTCTCCAACACCAAGAGTAAAAGGTCAAGAAGCTTAAAAAAAAAAAGACTCGATGCCGTGATGTTCCTGAATTACAGCTGTGGAAGAAACATCAGCCGGGCCGTGGCCTCGCTGCCACGGTTCAAGTTAAATCCCAGCAAGGAATCCCGGGGGAGAAAGGCAGGCTCAGCTACTCAGAAAGGCCTCAGCAGCTCCCCGCGGGCTGCCTGATAGAATCCTTCAGTCTGAACTTTCAGAACCCTCTACACGCCTTCCTTCAAATCAGGAAACTGTTGGCCGAACTTTCACCCATTCTGGACCATATCAGTTCATTTTGCTAAAGCACAGAAATGAGGAGGGTGAGAGGGCAGGGCCCTCTCGAGCGGGGCTCCACCACTGCAGGGAGGCTGGGGGAGGAGGGCGTGGGCGTGCGGAGCTGGCAGGAGGGCCCAGGCCTGGGCTCTGTCCCTCCTTACCATGTGCCTCCTACCAGGCAGCATTGGGGAGACCAGCTCACGGACACACTATTTCAGGAAATTTCCATTTCAAGGTTCCAAGTTGCCTTTATTAGATTGTAAGCTCCCCCACGTTGGAAACCAAGGCTACGATTTCCTGGCATCCCTTAGAAGGCCCTCGTGGGCCCTGGAGCTGAGCAGACTGGGGAAGTGAGTAAAGTCACACCTCCCTGACCCAGCGTCTCATGCCAGTACAGCTTGGTGTGAGGAGGCGGCGAGCCCCTGCCCCATTGCCCCACCCTGCGCTATGCCTCTTAGTAACAGCTGCTCCTGGCACCAAGGGCTTGCTGTGTGCTCAGCTCCATGCTGACCACGCTGCCTGCACTCTCTCATTCCCTCCTCACAGCAGCCCAGGAGAGAAGCAGTACTGATTCCCCCAGACAAGGAAACTGAGGCTCAGAGAGGGCAGGCACCTTGCCCAAAGTCACACAGCACAATCAGGATTCGAACCAGACACCACAGCCTGTGCGCTCTCCGAGGCCCCTGGCTAGCTGCTGCCTGGTCTCTAGCTTGTCATGCACCAAATCCCAGCTAAAGGCTGGAATTCAGAATTTGGGTTAGAATTGGGGCCTCCCAGATGCAAGAAGAATTGGCGGAGTCAGTTCTGGAGAGAAGTCTGAAGAGCGCTGGAAGTGTGGGTGAGGTGTGGGTGGGTGTCTGGACCCTAAACTTCCCAGAAGCTCCCCAGAGCGCTTGGGGAACTCAGCCAAGATGGCGCCCAGCCAGGAAGCCGGGAGTCAGGGTTCTGGGCCTGGATTTCAAAGCCCGGGCTGCTGCCTCTCGGGCAGGAACTTGTTGTGAATTTTAAAATAGCAAATAGAGACAGGTGGGGAGAGAACCAGACCAAACTAAAGCCCGGGAGGCCAGGAGAGAGGGGCTGATTGGGAGCAGCCCCCTCCAAAACTATCCCAGGCCAAATTTTACATGGAAAGGAAAAACCTTTGCCTGGGTTTGTGCAAACACCATCATCACAGGGGAAGGCCTGGCCCCGGGGACCATAACCTTGAGCAGTGACCTCCTCTCTCTGGCCCCTGGTTTCTGACCTGGGAGAGGAAGTGTTGCCATGTTGGTGTTTCAAACCTTAGCCAGGATCAGAAACCATAGGAGTGCTGGTGAAAATGCAGTTCCCCTGTGGGCCCAGGAATTTGCATTTAAAAATAAGCCCTGAGGTGATTCCGCTGCACTAGGACCCCGTCCTCCCTTGGATAGTGGCTGGGCTAGAGGTGGCTACTGAAATCCCAGGGTCTTCGAGAGAATTCTTTTCTCCTTCTACCTCCTCCTTCCATATGCTTTAAAAAATGTTCTCTTCTTCCCTGCCATTTGCCTGTCATGGACGTCCCTGGGCTTTGCTTACAGGAGAAGGTCAAACCTCCTGGATTCGCCAGAAGGCTTCCGGAATCTCCAACTGACTTTCAGCTTCCAGACCAAGGAATTTTTAATTTTGTATTTTCTGTTTTTCTGGGGCTGCGGTTGGTGGGGGGGGGGGGGGGGGTGGCGGGTGCGGGGGGCAGGGCTGGGTGCAGCTGCTCCGCCACCTGGTGGTCACACCCGGGACTGCAGCATTCCCAGCATCACGCTATCCTCACCCATGTGCCCATCCCCCAAGGATACCGAAGCAGAGGTGGGAAGAGGGGGCCTTGGGGTGGGATGCAGTCAGCCTCAGATTGTAGCCACCAAGCCCTCCAGACTGTCTCATTAAATTAATTCATGTAAAGTGAACCCCCTTGGTTCTCGTGGAACCAGAATTGCCCTTGGGGGTGACTTTTCTATCCAAGGGCTCTACCAATTACAGCCAAGGCCAAGGGACTTCCCTGGTGGCGCAGTGGTTAAGAATCCGCCTGCCAATGCAGGGGACACGGGTTCGATCCCTGGTCCTGGAAGATCCCACCTGCCGTGGAGCAACTAAGCCCGTGCGCCAAAACTACTGAGCCTGCGCTCTAGAGCCTGCGAGCCACAACTACTGAAGCGCGCGTGCCAAGAGCCCGTGCTCCGCAACAAGAGAAGCCACCGCAACTAGAGAAAGCCCGCATGCAGCAACGAAGACCCAACGCAACCCCACCCCCACCCCCCCAAAAAAAGCCAAGGCCAAGCTTGGCCTGCCTGCCAAATGACCCCAGGCAGTTCACTTCCCATCTCTGAACTCCAGGGTCCCTTCTCTGAATCTCTAAGGTGGAGGCCTTCCGCTTACCTATAGTGAGATTAAATGAGATAATGAATGGCCCGACAGTGGGTATTAACCACCACCATCATCACCGGCATCGCACTTGACCCCTTATTCTTCCTTTTATTCTTTTCCACTTGAAGTCACAGCATTTCAGATCCAGCTGGGCTCACTGGATTTTGGCCTCTCCCTGCACTCCTAGAACATCCTAGGGTCCGCAAAAGGTGAGGGTCTTTCCTGGGCTCACACAGCAGTGCAGGGGTAGAGACTTGTATTAGTCACAGACTCATGGGGGTAATGGAAGAAAAGCCCCTTCTCTGCTGTCTTAACTCCAACACTTCCCACCCCAGAGGAATCCACTCAAATGCTTTTTTCTATGTATTCAGGAACACATCAACATTAATAATTAGTTGTCTTTAATTGAGAAGTTGTATGTGTACACGGCAAACAACCCAATGGTCCAGAACTTTGTAAAATGACTAATAAAAGTCCTTTTCCCCCATCACCCTCACCTGCCCGGAGGCAGGTGCCGCCAACAATTGTTTATTCTTCTAGGAAAATCTTAGAGCATCTTCAAATATATGCATCAAGTTTTAAAAGTGTTGAATAGATAGTCAATTCGCAAGGTTCAGAACAGAAAATGTAAACAAGGTATATGATGAAGAGGTTCCGCACCTGCCCCCTTCCACAATCCCCACTTGCTACCTCCACCCTCAGGTAACCTTTTTACATTTCTTGTGCATCCTTTCACATTTGCTTCCTAAAACATAAGCAAGGGCAAATGTGCATTCTTATTTTGCTCCCTTTTATGCAAAAGGTAACTTTGCACTGTGTGTTTATTTCCCCACAGTGGTATGCCTTGTGCGTCCAAGAACATCCTGACGCATTTTCACAGTTGCATAGCATTCCATTGTATGGATTTCCATAATTTACCTAACTGGTTTCCTGTCAATGGATAGTTGGATTGCAGCTAATATTTTGATCTTACAAAAAATGTTGAAATGAATAACTTTGCACATATACTCTTTTGAATGTGTGCTACTGTATCTGGAGAATAAAATTCCAGAAGTGGGATTATGGAGTTGAGGTGTCAGTGAGCTGGTGGCCTTGAGAGGCAGCCCCAGTGGCCTCCCCAGGAACACCCTCAGGTACACTGTCCCCAGCTTCCTAACTACACTGCACTGTACCACACTTGTGGGGTTTTGCCAATATCATGGGTGACAAGTAGTATTTCAAGGCAGCTTTATTTCATCTTTCTTTTCTTATGAGTGAGGCTGAGCATCGTTTAACATATCTAAGATATATTTGTATTTCTTTTTCCGTGAACTGTTTCTTCTTGTTCTTGGTCTATTTTTTGATTACGGTCTGGGGCTTCCTTAGCAATTGCTACAAGCCCCTTTTATGTTAGGGAGGTTGGTTCTTTGCTTGTGATAGAAGTTGAGAATATTTTTTAATTTCTTTGGACTTTGTTACCGTGCTATTGTTATTGATCTTTTTGCATGTAGAATTTTTTTTTTTGTCACCAAATTTTCAGTCTTTTTTTTTTTGACTTTGGGATTTTTGTGTCATAATCTGAGAGGCCTCCTCCACACTATGGTGATGAAGGAATTTTTTTCATAGTTTGCCTCTTTAAATCAAGAAGGATTGTTGGCTTTTGTCACATGTCTTTTCAACACCTATGGGGTTGACAGGAGGACTTTTCTTGTCAAATCAATGAATATGATGAATTATGTTAACAAATTTCCTGAATCATATGAATGAGTTTTCCAAAGAATGCTGAACCATCCTTTCATTCCAGCAGTGAACCTACTTAGACAAGGGCTATTATTCCTTCAACGTGCAGCTAGATTCTGCTCGTTAAGGTTTTATTTAGAGCTTTCCACGACTCTTCGCATGTGAGATTGGGCTGTGGTTTCCTCCCTTCCTTCCTCCCTTCCCACAATCTTTGTAGGTTTCTGTATCAGTGTGATAGTTCATTAAAAATAATTTGGCCGCGTCTTCTCACGCCCTGCCTCAGTTTACATAGTGGAGGGCTTTTCCTCCATCCTCGATATGTAGGAAGGCTGAGAAACGGGAGCCTCTGGGACCGGGGAAGAGAGATGGTAGAAGAGGGTTTGAGCTGCACCTGCAGGTTCCAGGAGGTAGGATGTGACCAGACAGTCTCATATCTGAGCTTTATTTCCTCAGACGGGCCCAGGCTGCCATGGGCTCATATTCAGAGGTTATCTCCTCGCCAGTGGGTCCTGGTCACCACGGCCCCCTCCCCGCAAGTTTATGCTTTGACCAGATGCAAGAGCCGTCTGTGATGTCTGGAAACTGCTGGAATCGTCCTGCAACCCACGGCCTTGTCCACTGGTCCTTCTCAAAGCAGGTGACCTGAGACTGGACTTTCCCTCAGCCCCAGTTATGTGGATTCAGCCCTCGTTATTTGCCTTCTGCTACTTCCTTTGGTTCTGTGGGAAAGGGGGCAAAGGACTTCTTTTCTGTACCTTCTGATGGCACCTACCGTGGGTACCCGAGGGCTTTCTCTGGCTGCAGGAGCTCAAGGGGGCCACGTGGAGCAAGTCAGAAGTTTTAGAGACATAAGGCCCCCAGAGCAGCCTCCAGCCCGGAGCTGGTGGGTCCATCCCCAGCTTGTCTGGCCCCAGTGCCACGAAGGTAGCCGGCCTGATACCATCCCCTGCGGGCTTCCTTCTCTTCCCTGTCTCACTTCCCCTCCTGCGATCACCTCCAGATAACTGATTTACACTCAGACCTTTGGAGGAACCCAACCTAAGGCAGGGGCTCCCAACCCTCTTTCGTGAGGCATGACAGTTGGTCAACAGGGGTCCTGGGATTATGTTTGGGCATCAGGTTGATGTCTCGGTTACGCTCTGGACTACTGAGGAGGTGGGTCACTCGTGAATAAAGGAGGCTCAGAGATGTCGGGTGAGTCCCTCAAGCCTCACAGGGATGCCACACGGTGGTGAGCCCCACCCCCAACCCCACCCCATACTCCTTCAGGGAGTCTGCTGCTGCGGGTTCCCCTCTGTGCATTAGCCAATAGACTAAAGGGACAGGGACTTAGAGACAGAAGGATCCTGAGATGCGTCCTCACCCCTCATCTTGCCACAGAGAAGAGCCTCAGAAACATAAAGTGCTGTTCCGGGGTGGAGGGGTGATGGGGCAGGGGGCCAGGATCCAGGTGTCCCCGCTCCGTTCTCTCCACACTGCCTGCAGCCACCAGAGAATGACCATGCAGTCACTGGTCACCCGTGCTCTTCCTGCCTGAACTGACCCACTCCCCGCTGTTATGAGACCCACTCTTGCATTTATCTCAGAGGGCTTGGGATTCATCTCATTACACATTGTAAGGGGCTGAATGGTGGCCCCCAAAGTGATATGTCCACACCCTACTCTCCAGAACCTGGGGATATGACCTTATTTGGCAAAAACGTCTTTGCAGATGTGATGAAGGGTCTAGACATGAGAACATCCTGGATTACCTTAAATCCAGTGACAAGTGACCTTATAACAGACACACAGAGGAGAGGCACAGGAAGAAAAGGAGGTCACGTAAAAACAGAGGCAGAGGTTGGAGTGATGTGACCACAAGCCCAAGAGCACCTGGAGCCCCCAGAAACTGGAAGGCACGCAGAGAGATGGTCCCCCAGAGCCTGTGGAGGGGCGTGGCTCTGCAGACACCTTGAACTTGGACTTCTGGCCTTCAGAACCATGAGAGAATAAATGTCTGCCGTTGTTAGCCACCTGGTTTGTGGTGCTTGGTTACTGCACCCTAGGAAACTCAGACACACATTTATTTATTCCACTTGGTTCTTAAATTTTTTTTCCAGCAATTTCCCTCCACCTACCAAGACTCAGATCCCAAAGGCTGTGAAAGAATTCATCATCACTTCAGCTCCACAAATACATATTAAACACCTACCAGGTGTCAGGCTCCACGTTGGGCCCTGGGGGCCCAAGGTGAGTCAGCAAGGAGGTATGTTCAGTGGAGAGACAGAGGTAAAAAGTCATCACAACATAGTCTGATCACACAATGTCAGCAGGACCTGACACACATGGGGACAAAGCAGAAGACATTAACTGCTGGGGAGGGGGCTCCGGAAGAACTGAGAGAGGGCACAGGTCTGAGGCAGGGAGAGGGAGGTGGGGTGGGTATTTGAGGAAGGAGAACAGCATGTGCAAAGGTCCTGAGGTGGGGGGGAGCGGGGGGAAAGGTGGGGGCGGGGGGGAGAGGTGGGAGGAGAGGGTCTGGGCCCCAGAAGAATGTGTAGGGATGGAGGACTACAGGGGCCCTGAGCACAGAGCCCACCCGCTGGCTCTGCCCCAGAGGGTGACAAGCAGCTTCAAGAAAGAGAGCTCCAGCTGTGTTCACAGTTTTGAGAGATCTTCTTGGCCAGTGTGGGGATAGGCTTGGACAAGACGGGGCTAAAAACAGGAAAAGCAGAGTGCTTCCCTGGTGGTGCAGTGGTTGAGAGTCCGCCTGCCAATGCAGGGGACACGGGTTCGTGTCCCGGTCCGGGAGGATCCCACATGCCGCAGAGCGGCTGGGCCCGTGAGCCGTGGCCGCTGAGCCTGCGCGTCCGGAGCCTGTGCCCCGAGGCGGGAGAGGCCACAACAGCGAGAGGCCCGCGTACCACAAAAAAAAAAAAAGAGGAAAAGCAGAAAGAGGCTTTTTTTTTTTTTTTTAATTATAACTTAGGGGTAAGATACGTTCAAGGTGGCTTATTATTATTATTTTTTTAGAAGATGTTGGGGTAGGAGTTTATTAATTAATTTATTTATTTTGGCTGTGTTGGGTCTTCGTTTCTGTGCATGGGCTTTCTCTAGTTGCGGCAAGCGGGGGCCACTCTTCATCGCGGTGCGCGGGCCTCTCACTATCGCGGCCTCTCTTGTTGAGGAGCACAGGCTCCAGACGCGATGCCTCCTCATCGAAACATAATCTCTTCAGGAATGGGATCTTACCTCATCTTTAAACTCTCCGGGCGCCCAAGCCTGCCTGTGCATGGGAGGCGCATGCTGGGTGTTCGCTGCGTGAAGGAGGGAGCGTTGTCAGGAAGTCTGCAGAGTGCTGCCTCGTCAACTTTGTTCTCTGCCGGCACAGAGGGCAGGGCAATGGAACCTGCTGCCCCCGCCAGCGCTGGGCCCATAGAGCCAGACACCTGGGGACATGTGTTCCCCACCCCCCTTTCCTGTTCTGCCCCCGGTGGCAAGTAGACACCAAACTCTCCTCCGCATTGTCAACCCAGCTACAGAGGGATGGAGCCTGCTGTTAAGGAACCTGCTGGGTGCCATCTCCCAGGGGATGCAGGGGCCCCGAGGCCCTGCTTCACCTGGGTCTCCTGAGCTCTGTACCTGGTTTCCTGGGGTATGAAGGTGGGTGTAGGGTACAAGATAACCTGCAGAGCACTCATTTATCTCCCCCTCCCCAAATTCAGGTGGATTGAGAGAGATGACAAAAGGCAAAGGAGGAAAGGAATACACGTAAGATATAAAGATCATGGGGCAGGTGGACAAGGAGACCCCCGCAGGCAGGGGGACCCACCACCCCACACAGGAGGAAGAAGAGGAGCTTTTGCAGGAGTGCAATAGCGCCAGGTGAGAGGCTGTGGGGGAACGGAAGAGCATTTGGGTAATTAACAGAAGGGGCATCAGCAAAGTAATCATGCCAGCCCCCCTCCCTACCTCCCCTTAGCCACCGACTCCAGTGTTTGCTCAGGGTCAAAGCCTCAAGTACAGATAAAAGGGGTTCAGAAACTGGGGGCTATGCCCACAGAACAAGGGCAGCACCCCAGCAATGTAAGGGTCCCACATCGGAGTGGAGCCCTTTATTCAGAAATTCATCTCCACTTGCTCCACCTGGCTACGGGACTTGACTGCTCGCCCCCACCTCAAAGGACCGTGGCCAGGGCTCCTGCAGTCACAGACGTCACTCACAGATAGGTGGCAGGAATTCCCACTTGGCCAGAGGAAAGGTGTTCCAGCAACCAACGATTTTGTCCAGACACCCCACTTCTTCAAACATGAATGGACAACCAAGAAACACCAACACTTGGGAATTCCAGTGCACTGAGAGAGATATGCCAGATCAACAAACAGAAGAACCAACTCAGGAGGTAAGTGAGGTCATGCAGTAAACAGAAGAAAAATCTAAAGTAATTATAGCTTATATTGTCAGAGAAATGTAAGAGGACATCTGTTTTTTAAAAACAGACTGCTGTGAAAAGGAAACATTCTCAGCATTTTGGAAATTGCAGACATGACTGACAAATTCTGAAACTGTCAATGAATGGGTTGAACAGTGAAGTGGATGCAGTGACCTGGGAGTTCCTGAGAAGGGAATTTCCCAGAATACGGTGCAAAAGGACAAAGAGATGAAAAATACTTACAAAAAGTTACAAGTCATGGAAGTTAGGGGTTTTGACATCTAATAGAGGTTGGAGAAAACACTGAACATAGGATTTGAAATAATAGAAAAAAATTAGAGGGGAAAACATCTCTGAGCTGAGTGGTTTCGACTGCTGAGCAGGTATAACAAAAAAACGACACACACTTGGTGAAAGTCTAAACTCCAAGGATAGAGATGGGTTTACACATTAAGTTCCCACCATGCCTCATGCAGTATATAGTCACCTAGGCCATTATTTCAATCACAAATCTTTACTGAGGACCTGAGCACTGGGCCAATTACAGGTATCCCCACTTTTCAAAAGTTCACTGTATACCAGTTCACTTTTACAAAGAGTTACATTAGCACCTGTTTTCATTAATTGAAAGAAATCTGAAGAGGACTTTCACTTTTACGGAAACAAGGAAAATAGAGATCAGTGTTTGTTCTGCAGCAAGCCCTTGTAGAGGCGGTACCGCACCCTGGGCAGCTGAAGTGGCCCTGCCAAGTTCCTTCCCCAGGAACTACACCCAGCATCTCATAGTTTCATAGGAACGCTCTACTTTGGGATGGTGGGGGAAACCTGTACCATGGACATAAAGGTGAAAAAAAAGCTTCTGGGCCGGGGGAACAGACGCGAAGCCAGGCAGCTAGGACAGAGGTTCATCCCACAGTGGTTAAGAACACGGGGGCTCTGCAGTGTTAATCCAGCTCTACCTTTTCCCAGTTCAGTGACTTCAGGCAAGTGACTTTAACCTCTCTGTGCCTCAGTTTCCTTCTCTGCAAAATGGGAATTCTAATAGCAGTTCCTGTCCCGTAGGTCGTGTTGAGGCCATAAGTAAAGCACTTAGAACAGTGACTTGCACATAGTACAAGTGAGCACCATATATATATTTGATAAAGACATAAAGGCAGTGATAAATGCTAATGATCAGGGATATGGAAGCACACAGAAGGTGGCTGACCCTCCTTGTGGGATCCTGGGGCCCTGAAGGCAAGCGGGAGTTGCTCTAAGGAGGTTTTGGGCCCAGGTTCACTTAAGCGAGCGCCGCTGCCTCTTCCCTGGGACCGGGGCCTCACTGTCCGCCTCACTCATGGAAGCGCAGTGGGGCCCCGGGCTCGTCATATCCTGTCTGGGTGATGCTGACGAGGATGGCAGTGGCACCAGCGCCTGAAGGAAGCAGCCCTGGCACTCGGGATGCTTCACATCTCATTAGAGAGCTCTGCTCATCCACAACCTGATTTCTTTTAAGCACGTCACAGTTCCTCAGCCCCAAGGCCAAGGGCCAGGGCCAACCTGTGGGCAAGGAGGGCCCTGAGAGATGAAGAAAGTGGGGGAGGTGGGCTGTTATATTCATCTGGAATCGTGGCAAGGGAGGTGGCCGTGAGGTGGGCTGCCTCTCGGACTCTCAGTGGAAACACAAAGAGAAGCAGGGCATCCAGGGCACGGGTGGCCAAGAGAAGAGGCTTTAGGCCAAGTGCTCCCCCCCAGGGCCTGTCCTCAGGGACACAGGGGGGTGGGGACGTGCTACCTCTGGGCAGGGTCTCCAGAGGTGGGGAGGCTTGAATCTGGATCTCTGTGAGGCCCCAGGAGGAGGAGAAACACTGGCTGACTTGAAAATTCTCTTCTCTTGGAGGGTTCTGCTTCCTGCTTCTGGAACAATGAAAACAAAAGGCAAATGCGGCTCCAGGGGCTGGGCTTGTGGTCAGGGGACACGCAGCCCAGGCTCTGAGGCTCAGGGGTAGCCCAGGGACAGGTGGGTCCCATGATGCGCAGATGACCGGAGGCCCCCTGTCAGCTCCCTCACGGTGGCCTTGGGTCACTGACTGCAGCCCTCCAGGGCTTACTATGCTGGGTAGACCACGACCTGGAGGCCAGGGGAAGAGCTAACCCCCCAGAGCCTGTCCCGAGACCGAGGACAAGATTTCCTGGTCCATGGGGACTCCAGCACCTCTGGGCTTTCTCTGTGGCCCCCCAAGGAGTTTCCTTGCCCCGTGATTTTGTCACCATGACCTTGACCCTTTTTCCCCCTAGGGTTCCACTCACTCTCCTCCATGTCTTGGATGGTATCTGGTAGTGGAAGAAGTTTCAAGAAGGAGAAAAGACCCCAGACTGGCGATACCGGGAAGGATGCAGTGGATGACGTGCAGGACAGAGGTAAAATGCCTCCTGTGACCTTCAGGACCCAGGCCAGCGGACGCCTGGTCCACTCCCCTGCGGTGGGAAGTCGGAACATCCTTCAACACTCCCACCCTGGAGGGGAGCCTGCCGGTGCCCATTTTATGCTTCCCCTAACTCTACCCTGGTAGGACAGTGACCACCACTCTCAGCGCTGTCAGCTTTCCCCGACCAGGGGACACCAGCCAAGGGAGCAGTGATTGTGGTCTAAAGAGAGGATTTCCACCCCAAACCCTTCGTGTCTCCCTCAGTCCCCAAAACACAGGGGCCCCAGTGTACGTCTGTAGTAAAGGACGATGCAGCCCCAAGAGGCTCTGAGGCAGGCGGCCGTGGCAAAGACCTGGCGAAAGGCCTGCGTTTCTGCAGAGCACCCTCTGCCCTAAAACGCCTTTGAAAAGACTGCCTGGGAATCAAATTGCTGTGCTGACATCGAGCTGCTGAGCATGAGGGCTAGGAAGCCAGGACCCCGTGAGAGTTCACAGCACTGACTCTGGAGCCAACCAAACTGGGTTCGAATCCCAGCTCTGACCTCTGGACAGTTAGCTAACCTCACCGTGCCTCAGTTTCCTCCTCTGTAAAATGGGGACAGTAGTACTGATCACATAGGGTGTGAGGATGAAGTGAGATAATATTATATTAGTAAAGCACTTAGAATAGTGCATAGCCACACAGAAAAGCCACGTACATATTTAATAAAGAAATACTTGTTCTAGGTTTTCAAAATCTTCAAGGCCCAGGTTCAAGTCACCAAAAAAAGCCCAAGACAAAGACACAGTAATAAAATGAGTTTCTGATCCAGCAGGCGTTCACCATCTTGCTTCAGAGCACCGTTTTTTCAAACTTTCATCATTTAGGGCTTCCCTGGTTGCTCAGTGGTTAACAATCTGCCTGCCAGTGCAGGGGACACAGGTTCGAGCCCTGGTCCGGGAAGAACCCACATGCCGTGGAGCAACTAAGCCGGTGCACCACAACTACTGAGCCTGCGCTCTAGAGCCCGCGAGCCACAACTACTGAGCCCACGTGCCACAACTACTGAAGCCCCCGCGCCTAGAGCCCATGCTCCGCAACAGGAGAAGCCACCGTAATGAGAAGCCCGTGCACCTCAACGAAGACCCAACGCAGCCAAAAATAAATAAATTTATATTAAAAAACTTCTATCACTTACATGTCTTCCTGACTTCTGTCACATCCTCAGTTCCCTTGTTTATTATTAATAAACAATAAACTATTATTTATTCATGCTTTTCTTTCAGTCAACAGACTTCTGAATAATTTATCTTCTGCGGGATGTTTGTCAACTACCATAACTGGAAAACCAGTATCACTTGTCATACATAGAAGGAAACTGTAAAAACAGATCCTGTGGAAACAAAACAAAGAGTACGATGTTCTAGCTGGATCCCTTTGCCTGCCAAGGGCTCTGAGCTTTCTCTTTGTTTTTAAGAATAAAGCATCAGCAAGGGTTAAGAAGATTCTCCCGTCAGCCAATCAGGGGGCGGAAAGAGAAGTGACTAGGGAATCAACTTCTTAGCCTGTGAAGGCACGTATTTCCCCCTCCTGGGACACCGCCCAGAATGACCCCCTGCCCCTCCCGGGCGTGCGCCCGCATCGAGGAGTGAGCATTTGGGGGCGGCGCTTTCACAGTCGCCAGGGCCAGATGCGCGCGGGCGGTGACCCAGAACAGGTGAGGAGGGAGGGGAGGGGCGGCCGCAGCTCAGGGCTGCGTTTGTCTAACGTGTGCCCTCTGGCGGCGGCTGCCTTTGGGCAGGAGAAGTACGTGCGCCTGGGGTCTCGGTGGAGGATCTGCTACAACAGCCGGGCTCCCTCCCGGGACCCGCTGGACACCCCAGGAGAGGAAGTCATTGAGTGCGCATGAGTGCGCACATTGAGTGCGCCCCAAACTCTTCGTCCGGTCACCTCGTGCCATGGCCAGCTTGGAGCAGACCTCTGGTGCCCAGACCCCCTAGGCCCCCCTCCCGGAGACTCCTCGCCGCTCCCAGCATACGTCAACCTGGCTCTGCCCTTGGCATCACAAGCCGTCCTTTCCCTCTAAGCAGGACCGAAAGACGTGAACCGCTACCGTTAGCCAGCCCGAAGAGGAGGGGGCGGGGGGGACTGAGGCCCCGAACGCAGCAGCCGCTGCTCAGGCGATGGCGCCCCCCGGCCCCACCTGGGCGCCCAGGTAGTTGCGAGCCCGCTGGCTCCGCCCAGGAGCAGGTCCAGCGTCCGCGCGACGCAGCGGCGGGTTTGCTGGCGGCGGATTTGCAGGCGGCCTGTACACTTCGCCAAGCAGCGCAGGGACGGGGCCTGTCGCTCCCCACAGCCTGCAGGGCCCCGGGGTGGGGGGGCGGCCAGACCTGCGGGCGGGTGCCGAGGGTCCGCCTGGGACGACGGCCTCAGGGTTCCCCAGCACCACCAACCGCACTAAAAGGGAGGAGCCGCGCACCAGGCAGGCAAGCCCAGGGCACCGTGGATCGGTGGATGGTGAGAAGCTGAAATGTACAAACCGACCAAGGCCAGACCACATACAAAAATAGAACACAGCGCAGAGCCGCAGCAAACCAGCCCGGGGAAGCCAAACCTCAACTTCTGCAGCATCAACCCCAAAAGGCCAGAACTCGGTAGGTAACTACCAGCTGCCCTAATTTTTTCTCTGCTCCAAGACCTACCAGAGAAAGCCAGATCTTCTCCCCTGGCCAATCACGTGGGCTGCCTCCCTTCTAACTGGCCCACCTCCAGCTTCCCCATGCTGACAACCTCCAATCCTGGCACACCTGACGCCTCCCGTTTCCCACTATGAAGCACCTGTGATGGGAAGCAGGTGGTGGGAGACGTAGGGGGCAGCAAGAGCTCGAGGGCCCCCAGGTCTGCGCCCTGGAGGGTGGCCTGGGGTCCTCCCCATATGGTCCTCATCCCTGGGAGCAGACAGAGCGCTTGGGATGAACTCTACACGCACTCATTCGTTCATTTATTCATTCAACAGACATTTCCTGAGCGCCTGTTGTGTGAGGAACGGCCCGAGGACACGCCCCTAAAGCCTTGCCTCATAGGGGCTCCGCTCCAGCAGAGGAAGAGAGACAGCAATCAATGCGCAAATATATTAATAGAAATGGAGGACAGAGGATGATATAGCAGAAGGGGATCGAGCGGGGAGGGGAATTCCTCTAACTCAGGTGACGGAAAGCCTCTCTGAGGGGTAGCTGTGGCCTTCGTTCTCTTTGTTTAGGACGACTCGGGAGAACTAGGGGGGTCTACCCCTCTGCGGGCTGTGCGGCAGCCCCTCTCCCCTCCCCTCGTGCTGGCGGCCACCTCCCTGCCGCTGTCCAGGACAGCAGTGCTGTCCACGTTGCTTTGCAGCCCCCATCAGCAAAGTGCTTTGTCCCTGAGGCTCCGAAGGACAGACGGGCAGCCAGCATCAACCCACAGGGACAAGGAGAGCACGTGAGGCTGCAGCCTCCTCTCGAGCCGGGTGCTTTGGGAGACCCCAAGGTTGGCTCAGGGCTGTGAGCAGGGGCAATGCAAGACACAGCAAAATACCAGCCCGGATGCGAGTTTGAGGCCTCACTGTCCGTAAGAAAAGGGATATGGCTCAGCTTGGAAAGAGAGAGGTGGGTGGAATCTCGCTTTGTCACCGTGTGACATGGGGCCAATTATTATTATTTAATTTTTTTATTTTTATTTTATTTATTTATTTATTTTTGGCTGTGTTGAGTCTTCGTTTCTGTGCGAGGACTTTCTCTAGTTGCGGCAAGCGGGGGCCACTCTTCATCGCGGTGCGCGGGCCTCTCACTGTCGCGGCCTCTCTTGTTGCGGAGCACAGGCTCCAGACGCGCAGGCGCAGTACTTGTGGTTCACGGGCCCAGTTGCTCCGCGGCATGTGGGATCTTCCCGGACCAGGGCTCGAACCCGTGTCCCCTGCATTGGCAGGCGGATTCTTAACCACTGCGCCACCAGGGAAGCCCGGGGCCAATTATTTAACCTCTTTACTAAGCCTCACTTTCAGCACCGGGAAACTGAGATGTATATAGTAGCCCTCTCACTGGGCTGTCGTGAGGTTTCCATGAGATAATCTATGTGAAGCCCAGAGCACAGAGTCTGGTGCTGGAAAACCCCTAATAACAGGGCCTGTATTAACCTGGCATCGAGCAAGCCCAGGGACTTAAGGGGTGGGCAGTGTTTGTTTCCTACGAGGAAACCGAGGCTGGAGAGCTTAACATGGCCCCATGAAGACTTGGAACAGGGCACTGTGGGTCCTTTTCCAGCTCACTTGCCCACCTGTCCAGGGATTGTCCTGTTCTGGATAGCAGCCCCCAAAGAAGGCTCTGGTTCCACCTCTCCCACCTGCACCTGGCTTTCCAAGAATTTGTCTATGCATGTATAAATATGTATTTTTTTCTTCTCTTTTGCACAAATTGTAGCCCCTCTCCATTTCCACTACCAATAATTCTTGGAACTCATTCCATATCCGTACATATAGAGCTTCCTGATTCTTCTTTAAGCTCGAGTGATACCCCACTGTATGGATGTATGCAGTTTATTTCCCACAGGTGAGTACATTGGTAGGTAAATTCCCAGAAGATGAGTGGCCAACTTGGAGGCATGTGTGTTTGTAATTCTGAAGCTGTCACTGTTGTAATAGATGACCTGCCTCCCTCACCATCAATGGCGCCTGCTTTCACATTGTGGATCTTGGCCAACATGATGGGGGAAAACTGGTATTTCAGTGTTCTTTTAACACATGTCCTGCTTACGATGAGTGAGCATCTTCCACGTGTTCAACAGCCATTTGTAGTTCATTTCTGTGAATCTCATCTGCCCAGCCCTTCTCCTCCCCCAATTAGGCTGTTAGAAATCTTCTTGTTGATTTGTACATGCTCTTTATATTTTAGGGAAATTAGCCTTTGTCTGTGATGTGAGTTACAGATATTCTCCCCAGGCTGTCGTCATTCAGAGCAGCACTTCTAACCTTTCTGCTAGAGACCATACCCTGTGCTCTTTTTTAAAAAAATGCCACCATTGTTGAGTTATAAGAGTTCTTTATATTTTCTGGACATAGTCCTTTGTCCAATATATGTATTGTGAATATGTAATATGTATTCTCCTCTGTGTAAACACAGACTAAAAACAGAAGACTAAAGTCTTTTCATTAAAAAAAAAAAATCCCCCAGCATCTAGCTTAGTTCTTTGCCTACGGTAGAAAATCAATAAATGCTTGACAATTAGATTAGTGATGTAAAAACATTCTTTATTCATCATCTTCATTAAATAAAAAAGTTTAAAGCTTATTCTCCCCATTTCATATTTATTTAGTTATAAATATATACTTAGACTCCTAATATATTAAAGATACTATAAAAGATAATCAAGAAATGGAAATTTTAAAGAATGAGCTAAAAATAAATACAAATGGGAGTTCTGACATTTCTTCCCTAACCTCAACAGATTGTCTGGTGTCTCCCCCAGAAGCATGCCACCTACTTTGGAGATCTCTGGATCACACATCGTTTCCTGTGAACTTCAGCTTGACTGTGATGTGAATTGGTGTGGCCTCTGGGGTTGGTTTTGAAATGTTTGACTTGTCTCCCCGATCTTACACCAGGCATCTCTGAGCTGTCACCGAAACCAGACCACACCTGCCAGGAATACAGGAAGAGGGGTGGAGATGGTGAGGTGCAGGAGGTGCCGGTCTGGGCTGCAGTAGCCCCGGGTCCCCAGCAATCTGAGGCCCAACGGTAGTGATAGGTGACGATGGCCGCCCCTGTGGTTCAGGCCCAGTTTGCAATCCACTCCACACGGTGAGGAAGCCCGCAGAGGAGCCTGCATTAGGGACAGGTGGGCAAAGAAAGGGACCCACAGCCAGGCCCCAGGGTGTGCTGCCTGCAGGCTTACGGAGAGGCCTTGAGGTCGTTATCGTGCTAGCCACACCCACTGACATGGTGCCACTGTCAAGCTTGGGAACCCTGTACCAGTGACTGGGCAGGTGCCAAGACGTTCTCCACTAAATGGTGAGATGTCAGCAGCTCGCTGGGTAAGAGGATGGACTGAACTCTCCCCAGGCCCCCCACTCGCTGTCCAAGGAGTCAGCAAGGGCCGGCCATGGGGCCCCTGAGCAGAGTTGAGACATCACGCGGAGCCACAGGCAAGGACGTGCTCGGAGCAGGTGTACCAGTTTCCTCTTGCTGCTGTGCCAGTGACCACCAACGTGGTGGCTTAAAACCACACCATTTCTTCTCTGACAGCATGGAGTCCAAAGGTCCATAATCAGAGTCTCAATGGTCTGAAATCAAGGTGACGGCAAGGACTTCCTCCCTCCAGAGGCTCGTGGGGAGAAGCTGGCTGCTCGCCTTTTCCAGTTCCCAGAGCTGTATTCCTTGCGCTCGGGAGCGTAACCACCTGCTTCAGTGCTCTCATGTCACCTCCTTTCATCAAATCTCCCTCTGACTCTCTTACAAGGACACTTGTGATCGTATTTAGGGCCCACCTGGATAATCTAGGATAATATTCCTTAATCTCAAAAACCTTAATTCCATTGCATCTGCAAAGTGTCTTTTGCCATATAAGGTAACATTTGCAGGTTCCAGAGGTTAGGACCTGGATATCTTTGGGGGGTATTATCCTGCCCACCACAGAGGGCAACGCCAAGCAGACAAGAGGCTCCGAAGACCAGAGGGTGTCGGGGGCGTACGGATGTCCAAGCTCACTTCTCACAGAGGCTGTGAGGCACAGGGGCTGGGACTTCCAGTGACCCCCACAGGTCTCTGCAGTAGCCCAATGGCTGCTTTGGGGAGTATCTCCAAGTTGGGGATGGGGAGAGGAAGGAGGGAGCCTGGATCCAGGGCTCACATCACCCACCCATGGGCACCACCTGCCAGACCTATTGCCCCATTGGTCCAGGATGGTGGCTGGACAGGTGGCTGCTGAGTCATCCTCCCTCCAGCCTCCTCTGGTCCGAACCAAGGATTTTTCTGGCGTTTTTGAGGACAGCTTTTGGGCAGAAAAATGGCTTTTCAGAAATACTTTGTTTTTTAAGCCCTAATTCTTCTCTGAGCTTTTAAGTGCAATGTACAAATCTTATTCTATGAATATATTCAGCCGGGCTTCCCTGGTGGCGCAGTGGTTGAGAATCCGCCTGCCGATGCAGGAGACACGGGTTCGTGCCCTGGTCCGGGAAGATCCCACATGCCGCGGAGCAACTAAGGCCGTGAGCCATGGCCGCTAGGCCTGCGCGTCCGGAGCCTGTGCTCCGCAACGGGAGAGGCCACAGCAGTGAGAGGCCCGCATACCGCAAAAAAAAAAAAAAAAAAAAAAAATATATATATATATATATATTCAGCCAATTTTAACAATCATTTTTAAGGTGAACTTTGATTAATGTTTGTAGCGTTTACCTACTTAGTTAATTAAACTCCTTTAAACATTTTATGCTGCAATCAAAGTGTATTATATTCCATTTTCTAAGTGTTTCAATTATCTGACTAATAAATCTTCCCAAGTCCTTAAGTGATCCTTATCAATCAGATACATTAAACTTATAATTATGGTGATTTTAAAATATTCAAAAACTGTTTACCAACTTAGTAAGATTTCAACTTACAATCACAGGTTGAAACCAATGACTCAAGAGCACATTTTTTTTTTTTTTTTTTTTTTTTTTTTTTTGCGGTATGCGGGCCTCTCACTGTTGCGGCCTCTCCCCCTGCGGAGCACAGGCTCCAGACGCGCAGGCTCAGCGGCCATGGCTCATGGGCCCAGCCGCTCCGCGGCATGTGGGATCCTCCCGAACCGGGGCACGAACCCACGTCCCCTGCATCGGCAGGCGGACTCTCAACCACTGCGCCACCAGGGAAGCCCAAGAGCACATTTAAAATAGAATCACAAATCTGATGTTAACACTCAAATCTGCCCAATTTGCTTAAACTTTCTAAGTTCTGAAAATGCCAAAGATACAAAGTAGATTTCTGAGCTTAACACAAAAAGATAAATGCTATAGGTTTGATTTACTTCATCATAACGATACTCAATTCTAAATTTCCCTGGGTTAAAAGTGTTCCCCAAACCGATTTGGGGTTTCCTTCTCAAGCACATCCTTCTCAGCTGGATGTGGGTTCTCAACCCGCAGACGTAGGGTGAGTCAATTTTAAATAAATAAATAAATTTATTTATTTATTTTTGGCTGCATTGGGTCTTCGTTGCTGCGCGTGGGCTTTCTCTAACTGCGGCGAGCAGGGGCTACTCTTCATTGCCGTGCACAGTTTTATTGCTGTGGCTTCTCTTGTTGCGGAGCACGGGCTCTAGGCATGCGGGCTCAGTAGTTGTAGTTCTCGGGCTTAGTTGCTCCAGGGCATGTGGGATCTTCCCAGACCAGGGCTCGAACCCGTGTCCCCTGTATCAGCAGGCAGATTCTTTTTTTTTTTTTTTAATTTTATTTTATTTTTGGCTGTGTTGGGTCTTTGTTGCTGCACGCGGGCTTTCTCTAGTTGCTGCGAGTGGGGTCTACTCTCTGTTGCGGTGAGCGGATTTCTCATTGCAGTGGCTTCTCTTGTTGCAGAGCACGGGCTCTAGGCACCCAGGCTTCATTAGTTATGGCATGCAGGCTCAGGAGTTGTGGCTCACGGGCTTAGCTGCTCCACGGCATGTGGGATCTTCCCGGACCAGGGCTCGAACCGGTGTCACCTGCATTGGCAGGCGGATTCTTAACCACTGTGCCACCAGGGAAGCCAGGGCGAGTCAATTCTGACGTGAACTTTCTTTCCATTTTGTGAATAGTCCACACTATCTATCCATTTCACCGAGGAGGACATTCGGGTTCTTTTCAGTTTGGGGCTCTTGTGAATGAAGCTGCTCTGGGGGCTCATGTGATGTCTCGGTGGGAGGCACACTCATTTCTGTTGCATCTACACCAAGGGTGGACTCGCTGGGCAGAGCATGAGCATCTTGTTAGCTTTCCTAGACACTGCCAATCACTTTTCCAAAGTATGCACTGCCAATCTCCCTGTTCTCAAGAAAGAAAGCCCTGGGCTCCCCTGGTGGCGCAGTGGTTGAGAATCTGCCTGCCAATGCAGGGGACATGGGTTCGAGCCCTGGTCTGGGAAGATCCCACATGCCGTGGAGCAACTGAGCCCGTGAGCCACAATTACTGAGCCTGCGCATCTGGAGCCTGTGCTCCGCAACAAGAGAGGCCGCGATAGTGAGAGGCCCGCGCACCGCAATGAAGAGTGGCCCCCACTCGCCGCAACTAGAGAAAGCCCTGGCACAGAAATGAAGACCCAACACAGCCATAAATAAATAAAGAAATAAATTTTAAAAAAAAAAAAAAAGAAAGAAAGCCCTGAGCAGAAAGGACTCAGCTTCCCAGCCCGTTTACCCTCCATTTGCCTTGGCTTAGGGTCCTCCCACAGCTCACAGATCTCTCAGTTCATTGTGTTTCTGAGTTTACAACTGCTCCTCAAACCCCTGCCACATCACAATCTTGGGGCAGCTGTGTGCCGGACACTGTGCTGACCCAGAGGGCCCAACTGAGCCAGGCCGGGTTCTCATCAGGAGCTCACTGGGCTGGGAGGCAGGCAAGCAACCGGCCACCAAGGATGTACTGTGGTCAGTGCCAGGACTGGTGAACATGCCCATAGGGGCATCAGGCCCACTCGGATGTATCAGAGAGGGAGGCATATACTCGGGCAGTGTCCCCAAGTACCCAGTAGCCTTTCCCCTTGTGATAACATCAGCCCTTTGGGGACCACCCCTCCCCCATTCATGTGGACCAGAATGAATCCATTTCTGTTGCATCCACAGGATCCTGGACAATCCCAAAGTTTTCCCAGGAAGTGACACCCAAGTTGGGTCCTGAAGGATGAATAGGAGTTGGCAGAGGAGGGATGGGAGGCAGGGCAGGAGGAACCACACGTATGAAGGTGAAGAGGCAAGAATCGACCTGGGACAATGGGAGAGATGCAGTTCCCTCCACACTCTGGGAGGTGAGGTGAGAATCAGCACCAGGTCCCGAAGAGTGGGCCTGCAAGGCTGGGGACGTGGGATTTCATCCTAAAAGGTAACCTGGAGCTGTCAGCAGGGTTTTAAGCTGAGCGACTTGCTCAGATTTCCACCTTGGAGAGCTTCCTCTGGCCACAATACTTGGGCCAGATGGAGGCAGGAGACCAGCCAAGAGGCAGTTGGGATGGAGGGGGGCGCCAGGTGGAGCGGGGGAGGGGAGAGGCCTGACAACAGGAACCAGGCTTGTAATAGGGGTGGGGCAGGTGAGACCTATAAGAGCCCTGCTCAGCCACTGGTCAGCGCTGCAGTGGGCCCCTCCCCTCCCCTCCCCCCTCCTCTGTATAAAAGGAGCCTGAATTTGGACTGGGACAAGATGTTTGTTTGAGACACTAGTCTGCCATCTTCTTGGTCCCTAGCTTTCCGATTAAAGTCGTTATTCCTTGCCCCAACAACTCATCTCCTGATTTACTGGCCTGTCGTGCAGCAAGCAGAGAGAGCTTGGGCTCAGTAACGGGCTGAGGAGCCTCCAGACCCACACCACAGCAGAGCTGAGCTGATAGCTGCGCCCTGAGCCCAACGAGCCATGGCCTTTCTGGAAAGTTCCTAGCTCTGCCCTGCCCCCAGGGCCCTTCCTTCCTCCCTCCCTCCCCGACAGGGAGAATCAGCTGCTGCCCCTCCCCTGGGATAACAAGGAGTAACACTTGGTCCTAATCCCCAGAACCTGTAGATGATACCTTATAGGCAAGAGACTTTGCAGATGTGAGTGGATCAAGGATCTTGAGATGGGGAGATGACCCTGCGTTATCCTGGTGGGTGTGATGTAATCAACGGGCATGAAGGAAGAAGCAGAGAGAGACTTGAAGATGCTACATTGCTGGCTTAGAATATGGAGGGGCAGCCTCTAGAAGCTGGAAGAGGCAAGGAACAGATTCTCCCCAGGAGCCTCCAGGAGGAACCAGCCCTACTGGCACCTTGATTTTAGCCCAATGAGAACCATTTCAGATTTTTGACCTCCAGAAATGTAAGATAGTTTGTGTTGCTTTTAAGCCACTAAATTTGGGGTGATATGTTACAGCAGCAATAGGAAACTCATACATACACCAGGGCAACAGAAGCAGCCAGTCTCCACCAATAGGTGAGGATGGTCCTTCTCTGCCCCACCCCTCATACTCTGCCCGCTACAAGACAATGTGGAGCCCTCTGCCTTCTCTCTGTGGGGTCAGGGGTGGGCGTGGCTGAAACAGATCATCCAGTCCTGCTGGGGCTGGTTGGACACGCCCTGCCACTGTACAGGCTGAATAATAAGCTCACTGCTGGAACTTACCATTCGGGAGTTCCAGCATATGTCTGTTTCCTCCCTGCACGAGTGCCCCGGTAGTATTCTCTCAGGGGCACTGTAATGCTACATAACAAAATCCAGAGGCTGGTCTGTGTGGTGACTCAAGCCCCCACTTTCACACTTACCCCAAGGCAATGGTGGTTATTCTAAGACACTTAGGAGAGTCCAGTTACCCACTTTCCCAGCGTCCCTTGCAGTTAGAGGAAGCAGCACATGACTCAGCACTGTTCTGTTCATCAAACTGCTGTTCATTCACGCACAGAATCAGTATGAGTGTATCTGGTTGCAAGTACAAAACCCAACCAGCTATGTCTTAGGCAGATGGGGTCTCTTTTTTGTACGTAACTGTAAATCCAGAACAAGCAGCCTACCAGAAATGATGGGTGCATCATATTCAATGGGCAAGAGTAGGAGTGTCTTTAGCGATAGTTCCAGGACAAGTGGCTGCAATATGGGAAGGAAAGTTGGATCCATACCTCACACCACACATGAAAATAAATTGCCGTGTCTTAAATAAGAGGAAGAATAACACCCAGAAATCTAGAAGAAACTAAATATTTATAAACAGAAAGTAATACATGTATTTGGTGGTTTGGAGGGCATAGTAGGCATGCCCCCCACATCACAGTGGTTTTTTATCCCATGTTAATATGACCCCAACCCCTACAAGAACGAACACTCACACACCTAATACCAGACCATCAAAATATGTGAAGCAGGGCTTCCCTGGTGGCGCAGTGGTTGAGAATTCGCCTGCGGATGCAGGGGACATGGGTTCGTGCCCCGGTCCGGGAAGATCCCACATGCCGCGGAGCGGCTGGGCCCGTGAGCCATGGCCGCTGAGCCTGCGCTCCGCAACGGGAGAGGCCACAGCAGTGAGAGGCCCGCATACCACCAAAAAAAAAAAAAAAAAAAAAAAAATGTGAAGCAAAAATTGATAGAATTGAAGGTAGAAATAGACAGTTCTAGAATAATAGTTGGAGACAATACCCAACTCTCAGTAATGGGTAGAACCGGATGGAAGGTAAGTAGGGAAATAGAGGATTTAACACAACGAACCAACTAAACCTGATGGACGTATACAGAACAGTCCACCTGACAGCAATGGCATACATGTTCTTCTCAAGTGCACAAGGGGCATTTTCCAGAATAGACCACATGTAAAGGGATTCTGAACCCAATTCCAGTGTAAGTGGGGGGGACGGGAGGTTCCCTTCATATCACCAAGCAATTCTCCAGACACCAGCTGGGTGTATTACCACTCAACTCAATCCTAACACTGTCTACCTGGAGTAGCATCAGATCCCACAGATAAAGGGCTCAGTCCCCCAAGACTCTTCCCCTCCCCCACTTCCCCCTTCCCCCCGAGGTTGTCACCTGTGCTCCTGACCGACTGGATATAGATAGGAGGTTCCAGTGACCTCCTTCTAGGACTTCCACGTTGTGACCTCATGGATTCAGCCTATTCCCTTTCCAGGGCCTGAAGGGGTGGGGAAAAGTAAACAGGTAAGTACAGATGACAGAGATAAAGTAGAACTGAAAGTCTGAGACCCGGAGCAATACAGTCCTTTATTTATTTGTCTTTTTTTTCTTTTTTTTTTTTTTTTTTTTTTTTTTTTTGCGGTATGCGGGCCTCTCACTGTTGTGGCCTCTCCCGTTGCGGAGCACAGGCTCCGGACGCGCAGGCCTAGCGGCCATGGCTCACGGGCTTAGCTGCTCCGCGGCATGTGGGATCTTCCCGGACCAGGGCACGAACCCGTGTCTCCTGCATCGGCAGGCGGATTCTCAACCACTGCGCCACCAGGGAAGCCCTATTTGTCTTTTTAAAGGAAAAAAAAAAGTGGGAATTCCCTGGCAGTCCAGTGGCTGGGACGCCGAACTCCCAGTGCAAGGGGCACAGGTTGGATCCCTTGTTGGGGAACTAAGATCCTGCAAGCCGCACAGTGTGCCAAAAAATAAAAATAAAAACGATTAAGTAAAAAATAAAAAAGAACAAAAAATGATAAAGAAAGTGTTCAAAGTGGCCCAGAGCGTGCTGACAGCAATGCTAACTCAGAGCCAAAGTCACAGGTCAGATAAAGGTCAGGGATTAGGGGGCAAATACCAGTGATATGGTGGAGTGATACATTGAGAGAAGGAATTTTTTTAATATAATTTTTAAAAATAAATTTCTTTCTTTCTTAGCTGTGTTGGGTCTTCGTTGCTGGGCGTGGGCTTTCTCTAGTTGCAACGAGCAGAGGCTACTCTTCGGTGCATAGGCTTCTCACTGCAGTGGCTTCTCTTGTTGCAGAGCACAGGCTCTAGGCACACGGGCTTCGGTAGTTGTGGCTTGTGGCCTCTACAGCGCAGGCTCAGTAGTTGTGGCGCACGGGCTTAGTTGCTCCACAGCATGTGGGATCTTCCCAGACCAGGGCTCGAACCTGTGTCCCCTGCATTGGCAGGTGGATTCTTAACCACTGCACCACTGGGGAAGTCCCGAGAGGAGGAATTTTTTAAAAATAGAATAACCAACTTGAGTTCAGGAGGGGAATAGTTGAAGCTGTCCAGTTAGTTGAATCAAGCCATTTCCGACACTTTCGCCTAAAAAAATTTCCCTAACATTGAGATTCTTTTGAGTTTAGAAATTTCTCTTGGAAATTGTAAAGGATCTCTAAGGGTCCATTTTTCAGCTGTTTCCTACTTAAATTCCTCTCAATAGCCCATCTAAAGGCAGAGACCCACTAGGATGGGACTTGATTGGGGTTGAGGAAAGTTGATCTTTGATCAGGGACGGTTCACACAGCTGGAACATTAAGGAATGAGACAAGGGGTTGGGGTTCTCAGGATGCAGGGCAGGAAACGGGGAGCAAAGTCTCAGAAGGTGGGAGGAAAGGATTGGAAGAATTGGTGGGAGGATGTCCCCGTCCCAGGCCACCCACTTTGCAGCATTGGCCCCTGTGGTGGACCCCCTCAGGCGGCACTGTATATGCTTAGAAAACATTGTGACCATATTGTCCCATTGGGTTTCTTTTTCTTTCTCCAGCTACCTCTTCGGATATAGCCAGGGTGATTTTCAATCTTTTTTTTTTTTTTTTTTTTTGCGGTACGCGGGCCTCTCACTGTTGTGGCCTCTCCCGTTGCGGAGCACAGGCTCCGGACGCGCAGGGGTAGCGGCCATGGCTCACGGGCCCAGCCGCCCCGCGGCACGTGGGATCCTCCCGGACCGGGGCACGAACCCGCGTCCCCTGCATCGGCAGGCGGACTCTCAACCACTGCGCCACCGGGGAAGCCCGATTTTCAATCTTAATCATCACAAACTCAGAAAATGTACCTGAGGGTCCCAGAGCACACGTGATTTGAGTGTCCACCAGTTTGATCACAGAACAATCTTTTAGGTCATTCTGACTCCAGTGATCGAACTGCCGTCTAAGTAAGTCAGCAGGAGGTTGGGGCAGGCAGGTTGATGTTATCCACAAAGACAAGCCGAGAACAGAAAGAGAAGAGGTATCAGAAAATAGTAGCATCTGCACACAGTGTCCTATTGGGCAAACAAGGTTCAGGCAAAGAATTAAATTACCTTCTTGTTGAGTAAGTAGGTGGGAAGTGATGGTTTCTCTTCCAATCAAGAATACTGTCCCTTTGCCTCCATGCTTTTAAGGAATAGGGAGACATTTTCATTACTAACCTTCATAGGTTAATAGTTTAGGATTCCTTAACCCTCTCACACAATTTATTTCTCAATATATCTTGTCTTTTTTCCTTGTACAACGTCAATACGTTAAAACAGATGAGAAAGGTGTGATTTCAAAACGAGCACAACTTTTGAGTGGTGAGGGTGAGAAGGGTGTTCTTTGCAGAGGAACACAGATGAGTTAGTGGATAGCTGGGCTGTTAAAAGGCCTAGATGAGCTGCAATGAACATTTTGGTATATGACTCTTTTTGAATTATGGTTTTCTCAGGGTATATGCCCAGTAGTGGGATTGCTGGGTCGTATAGTAGTTCTATCTGTAGTTGTTTAAGGAACCTCCATACTGTTCTCCATAGTGGCTGTATCAATCCACATTCCCACCAACAGTGCAAGAGGGTTCCCTTTTCTCCACACCCTCTCCAGCATTTGTTGTTTCTAGAGTTTTTGATGATGGCCATTCTGACCGGTGTGAGATGATATCTCATTGTAGTTTTGATTTGCATTTCTCTAATGATTAATGATGTTGAGCATTCTTTCATGTGTTTGTTGGCAATCTGTATATCTTCTTTGAAGAAATGTCTATTTATGTCTTCTGCCCATTTTTGGATTGGGTTGTTTGTTTTTTTATTATTGAGCTGCATGAGTTGCTTGTAAACTTTGGAGATTAATCCTTTGTCAGTTGCTTCATTTGCAAATATTTTCTCCCATTCTGAGGGTTGTCTTTTGGTCTTGTTTATGATATCTTTTGCTGTGCAAAAGCTTTTAAGTTTCATTAGGTCCCATTTGTTTATTTTTGCTTTTATTTCCATTTCTCTAGGAGGTGGGTCAAAAATGATCTTTCTGTGATTTATGTCATAGAGTGTCTGCCTACGTTTTCCTCTAGGAGTTTGATAGTGTCTGGCCTTGCAGCTCTATTTACAATAGCCAGGACATGGAAGCAACCTAAGTGTCCATCAACAGATGAATGGATAAAGAAGATGTGGCACATATATACAATGGAATATTACTCAGCCGTAAAAAGAAACGAAATTGAGTTATTTGTAGTGAGGAGGATGGACCTGGAGTCTGTCATACAGAGATAAGTCAGAAAGAGATAAACAAATACTGTATGCTAACACACATATATGGAATCTAAGAAAAAAAAATGTCATGAAGAGCCTAGGGGTAGGACGGGAATAAAACACAGACCTACTAGAGCATGGACTTGAGGATATGGGGAGGGGGAAGGGTAAGCTGTGACGAAGTGAGAGAGTGGCATGGACATATATACACTACCAAATGTAGGGTGGATAGCTAGTGGGAAGCAGCTGCATAGCACAGGGAGATCAGCTAGGTGGTTTGTGACCACCTAGAGGGGTGGGATAGGGAGGGTGGGAGGGAAGGAGACGCAAGAGGGAAGAGATATGGGAACATATGTATATGTATAACTGATTCACTTTGTTGTAAAGCAGAAACTAACACATCATTGTAAAGCAATTATACTCCAATAAAGATGTTTTAAAAAAAAAACAGGGCTTCCCTGGTGGCGCAGTGGTTGAGAGTCCGCCTGCCGATGCAGGGGACGCGGGTTCATGCCCCAGTCTGGGAAGATCCCACGTGCCGCGGAGCGGCTGGGCCCATGAGCCATGGCCGCTGAGCCTGTGCGTCCGGAACCTGTGCTCCGCAATGGTGAGGCCACAACAGTGAGAGGCCCGCATACCGCAAAAAAAAAAAAAAAGAAAACAAACCAAACAAAAAAAAAAAAACCAAGAAAGAAAAAACAAACAAACAAACACTAGCATGAAATCTGCCTAAAGAGTACAATCTGGGATAACATCCTGTCATTATATTTACGTCCCTTCAATTAAAGTGCCAATTAAAATATGATTTATTTCAAGTAAAAAAAAAAAAAAAGAGCTAGATGAGCAAGCAGCCGACTCTGCTGAAGCTAAATAATTCCCCAGATGAATATTCTAATTTTAATTCAAAGGGAAGCTGCTTGCTTTGAATGTCAAGTTGTCCAATGCAGATACAAATATGACCACCATTTTAGGAAAACTTCGAAATCAAAATTCGTGATTAAAAAAAAAAAAACTGTACACAAAGCTGTCAAGCCCAAATAATTGGTTTTGTGGTTCTGACCATAGCTGTGTACATGAAAAGGACAAGTGCAGTACTATGTGGATAGAAACCGAGGACAATTACCAGTCTCTTGCCCAAAGGAGTACCCAAAACTCCCTTTCTCCTTTTGTTTCATTCTGACATGATAATATTCTGAGTTTGAGCTACTGTAGTTGGTGCCGAGAAATTAATTAGCAGAGGCTTGTAGGTTTCCTTATTAAGTTAATCGAAAAGAAGATTCTATACAACAGGAAACAATAAAATGAGCCATAGTTGGAATTATGTTTTTATATTTCAAAATAAGCACTAAACATCATTGTTGACAAACTCAAATTTTTAACCTTTTAGTGTCATAAAAATGTGAAAAGAGATGGAATCCATGGAAATTACCATGTCAGTGGAGTTTCTCTATTTGTCCAGGGCATGTATGCGGCTTCTCTGATCTCCACAACCACCACGCAGAGTACAGATTCCTTCTTACCATGAAGTCACGGGACTCAGAGGTTAAGAAACTTGCCTAAGGTCTCAGAGATGGATCAGGATTTTGTCTGCCATTTATTTCTTCGCAAATTAATGTCCTTTTAAATATACCTATCGTCTTTCCATTTATATATCAAGTTATTTGAAAAGATAGATTATCAATAAAACAATGACAGTTAGGCTGAAAACAGACTTATCACCAGCCAGAAGACAGTGTAATAATGTTCTCAAAGTGTCATTAATGTGAAATAAAGATTTTACAAACAAAAATCGAGAGTTTACCAGCAACAGATGCCAACCAAAGGAGGTTCTAAAGGAGGTACTTCAGGAAGAAGGAAAATAATCCCATAAGGCCTGAGGGCTTCTGTGGTGGCGCAGTGGTTAAGAATCTGCCTGCCAATGCAGGGGACACGGGTTCGAGCCCTGGTCCGGGAAGACCCCATATGCAGTGGAGCAACCAAGCCCGTGCGCCACAACTACTGAGCCTGCACTCTAGAGCCCGCGAGTCACAACTACTGAGCCTGTGTGCCACAAGTACTGAAGCCCACGTGCCTAGAGCCCATGCTCTGCAACAAGAGAAGCCACCACAATGAGAAGCCCCCACACCGCAATGAAGAGTAGCCCCTGCTCACTGCAACTAGAGAAAGCCTGTGCAGCAACAAAGATCCAACGCAGCCAAAAACAAATAAAGAAAGAAAAAGAAAAGAAAATGCCTAAAATGAAAAAAGAAATGGTGGGCAAATCAATTGGTAAACATGCAGTGTGAGTTATCCTATGTCAATACAGACTGTAAAATAGTCAAGATACTATTCATTTTGAGAGATTAAAAAACAAATGAGGGGCTTCCCTTGTGGCGCAGTGGTTAAGAATCCACCTGCCAATGCAGGGGACACGGGTTCGAGCCCCGGTTTGGGAAGATCCCACATGCCGCGGAGCAACTAAGCCTGTGCACCACAACTACTGAGACTGCGTGCCACAACTACTGAAGCCTGCACCCCTAGAGCCCATGCTCCACAACAAGAGAAGCCCGCAATGAGAAGCCCGCGTACTGCAACGAAGAGTAGCCCCCACTTGCCGCAACTAGAGAAAGCCTGCGCGCAGCAACAAAGACCCAACGCAGCCAAAATTTAAATAAATAAATAAATTTGTTTTTTTAAAGAAAGCTAACGCACTTTTATGTAGCCACTGTAATTTTCAGTCCCACTGCAAGATGGGAGAGGATGGACTGAAGTGTGCAAAAATCATTGAAGCAAACAGGTCAGTTATGAAATTATTGTCTCAGCTCCAAACCACTCTTCTCCATTTGGCTTTGTGAACCTGGGGCTGGAACTCAGTAAATGTTTCTGCTTTGTCAGCAGGGTCCCTGTTAGGTTCTGCCCATAAGGGGCAAAGATGGAGGAGGAAGAAGAGACTTCTTCCTGTTTGCTTCCTGTTCTGATGAACTTTATCCCAGCAAAGCTTCTTCAGCCCAGCAGCAGCATTTCCTGCCCACAGCAGCGGGTGGGATCAAGTTTGCAGTTGTGAAAATTAATAAACAGAAACCTCATTTGAAATGAAGTCAGGAGGCCAGAAGGAGGAACTCTCATACCCTGCCACTTGACCTCAATTGCAGACCCAAAAAGAAGGTTGCTACTTACCACCCAGCGGGAGGAAGGAAGAATTTCTCTTTACCCCGCAACGGCCCAACCAATGAGAGACTGCCACACTCAGCCAATGAAAAGCCACGACACTTTGAACTTCCAGTTTCCTCCAATGGACACTTTGTTTATAACAAAACAGCCCCTCCCAGCTCCCCCTTCTCCTCTATAAAAGAACAATTCTCTCCTTTGTTCTTGGACTTGCCTGTGGCTCACAGTAAGCGTATGTCCTGAGTTGCAATTCTTTACTGTTGCTGAATAAACCCATTTTGCTGGTAAAGTAATTGGCCGTTTTATTGTTTTAGGTCAACACAGTTTTTCCAACACTTGCAGACCAACTTCTTCGTGCCCTTACTCTACCCTTCAGAGACACCAGTGCAGCTAGTACCTCCCCTCAGAGGTGTGGGCCCCAGACCTGGAGGAGGGGCCCTCCCTCTGAGTTTCTAAGGGAGGGACGTTATTCTGAGTTTAAAGATTCCAGCCTCTTTTCTTTGTTCCTTCAGCCCTGGGGGTGGTAGCTTTTTCCTGTGGTTGCTCAACTCCTAATACCTTAGAGATTTCTCTTTACCTTTTTTGTTACCTAGTTAACAACTGTATACCTAGTTAAGGATTCTTTTCGTTTGTTTTTTGGCTGCATTGGGTCTTCGTTGCTGTTGCTGTGCGGGCTTTCTCTAGTTGTGAGCTGGGGCTACTCTTTGTTGCTGTGCAGGGGCTTCTCATTGCAGGGGCTTCTCTTGTTGCGGAACACGGACACTAGGCGCAGGGGCTTAGTTGCTCCGCAGCTGTTGGAAGCCAACCTGGAGCCTCTGTGCCATGACAGAGTCATGGAACAACACCAAGACAGCGCTGCAGGGCAGTGCTGCGCCCAGGAAGCTGACTACATCTCTTCTGATCTGTTTTGTAATTTTGTGCTTCTGCCTTGAAAAAGTACATGGGGGATTTGTCCCCCATCCCAAGCTTAACCGTGTAAAACATCCTCTTCCCCCTCCCAAACCAAAACCTACGAATTGGGACTTTTTAACAACAGCCCCTGGCTGGTGGGAGAAAAAGCAAACAACCTGGAAATGTAGGGTTGTTTCTATGGAAAACACCAATAATAAAAAAAAAAACAATGGCCCTACATGGGAGTAATAAATGATTATGGGTATTGTTGGTTCTGGTATAAGGATAAATTAATCATACAGAGTCAACTGCCAACACTGGAATTGTTGACTCGTCCATTCAGACAAGGCTTCTTGCCCAGAAGAACACAGTGATAGATTAAATTGTGAAATATATTGTAGATGATTTCGGGGTACATTGTTAAGACTTGTCCATGCGGACCTCTGGGACACATAGGAAAGTTTAAGAAACTTCCTCCTCCATAGTTTCTTTTAATGGCTTGTTACATATTAGCTTGGCTTTGTTATTAGTACGGATTGAACCTACTCTAAGAAAAAACAATGTTGTTTTGAGAACCTTTAGAATTACTTTAAAAGTACATCTAGAGGGCTTCCCTGGAGGGCTTCCCTGGAGGGCTTCCCTGGTGGCGCAGTGGTTGAGAGTCTGCCTGCTGATGCAGGGGACGCGGGTTCGTGCCCCGGTCCGGGAAATTCCCGTGTGCCGCGGAGCGGCTGGGCCCGTGAGCCATGGCCACTGAGCCTGTGCGTCCGGAGCCTGTGCTCCACAGCGGGAGAGGCCACGGCAGTGAGAGGCCCGCGTACCACAAAAAAAAAAGTACATCTAGAAATACTAGGTACAATCTATTGTGAATATCTTCTGAGGTTTTAGTTAAACACCTGATGATGTAATCACTTAGGGTATATAAATCTGACTGTGAGAAAATAAAGAGAGAGAGATCATGCTTGTACAAACACAGTGTTATTGATTTATTTAACTTCCCCTCGCCGATGCTGTCCATCCCTTGGGTATTGCTGGACCTGCAGGAGCTGGGCTCCCACATGCAGCATGTGGAATCTTCCTGGACCAGGGATCCAACCTGTGCTCTCTGCATCAGCAGGTGGATTCTTAACCACTGCACCACCAGGGAAGTCCCAAGAATTCTTTATATTAAACCTTCTCTGTTCAAATAACTGGAGTGGTTTCTGTCTCCTGACTGCTCTAACTGATACAGTTTTAGAAATTAAAGTTTGTACCATATAATGTTGGAAATGTAAAAAACACTCCTCTTAAGTAAAAGCACTTGAGTAAACCATGAGAGAATTATTTTACAATTTTGGAGGGGGGAAGAACTTCCAACTATAATGCAAACTTAAAAGCCATAAAATGAACACAAAAAAAGAATAAATTTGACAATATAAATTGAAACATTTCTGAGTGGGGAAAAATGACTGTAAGTAAAATTGAAAGACAAAGTCAAACTGGGCAAAATATGTATAATTAACATTATAGTCAAATCTTAATATATAAAGAACTGCTACAAATAAACAAGAAAGACTAACAACCAAAAGAAAAAACTTGGCAAAGGAGATAATGATTCATAAAAAAAAGAAATACAATAACTTTTTAAAAATAAATTTGTTATCTAGGAATAATTTTAGGTATACAGAAAAGTTGCAAAGTTAGTCCAATATTGCATTTATTTTGCTGCTCAAATAGTTCCAGCTTTGACCATTGGGGGCTTTTTCAGTTGGCTCCTGAGACCCTTTGACATTCTCCTATTATTGTACGTTATTTTTTGTTTTGTTTTGTTTTTAGCACTTCTTTAACTCTGACACTACAAGATGCTCCAGGCTCTGTTTCCTGCCCCAGGGAATCAGCCCTTTCTCCAAGGAGTCCGAATTCCTTTTATTAGAGAATAGCATTTACAAACCAAGATCCATATGAATAACTTTAGAACATATAAAATGTGCTCTCCTTTACTCCGAATAAGAGAAATTCAGGTTAAAGAGAAAATATAACATTATTCACTAGTAGATCAACAAAGAACCAAAATTTGATAGGATACTGCTGGCAAAGCTAAGGGGTAAATAGAACCTCATGCTATGCTGCTGGATGTATAAATTGGAACAGCCTCAATGAAAGGCATTTGGAATAGCTATCAGAATTCAGTTGCCCATACACTTGACCTAGCAATTCCATGTCTGGTGATATGCTTGCCCACTGGGAAATAATCCCCCCAAAAGGGATTTTTATGGCAACATTGTTTATAAATTTGAAAAACCATAGACAAAATAAACGTACATCAATAGAGAACTAAACTGGGTACTTAGAAAATGGTATGTGTAATTGATGGAATACTATGCAGCTGTAAAAACAATTGAAAAGCTCTTTACATACTGATGTGGAATAATCCCTAATATAAACTGTTAAAGACAAACTAAAACACACTTCAGAACTAAGGTATAGGGTTTGTCTAAGAAGTGGGAAAGGAATATATGCATATTTACAAATGCAAATAATATGTTTATATGCTCATCTACACACATTTTGAACTATATCTGAGACATAAACTCAGTTAATGACTAATATTAGTTGCTTATGGGTGTCTGGTGGGGGGGATGGGGAAAAAGTGATAGTTTTCCTTGTAGAACTTTTAGGGTTTTTTTTATTTTGAAACTTTTGAATACACTGCCTATCTCCCTACCAAAAACAGAAAACAAAATTGTTTTAACCCTATACCTCTAAATCATTCTTGAGTCAATTGAGAAATCATAATGGAAATCTAAAAATAAACAGAACTGAATAGTAGTAAACACTCTCCAAATGTGTGGGATGCAACTAAAGCAGTACTTGTAGGGAACTTCAGAAGCATAAATGCATTTATCAACAAAGAACAAAGGCAGAAAATGGATGAGCATTTCAGACGAGGTCACGGAAGAGAGAGGTGTCTCGGATGTTTGTCGACTCTATCCCTTTACTGCGGTTTTAAAAAATAATAAATAAATCAACTTTTGATTCCCTCCCCAAGTAGTTTTTAAAGCGCTTAAAGAGTCCTTAAAGGTGGACTGGTACCACCACTCACTCCTGGTTGAAGAAGTGGTGGGGGCGGTGGGGTGTTTGGGAACTCCCTGGCGCTCCAGCGGTTAGGACTTGGCGCTTTCACTGCGGTGGCCCGGGGTTCAATCCCTGGTTGTCGGGGAACTAAGATCCCACAGGCTGGGAGGCACAGCCAAAAAACAAAGTAGGGCCAGAGGAAGTTTGGAGACGTTAGTGCTCATGTCTCCACCTTCTCCTACCCTCCCCCCGCTGTGGGGGTGTCCCCGAAGGTGTCCCCACGGCCCATCCCTGTGCTCAGCTGCACCTGATGGGAAACAGCATCCGAATGATGCTCCAGGGAAGGGTCTGAGACACTCAACATTCAAGAACACAGCTAACCGGCCTTGAGGAAACTACACTCCAAGTACAATGAGCTCAAGCTGGGGTGGAGACATTTCTGGCAAATGGAGAGGCAGCCCCGGAAGTCTGTTTCTTCGAGGAACAGGGAGTCAGAGCAGGCAGGAGGGGCTGACCCATTAACAAGTGGAGTGCACTGCAGTGGCCACGTGGCCACCGCTCAGCCAGGGCCCCTGCCCAGCCTGGGCACATCTGGGTCCTAGAGGGGAAGCCTGAAACAGCTGTTCTTGAAATCTTCTGGACACAGAGGGCTCAACGGCAGGGCCTAATCCCTTCTGCAGACCAGGGAGGGGGAACTTCTCTCCCCCACCTGCCACCTGGAGCACTGAGAGGGCAGAAGCCAGGAGGCTGGGCCAAGGGAAGGGACCGCTTGGCCCAGCAGAGGCAGGTGCTGTTGTGCTGACTGGTGTTGGTGCCCAGCAGAAGCCAGCTGGTAGCTGCCTGGACATAAGCACAGTGGGCTCTCCAGCAATATTGGGGGGAATGCACATTGAGAGAACCCTGCAAGGGGCTGAGACCCCCAACAAGGGTGGCGCCAGAGCCCATCACAGGTTTTACCAGACCTGTGACACCAACCAGCCCCCGGCGCCCTTGGTGCCCACAGCTGGGAAGGCATGGGGTGGCACCAGCTCCACAAGCAGTTGCTTCCAGCATATACAGCCCAAAGAACATCTTTGGAGCCCATCAAACCACGTAACCAGCGATTCCGATCTCGTGAAAACACAGGGCAACTGAGACTTGCTCAAAGACTAGAGAATAAAACACTTCATGATTTACGGTACGGACAAGATTACACATATTACTTTAGTCTTGAATTTAAAATTTACACTCGTTCTAAAAAGTACATATTTGCAAGTATTTCACTTTAGAATATTACAAAAACAATGTTCCGATGACTTAACGATGACAATTTTGAATTACAGAAGGGAAACTGGAAGAGGCTGCTATCGGAAAATTGGAAAAAATGTCAACAGAATGACACAAACAGCAGAGCCATGATTTTATGGGCAAAACAGATTTCTTAAAGCAATAGCAAAGGGCCTGATTTGAGTAGTTACTTTGAATTTATTTTTATTTATTTATTTTTGGCTGTGTTGGGTCTTCGTTGCTGCGCACGGGTTCTCTTGTTGCGGTGAGCGGTGGCTACTCTTCGTTGCGGTGCGCGGGCTTCTCCTTGTGGTGGCTTCTCTTGTTGCAGAGCACGGGCTCTAGGCGCACAGGCTTCAGTAGCTGTGGCTCGCGGGCTCAGTAGCTGTGGCGCACGGGCTTAGTTGTTCCGCAACATGTGGGATCCTCCCGGACCGGGGCTCGAACCCGAGTTCCCTGCATTGGCAGGCGGATTCTTAACCACTGTGCCACCAGGGAAGCCCTGAGAAGTTACTTTGAATATCCTAATTTCCAAGGAACTTGTCTCCTCTTTGCTGAAACACTTTGCCTTGTAAGAACACACAAGCACAGGGACACTTCACACAAACATATTACTAAAGAATAGGTTTTTGTTTGATGCCTATAAATCTGCCACGCCACCTGCCAGAAAATTGACAGAGCCGTTCTCACCTGGAATGAGCAGGACACCAAACCCCAGGTCAGAGCCAGGCTCTCTCTCAGGGGCGGGGCAGCCAGGCTCTCTCTCAGGGGCGGGGCAGCCAGCGCACCGTGCTGGCCCTGAGGACGCTCTCACGGGCAGGAAAATTGCTGTCAGTCTCCCTCCGCTGACTTTATGCACAACGGAGGCCTCCTGCAACAGAAACAAGGGCTTTCCTCCAGAAACATCCTGACCACGAGATGCCTGCATGGCTGAAAGAAGCTCCGGGAAACCACTCTGCCACTAACACCAAGACCAGCCACAGAGAATTCTCACTTCTGGGAGGGCAGCTGTGGTCAAGGGGGTGTCTGGCTTGGGTGTGAATTTGAGGGCTGGGAGTCAGCTTCTCTGTCTCAATAGGAACCCTTATATTTGCTGCTCAAGGTGCAAACTGCTACCTCGGTTTGGAGAACAGTTTAGCCAGACCTGATAAAACGAAGACGCACATATCCCTGTCTTCCAGCTCCCCACCTGGGTCTGTCCCCTCAAGATGGACACACACACACACACACACACACACACGGATATTCACGTTTTAGTGAAAAACTTGGAAATATCCAGAATGCCCGTCAATAGGAGAAAGATAAGAAAGTTAAGGTAAATTCAAACAATGGAATACTGAATAGCCAGGTGAAATGAGCAAACTAGAGCAGCATCCACCAGCATGGGGTAATCTCAGACACATCGCGCCGAATGGAAAAAACGCATTGCTGCAGGTATTGTATACGCTGTCTCTACAAAATCCAAAAACGTACAAGACAAGACCATATACTGTTTATGAGGACTTTCCTATGCAGGAGAAGTTGCATCCTTGCTGGGATGGATAATACTAATGGAGGAGAGAGAACCAGCCATAAGAAGAGAGATGGCAGGTAGGGACACACGTCGCGTGGCAGCGTGGGGTGTCTTTAGTTCGGTGGCTGTCCGTGGATGTTCATTATATTATTCTTGCTACTTCTTTTTGCATGCTTGAAATGTTTCATTAAAAAAATGACAACAGGGCTTCCCTGGTGGCGCAGTGGTTGGGAGTCCGCCTGCCGATGCAGGGGACGCGGGTTCATGCCCCGGTCCGGGAAGATCCCACATGCCGCGGAGCGGCTGGGCCCGTGAGCCGTGGCCGCTGAGCCTGCGCGTCCGGAGCCTGTGCTCCGCAACGGGAGAAGCCACAGCAGTGAGAGGCCCGCGTACCACAAAAAAATAAAAATAAAAAATGACAACAGCCAGAAGGCAGAAACAACCTAAATGTCCCCAAATGTCCACTGGTGGATGGATGGATAAATAAAATGTGATTTTGTTAAAACATACCCAGGATTTGTTGTAATCAGGTATGGTAAGACACACAGACTCAGAAATGATTGTCACGAAGGAAGAAATCTATACTCACAGATCCCTAGAAACAGGAGGCATGAAACTCCAGACAGGGCCACTCAGCGGGGCACCAGGGCCAGTCGGAAGGCAGAAGAGAGAAGAAAAGGAAGAGTGTGGCCCCGAGCCTTTACTGGGGTTGTTGTGGGAGAGAATGGGAGAGGAGGAGAGTTACCTTGAGTAAGCCTAGGGTTGGATAGCTCGAATAATTTCAGCAGGATCTGGGCTATAGAGGCGGTCCCAAGTTATCCAGCACCTGGCCCTGGGGTGATTTAGGGCAGGGAGAGAGTTTGATAAAGGGGGTGTTTGGGCGTGTGGGCCCTGGCTTGGTGGTTTGTACATCAAAGGTGCACTCACAAGGGAGTCGTCTGCTATCTCCAGGAATCAGTCAGCCCTGGGAGAGGCAGACTCTCCAGGATCAAGGCCCCCAATGGCAGAGTATCAAGAAAACAGAAGATATGAAAAGATAGCCAATGCAGTGGTATAAACATACAATGGACTACCATTCAGCCTTAAAAAGGAAGGAAATGCTGACACCTGCTACCACATTGCTGGACCTTGAAAGCATTATGCCAAGTGACAAGCCAGTCAGGAAAGGACAAATACTGTATGATTCCACTCCTATGAGGTCCCTAGAGTCAAATTCATAGAAACAGGAAGTAGAATGGTGGTTATCAGGGGCTGGGGAAGGGGAGAATGCAGAGCCATGCGGGCACAGAGTTTCTGCTGGGGAAGATGAGAAAGTTCTGGAGGTGGATGGTGGTGACGGTTGCACCACTATATGAATGTATTTAATGCCACTGAATGGTTAAAATAGTAAATTTAATGTTATGTATATTTTACCCAATTATAAAAAACCCCACAATGTCAAAAGACCTCTTTTACATACATTAATGTACATGATTCTTTCAGTTATTCTCAGCTGACTCTTTTACACGTAACTGGGATATTTTCTCAGATGACTAAAATTTTCAGACTACCCTCAGTAAAACAAAACAAAATAACAACTCAGTGATTTGCAGGGCTTATTCTTAAAGGTCAGGGTGACCCATCTGATCCAGGATCCTGGCTGAGATTTTATCTCTTTTCCTCAACAAGGAGATCGTCTGGACACCAGGTAAGGACACGCTGTCACATTTTGAGCTCCAGGGACGTGCACACGCTGAAGCTTGAGTCCATTCCTCCCACCCCTGCCAGCACATGTCAGAGCTGGGCTCTGTTCCAGGGGAGAGTGAGCTGGATCAGGCCTGGCCGCTGCCCTCAGAAGACAAAGGACACAGGGTAGATCTGCCAAGAAGTATTCCAGAAGGGCTGGATGTGCTAAGGGTTTGTGGAGCCCATACATAGAGCACAGAGCGAATACAGAGGAGAAATGCGGTACTTCCAGGCGGGTGGGCCGTGCAGACCGGCGAGGGGGAGGCACTTGGAAGGGCTCCCAAGATGGATGCTGGCGCGGCGCTCAGCAATGCGGACAGGGAGGCCCACGAACTGGGTCACACAGCATCTGGGCAGAAAGACATGCAGCCTGCTCAGGGCAGAGAATATCTCAGCGAGGGATGAAGTTGGACAAATGGCAGGCTGGAAGCAGGGGGCCCAATCCCTGGCTAAGGCCCCTGGGCTTCACTGGGGAGCTTTGGGGACCAATGCACAAGCTTCTGTGACAGGAACAGCACCGTGAGAGCCGGGCTGTGGGATCTCGTTTCCCCATCAGGCACAGAGGAAAAGGGCGGAGGGGCCAATGGTGGACAAAACTCACCAAATCACATAAACAGGTGTAAACTGACAACTGTGGCCGCTGTTCCCAAAGAGGGTACAAGTTCACAGGACAGGGTATACAGGGGGCTTTGATGTGGCCGCAGAGGTCAGAGACAGCCCCCCAAGGAAGCCATGCCGGAGCCAAGGGTTTCAGCATGAGTAGAAATCAAGTAAGTGAGGGAGGCAGGCAAGAGGATCCCAGAAGAAGGAGGAGCATATGCCAATGCCCTGTGGCAGGATGGAGTGTGGGGCATTCTGGGAGAAGGGGTGTGGCCAGACCAGAACGAGGGGAAGGGCGGAGAGGTAGGCGGGGTCCTTAAGTAAAAGATGCACTGTCATTTATCCAACCAGTCACCTCCGGATGGTCCCATGGCTTCAGACACCAGCCATGCCCTGATGGCTCCCAGATGTGTATCTCCAACCCAGGCTCCAAACTCACACCAACTATCTACTTGACGTTGGCACTGGGCTGTAAAACGGGCCACTCAAACTTAACAGGTCCCGTCCTGTATCCTCCCCGGGTCTTCCTCCATCTCAGTAACGGCAGCAGCATCACCTGGATGCAGGTAACCTGGGTGCCACCCTCGAGTCCACCTTTCCGTTTCCCCCCTTGCAGCAAACGCTGTCCTTGCTCACCTGATCCCCTCAGACCCTCTTTCCTGGTTGTGTGCCCCTCCCCCAGCCACTGCGGGCTTCCTTCCTGGGCTGGTCTGCCATTTTCTCCAGCTCCTGGAGCCACTTTTAACTGAATATACCTGTGACTGCACCTCTGTTGGCTTCATCTTCCTTATCCTGCTTTCCCCGCTCTCCCTCTAGCTTCTCCTCGTAGCGCTTCCTCAGTCAGTCTTTTGCACGTGAGCCGCATCTCGTGATCTGTGAGAACTCGATCTAAACACCCCTCATTCAGTCTATTACCAAATCCTGTGGTCCACCTCTACCACTTCTCCCCATCTCCCTGGCCACTCCCTAATGCAGGGAACCATCACCTCTCAGCTAAACAAGTACAGCAGCCTCCTAGCTGCTCTTCCTGAGTTCTCTCTTGTCCCCTCCCCACAACATTCTCTACCCAAATCATGTCACTGCCTGAGGAAAGCCATCACTCTCCTCTCAGATCAGCCAGGATGGTCTGTTTGGGCTCCTCTGGTACTGTGCTCTCTCTCTCTCTCTCACACACACACACACACACGCACACACGCACACACGCACCAGCCAGGGCAGGGATGAATTGCCCTGGCACTGCCATTTACTAGCTGTGTGTTCTCAGGCAAGTTGCTTACCCTCTCTGTGCCTAGGGTTGCTTGTTTGTAAAATGGGTTAATTAAAACTTTCTTCAAGAGGTGTTGGAAGGATGTAAAGTACTTGGCACAGTGCCTGGCTTAGAGTAAGTACTCAATAAATATAAGTCAGTTTTCATTAATTCATCAAGCAAAAATCTATTAAGTGCCTGTTATGTGACAGGCACTGTTTTAGACGCTGGGGATGCACCCATGAAGAAAACAGAAAAGATCCCTCTGCCCTCTCGGAGCTTACAGTCTAGCAGGGGGAGACAGACAGTAAACAATAATTACGATGAATAAAGACATGAGCTAGTATGCTGAGGAGGAGGGGCACTACAGAACAAAGACAAAGCAGCGTGCTGCAATGGGGATTAGGCTGGTCAGACGCAATTTTAAGTAGGGTGGTCAAGGCAGGCATCAGCACAGAGGTGGTGTGTGAGCAAAGACTTAGAGGTGAGGGAGGAAGGCACGCAGATGTCTGGGAAATGCATTCGGGGCAGAGGGAAGAGCAGTGCAGAGGTCTCGGGGTAGGAGGCGGTGCTAATGAAAAGCAAGGAGACAGGAAGGAAGGGATGAAGCCGAGGGGGCGGTAGGAGATACGATTGCAGAGTCTCTACTCCACCCTATAAACACATGAAAAAACAGAAACAAATGCATAATTAACGTTTTTCCTTTTTGTATATTTTCCAATTTCTTTAATGGGCATTTAAAAACCTGTTTTTAAAATCATACATTTAAAAAGTTTTGAAAGCTTGGAAAAGGAAATTTTTTTACAATAAAGAAAGCTCTAGAGTTGTGGGGAAGAAAGGAGCAAAATTTACACAGTCCTTGACATCTTCCCTTTAGCCCTCTCAAGAATCTACCGTCTGGGACACTTGAGGTGTTAAGACAGTGTGGTGCATGCAGCCTTCTTGGTTCCTCGGGCTCCTGCTTCCCTCCCCCAACCCACAGGCTGGCTCTGGGCGCCATTTTGGATCCTCAGTATGGGATCAGCCGTCAAGGACCACATGACCCAAGTCCACCAATCAGAGGCTGCCCCCCGCCCCTTATCATTTTGTGATTTATCCCTTGACTGCTGGGGGTGGGGAGGGAGGGGTGGCGGGGTAGCAGGGGAGGGGGGGGAGGGATGGCACAGGAGGGGGAGGGGGGTCTGATTTGATGGGATTTGGCCTATATTTGAATGAGGTCACTGAATTTGGGTCTGAGTTAGAAGTTGGGAAGTTGGGGCTTCCCTGGTGGTGCAGTGGTTAAGAATCCACCTGCCAACGCAGGGGATACGGGTTTGAGTCCCGGACTGGGAAGATCCCACATGCTGTGGAGCAACTAAGCCCGTGCGCCACAACTACTGAGCCTGCGCTCTAGAGCCCCCGAGCCACAACTACTGAGCCCGTGTGCCACAACTACTGAAGCCTGCACACTTAGAGCCCGTGCTCTGCAGCAAGAGAAGCCACCGCAGTGAGAAGCCCGCGCACTGCAACCAAGAGTAGCCCCCACTCGCCGCAACTAGAGAATGCCCGCATGCAGCAACGAAGACCCAACGCAGCCAAAAATAAATTTAAAAAAAAATTTGGGAAGTTGTTTAAATTGTTCCCGTCTTCTCTGGTGCATCTCCATGATGGTTTGTCACCAAAGGGGAGAACCTAAGGGGATTTCTCTCCAAGAATGCTGTATTTTGCTGGAATTTCAAAACACCTTTGCTTATTAACGAGCCTGCACGTCCCATCCTCTGCATTCTGAGCCTTTCCAGCCCAGATCCCCACCCTATTCCCATCATACTCCTAACACTTTCCTCTTTGTGCAAAGACTTTTAGTAACTTTAGGCTCCCATTGAATATTAAGTTACTGCCAGTGCTGGCAGGAGACCCGCAGCCTCAGGGACAAGGGCGGCTTGGACCCCTCAACGCCCTTGGCCCTGCCCACCCCTGAGACATAACCCTGAGGAGAGAATAGATCTTCATGCAGGCACCTCCCCATCCTTCCCTCCTCAGCTCTAAATGGCCCCTGAATCCTTCTGTTTTATCTCTCAGGGCCCGCACTTGTTCTTTCGCGTTAAGGCAGGAAAGGCAAGGCTGAGCCCAAGGACAGTCTCCTCGTGTACAGACAGAAGGCAGAGCCACATCCTTGTTTTGCACTGAATAAGGCCATGACGTGTGGAGAAATGGCATCTAAAACAGAAACTTTACAGCGTCTGAACAAGAAACTCTGACGTGAAAACCGTGGAGCGTGCAGAATAGAAATGCACAGGTTGCTGATGACCCTGTATGACCTTCCACGTGTGGCGCTCAACTAGTGAGGGAAGACAGCTCTTAAAGCACAAGCAAGGTGGCTACAGGAGACAGATGTGCAAGACCTGGGGCTGATGCAAACTAGGCCACACCTCAACCCTCCCCACAATGAATATTCTACTCCTAATCAAAAAGACCCCAACCCGTTCAAAAGGCTAAAGATAAGATGCAAAAAGCTGCAGGGTGGGCTTCCCTGGTGGCGCAGTGGTTGAGAGTCCGCCTGCCGATGCAGGGGACATGGGTTCGTGCCCCGGTCCGGGAAGATCCCACATGCCGCGGGGCGGCTGGGCCCATGCTCCATGGCATCCAGAGCCTGTGCTCCGCAATGGGAGGGGCCATGATAGTGAGAGGCCCGCGTACCGCAAAAAAAAAAAAAAAAAAAAAAAAAAGCTGCAGGGTGCCCCTCACTCATGAGGATGCCCACAGTCTTCTCTGAGCGTGGCCTTTTGCCTCAATAAACCGCTTCTTTGTTCTCTTTGCTCCTTGGCCTCAGTGTGGTTTATTTTCCCCTTTGTGTTTCTCACACAAATTCTTTTTGGACAAGTTGAACAAGAACATGGACTTTTGATAAAGCTTTTCCAGTATCACCATGATGGTTGATATGCATGTTTACTTGTTTTCTTGTTTATTGTCTGTCTCCACACCCCACACATACCCAGGCTGCCCACTCTAGGGGGCAGGACTCTGACATCTGCCCCGCCGCACACTCTGGGCCACGGCAGGCACAGCTCTGGAGGTGTTTGATGAATGAATGAATGGTCATGGGCATCTTCTCTTACTGGGGAAGGTGAGGAAGTGCCTCTTCCCGCCTTTAATCAAGCCCTTCCCAGCCTTTCTCTGTTCCACATCCTTCTCTAGTGAGCTGGTGTAATAGGGAAGAAACTGTGTATTCTATTACAAGCTTATCACTAAAGGGATGTTGCCTATAATCTTTTTTTTTTTTTTTTTTTTTTTTGCGGTATGCGGGCCTCTCACTGTTGTGGCCTCTCCCGTTGCGGAGCACAGGCTCCAGACGCACAGGCTCAGCGGCCATGGCTCACGGGCTTAGTCGCTCCGCGGCATGTGGGATCTTCCCAGACCAGGGCACGAACCCGTGTCTCCTGCATTGGCAGGCGGATTCTCAACCACTGCGCCACCAGGGAAGCCCTATAATCTTAAATTATACATAGTGGCCCATCTCTGAGATCCCTGCCTCCCAGGTAACCAGTGTTAAGCTAAAATACCTTTGTTTAGTTCATAGGAAACAACCTGACCAGGCCCACGTGTGAGTGGCTGCAGGAAGGAAGAAAGTAACGCATCCCCTATGGAGTCTGGCTGGAACCAGGACTTTACCCCTACCTCTTTTAGTATAAAAGAAGCCTGAATTCTAACTCGGGGAAGATGGTTCTTTGGGACAGTAGTCCACCATCTTCTCGGTCTGCTGGCTTTCCGAGTAAAGTCCCTTTTCCTTGTCCCAGCAACTCGTCTCTCAATTTATTGGCCTATCGTGAGGCAAGAAGTACAAGCTCGGGCTTGGTAACACAGAGGCTGAGGTTCCCGCATCGCCAGACCTGCCAAAGCCATCCCAAGTGCCTGTTTGAAGAGAAGCCCAACGAGCACTGTTCTTTCCAAGACTGTGACCCACTTTCCTCCACAACACAAGCTACAGCCTTATAAAAGCCCCACAGAGGTGGCAAGACCCGCAGGCAGTCAGAAAAGCTGGTACCACTCACAGTGCCGGCCCAGCTCGTGCTCTGAACCCAGTTCTCGATGGGAAGAACCAGTAACATAGGGGGCAGAGAGCTCAGGGAGGCACTTTGTATGTGTCACAGTGACTGGGTGGGGTTCTGAGAGGGGCAAGAATCTCTTCTACCCCATCCTGCGAGACTTCGAAATGTCCCTGGATTGGATTTTCAATCATTTAAAATCATTATAAATGAACCGTGGTTTTTAAATGTTACAGAATTATAATTTCAAAATTAATTTTTATTACAAGACCCTGTTTATAATTATTTAGCACCTAAAACCCAGCATCCTTTTATATGGTTTTTGGGGTTTTTTTACTAAACACTTGATTTTTTTAGGCCTGCAACTCTCATGTGAAATGCTGGAAAATTGTACTTCATCATGTTCCGATTTTACTGAGAGTTGGTCACCAGTTTGGGAGCCCACGTCAGCAGCGACACGAACAGCACTTTTGATACTTGTATCACCAGTACGGCACACCTGTGTCCGTCACCATGTGTCACTGCCAGGGCCACAGCGCCAGCCTCTGGGGGGCATGTGGCAACACAGTGGTAGATTGGTTACTGAGAAGAGATTGATCAACTAAGCAAAATATAGAGAAGAATGGAAGCCTGGTTTCTCACTGTCAGACAAGGGGTTACAAATACTGAAAGGGAGAAAACTGGCAGGAACCCTGTGTGTTAGATTATCATTGGAGAGGTGAAATCATGGTTTTCAATACTTATGGATAGACACAGAAATGGGTGTAGATATAAATGTGTGTATACATGCATATCTTGCCTAGTTTTATCCACTGACAAGGCCTGGAAGCAACAGCAATCAGCCTGCCCAGCCCGCAGAGCTCAGTTTCTCCCCTAACAGGAACCAGGGCTTCTTGGGGAAATGGCCCATTTCAAGACAGAGGCATGAAAAGTACAAGATGAGCCTATAACATCTTTTGTGCCAGAAAATAAGGATGTGCTCAGAAATTGATGGGGATAAATCAATTTTATTTGATTTATTGAGCCCCAGAGGGGCTCCCACTGGCTCTGAGATAACTGAACATCAAAATAAATAATGAAAATAACAGGTTAGAACCTATGGAATGAAACAGAAAAACATACAGCTAAAAATGAATGAATAAATAAATGAGGAGAAAAAAACCTATTTACACTAAAATGCCAACTAATAGGGACTTCCCCGGTGGTCCAGTGGCTAAGACTTCATGCTCTCCCAGTGCAGGGGTCCCAGATTTGATCCCTGGTCGGGGATCTAGATCCCACATGCATGCCACAACTAAGCCCCAGTACAGCCAAATAAATAAATAAATAAAGCCAACTAATAAATGTAGAAGGAATGATGGGATTAGAAAACCTATCGTTTTGCAACCATCATAGTTATTAATCATTTAACCTAGAAGTATCAATAGATGCTAAAACTGGTGGGTAAAAGTTTGAAGAGGCAGGGATACTTACAGAGCCTCAGAGTTCTTCCCCACAAAGCACATAACTACAAAGGGGAAAATGAGTACCTCTACAGTGGAGACCCCTCGCAGATACCACGCTAATCAAGTGATCAAAGTCACAATGTCACATCACCAGTCATGGGACAAATTCAAGTTGTGTTCTCTCTGATCAGATACAAAGAGGAAAACATAACACAAGGTCTGTGATATTCCAGCCAAAAATGTATAACCTGAGTCTAATCGAAAGGAAACATTAAACAAACCCGACTGAAGGGACATTCTACAAAATAGCTAACCTACTCTTGCAAAGGGTCAAGGTTATGGACATCAAGGAAAGACTGAGAAACTGTCACAGACTGAAGGAGACTTAACAGACCAGACTAACTAAATACAACTTGTGATCCTGGACTGGATCCTATGGCTGTAAAGGACGTTACTGGGAAATCGCCAAAGCTTGAAAGGGGGGTTCTGTTGATTAGATGGCAATAACATGTGAGTTTTAACATCCTGATTCTCATGGTGCCTCGTGGTTATGCAGGAGAATGTCCTTGTTTGTAGGTAATACACTATAAACTATCTGAGATCATGGGGCATCAGAATGGCAAGGTATTCTTGAATGTTTCAGCGGGGGGAGAGAGCTATTTGTACTATTCTTATAATTTTCTGCAAGTACAAAATCATTTCAAAATTAAAATTATCTTTAGCATTAACAAATAAGAAGGAGTGATGAGCAAAGAAATTGGTAATTATGTGGGCAAATCCAAATATTGACTATGAAACAATAATAATGTCTAATTTTAGAGGTTAAAAGACCAGGCAACAATAGTGCATAAGTTGGATGGGTTATGTTAGGAATTAAAGCATTCTGAGATCCTTTATTATTCAGGAGAGTGGAATGATTATTAAATTTAGATTCTGTTATAAGAATACATGTGAATTACAATGAGATATCATCTCACACCGGTCAGATTGGCCATCATCAAAAACTCTAGAAACAATAAATGCTGGAGAGGATGTGGAGAAAAGGGGACCCTCTTGCACTGCTGGTGGGAATGTAAATTGATACAGCCGCTATGGAGAACAGTATGGAGGTTCCTTAAAAAACTACAAATAGAACTACCATACGACCCTGCAATCCCACTACTGGGAATATACCCTGAGAAAACTATAATTCAGAAAGACTCATGTACCAAAATGTTCATTGCAGCTCTATTTACAATAGCCAGGACATGGAAGCAACCTAAGTGTCCACCAACAGATGAATGGATAAAGAAGATGTGGCACATATATACAATGGAATATTACTCAGCCATAAAAAGAAATGAAACTGAGTTATTTATAATGAGGTGGATGGACCTGGAGTCTGTCATACAGAGTGAAGTAAGTCAGAAGGAGAAAAACAAATACCGTATGCTAACACATATATATGGACTCTAAGGGAAAAAAATGTCATGAAGAGGTTAGTGGTAGGACGGGAATAAAACACAGACTTACTCGAGCATGGACTTGAGGATATGGGGAGGGGGAGGGGTGGGCTGTGACGAAGTGGGGGAGTGGCAGGGACATATATACACTATCAAATGTAAATTAGATAGCTGGTGGGAAGCTGCTGCATAGCACAGGGAGATCACCTCTGTGCTGTGTGACCACCTGGGGGGGTGGGATAGGGAGGGTGGGAGAGAGGGTGATGCAAGAGGGAGGAGATGTGGGAGCATGTGTGTATGTATAACTGATTTAGTTTGTTGTAGAGGGAAAACTAACACACTATTGTAAAACAATTATACTCCAATAAAGATGTTAAAAAAAAAAAAAAAAAAAAAAGAATACATGTGAAAAGTCTAGGGTTACCGCAAAAAGAATAAACAAACAATGAGAAAAGGGGGGAAGGCAAAAATTAATCCAAAAGAAGGGAAGAGAGAGGAGGAGGGGGAAAGTAAGACCACAGAAAACCCCAAATAAGATGCGCACGATAAATCCAAGCAGATGGAAACAGAAAGCAAAACCAAATGGTGCGGGCTTCCCTGGTGGCGCAGTGGTTGAGAATCCGCCTGCCGATGCAGGAGACACGGGTTCGTGCCCCGGTCCGGGAAGATCCCACATGCCGCGGAGCAACTAAGCCCGTGAGCCATGGCCGCTAGGCCTGCGCGTCCGGAGCCTGTGCTCCGCAACGGGAGAGGCCACAACAGTGAGAGGCCCGCGTACCGCAAAAAAAACAAAAACAAAAACAAAAACAAATGGTGCTATTAATATGAGAGAAGGTGGGATTTAGGTTAAAAACACTAACTAGAAAACAAGGGACATTATGTAATGATAAAAGTTACATTTATGAAGACAATGAAATCACTGTAAACCTGAGTCAGAAAACAGCATAGGGAATTTCCCAGCAGTCCAGCGGTTAGGACTTGGCGTTTTTCACTGCCGTGGCCTGAGTTCCATCCCTGGTCGGGGAACTAATATTCCTGGAAGGAAGCCACACATCGTGGCCAAAAATGAAAGAAAACAGCATAGCAGCTAAATAGAAACAAAAACTATTAGAAATGGTAGGAGACCTTGAGAGAGATATATATGTATGTACACATATACAGACCCATACATTAGTATATATACATACACATATATACACATATATGCAAGTATAGTGGGAAACTTCATTATATACAATAAATACAATAAAAATCTTCATTTAGTAGAAATATATCTAGAACTCTATGTCACCTGAATGGTGACAGAACACATCCATAGAACATGTTTCTGTTTTTGCCCGTCAAGAAAGCCTTGAGAATATTTTTAAACTAGAGGCTTTAAGAACACATCTTCTAAACATGATCCAAAATGATTAGGAAAACTTAATACAGAGATGAACCAAAATGTTCACGACCTTGAAACTGAGACAAGTTCCTAGCTTACACTTAGCTCAAAAATAAAAAATAAAAAAACAGTGACATGCTATCATGAAAACAAAGAAATAGAGGACTTTTCATCCTAAAATCTATATGAATCCTCAAAAAAATGACACTCGGTGGAAAGTTTATTACTTTAAATGTTTTTGTTATTAAAGTAGAAAGGTGGGGCTTCCCTGGTGGCACAGTGCAGGGGACATGGGTTCGAGCCCTGCTCCGCAGAGATCCCACATGCCGCAGAGCAACTAAGCCCATGCGCCACAACTACTGAGGCTGCACTCTAGAGCCCGTGAGCCACAACTACTGAGCCCATGTGCCACAACTACTGAAGGCCGTGCTCCGCAACAAGAGAAGCCTCTGCAAGAAGAAACCCACACACCACAACAAAGAGTAGCCCCCGCTTGCCGCAACTAGAGAAAGCCCATGCGCAGCATTGAAGACCCAGCGCAACCAAAAATAAATCAAATAAATAAATAAATTTTTAAAATAAAAAATAAAAAAGTAGAAAGATGAAAAGTAAAAGAATTAATATCTTATATTCATCATGATAAATTAGGAAAGGAAAACAAAATTACTGAAAAGAAACCAAGAGAGGAGGCGTTCCCTGGCAGTCCAGTGGTTAGGATTCTGGGCTTTTACTGCCAGGGTCTTGGGTTCAAACCCTGGTCATGGAACTAAGACCCTGCAAGCCATGCAGCAGTCAAAAGAAAAGAAGAGAAAAGAAAAGAAACCGAGAGCGGAAATTAACAATGGTGGAAAATGAAAAGTGCCGTTGATGGAAGGAGGGCAGGGCTTGAGGACGATCCAGATATTTGCCTCCATCCTTGGGGCAGAGAGAAGCCACTGGACAAGGCAATGTGATCAGAAGGTATTTCCTTAAAAATGGCTGTGGCTGCAGGGTGGAGGGTGGAAGCAGAAGGGGGTGGACAGGGACACACAAGGGTGCAGAGTGGCCCAAGCAAGTCAGAGAACATTGATGGTGGCGGAGAGGGGATGCCGGGGGCACTGACAGCCCTTCTCCAGAAAGACACACAGAGGATTCAGCAGGACTCAGGTGGAATCCTGAACATGTATTTTTCAATAAGATCCCTCGCAGGATTCCCTCAGAGCCACAAATTACTAAATTTACACAAATTACTACACAGCTGTTACTAATCAGAATATAGATGGTTTTAGAAAACGGAACAGACCAGTCAGAGGAATAACGGGAACTGAGGCCCCGTGGATTTGAACAACATGAGTGTGAGAGGGTGTGTATGTCCGTGCATGTGGGCAATAGTGTGTGTGTGTGTGTGTGCGTGTAGTTTCCAGGAGATGATCAAAGAATGCAACACCCATCATGGGCCTTGGTCATTAAGCAGAAATGTAACCATCATTTTTGAAAACACACGGGTCTCTGGATGTGTTTATCAGATGCCCCAGTATCCAGTAATGGTCAGTGTGAGGACGAAGTAAGACCCCAGCATCAAAGGGCCAAGTTGAGGTGACAGGAAAGGACGAGGGACAGAGGAGACTTCTCCGTGACCCTAAAACCTGCAGGGCCACAGGCTCACTCTGAGTCACTGAGAATAGGGATTTGGCCCCTACAGCTTGGGAGAAACCCTGGGGTGCATCCATGGAACCCCCGAGTAAGGGCAGCCAACCCCAGTGGACACCAGGAGGTTGTCGGGCCATCTTGCTGAGGTCGTGCCAGGAAAGAGCTCCGTCAGTTCTTCCCCTTGACATCTGGTGGTTCCTTCCGGGGCTGTGTTTATTAACGGAAGTCTCCTAAATGCCTGAAGCTGAACAGAAGTCCCCAAACCTGCAAAGCCCTTCAGCCCTGAGACCCTACTCTGGCTGGTGGCCACGAGTATCCATGGCAACCATGGTGGACCACAGAGGAGGGAGCAGATCTCACTGGAAACAAACCCAACGGGAAACGTGGCTCTCTCTTGTGTGGAGCGCCCCCAAGTGGTCAATCATGGCAGAGGCGCGAGTGTCCGGGAGACCAAGACTGAGGGATTCTAGGAAAGTGGCCAAAGCTGGGCTTTTCCTGAGCACTCCGCCAAGGGGAAGTGAGTTTCCAGCCCTGCAGGTCCCCTCCCTGCCCCACCTTGGCATCTGGCAGTGAGTCATTCTCTGTCTTTGTTCCTTCAACCTCTACTCGCTGGGCCCGGGGGACCCAGGGGTGAGAAGACCCATCAAGCCCCTGCCCTGGAGGAAAGCGTCTGACACCCTGATGAGTGTGCCTAGTTCGCTGGGGTGAAACCATTCAAGTTGTCATTTTACATTTTTATCGTAAAACAAAAGCAGAGAGTTTCTGGCGCAGCACGAACAATGCGTAAGAATTTTTCCGGTAAAACAGGAGACTTTCAAGTAATTTTACACTTGGGAGGGTCATTTCCAGCTCCTTCTCCGTGTTCTGGGAAATGCACGTTACTCTTCTGTGTTGAGGATGCGTCTGTGGGAACATTTGAAAAGGGTGGCACAGGCTTTGGAATCAGAAAGATCTGGGTTCAAGTCTCAGCTCAGCCTATAACCAGCCATGTGGCCCTAGGTAAGCTGCTTAATATCTCTGAGCCTGTGGCCTCATCTATAAAATGGAGCTTAGGGACTTCCCTGGCGGTCCAGTGGTTAAGACTCCACGCTTCCAATGCAGGGGGTGCGGGTCCCATCCCTAGTCGGGGAACAACAACAAAAAAAAACCACACACACACACACACACACACACACACACAATGGAGCTTATATCTATTTTCCACAAGGCAAAGAAACCTTAAACACATTCCTAAAACTCTTAGGAATTTCAGATTACAGTTGATTCTCATTATTCAAGGTAGCTATGTTCTATAAAATCACCACAAACACTGAATTATCAAAACCCAACCATTGCCCGTAGGGAAAATGCACGGTTAGGAAGTCCTGTGAGCCTCTGGTCCTGACGTTTTGTCAAGCTATCACTACCTAACCTTGTTTTATGCGTGTTTCTGTTCAAAAACACCTTATTTAATATACTTTGTGACTCATTAATATTGAACTCACAGCCCACAGCAAATGCTTGAAGCTCCCCTAACACAAATGTTTTCTCCCTAAGTCACCTCCCAGTCTTTTCGTGCTTGGAAGCAGTAGACAGCATTTCAGCACTACTCTCGGGGCCATTTTAAACAATAAAATCACCAAGAAAAAGCACAAAGGTGCAAAAATCGTGACAGTACATAGACGTTGAAAAGGACGCCTGTTTACAGCATGAGGGCTGAAGCCAGAAGTCAGAGGTCGCCCTGCTCCTCTCGGCTGGGAATCTGCACTTCAGGCAGCTCAGAAGTCCTCGCTGCTCTGCGCGTATCCACAAACGACTGGGAAAGCGCGGCAGGTATTGATTTGGGGTTACAAATAAATCTTAGCAAGTAGGTGGATTTACAAATATGGAATCCGCGAATACCGAGGCTCAGCCGTGTCTGCACTTGGGCGCTCCTCGCCTCCGTCAGCTGTCACCTATTTGGAGCACTGAGCATTTTGTAGCTTTGGATGGGGGGGGCGGGTTTGCCTGGGCTGGGACCCGCGGGGACTGGATTCTCACGGGGCTCACGCAGCAGCAAGCCTTCCCCAGGCTCACATGAACCTTGGCAAAGCCGTGATGGAATACCAAGGGCTTGATTCTTCTTTTGTCTTGTTGGGGCTTAGAGCAGGCTGCCCCAAGATGTGCCACAATGGCTTATTGATTATTTTGAATTAAAGTTACTTGAGAAACAGCCAGTGGGGAAAAATGATATTAAAAAACCACTCTCTGGGCTTCCCTGGTGGCGCAGTGATTGAGAGTCCGCCTGCCGATGCGGGGGACACGGGTTCGTGCCCCGGTCCGGGAAGATCCCACGTGCCGCGGAGCAGCTGGGCCCGTGAGCCATGGCCGCTGCGCCTGCGCGTCCGGAGCCTGTGCTCCTCAACGGGAGAGGCCACAACAGTGAGAGGCCCGCGTACCGCAAAACAAAACAAAACAAAACAAAACACCACTCTGACCCCCAGCCCGCCACTTTCCCCCTGAAAGCAAGAAATAAATCTTCCATGTGAAGCCTAGCCTCCCTGTACCAGGAGGATAGAAAGACTCTTTATCACCAGAGTTAGGGCTCAAGCTAAGAAAGCTGTACAGACTAACTCTGTTACTTCATTGGCCTGCTACCCCCAAGCACGAGCCTCTTTGTTTTGTTAAATCTTCACAAATAATTCTTTGTCTGAAAATGATATAGAAACAGCCCACTTTGGTCATTTCAGGGGTCCCATTTCTATGAGACCTTTGTAAGTAAGAATTAAATTGGTTTTTTTCCCCCTGTTGATCTGTCTTGCATCAATTTAATTATCAGACCCGTCAAGAGAACCCAAGAGGGGTGGGGGGAGGGGGAATCTCCCCTTCCTGACAGCCTGAGGATCCTTTGGGTGACCTTCAATCCTAGGTCTTCCCTCTTCGATTTTCTCTCTAATGAGAAAAGCAATAAAAAGAGATCACAGTTCACCTCTGGGGCCTGTGGTCATCCATATTCAAGAGAGAGACCCGAGATATTGGTCCCCAGTCACATGGGGGCCATTGCTCCCCGATCCAGAGCAGAGAACATACCAGCTAAGCCCCCATTCCCCACATACCCACCCCCTGCCCAGAGCTGCCTCTAAACAGCTAATTCCTCAAAGCAGTACCAGCTACCTAATTTGTGGGATCCTGGCAAAATGAACAGGAAGGGCCCCAGCTGCAAATTATTAAGAATTTCAAAGAACATTAGACCAAGCCCGGGCCCTTCTAAGTACGGGGCCCCCGCTTCAAAGCCTTAATCCCCCAGGCCCTTCTCCTGCCCAAACCCTACCATCCTGGTGGTCCTTGCTGCCCTGGCCAGCAACCCTTGTCCATTTCCCAGGGTGGCCACCAGACTCCACCCACGGATGGTGCAGGGGCGGGGCAGGGGCAGGTTCCGGGTCTCCAGAGGGAGACACGTATCTGTTCTGGTGAGCACCCCTTCCCCGCCTCCCCTCCCCACTCCTGGGTAGGACAGGTCTGTTAACTGTGTCAGGATCTGAACCTGAACAGGGGGTGTGGGGGTGCTGCTGGGGAGCGGTTAGCAGACTAGTCAGGCCCAGAGCTGTAGGAGAAGCTTTGCCTACCGGCGCCAGGCCCTCCAAGCTGAAGGAGCTTGTCCGGGAGAACAGACACCTCCCCAGCCCATACTCTCCCCCTGCCCTGTGACCTCCGCACTGATGGAGCCCACCGAGAAGGCCCTCGCCTTCTGCATGTGCCTATGACAGCTCCTACCCCACTCTGTTGTGATTCTCCATTTATGGGTTTATGACCCCCACCCCACTGACTCCCTGTCCCGAGAAGGGGACCACGACTTACTCATCTTGGAGTTACCAGCTCCTGGGCCAGCACCACTGGATCGCTTTACCCGAGGGTGCCCCCCCCCCCGCCCCAGTGTTTCCAGGAGCCGGTGCGCTCCTTCCCTCCAGGCTGATCCCTCAGCACGGCTTCCTGTGATGAGCCCCAGAAGGAGAGCCCCCGCGGAGACCGGGCCGGATCACGGGAAGCTCCTCCCCGGGCCAGGCCACCGAGTCAGGTACCCCCATCCTCCTGTGGTTTCTTCACCAAAATTCTCCACAATGATTCCTCATAAGAAAGCAGAGAGGGAGGAGGTCCTGCAGGCGCCAGTCCACGTGAGAGGCCTCCAGAGGGGTCACCTCTAGCTACGGGACGGGCAGAGGTCCTGCAGGGAGGTCGACGAAGGCAGCGAGAGGAGGGGCAGAGAATTCCAGCAACTTCTCCGAGTGGGGCACTTTGAGGAGGGGGAGGGAACCCTAGGCTGGGTTTATGGAATTGCTGTCAGAACAGCAAGAGGGCCAGAGTGACAGGGCAACAGGGAAAGGGGCCTCTCAGGACAAATGACAACAGTAAACCGTCTGGAGCCTGAGCTGCGTGGCCGGCACTGTTCCGGGTGCCTCCCGGGCCTCAACTCACTTCACCCTCACATCCGCCTGGTGATTATCCCCACTCTACAGATGAGCACACTGAGGCTCAAAGAGGTGAATTGACTGGTCCCCGATCACGATCAAGCGGCCAGTGGCAGCCAAGCCCGGATGGAACTTGTGGGTGGGGTTAGGGGGGGCGTCCAGATTCCGTGTAACCTCTCCCCTCACTGCCCCTCGAACAGAATGAGAGCCCGTTGTCAGTCTCACCCTCGCTCCTTCCCTTTCAGTCGGTCAAAAAAAGTAGTGACGGGCTTCCCTGGTGGCGCAGTGGTTGAGAGTCCGCCTGCCGATGCAGGGGACGCGGGTTCGTGCCCCGGTCCGGGAAGATCCCACGTGCCACGGAGCGGCTGGGCCCGTGAGCCATGGCCGCTGAGCCTGCGCGTCCGGAGCCTGCGCTCCGCAACGGGAGAGGCCACAACAGTGAGAGGCCCGCGTACCGCAAAAAAAAAGAAAAAGAAAAAGAAAAAGAAAAAAAGTAGTGATTAGATTGTTAGACTTCCTTTGAGCTAGTTACGTAAATTATCAGCCTTGGTGTCTCCATGTCTAAGATGGAAACGGTGTCCTCCACCCGGAGCTGTGTCCTTGACCGTGTCATTACTGATAACAGCAGCCCTCCGCCATCGCCGTGCCTCACCTCCCACCCTCTCGCCGCCACCAGCTCTCTTCTCCTAGGACCGAAGCCCCAACAATTTCGCAGGCCCTCACCCCGCCCTCCCTTTCACGGGTACCCACCTCAGCGCGCCCCAGCCACCCCCCTGCACATGTGCTCATCTCCCCCCCCCACCCCCTCCCCCCGCCCAGCCTCCCGTCCGGCTCTTGCTCCTGACTTTGCGAAACTTCAGCCCAGGTTAAATCAACCTCTCCTCCCGCGCCTGCGCACCTAGGAGTACCCAACCCTGGCCTGCTGAGTCTCCCTGGCCATGGGTGTCAGCCCCACCCCCTCCTCAACTCCCTACGGCCTCTCCCACCCCCATCTCAGCTGACGGAGCTGCTTCCTCCTCCCTGAGCACCTCCGTGATCGTCCCCCTGCACACGCTGCACCTGCCTCCAGGCACCACGTGGGCTTCCCCACGTCGGGCCAGTGTCTCCCTTCTCCCCTACTTCATCCTTCCCTTCCTCTCTTGCATAATCAGAGTTTCCCTCTCTCGTCAAGACCACCAGTGATTTCCTTGTTGCTGCAGCCGGAGGTCAGCTCTCCCATCTCAGATACTTGACTTTTCTGTAGCACCTGACACAGCTGCTCATTCCTTCTGGAGACGTTCTCTCTACTTGGTTCCCGGGGCTCGGCGCTGCGCTGGGGGCACCTGCTGTCTCCCACGCTGGCCCTCCCCAGCCCACTAAGGGCTCACTGGCACTGAGGCTCTGCTCTCTCCACACACACACACACACACACACACACACACACACACACACACACACACGCATGCCCCCCCAACCCGTGGTCTTAGCCAGATCCACACTCCATCCATGATTTCTACCTTTAACTCCTTAACATCCAGTTTTATACTAAACGCCTCCCCTGGATTGTCTGGGCAGCGTCTCAACTTAGCACGGCGAATGGCGGCTGCATCCGGCCAGTGGCTCAGACCAAAATCCTTGGAGTCATCCTTGGTTCTTCCCTTTCTCTACACTCCACGTCCAACCCCCCAGCAAACCCCTTCAGCACCACCTTAGAATAAACCCAGACTCCAGGCTCCTCTCCCCGCTCCGTCCCCACCCCCCACCCTGGACCAGGCCTCCTGTCATCTCACTGGCCTTCCTGTCTCCACCCTCATCCCCATGTCTCGTTGCCACCCAGCAGCCCAGTGACCCTTTTAAAATAGCATTTCTCAGGGCTGCCCCCAAGGGGATATGTGGAAATTGGTAGGAGCCACTCTGGTTGTTGCAGTGATTGAGCTCAGCATTTAGTGGCAGGGCCAGAGCAGCCCCGATGCCTGGGATGGGCTTCCCTGCTCAAACCCATGGGACCCTCAAGGCCGGTTCAGTCTCCAAGTCCTCCTGTAGGCCCCCCTGCCCTGTGACCCCACGAGGTCTCACATCACCTCATCCAGCCTCCACCAATAGAGCCCTTAGAAGTCGGCCTCTCCCATCTCTGAGCTGCACCCCTGTCAGGCCCTGAGGGCAGGGTGGTCAAGAAGAGGTTTCACAGCTCATCAAGCCTAGAACCTAAAAGGATCAAGATGGGTGAGGTATTTGCAAAAGCGTTTCTTAGGAGAGAGCTGGAAGTCCCACCTCCCCCAAGTGGGCTGAGTGGGTAATAGGGGGTCTGCCTCCCAACTCAAGCTTGGAGAGACTGGGCCTCCCAAAGGGCTTGGTCGGGGAGCCCAGTGAAGGGGTGAGAGACTGGGGTGCCCCTATGGCCCATTTTACAAGCAGGGACCAGCCATATCCCAGAGTTGGTCCAGGCAGAGGGGTCAAGGGCCACCGTGAGAGAGCTGCTGGAGTCCAGTGGGTCACCTAGAAGGACACACGGGCCTCACGGAGGCGGGCTGCTTAGTTCCCGGGGTCTGAGAAGGGAGTCAGTGAGCACAGGAGTAAAGGAGGTCCTCCAGGAGCAAAGGGGCTGCCGATGAGGAACCCCTGTCCTGGAGTGTCTCCACATCGCCCATGTCAGCCCCCAGGAGAGGCAGTGACTGTGTTCAATGTCGCAGACCCCAGACTCCAGAGCTATCTTAGGACCTGCCTTTCCTGCCCCCACTCCCCCTCCCCTATCCTGCCCCACACCAACACCCACAGACTCACAGCTCCACCCTGGCCCCTGCCCTGCAGCTGCTGCAGAGGGGAAAGGAGGCCAGAGAGGAAGAGGAAGCTGTCCAGACCTCCTTCCCTGCAGCCAGCCGTCACCCTGCAGCCAGGTCAGATCCTGCCTCGGCTCAGAATGAAAAGGTATGTGCGGACTAATACACTGGACTGGAAACCTTGACTTTCTGAATTGAGACCCTATTTTGGACCTAACATGACTGTAGGACACTCCTCCCCTGAGGGTGATCAGAAAAGTCATTGGATTACCCAGATTTTCATCTCCCACTGGACTGGGTTCAACAGTGTTTCCCCAAAGTTCATGTCTACCCAGAACCTCAGAATGTGAGCTTATTTGGAAATCGATCTTTGCAGAGGAAAAATTAAGATGAGGTCACACTGGATTAGAGTGAGCCCCAAATCCGATGATTGCTGTCCCTATAAGAGGAAGGAAATTTGGACACAGATACGCACAGAGGGAAGGCATGTGAAGACACAGAGAGACACAGGCAAGAAGGTCCCATGATGACAGAGGCAGAGATCAGAGTGATGTGTCTACAAGCCAAGGAACTCCAAGGTCACCAGTAGCCACCAGAAGAGGAAGAGGCTAGGAGGGATCCTCCCTAGAGCCTTCGGAGAGAGCATGGCCCTTCTGACACCTGAATGTCAGACTTCTAGCCTCCAGAACTGTGAGAGTACAAATCGCTATTGTTTTAAGCCACCCAGTTCATGGCACGTTGTTACAGCACCCACAGGAAACTAATACACCCACTAAATATAAGTTTGAGTAAGGCAGTGGGGGACAAAAAGAAAGATGCTTTCTGATGCCTGCAGGCTGACTAGGTCAGCAAAACAGCCAACGACAGGCTCATGTTTCATCTTTGAAACCTCCGAGGGCTTGCTGGGCCCACTCGACATAAGAAAACTCCAAGTTCTCCTCCGAAGTCCGAATCAGGCCTGCCAAGTGCAAAGCCAAAATTTGCAGTGTTCCTCTGAGGTACAGCCCAGCGCCTCCCAGGCTCTCCTTAAGAGCCTGTGTCGAGTGATACTCTCCACATTTGGATTCAGTTCATCGACTGGTATAAATCTAAGATGCCAAGGCTTAAACAAGAGCCCTTAATTCTAATTAAAATCTCGCCAGCCACGAAGCTGCTGCGACGCCCGGGAAATGCCCGCGTAAGACCACATTTTCTTATCTCAGTGGTCAGTGTGTCTCTGGCTTCCTTTTTGCCATTCATTTGTGCTGGTTTTCCGTGTGTTTTGAACTCCAGATCTAGTTTGCCTGAGGTAATCGGCCCACTGGGAGACCCTTCCAAATACCCATTTGGGCTCAGATTTCCCCAAGAAACATTTAATGCAACTCAGGAACACTGGCAATGGACAGATAACTAACGCCCACAGCAAGGAAGCATCGCTGGCGGCCGAGCTCATTAGGGTCTACAGTGCCAGCATTGTGTATAGATTCTTTCTAAGTCAGAAGTCTGTCTTTCAGTCAAATAATTAGTGCCCAGAGCAAATGAAAATGGATTTGAATCTCACAGCTAAGTTAGAAGGTCATACCTTTTTCTATTTCAATCTTTACCTACTCTATCTCCCTTACAGATACAATGATTCCGATCCTGTGTCTACTTCTTTCTTGTTTTATTTTATTTTCATTACGAATGTTAATAATGCCTTTTGTTTACAGCCCAGACAACAGGTCCATCCTCATTTTGTAGATGAGGCTCGAGCAGCTACTGATGAGGAAGGCAAACTTCTAAAAACCTCTAGGCTCGCATCTTCAATTCAAAACTTTATCCCCTGTGTTGCTTTCTCCTAAAGCTAATGAATGAAAAATTGTAATAAAAGGACCTTGAGAGTCCACTTACTGGAATCACTCCGGAAAACTGGTCAGAATCTATGAACCGGAAGATTCCTTGCATCCAAGGCTGGTAGAAAACCATCCGAGGAGGATTCCTCCTCCCTCCCGAAGGAGTGGGACTCTGGCTAGAGAATCCCCTGGTGACGTCTGTCATGTCTCCCAAACCAAATCAGCAGACGCACAGCCCGTGTTTGTGACTTGCTAGCTCCTGGAGGGTTCCTGGTGTGGGCTGCAAGGAACACTGCACTTACACACAATTACCCACTCCCTGCCAGAGGCCTGGCTCTCAGGAGAGAGAGAGAGACAGTTCACTCATTTTTATGAGCTGAATTGTGCCCCCCAAAACTCATATGTCAAAGCCCTAACCCCCAGTATGTCAAAATGTGACTGTATCTGAAGATGAGGCCTTTAGAGAGCTGATTAAGGTAAAATGAGGCCATTAGGGTGGGCCCTAGTCCAATGTGCCTGATGTCCTTATACGAAGAGAAAATTTGGACGCCGGGGATGCCCACGCATAGAGGAAGACAAAGACACAGCGAGAAGGCGGCCATCTACAACCAAGGGAGAGGACCCAAGAGAAGTCCAACCTGCCAACACCTTGATCTTGCACTGCTGGCCTCCAAAACTGTGAGAAAATAAATGTCTGTTGTTTAAGCCACCCTGTCTGTGGTACTTTGTTACAGCAGCCTGAGCTGACTGATACACTCACTGCCCAAGTCATTTGACCTCCGTGACCTTAAGTTTCTGACATGACGTAGGGATGGGTTCCTGTCCTCTACCACCTCACAAGGTCAGTGTTGAAGCCATGGACACAAAAGCCCTTTGTAAGACACAAAGCACCAAATACCCAGAAGACTGGAGGGTATGTGCCCATGGGCGCCATGTCCAAGGCTGGGGCCGGGAAAAGCTGGGGTCAGACACTAGCAAAGCATCTGCCTGTGGCTTGAAATGAACTTTCAGAAACTAATTCATACAAAAATGCTGAAATGTGCATTGCCTTAGGCTTAACAATTCCACATCTAGGAGAGAAACAAACAAGTGAACTGACATAATGGAAAAAAGATGTTCATCCCAGAGTTGTTTATGGTGGCCAAAAAAAAAAAAAATTGCAGTAGGGAATCAGTTAAGGAAAAATCATATGACAGGATAATTTGCATCTGTTAAAAACAATACAGTAGGAAAAAAATTATCAGCATTGAAAGATGGTGATAACAGACTGCTGTCAGGAAAAAGAAAATACCTGACAACAGAACCATATGTAAAAACCAACTACTTTGTAAGACTCTACCTGTATCTATCTGAATATATACATAAAGAAAAAATAGAAAATACATCAAAATGCTAACAGTGGACAGGTGATTATGGATTTAGGGATGTACCTTTCTGAAGCTTTTCTATGTTCTTCAGTTTTTCTGCATTGAATAATTATTAATTTGTTTTATAAAAAGTAGTAACCAGGGCTTCCCTGGTGGCGCAGTGGTTGAGAATCCACCTGCCGATGCAGGACACGGGTTCGTGTCCCAGTCCGGGAAGATCCCACATGCCGCGGAGCGGCTGGGCCCGTGAGCCATGGCCACTGAGCCTGCGTGTCCGGAGCCCGTGCTCCACAAGGGGAGAGGCCACAACAGTGAGAGGCCCACGTACCGCAAAAAAAAAAAAAAAAAAAAAAAAAAAAAGTAGTAACCAGTATTTTAAAATAAATATATAGGGACTTCCTTGGTGGTCCAGTGGGTAAGGCTCTGCATTCCCAATGCAGGGGGCCCGGGCTCAATCCCTGGTCAGGGGACTAGATCCCCTGCAGAGAAGGGGATGCAGAGAAGTATATATTATGTGGTTCCAATGTAAAAATGTTAAGCACTGATACTATTGAAAGCCCCTCTATGGTCTGTACATAGGGACTTTATGCATGATTAAATGAGTATGGAGGGAAAGTGTTACTACTGAGTAACTGGGATAGGAGAAGGAGGGGATGTAGGGTGGGAAACTATCAAAAAATTAAAATGTAAAAGGGATCAACAATTAAAAAAACAACATGTTTACTATGATCCACCATATGCAAAATATGAGGGTGATGCATAGAAAAATGTATGAAAGGATGTGCTCCAAAAAATCAATAGTGGTAATGCCAAGGTTGTAGGTTTTTATGATTTTTACTTCCTTCTTTATATTTTTCTGTAATGTTTGATATTTTTACAAGCATGTATTTGTAGTAAAGTCATGGAAATGCAGTAAAGATCACATATTTTGGGGGAAAAAAAGCAATCCCTCCATTCCCACCTCTCTCTCCCAACAAATCTTATTTTGAACTAATTTTGAGAGTGATGCTGCAGGAGTATTTCAGAATTTGGAAGGCTTCAACGTCTCTCCATTTCTTCTTGGTCCTATTAGCTCAGGAAAAACAGGATTTATTCTTCAACTCAGCCATGAGTTCATTGATCTATTAAATAAAGCCTTTACATTTTCCCCAAACAATATTATTTTCCTATGCCCTACATGAATTTGTGATCTAGGGCAATTTTTAGACCTTGATTAAACCAAAACAAAACAAAATTTTTCCTTGGTAATGCTATGCTCCCTAAGCCGGCACCTTTGGTGGCACACGCCTGAAGCTGGAGCAACATGGTTCTGAGATCTGACACTTAGAACAGGACAGAAGAGTGTTCAGTGCCCGGTCCCCAGGCATTTGCTCTTGACCACCAGTCCTTATCTAAGTTTGACAACCTGTACTGGCTTAGGAATCACAAAGGAGGCAGAAGTAAGGGCCACATATGGACAGTAGGAGCATGGGCCAGTCTGCAGAGCCAAAGGCCAGGCCCCCGGCAGCCTCTGGCCCACACTCAGGCTTGGCCCAGTGACAGCCACCATCTTGGTGTGGGCTTGGCTTGTTGTCCATCACTGAAAGGAAAAATCCAAACATGGGGTTTAGTGTCAGATGCAAGGAACTAGGGAGGAGATTTCAGAATGAAAGGCAGGTCCCAGGAAAGGACTTATGGAGTATAGAGTGGTGATAGATTCTCTATTAGTTTCCTAGGGCTGTCATAACAAATGCCACAAACTGGGTAGCTTAAAATAACAGAATTGTATCATCTCACAGTTCTGGAGGCTAGAAGTCCAAAATCAAGGTGTTGGCAGGGTTGGTTCTTCTGAGGGCTGTGAGGGAGAACCTGTTCCATGCCTTCTCCTAGTTTCTGGTGGTTTGCTGGCAATCTTTGCTATGTCTTGGCTTATAGAGGCATCACTCCAGTCTTTGCCTTCATCTCCACATGATGTTCTCTCTTTATGTCTGTCTCTGTGTCCAAATTTCCCCTGTCATATTGGACTAGGGCCTATCCTAATGAACTCATCTTAACTTGGCTACATCTGCAAAGACTCTATTTCCAAATAGGTCACATTCTGAGGTACTGGGGGTTAGGACTCAATATATCTTTTGGGAGGGAGGACACAATTCACCCATAAAAGATGCTATTCCAGGCAGTTTCCGATGGGAAGTGAAAGATACAGTGACATGAAGGCAAGAGCAAAAACACAGGTGCCCAAGAGCACAAAACAGGTACCAGAAGCACAGCACCAGCTTCTGCCCATTCCTGCAGAGGCTGCCATGACACCAAGTTGCCTGAAGTCCAGCCACATATGGAGAGATTCACTTCCACCTCCCATCATGCCAGGGCAAGTCTGGTTCAAGGACCACCCCTCTTGACACTGACATTAAATTCCCTGAGATAAGATACAATGAAGTCAAGTCGCAGGTACCCAGGAAACTGGTGGTATGAATCAAGACCTAAAGATGGAGAATTTATCCCACTCTGTGCATGCTTGTTCCCTATAGATGCAAAAGGAGCTTTGTACTAGTATCAGGTATCAATCAATTTTGTTAGCATCTTTTATGTGCTCAGCACCATATAGACAAAGTGCCCTGTGTGATCCTGCTAAGGAAAAACTCTATTAGTGGTTCTCATCCAGGGATGGGTCACCCTCCACCCCTGCTGGAGGTGTTTGAAAACATATGGTGGCATTTCGCACATCAGCTGACTGAGAAAGAAAAACTCTGAGCCTGGTTTATGGACTGATAGAGCAGTGAAGCCCCAATCAGAGAGGCCCTGAAGGACAGTGGAGGATGGAAGTCCTCCCACTGGGCAGAAGGGTATTTTGGAGGAGAATATGATTGTCCACTGTGCCTGGGAGGAGAGATGGCCAGAAGTATAGATCTACACTGACTCCTGGGCAGAAGCTCATGATTTGGCTGGATGGTCAGTCTGAGAGATTTTTATCCTCCTGACACCAAATGTGTGGGATTTTTTATTTCTTACACCAACTGCAATGGACTGAATGTGTCTTCCCATATTCATATGTTGAAACCCTAATCGCAATGTGATGGTATTTGGAAGTGGGGCCTTTAGGAGGTAATTAAGTCATGAGGAGGAGCCTCGTGTAATGAGTGGGATTACGCCCTCGCCCTCGTAAGAAGAAACCATGTGAGGGTACAATGGTTCCAGACTCAACAAGGAGAGGGCTCTCACCAGAACCTGGACCAGGCTGGCACTTTGATCTCAGATCTTCAGACTCCTGAACTGTAAGGGATCGATTTCTATTGTTTATAAGCCACCCAGTCTGTGGTCCTTTGTTACTGCAGCCCAAACTAAGACATCAACCAATTCTCTGACACCAACCAGGTGTCCCACAATTCAATTCAATCCTGAAACTATCTACCTGGAGTTAGCATCAGATCCCACAGGTTAAAGGGCTCAGTCCCACAAGACCGCTCTCACTCTGACCCCAGTTGCAAGTCCTGCCCCCCCACTTCTGATGGATTGGCTATAAACTGAAGGTTACCACGAGTCCCTCCTTAGGTTTGACAATTTGCTAGAACAACTCACAGAACTCAGGAAGTCTTACACATTTACGATAAAGGATACAAAGGGAGAGCCAAATGGAAGAAATGGGCCGTGTGTGTGTGCACATGCGCGCAAACTTCCATGCCCTCACCAGGGGAGTCTCCTTCCCAGCACCTTGTGTTCATCAACCTGGAAGCTCCCCAAACCCTGTCATTTAGAGGGTTTTAAGGGAGGCTTCATCCTATAGGCATGATCAATTATTAACTCAATCTTTGAGTACAAGGCAGTTAAACTGGAGAGCCACTATTTCAAAAAAATTTTTTAATCCCACTCATTTAGAAATAAGAAATTAGCCTTAGATAACTACAGACTATAAAGGAAGTTACAAATAAGTGACAAAATATTGAGAACTACATGTCGACAGAAGTAATGCTTTTCAAAGCTTGTGGGATGCAGTTAAAGTGCATAGGTGCTTAGCTTTAAATTTATACCCTTAACTGTATTATATTTTTTTAAAAAACAACGAAGATTGAAAGCAATGACTAAAAGTACTCAACTCAAGAACCTAGAAAAATATTAAAGGAAAAAAACAAAGAAATTAGCAGGAATGAAATAAAAATGGTAAAAGAAAACCTAATGAAATACTAATGAAATAGGTACTTTTAAATATTGGAGACAATTAGTTTCAGGAGAGACTGTTTATTCCCTACTTCTGAGGCTTCCCTGCAAGTGGAGGGAGGAATATGATAGCCCTCTCTCCTCTCACTTCACCTTATACTTCCTGGGGGACCAAATTAGGTCCCCTGACTGGACACAGACACTAAGCATATGTGAATCTGCCTCTTTCTTTTCTCTCTTCTCTCTCAATCTCTGTCTCTGTGTCTGTCTCTGTCTCTCTCTTTCTCTTTCTCAAAGAGAAAGTGTTCCCTACTATTCTTTTTTTTTTAACATCTTTATTGGAGTATAATTGCTTTACAATGGTGTGCTCCCTACTATTCTTGACCACAGAGTAAGTCGAGCATAAAAACCCATTGAGTCTGCCTCACTCTGGGTTCAGTCCTGGAAATGCCTTTGCCCCACATATCAGTTTCATTCTATATCAACCTTGTCAATAATAAAGATGACAGTTTGGTGCTTTCCTTTTTGTCTTATTTCTCAAGTGATCCATAAATTCCATAAGAAGGACAGATATTATTTATTGGATTCCCTAAAACCCTCTCAATCAACAGCACCGAGAGCTGATTCCTTGAAAAGACCAATAAAATAAACTTCGAGCAAGTCCAATCAACTCAAAGGGTGAAGTCATAAACGTTAGGAACAAAAGAGAGATCGTAAATATTAATACAGTAGGGACTTTTAAAACCATTAGAGAAGATGATAAACAACTTTATACCAATAAATGTTGAACCTGGGATGAAACTGTACACAAAGTTTTGAAATAATGTAAAAGACAGATTCCACTTATTTTAGGAAGATAGTGCAACTGATAGCCCAGCTGTTCAAAGATTGCACAAGAAAAGAAAATTATAAACCAATTTCACTTTTAAACATATATATAAAAGTCCTAAATAAAATACAAGCAAAACAAATCCATGGTGTATTTTTTAAATATATGTATCATGAACAAGTTGGGATTATCCTAGGCATATAATGGTCAATTTTAGAAAAATATTTAAATAGAATTTGCCACATTAACTGATTAAAGCAGAGAAAATATCACCATCTCAGTAGATATAGAAAAACATGTCATAATATTCAACACTCATTTATGATACAAACTAAAATAGAAAAGAAGAGTTCCCTTAGTATAATCAGCAATATCTACCAAGAACTCATAGTACATTGTCATAATGTGAAAACATTAAAATCATTACCATTGGGGCTTCCCTGGTGGCTCAGTGGTTAAGAATCCGCCTGCCAATTCAGGGGACACGGGTTAGAGCCCTGGTCCAGGAAGATCCCACATGCCGCAGAGCAACTAAGCCTGTGCGCCACAACTACTGAGCCTGTGCTCTTGAGCCCTCAAGCCACAGCTACTGAAGCCCGCGTGCCACAACTACTGAAGCCCATGCACCTAGAGCCCATGCTCCACAACAAAGGAAGCCATCACAATGAGAAGCCCGCACACTGCAATGAAGAGTAGCCACAGCTCACTGCAAATAGAGAAAGCCCATGCACAGCAACAAAGGCCCAACGCAGCCAAAAATAAATAAATAAATATTTTTTAAAAAGCATTACCATTAAAATTCAGGAATAAAATAAGAATACACACAATCACTCCTCTTTCAACATGCACTGGCGATCCTAGCCAATTCAATAAGACAAGAAAAAGAAATAAACAGTATAATAATAGAAAACAAAGAGCCAAAACATTGTGGGGTTTTGCTGTTAATATAATTGTCTATATAGAGAATCCAGAGCATCTACAAACTTTGAAGAGTAATAAAGGTCCAGCACGCTTGCCAGATACAAGATCAATGTAAAAGATCAATAACATCGTAGGCCTAGCAATAACCAATTAGAAAATATAATTTAAGAAGGCATCGTTCACAAGAGCAAAAGCCATTAGGAATTGAGATTAAAGAGAGTGATGGGTAAAACTTTTATGGAGGAAATTACAAAATATTACTGCAGAACACAAGAGACATGAGCAAATAAAGATAAGTGACACGTTCATGGATAGAAAGACAACATCATAAACATAACAATTCTTCCCAAATTAATCTATAAAGTGAATGCAATTCCAGTCAAATTCTGAATGGGCCTTTTCAGGGAACTTGACAACATAATCCTAAAATGGAAATGGAATAGTAAAAGATCAAGAATAGCTAAAACAATTTTGAAGGAGAAGTAGAGGTAAGGGTAAGGATTTTCCCTACCAGGTATCAAGACTTATAAAGCTGTGATAATTAAAACAATGGGATAGTAACGCAGGGATAGACAAATACACCCAGAATGTGAATCCAGAAATTTGATATAATAAAAGCAATAAAAAAGTGAATGGACTACTTAATAAATTGTACTGGAACAAAATAAACATAGGTTCCAGCCTCATACTTCTGTGGCCACAGGGGTGCCCTGCCCTTCACATTCTCAATGCAGACATACAAAAGTGTCCACTTACAAACACCTCTGAGACCCACAGGCTCCCACAGGCACCCTGCAAGAACAGCAGGTTGGAAGTGCAGGCTGAGTTAGTGCCCAAGGAATGGCACTCAGGTGGTGATGGGCAGAGTTAAAGGATAAATACCACTACTTCCTTGCCCCTCGAGGAGGACAACTGTGAGACTGGTTCTACACCATCTCCCCAAAGTCCCCAGGGGATGCCTGTTCGTCAGCACACCCTTCCTTGGCTTCCTCCCTTCCCCTTCCCATTGCTTGCACTCAAATATTTCTCTCGGGTCAGCTCCCGGAGGAACCAAACCTAAGATAACACTAAACCAAAAAAATAAACCAGGTACCTAGAAGTCCCAAATATGAAAAGATGAAAAGCAAAGTTTAAAAACATTTATAAGAAGAAAATACAGGAGAAACTGTTTATGACCTCTGCATAGGTGAAGAATTTCTTAAACAAGATGCAAAAAGCACACCCTAAAGGAAAAGATTGATACATGTGACAACAATAGACTGTAGTATCTGTGTTCAACGAAAGACACCATAAATGAAGTGAAAAAACAAACCACCAACTAGGAAAAAATATTTGAATCGCACTTAAGGATCATGACCAGAATACATATGAACATCCTCCAAAGAATAAAGACAAAATTGGGAAAATGAACCAAGGATAGAAATAGGAAATCCACAAAATAAAAAATATAAGTGACCAAGAGGCATTAAAATATGTTCTACTTCAATAATGCATAAGGAAATGCAAATTAAAACAATGAGATAATCATATTTTATCTACCAGATTGGCAAAGTCTTAGAAGATGGAAACTTCTAGTGGCGGGAGGACGGGCTTAAACACTTGCTCCAAACAGGACTCGGTGTAACCTTTTGGGAGAACAATTTGGTGATATCTACAAACATTTGAAATGCTTATCCCCTGTGACCCAGCCATCCCACTTTGAGAAATGTAACCTACAGAAGTAATAGCATGAATATATAAAAATATATTAAAGGGCATGTTTTTCTGCATTGTTAGTAAATAGAAAAATTTTAAAGGAAACCTAAACGTCTCTCGATACAGAATCTTCAAATAAAGGCAACTATACCACTCCATCATTAGAAACAAGGGGTGAAGTGTGGTTGTATACACAGTGGAATACTCTTCAGCCTTAAAAAGAAAGGAAATTCTGACACCTGCTACAACATGGATAAACCCGAAAGACGTATGCTAAGTGAAACAGCCAATCACAAAAGGACAAGCGCTGTATGATTCCACTTATAGGAATCCCCTACAGTAGTCAAGTTCATAGACACAGACAGTAGAACGGCGGGCGCCAGGGGCTGGGGGAGGGGTATGAGGAGTTCGTGTTTAACGGGGAAAGAGTTTCAGTTTGGGACAATGAAAATGTTCTGAGGGTAGAAGATGGTGATAGTTGCACAACAATATGACTGTACTTAATGCCACTGAACTGTACACTTATAAATGGTTGAAATGGTAAATCTTATGCCATGTATACTTTAACTTTACCATCTTTTTTTTTTTTTTTTGCGTTACACGGGCCTCTCACTGTTGTGGCCTCTCCCCATTGCGGAGCACAGGCTCTGGACGCGCAGGCTCAGCGGCCATGGCTCACAGGCCCAGCCGCTCCGCGGCATGTGGGATCTTCCCAGACCGGGGCACGAACCCGTGTCCTCTGCATCGGCAGGCGGACTCTCAACCACTGCGCCACCAGGGAAGCCCTACCATCATTTTTTAAGGCAAGGGGCAGATAACACGTATTGACCTAGAGAGACGTGCTCATTTGCTCAGTAAATGCTGGAGCCGACTTCCAGTGGAAGAAACAGACAATAAATAAGCAAACAAGCATAGACATAAGATAATTTCAAGCTGTAAATATTACAGAGAAAATACAGAAAATGTAGCAGGGGCGTGTAATGGCAAGGGGACCCCCATTCACATAATATAAAATTAACAGTTCTAAAGCATACCTTTCCTTGGCATTCAGTACACTCAAAATACCACCACCTCTATCCAGCTCCAAAACTTTTCCATCACTCAAAAGAGAGCCCTGTACCCATTAAGACTGAGGCAGGGCTTGGCGAACGTGTAAGTTAGTGGGCACACGCTACAGCGAAAGCTGGAAGGGGGTGCGGGAAGAGAAGAGGGCAGAGCAGGGGCGTGGGTTCCACCTGAGCACGGCCCTGCTCTGACCCCAGAGGGAAGGCTCTGCAAAAGACACAGCCGTCAGGCCAGTGCACCCACCGCCGGAAGCTCCGCCCACCGTCTCTTGGGAGGTGGGGCCCCGTTCCACCGCCTCCTCGTCGGCTCACACCAGCACGCGGAGCTGATGATCTACACGCCAACCCACCTCCCCTCCTCTCAGCTGGTCATGGGGAGGCCTCTATCAGGTGGGAGCTGGCACAGGAATCTGGGCCACCTGTTCAGGCACTTTGGGACCTTAGTGAGCCCAACCCACTTCCGCCTTAGAGGCCTGGCCTTGTGCTCTGGTGGGTGACTCCCCAGCTCATGAGGACAAGTTGTGGCAGTTGGTCACTGGATGGCCCCCGGGCAGGTGCTGAGCTCCTACCAGGGCCGGTGGCACACCAGGAGTCCTTCTCTGCTGGAGGTGGCCCGGCCTTGTTCCAGCGCCCAGGGGGCTTCCCACAGAATGACCTTTTCTACCACAGACACCTCTAGTCCCACGGGATCTGGCAGGTCACACGTCCCAAGCGTGGATGCATACTTCAGGACAGCTCCAAACCAGCAGCATCCAATCAACGGGCCAAAGCCGTGTTTAATATGTACGTATTCAGCAGTGCTGAGTGCGCAAACCCAAGAAGGCCCACCAGGAGGTGTGCTTCTTTCTTAACGGTGGAAGGTACAGGGTGCAATAAGCTGACCCTTACTTCGGGGGAAATGAGCCGGCATGCAGACCACTGGGCCTTTTAAAACTTCCCCGATGGCCAGGGCCCTGAATCTCAGCTTACCCCCCCTCCAGCCTCCAGAGCACATACATTCTACCAAGGCTTCCCTCACCCCTACAGCTTCTCACTCCTCAGGTCTGATTAACGTGCTGCTGCTGGCGCGGACCAAGGTGGCTGCCCAGCTGGGCCACTTCCTCCGGACTGTATCGTGCAGACAGCGGGAGGGTGAACACAGCCCTGGGGGAGGCCGGGAAGGCATGTGTTGGCCAGATCAACAGCTGCATCGCATAACCCAAAATGATATTAACCGGCTCTGGCAAAGACGCAGGTCCTTCACAGAAGCTGCACTGAGTCACCGGTCGTCCACTGTTGTCTGCCATGACCCAGCTGGTTTTTGCAAGGGCCAGATTGGTGAATTCAACAGGGGTGGGGAAAAAGACCCCTGTTCCTGCATCCTTTAAGTCTCTGAAGATTGCACTACTGTCGTTCCTCCAGAAATGCAACATTGATATGGATTTACTATCTTAGCCAGGATGGGGCCGGGGGAGGAGGATCAAGGGTGTATCAGGGGCTGCTGCTCAGCCTTTCCTAATACAGCTGCTCAAGCTCTGCAGCTCAGGGGACCAACAAGAAGGTTCTGTGAAATGCCAAGTATTGCATTCCATTCATATGTTCAGGGACTGGGAAAATGACTGCCAAGTGGGTCTCTGGATACAACAGGCCCATTGTGAGACACACCTAGGCCAGGCCTCCGTTTATCACCTGGTCCCTGTGCATTCTTATTCTTCTACAACAGGAGGGCCCTTGGATCCCTGGGTGTCAATGTCAATTTGGACCCTAGATCCAACAGCCCTCCAACGATCTAGGTGGCCCGTTGTGGCAGCCCTAGAGATACGCCACCAAGCTTTCCCTTCACGAGAGAAGCCACCACGAGGCAGTGCGCTCACAGCCTCCATGCAGGGCCACAGTGTTGGAGCCAAGGCCATGCCCTCCCCTGGCAGCTCTGGGTCAACAACCACACACAGCAGGGGTAGTAGGGCCTGGCATCCTCTTCCCAGGGAAGGACTCCTCTAAAGGGCAGTCTGTGGGCTCTGGCTCCGTCACAGCTGCACTGCAGTTGGGGGCTTCTCCTGCCCAACCCCCATTCCTTCCCACTCTCCTTCCACAAGCGTCAGACCCCCGCCGCAGCCTGAAAGCTTTCCCAGCTGCCCCTGCTCTGTCCTTGCCCTTTCACAGGTGATGACCCCATAAATCTCTTGCACCTCTAACTCCAGCTGCCTGCTCCCAGGGGATCTGAACTGACATACACCATTTCCCCAAGTATGGTTACTAGAATGAATGGCTGAAGTTTCCTGTTACAGGTTGAATTGTGTCTCCCTCCCAAAAAATGTTGAAGTGCTAATCTCCAGTACCTGTGAATGTGACCCTATTTGGAAATAGGGTCTTTGCAGTTGATCAGGTAAGATGAGGTCCCCAATCCAACATGCGTGCGTCCTTATAAAAAGAGGAAATTCGGACACAGAGACGGATACGCACACATGGAGAGAGCATCGCGCGAAGGTGAAGGCAAAGATCAGGGTGATGCATCTGCAAGCCAAGGAAATCACCAGAAGCTGGGAGAGCGGCCTGGAACTGACTCTCCCTCACAGGCTTCAGAAGGAAACAACGTTGCCAACCCTTTGATTTCTGTCTTCTGGTCTCCAGAACTAAGGGAAAATAAATTTCTGTTGTTTAAGCCCCGCAGTTTGTGATACTTTGTTACAGCGGTCCTAGTAGGCTAAAACAGTTGCTTTAGGGAGAGACTGGAGAAATCGTTCCTCTGTATGCTTGCCATGGTATTGAGGAAGTCATGGGACCAACCCCTCTTTCAGCCGGTGGAATCTGAGTTTGAGAACTGGTTCAAGTTTGGGCAAGGGGTCACCACTTTCCACTGGGGCATCTGACCTTGGCCTCCTGCTAATCCGTTCTGCATCACTTTCAATTATATATATTAAACCATACTCATGCTGGCTGCCCAAATATCTTGCCCCTGGAAATGTCATGTCCTATTGGCCATCTCCTGACCTCCATCTCATGCAGGTCAGGGCCCTTGGGTGCCATCCCAACCTTGCTGTCCTTTTTGGCAATTGCACCCAGCTTGGTTGTCTACAGGCAAGTGCAGGCCTCTGGTCTCTGCCCTTCCAGCATCCAATCATCCCCCTTGCTACTGGGGAGCTCAGCTCTGTAGCAACACCTCCCATCCTCAGGCCCGGCCTACAGCGCCCCCCGGGCTTCTCAACGTTGCTGGTGCCACCTCCCCAGTCCACTACTTATCACACTGGTAAAGAGGGGGATCCTCCCAGGATTTAGTCAGCCAGCAGGTTTTCCAATCTACAGTAGAAAACCCATTCTAGCTTTTCTGAGCCTTTGCACATTTTCTCCCATAGTCTGCCCCAGCCGTTCCAGCATCTACTTCACTGAACGTGCACTATTACTTCTTCCAAGGTTCCGAGAACCATCTCCCAGGGGCCTTTCCAAGAGTCAAATCTCAGTGAGTCTTTCAATACTGTTAAACTCTTCAATACCCAGCTTATATTCAGTCTCCCTGGATCCGGAACCTTCAGAGTCCACTCCTAGAAATATTCTCCCAGTCTCTGCCAGCCCCTGATCACTTGCTCCTGCAGCGCCACTGATGATTAATTCCTCCTGCCCCGTAGCAGTCAAAACACCCCCCTGGTCAGGTCGTGCTGAGATGTTATTGTACTTTGGGGTCTGGTGGTCAAGTGGGGAGGTAGGAGCAGATCCTGAAGAGGGTAGGCTTTGTTTTGTAGAACAGCGCCCCCTATTTAAGATTTCTGCCTAGTCTTTAAGAAAGTGGCGGGGGGCGGGGGGGACTTCCCTGGTGGTCCAGAGGTAAAGAATCCACCTTCCAATACAGGGGACGCAGGTTCGAGCCCTGGTCGGGGAACTAAGATCCCACATGCCGCGGGGCAACTAAGCCCGTGTGCCACTGGCCTCAACGAGAGAGATAAAACCCACACACCACAGCTAGAGAGAAGCGTGAGCAGACTGTACACCTTAACGAAATGATTCCACATGCCTCCACACAGATCCCCTGTGCTGCACCTAAGACCCGATGCAGCCAAAAAAATAAGGAAAATAAATAAATTAAATAAATAAATTTTTTTTTAAAGGGGCGTGGGGGGGGACTTCCCTGGTGGTCCAGTGGTTAAGAATCCACCTTCCAATGCAGAGGACACAGGTTCAATCCCTGGTCCGGGAACTAAGATCCCACATGCCGCAGGGTAACGAAGCCCACGCACCGCAAGGAAAGATCCCACATGCCGCAACTAAGACCCAAAGCAGCCAAATAAAGAAATATATTTTTTTAAAAAAAAGAAGAAAGAAAGAGGGGGATGTCTTTATTCCAACAGGAGGGATGGGCCACTTGTGCGGGCCCAAGAGTACAGGACGGTCTGGGGGCTTGAGGTTTTCAAGAGCAACTCCCCTACACCTCCATCTCGGGTCTCAGGATTCCCACCACTCCCCAGTAGCGCCCTGGCTTTGGAGGGGAGACTTCCCCGGGCTGGGAATTCAGCTCTCTCTGAAATCCTGTTACAGCTGAGTCCCAAGTCTTCCTCCAGCTGTCTGCCCTCTGGCTGCAGAAGAGGTTTCTTTAAATGCTGTCTAGGAATCCTCCTGATTTTGCTTTAAACGGGTGATCAGTGGCCTAAAGTGTTGGAATTTTTTCCTTCAAAGCATCAGTGGTCCCCAGCAACAGCCTCCCATCCCCCACGGTCCTCACAATTATTATTTTCCCCACTGTCTCTCAAGCACCAGGGATACTGCATAAGCCAGAACATCCCTGTCCACCTGAGTCCTGTCCCAGGTGTGACCAAGTTGAGCAGGTAGGACCGCCAGCTCTCCGCCTCCCCCCCCAGTGACGGGGCCTCGTCACAACTGGCCAGCAAGGCATCCAGTGCAGAATCTCATCCTTGGAGTCAGCTTCCTAGGATCACTCCCGGTACGACCTGCCTTCGGGTAGCTGGAAGCAGAGCCCGAGACAGGGTTTCAGGAGCAGGGATTTACTAGGGGGAGCTTGTCAGGACCAGCCCCTCTGGGAGTGAGGGAAGCAGGATGAGGAAGAGGAAAGGCTAAGCCCAGCCTTGGCCTGATGCACAACTTGTACCACAGACTTACCCCCGTCTAGAGGCGAGGGGACAGCCTCTCACACACACCCTGTATCAGTTAGCCATTGACTCTGGGCCATCCCCGGAACCTTCCAGGCACTGTGGCTCCGTCAGCTGACGGCACTTCTCCAGGGAAGGCGACAGGGTGCATGAGCTCCGAAAGGGGGATCTGGTCAGGACACCAACATCTACCAGAACCTCAGCCCTCTCTTCTGCTACCTCAGGCTGAATCACTAGGCAGTCACCATTTCATGGTCTCTGGTAGGAGTCAGTCACCCACCCAAGCTGCAGGGGATACAGATCAACCCCTCCAAGCAGCTCTGTGGGTGCCTCTCCATATCACCTCGAGGTAAGGTGGGTGGGGACACCAAAGGTCACACTATTCTCTCTGAAGAAAGTCCCCTAAATTCCCACTCCATCCGTGGCCCCTCAGAGTGATAAGCCGGACGGGGGTGCTTAGCTAGGAGTTCCAAAGCCAGTTAACCATGACCCCAACTTTGCAAGGAGGGGAGACTTGCTGGCCTATTTTCTTAAAGGCCGCACCAAAGGGAGCCAGAACGTCTGACCTTGACACCCCGTTATCTTAGTGTGCGAGCTGCCTCTGATTCCAGCTTTCCACTCCCCACCCCTTTTCCCTGCACCGGGGCTCCCCCCACCTCCGCCGCCCCAAATCAGCAGAAACAGAGGTCTGAGCTCCGTCCCTCTGGCCACCGCCCTCCACGGAAGCCGGGAGGAAAGCAGAAGAGGAGAGCGCCACCTAGTGGATGTCAGGGGAGGTGGACTCCGCAAGTGGCTGAAGGGACATGTGAGACTGCAGGGCGGTGTCCCAGGGGAGGGGGTGGCCTAGGCTGGATGGCACAGGATGGAAAGAGAGAGGATTGGTAAGGGGAGGAGCCAAGGCGCTTCCGTGGGGGCGCCGTGAGCCCGCCTCTGCCCACACAACGGAGCGGATCGGCCCACACAGGGCACGCCCCCGCCCTTGACTCCCGGTGGAAACTTCGTGAACATCCCAAGAAAGAGAAACTTAAAATCCATTCGAGTCTGGTGTTTGCATTATTCCAAGAAAAGAGGTAATGAAAATTCAGAAAGGGGAGAGGGTGTCCGTGCTCCATAGTGGCTTGGGGGGCATTGGCCCACCCCCTCAGCAGTGAGCCAACGGCCCCCGGAGGTGGAGATGGAAGGCCAGTCCTCCACCCTTCCCCTTCCAGACACCCCTGTGGGCAGAAAGGAGGCAGCCTGCACAGTTATAAGATAGAGGTTCTTCTAAGTACATTAAAAGGTCTGGAAGAAACTACCCAGCTGTTAGTAGAGGTTCTGGGGGGTGGGGAGTGGTATTGAAGGGAAAGCTTTCACTTCTCAATTTACACACTTCCCCAAAAATGTGTCGGGATCATGGGTGAACTCCACTTTCAGTTTTGACCTCATTTTGTACTTTTCGTGTTAAAAAGCAATTGCATAGACAACAAGGACCTACTGTGAAGCACTGGGAACTATTTTCAATATTTTGTAATAACCTATAATGGAAAAGAACATAAATATACATATATATATACATATGTAGGACTGAATCACTTTGCTGTACACCTAAAACTAACACAACATTGTAAACCAACTATAACTCAATAAAAATATTTTTTAAAAAAAGCAACTGGATCATAAAGACAAAGTATCATGGTGGTTGCCTGGGGCTCTGGGGCAGGGGATGGGGAGTGTTTTATGGGGACACTTTCTGTTTTACAAGATGAAAAGATTTATGGGGATGGAGGATATTAACAGCTGCACAACAATGTGAATGTATTTAGTAACCATGGAGCTGTACACTTAAAGATGGTTAAGATGGTAAATTTTATGTTTGTTTTATCCCAATTTTTGAAAAGAGAAAAAAAAACAGTTGGAAACAATGGGACATGAATTGCCTCCTTAACACGGCGGCTCCAAAGAGGTGCTGAGCAGACCAAGCCTTACATCAGGGCTCTGTGAGCCAGGGCCCCAAGTCCGCTTTGATGCATCCCTGCTCATTTGTTTATGTACTGTCTACACTGCTTTCATGCTACAACACAGATTTGAGGAACTGCAACAGAACTCGTGGCGCACGAAGCCTAAAACATTTACTATCTGCCTTTTGACAGAAAAAGTTTGCTACCCCGGGCTCTAGATCCAACCGCCAGGTCACAGGAAAGACAGGGAAGACAGGGGACGGAGGAACACGTTCAACAACGCCGATGGCGTACAACCAGCAGAATCCTGACTGCAGGAAACCATAGGACAAACCACCAGCTTCTTCAACACGTAATTTGCAACAGAAAATGGAGGTGGCCCATCGGTTTGAAAGGGCTGGGGAGTGACAGAAAATAGAAGTGTGGAGGCTAAGAAGGTAAGACCTCGTTTCCCATGGTAGCAAATGAAGAGCTGTATCTGAAACTGAAAACCAGGAATTAAAGTGAAACCACTTTTGGGCTTCCCTGGTGGCACAGTGGTTGAGAGTCCGCCTGCCGATGCAGGAGACACGGGTTCGTGCCCGAGTCCGGAAGGATCCCACGTGCCGCGGAGCGGCTGGGCCCGTGAGCCATGGCCTCTGAGCCTGCGCGTCCGGAGCCTGTGCTCCGCGGCGGGAGAGGCCACCACAGTGAGAGGCCCGCGTACCACAAAAAAAAAAGTGAAACCACTTCACTGAGAGGCAGTGATCACACAAAAAAGAGGAAGCATCTATAAAAAGCTGAAGGTGGTTGCCTCTGGAGAGGGGGTTTCAGAAATCGGAAATGAAGCCGAGAACGAATTTTTTTTTCAACTCTAGTGATTATTTGACTTTAAGTATGTATAGGTTTAAACATAAAATATTTAAATATAAATATCTGAATGAAATAATAACTTGAAATTTAAAAAATTTAACATACAGGTGAATATTTTTATAATCTTGGATTATAGAAGGCCTTTCTTTTTATTTATTTATGTATGGCTGCATTGGGTCTTCATTGCTGCAAACAGGCTTTCTCTAGTTGCAGTGAGAGAGACTACCTTCATTGTGGTGCTCTGGCTTCTCATTGCGGTGGCTTCTCTTGTTGCAGAGCACGGACTCTAGGCATGCCGGCTTCAGTAGTTGTGGCACATGGGCTCAGTAGTTGTGGCACACGGGCTTAGCTGTTCCACGGCACGTGGAATCTTCCCGGACCAGGGATCGAACCCGTGTCCCCAGCAATGGCAGGCATATTCTTAACCACTGCGCCACCAGGGAAGTCCTATGGAAGACCTTTCTAAACACGACTTGAAAATCAGAGACAACTATGGAAATGGTTGACCTATTTACCTAAGAATCTAAAATGCCTTTATGGGCAAAGCTATTGTGTGTATAAGGTTGCAAGACAAATGACAACGAGAAAAAAGATTTACAACAGATACAAAGGGTTAATATCACAGTTGGGTTTTGTTGTTGTTCTAAGCAACAGAAACTGACTTCAGCTGATTTAAGCAGAAGAGGGATGGATATTGAGTGCAGCACAGACCCTCTGGGAGGGCTGTCCTCCCAGACAGGAAGGGGAGGACACTGTGCTACAGTTGGTCAGGTGATGACGCCACTTCTGTCCCCCATGCTGGGCACCGGCAGGGCCATAGGTCGGCTGCCACTGCCTCCAGCCTCTCCAGAATAAAGTGTGCACAGTTCCTGCTTCCTCCCATCACTAGCATCCGATTGCATTTCTGAGACGAGAGCATTTGAGTGGCAGGGTCTCAATCACAGGCCTGCATCCTCGGTCCAAGGGGGGCTGGAAGGCGAGCTCCTGCATTTATAGCTTTCACTGCAGAAATCAAGGGATACTCCCAAGGGACAAAGAGGAATCAGACGTCAGGTGGACAAGAATAATGACAGATATGCACTACGCTCCCTAATACATCAGAAGGCCTTACCAATCGTAACATAAAAGATGAAAACTTTGGTAGAAAAATAGGCAAAGTAACAGAAAGGGGCAATTGACAAAAAGTGGAATTAGGTCATAAATATATAAAAAGCTGTTTTTAAAAAAAAGAAAAGAAAGAAAGAAATTAAAAGCTGTTTAGCCTCACTAACGTAGCAGTCACTGGCGGTCGCCTACTCCAAATCCATTCCCACCTTATTCCTTGCTGACGAAACCCAAATGTTGTTTGGATACCAACGCCACCTGCAAACAACTCAGGCGAGAGCATGCGATCCAGTTCTGGTCAATGAGCTGTACCAAGAGACTTCCAGGAAAGCACGCTCCACATCCCTGTAGCTGACACAGCCAGTGTTTACCTCTTGCTCATGCAGAGTCCAACACGGGCATTCCTGGTTGGGGTGCTCTGCTCCAGGGAGTGACTCAGAAACCTAAGATCCTTCCACCGTGTGGTTCTACCATCCTCAACATATGCTCCCAGATCGCTGCGCCCGTACCTTCTGCTCGCATCCCATTGGCCACACGGCCACTTGGACCCACCCACCTGCAGGGCATGCTGGGAACTGTGGTTTACTCTGCGTCCGGAAGAAAATAAGGCGCGTTTAGTGAACCCCGAGCACTGTCCCTGCCACAGTTCCCCCTCTGGTCACCACTATCCATTTGGCTCTTCCTCCCACGTAAAGGACACTCCTTGAGTGGGTCTTCATCCTCCTCTTTTAACAAAGCTCTCTTTTCCATTACTCTCCACGGCCTCAGGATCCTTTCGCATTAACTTCCTTGCCCAGGACTGAAGGTGTTGGAGGTCACGCCCGCCTTGGGGACTGTACAGCTTTTGCTGCTGGGGGCTGTCTGCTCTTTTTGTGGAGACCTGAGAGTACACAGTGCCCTCCCACAGCACGGCTCGGTGAAGGGTGCCACCAGCCCTTGTTCTAGCCGCCAGACTCCCCCACTGCCCCCTTGGGCGGGCATTCCCGGCTGGACAGGGCGGCCTCTGCTCTCTGTGCCAAGAGGATGAATCGGATGAGACCCGCCAGGGGGGTGCACACAGCACACGGAAAGCAGGCATTCGAGATCTCAGAACAGACTCTCACACACGATTTCCAGAATTAACATTTAACAGAGGAAGTGAAAAAAGGAAAGGTCCTCTGAGAGCAGAAGCTGCATTCTAGAAGATGAGATGGAAGAGCTCGCTCCCAGCACAGGAGCCAAGACACAAAGAAACGAGAGCACGAGTAAGATCGTCAGACCGGGGACCCGAAACTGTGAGTAATAGCGTTTCTGGAAGGAGAAAAATGACAAAAGGAGATGTGGTAATTTAAGAAATAGTCAAGTGGAAGAGAGACGTGAATCTTGAGATTTGAAAGGGCTGCAGGCAGGAGGGATGTACACACTTCGACGCAGCCGGGTGAGATGTCTGAACGCCACAGATAAAGACAAAGTCTTTGGAGCTTCCAGACTGAAAGGCTCCTGACAGACGGAGAGGCAGGCTTCTCATCCACAAACTGGTGAGAGAACGCGGGAGACCAGGAAAAGAAAGACTCCTTCACCACCAACAAGGGAAACAGACCAGGACATGCTCTGACAAGTTGGAAATCGAATCGGAATGGAAGTCTTAAAAGAGTAGAAAACAGAGAGTACAAGAAACAGCAGTGAGAACTAACACACCAGTGTAAAGCAATTATACTCCAAGAAAGATGTTTAAAAAAATTAATTAAAAAAACATTGTGCCCTTCACTAGTTATCAAAGAAATATAAACTATAGGAATACAAAGACGTCATTTTTAACATTATTAAAATTAAAATTTTTTTTAAAAACCAGCAGTGAGCACAAAGCTTGCTTACAGGTACACTGGATGATCACGGGCCTGAGAAATAAGAGTATAATTGTTCAGGAGGGATAATTGAAAGCCAGAGAACACACTATAAGAGAAATCTTAATAACAAAAAGCCTGGGACTCCCCTGGTGGCGCAGTGGTTAAGAATCCGCCTGCCAATGCAGGGGACACGGGTTTGACCCCTGGTCCGGGAAGATCCCACATGCCACAGCGCAACTAAGCCCGTGCGCCACAACTACTGAGTCTGCACTCTAGAGCCCGAGAGCCACAACTACTGAGCCCACGTGCTGCAACGACAGAAGCCCATGCGCCTAAAGCCAGTGCTCCGCAACAAGAGAAGCCCCTGCTCACTGCAGCTAGAGAGAAAACCCAGGAGCAGCAACGAAGACCCAACGCAGCCGAAAAACAACAACAAAAAAAACCCCAAAATCAAATAGCCTGAGACTGGAACTAAAATTTCTAAACGACATCGATAAAACCCAGACATTGTGTTGGTGGCAGCGACAAGGGAGCAAGAGAGGGGAAGTGGAGTGTCCCAGAATCCTCTTTTTGGGGGGTGTGGGCAGAGTAGGAAAGTAAAACATTAGGGGGTAGGGTATTTTTAATACTGAGCTTGGATATGGGAAGGGGAGTTTGAGGTTTAAATAAGGTTATTTAGGATGGAAAGTTAACCACCAGTAGAATCCAGGAGCACAGTGGAACTTCTAACTCAGCAGCGGAGGGGTTGCAGGAGGGCAGAAATAAGAATGCAGTTGTTCAAGCCAGTAAAAGTGAAAAAAGGAAAAAAGAAAACAACGAAGTCGAGTAATTGGAAAAGCGCCAGCATTCCAACCCCTTGTAGAGCACCTTGCTGATGGCTCGAAGGTAGAAAACAAAATGCATTTCCTAGCCTCCATCGCAGCTCTGTTCTGCCCACCACCTTGCTTCCACCAAGCAGCTGCACCTGGGAGAGATCTGAGGACAAAAGTGAGGCCAGGCCCTGCTTCTGCTTCAGGCAAACGAGGGTGATGGTGGTGGGGCGGAGGTCCCCAGGGCAGAGGCAGCGTTAAGCATGGTCTTCCGGGCTGAGTAGTGGCCAGGCTGGGCCATGCTGCAGCCCACAGTCATGGTGGTGTGTCCTGACCCCCATGTCCAGCAGGGATGGTACGGCAGGCTGAGTCCCCAGCCTCCTGGTCATGCCAGAAATAGCTGCTCCCTCTCAGGCCAGTTGTGTTGTGGCACTCAGACAATCACTACTGAAACCTCAGCCCAAAACTAGTTCTTCCAGCTATTACAACAATTTGATAAGCATCTGGGTCCTGCTATAAATCTCCCTCTGCTTAAACTAGGTGATTTCTGTTACTTGCAACTGTACTGTGACTAATACACACATAAATATAAAATAAGATGGAAATGATTTTTAAAAACCAAATATGTCAATTGTCACAATAAAGGTGAGTGGGCTAAATTCTCCTATTAGCTATGAAGTTGGGGAAGAAAGAAGGAAAGAGAGAGAAGAAGGAAAGAGAGAGAAGAAGAAAGAAGGGGGGAGGGGGAGGAGGAGGGAGGGAGGAAAGGGGAAACAGAGAGAGAAAATCCCAAATCCCATTATGTGCAACCACTTTGGAAAACCACACGGCCCTGTCTATCTACTAAAGCTAAACATATGCCTGCCTCCACAATGGTCCAGAGGCTCCACTCCTGCATAAATACCCAAGAGAAATGCATGCATATTTCCACCCAAAGGAAAGTTCACAGCAAGGTTACTCAATATAGCCCCCAAAGTAGAAACAACCCAAATGTCCATCAATGGCAGATAAATAATGGTGTATTCATGCAGTGAACTACTGCAGAGAAAAGAAAAAAAGAACAAACGACTGTTATACACAACAATATGGATGAACCTCACAAACACAATATTAGGAGAAAAAACCCAGACACAAAAGAGCACCTATTGTGGGATTCAATTCATATGAAGTTCAAGAACAGACAATAGAGTACACGGGAGCAACAGAAGTCAGAATAGTGGTTACCTCTGGTAGGGGCAGCCTTCTGGTGAGGGGTGGGGGGAATGTCCTATGTCTGCATCTGGTGCTGGTTGCTCCGGTACAGATCTTCGTTCAATGTGGGCAAGCCGTCTGCTTAAAGTTAGTGTGCTTTGCACGTCATACTAGATGTTTATTATACCTCAATAAATGTTTTAATCCAGTCATATTATTTAGAAAGAAGATATATCTAAAACAAAAGGAAAAGAAATACTGAAAATAAACTAACTTGCTTGAGGAAAAAAAGAAAACCCTAAAGAAAGGCATGTCAAGACCAAATCTAGACTCCTTTTGTGCTGCCCTCTTGGACAGTGCTTCTGGCTCTGGGGGAGAAATCAGCAAGTCCTTAAGAAGAGACATCAAAGCCACCCAGATCCCTGTTCTGGGCTCCTTCCCACCACCACCCAAGGGAAAATCTACTTCTTTCACCCCTGGACAGATGACAGGACTTGTGAACTTAGACTTAAGCTCCTTTATTGAACATTGAGTAGACACCTACTGCATTCACCACACTGCCAGGTGTGTCCTTCCCTACCCTCTCCACCCCTCTGCACAGAAAAGCTGGATCTAATGATTTGCTTGGGCTGCTTGACCCCCTGTCTCAGCGATGGCTCCCAGCAGGGTCCTGGGATCTCTTAGGAAGGGTCGTGCCCCACAGAGTCAGCCACTGCAATGAGCCACTGACCCAAACCAGACTGTGCCCATTCCATCCCATAGACTGAAGTGTCAGCGCCAACCCCACCTCTTGTGTGTCACACCCTAGCTGTGGCCTGGTCGTGGTTGGGGGCACTTTCCTGCTCCTTGACTTTGAGGTTGTCCGCGTGCTGTTCATTGGCCAGTGACAGAACTGACAGTCGGCCAGGTCCTGAGAGGCCTCATGTGTTCCCCTCATCCACTGGTGCCTCTGTCATAGAGATGCATGCGTGGCTAGCCCACCAGCCTAAGGAGGATGAGAGGCACGTGGGACTGAGCTGCCCCCATGGCAGAAGCAAAGCCTGAGAAGCCACAGCCCAGCTGGATCAGCCAAGCCCAACCAATACACGAAGTCATGAGAAGAAGTTGTTGTTGTTCTAAGCCACTGAGTTTGAGGATGACTTGTTACGTGGTAATAGCTGACCAATACATCCTGTCACTCAAGCACTATGTGATCAGGACCACATGAGGGCGTAACAACTTTTGCAGCCATTCAGAGGAGAGTGAGATCAACATGGAAGAAGAATCAGGAAGCTTCCCAGAGACGGTAGCTCCGTATATTGGCAGCCTGCTCTGCATCGGGTGCTGTGTGTAGCCTCTCATTAATCTTCATCACTGTCTCTGCAAGGTAATGCTGTTATTCTGGCGATGCTAAGCTCCTCACTACCACATGACAACAGCCAGCTAGAGCTGAGTGGTCGCCTGTCCCTTCCACAGGGCCCCAGCTCACCACACCTCCTCCACTCCCTCATGCCTCACACGTGGCCCAGGCCACCCCTCTATAGTACCTGCCCGGCCCTTTCCAGCAACAGAGTTTGAGACCCCTGCTCTGCCCTGTCCCTGAATCTCTACCAGCCCTGCAACGAGTCACAGTCTGTCTTTTTAGGGAGGGGACTGTTTCTTTGTTGAAAACTCACAACTTCCCAGGGCCGTCCAGCCTCTCTGCAGAGAGGAACCATAGTGAAGGTGAAATGGTGGAGAGACACCTGTAGAAGACAAGAGAGCCAAGGGCAGATAGAGGGGACTCCAAGGGGAGTAAGTGAAGCCGCAGGCCTCCAGGAGAGAGAGAGAAATGTCCAGAGGCCAAGAGAAGCCTTGTCTCCAGAGGGAGGCCAGCAGACCCTGCCGAGGGGCTAAGGAGAGGAGAGCCCAGCAAAGACCCCACCTGGGTCAGCAGGCGGGGGACCGTGACCTCTGAGAAAACTGCTTCCACAGGACAATAGGCAAGGAGCCAGGCTGCAAAGGGTTGTTTTAAAGACCAGAAACAGCTCCTGAGGACTCAAAACCAGCCGCACGAAGGCTGATTGGATGAGCTTCCGGCTTTGTCCACACGCTGACTGGTCTACACCCGGAGATACAGTACTGAAAACAGGTTCTCCATTCCTTCCAAAATGTTCCTAAAATAGGGTTGTTTCCTCTGTTTTTCCACAGGTCACTCCATTCTGCTTTTCTCCACATTCTTTGGTGCAAAAGAGACTAAGGTACATGAATAGAGTTGGGAGATTTCCCAGAAAAAAACACTTTGGTTTCCATAGCTGTGGAATTGTTGCTCCCTAAAATACCTGTGTCCATCATTTCTTTTCTAGACAAATCCCAGGAGAACAAGCCAAAATGCTCCCCAGACTCATCCAGTCCCACCTCTGCCCCGGATATCTAAGCCCCGAGCAAGCAGGGGCATCTGTGGAGCCAAAGGTCAGACGAGACACACCGTCCGGTCCAGCCTCTGTACAGACCCACACTCGTATTCCAGAAGTTGTCCAAATATCGTCAACTAATAGCTCTCAGGAAATGACGCTGCAAGAAATCTCTCCTGTCCTCTCGTGGGCTATCAGTGTCCCAAGCCTTCTTTCTCTCTCTCTCTCCTCTCCTCCCCACCAAAAATCTCCCAAACCCACTAGGTCATATCCCACCGTCTTCTCTACTCTCTTTCCCACTTTCCCAATTTTGTATTGAGGGGTCTGGGAACTGACGCGGCAGGGACAAGGTTCATCTCGAAGGCCAGGAGCAGAGAAGGTGACCCAGCCAGGACAGAAGTCCCCTCAGGAGGCAGGAGGAGGGGGAAGGACCATCCAGCAACACTTACAGCCTGGAGAATTCTGCTCTTTAACAAAAATGAGCTCTCGTTGCTCCAGAGCTAGTGGTCTGAGGGCTGAAGGTCCTGCCCTGGTAATACCCCACCCCCGCTGACAAGCAGTATCATTTAGGATGCCCTCAAGAAAATGGGGAAATGTAACTCAAAAGTCCAGAGGAGGGACTTCCCTGGTGGTCCAGTGGTAAAGAATCCGCCTTCCAATGCAGGGGACGCAGGTTCGATCCCTGGTCGGGGAACTAAGATCCCCCATGCCATGGGGCAACTAAGCCCCGCATGCCTCAACGAGAGACCCCACATGCCACAAACTACAGAGCCCATGCGCTCTAGAGTCCACCCCACACACAGAGAGAAAACCCGCATGCCGCAACTAGAGAGAAGCCTGTGCGCCGCAATGAAGACCCGATGCAGCCAAAAAAAAAAAAGTCCAGAGGTCAGGCGTGCTCAGACAGTATCATCTAAAAGCATGCTCGGGCTTCCCTGGTGGCGCAGTGGTTGAGAGTCCGCCTGCCAATGCAGGGGACACGGGTTCGTGCCCCAGTCCGGGAGGATCCCACATGCCGCGGAGCGGCTGGGCCCGTGAGCCTTGGCCGCTGAGCCTGCGCGTCCGGAGCCTGTGCTCCGCAACGGAAGAGGCCACAACAGTGAGAGGCCACAACAGTGAGAGGCTCGCGTTCTGCAAAAAATAAATAAATAATTTTTTTAAAAAAATAAAAATAAAAGCATGCTCTATCTTTCTGCTCTGTCTTCCGAGGCATTAGCTTCATCCTACCGTCAGCCGCTCTGAGGGTCCTAGGGTGGCCACCAGCAGCAGCTAGGGCTGCCTGGCTCCTGGATCCCTGGATCAGTGGGGTGCCTCTTAGCTAGCTCTCAGGGGCTGGGTTTGGCGGAGCTCTGATTTGTAGCATTTGCCGATTTCTGTGGTGTAAATGCTCCCACCGTGGCTGATTGCAAGCTACCAAATTGACAAGGTAGTTGGAAAAGGATGCTCACGATAGCCAGTCCTAACTGACTCCAGCATACCCTCCCCTAGATGAAAGAAAACCCCCGTGCAACCGAGGATGGGATAACGTGGATTGGTTTAGACTAATCAGGGCCCACCCCTGGGCTGGGAACAAGGTCAACTGCACCCAAAAAGTTTGACAGCTGCATAGTGGGGGCCAGAGGAGGGCAGAGCCGGTGTTGGGAGAGGCAGCCGTGATGGACACCTGTCACCTTCCCAGGATTCCCTTCCCAACTCTCCCAGCTGGCCAGCATCTTGCAGTTTCCAGCAGCCCCAGGAGCAGCCCCCATCCAGGCAGGGTAGTGGTGGGCAGTGGTTGATCCCTGGTTTGAGGAACAATGAAGCCAGGAGACAGACGGACCAAAGGACCTCAGGGATAACCGGGGGCGGCAAAAGCCAACATGCCATGAAAGGCCCCAGGAACCAGAGCATGGGCCTTCATCGCGGCTGCGTGGGGCAGGCCGCCTACTCGACAATAGTGGCAGCCGCTGCCCGGTGGTGCAATCACAGCCTGGCAACGTCCAGGCCAAAGGTGGCAGCCGGGACCCCTCCCTCCCAGTCTGCAAGCTCCGGGTCTCTTGGACCATCTCGGAAACCCACTGCGGGTGGAGGAAGCTGCGACACTGGTACCCCAACCGCCTCTGTCGGGGTTCACGATCATGTTGTCAGACAGCTCATTTTTCTTTCAAGCTGCGCCCGTGGTTTTGGGAAGCCTGTCAGCTTTGCGAGACATTCACACCCCAGCCCCGACATGGCCCCCCATGTTGGAGGTTCCGGCACCCGCTCTGGGCTGAGACTGAGGACCTGAAGCCCCCCTCCACCGCCCGCTTCCTGGCCCAGAGCGCATGGTGGGCTCGCAGCGATCTGTCCTGCATCATCTGTGCAGAAACCTGTTTGTCTTTGCTGCCAGCAGAGCTAATTGCTGAGTTAATTGGCAATGTGTTGTTAGGTGAAAAAAAGCAAGTTATAAAACGGTATTTATAGTTTGACATTCTTGAGGAAAAAGAAATATGTGTGTGTCTGTGAGAATGTGTGTGTGTCTGTGTGTGTGTGTGTGTGTGTGTGTGTGTTGCAGGAGACTGTGTGAATATAAATGGACATAGGAGACGAGAACAGAGTGGGGGTCCTCACTGGGGGCAATTTCATTCCCCAAGGGACATTTGGCAATGTCTGGAGACATTTTTCATTGTCATACTGGGGGGTGAGGTGGGGAAGGTGCCGCCCGCATCTAGTGGGTAGGGCCCAGGGTTGCTGCTAAACATCCTGCAGTGCGCAGGACGAGTCCGCAACAGAGACGTCGACGGCGCTGAGGTTGCGGGAGCCTGATCTGGAGCAGTGGTTCCCAAAGCGGGCTCCTCAGAAAGGGCAGCCTCACCTGGGAACTCGTGAGAAATGCAGATTCTTGGCGCCACCTGAGACCTACTGAATCAAACACTCAGAGGTAGGCCCAGGGGATCCCCGTGTTTTCACAAGCCCTCCCCGTGACGCTAGTACACTCTCCAGCTTGAGAACCACTGATCTGAGAAGATACCATGTTTTATCTCTGGATGGCGGGACAGTGACTCTGATGCTTTTCTTTTTCTCTGTGTTTTCTAAAATCTCTATAGTTAAATAGGTATTGCCTTTGTGACCCCGCAAACTGCAATCTAAGGTCTTACTTAAACCACGATGCTAAGGTTTCCTTGTCACGGGAGAAGAGAACTGGGGGTTCCAAGACCGGAATGTAAATCCTGGCTCAATCTGACAAACGAGCTGTGTCACATTGAATGAGCAGGTGCCCCGAACCTCAGCTTCCTCACCTGGGAAATGGGTGTGAGATGGTCACTCTCTCTCAAGTTTATTGGGGGCATGAGATAAAATATCCCAGGCAAAAGCAGCCAGAATTGTTCTGGGTTCGTGGGAGGTGACCATTAAGTTCCCTGCCCCTAGGGTGGCTTGACCGGTAGGCGGCTGGAGCCAGGAAGAGCCCCTGGAGAAGGTGAGGGCCGCGCCCACACCCCCCCGAGGGCGGGGCTGCTAGATGGAGGTCAGCGGGGTTTTGTTCTGTATTTCCCGCTCCCGAGTCCAGGAAGGAAGCCAGGCATTAGCTCCCTTACCTCTGGGGGACACTGTGATTGGACCCAGGCTGAAGTTTCCCCCAAACAGTCTTTTTCTATAAAAATCCAAACACAGGGAGATTATCTGGGAGTCCTGGAGGGAGCTGGGGAAGGGCAGCACCCGCAGGTCCTCTGAAGAGTGAACTCCCAGAGGCCCTGACTCACACAAGCCAAAGCAGGTGGTGTCCACAGAGAGCCTGGGCCCTGACCTAGAGGGGCCACGGAAGCCACAGGACGCCAGGAGACCACTGGGCGTGGCAAAGGTGTCTCCATGGTGACTGTGTAGCCCAGAGACTGGTCCTCAAAGCTGTGAGCTGTGCAAGGTCCCTGTGGCAGGGTTTGGAGAGGAGGCGCCGTTGGCGGCTGGGACTGCATTCCCTCCCATCAGAGTCAGACTTCAGTGGATGTAAATAAAGCTCCGCCACCAACCTAAGTTTGTGATATCCTATTCTTCCCAGTTGCCACACACACCCCATCCTCTGAGGGAGGAATCTTTGTGTCCATTTGACAGATGACAGTTGAGACTTGGGAGGCAGGTACGTCACCCAAGGCCATACATGGGGCAGGCCCTTGCTGAGCCCATAATTCCCAGGCTGTGCCATCCCCATCCTCAAGGAGGTGATGCTTCACCCCCGGCTCCTCCCCCACAACTCTCAGAAGCCCCTCACCTACCAGCTGCTGGTGCCCCCAGCCCCTCCCAAGAAGACCTCATCTGCAGAGATGTGAAGACAAGTGAACCCAGCTCCAAAGCAGCCCACACTGCACACGGTGCCGGAGAGGAAAACCAACAAGAAGGCAGATGCCTGGGCACCAGAAGACGTATCTCCCGTGTGCAATGGGAGACGAGGACTGGGAAGGTTGTGGAAGCAGTAGAACTTTCCAGGAAGCCAGCATAGGCAGAGTCCAAGGGAAGACGGCCCTCAGATGCCCAGGATCCCCACGGGGGGCCGCGATGACACTGTCCTAGTGTGAACCAGGCCACGCAGGGACAAGAACTCCCCTCGGCCACCCCGGATCCCTCCCTCCTAACCAGAGAGCCCGGACGGCGTGATCACTGTGGGTGACGATGTCCCATCCCACGTCCTAGGGGAGCCCATCAGCTCACGCGACAACACTTCATGTTCACGTGGGCTTCTGGTGAGGGGGACATTGTGTTTAGGGGCATTCCCTCCACGGATCCATTGAACTGGATGCTGTAGGATACTATCTTAGAACCAGCGAAGTCTGTCCTGCACCGAGGGAGATGTCAAAGACTCAGGCCCAGCTCCACCACCCGGCACTGCGTGACCGTGTGTCCGGCTGGTCCACGGCAGGCAGACCCAGTGCCCTCATCCCCACCTGCCCCACGACCGCCGGTGCCTGTCTGAGCCACGGTCAGAACTCGGGCGCCGCCCTGGGTTGCGACATGAGCGGATCCTTTATACATATTTAAGGGTCAACTGAAAAGACCAAATACACACGGTTAGAGGTGAATAATTAATACAAGATTATGCCCATCACCAGACAGCCTCCCAGCAGAGGGGACCTTGACAAAGGCAGACGGTCTGGGGCCGATTCTACAGGTAGGCAGCAGGGAGCGCTTTGGGTGACCTTGGACAGGTGACCCGACCTGGTGGGGCTTCCATTCCTGCTTCTGTAAACGTGGGTGAAGACAGCTCCCTCTTCAGGGAGTGCTTGTGAGGATTTGTGAGATTATGTGCCTGCAGCTCTAAGCCCCTGTTGTGTCATGTCTGGTGACATGGCGAAATAATTGCTGGTTAGACGGTGGCTCTTGGCAAATCTTGCACGGAGACCACCAGACCACCAGTCACCGGACACTGGGTCATTGCTCTCTTTTTTTCTGGACGATTTGGCCTGCCAACCCTTCAGCCCAGGACCAGGCAGGGCCCTCAGTCTCAAATCCTCACAGATGAAGGCCCAGGACAGGGCCCCAGGGAAGACAACGTTCCGTGTACCTTTCACCCTAAACTAGGCTCTCCCTGCGGAGAGCCTGAGGAGATCTGGGGTAAGGAGGGTGCTTTCCGAGGAAAGGGAGGGCTTGTGAGAGGCAGCCAGGACCCAGGGGAGGGAGCTGCATCCCCCGCAAAGGGTCTCCAAGCCCCATCTCCTCCCTTGGGGGCCCATTTTGTTGCCTGCACAAGCATCTGAGCTGGCTTAGAAGGTGTCAGCATCTGGCTTTTAGCAGGACAAAGAAATAATGATCCTCAGAGGACCTGATGCTTACCTTGTGGTTTCCTTGGAAACCACGTCTCCCACTCATCTTCCCCAGGCTGCTTCTTCCCTTTCTACTGCCTTGATCTGGGCCGCAAATCCAAGAAGGGCCAGGTCACTGCTGTAAAAGGGTGACCTCCCACTAATGAAGAGGAAAGGACCCCACAATTTCCCTGTCTTTCATGCAGGGTGCATACTTCAGGGTCACCAAGGAACCTAGGTGCTGAAGAAAAGAATTCCTGCAAATAAATGTGGGAGAAATGGTAGAATTAGAAAACACCATTTTGTAGCTTCTAATAAAATAATGAATTCAGGCAATAATCACCAAGAGGTGAAACACTTAGAGGATAAGTCAGTGGGTGTTCTGGTCAATAACAAGACATCCAAAGCACCGCGACTGACAACCACCGTTCCATTGGCTGCCTCACGGTCAGCGTGGACCCGGCTCAGCTGCGCGGGTCTCACTCGGGGTCTCTCAGACTGCTGGGGTCAGATGGAGGCTGGGACTGGAGTCGTCAATCATCCTCTCCATCCATCATTCTCACGTCTGACACCTTGGCTGAGATTACAAGAATAGTGGGGACTGGCGGGGCATCCCTCTCGTCATGTGACCTCTCCACGTGGCTAGCTTAGGCTTCCTTGCAGCGTGGCAGACTCAGGACAGCCAGGCTTCTTGCGTGGCAGCCAGCTTCCCCCAGAGTGAGGTTCTGAAAGACTAAGGGGGAAGCTACAAGACTTCCTCGGAAATCACGGTGTCACTCTCACCACATGCTAGGGTCGAAGGCAAGGCTTGGAGCCGGCCAGATTTGAGGACCGGACTACAAAAGGGTATGAACGCTGGCAGACATGGCTGGTTGGGGGAACATGGGTGGGAACCAGCTGACAAATGAGGAGCCCTTACATGGAGGTGGCAGACGGTCGCCATCAGAACCCACAGATCGTTTTTAGTATCACCAACGGAGGGACAAGCTGATGCATGTGCCTCTGATACGGTGCAGTGGGAAACCCCATCGTGGAGTATCGATTGAGGCTAATTCTAATTGAGACATCATTTCCAGGAAGTACATGGGGAAAGAGGTAGCAATACTATGAGGGAGCAAACGCGGAGTCCAGAACGTGGAAAAATCCTCAGGGGCTTCTACAATAAGTCAAAAGCATTAAATTTATTTTTTTTTACTTTTTAATTATTTTATTTATTTTGGCTGCGGCATCTTTTAGTTGCGGCATGCAGACTTCTTATTTGCGGCATGCATGCGGGATCTACTTCTCCGACCAGGGATTGAACCCGGGTCCCCTGCATTGGGAGTGCGGAGTCCTACCCGCTGGACCATCAGGGAAGTCACATTAACATTAAATTTAAAAAGAGAAGGGAGGGGACCCACCCTAGATTGGAAAGACCTTAAGAGCCTTAAAGGCAAAAGCCACACACAGGTCTTTTCTGGATCCAGAGTCCAACAGACCAACCATAATATAAAAAGACACTTTTGAGGCAAACAGGAAAATTTGATTATAGACTGGGTATTGGATGAGCCCAAGGGTTTATTATTTATTTTGTTAGGTATGATCATGACTTTGTGGTTATGTAAGAATGTGTGTGTGTGTGTGTGTGTGTGTGTGTGCACGTGCAGAGAAATATATAGAAGTGAAATCACATTATGATTAAGATTTTATTTTAAGTACTTCAACAGAAAGAAGGAAAGCAAAAGAGAGAGGATTAAGTAGATGAAGCATCTGTGGCCAAGTCTTGCTGATGATCCACTCTAGCTGGGTGATGGGCATACAAGGCTTTATTGTACTATTCTTCCCACTTGTGTATACATTGGAAATAGTTCATAATAAAAAGAAAAGTTTAAAGGGTAGCCATTGAGAGGGAGCCTTTTATCCCTGCTGCTCCTGACAGCGCGGCCTCACACTGGAATCATTTGTCACAGTAAAGCTCAGCTGCCCAGACCTCGTCAGGAACGCACGCAGCCTTTCAAAGTCACCTTTTGCAGAGCCGGAGGCCGAGATTCTAAGCTGTCACCTTCCGCCCTTCCTATTGTTCAGCGGGGGCTCTGCTCAGCAAGACTGCAGGTTTCAGCTCCTACACAACAGCGGGGTCCCCCCACCAGCATGGCTCATCCCCAGCGTCCTGTCCCCATTGTGGGGGAGTGACATTGGCATCACATGGGTCCTTCAAGGCACATGCAGCATCAGGGAAGAAGGTCAAATACTTGGCACGTACAAGCCCACATGTGCACGTCCTTCCCAACACGCACGATGGAGGGTGGGGGGCGGCCGGGGGGTACACTCAGTGGAAACTCATTGGCCGTGGCCAGTCCTCCTTCAGGCTAGATGATCCTCCTTCCTCTGTAAAAAGACGGGCTAGATGGGGGGGGGGGGTGTCCTCCTTCCTGGCCCATCCCCAAGCAACACCTCTTTGTAGGTTTGAATTCTGCCTGTGTTTTAAATTCTTTGCTGATTTCCAGGTCATTGTCCTCAGATCAGCATTTGGGGGCCCAGGACCTGAGTCTATGGCCCCCTTGGGGCTGGGCTGGGCTGCCTCAGACCTCCTAGGAAGGAAAGGAGTGTGGAGAGAGGTTGCTGGCCTGGAGATCAGGCGCCCCAGACCCAGCCACCGCTGAGCACCGCTGAGAGGGTCATCACTTCTCTGAGTCTCATCCGTAAGCCGGGAGCAGGGCCTGACGCTGGCCCTAAGCCCCGACTTCTGGGGATTAAGCACCCATTCACCAGGCCAAGGCTGATGGCTTGTTTGACCTGCAGCGATGCAGAGCCACTGTGAACGAGTTGGATTTATTACAGGCAGGTCTGAGTCTAATATCTGCTCCCTTTCCAAGGAGAACACAGGCCAGGCCAGGGTGTCCCCTGGGAGATGTCATCTGCACCCCAGTTCTTACCTGAGCACATGAGAGATTAGAGCTTTACAAAGAAGGCATGTGGGGGACTTCCCTGGAGGCCCAATGGTTAAGACTCTGCGCTTCCACTGCAGGGGGCACAGGTTCAATCCCTGGTAGGGGAACTAAGATCCTGCACGCTGCACGGTGCGACCAAAAAAAAAAAAAGAAGGGTTCAAGGTCTGACAGCACAGAGGGGTCAGTGGTGTGTATGTTCAGCCAGAGGAAAGCTACACGCCCCCAGACTGGGAAGCCCTCAGCCCCAGAAGGATATTTTGGAACCATTATGCAATCAAAGGATTCAACCCAAATGAATAAACCAAAATTAACCCAAGTTTTATTCTCTCCCATAGTTACAAAGCTATGGAGTCTCCAGTATACCTGTCTACCTTCCAGCTGGATGATGCCATGGGAACACACTTGTGAACACACACTCAGGTACACGCAGAGCTCGTGGAAAACATCAGGCCACCCAGAAAATGACTTTTTATAAGTCCCACCTGCAGACAAACCAGATGCCCTGCGCCACCCTCATCTGACTAAGCCCACCTTCTAAGGACCACTCTGTAGACACTGGGCATTTCCCTGCCCCTTTCATCTGGAAGGACAGCACATCCACAGACTGGCCAATACCTGTTGGGCACTGAAATGGCACTAAACACATTATGTCACATAACCAGGCAGGCAATAGAGCTAGGAGAAATTTCAAAAGAGCCAGAATATTCTTAATGTACAAACTTGCCTATTTTAAAAAATATATTCTTTCCTAACAATGTAGCAGGATTACAAGGGATTATTCATTTTGTTCGTTTTTATTTTTGGCTGTATTTTCAATTTACCTGTATTTTCAATTCTTTTTTTTTTTAATTTTTGGATTTCATTTTGTTTATTTTTTTATACAGCAGGTTCTTATTAGTCATCAATTTTATACACAACAGTGTATACATGTCAATCCCAATCGCCCAATTCAGCACACCACCATCCCCATGCCCCCGCGGCTTTCCCCCCTTGGTGTCCATATGTTTGTTCTCTACATCTGTGTCTCAACTTCTGCCCTGTAAACCAGTTCATCTGTACCATTTTTCTAGGTTTCACATACATGCGTTAATATACGATATTTGTTTTTCTCTTTCGACTTAACTTTACTCTGTATGACAGTCTCTAGATCCAACCACGTCTCAACAAATGATTCAATTTCGTTCCTTTTTATGGCTGAGTAATATTCCATTGTATATATGTACCACAACTTCTTTATCCATTCGTCTGGAGATGGGCATTTAGGCTGCTTCCATGACCTGGCTATTGTAAATAGTGCTGCAGTGAATATTGGGGTGCATGTGTCTTTTTGAATTATGGTTTTCTCTGGGTATATGACCAGTAGTGGGGTTGCTGGATCATATGGTAATTCTACTTTTAGTTTTTTAAGGAACCTCCATACTGTTCTCCATAGTGGCTGTATGAATTTCCATTCTCACCAACAGTGCAAGAGGGTTCCCTTTTCTCCACACCCTCTCCAGCATTTGTTGTTTGTAGATGTTCTGATGAAGTCCATTCTAACTGGTGTGAGGTGATACCTCATTGTAGTTTTGATTTGCATTTCTCTAATAATTAGTGATGTTGAGCAGCTTTTCATGTGCTTCTTGGCCATCTGTTGGAGAAATGTCTATTTAGGTCTTCTGCCCATTTTTGGATTGTGTTGTTTGTTTCTTTAATATTGAGTGTATGAGCTGTTTATATATTTTGGAGATTAATCCTTTGTCCATTGATTCATTTGCAAATATTTTCTCACATTCTGAGGGTTGTCTTTCATCTTGCTTATGGTTTCCTTTGCTGTGCAAAAGCTTTTAAGTTTCATTAGGTCCCATGTGTTTATTCTTGTTTTTATTTCCATTACTCTAGGAGGTGGATCAAAAAAGATCTTGCTGTGATTTATGTCAAAGAGTGTTTTTCCTATGTTTTCCTCTAAGAGTTTTATAGTGTCTGGTCTTACATTTAAGTCTCAAATCCATTTTGAGTTTATTTTTGTGTATGGTGTTAGGGAGTGTTCTAATTTCATTCTTTTACATGTAGCTGTCCAGTTTTCCCAGCACCACTTATTGAAGAGACTGTCTTTTCTCCAGTGTATATCTTTGTCTCCTTTGTCATAGATTAGTTGACCATAGGTGCGTGGGTTTATCTCTGGGCTTTCTATCTTGTTCCATTGATCTATGTTCCTGTTTTTGTGCCAGTACCATATTGTCTTGATTATTGTAGCTTTGCAGTATAGTCTGAAGTCAGGGAGTCTGATTCCTCCAGCTCCATTTTTTTCTCTCAAGACTGCTTTGGCTATTTAGGGTCTTTTGTGTCTCCATACAAATTTTAAGATTTTTTGTTCCAGTTCTGCAAAAAATGCCATTGGTAATTTGATAGGGATTGCACTGAATCTGTAGATTGCTTGGGTAGTATAGTCATTTTCACAATATTGATTCTTCCAATCCAAGAACATGGTACATCTCTCCATCTGTTGGTATCATCTTTAATTTCTTTCATCAGGGTATTATAGTTTTCTGCATACAGGTCTTTTGTCTCCCTAGGTAGGTTTATTCCTAGGTATTTTATTCTTTTTGTTGCAAAGGTGAATGGGATTGTTTCCTTAATTTCACTTTCTGATCTTTCGTTGTTAGTGTATAGGAATGCAAGAGATTTCTGTGCGTTAATTTTTTATTTTTTTTAATTTTTTTTGAGGTACGCGGGCCTCTCACTGCCGTGATCTCTACCACCGCGGAGCACAGGCTCCGGACACACAGGCCCAGCGGCCATGGCCCACGAGCCCAGCCGCTCTGCAGCACGTGGGATCCTCCCAGAAAGGGGCACAAAACTGCGTGCCCTGCATCGGCAGGCAGACTCTCAACTACCGTGCCACCAGGGAGGCCCTGTGCATTAATTTTATATCCTGCAACTTTACCAAATTCATTGATTAGCGCTAGTAGTTTTCTGGTGGCATCTTTAGGATTCTCTATGTATAGTATCATGTCATCTGCAAAGAGTGACAGTTTTACTTCTTCTTTTCCAATTTGTATTCTTTTTATTTCTTTTTCTTCTCTAATTGCTGTGGCTAGGACTTCCAAAACTATGTTAAATAATAGTGGCTAGAGTGGATATCCTTGTCTTGTTCCTGATTTTAGAGGAAATGCTTTCAGTTTTTCACCATTGAGAATGATGTTTGCTGTGGGTTTGTTGTACAGGGCCTTTATTATGTTGAGGTAGGTTCCCTTTATGCCCACTTTCTGGAGAGTTTTTATCGAAAATGGGTGATAAATTTTGTCAAAAGCTTTTTCTGCATCTATTGAGATCATATGATTTTTATTCTTCAATTTGTTAATATGGTGTATTTGTTAATATGGTGTATATGGTGTTAATATGGTGTATGGTAATATTTGTTAATATGGTGTATTTGTTAATATGGTGTATATGGTGTTAATATGGTGTATGGTAATATTTGTTAATATGGTGTATTTGCGTATATTGAAGAATCCTTGCATCCCTGGGATAAATCCCACTTGACCATGGTGTATGATACTTTTAATGTGTTGTTGGATTCTGTTTGCTAGTATTTTGTTGAGGATTTTTGCATCTATATTCATCAGTGATATTGGCGTATAATTTTCTTTTTTTGTAGTATCTTTGGTTTTGGTATCAGGGTGATGGTGGCCTCATAGAATGAGTTTGGGAGTATTCCTCCCTCTGCAACTTTCTGGAAGAGTTTGAGAAGGATGTGTGTTAGCTCTTCTCTAAATGTTTGATAGAATTCACCTGTGAAGCCATCTGGTCCTAGACTTTTATTTGTTGGAAGATTTTTAATCACAGTTTCAATTTCATTACTTGTGATTGGTCTGTTCATATTTTCTATTTCTTCCTGGTTCAGTCTTGGAAGGTTATACCTTTCTAAGCATTTGTCCATTTCTTCTAGGTTGTCCAATTTATTGGCATAGAGTTGCTTGTAGTAGTCTCTTAAGGTGCTTTGTATTTCTGTGGTTTCTGTTGTAACTTCTCCCTTTTCATTTCTAATTTTATTGATTTGAGTCCTCTTCCTCTTTTTCTTGATGAGTCTGGCTAATGGTTTATCAATTTTGTTTATCTTCTCAAAGAACCAGCTTTTAATTTTATTGATCTTTGCTATTGCTTTCTTTGTTTCTATTTCATTTATTTCTGCTCTGATCATTATGATTTCTTTCCTTCTGCTAACTTTGAGTTTTGTTTGTTCTTCTTTCTCTAGTTCTTTTAGGTGTAAGGTTAGATTGTTTATTTGAGATTTTTCTTGTTTCCTGAGGTAGGTTTGTATAGCTATAAACTTCCCTCTTAGAACTGCTTTTGCTGCATCCCATAGGTGTTGCATTGTCATGTTTTCATTGTCATTTGTCTCTAGGTATTTTTTTATTTCATCTTTGATTTCTTCAGTGATCTCTTGGTTATTTAGTAACGTATTGTTTAGCCTCCATGTGTTTGTGTTTTTTACGTTTTTTTCCCTGTAATTCATTTCTAATCTCATAGCATTGTGGTTAGAAAAGATGCTTGATATGATTTCAGTTTTCTTAAATTTACTGAGGCTTGATCTGTGACCCAAGATGTGATCTATCCTGGAGAATGTTCTGTGCACACTTGAGAAGAAAGTGTAATCTGCTGTTTTTGAATGGAATGTACTATAAATATCAATTAAATCTATATGGTCTACTGTGTCATTTAAAGCTTCTGTTTCCTTATTATTTTCTGTTTGGATGATCCATCCATTGGTGTAAGTGAGGTGTTAAAGTCCCCCACTATTATTATGTTACTGTCAATTTCCTCTTTTATAGCTGTTAGCAGTTGCCTTATGTATTGAGGTGCTCCCATGTTGGGTGCATATATATTTATAAATGTTATATCTTCTTCTTGGATTTTTCCCTTGATCATTATGTAGTGTCCTTCCTTGTCTCTTGAACATTCTTTATTTTAAAGTCTATTTTATCTGATATGAGTATTGCTACTCCAGCTTTCCTTTGATTTCCATTTGCATGTAACATCTTTTTCCATCCCCTCACTTTCAGTCTGTATGTATCCCTCGGTCTGAAGTGGGTCTCTTGTAGACAGCATATATATGAGTGTTGTTTTTGTATCCATTCAGCAAGCCTGTGTCTTTTGGTTGGAGCATTTAATCAATTCACGTTTAAGGTAATTATCAATACGTATGTTCCTATGACCATTTTCTTAATTGTTTGGGGTTTGTTTTTGTAGGTCCTTTTCTTCTCTTGTGTTTCCCACTTAGAGAAGTTCCTTTAGCATTTGTTGTAGAGCTGGTTTGGTGGTGCTGAATTCTCTCAGCTTTTGCTTGTCTGTAAAGCTTTTGACTTCTCCATAGAATGTGAATGAGATCCTTGCCAGGCAGAGTAATCTTGGTTGTAGTTCTTCCCTTTCATCACTTTAAGTATATCATGCCACTCCCTTCTGGCTTGTAGAGTTTCTGCTGAGAAATCATCTGTTAACCTTATGGGAGTTCCCTTGTATGTTATTTGTCATTTTTCCCTTGCTGCTTTCAATAATTTTTCTTTGGCTTTAATTTTTGCCAATTTAATTACTACGTGTCTCAGCGTGTTTCTCCTTGGGTTTATCCTGTATGGGACTCGCTGTGCTTCCTGGACTTCGGTGGCTATTTCCTTTCCCATGTTAGGGAAGTTTTCGACTATAATCTCTTCAAATATTTTCTCTGGTACTTCCTCTCTCTCTTCTCCTTCTGGGACCCCTATAATGTGAATGTTGTTGCATTTAATGTTGTCCCAGAGGTCTCTTAGGCTGTCTTCTTTTCTTCTCATTCTTTTTTCTTTATTCTGTTCCACAGCAGTGAATTCCACCATTCTGTCTTCCAGGTCACTCATCCGTTCTTCTGCCTCAGTTATTCTGCTATTGATTCCTTCTAGTGTAGTTTTCATTTCAGTTATTGTATTGCTCATCTCTGTTTGTTTGTTCTTTAATTCTTCTAGGTCTTTGTTAAACATTTCTTGCATCTTCTTGATCTTTGCCTCCATTCTTCTTCCGAGGTCCTGGATCATCTTCACTATCATTATTCTGAATTCTTTTTCTGGATGGTTGCCTATCTCCACTTCATTTAGTTGTTCTTCTGGGGTTTTATCTTTTTCCTTCATCTGGTACATAGCCCTCTGCCTTTTCATCTTGTCTATCTGTATTTTCAACTCTTTACAATAATCATGTAGAGCTGTCCTCATAGAGACTTCAGTACTATTACCATCTGAGGCCAGATAATTCTTTGCTGCTGGGGCCTGTCCTGTGCATTGCAGGACATTTAGCGGCATCCCTGGTCCCTGCTTACCAGTTGCCAGTAGCATCTCCCCAACTGTGACAACCAAAAATGTCTCCAAACATTGCCAAATGTCCCCTGGTGGGAAAATTCACCCCCAGTTGAAAACTGCTGCCCTAAAGTATCCCTGCTAAGACCAAGGATGGGTAGTCAGAGAGCTAAAGGAAGACCAGGAGAGAGTAAGCACAATCATTGTCAGGTATCCATACTTCCCAGGTAGCATCTCATTTAATCCTCACAAGAACCCAATGAGAAGGCTCTATGGTCATCCCCATTTTGTTGAAGCTAAATGACTTATCCCAAGTCATGTAACTATTAAAAGAATGTGTCATGAAAACCAAGAGGACAGAATTTCAAGAAGAGAGGAGCCATCAGTGGTCAGAGATTACAAAGTGCTCTTAAAAATGAAAATGTGTAAGTGGTACACCAACAAATTAGATAACACAGGTGAAATTGACAAATTCATAGAAAGACATGCACTACCAAAACTAACTCTAGAAAAAATAGAAAATCTAAATACACCTATAATAAGAGATTGAATCAGAAAACTATCCTCAAAGAAAAGTCCAAGGGGACTTCCCTGGTGGCACAGTGGTTAAGAATCCGCCTGCCAATGCAGGGGACATAGGTTTGATCCCTGGTCCAGGAAGATCCCACATGCCGCGTGGCAACTAAGCCTGTATGCCACAACTACTGAAGCCCTCACGCCTAAAGCCCGTTCTCTACTACAAAAGAAGCCACCGCGAAAATCTTCTGAGAAGATGGCGGAAGAGTAAGATGCAGAGATCACCTTCCTCCCCACAGATACATCAGAAATACATCTACACGTGGAACTGCTCCTATAGAACACCCACTGAACGCTGGCAGAAGACCTCAGACCTCCCAAAAGGCAAGAAACTCCCCACGTACCTGGGTAGGGCGAAAGTCAAAAGAATAAACAGAGACAAAGAATAGGGACGGGACCTGCACCAGTGGGAGGGAGCCGTGAAGGAGGAAAGGTTCCCACACACTAGAAGCCCCTTCGCGAGCGGAGACTGCAGGTGGCGAAGTGGGAAGCTCCGGAGCCGCGGAGGAGAGCGCAGCCACAGGGTGCGGAGGGCAAAGCGGAGAGATTCCCGCAGAGGATCGGTGCCGACCGGCACTCACCAGCCCGAGAGGCTTGTCTGCTCACCGGCCGGGGCTGGCGGGGGCCGGGAGCTGAGCCTCGGGCGGATCCCAGGGAAAGGTCTGGAGTTGGCAGAGTGAAAACAGCCTGAAGGGGTTAGTACGCCACGGCTGGCCGGGAGGGAGTCTGGGAGAAGTTTGGAGCTGCCGAAGAGGCAAGAGACCTTTTCTTCCCTCTTTGCTTCCTGGGGCACGAGGAGAGGGGATTAAGCGCAACGCTTAAAGGAGCTCCAGAGATGGGCATGAGCCGCGGCTGTCGGCGTGGACACCAGAGACGGGCGTGGGACGCTAGGGCTGCTGCTGCCGCCACCAAGAGGCCTGTGTGCGAGCACAGGTCACTCTCCACACCACCCCTCCCAGGAGCCCATGCAGCCGCCACTGCCGGGGTCCCAGGATCCAGGGACAGCTTCCCCGGGAGAACGCACGGAGCGCCTCAGGCTGGAGCAACATCATGCCGGCTTCTGCCGCTGCGGGCTCACCCCACATCTGTGCCCCTCCCTCCCCCCTGGCCTGAGTGAGCCAGAGCCCCCGAATCAGCTGCTCCTTTAACCCCGTCCTGTCTAAGCGAAGAGCAGACGCCCTCGGACGACCTACACGCAGAGGCGGGGCCAAGTCCAAAGCTGAACCCCAGGAGCTGTGCGAACAAAGAGGAGAGGGGGAGGTCTCTCCCAGCAGCCTCAGGAGCAGCGGATTAGAGCTCCACAATCAACTTGAAGTGCCCTGCATCTGTGGAAAACCTGAATAGACAGCGAATCATCCCAAGTTGAGGAGGTGGACTTTGGGAGCAAGATATATTATTATTTTCCCCTTTTTCTCCTTTTGTGAGTGTGTATGTGTGTGCTGCTGTGTGAGATTTTGTCTGTATAGCTTTGCTTTCACCATTTGTCCTAGGGTTCTGCCCGAACCGTTTATTTTTTTTCTTTTTAAAATTTTTCTTCTTAATAATTATTTTCTATTTTAATAACTTTATTTTATCCTATGTTATTTTATCTTTTCTTTCTTTCTTTCTTCCTGTCTTCCTCCCTTTCTTCCTCCCATCCTTCGTCCCTTCCTTTCTCTCTTCCTTCCTTCCTTCCTTCCTTCCTTCCCTCCTTCCCTCCTTCCTTCCATCCTTCCTTCCTTTCTTGCTTTCTTCCTTCCTTCCTTCCTTTCTTCCTTCCTTCCTTCCTTTCTTTCCTTTCTATTTTTTCTCCCTTTTATTCTGAGCCATGTGGATTAAAGGCTCTTGGTGCTCCAGCCAGGCGTCAGGGCTGTGTCTCTGAGGTGGGAAAACCAACTTCAGAACACTGGTCCACAAGAGACCTCCCAGCTCCACGTAATATCAAATGGCGAATATCTCCCAGAGATCTCCATCTCAACACCAAGACCCAGCTTCACTCAACGAACAGCAAGCTACAGTGCTGGACACCCTATGCCCAACAACTAGCAAGACAGGAACACAGCCCCATCCATTAGCAGAGAGGCTGCCTAAAATCATAATAAGGCTACTGACACACCAAAACACACCACCAGACATGGACCTGCCCACCAGAAAGACAAGATCCAACCTCATCCACCAGAACACAGGCACTAGTCCCCCCAACCAGGAAACCTACTCAACCCACTGAACCAACCTTAGCCACGGGGGACAGACACCAAAAACAATGGGAACTACGAACCTGCAGCCTGCAAAAAGGAGGCCCCAAACACAGTAAGATAAGCAAAATGAGAAGACAGAAAAACACACAGCAGATGAAGGAGCAAGGTAAAAACCCACCAGACCTAACAAATGAAGAGGAAATAGGCAGTCTACCTGAAAAAGAATTCAGAATAATGATAGTAAAGATGATCCAAAATCTTGGAAATAGAATAGACAAAATGCAAGAAACATTTAACAAGGACCTAGAAGAAATAAAGAGGAAGCAAGCAACAATGAGCAACACAATAAATGAAATTAAAAATACTCTTGATGGGATCAATAGCAGAATAACTGAGGCAGAAGAACGGATAAGTGACCTGGAAGATAAAATAGTGGAAATAACTACCACAGAGCAGAATAAAGAATGAAAAGAACTGAGGACAGTCTCAGAGACCTCTGGGACAACATTAAACGCACCAACATTCAAATTAAACACACCAACATTCTTCTCCCAGAAGAAGAGAAAAAGAAAGGGACTGAGAAAATATTTGAAGAGATTATAGTTGAAAAATTCCCTAATATGGGAAAGGAAATAGTCAATCAAGTCCAGGAAGCACAGAGAGTCCCATACAGGATAAATCCAAGGAGAAACATGCCAAGACACATATTAATCAAACTATCAAAAATTAAATACAAAGAAAACATATTAAAAGCAGCAAGGGAAAAACAACAAATAACACACAAGGGAATCACCATAAGGTTAACAGCTGATCTTTCAGCAGAAACTCTACAAGTCAGAAGGGAGTGGCAGGACATATTTAAAGTGATGAAGGAGAAAAACCTACAACCAAGGTTACTCTACCCAGCAAGGATCTCATTCAGATTTGATGGAGAAATTAAAACCTTTACAGGCAAGTAAAAGCTGAGAGAGTTCAGCACCACCAAACTAGCTTTACAACAAATGCTAAAGGAACTTCTCTAGGCAAGAAACACGAAAGAAGGAAAAGACCTACAAGAACAAACTCGAAACAATTAAGTAAATGGTAATAGGAACATACATATCGATAATTACCTTAAATGTAAATGGATTAAATGCTCCCACCAAAAGACACAGACTGGCTGAATGGATACAAAAACAAGACCCATATATATGCTGTCTACAAGAGACTCGCTTCAGACCTAGGGACACATACGACTGAAAGTGAGGGGATGGAAAAAGATATTCCATGCAAATGGAAATCAGAAGAAAGCTGGAGTAGCAATACTCATATCAGATAAAATAGACTTTAAAATAAAGACTATTACAAGAGACAAAGAAGGACACTACATAACGATCAAGGGATTGATCCATGAAGAAGATATAACAATTATAAATATTTATGCACCCAACATAGGAGCACCTCAATACATAGGCAAATACTAACAGCCATAAAAGGGGAAATCGACAGTAACACAATCATAGTAGGGGACCTTAACACCCCACTTCTACCAATGGACAGATCATCCAAAATGAAAATAAATAAGGAAACACAAGCTTTAAATGATACATTAAACACGATGGACTTAATTGATATTTATAGGACATTCCATCCAAAAACAACAGAATACACATTTTTCTCAAGTGCTCATGGAACATTCTCCATGATAGATCATATCTTGGGCCACAAATCTAGCCTTGATAAATTTAAGAAAACTGAAATCGTATCAAGTATCTTTTCTGACCACAACGCTATGAGACTAGATATCAATTACAGGTAAAGATCTGTAAAAAATACAAACACATGGAAGCTAAACAATACACTACTTAATAACGAAGTGATCACTGAAGAAATCAAAAAATACTTAGAAACAAATGACAATGGAGACACGACGACCCAAAACCTATGGGATGCAGCAAAAGCAGTTCTAAGAGGGAAGTTTATAGCAATACAATCCTACCTTAAGAAACAGGAAAAATCTCGAATAAACAACCTAACTTTGCACCTAAAGCAATTAGAGAAAGAAGAACAAAAAAAAACCCCCTAATTTAGCAGAAGAAAAGAAATCATAAAGATCATATCAGAAATAAATTAAAAAGAAATGAAGGGAACAATAGCAAAGATCAATTAAAACTAAAAGCTGGTTCTATGAGAAGATAAACAAAAATGATAAACCATTAGCCAGACTCATCAAGAAATAAAGGGAAAAGACTCAAATCAATAGAATTAGAAATGAAAAAGGAGATGTAACAACTGACACTGCAGAAATACAAACGATTATTAGAGATTACTACAAGCAACTGTATGCCAATAAAATGGACAACCTGGAAGAAATGGACAAATTCTTAGAAATGCACAACCTGCCGAGACTGAACCAGGAAGAAATAGAAAATATGAATAGACCAATCACAAGCACTGAAATTGAAACTGTGATTAAAAATCTTCCAACAAACAAAAGCCCAGGACCAGATAGCTTCACAGGCGAATTCTATCAAACATTTAGAGAAGAGCTAACACCTATCCTTCTCAGACTCTTCCAAAAGATAGCAGACGGAGGAACACTCCCAAACTTATGCTATGAGGCCACCATAACCCTGATACCAAAACCAGACAAAGACGTCACAAAGAAAGAAGACTACAGGCCAATATCACTGATGAACATAGATGCAAAAATCCTCAACAAAATGCTAGCAAACAGAATCCAACAGCACATTAAAAGGATCATACATCATGATCAAGTGGGGTTTATTCCAGGAATGCAAGGATTCTTCAATATACACAAATCAATCAACGTGATACACCATATCAACAAACTGAAGGAGAAAAACCATATAATCATCTCAATAGATGCAGAGAGAGCTTTTGACAAAATTCAACAATCATTTATGATAAAAACCCTGCAGAAAGTAGACATAGAGGGAACTTTCCTCAACATAATAAAGGCCATATATGGCAAACCCACAGCCAGCATTGTTCTCAATGGTGAAAAACTGTAACCATTTCCACTAAGATCAGGAACAAGACAAGGTTGCGCACTCTCACCACTCTCATTCAACATAGTTCTGGAAGTTCTAGCCACAGCAATCAGAGAAGAAAAAGAAATAAAAGGAATCCAAATCAGAAAAGAAGAAGTAAAGCTGTCACTGTCCGCAGATGACATGATACTATACATAGAGAATCCTAAGGATGCTACCAGAAAACTACTAGAGCTAATCAATGAATTTGGAAAAGTAGCAGGATACAAAATTAATGCACAGAAATCTCTGGCATTCTTATACACTAATGATGAAAAATCTGAGAGTAAAATTGAGAAAACACTCCCATTTACCATGACAACAAAAAGAATAAAATATCTAGGAATAAACCTACCTAAGGAGACAAAAGACCTGTATGCAGAAAATTATAAGACACTGATGAAAGAAATTAAAGATGATACAAATAGATGGAGAGATATACCATGTTCTTTGATTGGAAGAATCAACATTGTGAAAATGACTCTACTACCCAAAGCAATCTACAGATTCGGTGCAATCCCTATCAAACTACCACTGGCATTTTTTACAGAACTAGAACAAAAAATTTCACAATTTGTATGGAAACACAAAAGACCCCGAATAGCCAAAGCTATCTTGAGAACGAAAAATGGAGCTGGAGGAATCAGGCTCCCTGACTTCAGACTATACTACAAAGCTACAGTAATCAAGACAGTATGGTACTGGCACAAAAACAGAAATATAGATCAATGGAACAGGATAGAAAGCCCAGAGATAAACCCCCACACACATGGTCACCTTACCTTTGATAAAGGAGGTAAGAATATACAGTGGAGAAAAGACAACCTCTTCAATAAGTTGTGATGGGAAAACTGGACTGGTGCATGTAAAAGTATGAAATTAGACCACTCCCTAACACCATACACAAAAATAAACTCAAAATGGGTTAAAGACCTACATGTAAGGCCAGACACTATCAAACTCTTAGAGGAAAACATAGGCAGAACACTCTGACATAAGTCACAGCAAGATCCTTTTTGACCCACCTCCTAGAGAAATGGAAATAAAAACAAAAATAAACAAATGGGACCTAATGAAACTTAAAAGCTTTTGCACAGCAAAGGATACAATAAACAAGACCAAAAGACAACCCTCAGAATGGGAGAAAATAGTTGCAAATGAAGCAACTGACAAAGGATTAATCTCCAAAATTTATAAGCAACTCATGCAGCTCAATAACAAAAAAGCAAACAATCCAATCCAAAAATGGGCAGAAGACCTAAATAGAAATTTCTACAAAGAAGATATACAGATTGCCAACAAACACATGAAAGAATGCTCAACATTATTAATCATTAGAGAAATGCAAATCAAAACTACAATGAGATATCATCTCACACCGGCCAGAATGGCCATGATCAAAAACTCTAGAAACAATAAATGCTGGAGAGGGTGTGGAGAAAAGGGAACACTCTTGCACTGCTGGTGGGAATGTAAGTGACACAGCCACTACAGAGAACAGTATGGACGTACCTTAAAAAACTACAAATAGGGCTTCCCTGGTGGCGCAGTGGTTGAGAATCCACCTGCCAATGCAGGGCACACGGGTTCGTGCCCCAGTCCGGGAAGATCCCACATGCCACGGAGCGGCTGGGCCTGTGAGCCATAGCTGCTGAGCCTGCACGTCCGGAGCCTGTGCTCCCCAACGGGAGAGGCCACAACAGTGACAGGCCCGCGTACCACACACACAAAAAAAAAACTACAACTAGAACTACCATACTACCCAGCAATGCCACTACTGGGCATATACCCTGAGAAAACCATAATTCAAAAAGAGTCATGTACCAAATGTTCATTGCAGCTCTATTTACAATAGCCAGGACATGGAAGCAACCTAAGTGTCCATCAACAGATGAATGGATAAAGAACATGTGGCACATATATACAATGGAATATTACTCAGCCATAAAAAGAAATGAAACTCAGTTATTTGTAATGAGGTGGATAGACCTGGAGTCTGTCATACAGAGTGAAGTAAGTCAGAAGGAGAAAAACAAATACCGTATGGTAACACATATATATGGAATCTAAGGAAAAAAATGTCATGAAGAGACTAGGGGTAGGACGGGAATAAAACACAGACCTACTAGACCATGGACTTGAGGATATGGGGAGGGGGAAGGGTAAGCTGTGACGAAGTGAGAGAGTGGCATGGACATATATACACTACCAAACGTAGGGTGGATAGCTAGTGGGAAGCAGCCACATAGCACAGGGAGATCAGCTAGGTGGTTTGTGACCACCTAGAGGGGTGGGATAGGGAGGGTGGGAGGGAGGGAGTCGCAAGAGGGAAGAGATATGGGAACATATGTATATGTATAACTGATTCACTTTGTTGTAAAGCAGAAACTAACACACCATTGTAAAGCAATTATACTCCAATAAAGATGTTAAAAAAAAAAAAAAGAAGAAGCCACCGCAATGCAAAGCCAGAGCACTGCAACAAAGAGTAACCCCCACTCACCTCAACTAGAGAAAGCCCGCATGCAGCAACGAAGACCCAACGCAGCCGAAAATAAATAAATTAAAAATAGATAAATTAAAAAAAAAAAAGTCCAGGCCCTGATGGCCTCATTTGTGAATTCCACTAACCTATTTCAAGAATTAATAACAATTCTTCACAAATTCTTCCAAAACCTAGAGGAGAACACTTACAAACTCATTCTATGAAGCCAGTATTACCCTGATACCAAAATGCAAAATGAATACAAATGCAAAAATCCTTGACAAAATGCTAGCACACTGAATCCAGCAACACTTAAAAAGGATTATATACCATGACCAAGTGAGATTTGACCTGGGAATGCAAGGTTAACACCTGAAAATCAATTACTGTGATACACCCTATCAGTAGAACAAAAGACCAAAGCCACATGATCATCTAAATAGATGCAGAAAAGCCACTGACAAAATTCAACAACCCTTCATGATGAAAGCATTCAACAAATTAGGAATAAAAGGGAATTCTCGCAACCAAAGGGTATCTATGAAAATCCCACAGCTAACATCATACTCAAGGTCGAAAGAATGAATGCTTTTCCCCTAAGATCAGGAACAAGACAAGGATGTCTGCTCCTCACCACTTCTATTCAACATTGTACTGGAGTTATAGCCAGGGCAATTGCGCAAGAAAATGAGATAAAAGGCATCTATACTGAAAAGAAAGAAATAATACTATTTCTATTTGATGATGACATAACCTTGTATACAAAAAATCCTAAGAAATCCACTAATAATACTATTAGAACTAATACATGAGTTCAGCCAGGTTGTAAGATACATGATCATAAACAAAAATCAATAATATTTCTATATTTGCAATTAACAATCAAAATGAAATTTAAAAAACAATTCTATTTACAATACCATCAAATGAAATAAAATACTTCTAAATAATAGATTTAGCAAAGGAAGTGCAAAACTTATACTCTTAAAACTAAAAAATATTCTTGAAAAAAATTAAAGAAGACCTAAATAGGTGGAAAGACACCCATGTTCATGGATTGGAAGATTTAATGTTGTTAAGATGGCAATACTCCCCAAATTGGTCTACAGATTCAATGCAATCTCTACCAAAATCCCAACCTGTATATTTGCAAAAATCAACAGGTTGATTCTAAAATTCATATGGAAACCCAAGGTATCCAGAATAGCCAGTAATCAGGACAGTGTGCTACTGGCATAAGGATAGACATATAGAGCAACGGAATAGAATTGAGAGTCCAGAAATAAATCTTCACATTTATAGTCAATTGATTTACGACAAGGATGCCAGTACAGTTCAATAAGGAAAGAATAGTCTTTTCAACAAATGATGCTGTGACAACTGGATATCCACATGCAAAAGAATTATATCATATACAAAAATTTACTCAAAATGGATCAAAGACCTAAATGTAAGCACTAAAAGTATTAAACTCTTAGAAGAAAACATAGGCATAAATCTTCATGACCTTGGATTAGGCAAGGATTTCTTGATATGACACAACAGTACAATCTACAAAAGAAAAAAATAGATACATTTGACATCATCAAAATTAAAAACTTTTGTGCTTCAAAGAACACCATCAAGCAAGTAAAAAGACTGCCCATAAAATAGAAGAAAATGTTTGCAGATCATATATTTCATGAAGGACTGGTATCCAATATATATAAAGAACTCTTACAACTTAATAATAAAAAGACAAGTAACCAAATTGAAAAATGGGCAAATGGTCTCAATGTGCTTTTCTCCAAAGAATATATACAAATGTCCCATAAACATAGGAAAATATACTCTCAACATCATTAGCCATTAGAAAAATGCTACTAGGGGACTTACCTGACAGTCCAGTGGTTAAGACTCCACGCTTCCAATGCAAGGGGTGCAGGTTCAATCCCTGGTCAGGGAACAAAGATCCCACATGCCACACGGCACAGCCAATAAATAAATAAACATTTTTTTAAAAAAGAAAACGCTACTAAAATCATCATGAGATACTACTTCACACCCACTAGGATGGCTATAATCAAAAAGACAAACAGGGCTTCCCTGGTGGCGCAGTGGTTGAGAGTCCGCCTGTCAATGCAGGGGACACGGGTTCGTGCCCCGGTCCGGGAGGATCCCGCGTGCCGCGGAGCGCCTGGGCCCGTGAGCCATGGCCACTGGGCCTGTGCGTCCGGAGCCTGTGCTCCGCAACGGGAGAGGCCACAACAGTGAGAGGCCCGCGTACCGAAAAAAAAAAAAAAAAGACAAACAATAACAGTGTTGGCAAAGATGTGGAGAAATTGGAACCTTTGTATCCCACTGGTGGAAATGTAAAATGATGCAGCTACTTCAAGAAAGTCTGGAAGTTTCTCAAAAGGTTAAACATAGAGTTACCATATAATCCAGCAATTATTCTCCTAGGTATACCCAGGAGAAATGAATATATCCACACTAATTAGCTTCCATTCAGAGGGAAACACCATCCGACCTGGTACCCAGATTCTAAGCTACAGCCTCACCCCACCCCAAACCCCTCAAAGGACAGAGGTCTAGCAGGACCAGGAGCTGCAACTGGGAAGAGACTGGCAATCCCAAGAACGCACCAGGTCTTTTCTCCTTGGCTTCCAGAGGAGAGCATCCATCCATTGAGAGATAACTCCTTGCTTCTGGAGCCATTAACTTCACAGCCTCTTCCAGAGACGGATCTCACTTTTCCTTCTGTCACCACTAAGTCTGGCCATCTCCCTTACAGTCTTTCCCTGTGCCTGTACTTGGCATTTGGTGTCTATTTTCTCAGGTACTACTACAGTAACCCTGGAGGTTAGTGTTTTTATAGATCCACAGACCTTTCTCCGACACCCTGAGGCCAGAGGTATTGCAGAAATCAGATTTCTTCAAATTTTAGAAAGGTAATGTGATGCATACACTGTGTATCATGAAACACCCCCGGGGGAGCTGGGGCAGTGCCGCTGTAATCAAACGTATTAATATTTCTACAGCGAGACGTATGAATATTCACAATGAGTGAAATAAATAAAAACTATAAATAGCCTTTCATCAGCTTGGATCACATTTTGCAGAATTGAGTCTCTAACCAGGTCTGTCTGCTTTGAAGCCTCTGCCCTCACCCCCTCCAGTAACTGTCCCCCCAACACGTGCTCTTAAAACTTCAGCCGCATCCGTTTTCCTTTTCCATCTTTCCATACAAAAGCCTGCCTTTGCCATATTCTGGGGCCCCAACCTATGTGCCCAGCCCTAGGGTGACTGAAGAAATTTGGTGCTTAGAGTCCATTCCTAACCTCCTGACCAACCCCTGCCTCAGAAAGCTATTTGTGTATATAGACCCTGTCTAGGCTGAGCCATGGACCAAATGCCCACCAGTGTGGTATTTTTGAAAAAGGAAATACGCCCTTGCCCCACACCTCCGGCAAAAGGCTCAGAACCCCTGACCCACTCAAGGTTTCACCCCTTCTGGGAAAACAGAGGGCCAGATTTGGCAGAGCAGAGCCGTTTTGAGTCTGAGACCTGCCATCATGTCCCTGCTCCAGAATTTGCTGTGGCTCCCTGTTGCCTGTTATTTCCAATGACCCTCTTTCTCAGACTGGCCTTAGGAGAATTGGCTTCTGAATCCCAATATAAGACTCGTCTACTTATATACTAGGTGCCTCTGCAGAGGCCACTTAATTTATTCATTCAACAAGTATTTATTGGATACCGACTAACACGCCAGCCACTATCACAGGCACTAGGGTTTTAACAGTGGATAAACCAGACAAAGTTTCCTTTCCACTTGAGCTTGCACTGTAATGGGGGTGACAGATAATAAATAAATGTATAATGTAATGTCAGATGGTCAAAAGTGCCATGAAGAAAAATCAAACAGGATAAGCGTATAAAGAGAAAATGGGGATGCTATTTTAGATAGAGTAGTCACAGACAGCCTCTATAAAGAGGTAACATTTAAGTGGCAATCTGAATTAAACAAGAGAGCAAGCCAAGAGGATATCTGGAGGAAGAGCAGTATAGATGGAGAGAAAAGCAAATTCAAATGCCCTGAGTAGGAAATGGACTTGCATATTCAAGGAAGTCAGGGGAAATGGGGCACAAAGGAATCACTGACCCATAGCAATTCTGATGCTTAGCCAGGAGCGTCAACTGCTAGTTGAAGCCTGTGGACTTGGAGGATGCTTTGGGTGAGGATTTAAAGGAAACTTAGGAAAATGTGACAGGAAACTGGAGGAAAGAAGTTTCTTGTTATGTCCTGTCAGAAAGCTTAGCAGCACTGTCTCCTGTGGTAATGTGAAGAGTAGAAAATGTACTTAATGAGATAGGAGATCTAGATTTCCAAGCAGAGTGTTGAATGTTCCACCTAATTTCTTCTTGCCTGTGTTAGTAAAATGAGATAGGAGAGAAATAAGCTAAAAGAAGTACTGCTGAGCATAAAAGAACGAGGACTTTCTGGTTTTGAAAATCCCTAGCTTCTCTAGAAGGCAGATGACCTTAAAATTTAAAAAGTTTCTGTGAATAAAACCAAATCCAGGGAAATATCAGGAAAATATGATCTAAAGATGAAGCTGAGGGTGTGTCTATAAAACCTGTCGTTAAGTTCTAGAGAATGTAAGGGCGTGCTTCAGAGAACCATTTGCTTAATAAGGCTTCTAAAAAAATGTAAAGGCTTTATCCCTCAGCAGTCTCAGCAGAATCTCAAAGTAGAGAAGGATCTACCTCGAAAAGGTTTGTCTAATGGAGCAAACCCCAATAAGATTTATAGGAGATCCAACAAAGTTTTAGGAGAATTGTATTGGCAGAAATATTACAAGCTTGAACTGAGAGAGACAGAGGCAGTACAAAATGAAAAGAAATCTTTGACTCATAAACTTCTATAGGCAGAAAGAAGGCTGAGAAAATCAATCAAATCAGCCACCCTTCATGGAAAAGGAAAGATGACTCAGAATGTGAAACCAAGACCGCATAGAGCCAAGAGCCATGGGGAATTATTTCCAGCCCTTAAGTCCAAATGAAGGAACTCCCAACATTGGAAGTTCTGATATATTTCAGGATTGCCATTGACCAGTGACTCCTGAATGCCTCCCTTTTTGAATTGGGAGTGTCTTTAATAGTTATCTTATGCTTCTCACACCATTGTATGCTTCATGCGTGGAAAGGTGCAGGGCCATATAATTGTCTCTTTAGTCCACACATCTTCAGATCAAGAGGAACTGTCCTCAAAGAGCAGTACTTGAGGAACATCACCCAAGAAGCCTCATCTGTACCTGACTTAGATGATGAGATTCTGCACTTTAGGAACCTTGAGAGGAAGTCAGAGGATTCACATGCGGGAGGCACATGACTTATTGGGGACCAGAAGGCAAACTATGGTAGATGGCCTCAAGTGATCTCCTCTCCTGGTGTTCACATGGTGACCTTCTCCCACATTGAATAGGAAGACCTGTGTAACCAAGAGGATATTGTAGAAATGATGGTGCATGACTTTTGACTCTAGGTATAAGACTTCTTCTTGCTCTTTGGCTTCTTCTTGCTCTCTCTTGGATCACTCATTCTGAAGGAATCCAGCCACCATGTTGTAAGCACACTCAAGCAGCCCTATGAATAAGTTCACATGATGAGGAACTGAGACCTTCAACCAACAGCCAGCTCCAATTCATCACCTATGTTGGTGACCCGTCTTGGAAACAAAGTCTTCAGCTCAGTCAGGCCTAGAGGTGGCTGCAGCCCTCACCAACATCTGGGCTACAAATGTAATGAGAAACCTCACATCTAAACCATTCCACTAAGCCACTCCCAAATTCCTGACCCACAGAAACTATCTGAGATGATAAATGTTTATTGTGGTGTTAAGCCACTAGTTTTGTGAGTAATCTGTGATTCGGTAACAGATAACTAACACAAATGGGCGTTTATCTTTTGCTTAAGTCCTTCCAGGATCAGAGGATTCATTTATTCATTCATTAAACAAATAGTTATTGAGCATCTACTCTGTGCCAGACAAATAGTCAACCACCCCTCCATGTGGGAGCTTATATCTCCCCACCCCCACTGATGACAGACTTGGTCATTTGATTTGCTTTGACCAATAAAATGTGAACTGGACTGATATATGTTACTCTGAGCAGAGGCTTTAGAGCCATTTCATGGTTCGACCATCACTCTTTTCCCTCTGCCTCAAAAACAGTACTTTCCTAGCTGATCCTTCAGCCTGACTCCTGGAATGAAGAGGACATGGAGCAGGGCTGCAGCCACCACAGGTAACATGTACTATTAGCAAGAACAAACCTTTGCTGTTATAACTGAAACTGAGCAGGACCCTGTGGGGCCCCACGGAAAGGCTTCTGTGCCCCTCATTTCTTGTTTGTAGAGAACAGACTCCAGCCTCTGTGACTTTCCCTGAGCTCAAAGGGCAGGTTCAAACAGTTGTTAATCAGGGAAGGGAGGGGATGCAGAGATAAAGGAGGAGCAGTCAAGAAACAATAGTGCAGCCTTGGGACAGGGTCCTGGTTCCACATCAAGGGATACACATTACAATACCTTTGAGCTCTTCTCCAGAACTAAAACCCCCAATAAATGGATGTTAACTACTTAATTAAGCATTCTTCAATCCAGAGAGAAGGCCACAGTTTGATAACCTTGACAACCCCAGAAGCTCATCAGGAGACCACCTGAGGCCAGATTAAAGGAATGCAGGCCCTGCACACACCATGATCCTTATCAGCAACCCGCCCCCTTGAACCATTGCTATAAAGCTCCTCATCAAATCTCCCTGGGTGGGGACACACAGTTTTTGAGGGCATGAGTCCACTGTATCCCCCTTTGCCTGGCAAAGCAATAAAGCTGTTCTTTTCTACTTCACTCAAAACTCCATCTCTGAGATTCAATTCAGCACCAGTGCACAGAGGCTGGGTTTTCGGCATCATAACCACTGTGTTTTGGTGACTGTTTATCACTCAGCATAACCCAGGAAGAGCTGATGAGTGATACAGTTACACTGCATCTGCCTGTGGGACGTTGTTTTCTGAGTCTCCTCTCCTGGCTTTCCTCCGCAAAATGCTGTCTGGCTCATCACTCTTCCTCAAACTGTGGCTCCCAAGGCTCAGTGTGGCTCCCAGGGCTCAGTGTGACTCCCAGGGCTCAGTGTGACTCCCAGGGTTCAGTGTGACTCCCAGGGCTCACCACAACAGAGTCTGAGCAGCCAAGAGCAGTGGCCTCATCCCTCTCAGATCTGGGTGTCACACAATCACTGCACAGCTTCCTGAAACTTGGGGGACTTTGCTCTCTGGCAACTGCACAGTCTCCCACAGAGCTAGAGAAGAATGTCTCTGGGGACCAAAGAGACGTCATGAGTCCACCTTCTGAGGCTTGGGAACTTGACCCTTAGGACAGACAGCCTTCTAACCTCCTCAGAGCCTAATTAAACACCTTAACCTACAACCTAATGAGCTTGATGATATGGTTGCCAAGTCCACAGCAGATTTAAAGGTACAAATTTGAGCTAAATGGACATGCTAGGAAATGAAGCCAAATCAAGGAAAGAAGCAATGGATTCTGAAGGCCAAACAGTGCCAAGGATGACCCAACTCACAACCACTCTACAAGATCAGTATTTATGTGCCCATTTTATAGGAGAGGGAACTGAAGCCCAGATAGGTTAGTAATTTGCTAAAGTCACCAGCTTGTCAGTAAGGATCCAAATTGGCATGTAGTACGTACTCTGTGAACAGTAGCTGATGCTGATTTTGACCTTGGTGTTGTTTGTGGGTAAAGCAGAAAGAAGCAGGGAGAGATAAAAGGGTGACAAGAGATTTTCATGGGACCATATGCCAGGTGGAAGGGGGGTGGATCATCTGAAGAGTAGGGCATTGGGGAGAGGGGACATCTGAGAGCCCAGGGAACCCAGGAAAACCATCCCCACCTCAGCAAGGTCCTGCCTTGAACAGGCTGTCCCCTTGCTCTTCTCCTCCAGAGACTGGAATTCCTGGATCGTATAGTAATTCTATGCTGAATTTTTTGAGGAACCACTAAACCATTTCCCACAGTGGCTGCATCACTTTACATTCACATCAGCAGTGCAAAAGATTTCAATTTCTCCAAATCCTTGCCAAATGATGTTACTTTCTTTTGCTTTTGCTTTTGCTCTCTCTTTTTTTTTCTTTTAATTTTTTAGTAATGGTTATCCTGATGGGTGTGAAGTGATATTTCATAGTGATTTTGATTCACACTTTCCTAGTGATTAGTGATCTTGAGCATCTTATCACATGCTTATTAGCCATTTGTGTATTGCCTTTGGAGAAATGCCTTTTCGAGTCCTTTGTCCATTTTTTTTTCCTTTGTCCATTTTTTAATTGGTTTTTTCCTTTGTTGTTCAGTTGTAGGAATTCTTTATATATACTGGATATTAACCGCTTATCACACATAGGTTTTGCAAATATTTTCTCCCATCTGATGAGTTGCCTTTTCGCTCTGTTGATAGTGTGCTTTGATGCACAAAAGTTTTTAACTTTGATGTGGGTCCATTTTATCTCGTTTTCTTTTGTTGCCTGTGCTTTTGGTGTCACGTCCATTAATCATTGCCAAATCCAGTGCCCTGAAGCTTTTCCCTTATGCTTCCTTCTAAGAGTTTTAGAGTTTTAGCTGTTAAGTTTAGGTCTTTGATCCATTTTGAGTTAATTTTTGTATATGGTATGAAGTAAGGGTCCAACTTCTTTCTTTTGCATGTGGCTAACCAGTTTTCCCAGTGTCATTTGTTGAATAAATTATTTTTAGACAAACACAAAAGCTATGTTTATAGTTCTTACAGAACTATAAGCCACACTGAATACACAAATTAAACACAAACCAAGCAAACAACCAGTAAAATTCAAACAGCACTAAATTAACATAAAGGATGATGTTAGTTCGCTGAAACAAAACCCCCATAGCTCAGCAATAGCACAGCAGGTTCAACTGATCATCTCACCACAGTTCTCCACTAGAATTGCTGCCTAAATACATCTGTCCCACATTAGTCTGACTCTTTTCTGTACCCACTAGCTGTGACATTTAATACTCCAATGTGGTCATAAATACACACGGTGATCATGAAACCACATGGCAAAGTGCATTCACATGTGGTCACGCAGGTAGGCCAGAATCGGGTGTCTAAGTTATTATTGACATGAAACCTTAAATTAAGAATCCTTGTGGGCTTCCCTGGTGGCGCAGTGGTTGAGAGTCCGCCTGCCGATGCAGGGGACACGGGTTCGTGCCCCGGTCCGGGAAGATCCCATGTGCCGCGGAGCGGCTAGGCCCATGAGCCAAGGCCGCTGAGCCTGTGTGTCCGGAGCCTGTGCTCTGCAACGGGAGAGGCCACAACAGTGAGAGGCCCGCGTAGCACTAAAAAAAAAAAAAAAAAAAAAAAAAAGAATCCTTGTAAAAAAAACTCATGAATCTCAAACATAGAGAACAGACTGGTGGTTACCAAGAGAGGGGGGTTGAGGGAGGCATGGAGTGGGAAGTTGGGGTTAACAGATGTCAGCTTTTATATATGGAATGGATAAACAAGGTCCTACTATATAGCACAGAGAACTATATTCAAAATCCTATGACAAAAAAAAAAAAATCCTATGACAGGGACTTCCCGGGTGGCACAGTGGTTGACAATCTGCCTGCCAATGCAGGGGACACAGTTTCGAGCCCTGGTGTGGGAAGATCCCACATGCCACTGAACAACTAAGCCCTGTGCACCACAGCTACTGAGCCTGCGCTCTAGAGCCCGCGAGCCACAGCTACTGAGCCTGCGTGCCACAACGTCTGAAGCTCACATGCCTAGAGCCCATGCTCCACAAACAAGAGAAGCCACCGCAATGAGAAGCCCATGCACTGCAACAAAGAGTAGCTCCTGCTCGCCACAGCTAGAGAAAGCCCGCGTGCAACAACGAAGACCCAATGCAGCCAAAAATAAACAAATAAATTTATTTTTTTTTAAATCCTATGATAAATCATAATGGAAAAGAATATTTTAAAAAGAATGTATACATATGTATAACTGAATCACTTTGCTGTACAGCAGAAATTAACACAATGTTGTAAATCAACTACACTTCAATAAATAAACAAACAAATAAATAAATAAGAACTTGTGAATCTTGAAAATATCTCTAGGACCTCAGGGAGCCCATGGGCCCCAGGTAAGCCTTCTAGAATAGAGAGGTGTGCAGTGGCTTTTCTATGGCATTTAAAGGGTTCCATTTACAAATGTAAACAATTAGCTTTACAGTGGGCAGAGCTGCATCTCTGCAGATTATGCTTGCTTAAGACAAATGTGTCTTTTCTAAATCTGGATTCCTGGGCTAACCTCAAGTGGGCCATTGGTGCTGCCTGGCCTCACTCCCCTGGCGGAGGCAACCCCTACTCCCCAGTCACTACTTCATCCTTCGCTGCCTTCCTCCTCCACCTCCCTCTCAGCCTGCATCCTTGCTTCCTTTTTCACAGATAACTTCCTCAACCCCCGACCAGCACATCTGCTTAACCTTCTCTCCCGATCCTCGGAGGATCTGTCCAGGCTGCTACCTAAGCTGCCCCTCCAGTGCACGCCACAGCCTGTCTCCTCTCTCAGACTCAAAGACATCCTTATGGAAAGTCTCCCCCCTCCTTCTGCATCATAATGTTTCTCCTCTCTGTTCAAGCATTCCCATCAGCAACTCATTCTCTTGCCTTATATTTTAAAAACTCCTCTTAATCTCTCTCCCTCTTTAAATGCAATCTTATTTCTCTCCTCCCTTCCCTCAAAGCCCCTCTGAAGTGTGGTCTCTGCCCTCTTCCCAATTTGGCTCCCACCCTCTCCTAAACCCACTCCAGGTAGGTTCACAAGCCAAGCTGCTGTTGTCAAGGTCACCTGATCCCACGTTAGCAAGTTGATCGTCAACCCTGTCATACTTCACCTTCAGTAGCATCCAACCAGACCCTCACTATCCCTTCTTGAAACACCCCCTCCACTGGGCTTCCAGGTCACCGCTCACCTGGTTTTTCCCTTTCCTCATGGCCCAGCCTCTGCCGTGGCTGTCCCCAGTCCACCTGGCGGTTTAAATGCTACCATATCCTGATCACATCCAAGTTTACACCTCAGCCCAGGCCTTCCCCTGCACCCCCAGCTCACAGCAGCTGCCAGTTCCACATCTCCATTGGGGGTCAAACAGGTACATAAAACTTAACCTGTCAAACTGAGCTTCCCTCCCACTGCCTTTTCCGTTTCGCTTATTGCCAGCTCCATCCTCTGGTTGCTCAGGCCATCACCTTAGCTGCACTCATGGCCAACAAGCACATGAAAAGATGCTCAAACGGGATTTTGCTGGTGGTCCAGTGGTTAAGACTCCATGCTTCTAATGCCAGGGGCGCGGTTTCGATCCCTGGTCAGGGAACTAAGATCCCACATGCCTTGCGGTCAAAAAAAAAAAAAGACCAGGGCTTCCCTGGTGGCGCAGTGGTTGAGAATCCGCCTGCCGATGCAGGGGTCACGGGTTCGTGCCCCGGTCCGGGAAGATCCCACATGCCGCGGAGCGGCTGGGCCCGTGAGCCATGGCCGCTGAGCCTGTGCGTCCGGAGCCTGTGCTCCGCAACGGGAGAGGCCACGACAGTGAGAGGCCCGCGTACCACAAAAAAAAAAAAAAAAGACCAAAAAAAAAAAAAATGCTTAAACAAAAAACAGACAATAACAAGTGTTGGCAGGGATGTGGATAAAGTGAAACCCTCATACACTGCTGGTAGGAATGCAAAATGGTGCAGCCACTGTGGAAAACAGTTTGGCGGTTCCTCAAAAAGTTAAGCATAGAGTTACCATACAACCCAGCAATTCCACACCTAGAAATATACCCAAAAGAATTGAAAACAGGTGTTCTAACAAACTTGCACGTAAGCGTTCATAGCAGCACTGTTCACAGTAGCCAAAATGTGGAAACAACTCAAACGTCCATCAACAGATGAATGGATAAACAAAATGCAGTATAATCCTATGATGGTGTACGAGTCAGCTTTAAAAAGGAAGAAAATTGTGACACAGGCTACAACACAGATGAACCTTGAAGACATTATGCTGAGTGACATAAGCCAGACACAAAGGCCACCATGTTGATTCCACTTATAAGAAATACCCAGAATAGGTAAATCCTCAGAGACAGAAAGCAGATTAGTGGTTGTCAGGGGCTGAGGGGAGGGGGAGAGGGGAGTGACTGCCTAATGCTTATAGGGTTTTCCTTTTGGAGTGATGATGATTTGGAACTAGACAGATCTGGGTGATGGTTGCACAACATTGCGAATGTACTAAATGCCACTGAATCGTATATTGGAAAATGGTTAATTTTATAGTATGTGAATTTTGCCTCAATAAACAAACAAACCTCATTCCTCCCCTCCTCCTGCACCTCACATCCAGCTGCCATCAAAATCTGTCCCCTCCCACCCCCATCCTAGCCAGTGTCACCTCTCACCAGAGGACAGCTGGACCCTCCTAAGGGGTCTCTGGGATTCCAACCATTTTTTTTTAATTAATTTTTATTGGAGTATAGTTGATTTACAATGTTGTGTTAGTTTCAGGTGTACGGCAAAGTAAATCAGTTATCCATATACATATATCCACGCTTTTTTAAGATTTTTTTTTCCATATAGGTCATTACAGTATGTTGAGTATATTCCTTGTCCTATACAGTAGGTCCTCCTTAGTTATCTCTATTATATATAGTAGTGTGTATATGTCAATCCCAATATCCCCATTTATCCCTCCCCCCTTCCCCCTTTGGTGACCATAAGTTTGTTTTCTACATCTGTGACTCTATTTCGGTTTTGTAAATAGGTTCATTTGTACCATTTTTTTTTAGATTTCCACATATAAGCGATATCATATGATATTTGTCTTTCTCTGACTTACTTCACTCAGTATGACAATCTCTAGGTCCATCCATGTCACTGCAAATGGCATTGTTTCATTCTTTTTATGGTGGAGTAATATTCCATCGTATATATGTACCACATCTTCTTTATCCATTCCTCCGTCGATGGATATTTAGGTTGCTTTCACGTCCTGGCTATTGTAAATAGTGCTGCAGTGAACATGGAGGTGCGTGTATCTTTTTGAATTATGGTTTTCTCTGGATATATGCCTAGGAATGGCATTGTTGGATCATGTGATAGTTCTATTTTTAGTTTTTTAAGGAACCTCCATACTATTCTCCATAGTGGCTGTACCAATTTACATTCCCACCAACGGAGTGGGACGTTTCCCTTTTCTCCACACCCTCTTCAGCATTTATTGTTTGTAGATCTTTTGATGATCGGGCTTCCATCCTTGCCCAGCTTTGGCCTGTGCTTTTCGCAGCAGCCGGGGATTCTGTTAAAAAGCAAATCAGATCACGTCCTGCCTCTACTCTAAGCCCTCCCAGGGCCAGCATCACACCCCGAGTCAAAGCCAAAGTACTCGCCGGGACCCAAGGCGCACGTAGCTTCCCGTCCCCACGCCCCCCTCATCTCCGATATCCCAGCCATGCCAGCCCCCTGCTGCCCCCCCCCACCACGTGCCAGCCTCCTGCCTCGGCAGCTCCGCAGCCAACCTGCTCTCTCGCTGCAATGTGTCTCCTGCTATCTGCACGGCTCACACCACTTCCCTCCTCGGCCGTCCCTTCCCGATGTTTCAGCCCCACACCCAGCAACTCCACTGCCTTCCCTGATGGAGCTTTATCTCTATAGCTTACTATTGTCTCATCTACTGCAGTGTACAGTTTACCTCTTAACTTTATATGCAGTCTGTCTCCTCCACTAAAAGACAAGCCCAGTGGGGGCAGGGTTTTTCCCTTTTTCATTCACTGCTGTATCCTCAACATGAGGGACAGTGCCCGCAGGGAGAACACAACCAATAGATATTTGTCAAGTGAATGAAGGGACTCAAATTCATCTGAGCCCATCTATTTGTATTTGTTTTGCAGAGGTGTGTGTGTGTGTGTGTGTGTGTGTGTGTGTGTGTGTGTGTGTGTGAAACATCTGTCCCTAGAAACTTGGTAGGAAACCAAGAAGGCAAAGCTGGAAAGATTTGCCACCAAGGAGGGGAGGCTGTAAAAGGAACTGGATTGGCTTAGAGTGTCCCATACAGGATGTTACTCAAAAGCAAATAACTCAGACTCGGAGAATAGTCCTTGCCAGTGACATGTGCGGACAGCAGCTGCCTTGAAGGGAGTAGATATTCTCACCATCATCCTGAGACAGGCAGAGCCTGGGCAAAGAGGTGAGGGCCTTTGTCTGGGGGGAGGCCACACGGAGGGGAGGGGGCCTCCGGTGGGGGAGGCTGAGCGCCTCCTTCAGTTCCCCACCCTCGGCCCCTCACTTGCCTCACCCTAGCCCCGGTGCTACCCCTGCGGCCAGAACTGCCTTTTGGCCAGTTCCCAGGTGAGCTATACCTGTGAGCCAAGCTAGGGTGTCAGTTTCATTTCAGAACCATAGCACGACTCCCCATAAAAGATGTCTTCACGGACAGATGTTTCAAGGCGGCAGCTTGAGAAGGCTTACGTTTCTTGGGCAGCGGGTCCTCCTCTCCCCGCAAGCCCACAGAGGTCGGGGGATGTGTGGGGCCTGGATTAGCTAATCATGAGATCTGCCAGTCAGAGGACACGGACTACAGGTGTCCTACATCAAACTCAGTGGTCAGAGAATAGCCACATCTGGCCCCATCCCTCCACGTTCCAGATGGGATTCAAAGTGGCTTAATGAGGATATATAAACTACAGCAAGAGAACATAAATTGGAAAAGGTTGTGAAAGAAAATAAAATAAATAGGAACTACATGCAATAAGCCAGGGAAAGGGGGAGGGAGTATAAGAACAGAGAGGGGGACACCTAACCATCCAGGAAGGACACCTAACCATCTGGGAAGGCTTCCTGGAGGAGGCAGTATCCCAGCAGACTCTTGAAGGGTCAACAGGAGTTTACTAGGTCAAGAACTGGAGGAGGGGCCCTCTAGGCTGAAGGACTGGGGTGTGCAAAGGAACAGGATGAGAGAGGGAGAGCCCGGCAGGTAGTGGGACCGCTCCCACAGGTGAGACTCCCTGCCCCCCTCACAAAGTCTTAGAGAGATCCCTTTGGCCTGGCTCCCCGGGGAGTCTGGCTGCACAGCTGGTTTCCCAGGGCCAGCACGGGACACCAAAAGGCGGGGTCTGCTCCCGGCCCTCCTTGGACCTGCCTGAGCTTCAGGCGATCAGTCTACACCACCTGCCTACGAACAGGAGCACTCAATTCAGAGCCGGCACAAACCCTTGACTCCACAATTCAGAAGCTACCAAGCTTCTGCTAAAAATCTGCGACCCACACTTCGGTCCCTGGGTCTGCTCTTAGGGGGAAAGGGACGCTGAGTGATCATTGCGACGTCTCCCTCTGCACAACGATCCACAAGGACTGGCATTCTGGGGCTCTGGTACCACGTGGAAGGAACAATGCTCTCTGGTCATCCACAGGCCTTGAGTCTGCACAGGATGTGACTGGCATTTTTTTTTAACATCTTTATTGGAGTATAATTGCTTTACAATGGTGTGTTAGTTTCTGCTTTACAACAAAGTGAATCAGCTATACATACACACATATATCCCCATATCTCCTCCCTCTTGCATCTCCCTCTCACCCTCCCTATCCCACCCCTCTAGGTAGTCACAAAGCACCCAGCTGATCTCCCTGTGCTATGCGGCTGCTTCCCACTAGCTGTCTATTTTACATTTGGTAGTGTATGTATGTCAATGCTACTACCTTACTTCGTCCCAGCTTACCCTTCCCCCTCCCCATGTCCTCAAGTCCATTCTCTAAGTCTGTGTCTTTATTCCTGTCCTGCCTCTAGGTTCTTCATAACCATTTTTTTTCTTAGATTCCATATATATGTGTTAGCATATGGTATTTGTTTTTCTCTTTCTGACTTACTTCACTCTGTATGACAGACTCTAGGTCCATCCACCTCACCACAAATAACTCAATTTTGTTTCTTTTTATGGCTGAGTAATATTCCATTGTATATATGTGCCACATCTTCTTTATCCATTCACCTGTCGATGGACACTTAGGTTGCTTCCATGTCCTGGCTATTGTAAATAGAGCTGCAATGAACATTGTGGTACATGACTCTTTCTGAATTATGGTTTTCTCAGGGTATATGTCCAGTAGTGGGACTGCTGGGTCGTATGGTAGTTCTATTGTGACTGGCATTTATTATAGTCATTGCTGATATGGAAGGGTGTGCCAGAGCAGATAAAGTCAGGTGGGACAAGGAAAGATTCAGAAGGAAAAAAGCCACATGTGGGGGAAGGGTTCCATCTTTGGATAGGTCAAGACTTGTCCAGCACAGGGAGGGGGAATGGTAAGCTGGGACGAAGTGACAGAGTGGCATGGACTTATAAATACTACCAAATGTATAATAGATAGCTAGTGGGAAGCATCCGCATAGCACAGGGAGATCAGCTGGGTGCTTCGTGACCACCTAGAGGGGTGGGATAGGGAGGGTGGGAGGGAGACGCAAGAGGGAGGAGATATGGGTATATATGTATATGTATAGCTGATTCACTTTGTTATAAAGCAGAAACTAACACACCATTGTAAAGCAATTATACTCTAATAAAGATGTTAGAAAAAAAAAGCAAAACAAAAAATGAAAAAAAAATTTTTTAATTAAAAAGAAATAAAATAAAATCATATATCAGGAAATAAAGCATAAAGAAAATGAAAAACAAACAAAAAAAAAGACTGTCCAGGAACTCCACAAGACCCAGAGCTAAGATGGAGCTCAGGCTTGGATAAGAGGCAGCTGACCTCTTGGGACAAAGTTTTATGGACAGCTAGGGTCCAGGAGGCCAATGGAATAAAGTGAATTTTCATTGCACGTTTGTCTGTTTTCCCTTTTTACTCAATTTCTAAGCCAGCTCAGCAAACCTGGAATTTAAATTGCGTGAGCTCCAGGGGTATGACTTTAGCCATTGGCAGGGGCAGGATTTACCCTGAAGCCGACAGGCCCCTCCCTTGAGCAGCCCCCTCCAAAGGCCAGGGAGGGGCTCAGGTAGAGCTAGAGTTTGTGGTTCCCGAAACTCATTCAATATGGGGCTGGGGGCATTCTTTAGAAAAAGAATGTAGAAGTGTGAATACAAATGGCTAAGGTTTGGAGAAAAAAAAAAAAAAAAAAGATTAAAATCAGCAAAGGAAAAATGTGCCCACGGCAAGGTCAAGGAGAGACCAGGTGCGAGCTTCCAGCTGCCCTCTCCCAGTGGAGAGTTTAATGGGCCAAGAACTAGAGAAGGGTCAGTGTTGAATTCTCCCTGTAACAACGTGGGACAACATCCTTAGTATTGCCAAGCAGGGAGATAGATCACTGAGCCTTGGTGTCCAGAGTTGTACCGGGGGTCAGTCTTGTAGGCATGCGTGTGGCACCCACACGGCTGATCTAACTCATCCACAGCCTCCCTAGAGGCGAGACTGATACAGTGCAGCCAGGGCCCCTGGTGAACAAAAGCAGGTGGTCACCAAAATCATATTGCTGGCAGAAACTCGCTGGTGGGACCAAGGCCCCAGGGGAACAAAGACACTCTATCAGGAAGGATGCTCCGAAGGCCCAGGCATTAGCTCCCTGGAGCTGGTTAAAGCCAGTTCTCTCTTTGGCTTGTGCAGGCTTGGAGCAGCCTGCTTCCTGCTTTTCCGCTGAGTTAAACCTTTACTGCACAGGGCCCCTGCTGCATAGGTGGAGTTAACCTGGAACAAGCTCTGCCTGCTGGAAAAACTGCAGCTGGGTCCAGCACGACGGCAGGAAGGGAGCGCTGCTGCTGGAGTGAAGGGGTTTTGCGGGGGTGACACTCCCAGGGACAGGAGGGAGCAAGGCCCTTCCTCCTCCAGCCTCGACGTCACTCCCTCTAACATCCTCTGTTGTCAGGGTCCAGCGGGACCAGAGTCTCAGCGAGCGTCACACCGTTCACACTTGCACTTCCGTACAACAAAAATTACTCTATGGTAATAGAACAAGATGAAACGATCCTTCACACAATCTCACCCTCTCCCCCAAACGGGAAGAGGAAAGTCGCAACAGTCAGTGCGTTCACCCCAGGAGGCTGTAATAAGGAAGAGCCTTTTGAATGCTATTACAGGTTAATCACTGAAGGGCCGTTGCCCATGAATGTCTGCAGGGAGGAAGGAATGGACACATCCCGTCTGTCCAGAGGCTGACGGGAACCAGGAAGTGTTTCACTTTACTCCCTTCCCCTTTTGGTATAAACAGAGCCTGAATTCTAACTCAGGCAAGATGGTTCTTTGGGGCACGAGGCCCGCATCATCTCAGTTTGCTGGCTTTCTGAATGAAGTCGCTATTCCTTGCCCCACGGGCTTAGACTCGGTAACGAGGCAAGCACACCCTCCATCTCCAGGACACGCTAACTTCTCCTCCAGTTCAGTCACCACCCCACCTGAAAATTCTGCTACCTAAATTGTAAATGTGACCTCCAGCTTGTATTAAATAATGATAAAATCGGGGAAAGGAGGAGAGAGAAGGAAGAGACATGCATTACAGAGCAGGAACCCAATGTCCGCTTGGTGACCGGGATCAGTAACCTCAGGACCAGAGTAGCCCCCGTTGCCTGTTGTTTAGTGGGTGAGGCACCCAACAGGGCCAATCAGTCCAGTAACTAACCATGTCCCCTGGAGGAAGCAGTCCCTCCTTGGGAGCTAAAGCCTCCAAACCAGCAGAGTTCAGACTTGCCAGGAGGAGACGCAAAAAAAAAAAATCCCTGAGTGGGATATCAGGGGTGATGAGAAAAGCTCCTCTCACCCCACCCCTGGATTCCTGGACCCGTGTATTCCAGACATGGAGAAGCAACCCCGTTCTTTGCTCCCGGGTTCAACTGGATACAGCGTCCTGAAGGGAGAACGCCATCCTCTCGGGGTGACGTCTAAGTGAATCTTCAGGAAGCCATCCCATCGTCCCATAAGGCAGGTGCTTCTGAGTAGTGTTGTATCTGGTAAATCCAGAGACTTCCACGAGCATAAAGCCATTGCCACACTTCATGAACTCCTTGATCAGAAGCAATCCTGTACCACGGCACGAACTGAAGCACCCGTAGAGTCCGCGGATGGGGGCGCCGGCAAAAGCAGGATGGCCAGAGAAGGTAAATCCATCTCCAGAATACGTGTCTCTTCCAGTGAAACCACCATGGCCACGGGGAACAGGAACTCAGCAAGCAAGCACCAGCTGGGGAAAGAGGCCACCAGACATCCACGGAGAAACCCTTTCCTTCACTCCCAGGTCATTCCAGCCACCTGATTCCTGAAAGCTTCGTCTGCAGTGGGGAGGCCCCTTGGGGGCAGGCGCGGCGGTCTGCCCACTCAGAACTCCCACCACTGACTTCTTACCCACACCTCTTCATCACCCATCCTCCAGTTCTGTTCTTTCCAAATCCCTGATCATTCTGCTGGACCAGGGGTCAGCAGACATTGTCTACCAAGTTTTAAAGATTTCAGGCTTTGTGGGCCGTATGTTCTCTGTCACCGCTACTCACCTGTGTCGTAGTGACATGGAAGCAGCAGAGACAGCAAGCAAACAAAGGGGTGTGGCTGTACTCCAATAAAACTTGATTTACCCAATCAGACGCTGGCCAGATTTGGCCTCCCAGAGCTAAACCATGAGGAGCTGCCCATGAATCACTGCCGGTCCGGAGTTCTTGTTTTCCATCAGTCCAAACAAAGGGGAAAACGCAACGTTTTGCTTGAATAGCACCTGAAAGGATCTCCCTGCACCATGTTCTTCAGGGCAACCCTGGATGGGGCTACAACGCTGCAGGCATCCACTTCCAGTCAATGGCAGGATATCAGGCAGAATCATCTGTAAACCGGGTCCGCGATGTTTCCTCCTCGATCAAGTGTTCATAAGGCCACAGGTGCAGATCGGGAGAGACTGAATCCGGGGTCAATGTGCAAGGAGCCTGGCCACCTGCTCACGCAGCGTCCTCATGATGGAGCGTATCCCCACGCTAGGGCAGGTGCTGCTGCACGTGCTACCTACCTCCTGGTTTGGAGGCTCTGATGACAGCCAGTTTCCAACCGAGGTTTATATCTAAGAGTACTGCCCCAAGAAGCCTCCTGCCCACAAATCTCCACCCCAGAGTCTGATTCGGGGGCACCCAGTCTGAGACAGAAGCTCAGCTGCCTGGTCACTGGATGCCCAGTGTTCCGCCTCTACCAGGTCCACGGCCAGCCAGGGGATGTTTCTCAAAAGGAGAACAGGGGGTTGGCTCTTCCTTCACGGGTCGGCTCGAGGGCCAAGGTGCAGCATCCACCTGTCCCCAGGAACATCTCCTCCAACTGTACGTTCAGGAGCCGGGGAAATAACCACAGAAGGAGTCCACCCACTGGCACCCACTGGCTCCACCGCGATTGGAACTCAGGCCAAAACTCCATTTATCACTTGACCTACTTTAACTGGGGGTCTGTAATAAAGAAAAGTTTTTGGTTTTGGTTTTGTTTTTTTTCAGTACGCGGGCCTCTCACTGCTGTGGCCTCTCCCGTTGCGGAGCACAGGCTCCGGACGCGCAGGCTCGGTGGCCACGGCTCACGGGCCCAGCCGCTCCGCGGCACGTGGGATCTTCCCGGACGGGGGCACAAACCCGCGTCCCCTGCATCGGCAGGCGGACTCTCAACCACTGCGCCACCAGGGAAGCCCAAGAAAAGATTTTTTAGAAAACGAAAAGCTCCATAACACAACAAAGAGTGTAAGACTATGCAGAGAAGAAAAAGAAAGGACCAAGGTGGGTTTTTATGTTTAAAAACCTCACTGGGCCCACAGAAAAGCCCCAGTTCTCAATCCTGGATGCTACACTCTTCTGAGAAATTTATTAAGATACTGATGTGCTCCCCTCCCCCACTCCCACCCCAGATGGATTCATCAGAGTCTCCTGAAGTGGGACCTGAGCAATGGTATAACTGTGATGCCAACTGCTGCCAGACTTGGGAATGTCAGTGGAGAAAGAACCATGGGTGGAAATAGACACTGGAAGCCTGATCCTGTGCTGCAGACACAGGAGGGGCAGAAAGGAAGGCTTCTGCTGCCGCTACAGAGATAACACACATTACTCAAGTCCTAGGAAATTCAGACGGCCATGGAAAAAATACATTCCTGCCCCAGAGCCTCTGGGAACACCAGGATTCGGAAGCCTCAGCAGCTGATGTGGATCAGGAATATTCCGCGGTGACCCTCCCGCTGAGACGACGCTCACGCCTGGCGGATTCCCAGGTGAGGGAACTCCAGCTGCTGGAAACCACCTGACCCAAGGGCCGGGGGACTGCAGAAAATGAGGGTCACTGCTCAGGGAAGGGCCTGTTGCACGTTGGGGCGGTGGGTGGGGCGTGTCTCACAAAGAAATAAGAGGCAGGGCGTCCCTGGTGGCGCAGTGGTTGGGAGTCCGCCTGCCGATGCGGGGGACGCGGGCTCGTGCCCCGGTCCGGGAAGATCCCACGTGCCGCGGAGCGGCGGGTCCTGTGAGCCGTGGCCGCTGAGCCTGAGCGTCCGGAGCCTGTGCTCCGCAACAGGAGAGGCCACAACAGTGAGAGGCCCGCGTACCGCAAAAAAAAAAAAAGAGAGACTGGGAATTCCCTGGTGGTCCAGGGGTTAGGACTCAGCGCTTTCACTGCCATGGCCCAGGTTCAATCTCTGGTCGGGGAACTAAGATCCCATAAGCTTCGCAGCGGTGGGTGGGGAAGAGTGAGGGACAGTGGAGAGTCAGTTCTGACCACAGTGTCCAACTTCAGGGACAGTAGGGGCTGCAGGGTCAGGGTGGCACCTGGGGCACAGAGCCAGAGGCTACAGTGGGGCCAGACATGGTGCCCGGTGTTCAGTAGTGGCCTCGGCAGACAGGTCCTGTGTGAGATTTTGCCCTGGGTCCTGAAGCCCCCATTTCTGCTGCCTGGTCCTCTAGCCTCCCGGGTACTTACACCCAGAAGAATCCCTTCCAGCCCGTGAGTGAGTTCAGGCGCCCCCCTCTTAGTGCTCCCTGGTACCACTTCCCTGCTGCCCTCTCAGCTGCTGTCTTTGTCTCCCCACCAGACTAGCAACCCCTGAGTCAGGGACCACGTCCGTCTTGTTCGCTTCTCTACCGCAGCCCCCAGCCTCTCACCCAAGAAAGGCTTCTATTGTTGAATGAGTGTCTGATTCTTTGGAAACAGAAACAACCTGGGAGGGTGTTGACCCAAAGGTCCCACCCTGCAGGGCGACTCAAGGGATGAAGTGTGCAGGTTTTGAGAATCCCCCAGACCCAGCAGTGCCCAGCACTACAGAGGTAAGGGTCTGAAAACGGCCCCTGAAAGGAAATCAGGAACCAGATAGGGATGAACTTTCTAAGACCTGCCTGAGATTTGGGACCCTCTGTCCCCTCCCCATCACCCAATGACCTGCAAGAACCACACAGCAGCAAGAGTTCTGGGATAACAGTCTCTCTCCCAAGAAGAAATCCTAAGAAGCAGAGTGGTGGCTACTGCTTTAAAAGGAGAGGCTGGGGGACTTCCCCAGCGGTGCAGTGGTTAAGAATCCACCTGCCGATGCAGGGGACACGGGTTCGAGCCCTGGGCCAGGAAGATCCCACATGCCGCGGACCAACTAAGCCCTGTGCGCCACAGCTACTGAGCCTGCGCTCTAGAGCCCGCGAGCCACAACTACTGAGCCCACGTGCTGCATCTACTGAAGCCCATGTGCCTAGAGCCCGTGCTCCACAACAAGAGAAGCCACTGCAATGAGAAGCCCGCGCACCGCAACGAAGAGCAGCCCCCGCTCGTCGCAAGTAGAGAAAACCCGTGCACAGCAACGAAGACCCAATGCAGCCAAAAATAAATAAATAAACAGATAAAATTTTAAAATAAATAAATAAAAGGAAAGGCTGGTCTCCCAGGCTTGTGGGGGGCGGGGGAGGGCTGGCCAGGGCCTGAGTGGTACAGGATGGTGGTGCACACATGGCCTGAGGTACAACAGGCCTGGCTTGAGCCTCAGTCCTGACCCATGCTGCAAAAGATGAAAGCTCCCTGTCCTCAGTTTTCCCACCTGTAAATGGGGCTCTGTGAGACCAACTACAGGGTGAAAGCAGATGACATCTGTAACGTGCATGACATACGGCAGGTGCTCTTACTGCTTTTTGCCTTCAGGTCACCATGAAATTCCCAGATGGTGCCACCTGAGGAAAGATATGTAGGAAAATCCCACCATGAAGGGTCTGTTTAGCCACTGCCTGCCTGGAGAGAAACAGACTTTGCCAAGAACGCAGACCCCCTTCGACCCCCTTCCTCCTCCTCAACTTCCCCCAGGCAACTTCCGAGCCATTGCTGGCCTCTGCATTCAATTCCCCTGCCAAGAGGGACCGCCTTGGGCAAATTGCTGCCATCATCTGATGAGGTGGACAGAGATAGCTGCCCTGCAGATTAATGAATTGGCTCTCCAGCCCATAAATCACCTCCTGTGACAAGCCTGGTCTGTTCCCAAAAGAATGTCCAGCCTCAGAGCGAGCCACATCCACTGCAGTTTCCCAGACCACATTCCAGGGAACCCTGGTACTCCACAGGTACTCCTGGGAGTTGGGGGCGAGGGTAGGGGGGGAATCCCTGAGTCAAACAGGCTTTGGGATGCAGGACTTCTCAGAGCCTTGAATATATTAATGAACTTCATGACTTTCCAAGAGGGGGCAAAGTAGACAGGGGATGACAAAAGCTTTTTACAGAACATCTATTATTTCTTACAAATACCTTGAACTTGAAGGAACACAGTTTGCAAAGAGCTCATTTAAGGCAGTTTGCCACTACTTTCCAGCCGAGGACACTGAGGTTCCACCTCCTGCTGGGAGCAGTGGAGAGTCAGCCTGCGGTCCCCACTCTGAGGTTCTACCCATGACATGAATTTTCAGAGCCCGCTGAACCAAGACGCAGGCCTGGTGTGTGAATTAGCTTCTGCCTTCTCCTCTGGGCCCTCCCTTGCGTCCCGTAGCTCCAGCCAGGACTCCGAGGAACAGAGCCCCCCAGGCTCCATGGCCACCCACCACGTTCCCCCTCCTCCCAGCCAAGTCCGCTCTCCCATCCTTGCCCTGCCCCCTGCAGGCCACAGGAAGGTCCCTCAGCAGCACCCACTGAAGGCTGGTAAATGAAGAACCCCACCCCCTCAGAATCCCAGCACCATCCAGGGACCTGCCCGTCACACCTGAGGATGGGCCGGGCGCAGTGGAAGGAACCCAGCCCCACTCCTGCCTGTCAGCTACCTGCTGGAGCTCCGGGCCTCTGTGCTGGCCAGTGCCCACGTCCCGTCCCACAGCTGGGCCAGGCTTCCTTGGGACCTCTGCCATCGCTGAGCCCATTCCCTCTCTGCCAGCTACACACATCTGCCTGCATGGGACTTTTTGTCAATGGACATAACGTCGTCTATGGGCTCTAGAGAGCGCTGGGGCTCTGTGCTTCCTTGGCCATGGCTGGTGGAAACACGGGAGTGGGTATTACATGCACTGTGACTTTGGTCAAGGCGTGACCTAGAATGGGCTTGGGCTGTGGAGGGACAGAATGGACGCCTACAAGAAAGTCGGGCTTTTTTAAGATGGTGCAGTGGGAGGCAAGGACGCTGAGTAAGCTGTACGTGTTAAATGAAATCACATATCCAAGGCACTTGGTGCTGGGCCAGGTTCAGAGCTGATGCTCATAGATCAGTAGCACTTTTATTGTATTTAAACAAATATTTTGGCTAATAGTGAGCCCATTTTCCTTTGATGCTAATAGTTTGGAGGGTGGTGGAACATGATAAAAACAAAAAGCTCTGATTTCTTTTTTTCTAATTGGTAGAGGCCAATCACCCCCCACAGCATCATAAGCAAGACCCCACCTTAGATTCTCTGTCTATAAAATGAGCATTAAAATAACTCAGAGGAGAGACCAGGCTTTACAAACTGCAGAGAGGTTGGCTGTTATACTCCTGACCCTCGCTGCGTGTTTCAGACCCTTCTTATGAGCATTAGTTGGCAAAGGGATGTTTCTGAGGATGGAGTCCTTTGGCTAACGGTAAGCCAGACAGGGCTGCTTGGACTGAGGTAGAAGTTTTTGCTTTAAAAATGAAAGTTGTTTTATACCTTTAAATACATTCGGTTGAAATGCTGACTGAATAAGCAAATACAGAACAGACTAAGAAGATCTGGTGTGGGCTCCAAGACAGCAAAGAGGGCTGTGAACTTCAAGGATCTTTATGGAGCAGTTGCTGAAACCAGCTTTGCAAAGGGGTAAGTCTCCACCAGGTAATAAGAAGGCTACCACATTGGGAGCTCGGCAGGATTTATGAGGTTAATTAAGTTCATCAGATTCCAGCTCCCTGTATAACCCACTCAGCTGTCTGAGGCTATAAATGAAGTCTCTTCCATACCCACGTCTAAATTGCCAAGCATCTTAGCGCCCAGCTGCACACTTGCAGGACCACGGCCCACCTCAGAACCTTCTCGGGTGTTTCCTGTGTGCTCGGGTACAAGCCCAAACCTGTCTTCCTCCCTGGCCTCATCCTATCTGTGTCCCCTGCTTCTGCTGACCCGCCCTCCAGGAAAGCAGCCTCCTGCTGCCAGCTGTCAGGGCCGCCCTCCACCATTTCCATGATGCAAGGCTGCTCAGAGCCAGGTGAGCCTGGAGTTGGGGGCAGAAGTGCAAGGCTTTGTGCCCTCCCCAGAGCCGTCCCGTTCTTTGTCACCCAGGCCTGGAGGGGACAGTGCCCGGGCCCAGAGGCTCACCACCTCTCACAGAAACAGCTCCACAGGTCTCTAGCCCAAGACCCCCCTCCTCAATCCTCATGCTTCACTGTTCTTGCCTGCCCCTCCTCTCGCTGGGCACTTCTGCACCACACGCTTTCATTCTCCCCTTCCAATCCTAAGAGATGAAACCACATGTGTGTCCATTCCTACAAAGAGGACCAGGGCAACACAAGACCCCAGGCCTGCAAAGTGTAGGCTCTGCCTCCCGGTATACACACCCCAGGGACACCCTGCTACATCCACATCAGACTCCTCTTTATTCATGAATAGAGGTAGGAGATTGGTATCCGTTAAGAATTGCACCTGGCTATAAGTAAAGAACCAAACTAACAGCAGCTAGAATAGGCTAGAGGTTAATTTTTTCTCTCAGGTAAGAAGAAGTCTAGAGGCAGCCAGTCCGGGGTTAATACAACAGCTCCATAGCCACCCATGACCCAGGCTCTTCTATCCTGCTCTCAGCCATCATTAACATGAGGCTTCCATCCTTGAGGTCACCTCGTGATCGCAAGATCGTCACTGCAGCTCCAGATATCACATCCACATTCCAGGCCACAGGGAGCAGAAAGGGGCAAGGGCAAAAGGACAGGCCTCCCAGCTAAGTGATCCTGCTTTAAAGAGCATTCCCAGAAACCTCACCCAATAACTTTTGCTTACATCTTATTGGCCTCTTTCTGAGAGGCAAGGAAATGTGGCATTATAAAAATCCCACTGACACACCCAACACTACAAGCTTTCTGTTGCTAAGGAAGACAGGGGTGTGGATTTTGGATAAGCAAATAGCAGCCCTGGACACACTTTCTTGAGAGTTACACAAAAGTAAGGGAATAGAGCCTCAAACTAATTTCTCACCTGGTTTCTTGCAGAGGGCACAGATGAGAATAATACAAGTCCATAAACAGAGATTATGGCATCAAAAAAGAGGCCGTGTTGGGTATTCTCGGTCCATTCGACACCTGAGATGGGACACTGTCTTGTGGTGTTCACCTTAACAATGCTACTACCATATTCCACTGCTAGGTAAGTATTTAAAACAGCAGCTAACCTACTAACACTCAGCTAGTGGTCTACTAGGACCTCATGGTCTTTGTTTCCTATACTTTTTCAGAACTTGTTCCTCCTCATCCATCTTTTGCTCGTGTTGTTTGCTTTTCTCTTTGAAACGACCCACTCAAGGACCCTGTTTCTAGTCTTTCCAGACCAGTGTTTTCACATTGTGGTACAAAGTTGGTGATCAGAATGGAAAACTGAGCTATGATGAGGGCCACCGCAATGTCACGTGATGACCGGCGTGGTTTGTTTCTAAAAGGGCCGCTGACATGTCTGCCTTTTTGAGCTGGCGCATCTGCCTCCAAAAAAGAAAGTCCAGAGCTGGCACTCATGGCGCTTCAGGCTCTGCAAGTTGAGGCAAGAACCAGACCCTAGGTGCAAAGAAAGCTAAAACTTTTCGCAGAGGGAAGCAAACAAACACACATCCGTTAGGGGGAACCGTCTTAAAGGTAGGAGATAACTTTGGGAGACAGTTTAACATTATGATTAACAGCTTAGTGGAGAGACCTGGGTTCCGGGGCCTGCACCCCTGGATGTGGTTGTGTGACTGGACAATTTATCTCTCTGAGCCTCATTTTCCTCATCCATAAAATGGAACAGTGACAGATAATAATAATGTAAGACCTATTCGTGAAATGAACTCATCCATGCACAGTACTTGGCCCAGTGCCTGGCTCCTAGTACAGGGCAAGTGCCCAAAACATCAGTAATTACTATTATTTGTCTAACAACAATAGTGATAATAAGGGTATTGACTTGTTCTGTTTGGCATGGAAGGTTTTAGCACAGGGCCTGGCACATAAGTCTCAATAAATTGGTTCAACATCACTATTATCCTTGTCGGTGACAGAGGAAATATCCAGAAAGTGTCTCCTCTTTCTACAGGCAACAAAAGACACCGCCTCCTGGACTTCCCTGGCGGCCCAGTGGTTAGGACTCTGCACCTCCACTGCAGGGGGCATGGGTTCAATCCCTGGTCGGGGAACTAAGATCCCGCGTGCCACGTGCGCGGCCCAAAAAAACCCGGAAAACAAAAGGCACCACGCCTGGATCTGGTTCCCTCCAAGAAGAAGAACCTTCTGGTGTGAGCCTTCAAGCCTCAGGCGGGGGAGAAGCAGGACGTGGCAGCCCCTGTGGGTAAGCTTAAGGGGCACCAAGCTGCGGAGTCTGCTTGTTGTCTGTGACTCCTCCCTGCTGACCCAGCAGTGCCCATCTGGGTTCATGGGCTCAAAGGCAGCTTCTCCCGATACCCTTCTGTGTCCAGCATCCTCCCAGAAGCCTGCCTTGTGACAGGTTTTCTGGAACATCTGTCAGTGAGCAGGACCTGTTGGTCCCCAACGGGCAGGAAAACAACACACAGAGGATGGAGGATGGGGGCAGGGGGCATGGCAGGCGCCCCTACCCCACAGACTACCCTCCTTCCAGCGGAGTGCTGATGGCCTGAATTTCTAGCAGAGGATACTGGTTTCTGAGAGCTCCTGCCATAAAATTGGATCTGTGTCCCTACAGAAAACTCCACGTTACAGAAAGCAGGCCCAATGAGGTGGAAAACTCAAGCTGGGAGCATCAGGAGACCCGCCTTTGCCCTTCTGCAGCCCTGTGACTGTGGCTGGGTCCCTTCCCCTCCGTGTGCCTCGGTCTCTCTCTGCACAAGGAAAGTTTAGAGGTTTGGTGAGATCCATGGCTCTACACACTGAACGTGCATCAGGGAAGCTTGTTACAAAGGCAGATTCCAAGACTCAATCCCAGAAATTCAGATTCAGCTGGACACAGAGGGCCCAGGAACCCACCCCAGCCTCCTCCCAGGGGACGGGGCATCTCAGGCTGTCACTCAGCTGGCAGTATCAGGCGTCCCAGAGTCTCCTCTGCACATGACTGTCTCCTGAGCCCGAGGGAGAGTCAGAGGGTGTGGAGGGTCCAAGACGGGAGCAGACAGGAGGCAGAAGGGTCCCAGAGGCCCTGGCCTGGTGACTGCTGTCTGCATACCACCCGCAGCAAAGCCCGGCCAGGCACCGCCCACCCACCTGCCCCTGCACCAGCAGGGCAGCTGCCACATGCAGGCACTGCTGGGAGGTGCACCTTATTGAAATCAGTCTCCTTGCCTTTCCTGCTGAAAAGTCCTTACCTTTGAGGTTTTCAGAAATCTGAAAAGAACGGCTGTCTGGACTCCATGTGCCCTTTAAGCAAGGAAGCAAGGGTTTTCTTTCAAGAAAGATGTGGTGCTGGGCTGTCCTGGAGGCGCAGTGGTTGAGAGTCCGCCTGCCGATGCAGGGGACACGGGTTTGTGCCCCGGTCCGGGAGGATCCCACATGCCGCGGAGCGGCTGGGCCCGTGAGCCCTGGCGGCTGAGCCTGCACTTCCGGAGCCTGTGCCCCGAGGCGGGAGAGGCCACAACAGTGAGAGGCCCACGTACCAAAAAAAAAAAAAAAAAAGAAAAGAAAGATATGGTGCAAGACCACACTCACAGGCAGGTAAGCACTGTCCTGTGGAAGCCAGCCTGGGTCTCTGGCTTGGATGGCGGCGACCTCCCTGCCTCGCCCTCAGGGACGCCTCTGCCCTCTGCCGACTCCCCAACCCCCACTCTGCTCCATCATTAGTATTTAGTGACAGCTGGGAGGTGTTCCATGGGCTTTGTGTCTAATCCCCACCACAAGCCCGTGAGGTAGCCAGTATCATTGTCCCCATTTCACGGATAAGGCTACTGCGGCACAGAGAGGTTCAGTAATTTGCCGAAGGTGACCCAGCTAAGAATTGGTGGGTTTTGGAGTCAGGCAGTGAGGCTCCCAGAGGCTGAGCTCTGAGACCCGAGCCCCACCCAGGACCACGAGACCATCCATCCCGCTCGGGGGTCTGAATCCCACACATCCCTGTTGTTAATAAAGCACATCCGGGAACCTGGCGGCGGGGCGGGGCGGGGCGGGGCGGGGGGTGGGTGATAAACAGGAAGAATAAGGTAGTTGCTGCAAAGCTTCTACCCTGAGGCTATGTGCCTCCCTCGGAAAGCCCGGGGACAGCACACTCACACACACACACACACACACACACTCACTCTCACACACTCATATGTTCATGCTCTCACTCACATATACTCAGTCAAACTCACACGACACACATTTTGCTCACACGCATACACATTCACACTCACACAAGCTCACGCACCCTCACACTCAAACACACTCACAACACATTCATGGTGCACAACACACACAGCCACACACCTGTGCAGACACACCTGCACATGTTCACACGCTCTCGGTGCACACACATCCTCACGCTCACACACGTATGTCCTCACATGCACACACATTCGTGTACTCACACGCACGTGGGTGTGTTCCCAACCCCCACCCACGCCCAGCTGGTTGGTTTGTTCTCAAGTTGCTGACAGCACGGCATTCGGGAAAGCTGAGAGCCAGACTCACACTGGATGGTGAGCAGCAGAGGAGGGGCCCCATCTGGTCCCCACACCAGGGGGAGGCAGGGACGCCATCAGCCCTGGTGGAAGCTGCAAGGAGGGCCCTGGGGGCTGTTGGGCAGGGGCTAAGGAGACTGGAGGGTGGGGAGAGCATCCCCGCTGTCTTGCTGGGATATGGGTCCCTGTCGTGGGCGTGCCTGAGCAGATCCTCATTTTCCTTGGGTTCTCTTAATTTCTTTTCAGTTAAGCTGCTGTTTGTGGAGGGCTCACAGTGTGCCCGGTGCCTTGCCAGGGGCCCTGCTGGACACCCCGCGGCTCTCCGTGGTGGGTGCTGTTCTAGCCCCGCTTCACTCAAGCGGCAGTGGAGTCCAGGCCCGGGTGAATGACTTGACAATCGCATGGCTCGGCTCCCAGGTGTCCCAGCCACACCCCGCCTGCCCTCACCGCACGCCAACTCCCTGAGACTCCGTGGGGTTCACTGCCACCTTCTCCACACAGATGTCCTCGCCCATCCCTGCATGGAGAGGAGAGAGGGAGGACCTCCCCACCATCCAGCTCTGGGGCCTCACGTCCCCTCACCATCACAGCCCAGCCAGACTCCAGGCAGAGGAGAGCAGGGCCTCCTGGTGACCTCCAGGACCTCTGCCGAGAAAAACCCGGGCAGGCAGGTAGGCAAGGACTCACTCGGCTGGTGAGGCGCATCCTTTCATTTTCAAGGAGGCAGCACGGCTTGGATCTTGCCCGTGCTGCTGCCAAGTCACGTAAAATGGTAGGATCTTTCTGAAGGGCAGTTCGATCATATATATGGAAAGCCTTTAAAATGTGCACGCGTGGGCACATCCTTTAGCCCATCAATTCCACTTCTAGGAAATGTATCCTAAGGAAATATTTGGACAGGTGAGCAAATATTTGACAAGTACAGGGATGTTCATTGCATCACTGTTTAAAACAGGAAGGAATTGGGACTCCCGTGGTGGTCCAGTGGCTAAGACTCCACGCTCCCAATGCAGGGGGCTCGGGTTCGATCCCTGGTCAGGGAACTAGATCTCGCATGCATGCCGCAACTAAAAAAAGATCCCACATGCCACAACAAAGACCCCGCATGCCTCAACTAAGACCCAGCGCAGCCAAATAAATAAATATTTTAAAAAAAAAAAAAACAGCGAGGAATTGAAAACAGCCCAAGTAGCCAAAAATAGAGAAGGTCTAAATAAATCATAATATACCCACGCAATAGAATATTATGAGACTACAAAAAAAAGTTTCATGTAATTATTGACATACAATCTATGTCTGAGTTTACGACAGGCTATAACAACTTATTTATATTTGATACCATTTCCATTAAAAATCTATCAGTAAAAATCAGAAAGTGAATACATCAAAATGTTAACTAACACAGATTATCTATGGAGAGTTACGCCACCGATTCGTTTCCATTTTTTCCTTTTTGCATTTTCTGATTTTTTTCTAAAATTGACATTCGGTGAAGGTGAATTTTTTCAATCATATGTACATATTATTATATTGGTTTGACTATCCATGAAATATTCCTGAAAAACTACATAAGAACTGGTAACATTGATGCCTCTGTTAACAAAAGGTCAGTGGCTAAGGGTCAGGACATATGGAAGAAAATTTTTTTCACTATGTAGCCTTTGAATTTTGAACCATATGAGTTTATTTATGGAAAAACCCAAACAAACTTTTTGGCCAACCCAATACAAATAAAAACTAAATTTAAATTTTGAAACAAACAAAAGATTTATGGGGCATCTTTGACATTTCACAAACCACATTTTTGTGTAGCAGTGAATGTGGAAGGAGACTATTTATATGAAAGTTGCAAACTCAGATACCTAGAGGTTTCAGGAAGATAAATGAGGGACTGAGCTGGTATGGGCAATAGAGAGTGGTGGGGACTGGGGCCAACTGGAAAGCAGGGGCCCTCTCTATGTCGCAACACGATTCTGCTTTGGCTGATCAGGCCATCAATAAAAGTCAAACATCCAGGCTTTAGGGCTTCCCTGGTGGCGCAGTGGTTGAGAATCCGCCTGCCGATGCAGGGGACACGGGTTCGTGCCCCGGTCCGGGAAGATCCCACGTGCCGCGGAGCGGCTGGGCCCGTGAGCCATGGCCGCTGGGCCTGCGCGTCCGGAGCCTGCGCTCCGCAATGGGAGAGGCCACAGCGGTGAGAGGCCCGCATACCACAAAAAAAAAAAAAAAAAAAAAATCCAGGCTTTCATACGCAATTTCTCATTTTGAAACATGTGCTGGGTCCTCCCCGGTGGTCCAGTGGTTAACGCAGGGTGCCTGGGTTTGATCCACACTCCCAATGCAGGGGGCCCGGGTTTGATCCCTGGTCAAGAAACTAGATCCTGCACGCTGCAACTAAGATCCCGCATGCCACAACTAAAGATCCCACACGTGGCAACGAATATCCAGCGTGCCACAACTAAGACCCAGCGCAGGCAAATAATAAATAAGTAAACAAACAAACGTGCTATCTCCCCCGCCCCCCAAAATAACAAGTCTCTATAGGCCAGGCGCTGGCACCAGTTTGCAATCCCTACTACATTATTGTGGAATATTCTTGTTGAGAGATGCAGGGGATGTTAAGGAGGGGTCAAATGGTGGTTGCAAGGCACAGACTAAAAGCAAACACCCCGACATCAGTTCTAACAGCAGCTGGTTAACAGTGACTTGGAGGGAGGTGAAAGTTTAAGGGCTGCCAGGCCTTCTCAAGGGCATCCGCATTTTAACAGAGCTGGGAGCCCGAGCCTACCCTCTGAGGCCATTTAAGAGTGGAATTAGAAGCTCAATGCAGAAAGGTGAGCCCTTCCAGCTCTCCAGGAAGACACAGCCTCCATGTAAGGCTGGGCTGGTCAGAGACCAAAGTCAAGGCATAGAAGCAGGCTGCCAGACCGCAGCCCTGATCACTTGCCTCTGGGCTCCCCACTTCCCTGCCTGTGGCTGCCCTCTCCCCGCCCACTCTGCTTGGTCACACCCTGTCCAGCTTACAGCCCAAGTCTCATCTGTCTCCCTGCAGGTTCCCTGACCACTCAGGGTAGAGGCAGGACTCAGATCAAGGCTGCTCATTCCTCTTAGCCCCAGCCCCTTCCATCCAACAGGCTCCCTCCTTGAGGTTACTCCTATCCTCTGAGTCTCATGAAATGAGACTAGGAAGACCTACCTCTTTCTTAGGGTGGCTGTGAGTTATGTGGGATGAAGGGTGAGGAAATTGCAGATAAGAGACCACTTTTTATCCATCAGAGTAGCAAAGATTTTATCACTGAGTGATAACACTCAGTGCTTGTGAGCATAAAATGAAATGCGACATTTTCATACCCTGCTTCTGAGACTGTATGCCAGTATATTTGTGAATGGCTGTTTGAAAGTATATTTCAAAGTATATATCAAAGTATGTAGGCAAATCTACAAAACAGGATTTAGATGATGGTTGTCTAGGGCTGGAAGGTCCAGGGGAAAGGCAGAGTGACTGCCAGTGGGCACAGAGTTTCTTTTGGAGGTGAAAAAAGTGTTCCAAAACTAGACTGCAATGATGGTTGTACAACTCCGAACATTCTAAAACTCACTGGGGAATTCCCTGGCAGTCCAGTGGTTAGGACTTGGCGCTTTCACTGCCCGGGCCCGAGTTCAATCCCTGGTCAGGGAACTAAGATACAAAAAAAAAAAAAAAAAAAGTGACCAAAAAAAAAAAGCTTTACTGAGATATTTTTAATTGAGGTATAATTTATATACCACATTATTCACCCATTTGAGAGGACAGTTCGGTGATTTTTTTTTTTTTTTTTTTTTGGCCCTTCTGCTCGACGCGGCTTGTAGGATTTTAGTCCCCCGACCAGGGATTGAACCCGGCCCCCAGCAGTGAAAGCGCCCAGTCCTAACCACTGGATCATCAGGGAATTCCCTCAATAAAGCTATTGGTAAATTTTTATTTACTTATTTGTTTATTTTGGCTGCGTTGGGTCTTCGGGCTTTCTCTAGTTGCCGCGAGCTGGGCCTACTCTTCGTTGTGGTGCGCGGGCTTCTCATCGCGGTGGCTTGTCTTGTCGCCGAGCACCGGCTCTAGAGCGCAGGCTCAGTAGTTGTGGTGCAGCGGCTTAGTTGCTCCGCGGCATGTGGGGTCTTCCTGGACCAGGGATCGAACTGGTGTCCCCTGCATTGGCAGGCAGATTCTTAACCACTGCGCCACCAGGCAAGTCCAAGCTAATTTTTAAATGCACAGATTTATGTGCAAACTTGTCTCCGCATCATTTATGATAGAAACAAAGTTTTAAACAATCCAAACATCCAGCCTTGGGGTAAAATTAAAGCCCATCCTCACTACAGAACTCCTATGGTCGAGGGAAGTCTGGAATCAGACCACCGGGATGGAAGGCACTTCTAGCTGAGTGACCTTGAGCACGGTGCTGACCTTCACTGAGGCTCACTTTTCCCCTCTATTAAATGGAAATGGTGTTTTCGTCATCAGCTAGTCGTGGGGAGTCAATGAGATAAGTCATGTAGTGTTCAGCGCAGTCCCTGCGCACTGGAAGACCTCAGTAAATCCCAGTAAATACTTGGTCATTAAATGACCCCACTCTCATGTGTGTGTTCATTCTCGAGTTCATCCTGACAGCGATATGACTCCCTCTTGACAAATGGGGAAGCCTGGGACTGCTAGGTGACTTACTCAGGTCACCCGGTCAGTAAAATAAGAGTCAGAATTAGCGATGCTTTCCCCTCCCCTCCCTCTGACCTTCTCCTGGGCCCCCCTCTCCTCCCTCAGACCCATAGGATGGGATACAGTTGGGTGTTCCCACCCCCCCCAACTGCCCTTCCACACCCATGGGGTCCCACCTGCCCACCAGGCCCACCTGGCTTTGCCCTGACTTCAGCATCTGTGGGGCCCCAGCTCCTGTCCCCAGGCCTCCAGTTTCCTCCTCCTCTAAGAGGCAAACCTCAGAACAGGAGGGGAAGGTCCACTCTGAGATGACCCCACAGGGTGGCTATGGGGAGAGAAGGCCTGGAGCAGCCCAGAGCAGTGTCCAGGCAGGGGGCTGGGGCTCTCAGGACACCTGCACAATACGAACAAATAGCCCTGACCTGGGGGGGGCATAGAGGTGCTTAGGCCAAACTGCTCTATGGCCACAACCACCCAGTAGGGATCACACAAGGGCAGTCTCACTCCCCCTGAGAGGGGCACACTCTAATCACAGCCACAGCCATGGGTATGAGCTGCTCCCCTCCTGCTCTCCCTCCCTGACAGGAACCGAGCCCTGTCCAACTGACCTCTCTCTAGGGACCACCCCTTCTCCTGCTCTCCACCCAATGAGGTTGCAGAGGGGAGTCTAAGATCCAGATCTAAGCCAATCAGCACACTGCATCCCTGGCCACAGTGATTGATTCAGGGTAGGCACTTGACCTAAATGGATCCAATTGGAGTTACATCTCAGGATTCCTGCCAGGAATGCTAAAACAATGACTCTCTTTATCACGAGATTTCAATCTGGAGCCCCCTGGAGCACCTGCCACCCATCTTGGGGCCAAAAGGAGAGTCCTCCAAGTCTGCAACACCACCAGAAAAACCCACAACAGAATAAAAAACTGAGACTGGGGAGCTGAGTCCTGATCGTATGTTTGCATCCTGATCAGGTCTTGCCTGAAGCTACCCCTGGATTGTGTAGTTCAAAAAGCCTAAAAATCCTGTTCTGTTGAAGCAAGTTTAGGTTGGGTTTTCTATTACTTACAACCAGGAGAATCCTAAATGATACATGGCAGAGGTGTCAGATACACACCCAAGATAACTGTTTGACCCTCATGTCAAAAGCCAAGGACAAAGGGTACCATCTTACCCAGAAGGGTCTGCCCTGTCCCTCCTCTTTGGGGTCTCAGGCCCTGTTGGCTGGAAGGTAGCCCCTTCCAGGATCTCTGCCCATACACACCAACACATACACACACACATGCCACATACAGCACTGGGTAGACTTTTATTTTAAAGTCAAAGGCACAGCCTGGATGGGCTGAGGCAGTGACTGTGGATGCCCACCCCAGACCCCCAAGGTGCCACCCCCAGCTAGGGGCAGCTGTGCCAAAGGGGAGGGGATGGGTGAGAAGGGGGCCTCCCCTTTTAGGGGGTCGCCTACCTCCTTCCTTAGCCTCAATAGGGGGAAGCAGGTGACATGAAGTGAGGCAGAAATGCTTCAGGGGGTCCCCCAGGGCCTCTCACTGAGCACCCCCGACACAGGTCTTTGGTGGACGTAATTGCACACAGTCCATAAAGTGACAGCTTGAGGGGTGCCCCCTCCCAAGAGCAGGACCTCAGGGGAGGACAGGGGAGAGGTCCCAGTTTCTCCCTGTGGCAACTCAGTGCTTAGAAATGGAGGAGAAGCCCTTCCCTGCCGGGGCAGCCCCCTGGGGGAGAACTGCCTTCCACCAGATGAGGCAGCATCTAGGCAGAGGGCCCCCCACTCCACTCCCCAGAAGGCCCCCTCCCTCCCTGCATCTCCAACTCTATCTGGTAAGACATTAAAAAAAATTCTCTGCTTATAAAAATACTTCTGCTCTGTCTGGGGGTGGGGGAAGGGGGAGGGGAGAGAAGGGTAACAATCCCTGGGGGTGGGGCGGAGCGATGCAGGAGGCCTGGGGGCAGTGAGCCAGCCTCCTAGAACACAGCCCCGACCGGGGAGGGGGTCACAGTGACGGGGGCTAGGAGGGGGGCAGGGGACCGTTGGCTCGTCGGGGGGCTCCCTTGGCGGCGGGTGCCCGACCCGGGACGGCGGGCACGGGGGAGACGCGGCGGGAAGTGGCGGCGCTCCGCAGTTTCTGTTTCCGCCGCTTTGCCAGCGGCGCGTTTTCCACGCTCTTCAAGAAGAAACCCTCGCGTTTGCCCCGATTGAACGCCTGGCGGAAAGGAGGCGGTAAGTTCCACAGGCCCGGCCTCGACTTCCAAATCCTAGCTTTGGCCCCCATCCCAGGCCTTCCTTCCCATACCACTAGGTCAGGGCCAACAGGTCTTTGGCCTCCAGCCTCTCAAACGGTCAGGGTCCCGACAGGTCAGAGGCCTGGACTCGGCTGAACTCAACCTTTCAGGACTCTGCGAAGTCGCCCCCCCGCAGGCTCCGCCTCTCCAGCCTCGGTCCCCCACCCCCCGCAGGCCCCGCCCCTCACCAGAAAGGTGGCGTTGAGCCCGGAGCGCACAGCTGGCCCCGAGGACTCCAGCACGTCCGGCGTCCGTAGCGGAGGCGAGGAGCGCGCGCTGCCGTCCTGCAGCCACGAGCTGCCCCGCAGTCCCTCGAGCTTCAGCCGTTTGGTGGGGTCCACAGTCAGGAGCCCTGGTGTCAGGACGGGGGAAGTGTTGGGGGGCTGTGTGTAGAGGCTGCGCCCCAGAGACATCCTAGCAGCCCCACTCTCCTCCCCACAAGTCCCCCACCAGGACACCTGACCCAGTAGCAACCCCTGTCCCATCATGACCCCATGACCTCCCCGTCCCCAACCATGATCTGTGACCTCCGGCTTCGCACCTCGGACCAGCTCCTTGGCTTCCTCAGACACGCCTTGCCAGGCCTCCCCGTCGAGGGAGAAGCGCCCCTCTCGGATCTTGCACATTATCTCTGCCGCCTGGCTCTGCCCGCCCTGGCCTGAGGCACCCTGGAAGGGGACCTGGCCTGACAGCATCATGTACTGGGGGATGAAAAGGGAGACCAGTCCAGACTAGGGGGCCAGTGGAGACCAGGAGACTTAAGCCACTGACTTAAGCCACTGCAGGACCATTCACCCTCTCCAAGAGGCTAACTCCTGAGGCCCATGGGTTATGAACTCTGACTTCCAACTCCTAAAACTAGGATGCCCGGACCCCAGCACCAAAGAGACCTCGCCTCTGTATTAGGACAACTTCTGACCCCAGCCTCAGACCAAACCCTGCCACCCCAACAAGAGAACTCCTGTCCCCAAGCTCGGAGGACCCTGACATCTCCTCGGAGACCCCGTCCCATACCAGAATGACGCCGAGGCTCCAGAGGTCACAGGACTCGTCGTAGCCCTGCTGCGCCAGCAGCTCGGGGGCCGCGTACTGCAGCGTAAAGCAGGGTGTCTGCATGGGCCCCGCTGGGCTCTGCGGGCGCAGATGCGCGAACCCGAAGTCGATGATCTTCACCGGGGCTCCGGGCGTATCATCGGCGTACAGGATGTTCTATGAGGGCGGCGAGGCGGCCGTCAGAGACTGGCCCTCCGCGCCGAAGCCCTCCCAGCCCGCTGAGGCCCCGCGCCCACCTCGGGCTTTAGGTCGCGGTGCACCACCCCCGCCTCCTCGTGCATGAAGCTCACGGCCGACACGAGGCTGCGCAGGATCTGGCTCGCCTCGGACTCGCTGAAGTGCCGCTTCTTGCGGATGTGCTCCAGCAGCTCCCCACCCTGCAGTAGCTCCAGGACCAGGTACGTATGCAGCTGCGGGCAGCGGACGGCGCGACGGGCCAAGGTCACCACCTGGGTTACTGTCACCACCTACCCACCGCCAGCCAGATCCTGCCCCGCGGTCAACATCAAGCTCCGCCCCCGGCTTCAGGCCCCGTCCGTGTTCGAACCCTGACCTCAAGACCACCCCAAGAACCACCTTAGGACTCGCTTCAGTTTCTACCCCCTACTTTTTCCAGGCCCCCGTCCCTTTGGCCACCTTAAAACCCGCCGCCCTAAATCCTCCCCCTGCCCCGTTCCCTTGGCCATCCGCAGTTCCGCCTTCCGGTCCTCAGGCCCTACTCTCCTGAAATCCCACTCCCCTGACCTCCAGGTCCTCAGGCCCCGCCCACGGCGCTCTCAGGCCCCGCCTCCTGTCCTCCTCCCCGCCCCCTCCACGGGCAGGCTCTGGCGTCCCTGCGCTCCGCCCTAGCCCAGGAAGGCGTCACCTGGTCCTGATGCACTTCGTGCAGCTTCACCACGTTGGGGTGCGACTGGCACAGCCGCAGGGCGGCCACTTCGCGCTGCGTGTTCGCCTCCAGCCTGGCGGCAAGGCAGGCGGGGTCAGGACAGCTGACCTCCGGCCCCCGTCCTCCCCGAATCCGTTCAGCAGAACCCCGCCCACCCCGGGCCCGCCCACCTGCGGCTGAGGATTTTGACCGCGAACTCTTGGCCGTTCTGTAGCTGGCGGCAGCGGCGACACACGGAGAAGCTACCCTGGCCCAGCGCGGGTTCCCGCAGGTCCAGTTCGTACTGCTGGAAGAAGGGCGAGTCCTGGGGGCGAAGGGGACGCGTCAGAGGTCCTACCAGGAGCCTTGCGGCCACGCCACGCCCCAGTTCAGAGAGGCTACGGACCTCACCGAAGCCACAGCGTGCGCCTGCTGAAGCCAGATGTGGAGTCCCCCAAACCCAGATGCCCCCAAGCCCACTTCTCCCCACCCTGGCCTAACCCACCTGCATCATGGCGCTCCTGGCCAACGCTGCCCGGCCAGGCCGGTCTCCGGCAGTAGACGCTTCCAGCACATCGGTCATCACCGCGTTGTTGTGGTCAAACAGGATGGACGGTGCCACGAAGGAGTATCCCTGGCGGAGGAGGGGTGTTGTCAGGGGTGGATGGGGGTGCAGATGGAGTCCCTGAAGGCCCAGACCCAGCGGGAAGGAGGGCGGGGGCAGAGGAAAGACCCTGGAGTAGGGGATATTGCTTTTGCATCCTGGTGCACACAGGACGTGTGGACATTTTATTCCTCCTTGTCCTATGATCTCTTGGGGCCATGTCTGCTCCCCCACCAGTCTGTGACTCTACCTTTCTCATCACAGTGATCCCCCCAAGTGCCAAGGGCATCATCTGGCACAGTGTAGTGGCCCAGCATATGATAGGCTGAATACATGAAAGAACTATGGCCTGGCATCACACATAACTTAGGAGAATTCAACTCTACCCGCTTAGGACATTTTATCCTAGGCTTTCTTTATTCCTTCTTTTCAAATCAAACTTTGGCCTCCTCTGCAAGGGGGGGCTACTGAGGAAACGTAAAGAGAAACCAAAGTTAATTCTTTGCCTTTCCTAACAATCCACATCCTGGCAATTCAAAGGACTCTCAAGGGCAATTTTAACAATGTGTTGTTTTCTCCTAAAAATGCAGCGCCACTGTGCACTAGAATGCAAGCTCCACATGGGAGGTATTATCATCTGTCAAGTTTATTGTTACGTCCCCAGTGCCCAGGTCAGTGCCTGGCACACTGAAGGCACTCAATACTTACTTTTGAATCATTAAATGAATGAATGAAAGTAACCACTGATTCACAAGAAAACTTGCCCACTAGGACTGGGAGATCGAGGATGGATCACAGTAGATAGAGGGATATTCAAGCACAGAGCTGTCCCTTGTGAGAGCTTCACAGAGGGGAAGTGATCCATACTTGATATTGGCCTATTCTTATTTAATATTTATGGACCATGTCCTACAGGCCAGGCCCCCAAGCTGGACTCAGGGACACAGAAATTACAAAACACATAGTCCCTGCCCTCTGGGAGCTTCAGACCAGGTGAGGCAGTCTCAGTCAGCGTCGGGATAAAAGCTGACAAACTGCTTCGAAGGAGATTTTGTCTGTAGCAGGCTGGTGCACAAGGAAAGGGTGACCCCGGGCCAGAGGAGCAGGGAAGACTTCACATGCGGACAGCACTGGACAGCAAGACTTGAATTTTGCCAGGTGAGCAACTATTCCCTCCAGGTTGAGGGAACCACATATGCAAAGGTACAGAGGCGTGTTCTGGAGCCTCTGAGCAGTTCAGAGGTGCTAGAGCACTGAGTGGAATAACAGAGTGCTGAGGCTAGGGCGCTGAGCAGAGACCACATCATGCAAGGCCTTGTATGCCGAGCAAAGGAGTTGGGACTTGTCCAACAGGCCTAAGCTTCTAAAACTGGGTGGAGGGGGCCTATGCCCCCAGGAATGTGATATGGTATGCCAAAGGGACATGCAAAGCCACAGTATAAACAAGGCATCTCTTCCTAAGTGTCTCCTTAAGCAAGTGAATAATTTAAAACAGTATTTTTACATAACAATAAAGAGATATGATGGAGAAGAAGGGAAATTAACATGAAATTTCAAGATAAACCAGGAAATTCAAAGGCATGTCCTACCAAGGTGGTCTCTATGACTGACAATTGTAGGTTCCGCGGGAGTAGAGAGATCTAGAGGAGATGCTGACTCCTGATCAGGGCACAGGGCCTATGCAGTGCCCACAGGTCAGCCAGGGCTGAGGCTGGCAGCAGCATCCTGCCTCCCCCGCATCTGTGGTTCTATGAACGCTCACTCACCTGGAAGATGCGAGGATCCCCAGGTGGGGGGCTTCCAGGGGGTGAGTAGACAGGCTCCAGCCGGGTAAATTCCTCTGCAAAGTTGCCCACATCCAGCTCTGAGCGGATCTGGGGTCGGAATGGGGCTGGAATCTTCCTGGAAGCCAGAGCAGCCCAGTCCAGACCCTGGAGAAAAGGAATGAGAGATAGGGGGTCAAAGGGCAGGAAGTGGAAACCCCTGTCCACTCAGGCCACCCTCACCAGGCAGCTCCTCAGTGAGGCAAAGGTCTCACTGGCATTTGTGTGGGAAGCTGTTCTTCCTGCTTCCCCAGCTTCTGTTTCCCTTCCTCTGATAACAGAATCCCTATTTCTCTTGGAGAACCACCCCTCCACCTCACTCAGCCAATTCTGGGGCTTTTAATAGAATTGATGTGCCAAAAAAACCAAATCTCTTTCTCCTACTGGACTTAAATCTGGGAGGATATGGGCCTGGAACTGCTGGGGACCCCCTCAATGTCTAATGATGAAGTACCTGTGCAGAAAAGCAGAACCAAGAGACAAAGAAATTCCTAATAACACAGATTCAGCACCTGGATGCAGCCTTGCCTAAAGTCGGACCACTTTTCCTTGGACTTTTCATTTATGGGAGCTAAAACATTCCTTTTATGTGTAAACTAGTATGGCGGAGCCTGTTCGTTGCCTGCCCAACATCCATTCTCCTGGTCTTCCTTACTACTACAGCCCCAATTTTATTTCAGGAACCAATGTACACAAAAAATAGTATTTTATAAACTTCCTTGCAGCTAGCAGCGACCAATTACTTGTAAGCAAAAATTACGAGGTAGGAATCCAGGGAAAGAGCCTGAAAAAGAGGGTGAACAGTTGGTAAGGTGCCCTTTTTGCCCTTCCACTCGTTCTTCTTCGTGCTTCCCACCTGGAGAGCAACCTAGATAGCAAGAGCTCCAGCAGTCATCTTGTACCACGAGGCAACCTTGGGGACAGAGGCTACGGTGCTAAGAATAGAGGAGCATTTAAAAAGGAAAAAAAAAAAAAAAATTGAACTTGGCTTCATGAAGACACCACAGCAGCCCCAGCCTGCCAACTTCTGGATTTCTTTTATGTGAGAAAATGAATAAATAAATAGACGTCTATCTTGTTTAGACCACTATTCATTCCTATCTCTGTTCTTAGCAGCCAGACTCTATTCCACAGATATCACCATCTTGAGTTGGACTTTTTGTCACTTGCAGCCTAGAGGCCTGGCCTGGGCTTGAAGGCCCCAGTTCTGGCACCAGGGACCTGAGCATTGCTATCACCAAAGAGGCTGTCTCAAGAGAAGGGGGAATAAGGGCACCATCAGGCCTCGAAAACCTTGGGGCGCCTCTCCAGTGTGACTACTGGTCCACCTACTCCCAGCACCTAGGGCCTGGCATGTGCTCAGGGTGGGTTGAGGAATTCACTTAAGGAAACTGACACTGTTCCGTCACTTCGCCCACAAAGGGACATCTTCACTGCAGAGGCTTAGACTCCTGTCTGAGAAAGCTTCTCTGAGGGCCCTTCCAAGCAGTACTTGCTGGGAAGATTCAAGGAGACGGCACTCATAGCAAGGGTAACTGGATGCCTGGCCCACTATAAGTGCCCATAAGCGGATGCTTTTGTTTCTACATCAGACAAGGCAAATTTAATACCCCCATGTAAACAGAACGTAACAGTTAAGAGCATGGCCTTCAAGCCACCCAGATGCGGGTTTAAATCGGAGCTCCATCACTTAGCTCAGTGATCTTGGGCAAATTACTTAACCTCTCTGAACCTCAGTTTCCTCATCTGTAAAGATGAAGATAATCAGGAAGGTTCTGAGGCTTACATGAAATAATGCAAGCAATGGGCCAAGACACAGGTGTTCACTGTTACGGGGCCCTGCTAGGCAATGATGCTGGCCAGGCATAGTGTCCAAGCCAGTGAGGTCTCACGAGGACAGAATTCACGCTGCACTGCACCTTAAACTGTGTGTGCTTTTAACAAGTGAACAAAACCCACGTGGTTGATTCAGACATGTCCATCTGAAGAACAGGCACACAGCCTGTACAGGTACAAAGACCAAAACCCTGAGTGGATGCAAGAGTCATAAGATTTGGGCTGACAGCAGACCTGGGGTCTGTTCCCAGCTCTACACTTTTACTGTGTGATCTTGGGCAAGTCACCTTGCTCCTCTGAACCTGTCCAATGAAAAGACTGATGAATTCATTCTCAAGCCCCTGCCAGCCCTACCAGGCAACGAACCTAGAATGCTTTCCTGCAAGAACACATCTTCCAAGTTTCAATAGAGACGGCCGAGAAGACAAGCCTGCTTTCTTTATCTGAGAGGTTTTCCAAATCAAGTGAAACTGGCCAGCCTCAGACCATCCCTCCAGTGTCCCCCAACCCAGAGCAGTAGCCTGGCCCCGGTGTGTGCAGACAGGTATGGGGGCGAGCCAGGAGCCTCACCTGGAAGAAGGGGTGGTTCTTAACTTCCTGCGCCCCCTGGTGTCCTGCACCCAGCCGCTTCTTGGGGTCCTTGCAAAGTAGCCGCTGCAGTAGATCCTGTGCCACTGGCCCGATCCGGGGGGGGAAGGGAGGGGAGCACTTCAGGATCCGTCTGGGAGGATTGGTTGGGGGGGCGTCAGGGGCAGCAAGCCCCCCCCTCCAGCCCTGCCCAGGCCCCTCGGCCGCCCTCTGCTTCCAACCCTGCTCACCGAGACACCTCTGCCTGCGTGTTCCTCTCGCCCTCCAGGGTGAAGGGCGAAGCCCCTGTCAGCAGCTCGAAGAGCAGGATGCCTAGGCTCCACCAGTCCACAGCCTGCGGGGCAGAGCCAGGGTGAGAGCCTGCGGCCACCCCTAGCTCACCACACCCACCCCTCTGCTCCCCTGCCAACCCACCTTGCCGTGGCCCGACTTGCTGCGGATAATCTCAGGGGCCATGTACTCGATGGTGCCACAGAAGGAGAAGGTCCGCTCTTTCTGGGGGGACAAGAGGACCCGCCCAAGGCTCAGAGTAAGACTCGCTGGACTCGTGAGGGTCGGAGCGGTGGGAACTCCCGAAGGCAGGGCCTGCGTCTACTCCCTCGGCACCCCCAGGAAACGCAGAGCCAGGCATGGAGCAGGAGCCGGGAAGGGAAGGCCTGCATATGGGGCTGCAGGCAGCCGAGACAGCCCTTCACTCACCTCCTCTGTCAGGAACTCCTTGCTAAGCCCAAAGTCCGTGAGGACGATGTGGCCCTCGGAGTCCAGGAGCACGTTCTCCAGCTTCAGATCTCGGTAGATGATGCCCAGCTGACAGGAGCAAGAAGGCACTGAGGATCCCTGAGGATGCCTCCCCCGACACCCTCTGCTGCTGAAGCTCCTGTCCCTGCACCTGGTCCCTGGGGAAGGGGATCTCCAGTGCTGGTGGGGGGCCGGGGTGGGACTGGGCCGTCGGATAGGAAAAGCCATTTAAGATGTAAAAGCAAGGAAGAGGACGCCATGGAGAGGCCGCAGGGGAGCAGGACCCCCAAGTTCCCAGGGAGAGGAGCCCCATCTCATGACGGCTTTGGGAGCCAAGGCATGAGGTCTCCGTTTGCAGAAGTTCTGTGGACGTGGCCCCAGGAAGCAGCCTCGAGTTCCCTGTGAGAGGAAAGCCCCTTCGAAGAAACCCCAGGGGAGGAGACCCCACCAGGCAGCACCGAGGCCTTCCTTCCAGGAGGCCTAAGGGAAGCAGCTCCCGTCCCCACCGAGGCCACCAGCCCTCAGAAAGCCCAAGGCCGCTATGTTCACAGGCCCCTTCTAAGGCCCAGGCCCAGTCCCCACGGTCACAGCCAGGTGGCCAGGTCCTCACCCACCTTGTGCAGGTGTTCCAGGGCCAGCACGATCTCGCCCCCATACACGCGCACCTCAGCCTCCTTGAAGTACTGGCGCTGGTAGAGGTGGGTGAACATTTCGCCGCCGTTCACATAGTCTGGGGGCGGGGGTGGGTGAAAGTTGCGACGTAGGCCCCTTGGGTGGCCCTCCCCCCGCCTCCATGGCCCCCGGGGTTGGAAGGTGTCTGCCCTTACCCAGGATGAGGTGCAGCTTGGCATCCGTCTGGAAGGCGTAGTGCAGCGTGACCAGGAAGGGTGCCTGGCGCACCAGCTCCAGCACGGAGCGCTCGGTGCGCGTGTGCTCCTGCGTCTTGGCTCGCTGCACCAGCGCCGCCTTGCGCAGCACCTTCATGGCATACAGCTTCCCCGCGTCGTGCCCGCCCGCCTTCCGCACCAGGAACACCTTCCCGTAGGCTGTGGGAGCAGCGAGTGGGCGGAGGGTAGGCCATGAACAGGAGGATGGTGCAGACTGGTGAGGGTGGGCACGCTGCCAAGCCAGGAGGGTGTGCAAGTCGGGGGAAGGAGCTGGGGTGAGAGGCAGGTGGGCAAAAACTGGCAGAGCCTTCTAAGGAAAAGGTGTGCACAGCCCCAGGCGGGTACTCAGCAAAACCAGGGAGGGGATATGCAAACCAGGCTGGGGGGCACACAACTCCGGGAGGCCTGCAGCAGGGGTGGGGGTGGGGTGGAGGGCGGGTCATGTGAAAACCTGTGGAAGATGAGACAGATGCAAGAGGATGCAAAGCCAAGGAAGGGAGGCAGAGGTGCATGCAGACGGGGGGTGGGGAGGGACGGTCAAACCCGAGGAGGGGAGTTTGCAAAGTGGGGGAGAGGGCTCTCATATCTCGCAAGGGGAGGAGCTGTGAAATCACACAGGAGAGCTGCAAGGCCCCCAAGAGTGCTGGCAGATCCGGGAGGACCTTCCAGGAAGGAGCAACGTCAACGTGGAGCAGCCCTGGGAGTCGGCATGCAATCCATGGCAGGGCAGGGCAAAGCAGGAAAGGCAGGGAGAGGCTGGGGGGCACTGCCGGTGGCCTGGCCCAACCCAGGTGGGTGTGCAAGCGGGAGGCCCGGGGCACCTTGCCTGGGACACCTGCCGGTGTGTTCCTCACCTCCGGTGCCCAGCACCTTGAGCAGCTGGAAGTTCTCCACGCCCACCTTCTCCTCGTGCCCGGTCAGGTTGGCTGCGGGCACAGGGGGCAAATGAACCCAGCCAGTGCATGAACCCTCCCAACCGGCCTCGTTAGCCATCACCCGGCCTGCACCCCGGGCCACCGCTGCCCCACCTTCGGTGATCTGCAGCTCCACCGCACAGCCCTCATCCTCGTCCTCGTCCCCCATGGCCGGCGGGTCGCTGGGGCCCGCGAGGCTCAGCTCCGGGCGGCGCCGGTTACATGGCGGCTCCGGCCGGGGCGGGAGCTTCCTGGTGCCGCCTCCGGGGCTGAGGCGGGCGCCGGCGCCGCCTCCCGGCGCGCCGCCTCCCGGCTCCCCGCCCCGAGCGGCCTGAGTCAGGCGCTGGAACGTGACAGCGCCGGGCTACGGGCGGGCGGCAGGGCGGGGCGGATCTCCCGCAGGCGCAGGGGGCTGGTGCTCTGGGCCCCAGGCGACCATGCTGGGGACCTGGGAACACCCCTTAGGAGCCATGCCTGGGGTCCGTGGATAACCTGGAGCCTCTGTGGGGCGGACACTCCCAAGCCAGGTGTTGGCCCCAGGGCGGTAAGTCCACATCAGGCTGTGCCCCAAGGGGGTTGGGGGGTCCCACTCAGGTACTTTAGAGCCTCCTTCCCCTCCAGGGTGCCAGCCCTAAGGGCAGCCAAGCAGCTCTGTCCAATTTTTAGCCACCAGCGAAAAGTGAGAGATTTCACAAAAATCACAACCCACTTGCCTCGTTTCTGATCACTCTTTGACCTCAGCAAATAGGGGAGGGGATCTGTCTGTCGGTCCCCTTGACAGATGAGCAGCCTGAAGCCACACGGCCACCCTTGTCCAGCTACTGCCAGCACAGCCCCAGCCCTGCACCTCTCACCCAGCGTGGCTCTCACTCTTGGTGCTGGGCAGGCTAAGAGGGTCCCAGAAGCCGCCTGGCCCAGCCCAGCTCCCTGTCTATACCCCCCGTAGCCAGCGAGACCCTCTCCCCTGTAGACTTGCCTTTGCAGGGGAGGCCTGGGGACACAGGCACCCTGAGGACCAAGCCCTGTCTCTTTTTTTTTTTTTTTTTTTTTTTTTTTGTGGTACGCGGGCCTCTCACTGTTGTGGCCTCTCCCGTTGCGGAGCACAGGCTCCAGACGCGCAGGCTCAGCGGCCATGGCTCACGGGCCCAGCCGCTCCGCGGCACATGGGATCTTCCCGGACTGGGGCACGAACCCGTATCCCCTGCATCTGCAGGCGGACTCTCAACCACTGCGCCACCAGGGAAGCCCCAAGCCCTGTCTCTGGGCTCCCCTTACCTCCAAGGGGCACCGAGAGGGAGCCCAGCCCGAACCCCAGAAGGGAGGGGCAGCCGATTTTCTGACCGAATCTCTCTAAAGCAAGCGGACCTATAAAAGCACCTCAGCCCCCAGCCACCCTTCACAGCCCACCCAGTGCACGCACCCGATGTGGCTCTGCCCCTTGTGGTTCCCCAAGCCTGGCACAGAGTAGACCTGGAAGAGGGGTGTCAGAGCCACATAGGGGTGGCCTGCTCTCCCCATCAGGCCCAGAGCCTTGTCCCCCTCCCTGACAACTGACAAGGGCCACCAATAGGGTGGGGCAGCCATCAAAGCCCCCCACCCTGAGGCCTGTAGGAGGGGCTTCCAGCTGCTCAGCCCCACTGGAGGCCAGGGGGGGTCCACTCCCATGCCACCAACCTCAGAAACTCAGGCTGAGAGGAGGAAGGCAGAGCGGTGGCTTATCCCCAAGGGGAGGGCTGTGGAAACCCTGTGAGTCAGGCTGCAGTAGGTCACCCTGGGGAGGCTGGCCTGGCCACCCTCCCAGCTCTTCCCATCCCCAGATTCAGGTTGCCTCATCTCAGCGGGCAGCCCCACCCTACTCTGGGCGGCCCCAGGTGCCTTGACTCACGTCCTGCCTCCCAGGCTAATGGCCCCCTTCCCGGGCCTGGTCAAAGACCCCGGTGTCCTTCCCACCTCGTGTGTCCCTCCACAACAGTCCCCGACACCAGGCGACACCCCAAGGGCGGTAAATTCCCTGGGGAGGGGCTCAGCCCCAAAGGCACGGAGGAGAGAGGACGAGGAGGCAGGAAGAAATAAAAGGAGAGAAGAGGGTACAGGGGGCGGGCGCAGGCCCTCCAGGTACTTCTCCTGCCCCACACTCTGGAGCCCAGACCCCACCTTTCAAGCAAAGGCTGAGCCCAGACTCAGAGCCCACCCACTCTGCTGGCTACCCAGAACCTCCGCCCCCTCCCCCCACCACTGCGACATCCAGGCCAGCCCAGCGGGCCCCTCCCCTGAAGAAAGCCCTTTGCTGCCCCATGAAGGGCAAGGAGGCCCATGGCCACAGGCCTCTGTCAGCAGAGAAGGATTCCAGGCCACATGTGTCCCTGGCACCTAGTGGCTTCTAGATGCGGCTGGTAGACACAGAGCACAGATTCAGGTGGTTGCACCACAGCTTTATTCTCGTGTCCCTCACGTCCCAGCTAAGGCTCAGAGATGGGCCCGGGCCACAGTCCCCAGGAAACGGTCCTTGGCTCGCCATCTGGACCGGGCAGGGTCCAGAGTGGGCAGGAGTCCTGCCCACTCCTGCCTTCCTCCTTCAGCTGGGGGGTTTCCCAGAGACCACCTCCTCAGCAAGGGCCGCATGGCGGAGCCCCAGGCAGGAGCTGTTTGTGGGGGCCGGCCATCGCCCCTGGCCACAAAGCCATCCCAGCTCCGGCTCGGGCCCCCAGCGCGGGCTGTGGAGGATCTGGGAGCGCGGGCTGTGGAGGATCTGGGAGCGCGGGCTGTGGAGGATCTGGTGGCCCGGGCCTCCTTGTCCAAGGATTCGCCACACGTGCCCTGCCTCCCCAAATTCTTGGGCTGCCTGGGGCCCCCGGTGAGACTCCAGGGTCGAGAAGACTCCACTCCCCAGCTCCCCATCCACGCAGTGTCACTGGCTGAGGGAAGGGGCGAGAGCCCATTTCTCCGATTCCTGCACCTCGACGCCTGGAGGGAAAAGCTCAGCTCAGGCTCGCTCCCTCGGGGGACTCCCGGCTGCCCTGCCAGGCCTCAAACATGCCAGGCCTTCGCTTCGGCTGTTCCCTCTGCCTGGAAAGCCATTCCCCAGATATGTGGACAGGACATACTCTCACCTCCAAGCCTTTGCTTCTGCTCCGCCTCCTCCTGGAGACCTGCGTGAGCGCCCTAATTAAAACGGCCACCTGCCCACCCAGTGCCCCTGATCTCACTCACCCTGCTCTCCTTTTTTCCCAGAACACTGTCACCTCCTAATATCCTAGGGCTGAGCTGCCCAGTACAGGACTGGGCACGTGAGATGTGGCCGGTCTGAGCTGCAATGTGCTTGGGTGTAAAATGCCATTGGACTTCAGACTTAGTGTGAAAAAAATAATATAAAATACCTCATTCATGACTTTTACACTGACTACACATTGAAATCATAATAGTTTAGGCATACGGAGTTAAACAAAATGTTATTAAAATTAATTGTAAAAAAAAAAAAATTAATTGTACACGTCTCTTTCTACTTCTCCTGATGAGGCTACTTCAAAAATTTTAAATTACACGTGGAGCTCACGTCGGGTTTCTATTGGATGAGCTGTTGTAGATAATTATTATTTTTATGCATATTATTTGCTGTCTCCCACCTCCCCACACCAGAATGTTCCCTGCTGTATCCCCAGCTAGCACATCACCTGGCACGTCAAAGGTTCATTGTCCAATGAGTGAATGGGTGACTGAGGCCTGCCAGGGGCCCCAGGCAGGGCAATTACCCGCCCTCCCTCCCAGGCCCCCACTCACCCTCTCTGTTGGCGTCTGCTTCACGCTCCGCCAGGGTCTCGACAGAGCCGTCCCATCCCACGCCAGGTCCTGGGGGGGGGCGGGGCACAAGGCAGCCACTGGGCCATGAGGACCAACGCAGAGGCAACAGGGCTTGTGGGGAGACATAGGAGAGGGGAAGGAAGCCCCCTCCCCCATGGAGCTGGTGGGTCCACAGGGAACTGGGGGGCTAATGGGAGGGGGGGGCCCTTTCCCTCACCTTTGCCATGGGAGCTGGGTGCCCCCAGCGGGCCTGGGCGCCGCTGTCGGAATCTCTGCCGCGGGGTGTCCCCGGGGCTGAATGACTCAGAGCTTCGCCCCACAGGAAATCTTGAGCTGAGTTTCCGCCGCTGCCCACCCGCCAGGGTCTCATCCCGCAGGCACGAGGAGCTCTGGGCCCGGCGCATGGGAGCCGGTGAGGGGGACCCTGCAAGAGGCACAGGCGGGGAGGGTATCGGAGCAGTGCCAGGAGGGGGCTGGGCAGAGTGCAGGGGCCAGCAGGGAGAAGCTGCACAGGGGCCACAGGGGACAGGCGGCTGCAGAGGTGAGGGCAGGAGGGGGCGCAGGGTTGGGTGAGTGAAGGTGGCGACAGGAGGCTGGACCCTGTGCTGCTTCTGACACTAACTCACTGTGTGACCTTGGGCAAGGTGCTTCCCCTCCCTGGGCCTCGGTTTCCTCATCTGCTGACTGGGATAAATGACTTCTCACTAAAGGCCCCCGCTGCTCCGAGGTCCTAGGTACCGCTGTGGTTGGGTAAGATGGCGTGGGTGGCAGCGCAGGCAGAAGGGAGGTGCCAGCCAGGAGGGACACAGCAGGGATGCGGGGCGAAGAGCTACTGGAACCATGTAGGGGAGTGGGGAGAGGTTGCAGCAGGGAAGGCCAGCGGGGAGCACGTGTGCAAGCCACACAGGAAGCCCAGAGGCGTTAGCAAGCCCTGGGGGCAGGGGGTAGGGGACGTGGGGTAGGGACCATCTTGGTCACCTGACCCCCGGACCCACCTGTCCCATCTGCCTCCCTGCCCTCGGAGAGCTCCGTCTCTGGGGGGCCCCCCAGGCTCTCGGTGCTGCCAGCCCCATCGGCCCCCAGACGCGGCCCCCCATGGGGGCCCCCCTCCCGCCGGGGCCGCATCAGCCTCTTCACCTTGTCTGCCAGCCAGCTGCCCTTCCTGGGGGCAAGAGGGGGTAAGGTCAGGGAGGAAGGAGGGACAGGAGGGCCATGTCTGGGATGGCAAAGGCCAGGCAAACCCTCACTGGGGCCTGGACCTGGGCTGGGCCAGGGCTCGAAGGGCAGGGCAGGGCAGGGGCTAGGTAGGCAAGATCCCAGGCCCACCAGCATGGAGGGGCGGCTCACTTGGTCCGGGGCAGGGGCCCAGGCTCCAGCACACGGTACTGGTCCATGATCTTCTCCACCAGTTTCTGCTTCTCCCGGCGCAGGGCATTGAGCTGGTCCCTGGGAGGATGGGGAGGGAGGAGGTGGGCTTGAGGCCTGGGCAGGAACACGGGGTCCACCCTGCTACCACCCTGCCCGTTAAGACAGCCTGACACGCCCCCGGATGGGCTGATAAATCCCCGCTGCCCCGAGCCCCCGGGGGTCAGCCTCCCCCTTTTCCCAGGGCGCCTCCCCATAAGCAGCCACGCCGGCCCCCACGGCCCCTCACAGGTACTCGCGCTGCTCGCGGTGCAGGTGGTCCCGGCTCTCCAGGCTGCGCTCCAGGAGCTCCCGGTTCTCCCGGCTCAGAGCCTGCACCTCGGCCAGCAGCTGCCGGTTCTCCTCTTCCTGGGCGCTCCGGAGCTCCGTCAACAGCTGTCAGGGGCAGGCGGCAGGACGAGCAGGGGTGCTTAACAGGGCTCGGGGCCGCCGCCTTCCACTCTCTCCACGCTCTTGCCAGCCCCCAACGCCCCTCCAAGCCACCCTTCCTCCCCAGCCACCGCCCACCCCTCGCCGCACCTCACACTGTGTGGCCAGCCGGCAGGCGCTCAGGTCCAGTTGCTGGTTGGACTCTCGCAGTCGCAGGCTCTGCGCCTCCAGCTGTGTCCGCTCCAGCTCCAGCCTCGCCAGCCGGCCCCGCAGCTCCCCGCGTTCCCCCTGCAGCTCACCTCGCTCCCGGGACACCTCCGCCAGCAGCATCTGAGCTCTGCAGAGGCAAGGAGAGCTGCTCTCCAAGGGGACTTGCCCCACCCCACCCCCAGGCCCCTCATGAGGGCCAGAGGAGCCTTGATGGGGAGAGGAGGCAAAGCAGGAACCCACGGGGAAAGCGACCAACTCACCACCAACCCACTTCACAGATGGGAACACTGAGAACTGGCCCGAGGGGCACGGGGCTGTGCCGGGGCTGGTACCTGTCATGCTCACTCTGCAGCCTCCGGAGCTCCTCCTCCAGGCCCCGCTGCCGATGCTCGTCCTGCATCAGGCGTTCGCGCTCTGCCAGCAGGGCCACCTCCTGCGCCTCCACGTGGGCCCTCTGGGCCTGCAGCTGCTCGTGCCTGCAATGAACAAGGAGCTAAGAGGGCTGCAGGGACCGAGGCCAGGGCGCATAGGTAGCTGGACCGTCTGGACCTGTAAGCCCATGGTCTCCTAAGCCCCGGGACAAAGCCACAGGGCAGAACGCTGTGCCAGGCGCCCACCACTCCCGAACACCGATGAGCCCCAGGGTGAGCCCACCCTGGAAGTGTAGAGAGCCCAGCCACACAAGAGGGCACAGCAATGGAGGTGGGTCCACTGGTAGCACTGCTGCCTTGGTGGCCTCAGACCCACCCAGGGAATCTGCCCTGGGCAGGTACGGGGTGCCCAGGAGAGGAGCTGGGAGTTTGGAGGAGGCTCACCGGCCCTGCAGCTCCCGATGGGCCAGCTCCAGTGCCCGCATGTTGGCCTTGAGGTCGCGGTGCCGGGCCAGCAGGCCCTCTAGCTCAGCCTCCTGCCGCCGCTGCAGCTGTGCCAGGGCCTCGTGATCCCGAAGCAGGGCCTGCTGCTGGCCACGGGTCTCCTCCTGGGAGCGCCGCGCCGCCTGCACCTCTTCCTCCAGCACCCCCAGCTTCCTGTGCAGCTCCTGGCCCTGCAGCTCCAGTACAGACTTCTCAGCCTAGGCCAGAGGAGGGAGCAGGGCCTGCTGGGTGACGTCCCAGGCCGGAAAGGGGGTAAGGGACGGAGGCAAAAGGCAGAGGGCAGGGCAGAGGAAAGGAGAGAGCGGTCTAGGGATCCGAAGGTAGAGGCAGCCGTGGAGGGGCGGGCAAGTGGCACAAGGCAGGGATGGCACAGATGGGGCCGGGGTCGGGGCAGGGAAAGCAGGAGGGACTAATGGCTGGCTGTGGAGGAGAGGGCTGGAGATGGGGTGAAATGGGCACTGATGTGGGGGCTAGAGGCAGGCAGAGGGGGTACGGACAGGGGAAGTGGCAGGGTCAGGGGGAAGGGGCAGGAAGTGGGCAGCGACGGGGCACAAGCGACAGGTACGCAAGCCGTCACCCACCTGCAGGCAGCTGCTGTGCTCCTGTGCCCGCTGACTCTGCAGCAGCAGCTCCTGGGCGCGCCCCTGCAGGCTTCCCAGCTGCGCCTCCAGGTGCTGCAGCTGCCCCTGCAGAGCGGCCTTCTCGGCGGCCAGCGTTGCATTCTGCCCGGCAGGGAGGGCGTTAGCCGGTGCCAGGCCTCTGGGGCACACCCCCCAGCCCCGTGCCCACCACGGCGACACTCACACTGCGCTCCACCTCAATGAGCCGCGCGCTCTGGGCCTCCGTGACCCTCGGCTCAGCCTGCTCCTCAGGCCCCTGTCCCACAGCACCCTGGCGCAGCTGCAAGGAGAGGCGGAGAGGCAGTGGCCCGGGGACAGCGCAGCGGACCCTTACCCCCTTCGGCAGTCCTCCCCCGTCACACTTCCCGCCACGGCCCAGAACCCCGCAGCCCTGCCCTCCTTGCTCCGCCACTCTCCACCCTGCCCTTTGCACCTTCTCCCGGTTCCGCGGCTGAGCCCAGCCTCTGCCCGAGCTGTTGCTTCTGCACATCCTCCTCCTCCTCTGGGCCCCCGTTTCAACACTGCTTTCTCCAGAAAACCTCCCCCGATCAATCCCACCCCTGCCAGCTAAGCAGTCTGCTGGGGGCCCACTGGCGGTGGTCGCCTGTGTTCTCGCCTCTGTCCCAGGTGGACAGAGGGCTCCCTGAGGGCGGTGGCAACCTGGTATGGGGCCGCACCAGAGCGGCGCTGAGCCCGCGTGCAACACGGCTATCAGAAACGGTTCCCGACTTAGGACAACAGTCGCTGAGCTCAGGAAGGAGTGGAGCCCGCGAATGAGGGACACAGCAGTTGCCTCAGAGTAAAGCCACCAGGCTCTGCCCATTTGAGGAATGGCGGAGACGAGGCCCAGGCAGAGCCGCCTGGCTCCCAGCACAGTGCTCCCTCCTACAGGCCCCAAATTGGGGCACGAGGCGAGCAACTGGCCAAGATCGAGGGGCAAGACCGCGGGGGTGATAGGAGCGCACGCAGCCCTGGCTGTCTGTGAGCAGGATGGAGGGAGGAGTGGGCCGAGACCCTGGCAAGCAGGGCAGTGGCCTCACCTGGAACAGCTCCTCCTCCAGCTGCAGGGCCCTCTTTTTGAGTGCCAGCAGCGCCTCCTCCTTGCTGGTGGCCGCCACCTGCAGCTCAGCTTCCAGCCGCTGCTCCAGGCCCTGGTACCTGCCAGGAGAAGCCTTGGCACCCAGCCCTCCCCGAGTCCCTGCCTGCTCCTCTCCGCCCCTCGGGCAGCACCCCACCTTTGGTGCTGGAACTCCTGTTCCCGCAGAAATTCCTGGTGCTCCAGAGCCGCCCGTTCCAGCTCACTCTGCAGATGCTCCAGCCGGGCCCCCAGCTCCTGGCCCCGCGCCGTGGCCTTCTCTAGCTCCTGAGGGCAGGCAGAGAAGCCTCAGGGCCGGAAGGGCAGACCACCCCCCTCACCCAGGCCCGAGAGGCAGGAGACCCGGCTTTCTGTCCTTGCTTTGTCACCCTGGGCAAACCTCTTTAACCCTCTGGGGCTCTACTCCCCCATCTGTAAAATGGGAACGAGGCCTGGTCGCCTTGCAGAGTGGGTGTGAGAGAGCTGGAGATCATCGGCCTGCCAGGGTGTGAGGGAGGCCCCTGGGCCAGGAGTCAGAGACACTCGCTGGGCAAACGTCTTCACCTCTCTGAGGCCACGGTTCCTCACGTGCCCAGTGACAGCTGGATTCACCCTACGTTCTGAGGCCACACAGGCCATGTGGGGGAAAGAGGGGCTCGGAGGAGGCGGGTCTGCCCTCAGCCACAGGAGGGCAGGAACTCGGTGAAGGCCAGGCCTAACCACAGAGGGAGCTGGGAGGGGGAAGGCCCGGATGCCGCTGGCCAGGCAGCCTGTGGCGGTTGGGCCGTACCACTGCGGAAGTAGATAGGAGACCCACTCTGGCCTGTGGGCCCCGCCAGGTAGGTCAAACCATGCTGAGGTACGGGGGGTGGGGGCCCTGGCAGGATGAAACCCTGGGGAAGGCCCGACCGTGACAGCCGCCCGCCAAATCCTGCCCTTGGAAATGGGGCCTACCAACCCTTAATCTGATCCTCATGGCTTAGCAACCCCACCCGGACCACGGCCCAGGGTCACTGCACTTCTAGACACCCTTGGCCACGGCCTCTCATTGAAAAACTAAGAGTCCCATGAGTCCCTGCTGCCTGCAGCCAGCAGCCACAAGAGCCCCAGGGCGGAGAATAGGAAGAACAGTGGTGCCCAGGAAGACCTGCATCTCGGGCCAGACCCCTGCCCTGCCCCCTGCAGGCCTCTGGCCACAGCCTCCAACGCCCCATCCACCGTGCCTCCTGCCCTCCCCCGCGCCGGGAGGCCCGCTTGGACAACCCCTTGGCCCCTGGTTCCCTGACCTCCCTCCCCTGGCCAGCCAGTCCGGCCTGTACCACACCCACTTATCACCAGGAACTGCTCCACCAGGAAATCTCACAAAATTCCCCTTTGTCCTCAGCCTCTTCCACCCTCTTGGTCCTCACGGCCGGCTCCTCCAGCCGGCTAGCCCTACCCCTACCTTCACTGCCCACCTGCGGGCACTCCCTCTCTACGGATTAAGCCCATACTGGGTGCCAGGAAGTGTCCCAAGCTCTCTACGTTCACTACCTTACAGGATCGTGTGACACAGGTATTGTTTTTATTCTGGTTTCAGGTAAAGAAACTGAGACTCCGAGAGGTTAAGTAACTGGCCCCAAGCCACACAGCTGAGTAGGGGACCTGAGGTATAATCCAGATCCGTCTGACAGCATCTCTCAATCACCTCCTACAAAGTGGACCCCGGAGACAACCTCTTGGCCTTACCCTCTCACCCACACCTCCAATTCTCACACTCCCCAGGCCAAGCCAACAGCCTGTTCCTCACGCCTCTCCATCAGGAGGCATCTCGGAGCAAATAACTTATCCTCTCCGGATCTCAGTGCCCTCCTCTGTGCAACAGGGATGAAACTGGAAACTGCTCAGCCAGAACATTTGATTCCTCGTCTGCAGCACACCTTCCCCTCAGCACTGTGCTCCACTGGCCTGAACACCCATCCCATTGCCTTGTGGTCTCCTCTGCTTCCCCTGAGGGGCCTTCAGACCCGCAGACCTGACCACTCTGCTCACTTTAAACCCTCCAGTGACTCCTCATTACCCTCATGAAAACAGCTGCAACTCCCTCCTTTGCTCATAAGGAAGACGAAGCCCTGCCCTATAGGAAATCTGCTTAATGAAGTCTTAATCTCACCTCCCTCCACTCCCCGCCTCACACTCCACCCCTACAAACTCGGGCCTGTACTTCCTCCTGGCTCACAGCCGTTCTCTCTCCTCCTCCAGGAAGCCTTCCCTGACGTGCCCCAGCCTGAGTCCAGTGTGCTCCCCGCACGGTCCTGTCTCCACCCCAGACTGTGAGTGAGTGTCTCCCGAAGGACACACGCACTGGCTGCCTGGTACGGGGCCTGGTGCCAAGGAGATGCCCGCAAATATGCTTGACTGAATGAATAGAGGGGTTTCCAGGTCTTCTCTCTCCTCCATCCCCCATCCCAGCTCCAGCCAGCCTCACCGGCCACGTGTTTTTTTTTTTTTTTGGCCGCACCACGTGGCTTGCAGGATCTTAGTTCCCCAACCAGGGATTGAACCTGTGCCCCTGCAGTGGAAGCGTGGAGTCCTAACCACTGGACTGCCAGGGAATTCCCTCACCTGCCACATTGACCACTGGCGCTGCCTCCTTGTGGCCCCAGGTTCCCCTGTACACCAAGGTGACCCTCCCCAAATGCATCCTCACACAGGTCTGCCCACACCCTTGGGTGAATTTCCCTGCCTGGGGATGGAGTACCAATACCAACAACGCTGGTCCAACGTACTTCTCCACCTTCCCCCACGTCTCCTGGGCCCCTGAGCATCTCTAATGCCTTCAAGTCTTTGCACACGCTGTTCCCTCTGGATGAAATATCCTTCCCCACTTAGCAAAATCTCAATCTTTCCTTAGAACCCTCCCCAAAGCCTCCTTGCCCCGACCCTGGCATCAGCTCCCCTTCCCGTGGGGCTCCCAAAGCACTTTGCCTGTAACAACCAACGTATCCTGAGCCTTTGCCCAGCATGAACTAGGCTCTTCAGGCCATTATCTCCCTTGGTCTTCCAAAGACCCATTGAGGCAGCTAGGAAGAGCACCCCCCATTTCACAGAGGGAAGCACAGGGGCAGAGCTGAGTAAAGCGCCACAGTCAGAGAGCCAGGATTTGCACCCAGGCCACCTAGCTCCGTGCCCACCTGCTACAGCCACCCCATCAAAGGCAGGGGACATCTGCCCCTCTCCCAAGCCAGGCATGCCTTTGGGAGGCAGGAGGGGACTTCACCTTTCTATTTCCGGCCCCAGCTCCGTGCTGGGAGCTCAGCGGCTGCTGATGGAATTAATAACCCAAAACCCCAGCAACTGGCCTGGAACCCTGTTTCCTGACCCTGGCTACGAGCCCCGACATACCTCCTGGAGGGACTGCCTCTCCCGGCGCTCCCTCTCGGCCTCCTCCAGGTGCTGCCGGCTCTCGCTCTGCAGCACCTGCAACCGCTCCTCGGCCGCCTCGGCCCGGGCCCGCAGCCTGGGCGCCTCCCGCTCCCACTGCCTCCGTTCGCGGCCCGTCGCTGCCAGCACCTCCGCCAGCGCCTCCCGCTCTTGCGACGCGGCCTCCAGCTCCCGGCCAGCGGCCTCCACCGCCTCCCGCAGCCGGGCCAGCTCCCGGGCCTGGGCCTCCACCTCCCGGTGGGCCTCGGCCTCTGCCCTCCGTGCCTGAGTCAGCTCCTCGGAGAGGCGGGCCGCCTCCGTGCCTCGGGCCTCCAGCCTCCAGGCCTGGGCCTCCAGCTCAGCTCGAAGAGCCTCAGCCTCTCGCCTCAGCCGTGCCATCTCCTCCCTGAGGGCCTCCTGCTCTGGGACACCACTGGCCAGGATCTCCCCTGGGATCCTCCCCTCCCAGGTCTGGTCCTCAGGAGCCCCTTCCAGCTTCTGCTGTGGTTTTGGTTGGGCTGGGTCCCCGACCATCCTCTCCAACTTCTGTTCATGCTCTCTGGCCTCTGCTTGCCCCTTGGGTAGGTCCAGCCTCTGGTCTAGGGTCTCCTGCTCCTCCAACCGCCCACAGAGGCGGGGCTCCGAGAGCCTGGGTTTGCTCTCAGGGTCCTCCTGTCTCAGCCCCAAGGCCTCGGGCACCGACTCTCCAGTCTCTCCTCCCAGCGACAGCTGGGCCTGAATTTTGATCTCTGGACCCTGAGGTGGGGCCACAGAGGCAGGGGTCTGGAGAGGGACTCCAAGGCCAGCCTTCTTCAGGGACTCCTGTGCCTCTACAGCGGGGCCTGACTCCTGGGCCATAGTGTCTACAGGCACCGTGACAGCCGCCTGGAGGGGCCTCTCCACCCCCTTTGGGTCCAAATCAGATGCCTGAGGACACTCAGCTAACCCCTCGAGGGCTGAATCTGACGCCAGGGGAGCCGGGTCCAAAGCCTGGGGGCCTTCATCCCCTGCCTGACCAGCCAAGCCCTGGGGGCCATGGTCTGAGGCCAGCCAAGTCCGGGGAGCTGAGTCTGGCTCTGGAATCACGGAGTCCTCGCTCGGCTCCTCCAGCAGGGGGAGCTGAGGGCACATGAGAGGGATGGTCAAACCCAGAGGAGGATGCCAGGAAGGACGTGCGGATGCTTGGGGGAGGGGACTCACGTGGCCACCTGGCTGCCCCTGCAGCACCCGGAGCAGGCCTCGAAGCTCCTGATTCTCCCGCTCCAGGGTCCGCAGCCGCCCAGCCTCTGCCTCCCTCACTTCGTCGTGCAGAGAGGGAGCCGCTCCTGGCAGGGGCGCTGGGGTGTGGGAGGTGAGGTCAGGACCCCTCTGTTCCCTTATGGCTCCTCACCCACACGCCCCCCACCGCCCGACACACCCGGGGGAAGGGGATGAAATCAGAAGCTGTCCCCACTAAGGTGCAGGAAAACACAGGCAGCCTCCCACCCACAGCCCCTCCACTGGGGTCCCACACACCCTCCCCGGGAGAGCCCGGGGCTGGCTCCAGGCTCCGCTGAACCTCCAACTCCCACTCCACGTTCTCCTCTGCCAGCTGGTCCACCTGATGCCGCAGAGAGTCCAGCTCCTGGAGGGGAGAGCAGGGTCAGACAAGCCCTCCCCGCCGGCGCCAGGCCAAGTGTGTGGGCTAGAGGGTCACTAGAGAAAACAAGGAGTAGGAGTCACAGGGATCACCAAGGAACCCCGGGGACCACTGGGGTCACAGGTCACTGCGTGACCAGGGGTCACGCTGGGAATCTCACCGCATGGGCCTCGCCCAGCCGGGTCCGCAGCAGCAGGTTCTCCCGCTGGGTCTCATGCAGCCGGGCACAGCGCTCCTGAGCGGCCTCCAGCTGCTCCTCCAGCAGCGCCTTCGAGGCTTCCAGAGCCCCGGAGAGCACCCGCTCCTCCTGGTGGGGGAGCAGAGAGAGCCGGGGCCACAGACCCTGGCTGCACCCCCGTTGCTCTCCAGGCCCCGCCTCTCCCCTCCATCTGCCCCTCCCCCATCCAAGATTTCTTCAGGAACCACTTCCCCAGCACCTGGCCCCGCCCTTCTCCTATGGAGGCCCTGCCCCTTCTCCCCAGGAACTGCCTTCCAAGGTCCTTCTAAGCCCCACTTAGCCCCGTTGCTGGGTGCTCTCTCCAGACCCTGCCTCCCCTACAACTGGCCCCACCCTCCTCTCCAGGACCTACCCTGACCTACAGCCTCCACCTCTCCCCTCCATCTGCCCCATCCTCCAGAGGGCCTGTCCCCAGACACCACCTGACCGCGTTCTCCTAGCCGTGACTATTCCCTCCCTCAGGCCTGACCCGTCCCTTGGCCCAAATTCGCTCCTCTCGCGGCCCACCCTGTCCCCGGCAGGCCGCGCCGCCCATGCCCCGTCCCCTGCAGCCCCGTCTCCCGCCTCACCTCCAGCCGGCCCTTGCAGGCCTCTGCTGCCTGCAGCCGCTCCCGGCAGCGTCGCAGTTCCTCCCGCAGGCGGGGCAGGCGGCCGGCCCGCTCCCGCAGCGCCTCCGCCTCCTCGCGGTACAGCTCGGCCCGCTTGGCCTGTCCCGACAGCGCCTGGGCCTGGGCCAGACGATGCGGCGCTAGGGAGGGCCACCCGCTGGCCAGAGGGATTAGGACGGGAAGGAGCCGGGCTGGGGGAGGCAGTAGGCTGGGGAAGGTGCGGGGAGCGGGTTAGGGAGGCGGCCATGTTTGGGGGCATCTGAGCGCACCTCCTGGCGGAGCCTTCGAACTTCGGCCTCCAAGCCCTGCACCTCCACCTGGGAATCTAGCAGCAGCTCGGCTTTCTCCTCCCTGGAGGGAAGGGACGCAGGAGGGGTCTGGGGACCTGCACCCTCCAGCCCTTGCTAGGCCTGATCCCCATCCGGACCCCATCCAGACCCCATCCAGACCTAACCTGCGCTCCCTGCCCGCCCCCCACCGCCAGGTCCTTCCCAGCCAGCAGCGCTCACAGCTCCTGCCGGACGCGCCGCAGTTGGGCCTTGGTGTTGGCCAGCTGCAGGGCCAGGTGGTGTGAGGCGCCCTCTGGGGGAGTCCTGGCAGGAGCCTCAGGCAACAAGGGGGCTGCAGGCTGCCGCTCCAGCAGCAATTCAGCCAGCCGCTGGGGGACGTCGAAGGTCAAGAGTCAGGAGTAACCCACCCGAGAGCCCCACAACTGCCCCCAGGCACCCCAAGATGCCTGCGTGGTCCTCCTCTTCCTCCTCCTGCCGCCTCTTACCTGGGCCCCCAAGTCCCGCTCCCGAGCCAGCCTCAACAGTGTCCCCACCAGGCTCCGGGACAGCACCTCCAGCTCCGGAGGCGCCAGCTCCCCAGGCTCAGGCCCAGCCAGCGCCAGCACCAAGCCGGCCCCGGGCTGGGTCACCTGGAGGCACAGGGAGAGCAGCAGGTCAGCCAAAGAAGCAGGGGGCAGGGTGTCCCAGACGGCCGACCAAAGCTGTACCTCCTGGATGGCAGCAGCCAGCTCACTCTGGACCTCGAGGCTGAGGCCCCGGATGTGCCGGATGAACAGTTCCCGGTGCTCACACTGCAGGGCGACCAGGAGGGGACAGTGGGGCTCACCCCGGAGTCTCCCGCCTCTGCGGCCAAAGCTGGACCCTGCCTTTCCCTCCCCCACTCACCTGCACTGCCGCCCCCAGCAACAGCCTAAGGATGCCCTCCAGGTCCTCCACCGCCTCCTCTGCAGGGCACAAGCCACAAGGGGTTAACGGGCAGGGATGGGGGAAGAAGCAGGAAGGGGTGGTGGGAGAGAGCACCTGAGAAGGGATCAAAGCCCAGCGCCTGGAGGTCTGGGGGTGGAGACAGGATCAGCAGCTGCAGCTCCTCCTGGGGCAGACGGACGGACGGATGGAGGGGGTGGGAGATGTGAGAAGGGCCTTTCCGCAGGGGGCTCCCAGGCTCAGCCTCCTCCTCCTGACCCCTCACCTGGTAGAAGTCCCTCAGACGGCCCCACAGGTGGTTCAGGTTCCACACCCGCCAGGCTGCGGGCCCATCGTGGCCCCTGATCGTTCGAGGGCTGCCTCGGGAACTGGGAGCACTGTAGGCGCGTGGGACGATCGGTGGGAGGGGTAACTGAGGACCCACCTCCCCTAAGCCGGGCTCTGCCAGCCACCCCTCAGGCCCTTCCCACCAGGCTGCCAGGCCCCCCGGTCATCCTCTGATTCCCCTTACATGACACCCAGCACCCGGAGGAGCAGGGCCCCGTCGCTGAGACGTAAGAACCTCTTCTCCGGACAAAGAGGCCCCTCTCCTTCCTCCTCCTCTTCCCCCTCCGGCTCCTCCGCCTCCCCGACCAGCCCCGCCAGTCCCAGCACCTGTGGGGACACAAAGGAGTCAGCTGGCCTGGGTGGGAGGCCCGCACCAGCAGAGTGAATCCTGAGCCCCTCTGACCTGCCTCCTGAGCCCACGCGGCCCCCTCCTCACCGGTCCCCTGAATGCCAGTGGCCACGGGCCTGGACCCCTTTTCCTGCCGCACAGCTGCCTGCACTTCTCCATCCCCGCCTGAGCCCGCCCCTCCCCTCAGGCCCCAGCTCTGCCCCCTCTCCCCCCACCAGCCCCTCCCTGCTGCTCCTTTCCCCTCCCCAGACTCCCTTCCACCGCCCCCTCACCCAGCTGGCCAGGCTCCCACTCAGGAAGTCTCTGATCCTGGGCCCCTTGCCCCCATCCATGACGGGGTCAGGGTGTTGGTGCTGCTGTGGTGGCTACACCTGCCCTGAGAGGAAGAGGAAGTCCCCGAGCGGGCCCAGGCCCAGCCACAGACACCCTGTGCAGCTTCCTCCTTCCGGGTGCTGGCAGGCCCGTGCACCCCCGGAATCCTGCCTCAGCCCCCCCCCCCTTCACCTCCCCGCATCCTCCCAGCATCTCGGGCAGGGCCAGCCCGGAGGTTAGCAGGGGAAGGTGGAGTCAGGGCCACTCTGGAGCAAGGCCCACAGCTCTCCTGGCTCGATGGGCAATGGCAGGTGAGTCCTCCCCCTCTCTGGGCCTCGGTTACCCAACTTGAAACCCAAGAGGGTGACCTTGGCCTTGCACCTTCCAGGGCCTCAGAAGGGCCCTTACATGGGGCATCTAGGTGCCCACACCTGCATCTTCTGATTTGCCTGGCTTCCCTTTCCCCTTGATGTTTCCCAAGCTTACCCAAATCACCCTCCCAACCTACGAGGCTTGGGAGGCGACGCCTCCCATGTCAAGCCTCCTCTGAACCCCGACCAGAAGCGAGTACCCCCTCCTCGGACCGCCCCCCCATACTCTCTATACACTGGAGTGAGACAGGACTTCTAGCCCGTGGGCTAGTGACCTCACAGGCCTCAATTTCCCATCTGTGAAAGAAGTGAGTTAGAATCCAGCCTCTGAGGGACACGGTTCAATGCAGAGACCAGCGGCACATGTCTCATAGATAAACCAGGAGGCCAGGAGGACACCCCAGTTCACCCGCTGCTCACGACTGGGCTCCGTGTGGAACATTGCTGGGTACTGAGATGTAGTGAAAAGTCACACAGTCCCTGCCCCCGTGATGTAACATTGCAGCTGTACTACGTGCATTGACAGGGAAGGCATTTGACTTCAGTGGGATGATCAGGAACGGCATGGGGTCGGGGCGGTGACCATGAAGCTGAGATCAGGGATAACTGGGTGAACTAGGCAAAGTGGGGAGGAAGGAAGGGCATTTCAAGCAGCTGAAGCCGAATGTGCAAGCGATCTGTGGCAGCTGGAAGCATGGCCTGTGTCAAGTTCAGAAATTATTCATGTTTCATCGATTCCCGGACACTGTTTCTCACATTTAAATCTCCAAAGTCAGGTTACACGGTGGAGTTGCTGGCTAGCCAGCAACAGTCCTGACATCATTGTCATTGCCTGCACGTGCCCACACTTCAGCAGCATCAAACCCTGCAGAAAGGGCGTCATCAGCTTGGGAGAAAACCCCAGAGACAAGAGCAGAGCACTCTTAACCCCAGGCCCCAAATGGTGGGAGCTCCCAGGGGAGAGGAACCAGACTTGTCAGCAACACTCCCAAAGCAGAAATCCAGAGTCAGCTTGCTCTGCAGTCCTGCAAAGTTGGCTTTAGGACTCTGATGGCTGCTGGTGGTTTCCGGTCGTCTTGTGAATTTTGGCAGGGGTGGGGGGGAGCACCGCTCTCCCGAACTCTTGACGCCTCACAGGAGGGGGTGGCAGGGAAACACAGACATCGTGCCTCTGTCGGATTCCAAATGGGAAGGAGTTTTCTGAACAGCGTAAACTATTTATTTGGCTTATATTTTCCTTTTTATGTGTGCATCGGAATTACGTATGATGAGAATCTATGTCTAAGTCAAAAAGCGCTCCTTCGGGAAGTATAAAATAAAGAGCCTCGTGACGCAAGAGCCTTGGGACGTAGTTAAGTGGCAGCATTCTTCTTTTAGCGGCATCTTCTGTAGTGGCATCTTTTACAATCGTTGACATCTTAGATTTGCTGCGGGATAGGGCAACACTGCAAACACAGGCTTATCATGAGCCAGTCCTGGTTACCAATACCTTACACTTACTAACTTATTTGCATAGGACTAGGTTATGAAATAAGGACTATGGGTTATCTCCAATTTATAGAGAAGGAAACTCAGAGAGGTTAAGAACTTGCCCCAAATCACACAGCTCTGAAGCGGTAGCCTGACCAGGCAATGGGAAGCTGCGCGGGGTTGTTAGCAGAAGAGCGCATCCAGTTGTTTAAGCCTCCCTAGACGCATCTGGAAATGCAGATAATCCTCTCAGAGGGTTGTTATGAGGATTCCACAAGCTGGTGCCTGGCTTAAGCATTCATTAAATGGTCCCTAGTGTGGTTATTATCTTTAGTATTAATAATATCAAGGGTCCATCCAGATTGGACTCTGCGAATCTTACGCCTATTTCCATCCCCGCCCCCCCACCAGGCCGGGATTCCAGCCCGGGAAGTACTCCGGAGAACCCGCTCTGGGTTAGCGAAGAGTGGTGACAGGGCCTCACCTCCCAGCAGCCAAGGGCCCCTGCCTTGCTCCGCGGCTTCGGAGTCACGCCCTTCCTCCAGCCTCCTCGGAGGCCTGGGCCGCGTCGCCCCATTGCTCTTGTTGATTGCTCTCACATTCGTCACTCCAGACATGCCCGGCTGCACCTCAATCTCTCAATCTGCTTCTATGACTTGGTTCAGCTGAGTGAGGCAGAGGGAGGCTCCGGGGGGACGGAGGAGGCTGGGGAGGGGCTCCCTCATCAGCTGCCACCAAGATGCTGGGATTTCCAGGCTCAGTTAGCTATAGAGGGATGTTCATCAGGGGCTGGCAGTGGTACCTATCCTTAGGCTAGATTTTTTCCTTTAAAAAATTGTTCAGGGGGCTTCCCTGGTGGCGCAGTGGTTGAGAGTCCGCCTGCCGATGTAGGGGACACGGGTTCGTGACCCGGTCCGGGAAGATCCCACGTGCCGCGCAGCGGCTAGGCCCGTGAGCCATGGCCGCTGAGCCTGTGCGTCCGGAGCCTGTGCTCCACAACGGGAGAGGCCACAACAGTGAGAGGCCCGCGTACCGAAAAAAAAAAAAAAAAAAAAAAAAAATTGTTCAGGGACTTCCCTGGTGGCACAATGGTTAAGAAAACACCTGCCAATGCAGGGGACACGGGTCTGAGCCCTGGTCTGCACGTGCTGCAAAGCAGTTAAGCCTGTGCACCACAACTACTGAGCCCACGTGCTGCAACTACTGAAGCCTAAACACCTAAAGCCCGTGCTGTGCAACAAGAGAAGCCACCGCAAAGAGAAAGCCCACTCGCAGCAATGAAGACCCAACACAGCCAAAAATAAATAACTAAATTTATTTCTAAAAAATTGTTCAGGGCTTCCCTGGTGGCGCAGTGGTTGAGAATCCGCCTGCCGATGCAGGGGATACGGGTTCGTGCCCCGGTCCGGGAAGATCCCACATGCCGCGGAGCAGCTGGGCCCGTGAGCCATGGCCGCTGAGCCTGCACATCCGGAGCCTGTGCCCCGCAACGGGAGAGGCCACAACGGTGAGAGGCCCGCATACCGCAAAAAAAAAAAAAAAAAAAAAAAATTGTTCAGATGCTTGATCAAAAATGTCAAGAGTGCCTAAGGATATAGAGAAAAAATCAAGTCTCCCCCTCTTCACTCCCAACCCCAGGCCCCAATGCCATGCCCCGTTAGCATTTTCTGTGTCCTTCCTGAGCTGCAGCTGCCCAAGTCTGTCTGTCACAAGTGGTTGCAACCACACACACACACACACACACACACACACACACACACACACGTTACGTGCGCACCTCCATGCTTTGTAATATATTTCACAATCTGCTTCATTTCTGTTCAGAACCATTGGCCTTGGCCTTTTGAATGGCTACATCGTATTCTACGGTGCTTTAACCCATCATCACTTTGTCTCTTATTGACAAAGATTTTAAATATTTGCATCTTTTGCTATTACTACAGTGCCATAATGACTGCTCATCTCAGAGATATTTTTCTGGAAGTTTTAAAAGTGGGGGGTGGGGGAGTTGGTGCCCACTGCTGCCAACTTGTGGATTCAGGAGGCGAGCGAGAAGCAGAGAAAGACAGACAGACAAATGGACAACATCGTCAACTGCCTGCCGCCTCCTACCTCAGGGCTCAGCTTCCCCAGCTGCACAGGGTGGGAGCAGGAAGGACCCCCACTTCCCTTCTGGTTTTGAATTCTCTGGGTAGCCCTAGTCTGACCCCAAAGACCAGAGGCAGGAGGGCTCTGGGGCTCCGGGAAGCAGAGTCCAGGGAGGCCAGGGCAGGTAGCAGCTGGGTTCAACCAGAGCCCAGGACCAACCAGGACTGAGTCAGAGAGTGGCTTTTTCTCCCTGCCTGCGGCAGGCCCCACCTGACACCCCAGCGGCTTGGTTGGGGCCCAGCCTCCCTAACCAGACGGTTCAGGGCCCCAGGCTCAAGAACTAAAACCCTAAAACAGCCTCCAAGGTTTTCTGGGCACCTGACCCTCTGGCGTTGGGTCTGAGGGACTCCCTACTCCCCACCCAAGTGTCCGAGAAGGGGTGTTTTTCCTACTTAACCATTTGGGGGTGGAAATAGCCAGATTTGGACAAGAGCAGAAATGCTCGGCCCAGTAGCCCAAACGAGCTGCCCAGGTGGGAGGAGGAAGTAGGAAGCCAGAGCCAGGGAGGGTGGGGCCCAGGGCCATTTGCCGAATGCCAGGACAGGTGCCCAGGGACTCCGGCTGCGGCCTGCAAGGCCTGGGCCCAGCGCTGAAGAGGGCCCGGTGCGGCCCAGCTGCCACTACCTGACACTGGGCCAGCTCTCCCTTCCTGCTCTCCCCAGGGTTCCCCGACGCTCCCGGGGGCCCTGCCTCACCCCGAGCCTCTCACCGAGCCTGGCACCCCGGCATCAGTCCTTCTCCTGGTGGCCTCCACCCAGTGCCCAAGGAGCTGCTCGAAAACACTGACTGACTCATGACCCTTCTATGCTTCCCTGGCGGTCCAGTGGTTAAGACTCTGCACCTCCAATGCAGGGGGAGCGGGTTAGAGCCCTGGTTGGGGAGCTAAGATCCCACATGCCTCGCAGTGTGGCCAAAAACAAAAAACCCTCCAGTGGCTTCCCCCTATACTTTGAATCAAGTTCCAGCCTCTCACCATGACCCCTCAGGCCCCGCAGAACGGCCTAGGCTCCCCACCTGACCCTTGCCCCCCACACACACCTCCTCAGCCTCACACCCCCTCCAGCTTCCTCAGTCTCTCTTCTGCCCCCAGCACCTCTGTATTTGCTGTTCCCCAGCCTGGAACACCCTCTCCAGCCCACACACACGCACAACCCGCCTCCCCCATTTAGCTCCACCTCACCCTACTGGTGTGCCTAATGGCCTCTTTCTCAGAAAATATTTTCCCTTTTTTTTTTTTAAATAAACCTGTAGATTACTTAGAGTTTTGTTTTGTTTTTAATTTTATTTATTTATTTTTGGCCGTGTTGGGTCTTCGTTGCGGTGCGCGGGCTTCTCATTGAGGTGGCTTCTCTTGTTGCGGAGCATGGGCTCTAGGCGCGGGGGCTTCAGTAGTTGTGGCACGTGGGCTCAGTAGATGTGGCTCGCGGGCTCTAGAGCGCAGGCTCAATAGTTGTGGCGCACGGGCTTAAGTGCTCCGCAGCACGTGGGATCTTCCCGGACCAGGGATCGAACCCATGTCCCCTGCATTGGCAGGCGGATTCTTAACCACTGCGCCACCAGGGAAGTCCGAGATTTTCCCTTTCTAAAGGAGACCCCAGTCCTTCTCCCCTCTTAGTCTTAAGCCACTCTGCATCTTCCCTTGTTCGCTTCATCTGCTCCCCACTAGAGTGGAAGCTCTGTGAGGGCAGGGATGCCGTGGGGTCGTCCAGGGCTGCGGTCTGGGCCAAGGAAACCATGAGAGTGACACCGACACCGTATGCTGACCACTTGCCCATGCCAGCTCTGTCCTTCACATATGTTCATCACTCAATCCCCTCTACAGCCATAAAATACAGGTACTATTATTACCATCTCCCTTTTATGATGAAGAAACTGAACACAGAGAGGCTAAGTCACTTGCTTCAGGCCACAGCACCAGGAAGTGCTGGAGCCACGATACAGAGGCAGCTGAATTAATGGTTTTGAACAGATGTATTCCTACTTCAGGGAATTCCCCGGTGGTCCAGTGGTTAGGACTCTGCACTCGCATTGCCAAGGGCCCGGGTTTGATCCCTGGTGAGGAAACTAAAATCCCACAAGCCACGTGGTGCGGCAAAAAAAAAAAAAAAAGAATTCCTATTTCAGAGATGAGGAAAGTGAGGCTCAGAGGGGTATGAGGGTAAATAAGACAACTGAGGGTAAACCCAAGTCCTCGCTCTGAGAGCTGCATCTCCTCCCGCGGTCCCCACTGCCTTTTTGCTGCCTGCTGGGAGGGTAAGGCTGGAGCCCAGAGCCCAGTTAGCAAGCATGCGGAGACCCAGTGCCAAGCCCTGAGCTTGCCGGCCTCCCTCATAATTAAAGACACACACAGCAAAGACAGCTCCGAGGTACCATTAAAAATCCAGGGCTTCCCTGGTGGCGCAGTGGTTGAGAGTCTGCCTGCCGATGCAGGGGACGCGGGTTCGTGCCCCGGTCCGGGAGGATCCCGCGTGCCGCGGAGCGGCTGGGCCCGTGGGCCATGGCTGCTGAGCCTGCGCGTCCGGAGCCTGTGCTCTGCAACGGGAGAGGCCACAACAGTGAGGCCCGCATACCACAAAAAAAAAAAAAAAAAAAAAAAAAAAGAAAAAATCCATTAAGCGAGCAAAAAATAAATCCAGAAGGTAAAACTCGGGTTGGCACACTGTGGGGAGAGGAGTACTCGCACATATCCCTGACGGCCCTTAAAACGGCCTCAGGGTTTTCAGACACCAGTAAAACCGCCAGCACCCTTTGACCCAAGCACTCTCAGCATTTGGGAACACGCCCTGAGGAAGAAGCCCAGGAGGAAACAAAATCAGAAATGTGTCTGAAGCTGCCCCTAGCCAAATCGGGGACATACCCAGATGTCCACCAGGAGAACCCAATCGCGCCGTGGCCTGTGGACAAAATCCCCTCTCTGACCTCACCTGGAGCACCCTTTCCACCTCTGCTCACCTGGCTATCGCCTATTCATCTCTCGGCCGCAGCCAGAAGTCCTTTTCTCCCTTCCTCTCCCCCATGGGAGGGCGGGGTAGTGGGCAGGGTCCTTCTTCTCTGATACCCCCAAATGACCAACCTGTGCTTCCTCTTCACATCTTCACCACACTGATCTGATCGTGAGCGCTCATGCGGCGTCTGGCGCCCCCACCAGCCTGGGAGCGCATGCGGGTGGGACCAGAGCTGCGCTGGCGCTGCCCTGGCCCGGGAGACCCGTGACAGCGTATTCACTGCTGTGTCCCAGAGCCCCGCACAGTGCCTGGCGCAGAGATGACTCTCAGCAGACAGCCGCCGGATGCAAGATACTGATGTGACTGTGGGAAGCGGAGCCCCCGGAAGTCCGAATGAGTCTTCACAAGCACCCAGGACATGCGCAGACGCATCGCGGTGCTGGGCGAGACAAGCAGCAGCCTCCTCTCGGCAGAAGTCACTGAGATTAAAAATCCACCTCAGGGACGCCCGTGGCGGTCCAGAGGTTAAGACTGCGCGCTTCCACTGCAGGGGGCCCGGGTCCCATCCCTGGTCGGGGAACTAAGATCCCGCGCGCCCCTTGGTGCGGCCAAAAAAGAAAATCCATCTCAGTAGTGGTGATGGCTGCACAACTTGGTGAATAGACTAAAAACCACCGACTTGTTCACTTTTAGTTATTTATTTATTTTTAACAATTTATTTATTTTTTTACTGCGTTGGGTCTCCGTTGCTGCGCGCGTGCTTTCTCTAGTTGCGGCGAGCGGGGGCTACTCTTCGTTGCGGTGCACGGGCTTCTCATTGCGGTGGCTTCTCTTGATGCGGAGCACGGGCTCTAGGCGCGCGGGCTCCAGTAGTTGTGGCGCACGGGCTTAGTTGCTCCGCGGCATGTGGGATCTTCCCCAAGCAGGGCTCAAACCTGTGTCCCCTGCACTGGCAGGCAGATTCTTAACCACTGCGCCACCAGGGAAGCCCTGACTTGTTCACTTTTAAAGGGTGAATTTTATGATGTGTGAATTGCATGTCAAAAAAATATACTCCATCTTTGATGAGGCCAAGGGACTGAACCAGTCCCCATGGACTGGTTCAGAGAAGGGACCAGGAATGGACTGTTGTCCTCAGCAAATGGCATGGACATGGAGCCTTGAAGGTTAAAATGACTTGGGCAGGGGTAGGAAACGGACAGGCATCCCAAGTAGTGAACATTGCTGGGAGATGCTGAAGAGGCAGGAGCTTGGAGCACCCCCAAGCTAAGGAATCGGGGTGACTGTGGAGGCCAAAGTGGCAGAGACAGAGCTTGGGGACGTGAGGCAACCACACAAGGATCTGGGACAGCTTAGTATGTGCCCCTGCCAAGACTGATGAGAGCAGCAGGGAAGTGACACTGTCCCTTGGGAGGCCGTGGAACCCAAGGAGCCATGGAGCTTTTTTGTGTTTTTTTTTTTTAATTAATTAATTTTTATTTTGGGCTGTGTTGGGTCTTCTTGCTGCACACGGGCTTTCTCTCGTTGTGGCGAGCGGGGGCTACTTTTCATTGCCTTCAGTGGTTGTGGCTCGCAGGCTCTAGAGCGCAGGCTCAGCAGTTGTGGCGCACGGGCTTAACTGCTCCGCGGCATGTGGGATCTTCCCGGACCAGGGCTTGAACCCGTGTCCCCTGCATTGGCAGGCGGATTCTTAACCACTGCGCCACCAGGGAAGTGCCAGCAAGTCTAGTTCTAATTAAGAACCACTAGGGTCAAGTTTATGCTGGAACAATGGGAACCAATCTCCAAGAAGCTGGAGAGAAGATAGCTTTCTGTCTCCCTCCCTGTACTTTTTACTCCTTCCCAAAACACATGTTGAATATTTCCCACATTCCCTACCCTGAGCAGGGCACCTTACCTGTGTTAAGAAAAAAATATGATTCCCAGCTCAAGCAGGCAGAGTTGGTGCAAATATTAATAACATAGCAGATTGATATGCATGTTTATTAGCACCAAAAATCTGTGCATTCACACAGACGCTACCCAAACTTCTCTAGAAGTTATACAAACACATATATGTACACACACACACACACACACACACACACACACACACACATTCTCTCTCCACTGTCACTCCTCTATGCCTGTGCAGCCAAACCCAAACCAAGACCAGCAGGGTGTGTTCTCCTGAGGCCAGTAGTCTCCAGGGCTCCCAATCATGGTGCCTGTATGGCTGCAGCCCAAGCCTAGTCTAGGCCAGAAATGCTGGGACCCCTTCCAACCCTCTCTTGCTCTCAGAAGCCCAGGTTTGATTCTCTAGGAGATGACAAAGATTCCCCTGGAGATGTCTTCCCAGCTCCTTTGGGTGAGGCTTTGGGTGCCGGACAACATAAGGAGACCCTGGGAGCCTAGAGCCATTGGACAATAAGAGAATCACTAGCCCCATTATACTGATGTGGAAACTGAGGCCCAGAGGGGCACAGAACGGGAATCACCAAGGACAGGCCTGGGATTTGGCCTCTCTCCTAACTCCTAGCTCTTTCCCTACCAACATGAAGACTGCATGGTGGAGAGCAGAGGTTCTTTTCTTTTTTTTTTTCCAGCCGTGTATTGGGCACTTACTGAGTGCTAGGCACTGCGCCAAATGCTTTGCATAAACTGTCTCATGCATTCCCCACAATGACCCTATGAGGTGGGTTGGATTATTCTCACTCTAAAGATGAGGGAAGTGGGGTCAAGGAAAACCAAATAGCCTGCCCAAGTTCCCCAGCTCCTTAGTGGCAGGCTGGGACTCATAGTCTGGTGGTCTGAGCCCGAAGCCTGGCAACAGCACTCTGCTATGACGCCTCCCAGGTCGGGGACGGGGCGCACCTGGAATTCTGGTAGGACTTTAGGAGTTCCTTGAAACTTTTAAAGAGCATGTAGGGGGCTTCCCTGGTGGCGCAGTGGTTGAGAATCCGCCTGCCGATGCAGGGGACACAGGTTCGTGCCCCGGTCTGGGAAGATCCCACATGCCGCGGAGCAGCTGGGCCCGTGAGCCATGGCCGCTGAGCCTGCGCGTCCGGAGCCTGTGCTCTGCAATGGGAGAGGCCAGAACAGTGAGAGGCCTGCATACCACACAAAAACAAAACAAAACAAAACCAAACAAAGAGCATGTAGGTGTCCATGTGTGTGCACACGTATTCAAACATGCATTTTCTAAGGAAAGGGGCATTGCTCTTAGCAATACTTCAAAAGAATTTCTGACCCAGAAAAGGCTCAGCATCGCTGATACTGAGCAAAATCCTTGACCTTCTAGGTAGAAGTTGCTGTGGCCTTGGGCAAGTCAGGACATGCCGGGGAGTTTTACTTGCAGATGTGTCGGGGGGATGTTCAAGGGTCAGCTGATTGATTCTAATGTTGACCAACAGCCCAGGCAGGTCAAGTCCAGTGCTCTGTCATGTGTAGCCCCAGGCCTCCAGAAGCTGCTGGTCCAGGCCACCGTGGCCTGGCCTGCCCTTATCTATAGGCCTGAAATCTGACCTGTCCGCCCTTGAGGTGGAGATCTGCCAGATGCTCTTACCATGAGATGGTTGATCTTGGGCACTGCAGCACCTGGAGCAGCTCACAGGACACCCACCACACCAAAGCTGAGCCACACGGCCAGCATCCAGGGCCACTGAGGCCAAAGGCCCACCTCCACCCACACCCAACTCCCATCATGCTGTCCGAAGGGGCCACCCCTCCAGGGGCCCTGGAAGCCCCCTCATCCTGCCCTAAAGGCCCAGCCAGTGGCAACAGGAGCCTGGAGGGGACACTTCCTCTCAGAGGCCTCACTGGACTTCAGCCAGCCCAGACATGAGGCCAGGAGTGGAGCAACCGAGGCAGCTGAGGGCCATGCATGGAGACTGGGCTTGTCCTGAGAGTGGGGAGCTGCCAGAGTAGCACAAGGTCTTCTGGGAAGAGGAATAAGGGTACCAGCCCCCAGGGGGCCCGTCTGACCTGCCATCTACACCGGCAGACACCAGGCTCTGAGAGCGCAGCTGCTGACTCGGACGCCCCCTCTACCTGGGGCTCCAGACCACTCACCGGTGTGCACACAGGTGACCATGGGGGAAACTACACAGGCCTCAGTTTCCTCATTTGTATGATGCGAGGATTGAGAGATGGTGTCCGGGAAAGAAAGGGCCTTCTCACCGTCCGGTCCAGGACAGCACTGTGAGCCAGGGCTTGGGAGGCTGGAGGGGTGGTCAGTCCCCTGCCCCACCCCAGCCCAGGACCCCTGAGGGGTGACAGACTGTGGGAGAGAACTGAAGGGACGAAGGTCAGTGGGCCAGCCATCTCAGGCAGGCTGAGCAGCTGGGACCCCTGCTGAGGGCCCACCCACGTGGACACCACCCCTTAGACCTCCAGCTGAGTGGTCCCCTGGACTCACCCTTCCCTCCAACACCCACAGGTCCCCCCGTCCCAGCACCCACCTCCTGGACATCACTCGGTCATCAATCCTGCCCCGCACTGGCCTCTCCCCTGCTCCCTGCTCGCCCCGCTCCAGCTCTACGTCCACACAGAAGCCCATGTAGGAATCTGACTTGTCACTGCCCTGCAGACATCCTTCACTGGCCTGAGGGGTCCGCAGGGTGAAAGGTAAGCAGCTTCCAGGGCTGCCCTCCCAGCATCCTCTCATTCAGCTGCCCCAGCACTGCAGCACCTGGGGCTGTTCCACTCTCCATTCCTATGGTCACACAGCTCCTCCATCTGGAGCCCTGGTCCCACTGCCTGAAGGGCTGTGTCCTCCAAGAGGCCTTTCCTTGACCTCTGAGACCTCTCAGCCCACCCTAGGCAGCTCTGCACCTGTCCTGAGCCTCCAGAGATGGCCAGGCAGGGCAGGGAGGGCCCCTCGGAGCCTGGTGCTGACAGGGCACATGGCAGGGCCGTGCCACACGTGAGTAAAGTTCCCAGGGGCCAAGTCCAAATTCCTCTGAAGTGGCTGAATGAGCCAGGCCTACCTACCTAACCTCTCTGTGCCATAAGAGGGCAGTAAGAGCTCACACCCCACAGGGTCGTGGCGAGGATTTGTAGTTTAACTCGAGTACCTGCCTCCCTTAGGCTGTGAGCTCCTCAACATGGCAGGTGTCTAATAATCACTGTCTGTTGCAAGACACAGGGCTTCCCAGGGAGAAGAGGCAGAGGCCCAAGGGGGCAGGGCCTGCAGACGGCCATGGACCTCAGCCCCAAGCCCCGCTGGCCTCCCTGACCCCTAGCCCCTCACAGTACACCCACTGCTGGGCAGGCCTCACGAGCATCTCCTCCCCTCTACAGCTCACTTAGACTCTGCGCCCAGGAGGCCCTCGGACTGAACCAGCACCGCCTCCACTGATGGACCCCTTTCTGCCCATCAGATGGTCCCACATGACCAGGGGCCCTTCTTGGGATGTGGGTGCTCCCAGAAGGGGTTCAGCAGAATCTGGAAGAATGGTGGGGCTGAGGTTTGGCCCAGGTGTCGGGGGGGCCTTGGGGACAAAGTTTCTACCCTGAGGTCTACAGTCAAAATGAGATCAGCCATCACCCAGATATCAGATGCAAAAGGTCACGGGCCCTAGGCAAGCCCGGGTCTGCCCACGGCCTTCCCAGGTGAGCCCCCCTGCACGACGGCTCCTTCCCTCACTCTTCAGACCACTGGCCCTTTCTCAGCTTGCAGATGGAGGCTTCATAACACCTCCTTCAAGGGACTTTCTCTGACTACCTCCTAAGTTAAATCAGGGTTCCCCTACTAGTCCCCCCTTCAGCACCTGCCCACTACCCTCACAGCTTCACTGTCAATGAGACGTGGTGCTGGGAAAAGCAGGAATTCAAAATCAAGGAGACAGACATGAACCAGAAGTGTTTATTACAGAAATCTGGCCAAAGTTCCAACTGATTAGCCCCAGCTGAGGCTAGGCTGGGGCCCTCTCTGCCCAGGGCTGGGCAGCTGAAACAGGAAAGAATAGAAGTAGTACATGTGGGACCAAGGCCTCAGAGCTGTGAGATGATGTTGGAGGCCAGACTGCAGGTGAGGCCCGTGCCATCTGGCTCCACATTCAGGGACTTCACGATGCCATCCTCTATCACCATGGAGAACCTGCCAGAAAGAAGGGCCGGCCCAGTTGCAACAGCCTGGGCCTGGAGGCTGGGAATGGAGACAGGCGGGGTAGCAGGGGAACCGCACAGGAAACCCTCCTCTTTTTACCTCTTCAGCCGTCGATTCCCAAAGAGGGACACCAGTGAATCATCTAGTAACAAATCTGTCTCCTGAAAGGAGAAGCAAAGGAAAGGTCTGGAACTCCCAGACCTGGCTGGTCCCCACACTGGCCATGTCCCTACAAGTCCCTGCTTCCAAGATGGAGGCTGGGGGGGCGGGTGCACTCACCTTTCCAAAGGCCCCAGTGGGGTCGGCCAGGAGCCGAACCTAAGGAGAAAGTAAGGTCACAAGAAGAATCTCCTGCTTGGCCCCTGATAACAGCAGGACCCACACCTCACCTTGCCTTCTGTGTTGTGCGCTCGTCCCCACTCTTCAGTCACAAAGACATCATTAACGCTCAGACACACCACCACCTCAATCCCCTTGGCCTTCAGAGCGCCAGCCTGCTCCACGTACCCTGGCAGGTGGGTCTGGGGAGGGGAAACAAAGAATCAGAAGATGGATAATTGCCTCTGCTCCTCAGCCTACCCTTCATCTCTAGGCCCTCCTCACTCCTCTACTTCAACAGCTTTGATCAGACAATGAGAACTGTGTAAGTCACAGCTCCTTTTTGCCTTGGCCACTAGGAAGCTCGGATCCAAACTTAAGTGTTCCTTGGTCAAGACCATGAACTTCCCATGGACAGGACTATGTCTCATTTACCCAAGTCCCAAGTCCCTTCCACAGTGCCTGTCACCCAGCAGGATCAATGAGAGGTGTTGGATTTCACTGCATCACCTTTTCTCCTACATTCCTGGTACCTGTTCACGGCCTCAAGTTATTTTTAAATAACCCGATAACAGTTTTTTAACTGTCACGTCATCTACATCCTCTTGGTACAAGCTACCCCAGGACTATGGAAAGGACTAATGAACAATACAAACATGTACACAAGATCCCAATTGCTGAGCCCCAGAAGGGCAGCCCTCACCTTGGAACAGCCAGGGGTAAAGGCCCCAGGGACTCCAAAGAGTACCCCCTTCTTGCCCTTGAACAGCTCTGCCAGGTTCACCTTGTTCCCAGGCTTCTCTTCAAACACCACCACCGGTGGGATGGCATCTCCCACCTAGAGGGAATGACACCAAGGTAAGGAGTCGGGGGGTGCGGGGGGGGCGCGTGCAGGAAGCCAAGGCCAGGGCAGCAGCAGATGGTGGATGGCGCACAAAGGGCCAAGTAGCCCTGCCTGGTCCGGTGGAGCCAGGGTTGACACCCAGTGGGAAAGTCCAACCCTGTCAGAGCTTCCAGAGGTCCCTCCCCAGCAAGCACCTGGTTACCCCACATGCTCCAGGTTTCAAGGTGGCCCTATTCCTCTTAAGGGCCAGTTGGTGACAACAGAAAAAGGGAGAGGCCTCTCCAGGTGTCGCAAGAGGTTGAGTAAACAAGCTGAGTTACAGGAAAGGACTTGGGTAGATGGGCAGGAGCAGGAGGGGAGGAGGAGGCCCTGACAACACGGAGGGAGGGGATCCTGGCCACGGCTGAGTATCCCACCCTCAAGAAGAGAAAAAGGGAAGGCAGCAGAAAGTGGGAAAGTTGGGGAGTGGGGTGCAGGTTCCTACATCCAGAGGGTAAAGAATAAAAGAAGGAATCTCTTGAAGGGGGAGGCATCAGTCTACCTGGGAGTCTGTGAGGGCTTCGTGGGGCCAGAGAAGGTAGAGAAAAGGGAGGAAAGTCAGGGGTGAGGGGAGTGCCTCTGAGAAACCCAGCAGTTGGTTGTAGAATGAAGCAGAAGGAGGGGGGAGATCTCAGAAGGCTGTGGGGCAAAGAGGACTCCCAAGGAGCTGGGGATGGTTCCAGAAGATGAGAAGGGTGAAAAACTCAGAAACGTGGGAATTAGCCACGAGTGGAGTGCCATGGGGGCGGGAAGGTATGGAGGAGGGCACATACGGGGATTGAAAAGGGTAAAGGAGATGGTTCCACAGGGTGGGGGAAGCCATGGTACTCAATCTCCTGAAAATGGTGAAGACTCAACACAGGTGTCCCAAGGTGGATGCGGAAGGGAGACGAGGGGAAGGCCCAAAAGCCTTGACTGTCCCAGGAGATGGGGCACGAGGCCCCTAAAACTGGCGACAACGTTGCAGCCACAGGGTCTTGATGAAGGGATGAGGGGGGACGAACGGCGGGAGGAGCATCTAGGGCAGCGGGGAGGGGTCCAGAAGGTAAGAGGGTGACTCTCCCCCAGGCAAGCGGGACGAAGGGGCTTGGGGAAACAGGCGGGGGAACCGCGAAGAGGTCAGGCCTGGCTGGGCCAACGGTCACCTTGATCGGGGCCATGGCTACAGCAGCGCTTCTGAAACCTCGGAGCCCGCCAAGCGTCCACTCTAAGCCTCCTTTCACGCACCCTCCGGCTTCCGCTGCTGCCGCTGCCGCACACTCAACGACGGCCGCCGTGCAGACCGCCGAACCCGCTCTACTGCCCAGGATGCGCAACCAAGGCAGCAGCATGCCGGGCCTCGAAGCCACAATTGCCCCGCCCCTGCCTCACGGTTAAGGTAGAAGGCTGAGCGGGACAAAGGTGCTACCACGCAATCCTGCGAAAGGCGGAGCAAAAGGCGGAGCGTAGGTTGCCCCGGCCCCCTGCGAGGCGCCTCCACTGCGCAGGCGCCGACGCCGCGCGCAAGGCGGAGTCTTCGACAAGGCTCGGCTCATCTGCATTAGGGACTGGATCACGTACGCACTTGCAAGTGGGCGGAGCTTTCGGCTGCCGCGAAGCTTATTTGCATGCGAGGATAGGGTGCTGCTGTTTTGATTGGCATAATTTACGGATTGGAGCAGTATTTCCGTTCCTTAACCGAAGCGAGGGGCGAGGAACGATGGTGTCAGGCGCCTGTGTGGGAGTAAAGCATATTTATTTTGCATTCCACGAAGGCCCCTGCATTGCAGCTGTTTTATATATTTGCGTTGTACACTACTTCTAGCACTTTGAGGTTTGTCTCAGCCAAAACCACTGGGCCTGCGCCGTAGCAATCTCCTGCCAAAACGCTTCCGGGAGCAGCGCTTGATCCCATCCGACCTCCGCTCCAGCGAGCACGGGAAATTCTAGCAAGCTCGCCGGTTCCGCTCCTCCCAGCTGTCCAATAGGATAGAGCGGAGCAGCCCCGGAAGTACCGCCCAGGGAATCCGCCCTCCTTCCGGTTCCGGCTTTGCGAGAGCGCGTAGAGTCGACATGAAGTTGCTCACCCACAACCTGCTGAGCTCGCATGTGCGGGGGGTGGGGACCCGTGGCTTCCCCCTGCGCCTCCAGGTACCGGCTGGGGGAGATCTCGGGCCCCTCTCCTGGGGGCGGGGTGTAGGAGAACCAAGATCTGGTCCCTGCCTAACTAAATCTCTCCACCGCGCAGGCCACCGAGGTCCGCATCAGCCCTGTGGAGTTCAACCCCGACTTCGTAGCTCGTATGATACCCAAAGTGGAGTGGGCGGCGCTTCTGGAGGCTGCGGACACCGTGAGGACCCTCGTTTTCTCCCGTGCACACCTTGCGGGGGGGTGGGTCTCACTGCAGCCCTTTACACCAGGCCAGGGAGCCTGGCCTCAGGGCGAGTGACGGGGATACCCAGAGATGATTTAGATCTCTTGCCCACAGTTGCATCTGGTCGAGGTGCCCAAAGAGCCGATTCAGGGATATGAGCATGACGAGAGATTTCTGAGAAAGATGCACCACGTTCTGCTGGAGGTGAGAACCGGCCCATTACTTGCTTCCTGGCCATACACCCACATCTGGAGGCTTATCAGTGCTCAGCTCTCCTTCCGTCTTCCCGCAGGTGGATGTGTTGGAGGGCACCCTGCAATGCCCAGAGTCGGGACGTCTGTTCCCCATCAGCCGTGGGATCCCCAACATGCTGCTGAGTGATGAGGAAACTGAGACTTAAAAGCGTGCCAGGCCCGTTTTTCATTTTGTGAGCGTGTGTATCTTTGTTTATGTATATTGTTTGCTACTTCTGTCCTGTATCCCCAACCCTTGGTCCAGTGACACACCAAACACAGTGTTCTTGAGCTCGGTATTATATTTTTTTTCTCATTAAAGGTTCAAAACCAAAAGCGGTTTCTCTTTGCAGCAAATATACATTAAAATAGAGTCTCTGTACAGCCTAGGGCTCTGGGCCCTGGCTTGCCCCATGTCCCTGCGCCTCCCTGGCCAAACCCAAAAATAAATATAGTGTTATTGCTCTGCAGGGCATAGAGACAGTGCTCTCCCTACCCCGTGAGGAGGCTGGGTGGGAGCTGATGTGGGCGCCCTGGCCACCCCAGGGGCCCAGGGGATGGAGCCTGCTTGGAGTTATTGCTTAAAGGGGGGGGGGCAGTAATGCCCAATGCAAATGATGAGGAAAGGAGCGAAGGGAGCAGGGGCCTTTGCTCTCCAAATCCCTCTCTGTTCTGGAGAGGAAGTTGGACTAAGCAGCAGCAAAAGCATCACCCACTGGGAGACTGTGGCCTCCACTCCCTTCCCTCCCTGAGATCAGGCTTCTGCCCCCCCCCCCACCCCACCCCACCCCACCCCACCCCACGCCCCCCACACACACACACACACACACACATGTCCCCTACAGCCCCCTATGGCTTCCGCAAGGCCCCCTACACCCTGGGGGCACGTTATGGCTTGCGAGGGGCAGCACTGTGCCCAGAGCCTGGGCATGCACGTTCCCAGCTTCTGACACCCCCCTGGGAGGGGGGAGGGAAGGGCATAGGGCCTGCTCCGGCTGATGGTGTTGCCCTGGCCCTGCCAGCAGGCTGTGGCACTGCCCAGACCCCAGCTCTGCCCCCTTGGGGCTGACCCCGTGCTGGGCGGGTCCTGCCAGCACCCCCACCTGTGCCCAGCCCTCGCCTCAGTCCATCATGGCCTCAAGCATCTCCAGGAACAGCTTGTGCATGGGCACCTTGCCCTCCAGCTTCACCCCATAGAAATGGGCCAGCACTTTGCCTGCCGTCTGGCGAAGGAGCGGTAGTGTAAGCAGCAGCCTGCCTGCCCGCCTCCGCTCAGCACCCCCTCCGGGGCCCGCCCGGCCAGCTTCATACTCCAGCAGGGCCTCGTGTAGAGCTTCTCGAAGCTGCTCCACAGCCTCAGCATCTTCAATGTGCACAGAGTCTGCAAGGAAAGGCGAGAGAGCTGTTGACATGGGCCGTCTCCAGAAAGGGCAGAGCCACATCTGCCTGGACACCGCTGGATGGGTCCCAACCAGGAGCTAGACAAGGATTTGCTGAAGCACCACCCACTGCTCCTGCCCATCAGCCAGGGCCCACCCTTTCTCCCTCAGCTATGGCCACCTCCTGTCCCCATCACCTTTTCTCTCACTACATGGATCACCTTTCCGCAAAAGTATGGACACCAGGGCACAAAATCCTGCATGCAGTTCCTGGACCTGTCCTTGCCTGGCTTTGTGACTTTCAGGAAGTCACTGTTCTTTTTTCCCCTAAGCTATAGTTTTCCTTATCTGCAAAATGGGACTGTGCCACCATCAGAGTTAAAAACCAGAGGGCCTTATAAAGAGACCTGTCAGTACTTGCCCCAGACTCACCTGAATTGGCGAGGGCCAGGGCCTTCAGCAGAACGTACTCCTCGCGCTCCAGCCGCAGGGCCTGCAGTCGCCGCACCAGTTGCAACAGGGCAGCCCCCAGTTCCCCCAGGCCAGCTGCTCGAGCCCCCTCTTCATCCAGGACCAGGTCCTCGGCGAAGGCCAGCTCATCCTGCAGTGGCAGTGAGCGCTGGGCCACACCCAACACCAGGACCTCCATCCACACGCTCTGCAGAACTGACATCTGGTCAGACAGCGACAGTGATGAGAAACCTGGAGGGCAGTGGGGGGCAGAGCTGGCTGAGCAAGTGCACCAGAGCAGGCATGGCCCGGCCTACCCAGGGAAGCCCCACATCGCCTGGGCCCTTTACCTGGGATGCTCTTGGCCCAGCTGATGGTGACCACGATCTCTCGGTCAAAGAGGTCACAGAGGGTAGCCACGGCTGGGAGGTGTCCATCAGGGCCCGCTGGGTCGGGCATGGCATACAGCTTCTCAGGCTCAACCACCAGCAGGTGGGACACCAGTGCATTCACCGGGGCTGCAGTGATAGTTGGAAGAGGCACTCGAATTCATCACCTTGCCAGCCCTTCAGGGTCAAGCATCCTCCCAGAGTCAGTCCCCCTGTGGCCTTCCTCAATAACCACTGGCCAGCCAGGCTCAGACACCTCTCTCGGGGAAGGGCCGCACTCTCTCCCAGGGAAAGCGTCTGTTTGTGGACAGCTTCTGAGTGTTAGAAAACCTTCCCTGCTCCCAGCTGTACTGCTCAAGGCCTGACATAGAAAAGGGTATTTTTGTAAATACTTTCTGGGGGAAATGCGTAAACGAACAGATGAAGGGAAGATTTGGGTCCTAGTGCCCAAGGGAACTACTATCCCGGGTGATAGGTCTCCTATCAGACAGGTCTCCCATGTCCAAGCTCCACCCCAACCCCAGAGCCCCCAAAGACCCCACTGTGCTCTCACCTGTCTTCCGAGGGCCTCCAGCTACTGCCAGAGGTCCAGCAGGGAAGGGGCCTGGGAAGGGCAGCGGGTCCACCTCTGGCCGCCGCTTGTACTTCTGTCGCCCACCCCGGACACGGTCCAGACGTACCCCTTGAATTGTAGGACAGGGCTGTGTCCATGGGGCTGGGGCTGGCCTGCTCTCCAGAGCCCACCTGCCCAGCCCAGTCCGCCAGAACTTCTCAGGCCTGGCCCAGCCCGACCCTGTGCGCCCAGCCCCCACGCCTTGCCCAGGCCCCCGCCAGCGCTCACCCTCCTTGAGCATGCCCACCCGCAGGCACTTGGTGAAGCGACAGGCCTGGCAGGCCTTGCGTCTCCGCTTGGTGATCTCGCACTCATTGGAGGCCGGACAGCTGTACTCGATGCTCCCTGCCAGGAAGAGGCAGGGCTCCAGTGGCGGCCTCCCAGGGCCGGGAGCAGGCCCAGTGGACAGGAGTGCCCTGACTCACCCCAGGTAAGCACAGGTCTGGGGAGAGCAGGAGTGCTGTGAATGGGGCAGGGGAGCACGAGCACTGAAGGGAAAGGCCACTGGGCTAGGGGCCCCAGCCTGGGCAAGGGAGGGGCTGGGACCAGAGGAGTCGGGCTGCACCTGGCCCAAGCTTCTTGTCAAGTCACGTTTCTGGGCTGTGCTGCTCTCATCAAGGGCCACAGTGACGTCCACATTGCTACATCAAGCGGTCAATTCTCATCTTTACGTTGTTTGGCCCAATGGAGCATCTAATGCCATTGATCCCTCCTAGAAACACTTTTCTTCTTTGGCTTCTAGGACACCACACTCCCGGCTTTCCTCCCACCTCATTGCCACCTTGTGGTTTCCGTGCATCGGCCCACGCTCCTTCCGTTGAAGACCCCTAGGGTGGCCCTCCAACCTGTCTCCACTAACTCACTCAAATGGTGATCTCACCAAGTCGTGGGCTTTCAAATCTCCGTCTCTGGCCTAGACCAGCCTGAACTCTAGACGTATCCCACTGCCTCCTCCTGCGTGCCTGGAAGACACTACAAACTTAACCAGTTCTAGATGGAGCCCCCAACCTACCCCTCCAAAACCTGCAACCCCATTTGTCCAGCTGCTCAAGCAGAAATCTAGGAGACTTTTTTTTTTTTTTGCAGTACGCGGGCCTCTCACTGCTGTGGCCTCTCCCGTTGCGGAGCACAGGCTCCGGATGCACAGGCCCAGCGTCCATGGCTCACGGGCCCAGCCGCTCCGCAGCACGTGGGATCTTCCCGGACCGGGGCACGAACCCATGTCCCCTGCATCGGCAGGCGGACTCTCAACCACTGAGCCACCAGGGAAGCCCCTAGGAGACATTTTTAATTCCTCTCTCACACCCCAAACCCAACCCACTGACAGATCCTGGTGGGCTTCACCTCCTAATATGTCCAGAAGCGCCCCTCTTCTGCCCCTGGCAACTGTTTCTACCCTTGACCAGAGTCACTGTCACCTCCCCTCCTGCTCTGTCTTTGCCTCCTTCAGTTACTGTCAACACAGAGGCATCCTATTAAACCTAAGACAGGGAGTTCCCTAGCAGTCCAGTGGTGCATTTCTCCTCACAGCCTGCTTTCTCCTACACTCTACCTGGGCTTCTTCAGCTCAAGACACCTCTTCAGGGAGGCACTCCGGAGTCCCAGACCCAGCCAGGTTCCCTGGCACACACCCTGCTCCTTGCCCTCCAGCACTCACCACAGCTGTACTCTAACAACTGTGTGCAGTTCATTGTTTTCTCTCTCTCCCCTCTGCTGGAATGTAAACCGCTTGAGGACAGGAGCGATCCTGCCTTAGTCCCAGCTATGCCCCCACACCTGGAGCACAAGTTTGTGAAGAGCAAGGATCCTGGAGGCTGCCACTTACCAACGGTGTGACCTTGGGCAAGTCCCACACCTAAGCCCTCGAACCCTCAGTTTTCCCATCTGTAAAACTGGGATGATTAAAAACTACTTCTGGGCTTCCCCAGGTGCGCAGTGGTTAAGAATCTGCCTGCCAATGCAGGGGACACAGGTTCGAGCCCTGGTCCAGGAAGATCCCACACGCGGCGCAGCAGCGAAGCCCGTGCGCCACAACTACTGAGCCTGGGCTCTAGAGCCCCCCGAGCCACAACTACTGAGCTCACACGCCACAACTGCCGAAGCCCGCGCACCTAGAGCCTGTGCTCCACAACAAGAGAAGCCACAGCAATGAGAAGCCCGTGCACCGCAATGAAGAGTAGCACCCGCTCGCCGCAACTAGAGAAAGCCCGCGCACAGCAACGAAGACCCAACGCAGCCAAAAATAATAAACAAATTAAAAAATTAAATACATTAATAAATATAAAACTTTATAAAAAAAAAATTACTTCTTACAAAGGCGAGTTGTGAGAACTAAATGGGAAAATCAAGGTAAGACATTTAAAACGGCTCACAGCACCTAAATGCCCAATAAATGATCACTATTTATGGCTAGTACTTGATAAATATTTGTCAACAGAGAACGAAGCATTCCAGGGTGGGTAGGAGACACCTGGACCCAGACCTGGACCTGTTGGCTCAGGTCTTCAGGGCCAGAAGGGAGCACAGAGCTTTTAGACCAGCAGGTCTCAGCCAAGTCAAAACTTGCTAGAATGTCACAATCAGTCCTGAGGCATCTGTCCAAAGTTCAGTTATTAGTAATAAGCAGAGGCAACAGTCTGGCCTTTACGGGCTTAGCTCTGGACTTCAATCGACCCAAGTTCATATCTTGTTTCTGTCATTTTTCTACCTGTGGGACCTGAACAAAGTTTTGAAAACCTCTCTGGGCTTCAGTTATAATAGTGCTGAATAGCGCTGGAACCTTAGAGATTGCTGTGTGGGTAACTGAGAGCATAAACGTAACAGGACACAGTGCCTGGCACTCAAGAAATGTTCTCAAAAAGGCTACATGTTATAACCCCCAAGTAACCAATGGTTTATATAACAATATAAGTAATGGGCACATCCCAAATAATGCTTATTACATCACCATCTTGCTCACTCGTATTTTGATGTGCTTTCCTGAGTGAGAAAAATTCAGTGAGTACTATTGGCAGGGATGCCTAACAGTCTTTTTAAAGGTAGGTGCTGAAATACGACGTAGCCACTCTCAGTTACCCGTAAAAACCTGCCTTGCGCTCGTGCTGCTTTGGGGAAATCAACACAAAAGGGGGCATGTTCTCTGCTGGTGAGGGGGCAGCAGCTGCTGGAAGCAAGAATAAAGTTTAGGAGCAGGCAGAGGCTGCTTTGAATTTTTCAGAGCCGCTGTGGAAGGTGCTGGGCCTAGAGTACCCAGAAACTTAGGAGGCATCTTGAGTCCCACTCTCACACCCCACATCCAATCCATCAACACATCCTGGTGGCTTTATTTAACACTTACGGGAAAGGACGTTCCTGGGAGGTAGGAGGGCCTGGGAACTCCAGGCTGCCAACCCCAAGTGGTACCATGGCAGCCTGGGGGCCTACTGCCACCCAGCAGTGCACCAACTGGGGAGCGCCAGGCCCAGAGGGCAAAGGGCACAGGAGCGGGGTGGGGGCTCACCCTGGATGGTCCTCTTGAAGAAGGCTTTGCAGGCCTCACAGGATGCCACACCATAGTGGTAGCCGGAGGCCACGTCCCCACAGACCAGGCAGAGGCGTTTGGGCAGGGAGCTGAGCACCAGCTTCCCACCACCCTGCTCGCCAGGCCCAGCCCCCTCCCCATCCTCCTCCTCCTTGTGGCCTGGGAGGCAGCGGGTGGGAGCTGGGCCAGGGGCCAGGGCCACGGGGGGCTCAGTCTCAGTCTCCGAGGAACCCTTTGGGCTGTCAGGACTGGCTGGCTCTGCCTTGATGTAGAGAGGCTCAATGCCCACCACCTGGCTGGACATGGCGCTGGTCACCTGCGGGAAGAGACCCGTCAGGTCACAGGGAGGCGCTGGGATGGGGGATGGAGACACCCTGTCACCCTGGTTGCCCAACCCCGGGCCTGGGGCCAGGCTTCCAGGCTCAGCAAGAGGGTGGGGGGGACAGAGTCCAAGGAAGGCTGCCCATGAAGAGGCCCCCCCCCCGCTGTTGCCATGGAAACAGAGTCTCCAGAGCCAGTAACTGACAGCAGGTCTCCCACTTGGGAAACTGCAGGCGGCTTGGAAACCCCCTACTCCCACCCAGGCCAAGGAATAGGGTAACCTAAGTGCCCAAGCAACCTTCAACCTGGTCTGGAATCCCCAGCCAGGAGTGGGATACCGCTCAAATTTTCTCCAGATGTTAGAGAGCTCAGTGATCTCCCCATACCTGGGTATCCTCCATTCAAGAGCGAAACTAAACTGAGGCACACAAACCCAAGGGCAGTGGATGTGCTCACACATGCGTGGGTTTACACCCTCACACTCCCACTCACCTGGGTCCTCAGGTGTCCTCACCTGTACACACACGCTCACACACAATCACTCTCCTGGACAGGTTCACACTCACACGTGTCCTTTCCCAAACCCCAGCACTCACCCATGCTCCCGTTTGCCTTCGCACTCCTGAAGTGCACACCCCATAACAAAGTCACACCCAAGGCACAAAATCACACTCTCGCTCACACACTCTTACACTCTCACCATGCCGCCACACTCTCACACACACACACAGGCATAGTCCCTTGTGGAAACACATTCAGAGCCTCTCACACCTGACCCATCGCCACCTCCAGCCCCAGGCACACCAGCGGGCGCGGCTCCACCTCCTTGCACCCCCTCCAGCACATTCGTTCTTACACTCCTGCTGCCGCAGAGTCCTCCACCACGGGGCGCCCCGCCCCCCCCAACCTGCGCACACCTACGGGAAGTTGCCTAAAGTTGCTGCGCCTCCCCTCCCCCTCCGCCCGCGGGGGACCTCTATCAGGTTATCAGGAAGTAATGGGGGAGCGCCAAGGAGGAGGAAGTTCTCCCCTGCCAGTGCGATGACCTTTGACCCAGAGAGGAGGGTGGCCCTAGGCCCCTTCGAGCGCCCCCACGTGGTCTTCAAAGCCCCTTCCCCGACAGAGAACCCTTCCCATCTTCCAGCCCGGCCTTCCCCTGGGACTTCGGCATGCTCCAGGTGCCGGATTGAACCCTGCCCTGGGACTGGATCCGAAGCCCAAGCCCGACCCTGGTCTCAGGCCGGCGCCCTAAGACCTGGACGCCATATCCCGCACAGACCCTGACCCTGTCTGGCTTTTGACCGGGTCCCGACCGTGACCCGGGCCGGACCCGGAGCCGGACCCCGCCTGGAGCCCGCCCCCCGCCCGCCTCCCTGCCCCGCTCGCACATGGCCCCGGCGCACCGCCCGCCCACCCTCCAGCGGCGCTCCCCTCCGCCCCCGGACCTGGGGCCCCGGCAGGGCGGGCGGGCAGGCATGGGGGCCGAGCGGCCCGGAGCGCCGGGGTGAGCCTGGGGCCGCGGGCGGCCCCTCCTCCGCCGCCTTCTCGGGCCGCGCCGCCCCGCCGCGCCGCGTCCCCTCACTCGGCGGCGCCGCCGGCGGCTTGTAGGACACAAAAGGACATCGCGGCCGCTTCCTACTCCGCTTCCTCCAGCTGACAGCGGGGGCGGGGCTGGCCGTGCGCATGCAAAGCAGGGGGCGGGGCCCAGCGCCCTATGCTAATAAGGCAAGTGGGCCGAGCAGCGCCTGCGCTTGGGGACGTGTCAGGGCGGAGCCGACGAAGCCAGCGGGGCGGCCTTCATGAAGGCCTCGCCCAGCCGCCGCCGAGCCACAGCGGCGTATGCCGCTGCTGAGAGGGCGTGGCCAGAGGAGTCGCGGAGAGGCTACGGGATGGGGTGGGACCAGGAGCGTTCTTACGTAAAGAAGGAGGCGAGGTGCGCTGTGCGCAAGGGAAATGGGAGAGGTAGTTCAGCGGCCGCCTCTGAGGGTCCGGGAGGTGATATACATATGTAAATGAGAGGGTGGGACCAGCGCGGGACTAGGGTATCTGCATATGCATGAGGGGCGGGGCCTAGCACGCCCAAATTAGATAGGAGGTGCTGTCCCTTTCTCTTTTCCGCCTTCCCCCAAGATAACACAATCGGGGCACTTGGACCGCTCACCCAATGTCCCCATAAAGCTGCTGAACCCGGAGTGGGAGAAGCAGACCTAATACATGCAAGAAGTCCTGAATTTCGAGTCACGGGAAGAGGGAGCCGATAGGCCCGAACCGAGAACGCTCAAGGTCACTGCGGTGACCGAGTGAAGGTCACAGGGAAAGGCGGGGCCACGTGCGTCCGCCTCACGCGGGCAGCCACGCATTGACTCACGGACCATGTACAGAAGACTCTTTTATTTCTCTAGGGCTCAAAATCCACGTGGACAGGGTCGGGCTTGGATCTGGGACCAGGGCTGGAGTCGGGCGGTCACTCGAGCCCGAGGCGGTGCTCTCAGATCACCATGACTTGCAGCCTCTTGTTCCGGCTCCTCTTGAGCCCCTCGATGTATCGCTGCAGCTGCTTGGTCAGGAAGTGGTTCCGGCCGATCTCCGATCGGTAACCTGGAGGGCAGAACCCAACTCAGGGCAGTGAGCAGGGGCATGGCCTCCCCAGCAGCTGGTCTTTGTTCTTTGGGGAACTTTGGATCTCCAGGGTACTGGGACCTGCCTGTTTTGTTTGTTTTCGAATGGTCAAGTCATAGACCTGTGCTCCAAACAGATGGGGGATTCAGAGTAGGATGGGGGTGTTGGAGTGGAGGATGGATGAGGAAGGCAAGTTTAGAGAAGATGTTGCCGGCCTGAGTTAGGGCACTGGGAACAGACAGCTTTGGGGACACCGCTTCGACCACCCAGTCTCAGCCATTAGCCCTCCCCACCCCACCCCCACTCCACATTCATAGGGTAAGCAGGGCAAACCAAAGGAAGTTTACTCAAATAATCCACTGTCCAAAGGCTCCTCACAGCAACCAGGGAGGGGCCAAGGCCACAGAAAGGCTGTCATCCCCAATGGGCAAGTGAAGAAATAGCCTTAGAAAACCTACATCAGGTTGAGAGGGGCTGCACTGAGGCTAGAGCCCAGGCCCTTGACAGTCACCCCATGCTGTCCCCATTGGGTGTCCCTGTGCCCAGTCTCCTAACTTTTTACTTTTCATGGGGCTTCTGGAATATTTGTGGGTGGTAAGGGAATCTGACAAGGCAGACACATCCTGAAACCCCACTCCCACAGGCCGAAGCCCTGCAAAATCCCCCAAGGTCTCTTGTGGGAGCTGGGGAGATGGGGAATGGGGAGGCTCACTCCGGAGGGCTTTGGTGAGGATTTCCAGAGCTTCATTCTCCATGAGTTCAGTCAGGGGCAGGGGCAGCTGGAGAGGCAGCAAGAGACTCAGATGTACAAGGGACCCCAGCTCTGCCTACAGCTGACATGCCCCACCTGCTCCCTCCAGCCCCAAGACCCTCAACCGACCTGCCTGCCCCTCCACCCTGCAAAGCCCCCCCCACCCCTGAAACCCCCAACTTGCCCATCCCCCATCCCCCACTAAACTCCCCAGTCTCCTTGGGTGCCTCCAACCCTGCTCTGCTGCTCCACCCAGTAGGCTCGATGGGGTGTGTGCTTCAAGATATTAAGCGATGACACTGAGGAAGACTCTTCTGAAAGAAGAGAAAAAAGGGATCAGTCATTTGCAGACTGCTGAGACTTCCCTGGAGCAGAGGAGATGTATGGGTAGGCATGTTGGCCGGCGGGGGTGGGGGTTGGGGGGGCGGGCCTTCAGAGACCAGCTCCAGGTGCCATTTTAGTGGGAAACAGTATGGGACAGTGGTTTAAAGCCTGGGCTTTGTTGTCCCACCCTCCGAGGTTCCAGTTACGACTGCCCCACTTTGTGAAACTTAAGACCAGTGACTGACTTTCTGACCCTCAAGTTCTTCATCTGTACAATGGGATAATAAGAATGGCCCCATATGGAGGTTGTGAAGTTTAAAGGTGATCATGCAAGGGAAGCCCAGCGCCTGGCACAACAGCAATTGCTCAATAAATGGCAGTTGTTATATATTGTTATATGTTCCAATTCCCTGATGAAGGGCTGGAGAGCAGAGGTGGTGGGGAAAAGGGGGAGGCATGTCCCAATCAGCGCACAGCGCAAAGTAGGAAGTAAATACTTAAAAATTGTAACCAATGACTTAATGAATGAAAGACAGCCACCTCCTCAAGCAGCGCAAATCCACAGAAAAGGCATTATCTCCCTCCTTTCAACTATCCGGGTGACCGCGCTGCCTTTGCGCATTTTCCTGCTCATCTCTATGACCCCAGGACTTTGTACGACGCCTGCCCGGTAGGGGGCGTTCCTAGAAGGTCTGGTTGATTTAAAGCGTGGAAGATTAGCGTTGGCGCCCCTTCCAGGGAATCCTAGCAACTTGGGTCCCACAGTGTTCCCGCATTTTACAGCAATAGAAACTGAGGCCCTGGCCATCCCCCTGCCCTCTGGGCGCCCACAGCCCGGTGAAGCCACACTGACCGTTGTCGGTCTTGGAATCGTCCTCCTCTAAAGGGCCTCCCAGGGAGCTGCCGCGGCGCACCTCCAGCTCCAACAAGAGGTGCTCGTCCAGCTCCTCTGGCTTGAAGTTGTCCTTGTCCTCTCCGTCATCCGATGCTTTCCAGCCACCGTGCGAGTCGTGGCCAGCCTTCTGGTTGTAAGACCAGCGAGTCTTGCCGCCTACGCTGCTGCCCTCCAGTTCCGAGTCCTCACGGACAGTAGGCAGCGGCACATTCAGCTTCGGCTGCGACAGCGTGGCCGTGGTCCACAGACTCCGGATGTCTTGCGGGCTCGACTTGCCTGAGCCACGGTGGCCCGAAGACTTGGCCAACGCCTGTGGGCCACATACACCGAGGGAAGCCAGGGGTCGTGGGGAATCGGGGAGGAAAGGAAGAGCAGGCTGGGGGCGGGGATCCGGAGCCCATCCAGTGCCTGAGACTCAGTTGCCGGGGTGGGGATGGGGAGGGGGTGATTGTTGAGAGCTGCTCTGAGCTAGAGCTGAGTGAGAGGATAGCAGGGAGGGGCCCAGGGTGAACCTAGGATGAGTCTGGGGGCTGACAGTGTGAGGAGGACCAGGAAGAGTTCTTACTTTGAAAGGCTTTTCCTCCATGGTTCTGGCCCAACGGACCCAGTCGCCAAAGGCCTCGGGGCGAGGAGGAGGGGGTCACGCTCCAGGAAGGGGGAGGGGCAGGGTCCCGTCCGGAATGGCGATGGTGGTCTCGCGCGGGGAAAGTTCAAGCTACAGCCCTCCACACTAGATGCCATTATGTCTCCCCATCCCTGCCCCCATAGCTGTACTGAGGATGGACGCACCGCCCATCTTGGCAGATTCCCATGCCAGACTCTATCCTTAACCTCCAGGCAGAGACACCCGTCCAAGCACAGCCAAGAGTGCCACGCCTTGACCGATGGGTCGGGGGTGGGGGGGAGGGTTCGGCCTGGCGGTCGTGGGGGGGCCTGACTTGCCCCGGAGGTGGCCCGACGACGCAAGCTCTCGCACACCCTCTCGCGTCCCCGGAGCTCCACGCCCGCAGCGATGCAGACTGTTTTCTTTTATTGATGCAGGCTTTGAGGCACAGTCGTGAGATGTTGTGAGGGACAGGCCCAGACGGACAACGAGACAGAAAGCCTTGGGGTTCTGGAAATGGATGAAGGGAGGAGAGGGCCAGGAGCAGAGAGTGGCAGGCAAGCAACCCGTAGCCTCCTCCCCAGGTTTCAGTCGGGTCGGTCGAGAGAGGGCTCTTTGGTTAAGCAAGCAGAGCATGCCGGGGAGAGAGCAAGAACGGAGCCCTTTGAGAGGCCCGGGCAGGGGTCTTGCCCCTACGCGGGCACGCCTTTGTCCCGGGGGCGCCCCGGGCCGCGGGGCCGCGCGGGCTTCCTGGGGGTGTTGAGGGGGCGGCGGCTGCCTCGTGGAGCGCGGGGCAGTGCGCAGCCGCGCTCGCTCTGCGTGTCCGAGGACTCGTCGATGAAGGCCAGATTCTCGCTGGGGTAGTCCAGCGCAGAGGCCGAGGGCGGGGTGGGCGGCGTGGGCGGAGAGGGTGGCTCGGTCTTCTCCGGAGCCGCAGGGGATAGGGGCCTGCTGGCGGGCTGCGCTGGGCACGGCGGCGGAGGCAGGGGTGGCCGCTCCTTCTCCGGCGGCGGTGGTGCCGTGGGCCCGACTCGCTGGGTCACCCGCGCGGTCACCGTGCCGGTCCAGCTGGCAGCCTGCGCCGTGAGGCCGCCCATCTGCGCGGGGAGGAAAGGCAGTCCTCGACCGGGGCTCCTCGACCGTCTCCGCAACCCCGGGAGCCTGCCCCTTCACCAATCAGGTATTGCCCCTCTTTTCCACCTCGTCTTCCTGCCTCAGGAGTGGGAAAAGGCTGGAGGAGGGGAAAGCTCATCACCCAGCCACATGCTCTCCCCTCCTCCATCTGCGCGGAAGTGCCCTTTTCTCCAGAAGAAAAGACCAACCGGACTTTATTTCAGCTCTCCCTCCCGTGCCCCTAGAGACCTCTGCGCCTCCACCCGCTCCACGGCCGGGAGCAAGGAGTGGGGCTACAAAATATTTAGAACAATAAATAAAAATACAACAACAAATAAAATTTTAGTGTAAGTATGTCCCATGCAATATCTGGGACACTTATACTCAAATATTATGTGCAACTTATCCAAAATTCACATCAACCGGGCTTCCTTTATCTTTATTGCTAAATCTGGTAGCCTTATCCATGCGAGTAGAGATGGAGTCACCTGCAAACCTGTCAGCGTTTATCGCTTTGTTCCCGGCCGGTGCACACTGGGGCTCCCTCTGGCCCTGCCTTGGGGAACCCACACTCTGGAAGGCAGGCCAACTAGTCAACCTGCTGCTGGAGAGCAGTGCATCAGCGCCACGACGCAGGCGCGGTGTCGACGCGGGGGCGCCTACCTCTGCCCGCGTGCGGCGGGACACTACTCGCAGCCAGTTCCCGATGGTGGTGAGCACTGAAGCGAAGTAGGCCAGGCCGAGTAGGATCCAGAACCACACCAGCGGCTGGTAGGCTGCAGAGTTCTGGTTGGGGCTGGCTCCTGGGACGCCACGGGGAGGGCAGAAAGAAGTTGATTGTGAGACACGCCTTGAGCCTGTGAGTCTCTGGTTCACTGCCCCTCTTCCCAACTCGTTGAGAGGATTCGCCCTCCCCAGGACAGTGGGTATGAGCTAGAGTGCGCGAATGGATGCAAGAAGATGAGTGGGAGTGACTTGAAGGTGTGCAAGAGAAGAGTAAGTGGGGTGCTCACGTGCAAGAATGTGAGCATGTGTGAGGGGTGCACGGGTACAAGAATGTGGCACGTGTGAAGGGGTCACTTAATCTATGTGAGCACGCGCGGGGTGCAAGCATGCAAGAATGTAAGTGGGCGTGAGGCGTTGCATCCCTGGAAACATGTGAGGGTGCCTCCAGTGAGTGGCTGTAGGGGTTGGAGCAAGAACGTGTGAGCGCGCAAGTGCCCTGTGGAGCTTGGAGGGAGAGGCAAGATAGCAGAGCCCCTAGGCAGGAATTACATGGGTAGGGAAGTGCAACGCAAGAAAGTGGCCTCACCGGCCACATAGTCCCCGAAGCCCACCGTGGTGAGCGTCACCACGACGAAGTAGATGGCTTCCAGCTTGCTCCAGCCCTCCACATAGCAGAAAACGAACGTGGGCGTGAGGACAAAGAGCAGGCAGCCGATCAGCAGAAAGAGCACCGCCGATAGAATCCGCACCAGCTCTGGCGGTACGTGCCACTTCTGCAGGGAGGGGCAGTAGGCAAGGCTGAGGAGTCACCAAAACCTCCAACTCTCACACCCCACAACCCTCTTCGGGGTGCCCGTGTCCTAGGTTCGCGCGATTCCGGCGACCCCCGCTCACGTGCCGGCTGGGGTATGCAGGGAAGTGTATCCCGAGCCCAACGCAAGGGCGCGGAGGGTGTGGAGCAGCTCACCAGGAAGATGGCTTCGATGTGACCAATGCCGCGGCGCAGGGAAGAGCCCAGCCGGTCCCCGACCCCTGCCAGCAGTATCCCGAACAGCGGGATCCCCACCAGTGCATAAAAGATGCAGAAGAGGCGGCCAGCATCTGTGCGCAGGGCCGCGTTCCCATAGCCTGGGCAGAGGGGTCGTGCAGCAGCTCTAGGGGTTGCCTGGCACCCCCCTACCTCCCCCTGTGCCTTCGCCTGTGAGAAAACCCAGCCACCCCGTGCCCCCCCCAACCCATGACCAGTCCCCTCCCCCACCGATGGTGGTGATGATGGTGCCTGAGAAAAAGAAGGCGCTGCCCAGGTCCCAGGCTGAGTGGTTGCTGTTACTGGTTGAGTTGGTGTCAGGGTTTGCACCCCCTCCCAGGGCATCAGCCACCTCCTGCAGGACAAGATGCAGAAGGAGGAACCTCAGCCCTTCTCTCCCGTCCTAGCCAACCCCCTGGCTGTCCAGTCTCCAAGGTGTTTCCCTCCTTACCCCTCCCAGCTCTCCCCTGCCCTCTGGTCTCCCTGAAGGCAATCCCTTAGAGCAGACATTGCAAATTGGAGAGCCCCATTTTGTTTGACCAACACATTGTTTTAGAGACATTTGAATTATCGGCCCCTTAATCTCATATAACAGATTTCCAGTTTTACAGTGGTCAGGAGCACAGACTCTGGGACCAGACTGCCTGGGTTCAAATCTTGGTGCTAGGCGAAGTTGAGCTGTGCATCAATTTCTGCATCTATCATTTGGGGATGGTGATAATAGTACCTACCTCATAGAGTTATTGTGAAGAGTTAAAGCACTCACATCAAAGCAAGCACTGTGTGTTTGTGAAATTAGTCCCCATGTAGAGATCATGCCCAGTGAGTCCCAGCTTTCCACAGACCCCACCACTCCCAATGCCCCTTTGGAAGCTGAGTTTGAGTCCCTTGCCTTCGAAAATCTGATGAAAGTTAGGGACCCTCCCTCCAGGAAGGTTCACATACCAACACATTTTGCATCCTGTTTTAGGAGGGTCATGGATACACAAACCCCTGCCTACCCTGCTAAAGTCCAGACGAAACCCTGTGCTACCTAGTAGGTGATCAATAAACATGATTAAATGAATGAAATGGCCATGTGTCTGCCCCCTCTTGCCAACCAGTCTGCCTCCCTCAGAGGCGGAGTCTGTGTTTTGAGAGTGCCTGCCCTAAGTGATGGAGGTCAGAGCATAAAGATGAGGCGGTGCAGAGGGGCCCTTCCCCGAGGAGCACAGAGCTAAGATACAAGTGGTGTGAGGGAGGTCATAAACCACCTTCTTTCTCTCTGACTGCAAGTCCTCCTCATTAGCACGACACATTCCGAATGAATCTTCCTAAAGTGACTGCCCAAAATCTCCGTGGCTCCCTGCTATCTGCAGAATAGAGGCCAAACTCCCCAGCCCAGCCTGTAAGCCCCTTCTCACTCTGGTCCACCCCTCCCTTTCCCCAGTCTTCACTCCTGGGACTCCCATTTTGGAATTCAAGTTACAGTGACTTTATCCCCAGATTTTCTGAGATGATTCTATTTCCTGAAATAACTGTTTAATACAGCCAAGAAGTGAAATGTATGATTAAAAGTGATTTAATTTTATTTTGCAACACTTTTCCAATAAATTCACTACTTAGGGGAAAAAATCCTTTGTCATTCTGTGTGTTCTAATTTTTGCTTCAAATGACTAGGCATCTGTTAAATCCAAGAACTGCAAAACACTCCGAGCTTTCCAGCCTCCACGCCTTTGCCCATGCTGTTCCTCTGCCTGGGAGTCTCTTTCAACCCAATCACACATCTCTAAATTCTACCCATCTCAGCTGCTTCATTTCAATTACCAGCTCTTCCCAAAGGGCCCTGGTATCTCCCTCCTTAGCCCCAGCACCTAGCCCAGGGCCTGGCATTTAACAAAGAAGGAAGTAATGAAAGTTCCTTTTCTACTAAATCCTACAGTGAACTTTCCATGGATTTGTCCCCTCACCTAGATGTAACATCCTCTAGGGTAGAGCCTGCATCTGTCCCACCCCAGTATCAATTTATCAATTTCCCTGCTCACCCTATGGTGTACAGCACAGCACCTAGCACATAGTAGGTGCATAATTGCTGGATGACTATTTATGGAAGAGAAATAAAGCAGCTGTTGCCCTCCTTGCTTGGTTCTGCCCTTCCTTTTCTTCTTCTTCTTCTTCTTCTTCTTCTTCTTCTCGGTCTTTTTTTTTTTTTTTTTTTTTTTTTTAAATCCAGGAAAAAAGGAATTCCTTTGTGAAGATAAAATAGGTCAGATTCCCTCCCTCCTCCTGCCCTGTGGTCTGGCCAGACACTCTCCTACCCAGGCCTCTCGGAGCTTTGCTGGGCATTCTGGATGTGTCAGAGACAGTGTCAAGCTGCCTGTGTCCCGGACCCACCCCATCCTCATCTCTGCTCCAGGTCCTGCCACCTTGGGAATCAGCTGGAACACCGAGGCTCCATGTTGATGGCTCCTCCCTCCAAAAGAAGGGGCAGGAAATAGGGGCGCCTTTCAATAAAATAATAAACATTAATGTATTAAAGTTAAATGTTACTTTATTTTTAAAAATATGACAGTGGCTCAGAAATCACAGAGAGAGCAGCAGAGGTGCGTGCCTGACAGTAGCCCAGAAGGCTGCAACCCACACTTTCTTTAGTCACTGGTCCAAAGTTGACCCCATCCCTGACTCGCCCTCCCTCTAGCCTCCGCATCATAAGCATGTGTCCTGGTGGGAAGGTGTGCTCAACCTGGCATCCATGATGGCATGGACCAGCTTGCGGGATCCTGAGATCCTCCGAAATCATCAGTACATGTTTATATGTGCACTTTTCTGGAGGTAGGGGGTGGGCAAGTGTTCACAGTGTTCTTGGGTTTCTCTGAGGCATCTGTGACTTCAAAGAAGCATAGGAACGAGTGTAGGGTTGCCAGATTTAGCAAATAAAAATACTGCATGGGACATATTTATATTTTAAAAGTATTCACTCTTTAGCTGAAATTTACATTTAACTGGGCGTTCCAGACTTCATCTGGCAACCCTAAACCAGTGAGTTAGACCTGAGAAAATGTAACATATCTCATCTGCTACAGCCATTTATTCACTTCTTCCTTCATGCGTTCCTTCATTCAACCACTATCACACACGGAAGGAGCCATTTTAGGAAGAGAATCCAATGCCAGGTACAGCAAGGCAAACAAATGCCGCCGCCCTGGCCCTGGCTGCCATATTGAAAACACAGAGACCTGGATCCCAGCCTCTGCCCTGCACCTCCCAGCTGCACCCTGGCTTCAGGGGTGCGGGTCTGGAAGCAGCACTCCAGCACAGGGTCCCAGTGGCATGCAGCTAGTGTCAGGGGGTCATGGGTGACTGCTGAAGGAGCTCTCCCCCACCCACGCACCTTGATGAAGAGCCCCAGGTCCTGGTCGCTCACACATGGATGGGCCCTCAGGAACTTCTCTCGGACCTCCCCCAGCTCCCTTTGGGCCTGCTGCTCATGGGGCTGTTCCAGGGCCTGGAACACCAGGGCACCGGACACCAAGTAGAGCAGGACCACAGCCAACAGTGCCAGTAGTGTGGTGCTGCGCATGGCGCGCCCAGGGGCCCGGCCAATTCCACGGCCCGCCTCGGGAGGCCGGGCAGGGGGCTCCTGGGGAGCTGCAGTCACTGTGGGCAGAACCAGGGATGCTGGGGTCAATAACCTGACCTGACACCCCTACACCCTCCTTCTCCAACCCCTACACACCCAGTGGTCTTGGAGCCCCCAGCCCTGCTACCCACAGACGTCTCCTCCTCACATCCCTCTGGCAGGGCACTTGGTACCATGACACACCCAGTCCCCCCACCTCTGTCCTCCCCCTTACCTCCACTGCCCGGCCCTCAGCCCCCCCCCGTCCGGGGAGTCCGGGGTGTGAGAAGATAAGAGGGCACCGGGAAAGGAAAGGAAGGAGAGTGGAAGGGGGAAAGAGAGACCGAGCCTGCCGAGGGAGGGAGAGGCGGGACGAGCGAGGAAATGTTGGGGGCCTGGAGGGGGCGTGGGGAACCCGCCTTCCAGTTGGAGGCTGAGGGGGCACAGAGGACTGTGCAGGGCGGGGACGGGGATGACGGGTCCCGGCTCGTCCGCCGAGGCTGCGGCAGCATCTTCGCGGCTTCTCCCTCCCCTCCTGCCTCTCCTTGCTCCTCTTCTAGACGCGATGGACCGGGCGGGGAGCCTCCAGGGTCCCCCAGCGCCCCGCTGGGCTTTCGAGGAACCCTGGGGCGGGTCCCGGTCGCTGCGCAGAGGCGAGGCAGGGCGGAGGGGAAGGGAGGGTACTGGGTTCCGGGAAGAAGCGCGGTGGGGGTGACCAGGGCCGGACCAGTGCAGCATCCCCTGAACAGCTGTCAGCCACCGGGACAGCGGGCGGCGGCGTCCTCGCGCACACACGCGGGCACAAAGACCACGCGCCCACGCTCCCCCCTGCGGCCCCTCTGCCCGGGCTGCACGCGCACACACACTCCACCTGCACACTGCCCGGCCTCTCGGGCACACCGGACCCTCAGGGCCGTGCGCGCCGGGCCAAGGCCCCCACACTTGTGTGCACACACTCACATACACACGTACCCGGACCGCGGGGCCACCGCGCAGCGCCCACTGCCCAGACACCGCACCTCCGCCACTCGCTCCCACGGCCTCGCAGCGTCTTCACGCCGACGCCTCGGAGCGTGACGGGCGGCGGCTGGATGCGCGGCCGCAGGACGCCCAGAGGCGCCCACGAGCGGGGAGGCGGACTCCTCTGCCGGCCGGTCGCCCCATGCGCGCCCCAGCCCCGTAGCCCGGCCTGCGCCCTTCGCCGCCCCGCACTCCCTCTCCGCGCCAGCGCGCCCGCCCTCTCCGCCCCGCACTCACTGTCGGCCCCGCGGCGGCTGCGGCTGCGGCCCGGGCTCCGGCGCGGCCTCGCCGGTGCCTGCCGGCTGGGCCGCGGAGGCGGCGGCAGGGGCGGAGCGGGCGGCCGCCGGTGCTGGGACCCCCCTCCCGCCGCCAGAAGCCCCCCTCCTCCCGTATTTAACCCCTCCAGCGCCGCGCTTCCCTCTGCTGTGCCTCGCCCTCGCCTCCGGCGCAGCTCTCCGCAGACCCTTACCTGCGGCTGCCCAGCCCCCCAGTCCTGGCCGGTCCCGGGAGATGAGTGGCGGAGGAGCCCGAGAGGGGTCGCCGCTGGGTCAGGCCTGGAGTCTCAGGCCGGGGCCCTGCTTCTGCCCTGTTGGCCAGCCAGCGTGGCCAGCGGCACGGCCCCAACTTGGACATCAGCCGGCTCACCTCTTCGGACAGGCTCCACTCTAAACTCCCAGCATCTTCCAGGCCCACTACCAGGTGGGAAGGGCCCTCAGCTCCCCGCCCCGAGGGACAGCCTGGCCCTTGGGCTCTGCACTCATGAGGGAGGAGACCCCAGGGGACAAAGGGGTGGGGGATCCCCCGAGGCAACCTGGAATTGGCCAAGGTAGGGTTGGGACCAAGCTCCGGGAAATCAAGGTGGGGCACCTCCTGGACCCCCATCCCTTGTTCCTCACTTCGGTGACCATCCCAGCCTGGAACTGGGGCCAGCACTCCCTCCCCCACTGTCTGAACAGCAGGGCCCTGGCAGGTCCTGGAACTCAGCTCCTCTCTGCTCTTACCCATTTCTTTACAACTCTGATCTCGCCAAAGACCCTCCTCTTGCCTGGGGGCCTCAGCCTTCACTTGGGTGGTTTTAAGCGTGGGCTCTAAGGCTGACCATCCTCTACCAGTAGGGGGCCTAGACGGGTTACCAAGCTCTCCCCACCTCCCAGTCCCCACTTACAGAAGAGGGGTGCCTATCACTTCAGGCTGCTGTTCTGAGCATTAAAGTGGTTGGTATTTGTAAATGCTCAAAACAGAGCCTGGCACTCACAATTAAGTGCCCTACAAACGTTGGCAATTTTCCTTTCAGCAAAAAGTGATGGTCCAGTTTCGAGCTGATTCTCTGAGTCCCAGATGCCCTCCCTGGAGGCCGAGGCCTGCTGCTCAGGATAGTTCCAGGTGAAAGGTTTCAAGACAGGCTCAGTGCTAGGCCCCAGGAACCCCAAGGAGCTGGAACAAATGGCCACACACATGGGCAGGAGACAGACTCTCTGATAAATGACTCCCGGCCATGGGACAGATGACAGATCTGTAAGGGCTGTGACTACAGAGGGCAGAGACTGCCCTATCGGGGACAGTCAGGGAAGGGGCCCCCCAGGACCACCACGCAGACTGTGTCGGGGCAGCCCAACCATCTGGCCAAATCCATACCTGCTAGGGAGATGGGGGCTGCTCAGTTACTGGCCAACTCCTCCTCCGCAGGCCTTGGACTAACTCCTGGACCTGAAGGCCAGGCTGGGCATGATGACAGGGAAACAGGGTCTCTAGAAATCCCTGTCCACTAAGGGTAAGAGGCACAGTAGCCATGCAATCACTGTGCCAAGGGACCCGGGAGGGGGGACACAGTTCCCTGACCTGGAGATGGTAGGCTTCATAAAGGAGGTGAAATTTGAAGCAGATCTTGAGGAAAGAGTAGAAATTACTCAAGTGGCGAGGAGACTGGAGGGGGAGCAGGGTCCTTCTGGTCTCTCTTCCCCTCAGACTGCAGGCTCCTCCGTCTCCTTACCCACCAGCCTCGGGGGAGGTAAATGGCCCCTGCCCAGCCCAGCAGCCCCCTTCAAGGGCCAGTGTCTGATCAGCCTTAGACCAAACAGGTAACGGTGTGAGAAACACAAGCAGACAACTGAGAGACAGTGAACAGACTCGGGGCACAGACACTGTTTATTGAGTGGCAGGCGCAGGAGAGGTAGCTGGCTCTGGTGTAGAAGCAGAGGTGGCAGATCACGCCAGGGTGCTATGAGCATCTGGCAGCCAGGGCCATGCCCCCCATCCTAGGGGACAGCACAAGCTCACTACAACAGGAGTAGCAAGGAGCCGGCCTGGGAAAGAGGCAGCCACAGCCCCCGGGATCCCGGGCAAGAAGCGGCAGATGAACTTGGCACAGGGGTCTGGGGTGGGAGGGACTGGGGTCTGGGGGTTCTGGGGGGAGATGAAGGGGGATCACGTCTGTGGGGTAGAGTAGAGACTGTGATGGTGGCTGCCTGGTCCCAAAACCTGGGAGAAGAGCAGAGGAGTGGTCCGCGTCTGGCTGCCCCCGCACCAGCCTGGCTCCCGCCCGATGGCACCGTACCAGCTGCTGGAGCCTAGGCTGCCTGACATGCTGCAGGCAGAGGAACAGGCTCAGTCCCATGGCAGTCTCTAGGACCACAGTCGCAAGAGTTGGGGGAGGGAGAGACACCTAGAAGAGCCCAGTGACCCACACCTCTCTGACTATGGCAAACTTCATCTTGGAAGGAGAGGTGGAGGCTTTAGCAATAGCAAACCAGAGGGGACCTCACCTGGTACAGATCGTGGCACGGGTGGGGTGTGGGAAGGCCCGGTCGTAGGTCCCTATGGCTCAGTGGGGCAACCCGGGAGCCCAGGGGTCCTGAGGTGGAACCGGGACTCCTACCTGGTGCTCTCACCCCGGCTGTGCTCCCAAGAGCAGCCCTCATCCTCGCAGTGTGCCCGGTCGAAGAAGTAGGAACGGGAGCCAAAGACCTGCCCGTTGAGGATGCGGCTGGTGCTCTGGGGGAGGGAGCTTCCATTGATGCTTCCTCCTGCCCCCCACTGCCCTCCCCAACCCCCAGAACCCAGCCCAGGTACCCCCAGGGCCACCCCTCTCCACTGGCCCTCACCAGGTCCTGTGGGGGCCGGTGCACCCGGAAGAAGCCCACCAGCAGGGTGGTGGGCAGCAGCTCCCACACAAAGAGGATGAGGCCAAACACCAGGTAGCCTTTGTTCCCCAGGTCGTTCACCAGGTCCGCCTGTGGGGAGGCAGGGGCTGTGCCAACCTGCAGTCGTGCCAATGGGGCACCCAGACAGGGCCCAGGCCAGCTTGGGGCCGAAAGCCACAGCTCCCGAGGAGGCGGCAGACGTGCCAAATGCCCACCTGATCAGAGACGTTGTACCAGTCATAATCGAAGGCGTCCAGCCGGCTCCGGGGGGCCAAGGCCAGGGCTGCCAGGTTGTAGCAGGCCCGGCTGGCATAAAGCAGAACCATGGCACCACCCATCGCAGCTGCCTGGCACACACTGGTCCCCTGGCACAGATGACAACAGAGGATCCTCAGCAAGCGGAGGCTCCAGCTTTCTCTCTACTCTGAAGACCCCACACACCCCAAAGGACACCCAGGCATCAGCGCTTGTGGCCCTACCTTGGCCTCCAGGTAGATGCTGGTGGAGGGAGCCCGCCGGGCGACAAGGCAGAGGCAGGCGGCAAGAGAGAGTGCGCAGATAACAAACAGGGAGTCGCTCACCAGGACACGCACCAGCAGGAGGGCCCAGGGCTGAGCCCGGCGGCGGCGGGACAGCACTGCACACAGCACATTCACCAGCAGAAAGAGCAGCGAGGCCCCCACGAAGGCCCCTCGGACAGCCAGCCTGCGGCCCACAGCACGGTCAGCCCCAGAAGACCACCCTTGGCGCTCCCCAACCACCCAGCCTCCCCCAGGAGAGCCCAGTGTCAATCAGAACCTCAGGTCATCTAGTCTGAACCCTGCTCCTCTAGTTTTACAAATGAGGAAACTGAAGCTGAAAAGGTCAGAAGATGACTGATGGCTGTGGCACAGCAGAAAGAGCACTGGATTGGGAGTCAGAAATCTGGGTTTAAGCCCTGGCTCTGCCACCTGCCAGGTGTGTGATCTTGAACATGTTGCTTTACCTTGCTGGGCCTCAGTGTCTTCACCTCTCAAATGGGGATAACAACAGCTTCACAGGTTAAGTTGTAAAACTTAAAGATGTTTGTGAAAGCTCTTAATAAACTGTGAGATGTTATACAAATGACAAGAGTATCACTGCCCAAGGTCACCCAGAAGTGCCCTTTGGCTTTGGAGTTTCCAAGGACTGGAGCCTCCAACTCTTCCTCCATCATGGATGACATTGGTACCCTCTCCCTTCACAGTACCTCAACTGTTTCTATTATAGTTGTCCTTCACATATGCAATGCCTCTGCTAAGCATTCTGCACCAGATGCCTAACTCTTCCAAGCCTTTCACAAATATTCTGGGCTGTCCTCGCCTCAGACCTACCAAGGAGGAAGGAAGGGACACCGGGCTTCTCCCTGCCCCTGACCTGTAGGCTGAACCCACCAGTGTCCCGAGTACTTACAAGCCTCGGCTCATCTCTGGCCGACGCTTTGCCTTGGCCTTGAACACCACCTGGGAGCAAAGACGCCCATCATTCTTTGGGGCCCTTGGGGCTTGCCACCCTACTGCCCACCCCCACCCATCACCATGGTTACCTGGGCAAAGTAGAGGTTCATAAGCGTCAGTGTGAAGAACTGGAGGCAGACAGGACAGCAGTAGAGAAGCCAGAAGGGCAGTGGCCCCAGACGGTTGGCTCGGGGTGTATCTCGAAAGTAGAAGGAGAAAAGGGTGGTACGCAAGGCAGCCCAGAGCAGACAGAGTGCCAGGAACACCGTCTGATAGCTGAGACGCTTGTGCCCATACAGGAGCACCAGCCAGAGCTGGGCATAGACGGAGAAGAAGAGCAGGGCGTACAGAGTGGTGTAGGCCGCAGTCAGCCCCAGGGTCACGGCGGGCGGCAGCGCAGGCACCAGCCCAGCAGCAGGCACCAGGCCAGACAGGTTACTCTCCATGTCAGGGAGGGAGGCCTGAATCCCGGAGACAGAGATGGAGGGGCTGGCAGCGGGCCAGTGAAATAAATACGGAGGGGTGGGAGTTGTAGGGTGCAGAGACAGAGATGGGGAGCTCAGGGGGAAAGAAGTTATGGCTGGCCAGGCCCTCCCCCCCCTGAATAGAGGGACCCTTGCCTTTGCGGGGCACAGGCAACCTGGGTCCCTCACTCAGGGGTGTGGAAGGACAGCCTTTCCTCTCCAGGGCAGAGGGGGATGGGGAGCACTGCTCTCTGGGCCAGCCTCAGAGCCGGGGGTGCGGAGGGGGGTGGAGGTGCAGAGGCTGAAGAAGAGGGGTCCCTGGCCTTGGTCGCTGTAGTCGTCCTGGCAGGAGGGGGAGAGCCGGCTAACGCCAGTCTGCTCAGGGTAGCGGCCGCTGCTGGGGACGCTCAACACCTGGCTCTCCCCCTCCCCAAACTGGGGGACTCTCTCCCCTCCAACAATCCGGATGGGGAGGGCCTCTGCCTTCCGTCCTCGGGATACCGGACGCCGCCCCCACCCCACCCCCAACTGCGTCTACTCTCCAGCCGCGGGGGGCGGGAGGAGGCCGACGCCGGGTCCTCGGGCCGCCGCTGGGGTAGCCGGCTCCGGTCGCTTGGACGCGGGGCTCCGGCTCCCCGGCTCCCGCTGCTCCGCCCCCTCCTGCGCCTGCGCGGCCGCCGTTCGCTACGCAAATTGCTCAGAGTCTGGCTCCTGCTACGCAGAACCGCGCCGCGCCCGGCGCGGAACCGTTCGAGAATTGGCGCGATTTGCGCCGCCGGCGGGCGTCAGGGGTTACAAGAGGCGGCGAGCGGCCGTGACGCTCGGGCTGCGCCGCGTCCGGCCAGTGGCCGGCTGGGCACTGCCCGGAGCCAGCGGCCCTTGCTTCTTTGGGGGGCCGGCAGTTCCCATGCTTCTCTCCCCCATCCTCAAATCGAGATCATGCCGCCCGACCCGGGGCGGTAACGACTTCCCTTCACCCGGTCTCTGCACGAAACTTCCGCCCTCAGCCAAGATGGCCTCCGGGGCCCGCCCCCGGGCCTTAACCCGCCTGGTCCCGCAGCCCGCGCTAGCCGGCCCGCGCACTCCCTGGCCGGCGGCGGTTCCCGCTCACCTGGCCCGCCGTCTGCCAGGCGCGAGGCTCCGCGAGTCCTATGGTCACCCTCACAGGGGCCCCTGTCCCTTCTGCGCCGGGGCAGTCATCCTGCCAGGGCGGAGGCTCCCTCGCTTATCTTGAGTGCTCCCGAGTTGGCGCGGGGAGTGGCGCCCCTGATGCGGGCGGTGCGAGGTTTCCACCGCGGGGAGGAGGGAGGGGGACTTCCCGAGCCGGCCACCCGGTTCAGACGGAGCAGTGACAACAACAGTTGCATCCGACGGCTGAGCTTCAATTACGGCTTTGCAAAGTGCCTTCACCCACAGTAATCACCACTCAGTTTACACGGATCACCGACTCCTGAGGGAGGTGTCATTATCCCCATTTTACAGGGGTGGGAATTAAGGCCCAGAGGGTCTGAAGGACTTGTCAGCAGGAGCTGGCCCCCAGATGGGGACCCCAAAGAACCCCTCATCTGCTCCCACACACGCCCAAGGCATAAGGAAGTCGGGAGCGGAGCGTCCGGAGACGTAGAAGGGACACAGGAGGAAGGTGGTGGGCGGGGCCCGGGCCGATAGGGGCCCCGCCTGCTGGCCAGTTAGTGACATTTCGAGAGCTGATTGGGCCGTGTCGGTGACAGTTCCCGTTGCCCAGGCAACTAGGGCCGGGCTCCCTCGGTGCTAGAGGGACGCGGCGGGCCCGGGTCTGGGGGCCTCGAGACCGGGCTTGGGGTGAGACTTGTGTGCCGTCACCACGGGCGGGTCTGGCCGAGGCCTGGGTAGGGGCCTGGGGCTGCTCTAGTGCCCCAGGGCTCTGAGAGATTTAGATCCTGAGTGGGAGGTTGAGCTTCCTGCTGGGCCAGACTCAACGGACAGATGGGGGCCTGGGAGGCAGGGTGGACCTGGGGTTCTGAGGTGGGAGAGTGAGCCAGGGATGCCTGCGCCCCCCCCCCTCGCGCCGGCCCCCGTTAGCCCCAGCTGTGCCCTAACCACCTACCATCTTACCCTCGCAGCCCAGAGCATGTTCCAGATCCCAGAGTTTGAGCAGAGTGAGCAGGAAGACTCCAGCCCTGCAGATAGGGGCCTGGGCCCCAGCCCCACAGGGGACAGGCCCCCAGGTCCCAGCAAGCACCAGCAAACGGTCCCAGGCCTCCTGGGGGAAGCTGGTCACCAGCAGGGGCAGCCAGCCAGCAGCAGCCACCATGGAGGTAGGCACCCCCGCCCCAAGAACATCCACCTGCTTGTCCACCTGGCCTCCAGCCCAGTAGCTCCCTGCACCCCAGCCACATCCACACTCACTGGGTGGCTTTGAGCAAGTCCCTAACCGCTCTGCACCTCAGCTTCCTCCTCGGTAAAACAGAGCAATTAGTCGCCACCATTGTAGTGCTGTGGGGATGATTAGCAGGAATACCTAAGAAGCACTTAATTATAGAGCTGGTGCTTAGTAAATGGTCAAAGTATGTAGCTCTTAGCTTAGGGCCAGGACAGAATCACTGAGAGGCAACTTGCCTTAGGTCACACTTGCTTGGCGTTTCCTTGGGGCTAGAAGACTTGGTGGTGCCCTGCCCCAGGCTAGCACTTTCCCTGAGATCCTGGGATCCAGCCTTCCAGCCCCAGCTATGTTCTTTCCCGCCCTGTGGTTCACACCCACACACGGGCTTTCCTTGCCAGTTGCCAGGGCCAGGTGACCCCAAGAGGCAGACAGCCCTACCAGGCAGCGGGTCTGTGTGAGGCTGGGGAAGCATCAGCTGTCCTCCACACCTACTGAGGGGGACCCAGCGCTGAGATGGAAGGATGGGCCCTGGAGGGCAGTGGTCATTTCTCTGTAGTGCCCACCTCCCCAGTGGCCAGCACATGCCTTGGCACCTGGAACAACCACAGAGGTCTTCTGAAAACAAAACCCATGTCCCTCACCTGTGGAAGCCGAATTGACGCCCTCCCATTTTCAGGAGCAGGAAGGCTTATTAAGACCCCCTCCTCAGGGAATTCCCTGGCAGTCCATTGGTTAGGACTCAGAGCTTTCACTACCTAGGACCCGGGTTCAATCCCTGGTCAGGGAACTAGGATCCTGCAAGCCATGCGGCACAGCCAAAAAAAAGAGAAAGAAACAAAAAGGTTGGTATTCAGTTATTAGTCAGGGATATAATCTCTAAAACAACAAAACAAACAAAACACCCTCCCTAGCCCGCTGTCACAATGAACTCCGCAGGCTTTCTTTAACTTCCAGATTTTTGCACTTGCTGTTTTTCTGCTTGAAACAGCTTTCTACCCCCCGACCTGGCTGTTCTTCCCATCTTCTGTGTCAAGTGCTGAATGTATGTTCTAGCTGCCAGGGGTTCATCAGTGACCAGAAGTGAGAAACCCTTGCCCTTGTGGTTGCCCACATTCTAGTAGGTGGGGGGAGACAGGCCATAAACAAAGAAACAAAGTAGTGAGTGATATAACGCGTTAGAAGATGATGCACTACATGACGCACTCTTGACTTTCTCATTGGAATCCAGAGTACTAGGAGGCCGGGGGAGTGATTCTAACTGAGGTGGTCAGGGTGGGCCTTGGTAAGAAGCAACATTTCAGCAAAGGCTAGAAACGATGAGGGGTGAGCCAGGCAGAGGTCTCTTGGAAGACAGATGCAGGCAGAGACCTGCAGGTGGAGGGAAGGGCACATGCAAAGGCCCTGAGGGCAGGACACAGTTCAGGCCAGTGAGGGGAGGGAGGTTGGATACTCATCAAGAGTTAAGGGAGGAGGAGGGGCCGATGGGCAGGGCCTTGAAGGCCCAGGTTAGGACTCTGGCTTTCACTTTTTTCTTTTTTAAACATCTTTATTGGAGTATAACTGTTTTACAATGGTGTGTTAGTTTCTGCTTTACAACAAAGTGAATCAGTTATACATATACATATGTTCCCATATCTCTTCCCTCTTGCATCTCCCTCCCTCCCACCCTCCCTATCCCACCCCTCTAGATGGTCACAAAGCACAGAGCTGATCTCCCTGTGCTATGCGGCTGCTTCCCACTAGCTATCTATTTTACATTTGGTAGTGTATATATGTCCATGCCACTCTCTCACTTCGTCACAGCTTACCCTTCCCCCTCCCCATATCCTCAAGTCCATGCTCTAGTAGGTCTGTGTTTTATTCCTGTCCTACCACTAATCTCTTCATGACATTTTTTTTTCTTAGATTCCATATATATGTGTTAGCATACGGTATTTTTCTCCTTCTGACTTACTTCACTCTGTATGACAGACTCCAGGTCTATCCACCTCATTACAAATAACTGAGTTTCATTTCTTTTTATGGCTGAGTAATATTCCATTGTATATATGTGCCACATGTTCTTTATCCATTCATCTGTTGATGGACACTTAGGTTGCTTCCATGTCCTGGCTATTGTAAATAGAGCTGCAATGAACATTTTGGTACGTGACTCTTTTTGAATTATGGTTTTCTCAGGGTATATGCCCAGTAGTGGGATTGCGGGGTCGTATGATAATTCTATTTGTAGTTTTTTAAGGAACCTCCATACTGTTCTCCATAGCAGCTGTATCAGTCTACGGCCATACCACCCTGAACGCGCCCGATCTCGTCTGGCTTTCACTTTGAGTGAAAACCTGGAGGGCTTTGATCTGATTTGGACCTCGAGAGAATCACCAGGGCCCCTGTGTTGAGCTGGGTCTGCAATGGGCAGAGGCAGGGGTGGTGCCACAGGGGAGGATGGTGGCCTGTGCCAGGATGGTGGCGGTGGAAGTGGTAAGCAGCTGGACTCTGGGTTTCTCTTGAAGGTACAGCTGGCAGGATTTGCTGGCAGACAGATGTGGGCTATGAGGCACAGAGAAGATGGCTGCAAGGGATCTGGCCTGGGCACCTGGATGGGTGGAGTCGCTCTTAACTGAGACGGAACTGAGACGGCGTGGGGAGAGATCAGGAGCCCTGTTTGGGCCAGAACAGGTTAGAGGTGCCTTTTGGGCATCCAGGTGCAGACTTCTAGTAGGGATAGATACACATAGAAGTTGGCAGTCGCTGATGTAGTGTTCTGTGGGCCCTGGGAGCCAGTGTAGACAGGGGAGGACCTGGACTGAGCCTGGGGATCCAGTCTGCAGAGGGCAGCAGGAGAGGAGGAGTCAGCACTGGGGTCTGAGGAGGAGGGAGCTGTCTGGTAAGGAAAGGGAGAGCTGAACCCGTGAAGCTCCTTCCAGGGCCGCTGGAGGAGGACTGGGAGTGGAGCACTGGACTCGACACAGGGCCAGTGCAGCTTGGGTGGCAAGTGGGGAGGGATGATGGGAAGAGAAGTAGAGGTAGAAAGGAGAGCCCACCCCCTCTTGGCAGCTGAGCTCTGGCAAAGAGGAACAGAGGAGCGGGTGGCAGCTGAAGGCCCAAGGAGAGTCATGGAAGTGTTGTTTTATTATGTCTTTAACGATAGAAAAGGAAAAGAAAAGAGCATTTGGTGGGGGTGGGGGGGCCATGCTGCGCGGCTTGTGAGATCTTAGTTCCCCAACCAGGGATGGAACCCATGCCCCCTGCAGTGGAAGCATGGAGTCTTAACCACTGGACCGCCAGGGAATTCCCCAAAGAGCATGTTTAGAAGATGATGGAGTAATCCAGGAGCGAGGAACATACTGGAGGATGCAGAAGAGAAGGGAAGCTTGCTGGAGAGGTGTCCTTGAGTAGGAGAGAGCAGCTGGTGTGCAGGGGAGGGGCGGCTCAGCTAAGAGCAGTGGAGGGCAGGGGAGATACCTCATGGGCACTAGTAGAAGTCTCTCTCGTGGGTGCTTCCAGTTTCTTGGCAAAAGGAAGCCAGGTCTTGAGCCAGGAGTGAGGGTGGGGAGAGGGATGGGGGCTGAGGGGGAGAGAGGAGCAGGTTTGAAGTGGTTGTCTTGGCCTAGAGGATGGAGTGTGGAAGGTGTGCTGGGCAACATCTAGCGTGCCTCTGGGCCTCATGACCGTGAATTTGAACTGAGGTGGCATGGCTGTGCTTTTCTCCAGCCCCACTGGCCAGTCGGCTGCCTGTGGGAACTGGCAGGGAGTTGGCCTTAACCAGACCTGTGCTGGTCTCAGCCCAGTGAGAGAGGTGGCTGGGGGCTTAGCTCGTGTGCAGTGTAAGCTGGGCAAGTGTGAGGAGTCCCAGCATCACTGGGGGACTTGGGGGGCCAAGGCAGGGAGCTGGGAAGGACCACTTCGGTGCTATGAATGAATGAAGACACGAGCAACTAAGGGAGTGGCTGGGGAGATAGCGGCAGGGAGCTCCAGTAATCTCCTGCACCCACGAGGGGCCCACCCTGTGGGCGGTGGGTGCTTGAGGACCAGAGCGGAGCGAGAAGGGTGGCACAGCCCAAGAAACTAGATTTGTGGAGGACGGAGTGAGAATGGTCTGAAGCCGTAATAAGCCAAGGGGATGCCTATCCCAGCTCCAGGTCCAGCCATGAGGAGGCCTGCAGGGGAGAAAATAGCCACCATGTAAGAGGACTGCACTGAATTCCTTCAACTTTTTTTTTTAAATTAATTAATTTTTGGCAGCACTGAGTCTTCGTTGCTGCGCACAGACTTTCTCTAGTTGTGGCGAGCGGGGGCTTCTCATTGCAGTGGCTTCTTCTCTTGTTGTGAAGCACGGGCTCTAGGCGTGGGATTCAGTAGTTGTGGCTCGTGGGCTCAGTAGTTGTGGCTCACGGGATCTAGAGCGCAGGTTCAGTAGTTGTGGCTCATGGGCTTAGATGCTCCGTGCCATGTGGGATCTTCCCTGACCAGGGCTTGAACCCGTGTCCCCTGCATTGGCAGGCGGATTCTTAACCACTGCGCCACCAGGGAAGCCCATCCTTAAACTTTTGACTTAGTTTTCGATGTCTAAAAAGCAAGTGATTTTTCCATAAAAGATCCGCAAGTGCCAGTGACCTGCCAGAGCCACAGGGCCACTGCCCCCTCCAGATGGGCAGGGTCCTGTCACTCTTCATATTCCCTGCCTCCACACCCCTGCTGTAGTGGACTGCGTGTCCCCCCAGGGCAGGCCTGTGGCCACCTTGTGTGTTGTGACAGCTCCGTTGCATAGCCTGGTGCCTGGGGCGGCTGGTGGTGGATGATGGAGAGGGGAGGAAGGACATGCAGTGGGAGAAGCAGCCCAGTTCCCGGCCCTGGGCCAGACCGCAGTGTTCAAACTCAGCTTTCCCCTCTACTGCTAGGTTGAGCTTGAGCAGGTTACTTAACTCACTCTGCCTCAGTTTCAGTTTTCCTTTTTTAAAAATTGAAGTGTAGGGGGCTATCCTGGTGGCACAGTGGTTGAGAGTCCGCCTGCCGACGCAGGGGACACGGGTTCATGCCCCGGTCTGGGAAGATCCCACATGCTGCGGAGCAGCTGGGCCCGTGAGCCATGGCAGCTGAGCCTGCGCGTCCGGAGCCTGTGCTCCGCTACGGGAGAGGCCACAACAGTGAGAGGCTCATGTACCGCAAAAAAAAAAAAAAAATTGAAGTGTAGTCGATTTACAATGATGTGTTAGTTTCAGGTGTACAGCAAAGTGATTCAGTTATACATACATATACATATATATATATTCCTGTTCAGATTCTTTTCCATTATAGGTTATTACAAGATATTGAATATAGTTCCCAGTGCTATACAGTAAATCCTTGTTGTTTATCTGTTTTATGTATAGTAGTATGAATCTGTTAATCCCAGAGTCCTGGGAATCCCCTGGCAGTCCAGTGGTTAGCACTCAGTGCTTTCACTGCCATGGCCCAGGTTTGATCCCTGATTGGGGAACTAAGATCCCACAAGCCGAGCGTGCGAGCGTGGTACGGCCAAAAAGAAAAAAATATCCCCCAATCCTAATGTATCCCTTCCCACCTCCTTTCCCCTTTGGTAACCGTAAGTTTGTTTTCTATGTCTGTGAGTCTGTTTCTGTTTTGGAAATAAGTTCATTTGTATCATTTTAAAGATTCCACATATAAATGATATCATAAAAATATTTGTCTTCCTCTGTCTGATTTACTTCACTTAGTATGATCATCTCTAGGTCCATCCATGTTGCTACAAATGGCATTATTTCATTTTTTTATGGCTGAGTAATATTCCATTGTGTGTGTGTGTGTATATATATATATATATATATATATATATATATATACCACATCTTCTCTATCCATTCGTCAATGGACATTTAGGTTGCAATGAACATTGGGTGCCTCAGTTTTCTTGTCCGTAAAATGGGAATAGAACTAGTCCCACCTCATAGGGTTGTTGTGAGAATCTGATGCATTAATATAGGAAAAGTGCTTAGAAACAGTACCTAGCACGGAGGTTTGCTGTTCTTACTATTACTGCAGTTGTTATTGTTACAGCGAGTTGGCCCAGGCCCTGAGGAGACCTGGGGACTGCCGTTCATTCAGAGGGATTAAAGAGACATGAATTACCAATGCCCCTCTGATGGCAGACAAGGAAGTGTGGGTTAGAACCATAATGTAAGGGCCTTGAAGGCCATGCCCAGGAGTTTGGAGTTTATCTCATAGGCAGTGGGGAGCCACTGCAAGTTTTTGTGGGTTTTTTTGGCTGTATTAGGTATTTGTTGCTGTGCGCAGGCTTTCTCTAGTTGTGGTGAGCGGGGTCTACCCTTCACTGTGTTGCATGGGCTTCTCATTGCAGTGGCTTCTCTTGTTGCAGAGCATGCGCTCTAGGTGCGTGGGCTTCAGCAGCTGTGGCACATGCGCTCAGTAGTTGTGGCACATGGGCTTAGTTGCTCCGCGGCACGTGGGATCTTTCCAGACCAGGGCTCGAACCCATGTCCCCTGCATTGGCAGGTGGATTCTTAACCACTGAGCCACCGGGGAAGTCCCAAAGAACAATAATATTTTATTTCAGTGTCCCAAATACAATTTTGGTGGAATACAGCAATGCACAGCCATGTATATATTGTTTCTGGCTTCTTTCAAGCTATGACTGCAATGTTGAGTAGTTGTGACAGAGACTGTGTGGCCTGCAATGCCCAAGATATTTACTATGTGGCCCTTTACAGAAAACATTTGCCAGCCTCTGCTTTAGTGTTTTCTGATTTCCTCAGCTCTGAGCAAGGTGTGTTCTCTACAGGACAGTAAGGGGCTTTTGTACCCCAAACAGCTTTGGGGACACAGGAAGCCTGGGCCAAGACATGACAGGCAGCACGCCTGCTCAGGGAGGAGTGCCACGCTGCTCTCCTGCTGGGGGCGAGCAGTAAGTGAACCACCCACGTGTGGTAGAGCAGGATCCAAACCCAGCCCTGCCTGATGGCAAAGCCTCACTGCCTCGAACACCACTGTTTTAATGAAGTGTGCAAGGATGCTCACAGAAGCATAAACATGGATGTGTCCAGCCCCATGCACGTACCCAGAAGCCCAATGGGTAAAGAACTTAAAGCTCGGTGGTGGGCCTCGGGGCACCTCCAGCTCTAGGCCCCTCCCAATTCCCCACCCCAGCCCCAGGCAGGGTCTCTGGAAGGATGGTGTGAGTGGGCAGGCCTGGGCACCCACCCATGCTCACGGCCAGACAGGAGCCACACCCACTCTCTCACCCTTACCTTCCCCAAACTGGGAGAGGCCACCTCTGCCATGCCCCGGGGGCATGTAGGGGTGAGAGCTGATTGAAGGTTGGATGCATAGGGTGGGAGGGGCATATCCACTTCCCCCAGGGAGTTCACAGAAAATCCCTCAGATTTTTTCCTAGTCACCAGAAGGACACTTAAATGTTCAGTTTACACTTAGGAGTGTCATTTTGACAATGGCTGGCTTGGCATTGCTAAATCCATGGCTTTGGTAAAAATCCCCACTCCTTAGGGTAGGCCCCTGGTAGAGCTGGCACTTACAGAAGGACCAGGGGTGCCTTCCCAGACCTGAGCCCCCAAGGTGGCCTGTGGTGCTGCTGTGGAGAGCCGGGGACATGAGAGTTAAGCACACAGGCACAGGAGCCAGACTGGTTGGGTTGGAATCCCAGCTCTGCCATCTACTAGCTGTGTGACCTTGGGCAAGTTACTTACCCTCTCTGTGCCTTAGTTTTCTCCTCTGTAAAATGGAGACAGGGAGTAACCTCCTTCATAGGATGTGATGAGGACGTAAGGAATTGATACACACGAAGCACTCTTCCAACCTGACACAGTGAGTGCTCTTCCGCTTGTTCTGATTCCTAGGCGAGGGTGCAGTACCCACCTGCCAATCACTCATCTTCTGACCCTTGGGCCTTGCATCTGTCAAGTGTGGAGGTGTGTATCTTCTTAGTGCTGGTAAAGGAAAATAATAGCTGATGGTTCCTGAGCATTTAAGAGACCGGGCAGGGTGTACCAGCTGTGCGACCCTGGGCAAGTTCCTCACTTCTCTGTGCTTCTACTTCCTCATGTGTAAAATAGGGAGAACTTAGCCTCTGCCTCACTGGGAAGCTGGGAGCCTTCAGGACATGAAAAATGCAGAATAGGGTGCTCTCCCTGTGTCATTTGTTCTCGTGGAGGTCCTGGGGTCTGGCCTCCATTTCACAGACGACTACACTGAGGCCCCAGGGGATTAAAGAAAAGGCCCCAGGTCACAAACCAGGAAGGTGGTGGTGGGGACCCCGGCCCTGCTGCCCACGCCTCATGGAACTGGTCAGCGCTCTGCAGATGGGCCTATTCTCATCAGGGGTCTTGCTGCTCTCGGCTCCTTAGCCCCCACCTCCAATCCGGACTGCTGATTTAGCTGCCTGTTCCCCACTGCCAACTCATTCCTCAAAGGCTTTATGGTCTCCCTACCTACCTGACTTCAGGCTTTGGTGAAGCCCAGTAGCTCCCACCACCCGCTTAGCCTGGGCCTTTCTGGATCCAACCCCCTCTTCCCTTTTTGGCTTTATCAGCCATGTGTCTGGAGATGGGACGCTTGGAGGCCCAGCAGCCCTGGAGCTGACCCACAGGCCTTTTGGGGGAAGATGAGACAGTTACCCCTGGCTTCAAGACCTGGTCTAGATCTTACTTTCTCCAAAACGCCTCCCTGTGGACACTGGTCCCCTGCACTTCTTCCATGCCTGTCTTTCACTCTATACTTAGCTCTGGATTTTTGCTCCCGGGAGTGTTCTAGGTCTTTGCTCGACTGCATATGGGGGGGTGGTTGGCAGGAGTTCGGGGGATGGCACACTGTACATAGGTTAGACAAACTCAGGACACACCTCTTTGCATAATGATCCATCATGCCCTTTCAGCTTACAAAGCACTTTCCCGCTCTTTATGTGACCCTTATGCAGTCTCTGGTAGTAAGGACTAGGTTTATCCCCACAGAGAGGTGAGGACACAGGCTCAGGGAGTTGAAGGGCAGTTGGACAAGGGAAGTGTAGCTCAATGGATAATCACTGGACTCTGGATTCCAACAAACCTCCAGGGACTTCTAGCCTCAGAGCTTCACAGCTGTGGGACCCTGGGCAAGTCTTAACCTCTCTTAAGCCTCTGTCTTCTCATCTGCAAAGTGGAAGCAATGTTAGTACTCACCTCCCAGGATGGTTAGGAGGATAATGAAGTAATACGCAGGGCCTACTAGCACACAGTAAGTGCTCCTTAAGTATTACCTAAAGTCAACAGACCTTTCTGGACAATCTCTCCAAAGTGGGTGCTGTGAGAGGTACAGACACGCTGCTGACAGGCTCTTGTTCTCTGGGGGCCCAAGGTCTCCTGTAGGCCACAACAGTGAAACAAATGGACCCCAGCATGTCAGATGCAGGTTGCCTGGCTGGGGCGACCTCCTCATCCAGGGGACTGGTTTCCCATGCGGGGGAATGGGGCTGAGGAAAGAGCTACTGGCCCAAGGGGTTGCTGGGAAGCCCCAGCGTCTCGCACTCGCACCTCTAACTACTAGTTCTTATGCCCTTATTTTGTGCCAGGCACAGAGGAAAGTCATTTTATACACTAAGGGCCTGGCCCATTATTGGGGCTCAATTAAGATTTGTGGGATTAATGAGGAGTTAATTCGAATCTTCACAAAAGCCCCATGAGCTTCCCTTAGGAGGGAACTGGGGCTCTGAGAGGTAGAGTGATGTGCACCCAAAGACCACAGAGAGCCGACGGAGCTAATGCTGAGGGCTTCGGCAGGGCTGGGGGCACAGAGCAGTTGAGATTCACGTCGTCCCCACCCCCTGACCTTCTCTGCAGGCACTGGGGTTGTGGAGACCCGGAGTCGCCACAGCTCCTACCCCGCGGGGACGGAGGATGAAGAAGGGACGGAGGAGGAGGAGCCCAGCCCCTTTCGAGGCCGCTCGCGCTCGGCACCCCCCAACCTCTGGGCTGCACAGCGATATGGCCGCGAGCTCCGGAGGATGAGCGACGAGTTCCACGGCTCCTTCAAGGTGAGCTCTGGCCGGGGCGCGCGAGGCACCGTAGTCCCGGAGCATGCCGGGACCTATACTCCCGGGGCTCCTCCCACTGGGCTGTCCCATTCGGGTCCCACTGCATGTCGGGATTTGCGGTGTCGGGACTCCTCCCTCCAGCCTGTCCTTTCCGGAGTCCCAGGGCATTTCGGGATCCGTAACCCGGACCCCGCTCAAGAAGGCCAAGGCTCCTGGGTTCCCCAGATCCTTTGAGCACGGAGCATGCTGGCATCTGTGTTCCTGACCGACCCCTTCCGGATATCCGGGTTCCTGGACCTCAATTTCGGAACCCCTTCTTTAATTTTCGAATTACGGTCCCATCTTCCAGGTGCTAGATCTCCAGCTCCGGCGCTTACAGGGTCCTAGGCACCCTCTTCCCGCCCCCGGCATGGAGGGTCCGGGATCTAACCAGTCCATTCCTAAGGGCCCAAGCGATCTCATGCTTAGTAGTCAGGAGATCCCTCGGTACAGGGCCTGCTGGGAGCTATTGTCTTTATCTCCCCCGGGATCTCACTTGGCGGTGGGATTCCGGAAGCGGAGGGGCCAGGCTCGAGCTGCCAGGATAAGCTAATTCACTTAACCCTTTCCTCCTCCCACCCCGAAGGGACTTCCTCGCCCGAAGAGCGCGGGCACAGCGACGCAGATGCGCCAAAGCCCCAGCTGGACGCGCTTCCTTCAGTCTTGGTGGAACCGGAACTTGGGGAGAGGAGGCCCCGCCCCCTCCCAGTGACCTTCTGTCCCACATCCCGAATCTCCCAACCGCTGCTGGCGGCCATCTTGGGAGTGGGCAGTAGTCTTTTCTGCAGGCCTTATGCAAAAGGAGGCTCAGTTTCGTCCCCTTCAGAAGGAGGCGGTCTGACCCAGAGCCCAATTCCCTTCCGGTGTGTGCGAGGACCGCGGAGGGGCTCGGCCCCCATCGGAAGTTTTGAAGTTTTTCCGCCCTTAGGTGCTGGAACTGGCCCTGTGACCCCGCCCCCGGCGCTGGGCTGCCACAGTCGCCTGCGCCAGTTGCGAGCCGGAATTAACCCAAATTTCGCCAGAACCCTTTCCTCCGCGGTAACGCTGCGGGCTGATGCTCGCTAGAAATGTGCTAATAAAGCCCGCGTCTGTGTCGTGGAGTCTCCTATGTCCGTCGCTTGGGGCTTCGCGGGCAGGGGGAGCGGTAGCACTGACAGAGTTTCAAAAGATGCCCCCGTTTTATACATAAGGGAAACTGAGGCTGTTTCTGAGTGACATCATGGGGCCGAGATCAGAGAGGGGTTGAGGCGGCGAGCAGAGCCACGGCTGCTTGGCCTCCGGGAAGCGGAGCGCGACCGGACCTTGGGGACCTCCAGGTCCTTATCTCTAATATGGTAATTGGGAACTGCAGGCCGGCTGGCCGCCGGAATTCCACGCACTGCAAACCGTGCCGCAGTCCCCCAGGGAGGGTCATTTGTTCCTATTTGGGTCAGTCCTTTTGAGCAGCTACTGTGTGGCCGGCCTGGGGCCAGCGCTCCTCAGGGAACTGGCTGGACGCGTAGGGCGGGGGAGGGGGTGGAACGATCGGCTCAGGGCTGTGAGTAGAGTGATCGCTAGGGAACCCGAGAAGCTTCACCAGGACCTGGGAGCAGAGCTCAGAGCTCAATTTCAGAAAGATTTATTGGCGCCCCCTACAGACCAGCCAGCACTTTGTACTAGGTACACAGAGATGAATTACGCCACAGCCCCTGCTGTCCCAAGCTTCCTGGCAAGGGGAAAGCCAGCCTCTCACAGTGGAGTTACTGTCAGCCAGTGCTATAACAGGGGCCTGGAAGTGGGGTGAGGGCGGCTCCCTCCGGCATGGTAAAGTCAGGGACGGCTTCAGGGAGGAGGTGAGCCAGAGCTGAGACTTGAGATGTGGGAGGGGGCTGTCATTCCCAGTGGAGGAAAGAGTAAACCCTTGGAAGGATGGGGGAGCTGCAGAGGCCAGGCTTCTCAAGGGTCGGAATGTCATGCCCAGGAGTTTGGAGTTTAGCCTGGTCTTTGAGGACCTGTGGACTGACGCATAGTGTTTATGTGTGGAGTCAGGAAGATGGGAGTCGGCTGCTCAGGGGCCTGGACGGGGCAGCTTTGGGGCTAGGACCGGACCTGACCACAGAAGCAGGGAAGGCCCGGGCAATGATACTGACCCTAAGGGAGCAGGGCCCAAGGCAGAGGTCCCCAGCCCTGGAAAGGCCCCGCTCTGGAAATCCTGTTTCTCTGGCCTCCCCACCCCATCTGTTTGCCTGAGGTTGCAGCAAAAACAAAGAAAGAAAACACTCAATTGGCAGGAGATAAGCTCAGATAAGAGGCTGCCTTCCTCTGGAGGAGGGAGGCAGCCCGGGAAGCGCCAGGAAGCTGGGAGAGGCCTTGAAGAAGTGCCAGCCTGACCCTGCTGCAGAACCCAGCCGCACCCTCGCTGCGGGGTCTCTGCCACTCCACGCTGTCCCAGGGCAGGAGGGGGAGGCATGGAGCAGGTCCTCCAGGCTGGCCGAAGACAGTCTGCCATAGAGGGTCCAGGCCCACCCTGCCTCCAGGTCAGGACGTCTTGACTTAGTTGTGGCCTCAGTTTCCTCATCTGCAAAACAGGCATAACGTCTCCCTCACAGGGATGAGGGGGATGCTGCGTCTCCTAGCCCTTGTGAGTGTCTGTGACTGTCAGCCTCCCTTCTCCCAAAGGTCACTTCCAGGCTCATCCACTTCCCACCTATTGCTGAGAGCCCAGGTCCCCTGATGTTGGGCAGGTTCTGAGCTGCCCAGCACCACCCCGAACAGGTCCATCCCCCGATACAGTCAACTGCCTGTGTGGCCCGGAGCAGCCTCAGCGGAAGATGCTGGGTGCTTGGGTCATATCAGGCAACAGGAAGAGGGTGCAGGGGAGGCTTCCTGAAGCAGAGGCCTGAGCCTCTGTGAAGGGAGGACAAGAAGAGCCCGGGAGGGAGAAAAGTAATGGGTGGGGGTGGGGTGGGGTGGGGTGGGGTGGGGGGAGAGGAGAGCAGGAGTGATAGCCCAGGGCAGAGGGCATAGAGACAGGAAAGCCTGGGGGAGGCCAGAGGGCCTCTGATGTCAGATCACTGGGAAGATATGCAGGCAGTTCCTGGGCAAGGAGGTCTCAAGGTTGAAACCCAGCAACCTTCTGTTGGGGGCCTGACCTCAATCCCACAATGCCCACAATCCCATTTTATAGATGAGAAAACTGAGGCTCCAGAAGTAGCAGAGCCAGATCTAGGGCCCGAGTCCTCTCCAGCACTGCCCCACCCCAAACCACGCTGCACACAGGGTCCCTGAAATCCACTTTTATTCATGTAAAATAACCCCCAAAGGATAGAGAAAGAATGTGACCCCGACTTCCCGGAGCTCGAAGTCTCCACCCACTGTTCCCTGAGGAAGTGAGGGAGATGAGTCCCACTCTAGGGTGTGGGTGTCCTGGGGGCGAGGCCCTCTGGCCCCGAGTGACCCACCCAGCACCTTCCCTAGGACTGAGGGCAGGGACTGGGGATTTAAAGGGGCCCCAGGAGGGTGAAGGAAGGGAGTTAGTGTGGGGTGCTCGCCCCAGTTTAAAAAAATAAAATTTCTAAAGATAAAAAGGTTTTTTTAAAAAAGCATTTAGTGTCTTAGCCTCCTGCCCTCCTCCCAGTGCCCACCCTGGCCTGGTGGCCACCTCTTGCTCAGCCAGTTCAGAGCTTCGTAGTCTCCTCTTGGCTCTCCGAATCAGCGCCGGACAGGTGCCCACTGCTCCCAGGCGCGTGACCATTGCTGGCACAGGCCACCAGATGCCCGTCCCCCAGTCCCTCCGGCGTCTCGCCCAGAAGGCTCCAGCGGATCTCCTGGGGCAGCCTCTCCCGCTGCTGCTGACACTCCTGAGCCAGCTGGGCCAGCAGCTGCAGGAAGAAGAGTTATCACAGGCAAAGCCAGGCCACCTGGCGCTCTGCCTACCTGCTGCCTGCCTGCCCCTCATCCAAGGCCTCACCTTGGGCTCCTCTTCTGTCAGCTGTTGGAGAATCTGCTGCTGCGCGGCCACAAGGCGTTCCTGCCGCTGCTTCTGGGCCTCCTCCAGCTGTGGGGGGACAAGGACTCAGCCAAGGGTCTCTAAGGAAGGGGCCCGGACCCCAGGGCTCTGCCTGGGCACAGAAGTCAGGCAGGCATAGGCTCCCGGAGTTGTGTGGCCAGGGTCCTGAGATGACTCTTATAGCAAACCTTCCAGACCCAAAGGAAAAGACTCTAGAAATCCCTCTAGGGCAAGGTAGCACCAGGCTGGCCCCCAGGATACAGGTTTACGATGACTGAAGGAACAGGGGTGGGCTAGGGTGGCACCTGAGCTTCACTCACCCGACGGATGGAGTTGACTGACTCAGTGATGTGCCGACGGTTAATCTCTGTCAGTTCCCTGCACAGGAGCAAGGCAGGATGGGCTTAGTGCCCAGGCACCCGGCCCGGCCTGCCCAGCGCCCAAATGGCTCCCGGCCCTGATGCCCTTACGCCTCCTTCTTATGTTTCTCCCTGGTCTTTGCCTCTGAGATACTGTTGTGGCGCTTTCTGTCCAGGATCTTCTGCAGTTCCTTCTTCTCCCTGGAGGAGCCAGTGGGGGAAGAGGAAGGCTCAATGGCAGGACTGGAGTCTCTGCCCTCCTCCTGGCACCAGGGAGTATCCCCCGTCTGCCCATGAGATCCCCTGCCTTCACCTCTCGTTCAGCTCCTTCAGTCTCTTGAACTGAGTGGTGTGAGCATCCATGACAATCTCCCTGAGCCTCTGCTGAGCCTACAGACACAGGTGGCCAACAGGTGACACGGGCTGACAGGCCTGTCCAGGAGGCAGTCTCTCCCCCACTGCCACACGTCCCCCTCACCTGTCTCAGGTGCTCCAGCCTCCGCTCGGCCTCTGTGTCCGCCTGCGCCTCCCTCAGCTCCAGCAGACACTGCACCTGTTTCTTTTGGAACTCTTGATACCTCTTCACCTCTTCCTCCTCCTGCCTCTCGTCCTCCCCGCCTCTGTGGGGAGAACCCCTCTGGGTGATGCTCAGGTCGTCACATGGACTTGGGCTGGGAGGGCAGGGGGACAGGACATACTCCAGCAGGCAATGGGAGATGCCAGCCCAGAGGGGGTGGGATCTGTTACGCCAATGAGGAGGCCCGTTAGCTCCACCCAAATGTTCGGAGCCTGTTTGGGCAACAGTCTCTGGAAACACACTCTTACGGGGACTTCAAAAAAGGTATCCCTGGCGGAAAGAGGGTGGGACCCAGACTCCTCTGTCTTCCTTGCACCAAACCCTCCTCCCTGGGGTCAAGGGGCAGCCCTTGGCCATCCCTCCACACCCACCTAGTGCAAAAACGCATGTGGACACACATCCTCATATTCACATCCATGCACGCAGCACACTTGCACACAGGCAGGCTGGACACTCACAGGACACCCGGCCGGTGCTGGCACCTGCTCTCGGCCCGGGCCTGGGCCAGGTTGTCAAGCAACCGGCGTGTGAGGGCAACCGCCTTCCGCTGATGCTTCTTGTGCAGCTCTCGCAAGTCTCGCTCTTGCCGGCTCTGGAGCTTCACCAGGGCCTTGTGGCCTCGGAGCTCATCCAGCGGGGCCGGGGCCACCTCTGTGGGCAGCAGAGCAAAGATGGGCCGGGCCAGGCTGGGCTGGGGCAGACCAACCCTGCAGGAGCACCCGCCCCCTCCAGGAGTCGCCCCGCCCCCAGAACAGGCCTGCCCCCTACCTGAGAGGACGCTGGCAATGAGGTCATCGCGCTGACCTGGAGAGCAGAAGCAAGTCTGTCAGAAGCTGGAGGAGCCAGCAGCAGAGCTATGCCCCTGCGCCCACTCCAGGCCACCCCTCACCTAGGCTGCTGAGGGAGGTGCTGGCGGGGGAGGTGACGGGGCCTGGGGGCCGGCGGGGGGAGGCGTCCAGTGGGCTGGGTGTGGGGTTTGGGCTCAGCTGGGACCCTGGCTGCTGAGACTGGGTCTCCTGGCTTGTCTCCGGGCCAGCCTGAGCCTGTGGGGGAGAAAGTAGAATGCTCTATGCTCTTTCCAGAAATGCTATTCTCTCCAGATTCCGCCCCCCTTTTTTTTTTGGCCACGTCACGCGACATGTGGGATCTTAGTTCCCCGACCAGGGATCAAACCCGGGCCCACAGCAGTGAAAGTGCGAAGTCCTAACCACTGGACCGCCAGGGAATTCCCCGTCTCCAGACCTTTCTGTCCTTCACAACCTCCCTCAGGCTGCCTGGCCCTGGACTCCTCCTCTGTAATGTGGGGCTGCTGGGACAACTCCGTGAGAACAAGAGGTATAAAACGAGCATTTCTAACCCCTCTTTCCACGTGAGGCATGAAGAAGATAACGTGAGGTCGTGTCTCTAGGATGCCAGGCCTCACTGCATATGCTTAGGAACTTCCAGATTGTTCCGGAAAGCCTTAGCCCAGCCCCGTTTCCTCCCCTCTCCAAGTCCCCTTCCACCCTTGCCCACAGCTGCTCATCTTCCTCGTTGCTTAGCTCCTGATTAAATCAATGAAGGAAGTGACCACAGAGTGGGCACCAGCCTCTCCCACTAACAGCTCTAGGCAGCCGTCTCTCTTCCCTGCCTGCTGCGGGGCCCCGTGAGACCGGGTCTAAATCTGCGGCGAGTCTCTGCTCCTGACCGCCCCCCGCAGAAGCCACTGCCCGGCTCCCAGGATTTCCAGCTGCCCTGGTGAAGCGGCTGTGGCTGAACCCTGCACCCTGGCCTCGAACCCGCTGGCAGCAGGAAGAGTTCTAGCCCAAGACTGTCCTGAAGGCCTTTCTCATGCAAAAGGAGTGGTTTCCATCTCCTTAAAATGTGGAGAGTAACTGGGAGACGGCTGAGCCTATTGAACAAGAGAGCTCTGAAGCCCCACGCTGCCCTGGGCAGAAAGGCCAGCGGAGCCCAGGGTTGGAGGGACGGTGTGGGTAACTGCATGAAGTTAGCGTCTGCAGCAGGCAGGGAACAGCCCCACTTGGGGAGAAGAGCCAGACCACCAGCTGGGAGTGGCATGGGACGGTGCAGGTGGAGGAGAGCAGAGAAGGCTGCAGGGTGCTTCTCCACCGGGGCTGGGCCCAGAGGTCAGCCCTCACCACCCTACCCCACCCACACCCCGACCCCCAGGGGTCCCCAGGGTCCAGGTGAGCCTGAGCCCTGCTGCCTCCTGCCTGCCCCCGACCTGCCCTGGTGCCCTGGCTCACCTCACTCTCCCCAATGAGGGCGGCCAGCTGCTTGGCCCTCTGGTCCATCAGGCTGACGTGTTTGATGGGATTGATCAGGGCCTCTGCGTAGTCTGGGTGGGGGCAGAGGGCAAGGGTCTCAGAGATAGAACCCCTGGAGCCAGCCTCCGGACCAGCCTTCCCCGGCTCTGGTCTCACGGAGGGACGGAGGGAGCACAGAACCCACCTCAGCTCTGTTGACCGCCCTTAGCTGGGGCCCCCAGTCCCAGCCACCCCCAGGCCCCGGTGGCGCCCTTGTCCCCACCCTGCCTGGCCTGCCCCGCCCAGCGCCCTCCAGCTCACCCTGGTGGTCATCGGGGATGTAGTCAGAGGCCTCAGTGTAGATGAGCAGGGCCGGCAGGCACAGCGGCTGGTTGGCCTCGTTCCGCAGGCAGATGTAGTGGTACCCTGGGAGGGCGGGAGGGCAAGATGGCTGCGCCCCGATAGGTCCCCACACACCCTGCCCCCCGTGCTGCCCAGAGCCCAAGCGGCCTCACCTGAGCGGATGGCAGAGACAGGCAGGACCCGGTGCCCCACGAACTTGCCACCCTCCTCGAAGGCCGCGATGCGCAGCGAAGCCAGCGTGGGCAGCACCACCTGAGGGCCCAGACTGGTCTGAGCTGCAGCTGACCACAGCCACCAAGGCCGACACCCAGAGTGGGCCCTTGGACAATCTGACTCAAACCACTGACCATCAGTCACCATCGCCACTGAGCCAGTGGTGGACCCACACCTCTATGACCTCGCCAAAGGGATGACCAGCTTCCACCAGAGCCCTGAGTCAAGAGAACGGGCAGATGGACCCCTCCAGGCATCGCTATGGTGGGACAGGTCTGGTCACTGCCAGCTTAGAAACTGGCATGAGTCTGGGCCTGAGGCCACACCCCACCCCAGCAGGCTGCAGAGGGCCCATCCATTTGGGGGGCAGGGAGAAGCTGGGGTGAGCTTGGAGCAAGTCCCTCCTGCCTGGGAGATGGGGTGGGCAGCGCCCACTCCCCACGGGAGCTGCGGGACCTCCTGCCATCTCAGCTTCCTGTCCTCTCCTCTCACCCCACAGAGGGAAGGGAGCGTGAGCCTGATGCTGGGACATGCAGGACCCGGGGTGGGGCCTGGAGGTGACAGCTCCAGCCTTGAGGTGCCGGGGCACGCCCACCTTCACATCCCCCCAACCGCCACCAGTGCTCCTGGTTCCCTCCCCCCACTAAGAGAGCCCGGCAGGTCTGGGCTGCAGCTCCCTGTGCCGGGGAGGGCGCAGGCGCGGGGCTCACCTTGGGGAAGTCGAAGGGCTCCTCATCCCACACGGGGTTGAACGAGTTTCCCTGAGAGGTCCGGGTGCGGTACTTGCGCCGCGTGTCGACAGGGAGGCCGAACATATCCACCTCCACGTAGATGCCCACCTTCCTGTCGGACAGGAACTGCCCCGAGATCACCTGGGGGGCCAGGAGGGTGAGGTGGCTGCTGAGAGTCCCGTCCCCAGGACACCCTGGCCTGAGCCCTCCCTGGCCCCACCTTGACCCGCACGGCATTGGCCACGATGCCGTCCACGATGACCTCGGTGAAGGGGTCAAAGGACTTGTCCGGCCGCCGCATGAACTCGGGCTTGAGTAAGTAGCCACTGCGCCCGTTGTACTCGAACACACCCGCGTTGAGCTGCATGGCCACGTCTGGGGGCAACAGGGGGAGGGCAAAGGTCAGCAGTTCAAATGGGGTCACGAGTCATGAAGAACAGTGCCGTGCAGAGGGGGAACCAGCAGTCGTTCAGGTCGGATCAAATGGCATCAAGGATCCAGACCCAGGAAAGAATGGACAAGGGGAAGGGTCTAGGATCAGCCAAGGTCAGGAGTTAGGGTCAGCCAAGGTCTCGGCTAGGTTTGGGGATCTGGGATTAGACAGTCAGAGGCCCCTTCAGTCAAGAGTAACAGGGTCATGGGGCAGAAGTCAGTGAGGCTGGGGGCCAGAGGTCAAAGGTCAAGGCAGGCCAGCACTCACCCAGGGTCTGGAAGTTGAGCGCGACGAGCTGGCAGCCCACGTTCCAGAAGAGCTGGGGCATGTAGTTGGACGAGTCCACGCGTGTGCCCTTGGGGTAGATGCGGCTGAGCTGCTGCTTGTTGTATCTGAGGTTGGCAGTCAGGGGCCATGCCGGGTACTGGCCCCGTCGGGTAGCGGCCCTGCCTTCTGCCTCGAGCCCGGTGCTCCAGGCCCATCCTCAGCTCCTGTGAACCCACCTCCCCGCCTTTGCTCAAGCTGCCCCTTCAGTCCCCCACTTCTCGGCCTAGGCCCTGTACAGTCTCCCAGGCCAGCTCAAAACCCAGACCAGGGGGCTAGAGCCTCAGGATCCCGCGCAGGTGCTACGAGCGGGGTCATAACAATCTGAGCCAGCCTCCGAGTAAGTAGCGCCACCCTGCCAGCCCTAGCAACGCGGAAGGATACTCCACAAACTCCATGGGGCTCTTGGTCAGTTGCTCCATGGCCTTGGTCTCCACAAAGGATGACATCTCAAAGCACTTGTTCCTCTCTGGGGGGTGGGGAGTGGGAGGGGGTCAGGCCTGGCAGGGCCAGACCCCCTCCCACTCCTCCACCTCTCACCACACTCACTTCGAGCAGCCTCAAAGGACTTGAACTTGACGGGCTCGATGTAGTTGACAAGTGTCGACATTTCCTCAGTGGCATTGACCTCACTGCTGGCAGTGCCCTGTGGCCCCCAAATGCAGGGTCAGCGGTCCCATGGTCCCCAGCCATCAGTTGGAAGTTCTCTCACCTGCCCCCCACCACGAAGGAGGCACTGACCCTCCTCCCAGCCCTGCAATCACACTGCCCAGTTCTCTCAGCAAAGACCCCAGCCTGGCCACGCCTGTCAGTCCTGGTCTCATCTGCCCCACAGCCTTCTCTCTGGGCCTCTCCTATGTGCCCTGGACCCCACCTTCCTGGTTTGCCTTCTGCCTCCCTGATCCTTAGAAGGTGGAACTCCTCACCCAACACCAGGGGTTCAATTACTCACATGCAGATGAGCCCCAAATTTCCAACCCCAGTCTCATTTCCAACCACCACCTGCCATCTCCTCTTGGGTGGCTCACAAGAGCCTCAAACTCAACCCCTGCTACCTGAGCTCGACCATGGCTGCCCACACCCTTCCCCACTCTGGGCCCCTCTCAAACCCAATGTCATGATTGACCTTCTCTCCTCAAAACTCAGCGCTCCCTCGTCTTGCACTGCCCCCTCCCCCTGCACTCTGGCCCTGCCACAGGGCCTTTGCACGGTGTTCCCTCTTCCTCAGGTCTGCTCACCCAACGGACCCGCTGAGGTCCGACTCCCTCTCCTCCCCCCAGTTCTGCACCCTAACTCACCCCTCCTGGCCCACGTCCTGAACACAATTTCACACTCGCTTCCGTGCCTGTTTAGCTAAGACCCCTCCCTCACTCCACACACACCCCCCTCTGAACTCTGGGAGGGCAGGATAACATCTGATCGCGAGCGGACCCAGCACCCGGTACTGTGCCTGGCACAGTCAGGGCTCAGCAAACACTTGGGAAGTGAAGATGTGCCGCCACCCCCTCTTCCGGCCTGTAGGCCTGACCTCGTCGGTGGTCGGCTTTTTGGGGTCCGTCTGTTCCTCCTCTTCCTCATCCTCTTCCTCATCCTCACGGTAGGCAGATCCAAGAGCATCAGGGCCCCGCTGCAAACTCTCCTCACCCAGAGACTTCTGAGGCTCCAGGCTGGACTTCTCAAGGCCCGCCTCCTCCCCATTGCTCAGGCCCGGGCAGCTGTCAGAGCTGGGGGACCCTGCAGAGGACAAGGCCACAGGGGGTCGGGGGTCAGGGCACACACAGACACACAGGAGCCAGGAGGAGTTGTGCCCAGTGTGTAGAGGCGACTCACGGAGTCAAGGGGTACTCTCAGGGCAGTGTGGCTGGGGGACGGGGGGAGCTCAGGAGCTGGATGGCATCAAACTGAACGGTGGTGTAGAGGAATCAAAGGTCAAAGATCAGGATGCAGAGTTATATCCAGCAGGGAGGTAGGTAGCATGGCTCCAAAGGGTGAGAAGTGGGGTACAACAGCCTTGACAGTGGGGGTAAAGGATGACACGGTGGGGTTCCAAGTCAGGGGTCAGTGAGGGCGCTTAGTGAGGTGAACACTCAGGGGTCGGATGTGAGCGGGACCTCAGTAAAGTGAGAGGTCCAGGGTGAGCTGAAATTAGAACCGGCTGGGTGGGTCGACTCAGTAGGGGTCTCAGGAGAGAGGTGGTTTAGGTCAGAGGTGATTGAGGTCAGAGGTCAGAATTCAGAGTCATAACCTGGTTGAGGGGGAGGGCTCTGTGAGGTGCGAGGTGGAGGTTGAGATTGAGGGGTCAGGAGGTGGACGGAGCCAGATCCAACTGGGGTGAAGTTCAGTGAGGTGAGCACCTGGGGTCAGGGGTCAGAGGTCCCATACTCAGCAGAGAGGTGGCGAGTGGCTTGGTGAGGAGGGAGGTCAGGTTGGGAGCAGAGCGAGCATCCCCGGGGAGGGCTGAGCTCAGCGAAGTGGGAGGTTAGGGTCAGGACTGGGGGGGTCGAAGGTCGGGCCAGGGCCTTACCGAGCTGGGGCGAGGAGGGCTCGGTGGCAACGGAGCTCTCGCTCAGGGCCGAGTTGCTCTGCTCTAGCGGCCGCCTGCGCACGGAGCTGTCGGGAACGCCACTGCTGGGCCGGTGCCGCTTCTTGTTCTTCACCAGGATGCGGCCCATCAGGTCCTGGGGGCTGGGCAGGGCGACGCCCGGGGCCAGCTGGTGGGCACGGACAGGTCAGGGTCTGCTGGGTGGCCTCACCCCCATGCCCCGCCCCGGCTCTGAGCCCCATACCGGGTACTTGTCCAGGGGGTCGATAAGCAGCGCATCCCCAAAGATGGAGCAGCAGTACTCAGCCATCTTGGCCTGCTGCTTTGCCCTGTGGGGCCAAGGTCAGAGGTCAGAGGTTCTTGGGGTGAAGCTGAGGTCCCCAGGGTAGGTCAGAGGCCGGCAGGGTCAGTGAAAAATCCCAGGGTCAGAGGTCACAGGAGCAGTCCAACAGTGCCATGGTGAGGTGATTGTCTCTGGGTCATCAGGAGTCCCCAGGCCAGGATCGGGGTCCCAGGGTCAGGGGCCCACTCACGAGTCCACGTGGTTCTCAAAGGAGAGGATGACGGGGTAGGGCGAGGTCTTGAAGGCGGTCTCCGCAATGGCCTCCAGCACATCTCGCAGCGGTACCTCCGTGGTCATGGTGAAGCCATGGGTAATGAAGGGCTCCTCCTCAGGCGGCCGCCCTTTCCACACGTCCAGCTCCACGCAGCGGCAGCCCCACAGCAGTGCCTGCCGGTACATCTCCACCGACGAGGTTCCCGCCAGCTGCCCCGCTGGGGGCGAGGCTCTGTCACCACGGCCACCCCACCAGCCTCACCCTCTTCCCCAGGCCTGCGCTGAACCGGGCCATGCTGGGGATGCAGAGCCCCGGGGGTGGCCTGGCCCTGGCACACTCTGTCGGAACAGCTTCTGACCACTCCTTAATTCACCGTGGAACCAGCACCATCTCTCCCAAAAGTCCCAAAGCCGGGAAGAGTTGGCATCCACCAGCACTGGCTGACAGGCTGGTTCCTCCTCCGGGTCTCACCCTCTCTCAGATAAACACCCGCCAACCCCCATCCCACCAGCCTGAACCGGGGAGTCAGCCCCAGCACCCCCATGGCCCCTCGCTTCCCTTTCCTCCCTCCACCGCTGCTGTCCTGAAACAGCCTCCATCACCTCCTCCATCACCTCCTGGGGACAGCAGGCCCCTCCCCGCCTCCCATCCAATCTCTGCGAAGCACCTGGCATCATCCTTCTAAAAACATACCAGGTCACGTCACCTCCCCCTGCTAAACACCTTGCAAGAAGCCTTCCCACGCACTCAGGATCGGTCCAAATTCTTCCCATTCCTTCGGTGCTCCCGGGGTCCCTCTCCTCTCTACCTGCCCCAGTCCCTGCCCCACCCTGCTCCATCCTGCCCCACCCCACCTCTCAGCCGCCTTTCTGCTTAAGAGCACCAAAGGGTCTCCTGCTCCCGGGCCTACGCACTGGCTGTTCCTTCACCGGGCAGATGCAGGCCTCAGCCCTTCCCCCGGGGAAGCCTCCTGGACCACCCCGAGAAACCCATGCACAGAAGCCCACTCCTCAGGGCAGGCAGTCTGTTCCAGGCGTATATCCCTAGCAGGGGCCACCCCAAAAGGAAGGAAGCAGTCTAAGGGCCAGAGAGCAGTGGGCAGAGGTCACGCTAGGATGGGCCTGCTCACCAGTGAGATAGGTGTTGTGTGAGGAGTTGATGAAGTAGGCACTGAGCGGCTGGGTCATATCTGCGCTCAGATCCAGGGCCTCTAGGGGCAGGATGCCGTTCTCTTCACCTCCCAGGTAACGGCTGAAGCCCTCCATGGACATCTGGTCTGGGGGTGGGGTGGGGTCAGCAGGGGCAGCTGGGGCCCTCCCGCCTTGCCCCCAGCTCCCACGCCGGCTCACCTCTCTCCAGGAATTGCTGGTTGGGTTCATACTTCTCGATAAGCAGCCGGGCCTGGGAGGGCCGCAGAGGCGGGTACAGCACTTCATTGAGCCTCGGGTCCCGTTGCTTCTGGTTGATGAAGTCCATGAGCTGTTCCAGCGTCAGGTATGGTTTGCCCTTGGCGCCTCTGGAGGGGGTAGGAATTGGAGTCAGGCTGGAGCCTCACCAGCCCCTGCTCCAAACCTTCACCCTGCGAGGAGTCAGAAGGCCGTGCCTGGCTCCAGAACCCTCTGACTGGTACTTGGGCAAGTCGCTGGCCCCTCTGGGCCTCAGTTTCCCCATCCGCTCTCCTAACCATTTGGTGCTGCCATTGGTATCAGCAAGGGCTTTGGAAGCCACCAAGTGCTTGGCCCACCACACCATGCTTCCAGATCCTGGACCCGATCTCAGCTGCAGCCCTCACCGACAACACATCTGAGCCACTGGGTCCTCAGCCCCAGTGTGGGGAGATGACAGCAACCCCGACCAAGGGTCAGCATAGAAGTGTCCATGACAGAGCCCCAGGCAAGGCAGCTCTAAGCACAGGCACAGCTCCAGCATGCAGAGACCCCGACAGCTCCACTTCCCCTCCCTTGAACTGGAAGGGACGCCAGCAGAGGCCAGACACGCGTATGGGGGGCTGGGAGGCAGGCCCAGCCCTGCTCACATCTCCAGCAGGATCTTGTCAATGTCCGGCCGCAGACAAAGCTTGTTCAAGAACCGCTCGAAGATTTCCAAGGAAAACTCGTCAGGCCGGATGGACTCGCTCTAGGGGCCAGGAGTGAAGGGTGAGAACCCAGGGACAGCCAGCCCTCAAAGAGCAGGCGCCCACCGTGACACCCCCCAACCCAGACCCCTGTCTCCAGCCCCCTCACCCGGTTGAAATTGAGGCCACAGGATTCCAGCGCAGTTTCTACCCGCTTCTTGTCTGCTGAGAACATCTTCAGGATGCTGAGCAGATGGGAGGGGTTAGGGTCAGTGGGGGCAAAGGGCACCAAGGTCAGAGAAGCAGAGAAGGTGCTGAGGGAAAGGGGCGCTCACTTCTTGACCGGGATCCGTCCATCCTGGTTCACCTGCAGTTTCAGCTTCGTGTACCTGGAGACACAGGTGGTAGGGTCACGCCCTGGGAACAGCTACCTGCACACACACACACCCACCCGCCCCCGATGCACCCTCCCCCCCAACCCGGCCGCCCCGGGGCAGGCCCAGGGCTCACGCTTTGCGCAAGAAGGTGTTCCGGGAGGCGTTCTGAGCCAGGATGTTCATAGCCAGCTTGAACAGCTCCTCGGACCAGACCTGAGGGGTCAGGATCCGGGGGGGGAGGGCGTGAGGGGGGCACAGAGGGGCTGGCCCAGCCACAGCCCATGCCCAGAACTAGATCTGGTACGCACTGAGTGCTTAAATACCATTTTGTCAGAGGATGATTAGAAACAGGGGCAGAGGACAGCCTAGTACACAACAGGTACCTACTAAGTGATGGCTGACTCAGCAAGTGAGGCTGTAGCTCCCCCAGGCCGAGCCATCAATCCCAGCCCACCTTGGCTGTGTCATCCTGCACGGCCATGAAGTTCAAGAAGGATGTATTCACCGGGTCTGGCCCGGCCACCACTGTTATCAGCTTCTCCTCCAACCGGGCATCAGGGTCCCCAAAGCCCAACACCTCCCGAATCTTGGGGTCCTGCGTAGGTGACAGCCAAGGGTGAAGAAGGTTGTCCCCATCCCCCACGGCCTCACTCCCATCCTGAGTCCTGGGCCTCCATCACTCACCTTGGGTAGGCGGGCATAGCGGCCTGTCCTCGTGTCCCTGATGGAACTGATGTCCAGTGTGTCCACCTCCTGGGGAAACCAGATGCCAGGGGAGGTCTGAGAGGCTACAGAGTGACAGCTAGGAGCCCCCAAGCTCCCCACCCAGGCCACAGTATCCACCCCCTGCTGGAGCCCCAGCCTCAGCTCCCGCCCTTAGCACTTCCTGTCCAGGGAACCGTGGGAGAGGTCAGGCAGCAGTGGGGCCCCACCCCCATGGGCGTGGGCTGGGGGTGGTTTGGGGGGTCTGGGGTGGGAGCCCTAGACCTCAGCAAGCTGCACCAGCACCTGCCCTTACCATGTTGGGTCCTGTCCAGTACAGGAAGAAGCCACTGGGGTCCACGCGCAGAGTTACCAGGTTCTGACTGGAGGCCTCCTGGGCATGAGACGGACGGCAGGGGTCAGGGGGTGAGGGCTGCCGCCCAGGTTTGGTCCCTGGACCCCCTGGGGCCATACCCCTCCCCACCCCCAGTCTTTCTCTCAGTGAGCGAAGACGAAGCCTCAGCCAGCCCATAGGTCCTTTGTGGTTCCCTCCAGTCCTCAGGACAAAGCTGAGGTCCTAGTCCCCTCCCAGCCCACTGCTCTCTTGCCCTGAGACTGTCACATGGACCACTAACTACCCTTTCCCCACCTCCAGTCTTTGCATCATTGTTCCTTTGCAAGAATATTCTCCCTTCCTTCTCTATCCCCGAAATCTGACCTGCCTCCTTGGGGAGGCCTCCGCAGACCCCAAGCCTGGGCTCAGTTTCCTCATAAGGTCTGAGAGCTCCCTGGTGGCTGAAGCCCTCACAGGCCGCTTGGGAATATTTATGGACTGAGAGAAGAGGGTGTGGAAGCCTGACCCCCATGGTCCTTCTGTGTCCCTCAGGTCCCCATGACGACCAACCACCCCTTACATCTGCTTCAAAGTCCGTGACCCCCCAAACCCTGCGCCCCACGGGAGCCTCACAGCTTTAAGGCTCACCCCATCTTACAGAGCACAGACTAAGTCCCCTCGGAAAGGGACTCACCCTGCCCTCAGGACTAGACAGTGAATTCTGTTCTCGCTCAAACAGCCCTGGCTGGCAGGCGGGTAGAAAAGGGTGCACCGGCCCCATTTGCTGAGGAGGGCCACCCTGTGTGACTCAGGACCAGCAGCAGTGGGGGAGGGGGTGGTGTCATCAGAGGCTTAGACTCGGCCAGGGGCCAAGTGACCAAGTGGCCCCAGGTAGAACTCTCCTGCCCCAGGCCAAGAGAAGACGCTGCCTCCCCTTGGTGCCACCCCAAGCTGCTGCTCACTGGTGGACGATCCTATGGTCGTAACAACAGCTCACCCTTACGCTGCCCCTACTGCTTGCCAGGTGCGGGTCTAAGCACTCAATATCTGGGAGCTCACTTAGTCCTCCTGGCAATCTATGAGGTTTTCACTCTTGTTCTTCCCATCTTACAGGTGAGGAGACTGAGGCACAGAGAGACTACCTAGCTTGCCGAACGTCAAGAAGAGGAGCCAAGATTTGCATGCAGACAGTATGGCTCCAGAGTCCCGAGGTTTGGGAAGCAGGAAACCAGGACCCCTGCCAGACTCCCAGCTCCCGACCTCAGCCACAACCCCACTGTGGGGCCTGGGATGAGCCTCCATTCTCCAAACTCAGTTTTCATCTTCCGGAGAATGGGGACTGTACTAGCCCCGCCCATCTCAGCCTTTACTGACAAAGGACAGGAGGCTGATCTGGGGGCAGAGGGGATTGGAGGCTTGGGAACTGTTGGGATGCTTGGGCCTCCCCACCTCACTGTGCTGACACCCATCCTCAGCCCCTCTCTGGGATTATCAACCCTGCCCTGGGCTCAGGGCCCCCCAGGAGTGTGATGAGGGGGGAGTTCTGTGGGTACTGCCTCCAGGGCCTCCCTCCCCCCCTCCTCAGGGGTCTGGTCTTCAAAGGCAGCCCAGGCCCCAGGTTCTCAGGCCCCAAGTCCCTGTCAGCAACCCCCACCCCACGCCCAGGGCCCTCTCCCTGTTCCCACTTCCTTATTTGGGTTTATCACACTGGAAGAAAAAGGAGAAACTTTTCCCTTCAAGCCGGCCTGGGGGGAGGGGTCTCCCCTAGCCCCAGGGGCGCCGGGGCACCCCTCTATGGCACACCTGTTACCTCAGGCCACGCCCCCAGCGCCTCCCCCCAGCTCCCACGCCCACCCGCCCCACCCAGCCGGAAAGGAGCCGAGTCTTCCAGGCCTCCGGCCTGTCTGGGAAGGAGCAGCAAGGAAGCTCAGGCAGGCGGCAGCGTGGGGGGCGGGGGGAGCCTCGGGGAAGGAGGGGCCCAGGGGGCAGAGGAGGGGGCGGTGTGAAAACGAGGGTGAGGTGCAGGACAGCTCGCAGAGCCGCAGGTGGGAGCGGGGCCTCTGGGAAGCTTCAGGAGCAGGTCAGGTAAAGGGTGGGGGGGAGGGGGAGTCAGGATCTATTGGGGTTCAAAGTCCCGATGCTAAGGAGTGGAGAGCAGAGTTCCCCCGGGGTGGAGGAACTTGGGGGGGGGCACAGTCTCCACTAGGGGGGTGACTTGGTGCTCCCACCCGAGCAGCGAGCTGGGCTGGGATCCAGAAGCAGGGCAAAGGGGTGCCAGCCAGAATAGGGTGAAAAAGTGATGAATGGAGAAGAATGTTCAGACTAGGGCACTCGGAAGAGTAGGGTCCCAGAGGCACCCACTCAGAATGGGGGTACACTGAACCAGACTGGGGGCTATGGTTCTTGAGCCAGACTGTCCAGTGCCGGGCAGGGGTCTGGGGACCAGGACAAGGTTGGGGGAACCAGAATTAGACCGGCCGGGAGAGGTGAGAAGGGCCAGAGAAAAGTGGGGGGCTGGAATTTATTGGGGTTCGAAATCTCTGGGCGAAGGAATGAATGCCAAATTTTCCGCAGATGAGGGAGCGGGGGGTGGGAGACAGAGTCTTCATTACGAGGACGACTGGGGACTCAAGTTTCCGGAGCGCAGCCAGGCTGGGATGGGGGGTTGGGGGGGGCGCGGTGGCCAGGCCAGTCTGGGCTGGGGGTCCCCGGCGTCTGGCGGAGCTGGGGTGAGGGAGTCCCCGGATCTGGGCGGAGCAGCGGGCCCCTGCACTTACCTCGTCCCATTTGATGAACTTACTCCCGCGCCGCAGGGTCTCCACGACGGTGGGCGGCTCCAGCTGCAGCGCATGGACGCCGGGCCTGGCGCCCGCCATAGCTGGGCCGGGGGCAGGTCGGGGACCCACGGAGCCCCGACGGGGACCCGACGGCGCCGCTGCTCCCTCCGCGCGCTCCCGCGCGGCCCGCTCCGGCCCGGCGGCGTCACCGCCCGCCCGCCCGCCAGTCTGTCCGGGACAGACCAGAGAATCGGCGGGGCCCGGCCGGGGCGGGGCGGGGGCGGGGCCGCAGCGGCCCCGCCTCCTCCCCCGGCGTCGGGCCCGCCCGCCCCGCGTCGGCTCCCCCTGGCGGCCGGGGTGGCGACTGCAGCCAGAGGAGGGATGGGGCAGAGGCACGCCCGGACTGGGGCACTTCGCTGGGGGTGGCTCAGCTGAACCCGCCCGGGGTTGGAGGAAGGCGCTTCAGGGCGGGGAGGCTGTTGGGGTGCAGCTGGAGGGACTGCGTGCAGAGGGCGCTGCCGAAGACCGGCCGGGGTCGGCCCGCTAAGGTTTCTGAGGGGCAGGGGCGGGGGGTACTACCGGAGAGCAGGACTTGGGCCTGGGGGCGCAGAGACCTGCCACCCACCCCACTCCTGCAGCACTTAGCTGAGCGCTGGAAGAGACACTCCCACTCCCCTCTCTGCCCTCACTTCGCCTCACCCCCTTCTGCAGCAGCTCGGTACCCGCCCCCCCCTCCCTGGGAGCAATTAGCAAGCTAATGGGCCTTCCGCCGGCGGGCGCCCCTCCCCCGTCCCTAGCCCGGGGAGGCCCGGCGCCTGTCGCCTCCTTTGAGGACCCAAGCACCCTGGCTTTCCAGAGCGAGCCCTGGAACAGCGCCCTTCTTGTTCCGCAGACACCCCCCACAGCTCAACCTGGAGCCTGTCCCTGCGGGGCTCTCGACTGCAAACTGAGAAGGGGACAACTGGTCGTTTGCCCAGAGGGGTCAGAAGCCTCCTGAGTGTCCACGAACAAGGAGGCTCGAGGAGGGGCTCTGCCACTCCTGGCCCACAGCAGGTGTCCTGAAATCTGCTGCATGCCAGAGACGGGAGCGGGGAAGGCGGGAGCGGGGAAGGCGCATGGGCACTGAGATGGGTGGGGGCTGCAGCCCCTCCCGCAGGGCTTGGCTGGGGGGGCTCCTGCCTGGGGGCCCCTGTGGGAGCCCCCCCAATACAGAGACGGTAGCAGCAGCAGGTTTAAAGTAGAACTCATCCAGAGGGGCCAGCCAAGTCACCTAGAAACCCAGAAAGAGATGGAGCTGCTTCTGGGGGAGGAGGGGTCAGTCAAGGAGGAGCCAGCCCTACAGGCCTCTTTGCCCCAGGCTCTCAGACCCCCAAGGGGAGCCCTGCCTGGCACTGGCCATCCTCAAAATCCCCACCATGTTGGGTACCAATTCTAACCTAACAGATCTCCTAGCCTTTGGCTGAGGCCCTGTGGGGTGTGATTATTATCTCTACTTGAGGTGCAGAGGAGGGGAAAGGACTTGCCCAAGGTCACACAGCTTCGTAGGAAGATTGCAGCCCTCTGTCTTGAAGGCCAGTTTATGTCCTGCCTTTACTCCTTGCCCTTGAAGAGACAAAGAAAGGGGGACAGGACTTGTGATCCTTGTCCTCTCTCACCAGAGCAACAGAGCCATAGCCCTCAGAGACTTAGGGACTACAAGGTCTCATTAGGCAGAGCCATGCCAGGTAGACATTGGCCTCTGCTCCCGCTGACCTGCGTTCAAGTCTACCGGCAGAACCTCGTCTCTCTGTGCCTCAGTCACCTTGTCCAGAAGGTGGAGATTGTCAGAGGATGAAATAGGCAAATGGGTATGAGATGACCCCTAGGTGTAGACAGCTGGATCTCTAAGGAGTGAGAGCAGGCTGTGGGGACAAGGGGGAGGAAGGAGGAAAGGGCATGGATCAGCTCTGGGGCAGGGGGCTAGCAGGGCCTAGAGCCAGGGCCTGAGCTTAGGGGTAGAAGCTCTAGGCAGCAGCTCCTTGGAAAACAGGATGGGAGCCTGTTTCCTGGGCCTGAGCCCCTCCCCCTCTCCCTCCACCCCTGTGTCTCCCGAGGCCGGGGGCAACCCCCATTAGAGGGCTTCTTCCTCCTCGGACACTTTCTTGCAGCCTTGGTAATGGTAATAGAGTTTCTCGGCAAGCAGTAAATGGTGGAAGGAAGGCAGCCTTTCCGGCCTCTACCCTTGATTAAGGGAGCGGTCTCAGCCAAGGGACCCTCCCTAGGGCCTCTGCTTTGAGGAGGTGCTGGAAGCAGCCTTAGCTGCCCTCTGGTGGAGGGGGGCCAGGATCCCAAGAGGGGTGGGGCTGGGGAGGCCACAGCCTGAGGCTGGAAGGATGAAGAGCAGCACAGCAGCGGTGACAGGTTCAGACAGGAGAGCAAGGGCTGGGATATGGTCTTGGAGCACTGACCTCAGCCCCAAACCACCAGAAGTCAGCAGAATCCACCCCTCTGAAGAGGCTCAGGGCAGGTAAGTGACTTGCCCAGGGCCTCGAAGCCTAGGGCAGAGGCAGGATTTGGATCCACTTCTTCCACTCCAAGGTTCTGTGCTGGGCACCCCAGCCTCCAAGACAGCTGCAGGCCATCATGGCCATCTGCACCTAACTGTTCACAGGGTAGGCGGCCATGGGAAGGGACTGGATGGACAGGGGAGTCAGCCCCAGGAATCTGGGAGTGCCCTGGGGGTGGCACAGGAGGTGGAGAGAGGGAGAGTCAGGAAAAGCATCCCTGGCTCTTCCCTGTTCAGCCTAGAGAATCCTCAGGGGACCCGTGAAATTTGGACCTGACCGGAGGCCTTCACACCAGCCTTGAGGGGAGGAGGGACAGGAAGGTCATTGCTCAGGGTCATAGCATCTAGGGGGTGCGGAGCTGGGGCTGGTACCCAGGTCTTTACTGCCAGTAGGTTTCACTCGCACAAAAAGCTATGGTATATCCTCTCATAACTGTGAGCTCCCCAAGGCCTGAATCAATGCTCCAGTTCAGAAAGAACAGACCCGCCCCAGTGGGGTGAGGTGGGGTGTGGTGGGGAATTTGGATGTGGGCAAGTTGCTTCTCCCATCAGGCCAAGCTCAGAGCCAGAGGCCAGGCTGGGGATGGGGCTCTCTTTGAAAGAGTGGGTCCTGCCTAATCCGCAAGAGCAGGGTCAGCCCTTCCCTGGCCCCACAGGCTGGCCAAAGGGAAGCTAAGGCCAGAAGGGGGGCTGGAGAGGGAGGAGGCATCAGCCTGTCACGGAGCCACATTAACCTGCCCCCTACCCAGGCCTCCCACGTGGCCTGAATCCCACCACCACCATCACCACACACACCATTCTCAGCCAGCGCCTTCTCATTGTCTGTTCTCCACAGCTACAAGGTAAGCCTACAGTCCTAGGTTTGAGTTTGTCTGCAGCACCAGCTGTGTGACCCTGGGCCAGTGTCAACCTCTCTCTGAACTCCATCTACTGCAGAGGACTTCTCTGGCATCCAGAGAGAGGGTGTCTGTGAGGGGCTGGGACTTACTGCCTCTCAGACCCTGAGACTCTGCTTGGGACTGCAGAGGGTGAGCCTGCTGTCTGTGGAAGCATCCCAAACAGAGCTGCACAGCCTTGTGCGGTGGTATGAGTAGTGATTTTCTGTCAGGGGACCTGGGTACACAAGCTGAGCTCCATCTCTATCTGGCTGTGTGACTTAACCCCTGTGGTTCACTCCTTGAATCTTCCACGCACTTTCCTATTTAATCTTTGCCACAGCCTTCAGAGGAAATGGATGCACAGAAGAAGCCATTAATTCTTTCATTCGGTCATTTGTTCAACCAATAGTTATCGAACACCTACTATGAGTCTGACCTAGGTGCCGAGAGTTCAAGAGTCAGGTACTTTGCGCGATCCATGTGGGTTTGAAGCCCAGCAGGCCCACTCAGCCATGGGCATCAGCAGTAAACAAGGGCCAGACAGGTCTTGGCCTCATGGAGCTCATAGTTGAGAAATGGGAGACAGACAATGAACAAATGAATGAGAGACACTATTTTAAAATATGGAAAATCAAAACAGGTGCGGGAATGAGACGCACGGTCTGCTTAAGAGAGGTGGGCCAGATTAGGCGCAAAACAGGTGCGGGAATGAGACGCACGGTCTGCTTAAGAGAGGTGGGCCAGATTAGGCGCCTGTGAGATCTGAAAGACAGAGGAGGCCACAGGGCGAGGATCTACCGGAGAGCGAGTGAGGTGCCCTCACGCTGGAACCGACTATGTGGAACCGACCGTAGGAACTCTCATTAGGGTCAGCTGTTATTATCTTTATTATCGTGAGTACCGGCTCCCCCACTTCCCAGCTCTTTACGCCTCAGTTTGTACACACAGAGGTTGCGGGGTGCAGAGAACCACGCCCTGTGGAGACCAGCCCTACGAGGGCGCTCCAAACAAGTTCTGCGCTTTCCCGAACCCCGTTCCGCTCCAGGGGAGGGGCGGCCATGGGAGCCGGACTCTGGGAACTACATTTCCCATAATTCCGTCCCCCCACCGCCATCTTGGCGGGTGGGCGGTGGCTGTCTGGGGTCTGGCCCTTCAGGCCGCCCGGATGGCTCAGCTCACCCCCAGCCTAGGCCTCCATCATGGGGGGCGCGGAACCCCGACGAATAGGGCGTCTGATGACCTGGGCAGCGCCTGCCCGCCTTCTCCACTCCTCCACCCCCGGGCGTCCGGCCCACGTGTCCGTCCGCGCGCAGAAGCCTGCTCTTTACCCGCTGGCCAAGGGCCTGAGGACCCAGAAGTCGGGGGCTCCCACGTCTCTTCCTCGGACCTCTGTCCTGTATACAGTGCCCACTCCCCTCCATTCTCAGACGGCCCCTGTTTTTGCTTCAGTGAGGACAGAACACTAGGTTCCCCGCAGGAGCGCAAATCCGGCTACCGGACGCTTAGAACGCCTGGGCTTGGGGCAGGAAGCTTAAAAGGGATAGCGGACAGCTAGGTCCAAACCTCTAAGGACTAGACCCTCTCCTAGCCCGTGCCCGGGGGCGGGGTAGGGGTGCGGTGCCTGCTGCAGGACTGCCCCTTTAAGGGGGTGTGGTCGGGGGGCGGGGGAAGCGATTGAGACAGAGAAAGCGGCTTCGGCTGCGGCGGTTCGGGCGGCGGCCGCGGGGGACAAAGGGCGGGCGGATCGGCGGGGAGGGGGCGGGGCGCGGCCAGGCCAGGCCCGGGGGCTCCGCATGCTGCAGCTGCCCCCGGGCGCCCCCGCCGCCGCCCTCGCAGCGGAGCCGTGCGGAGCCGAGCTCACGAGCTAACCCGAGCCAGCGGCCCGGAGCCAGCCGGCGGGCGTCCCGGAGGCGGCGGCGCAGGGAGGGGCCCGACTAGCGCACGTGGCCCCGGCGGCCGCCATGGCGGATAGCGGCCCCGCAGGGGGCGCGGCGTTGGCGGCTCCGGCCCCTGGTCCGGGGAGTGGCGGCCCAGGGCCCCGCGTCTACTTTCAGAGCCCCCCTGGGGCTGCAGGCGAGGGCCCGGGCGGCGCGGACGACGAGGGCCCAGTGAGGCGCCAAGGGAAGGTCACGGTCAAGTACGACCGCAAGGAGCTACGGAAGCGCCTCAACCTGGAGGAGTGGATCCTGGAGCAACTCACTCGCCTCTACGACTGCCAGGTGTGTCCCCCACCCTGCGCCGACACCCTAAAATCGGTCCCGATTCGGGCCGCCTGGGAACCCCACCTTGAGCCCGCCTGTCACCCGGAGTCAATGGGCGCTCCGCTTCCGCGCGCTCCCCAGCTCTCCGTACTCCCCGCCCCCAATGTATGCTCTTTCTTGTCTGACCAAAGTCACTCCTTTCTTATCTGCTGCCTTGGAGAGGAGACTCGGGGCTTGTCTGGACTGGCGGGGAAAGGAGATCTACCTATTACCTGCTAGCCTAGACTAGTTAAAACGCGCTAGCTGTCCTGGGTGGTGGTGGTACGGGTCTTGCCTATTCTAATGGGCTAACCTGGAGCTCCATCTTGTCATGGGGGGCACTAGCCCACTCTCTGGGTTCTAGTTCTCCACCCTATGACTCCTTCCTTGATCAAATGGTGACTCAGTCCCCGAGGGGCAGGGTGGAGGAGTGGGCTTGCCCTGTGCTGCCTACCCTAGCGGAGCCCTGGGATGCAGCTGACTCCAGACCGGAGAGAGGCTTCCTGGGGGGGGAGGGGTGGCAGGCACCCCCTCCCTCAGCAAAGCATGGGCTCTTTGTTTCCCCTTTACCAGGCCTGGGTCCTTCCCACTGACCCCTCACCCTTCACTTCCTCCTCACTCCTGGGAAGCTGTGACAGGTGTTTGGGGGAGGGGAAGGGGCTGTGATGAGTTGAGACAGCTGGGCCCACCTGTGCTCTGGTTGAGATGGGGGGCCCGGAAGTTGGGGAGACACATCTGCAGGGTTCCTAGCCCAGGATCCCCAGCCCTAGCTGTCTGGCACCCAGGGTGCCCAACTGGCAGGGACAGGAAGCTCCCCCCCCCCCATTGGGCAGTTTGCCTTGGCACAGGCCTGATCTGTTTTCTCCTCGGAGCAGCTGCCGCTGTCTGCTGGGCAAGAGGGCTGGCTCATCTGCACTAGGGCAGGGGCCTCAGCCAGAGAGCCCCTCTCACACCTTCTCTCCCAACTCAGGCCCTTGTCTCTCCCTCCTCCCCCACCCCTACCCCAGGAAGAGGAGATCCCGGAGCTGGAGATTGACGTGGATGAACTCCTGGACATGGAGAGCGATGATACCCGAGCTGCCAGGGTCAAGGTGAGAGGGGTTTGGGGGCAGCAGGGCCAGGTCAGCGGAGCAGGGAATAGAGGGGTGCCTGGAGGCACTGCCCCGTGGGTAGGCAAGCCTCTGGAGCCAGGCCTTCTTTGGTCTGAGTCAGCCAGCTCTGTGACCTTCCTGGGCTCAGCTTCTGGCTCCGTCAAATAGGGCCAGTGATACTTGCCTAGCTGTTCAGTAGCTGTGGCATCTCCTGTGCCTCAGCGTGGCCCCAGTGCCTTGGAAGAGGGTATAGGTGAACTTTAGGCCCGTGTTCTTGAGATTCATAGTTAAACTTTCCCCCCATGCCCCACTAGGAGCTGCTGGTTGACTGTTACAAACCCACTGAGGTAAGGAGGTGGTTTCCCCAGAGGGTGGGGTGAGGAGCCTGGGGTCCTGTTATTTGGGGTTCTGGTCTCCCTAATGTCCTCCCTCCCTCCAGGCCTTCATCTCTGGCCTGCTGGACAAGATCCGGGGCATGCAGAAGCTAAGCACACCCCAGAAGAAATAAGTGTCCTCGACCCAGGTGAATGGTGGCTCCCACAGGACAATCGCTGCCCCGCAACCTCGTAGCAACAGCAATACCGGGGGGCCCTGCGGCCAGGCCTGGTGCCACGTGCAGTGCTCCCCGTGCCCCTGGCCCAGGGGCCTCTTCCCTGCCCCTTCAGTTTTCCATTTTTGGGGTTTTTTATTATTATTAAACTGATGGGACTTTTTGTGTTTTTATATTGACTGCGGCGCGGGCCCTTTAATAAAGCTAGGATATGCCTTTGGTGCAGTTAACAGGCTTGCCTGGTTTCCTTTTAGGGGGGACACACTGCTCTACAACTGCTGCCAGCTCAGCTTCTCCCCAGGTGACCGCAGGCCTTCCTGAGGGCCACGTAGCCATGGCGATAGCCCAGTGCTGGCTCCCAGACCAGGATCTGGAAGCATCTGGGGAGTTGGGGAGGAGCCGTGTTGCTGCTGGCAGGCAGGAATACTCCTTTTTCCCTCTGGACAAGGGCCACCAAGTCACCCAGGGCTTGGCCATCGTGACCTCCATGCCACTGAGCCTACTAGACCCCAAGGCTCTGCAGCCAGGAAAGGAGAGGGGGAGGGAGGGGTGGGGGGAGGATGAGGGAGAGGGAAGGCTGAAGCTGTGGTTTCTAAGTCTCCAGGGCCCACAAACAAACACAGGCTCACTTCATGGGCTTTAAAGTTTTTTTCTTTCTTTAAACAGTCTGGTCCCTGATGGGGGCCTCTCCACCACCCCGCCCCAGTTTGGCTACAGTTCTGAACGTCGCTCGATTTTGAGCAGCTCCACCTCGAACACCAAGGTTGCACCGCCTGCAGGGGAGAAGTGGGATCAGAATGAGAACCAGGGCCACAGGGAGATGGAATGGGTGCAAGAGATGGGGGGCAGGAAGGTTTATTACCTGGAATCTTTGGGGGAGCTCCCCGCTCTCCGTACCCTGAAAAGATGCACAAAGAAGGTGAGCCGTGGCCAGGCAGAGTGAGGTGTTCTGCAGACAACCCGGCTGAAACCAAGCCTCTGCCCATCCCGGCACAAGGCCAGAAATGGAGAAGGTGTAACGGATTTGGGAGGGGGCTGCTAAAGGTCTTGTAGAGAGCAGAGAGTGGGCGCCAGAGCCAAGTGTCCCAAGGGTCTTGCCCTGTCCTCACTGCTGGACACAACTAGACTTGGAAGTGGCGTGTATTGAATGGATTGAGTGGAGATCAATGCAGAGGCTGAACCAGCCTTCACCCTTACATAGATATAACCCTGAACTCCCTATCCCCATTCAGGAAGGGCCTCTTACCTAGCTCTGATGGGATCACCAACTTCCGCTTTTCCCCCTCACACATCCTGTAGGACAACACATGTTCAGCATGTGGCAGCACCCAGGCTCCGTGCCCCCACCCCATACCTGGAGCTTGCCTCCCACAGTTCACCTCCTGGACCATAGCCATGGCCCCTCGACTCACCCTAGCAGCCCCTGGTCCCAGCCCTTGATGACCTGGCCCGTGCCCAGGGAGAAGACAAAGGGCTGGTTCTGGGGCAGGCTGCTGTCAAACTCTGTTCCATCTTCCAGCTTACCCTGTGAGACCATGGGAAGGCCAGTGAGGAGGAGGGTCTGCTCTGACATCCCCACCCCCAGGTGCTCTTCCCATCAAGGTGGCAGCCCACAGCACTGGCGGCCATAGTCCTAGAAAGGGACAGAACCTTGGGCAGCTCACAGTACATTGCACTGCTTGCTGGTGCCAACTGGGAGTAGACAGTGAAGAGCAAGACAGGATCATACAAAGTAGATGAGGAGACTTGCCCAAGGTCACCCACCTTTTGGCAGACAAACCTGGCTCCCAAGTCCTTTCTGGTCCCCGGAAGCCCCACCCACCCCCAAAAGCTCCACTCCCTCACCCACCGTGTAGTGCATGTGCAGGACGTCCCCTTTGCGTGATTTGATGGGACAGTGGTCTACCCGTTTCTTGACTCCGATCTGCAGCTTCCGTTTGCCCTCGGCCCCAGCGGCCGTGACCAGGGCGCTCAGGCAGATGGACAATACTGTCAGGACCCAGCTCAGCCTCATGTTTCTGCGGGGACAGACCCCGACCAAGCAATCGGGGGAGAGGAACGGGAGGGCATGGAATACGGGCAAGTACCAAGAGGATTCCACCCCACCGTACCTTGCCTGCCCCTGGGGATCCCCTTGTCCCGTGTCACCGCCCCCTCCCCCAGGCTCCGCGGCCACACTTACCAGTCCAGTGAGAAGGGGGCTTGCCCGAGGAACCCAGCAGCGGGGGGAGGGGGTCAGGGGAGGCCACAGCAGCCAGGGTCCAGCCCCTTTGCTCACCCCCTGCCCTTCCGTCCCTCCCAGTCCCCAGCTCTGCTCTTCAATTCCCCCCCGTCCCTTTCCGCAAAGTCCAAACCCTATCTGGCTGCGCAGCAGTTGCCCCAACCGGGCGACCCCATTCACGCCACACCCAATTGCCTCCCGCCCAGCACACCCACACCTCTGCGGCTGCCGCAGGGGGTCGGCCCCGAGGCACCCACACATCGCCACTGGGTGGCTCCGGGGAGCCCCTGTCCTCCGGGGGTACCCCCCAGGCTGGTCCTGTGCCTCCGCCCGAGGCGCCGCCCCAACTCTGAGCCCTCGGGGGCCTGCGGGGCACCCAGACTGGCCCCGTGTCGGGTGGCCGCCGAGCCCGCTCCACCCACACCACCTCTCCCGGGGGAGTTCTCGGCCTACCGCGTCCCCAGGCACGGCCACCACGGAGACCGCCCCCGCGTGGACGCCCCGGGCCATTACCTGCGCCTACCCCTTCGCTGGGCTCCTTAGCCCCACCCTTTAGAGGGCGTGGTTCCTCCCCCGGCCCTGTAGTCCCGCCCCCGACAGGACTAGACACCTCTTCCTGAACTGTAGCCACGCCACTCACCGGCTGAGGCCGCGCCCCCAGTGCCTGGGTTCCTTCCCCCTCGGTCTCCAAACCCGAGGCTCCTCCTTCCGCCTGTTCCAGCTCCTCCTCCAAGGGCCAGTCTCCGTCCCTCTCCAGCCCTAACCCCGCCCCCAGCCGTGGAGCTCCGCCTTCCACTGGCACAAGCTCAGAGGTCCCACCCGTCTCCGTTCCACGTCCCGCCCCGACTCCCGGAGCTCCGCCCCTTGAGGCGTGAGAACCCTCCCCCTGCGGCATCCCCAGACAGCTCTGACCCCAACCCTCAATTTCCTCGTAACCTATCCCTTGTTGACACTCAGAGCCCCGGCCCGCTCCTGCCCCGCCTGATCCAGCCTGCCCCCTTGCACCCCCGCTCCCCACAGCCCGGGCTGTGGCCCCCGCTCACCTCCTCGCCGCGCCCCCGGAGTCAACCCCAGTCGAGCTGCCGTCTCTGCGCAGGCGCGTCATCGTCGCCACCAGACCCGGCCACGCCGCCCGCCCTCATTGGACCGTGCGAAACCCGCGGCCAGACGCCCGCCTGGGCGGCCTTCTCTTGCTCCGCCCCCCGCGCCGCCATGTGACTTATGCGTCATGTCCGGTGGCTCTGTAGTCCGTAAGGTTAGGTGAAAGTGACTTCTGAAAGGGCCGAAGGCACTTCCGGTCGAGGTGAAATTAAGGTCAGGTGGGCGCGGGTTCGCGGAGAGGGTCTTGAGACGCCATTTTATGTCGCCCCCAGCCTCTCCCACGGCTCTCCTGTTTGCCCCTGAGCCTCTTCAGGATCCACAATCCTCAGTTGCTGTGGAAAGAGCCTGGCTTCAGAGTGAGCCCTGGGCTTGAATCCAGGGTCTGCCCACTCATTGACTGGCTGTGTGACCTTGAGCAAGTTCCTTGGCCTGGTAACTCGGGCTTGATAACATCCACCCCGCAGGGCCCCTGTAGGTTGGCTGCAAGTGACGCGCACTGCCAGGCCCTGGTCCACGGCGAATGCTCTCGCCCTTTTTTCTCTCCCAGCGTACAGGCCTGCCTCTACCTGCTGCACAGTGACCCCTGAATCATGACTGTAATGGCCTGGCTGGGTCCGTTCCCCAACCGGACTTATTTCCAGGTGCCACAGCACCCAGGAGTGAACATCTGTCCATTGAAGTAATGAACCTGCAGTTGGGAGGCAGCTTAACCTAAGTTGAGTGTTAGGGAGAGAGCCGACCTGAGGTTAAATCCCCAGGTCAGTCAGACTTTTCGAGCCTATATCCTCAACTGAAAAAGGAAGATAATTACAACACTCAGAATTGAGGACTAGGTGAGAAGGCACATATGAAGCAGTGTACACACTGGGCAGGCTTAAATGGGCTTGGGAGGTGGTAGCTAGTGTCCCTAACCCTCATCTGTCTCACTCTAATTGAGCTCTGGCATTTTGGGTGACAGAACAGCTGAGAAAATAATTCGAAAGTAGCAATCACTGTCAGGAATTGTCTCTTCTGGTTTAACTCCTCTTGCTTTGGGCCCAACAAGATCACTACCCCACTCTCTAACCTAACACTTCAGAGAAGGCCTCCATTAGGGTAGCTGCTTTGGCTTAGCTTCTGCCATGTTGTGTCTCGATGGGGCAAAGCACTGGTGCCCAAGGTTGCCCTTCAGTTCACCCCCTCATCACTCAGCCCCAGGGGCACTGAAGGCTGCAGGCCGAAAGCTGGCCACTGAGCTTGGGCTGGGTCAGATAAAGGTCAGGAGAGTCCCAAGCAGCGCCTGGGGAGGGGAGCTCAAGGTGCAAAGGAGGTGAGAGTGGAGAAGACTGTGTGGTTGGGGTGAGTGGGGCCCACCGACCACAGACCTTTGGTGCTGCCTCCCTTTCAGGGATGTGGGAGTGAAGTGGGGGCAGAGCAGGCGCGTGACCTTCGAGTTAAGCTACCGGGAGCAAAAAGCTGCAAACACAGAGTGTATGTAACCCGGCAGGGAAGATGGGTGTTCTTTCCTATGACGTGACTCTCTTTCTTGGAGCCCAAGGGCCCAGACCACAGTAATCATCTGTTCCCTCTGTGTGCACATGTGGGAACTGAGGCTCAGAAAGAGAGGGGCAGTGACAACCAAGGTCATTCAGCAGATCTGGGTCCCACCTCAAGCTCACTGGCCCTCTCCTTCTGGAAAGGAACGCTTGTAATGAGCCGAGGGGCAGGGACTCCCCAGGGCCTGTTAGCACATGAACGTGAAGAATGCACAATTCTGGCTCTGTGACCTGTTGTGGGGGCTTGGGCCTCATCTCCACCAAGCTCCATGTCTAGGAGGCAGTGTGACACAGACATTCATGTCCAAACCAGCCAGCCTGAACAGTGACAAACAGTGACACAGGCAGGGACAGTTCCTTCTATCTCTTTTATCGGGACTGGGGTTCACAGTTCTTGTACTGAAGCCCAACTCTCATTCTTTTGTAGAGGACCAGGTCTTCTTAGTGAGGGGACGGAGGAGCCAGTTGTAAGATGCTCACTGGCACAAGGTGGTTAAAAACGGAGCCAGGACCCCATTCTTTTCCAAGATGGCACATGACCCCTTGTGCTGCTTCCAGGTCTCTTCATCCAACTCTGTCCACGTTGTTGGACGGCAGCCTCAGAGAGACAAGGGGCAGTTGGAAAGCCCTCTGAGAGCCCCAGGTCCTGGAGGAGCTTCCGCCCAGGTTGAGGTCTTGGGGACTGGACTGTTCTCACCAGGATGCCCTCTTGTTCCCCTCTGGGCAGGCCTGTGAGGCAAGTGGCCCCACCGAGTCTGAAAAGTAATGTATCACCTTCGCAGCTTCCGGCACCTGAGAAGGGAAGAAGGGGTCTGTTCATGCTGGCACAGCTCAGCCCCTGCTCCTCTAGACTCACCCCCTTCTTACCTTCTGTGAACCTCATTCTCCCCTAACACTCCTGGGAAGCCCCAGCTGGCCTGGCCCACAGGACGCCACCCCATGGCCCCACTGTGGAAAGGAGGGCTGGTGAGAAGAAACTTGGACGAGGGTGGACCAGAGTTACACTACATTCCCTGGCCTCTCGGAGCACATAAGGTGGAACAAACTCTACCACAGGGGTTTCTGGGAAGGCTCAGAGCTTTGCAAACTGGAAAGCTGTCTTTCTCTTTTCTACACCTGGCGATGTCACCTCTTCCAGGACAATCTCTAACCTCTCAAAGACGATGTCAGGTACCCCTCACCACAGTTCTTGACTTGACTTCCTCTGTTGGCATCATGTGCCCTCGTGTCTTGACTTCCGCATCAGAATGTGAGCCTTGTTTATGCTGACCCCAGTGCCAACAGGCGCTTGGTCAATAGTTCAGCACACTCAAAGGTTCCCCTTCCCCGGCTCTTCTCCCACCAGCAGGCTCACCGGGACCTGCTCCAGGATGGCGCCTTGACGCCACACCCAACTCCTCACCTGCAGGTGTCTGGGTTGAGCTCTAAGCCCCGCCCTTGACAACGGAGGAAGCTGCGGCGTCGGCAGCGGCAGTGGCAGGTCCGGGGGTCAGGGCGCTGGCGGCGCTGGGGGCAGCGTGGGCAGAGGGGCCTGGGGCTGGAGTGGGATGGGTGATGTCAGCTGGGGAGGGTGCTCCGGGGGCAGGGTCCCAGCCCGGAACAGAGCGGGGCTGGGGACGGTGGTGGGGAGTGGCAGCCCTAGGAGGAGAAGCAACATGTCTCGGGTGAGAAGTAAGAGTCTTCCCGGGAGCTGGGGTCGGGGAAGAGCATATAGTCTTAGGGAGCAGAGGAAAAGGGGAGAGGGGGACACCAGTGGGAGGAGAAGGCAGGGGACCACAACTTCCTGACACACTCTTACACCCCCTGCCCCACCCACACATTACATTCTGGGTGCTGGGCCTGGGCTCCAACCCCACCTCAGCAGGAGCCCAAGACTCACCTGTCCAGCTTCACAGCACTCTCTCGTTTTTTTGGTCTGAAAAGTAAGAGAGACAGACAGAGACAAGGAAAAAGAGGATCAGGAAGCCAAGCATCCTACTCTCTTGCCCTAGATCCCAGGCCTACCCGGCTATACTCTTGGAAACCTGGTCCCCGCTGTAGTGTACCACCACACACACCCAGCACCCCCCAAGCCTTGTCTCTGCGAACTCAGGAGTGGGGCCTGGCTGGCACCTGCATTCACACTGGCTGTGTTCTTCCAGCGACATCTCCCCCAGCTGACTGCTTGGGTACCGGATCATGAGGATCTGTGCTCAGGAGAACAGGGAGAGAGACAGTCAGAGAGACGGAAAGGGGACGCTCCATGGGCTGGAGAGATGAGAATACCTTGCCCACCAGCCAGGGCTCTGGTTGCCACCCTCTCAGTCCCCAGAACGCTAGCATCCAGCCAGGCACGCTCCGCCTGCCCCATACCTGCATTCGGACTTGGTGCTGCCCGGTGGGCACACACTCCAGGCCGTCGTCAGGGCAGCAGCCGCCACAGCGCTGCACCGTCACGCAGCTGGGCACCAGTTGCTTGGCCACAGTGCCCATGAGCTCCATGGTCAGGGGCACCACCACCTCCCGCGGCTGGCAGGTGGCACGAGCATACACGTCTATCCATGACACCACTGGGGGCAGATGTGTAAGGGTTAAGTCCCCACTGGGTTTCCTGTAGCTGCTCCTTGGTTCCCCTACCCCTGCGCCCAGAAGCTGTTCTCCTTAGTTCCCATGTCACAGCCACCCTCCACTAGCCCCCACTTCTGCCCTCCCAATCTGTCTTCCCTGCCCTGTTCATCCAGAAGCCAGGAACGCCCCTGCCTCAATCTCCTCTTCTGTGAAATGGACAGAATAAGAGTTTGCATCTCACAGAGGAGTGTGATTACACATGATGAGGAAGACGCAGAGTCTGGAATCAGGACTAGAAGAAAAGATTCTTAGTGCTGGCTAGTAGAAACTTCCTATTGTCACTATTACCTTTCTTCTGATGGCCAGGGGCATCAGGATGGGAGACCGGGCCCTGCAGGAGAGAAGAAACCTGGACCCAAGGTGCACTCCAGTTAGGGCTAGCCCTGTCGCTGGCCCCAGGGCTCTGCCCTTGCAGTCAGGAGGCTTAAACTCCTCTCCGACATTTTTCCACACTGTTCTGTTCCTGGGGCCACTCTAGCTTTACCTGTCCTCTTCAGGCCACCTGGGACCTGGGACCTGCCCTGGCTACAACCCGCCAGGCACGCTCTGCCGGCAGCGTCGAACCTCCAAGCCTGGGGACCGGGCTTGTTCTCGAGGCCGCAGATCAGGAAGGGGCACAGTGAGCGCCGAACCGCGTCCTGCAGGCACCGAGGCGGCCCCGCCCCCGGCTGCGCCCTGGGGACGGGGTGGGGCGGGGGAGTGGCCCCGGAGTTGGGCCGGCGGGCGGGCGGGGAGGGACACCTCCCGGGGGATGCCCAGGCCGGGCTCCCGAGACGCCCCGCTCCGAGGCCCGACCCCGCGGATCCCCGAGAACCCGGCCGCTCCGCGCCTCCCCACTTCCGCCAACCTTGAGAGAGGGCACGGCGGGCGGGCGGGCGGGTTGTCGCGGACGCACGTACCTGGGCGGGGGCCAGCTGCAGAAGCGCGGCGAGCAGCAGGCGGCGGAGCAGGGGGCTCATGGTGCCCGCGGGGGCCGCGCGCCGGGGGCGCCCGCATCGCCCTAGCCCGGCGGCGCGGGGGGCGGCGGCAGCCAGAGCCCCATGGCGCGGGCCCGGGAGCGGCGGGCGGGGGCCGGGCGCGGTGGGCGGCTCCTCCGCGGCCCCCTCCCGAGCCCTGGGCGCAGGCAGCGCAGCGCAGCGCAGCGGCGGCGGCGGCCGGAGGAGCCGGGCGGGCGGGCGGCCGGTGGTGGCGGCGGCGGGCGGTGGGGACGGCGGGGACGGCGGGGACGGCGGGGGGCCGGGCCCGGGCTGGCGGGCGGGCGGCTCATGTGACCCAGACACGCGCTCCCCACCGGGCCGCGGGGCGGGGGCGGGGTGGGGGAGGGGGGGCGAGGCCGCCGGCGGGGCCCGCCCCCTCTACACACACCCCACCTCCTGCCGCAGCAGGGGAAAGGGGACGCACCGCCCAGGGGGCCGGGCTCCCGGGTTGCCGCCGCCAGAACCCGGAGGGCGGGGCCCGGGCCGGGGGCTCTGGGCCTGTAGGAGCGAGCCACACAAGAGCTCTGAGAATCACTTTATTGCACGCATTTTGGGGAGTGGGGTGTCCCAGAAGGGAGCACACCGCAGGCCCCATCCAAGGTGAGCTCTCCAAGGTGAGCCGCTCAGGGGCTGGGGCTGGGGGGCACGATACCGGGGCCTTGAGGAGGTCCCGGTGGTGGCTGCAGCTGCTGCCCCTGCCGTTGCTCCTCCTGGGGCCTGGCTCTGTTGGCCCTGAAGGGGAGAGCACCTGGTGGTGGGACTGGGATCCTGGAGGGTGGTGCCAGGACAGTGAGGAGAGGGCAGGAAAGAGCTGAGACAGACCTGGCCCGGGCCCGAGTGTCATTGTAGATGGCTGTGATGATCCGATCCTTTTCATCCATGAAGCTACGATGCATCTGCTCCAGCTTCCTACAAGGGGTTTACAACTGACTCTGGGAATCCCCAATCCCCGCTGTCCCCCAAGTCCCACCCCCCTCCACCCCACTTGAGGGTCTCACAGCTTTACACTTGTGGGGACCTCGGCTAACTGCCTGCTAGGTGAGGAAAGGCACAGAGTAGCTGGCACTTGTCCAGGGCCTAATGGCAACCCAGGTCCCTGACTGTCCTGAAGGCGGTGACAGCAGCTCTGTCATGGAGGTCCTTGAAGGCGACCAGAAAGGTTTGTGCATCTAACTCCGTCACTGAACTAGGCACACTGCTAGCAGTGTGCACCAGCCTTTAGGTGTCTTTGCTATCAAACCTCAGTGGCGATGGCACGCATGAGAGGCTGGCAGGAAAACGGCAACTGCCAAACAAATGAAGACAGTTGCTGGTAAGGCCCAGTTCAATGCATTTCCTTCCTGTGCAGGATTTTGGTTGGCTCCAGCACTCTCTGGCAACCAGCACCAAAGATTTAAATTCAAATCATAAAAAACTGAAAATGACATTAGCCCTTAGTGCAGAGCTGCCTTTGCTAAACAAGAAGAGGCTCTGGAGGAGACCTAGTTCATGCAGTTCTTAGCTTGAGAGACCCGAGGGTGCAGGCCACGGGGTGGTATGGATGGATGGCTGACACTGGGCTTCACCCACCCGCCTGCCCTCTGCTCATCACCCTAGGCGCATGCGCACCTGAAGGCAACATAGTGCAGGCCCATGCCTCCCAGCATGATCAGGAGGCAGTACCCCAGCACCCGCCGGTTGTGCTTGTGCTGCTGCTGCCTTGACTCTGGTCCCTGAGGCCTCACTTCATGAAACTGGGCCCAGTATTCTGCATTGGGGGGTGCCCAGGAGCTGCTGGGAGGTAGAAGAAGGGAGAGTGTAAAGATGGGGCTCCCCAGGAGACTTAGGGGTGGCAAGCTGGGGGCAGGACTACTGTACCTGTGTGCCTGATGAGCAGACCTGGGATGGGCTGTGGTTCCCGGACACTTTGGGGAAGCTGCCGAGCGGAGCTGGTGGTCATAGCTGCGGCGGCTCTGCTCACGGCTCAGCACTTGGTACGCTTCACTCAGTTCCACAAAGCGGCTGTGCAGGGCTGGGTTCCTGGGGTCCCGGTCAGGGTGCAGCTGGGGTGGGGCAGGACTCCCCTCATCTCCCTTCCCATGACCTATCCTGGTAATATCCACCCACAAGGGCTCATATCATACCCAGAGGCCCTCCCTGGGCAGTGACCCTCACTCTCAGGCCTGCGTATCCCTCTAGAAGACCAGAGTCAGGAAGCACAAACTCCTGCCCCCTCCCCTTGTTCAAGCCCTCCCCACCTGCTGCCTGGCTCTCATCGTATGCCCTGGTCCCAGCTTTCTCAAGAGCAGGCAGGTCAAGAGAACCAAGCCCAGCGCATCAGACAGGACTCCTGGCTCCTGCCCCACAGCCTTTCCTTCTACCCGGCCAGATGTCTCCCCTTGGGGCAGCTCCCCCTCCCTATGAATGCTGAGGGAATGTGCACCAGCCAGAGTGAACCTCTCAGCTCCATCCCTGATAATTTGGAGCATACCCCATCTGGCTCAGATTTCCCTTTCCCCTCTCCACTTAAGACCACTGGTACCTCTTTGGACTTGGAGAAGAAAGCTCGTTTAACTTCTTCAGCGCTGGCACCAGGATGCACCCCCAACAGTTCATAGTAGTTACTGGGGCCAGACCTGTGGAGAGAGGCCCAAACCTGCAGGGGCTAAGGAAAACACAGAGGATACCCCTTCCCTGCCCATCCCAGCCCCCCTGGACCACACCCTTCAACTCAGCATCCCGATGCTGAGGGGGCTGAGGCAGGTGCCAAGGGAGATCTCTCTAAATCATCCCTCCCTTTTTGAGTATTCCAGGTAAGGGGCAGATCAGATTGTCTCAAAGTGTAGTTTTCAGACCCCTTGCATCAGAAACGCCTGAAAAGCATGTTTTAAAAAACAGATTCTTGAGGCCCACCTCATTCCTGCAAATCAGAATCTCCAGAGCAGCGCCCAGGAATCTGCAGTTTTGTAAGCTCCCCACACCCCGCCTCGGTTATGCACAGCGATGCTTGACAACCACCTGAGTTGTGGAAAGTGCATTGGGTTTGGTTGGGCTCAAATTCCAGATGTGCCACTTAACTCTGTATGACCTTGGGGGTGGGTCATCCTTTAATCTCTGATCCTGTGTCCTCAGCAGTGAAGGTGAGGGTAATCTGACAAGCCTGTAAGGCGCCTGACGCAGAGTAAGAGATCTCGACTATCCCAGCAGCTAGACTATCCCGGCACCTAGCGCAGGGCCTAGAATTGGGCAGGCCAGCCACAAAAACCTACTGAACGACCGGGCCCGGCCCCGGGCGCCCGACTCACCGCTGCCGGGCGGCCGCTGCGAAGAACCGAGTGTGAGGGTTGTGGGGCCACAGCCGGCGCAGGCGCAGGGGCAGCATGAAGGCAGGCGGGCAGCTGGTGAGAGGTCACAAAGAACAGTGGGGTGGGAGCAGTCTTCAACCACTGCAGCGGGGATGAGGGGTGGGGGTGGGGGCAGAGGGAAGGGGCCTGGCCCCGTTGAGATGCAAAGGAAAACTGAAGCAGGCCCGGGGGACTCAGGGACGGGTGGAACCTCCCTGCTGAAGACCAGACCCCAGTGTCCTGGCCCTGTCCCCGCCTCTGACCCGGGCGTCCAGGGCCCCTCTCCACACTTGTCTCGACGTCTGTAGAACCAGCCCCGGACGCCGAGACCCCCTTCCCACCCTGGGAGCTCGGGGGGCGGGTGCAGGAAGAGCCACACCAAGCCCCGCCCCCACTTCACTCACAGACCCCTCGGCGGCCGCAGTTTCCAGCTCCTATTCAGGTCCCGCCTCCACACTCCCATTGGCTTAGACACCCAGACCACGCCCACAGGCCTGAGGGTGCGGACCAGGGGCGAAGCCCCGCCCCCGCACACCCATTGGCCTTTGAAGCCTTGGACCCACCCATCGAGACAGCAGCCCGGGGACTTGCAGAAAGGCGCCAGCGCCCACCCGGGGAGGCTGCGGCACGGGGCTTGACCCTCAGTGAGGCTTTCGGCTCAGCCCCCGTTGCTCTGTTCCCTCGGACATGGCTGTTACTCCGCTCAGCAGCGAGACGCGTTTCACAAAGCAGTTTCCACCCCATAATCGGCCGGGAACTTCACCGGAGCCTGGCAAGGGGGCACAGCTTGCAGAGGGGAAAACTGAGGCTGGGCCTTTTTTTCCCCCAAGTCACTTGTCCTGTCTCTCTCACCCACCCCGGCCCCTCTCTGTCTCACGGAAACAGCAGACGCCAACGGAATCCAAGAATAAAGTCCTTTATTGTCTTCCGAGCTGTGGTGATAGGGCTGGGGACTCTAGGGTGACTTAGGTGGAACTTTCCTGGACTTCGTTGTAGAGGAAGATGGCGCCTTTGGCTGAGGGGCAGAGCTCGGCCCACATTTCAGTCTCCTGCAACCTCCTCACACTCTGTGGGGAGACAATGAGACCCAAACATTCCGACCTCGGGTTTATTGCAGCAGCTGTGCCCACAGTTCCCGAGCCTCAGAGCCCTCTAGGGAGACATGTTAGGGGGCTGAACAGGTTCCTGGCCCTCTCCCTTGGGCTGAGGGCATCCCCAATGAGGCCTTGTGCCTCTGGAAGGAAGCTCTGAGAGATTTGGGAGGCCCCTCTGACCCAGGCGCAGGAGACAGACATGCATCACCAGGCCTCTGCAAGCCCCAACCCAGCTCCTTGTCCAAATGACACACTTTGCCACCTCAAACCTGTGTCTCCACAAAGATGATTCCTGTGGATTCGTGGGCCTCAGGTCCCCCACTCGTGTAGTGCTTCCTCACCTGCTCAGAAGTCAGGCTGCACCTGGACAAGGACGTGAGAGTGGCCTGGTGAGTGCTTAGACCCTGGAAGGTCCCTGTGGAGTCCCAGCTGCCTCAGCCATGCCGCTCAACCACCCACCTACTTCAGGACCCAGGACCCTGTCTCCCAGAGCTCACTCACTGGACGTAGAACTCAGCACTGGCACGGCCGGCACTGGTCTCATTGCAGGCAATGCCCAACAGTAGCGGCTGGCTCAGGGTGAGCAGCGGCAGGTTCACCTGGGGCCAGAGGTACCACCTGTCAGTGCCCACTGCCCACATCCCTGCCCCTCTCAATGAAGAACAGCATGTTACCCTTGTACAGCGTTTTACAGTGTAATTCAAGTGCCCAGAATCACAGAATGTCAGATCTTGGGCATGTTCATTTCACATGGGAAAACCACAATGGGAGAGATTGAACAGTTAGCCCAGGGTCACCCTAGGGAAGTCAATTTAGTAACTGAGGGCTTCCCTGTTGGCACAGTGGTTAAGAATCAGCCTGCCAATGCAGGGGACACGGGTTCGATCCCTGGTCTGGGAAGATCATACATGCTGCGGAGCAACTAAGCCCGTGCGCCACAACTACTGAGCCTGTTTTCTAGAGCCCACAAGCCACAACTGCTGAGTCCACATGCCACAACTGCTGAAGCCCATGCGCCTAGAGCCTGTGCTCCACAACAAGAGAAGCCATTGCAATGAGAAGCCCGCGCACCGCAACGAAGAGTAGACCCTGCTTGCCTCAACTAGAGAAAGCCTGTGCATAGCAACGAAGACCCAACGCAGCCAAAAATAAATAAATAAAAATTTAAAAAGTAATTGGGACTCCCATTTACTCCTCTTTTCAACAAACGTGGGGGGAGTAGGCAAGACATTTATTATTGTCCCCATCGTAAAGAGGAACACAGAGATGAGGCACACAGAGATGAGGGTTAGAATTCCACTCCAAGTGTGCCTAGCTGCAAAGCCAAGCTCTTGCTCAATGCCAGGTGCCTGGGAATTCCCTGGCAGTCCAGTGATTAGGACTCCACACTCTCACTGCCAAGGGCCTGGTTTCAGTCCCTGGTCAAGGAACTAAGATCCCACAAGCCACGTGAGGCAGCCAAAAAAAAAAAAAAAAAAAAAAAAGCTAGATGCCTGCAGACACTCCTGCCATCCCGGACCTGTGAAATTCTAGATTGTTCTACCCCCTCCCTCCTTGCCCAATACTCTGTCCCACCTGCTTCTCGCTCACCTCATCACAGATCTCCTGAAGGACACTGGAGAAGAGCTCATGCACCACTAGCTCCCCAGGGAGGTTGATGTGCAGGGGTCTGTCACCTGGGCACAGAGCCTGTAAGAGTCCTGGCTCAGCCCCTGCTCCCCTCTTCCCACCCTGCTTTTCCCCACACTCACTGGCCCTGAGGGCCTGGTTGGGCACAGAGTAAGAGCCTTGGTGATCCCCCAACCTAGGCCCTGTTTTTCCAGATGGAAAACCACAGGTCCAGCTAGGTCCTCCACCCCTACCCCCACCCCCAATTCCCTAACTTCCCATGGGTCTGGGGCAGGATTCAGCAAGGAGGCTGAGAGGCTGCCCTGAGCAGAGACTTTCGGATAAGCACCAGGCCAACTCCCCCTTTAAGGGATGAGGAAAACAAAACCAAGCTCTCTGGGTCTTTGTGCCTTTGCACCCAGCCTGGCATCTCACCTGAGGCTCAGGGTGCCCACCGGGCACGTCCACTAGCCCAGGTGCCTCAGCCACCTGCCCAGAGCGGCGTAGGAAGACAAGGAAGTCGTCAGCAGTGGCCAGTGCAGCGCCCACCCCTAAGGGGTCCGCCAGGTAGGCTTGCTTGTCACCCCAGTCGGTGGCCCCCTGCTGTCGCAGCCAGGCAGCTGAGCTGGCCCAGTTGGTGCCCAGGAAGTCTCGATAGGAAGTAAGGCCCAGGCACAGGTGCAGCTGTGGCCCTGGCGAGCCAGTGGGCACCAGGGTGGCAGAGTGCAGGCGGAACTTGGGGGCGTCAAAGAGCCAGGGCTGGGCCTGAAGCCGGCTCTCCCAGACTGCGGTGATGGCCTTGTCCCCTCCTGGCAGTGGGCGACGGTCGTAGGCAGGGCTCAGCTCAGCCCGTACCTGCTCCTCAGGCAGCCCCCCCGGGGGGCATTGCAGCAGCAGGGACACCTCAGGGTCCATGATCTGGACAGGGCAGTTCTGGGGGAGGGCACAGCCAGGCCTGTCACCCCGGGGGACCCACAGCCACCCTTGGGCCCGACAGCTGGCCCCCTCTGCCACAAACCTCCTGAGCGTATTCCCAGCCCTTCTGCACCCCCCTGACCCCTCCCTGGGCTGTAAACTGTCTTATCATCCCAGCAAGAGCTCCGAGGCTCCTGCTACCAGACATCCCTGAGACTCCCGGGCATCCCTACAACCCAGAGGTCCTGGGTCCTGTCACCCCCTAATGCCTCTGTCTCCCCAAACCAAAAGTCCTGTCTCCAACCCCTGACGCGCCGGGACCCTTCCCAGGGTCCGGAAGCTCCAGGATGCAGCCGGCAATCACCTGCCTACTCTCCTCGCAGGCTCCGCCTCTTTCCCCCGGAGCGGAAGTACCCGCCCCCTTCTTCCTCGGCTTCTCATTGGCCGGTCCTGGCGCTATGGGCCCGTCGGGGTCAGCTGACGGGCCCATCGGGGTCAGCTGCCCGGCCTCCGGAGTCGGTAAGCCTTCCCGTCTGTCCCGGCTCTGTCTCTCTGGCCGGCGCAGACATTTCTGCCCTGTTAGCCTGGTTGTCGGCCCCGGCTCCTCAGGCCCGCTTTGCGGGGCAGACCAGGAGCCTGGGTCGCAGGGGCTCGACTTCCTTGGGCCCTGTGGCTGACAGAGTGTCACCTTGGGCAAGTCTTGCCTGCTGGGCCTGTTTCCCTATCTGCACCAGGGAGTTAGGGGTGGGAAGTGAATTTAGAAATCTGAATATCCCCCTCCCAGCTCTAACATCCTGAGGCTTCGTGACTTTCTGGGCAGCGTGGGGACATGGGAAGGTCCTTAACAGTCTCCACATTTCACTGCGCCCCACAGGTCTTGGCCATGAACACCTCTAGAGGAAGGAGGCAGGAAGCAGCAGGGCCCAAGGGTAGAAGGGCTCCCAGACACGGGGAACAGGTGCGCCCCCTCCACCCTCAGCCCTGCTCCCAGTGTGGGAGGGCAGGGGAGGGGGCTCTGTGTCCGGCTCCCTGGGAAATGCTGCTGGGGTGGGAGTGGGGCAGATGGATGGTGCTATTCCCAGGAAGCACAGGGACTCCTTGCCCTCTGGCCTCCTACAGCAGATCACTGAGTTCAGGGTGAGCAGCAGGGCAGGGTCACCACGGGGACTAACGGCCACCTCTGGGCTCTTTCAGGACCGAGATGTACAACTGTCCAAGGCTCTGTCCTATGCCCTGCGCCACGGGGCCCTGAAGCTGGGGCTTCCCATGGGGGCCGGTAAGTGAGCATCTTGGAGGCTGGGCCCAGGAGTGGTTGGAGCCCAGGGAGCAATGTAAGCCTGTCTGTGACTGCCTTCCCTCATGGCTCCCACCGCAGTCCTATGAGAACAGCACAGAAGGTACATCCCTTCCGTGTACAGGGAAGACCGAGGCCCAGAGCCCAGTATCATGTCCAGGGCAGACTGGGAGAGGAGCCTCTGTCTGGGCCAGGCCTGGTGATACCAACAGCCCAGTGGCCCGGTAAACACTTATCCCAAGACTGGGCACTGCGTGGGTGTTGGGGCAACTGATGTTTATTGAGTGTCCACTCTGGTCTGGGTACTGTGCTCAAAAGGGTCACTTGATCTTTGTGACCCTCCATGAGGCAGATCCTATTCCCATATAAGTTGAGAAACTGAGGCTCAGAAAGGGGAGACTTTCTATCTTTTTTTAAAAAATTAATTAATTAATTAATTAATTAATTTTTGGCTGCCTTGGGTCTTCGTTGATGCGCGCGGGCTTCTCTAGTTACGACGAGTGGGGGCTACTCTTTGTTGCGGTGCGCGGGCTTCTCATTGCGGTGGCTTCTCTTGTTGCAGAGCATGGGCTCTAGGCGCACGGGCTCAGTAGTTGTGGCACACGGGCTTAGTTGCTTCCCAGACCAGGGCTCGAACCCGGGTCCCTTGAATTGGTAGGCGGATTCTTAACCACTGTGCCACCAGGGAAGTCCCAGGGGAGACTTTCTAAAGGTCACACAGGCTCTGTCCTTGCTGCCTGTGGCTTCCCCTGTTAACTCTGGCCCAGGCCAGAGCAAGTTCAGCTCCTGAGCACTCTACCTGCCCACAGATGGTTTTGTGCCCCTGGGCACCCTCCTGCAGCTGCCCCAGTTCTGCAGCTTCTCAGTTGAAGATGTGCAGCGCGTGGTGGACACCAGTGGGAAGCAGCGGTTCGCCCTGCGGCCAGGGGACCCCGGCGCCGGCCCTCTCATCCGGGCCAATCAGGGTCACTCCCTGAAGGTGGGAGCTAAGGGGACAAGTGGGAGAGCCATGTGAGATCCCTGTCTGTGAGGGGGTCTCACTGCTGCGCATTCCTCATCCATCCCAGGTACCTGAGTTGGAGCTGATTCCCCTGGAGACACCACAGGCCCTGCCCCCAGTGCTCGTCCATGGCACATTCTGGCAGCACTGGCCATCCATCCTGCTCAAGGGCCTATCCTGCCGGGGGAGGATGCACATCCATCTGGCCGCAGGACTGCCTGGGGACCCTGGTGTCATCAGTGGTCAGTGCCCCCGCAAGATACTCCCACCCATTCTGTCCTCCCAGGTCCTCCTCCAAGGGTCATAGCCGCTTGTTCAGGGGCAGCCCAAGCCCTGCATGCAGGAGCAACCCCCCACCCGCAACGCATGAGCTCAGGACCCCAGCCCACCCTGGTTTGATAACTACAATCCAGACGCCCCAGACCCCAGCTCCAATTGTCTACTCAGGCATGCGGCCAAATTGCGAAGTGGCCGTGTTCATCAACGGGCCCCTGGCCCTGGCAGGTGAGTCTGGACGCAGCAGGTATTGCCCCAGGCCTTCAGAGAGGGCATGAGTCACATCTCTGGCTCTGTCTGCAGATGGAATCCCCTTCTTCCTCTCTGCTAATGGGGTGATCCTGACTCCAGGAAACGTTGATGGCGTCCTGCCTCCCAAGTATTTCAAGGAGGCCCTGCAGCTACGCCCTACCCGTAAGAACCACCACCCCACCCTTCTTCTTTGTGCCTGAAGCCTGTGCCCTCTGCCCTCACCGCTTTCCCAGCTCCCAGCCCCAGACTGACTTAGTTCTCCCTTCTCTAACCAACTCTCTTCTCTCTCAGGAAAGCCCCTCTCCTTGGCTGGTAATGAAGAGACAGAGTGTCAGAGTGACCCCAAGCACAGCTCCAGAGGAAGAAGGATGACCCAACAATAAAATATTTATTGTTTTTTAAATGTAAAAAGATAACGAAAGAGAAACTCCGGTTTGAACGTATGAGTCATCATCCTGTAGCTGTAGCGTCTCCCCCATGTGCTCAGGGACGACAGCTAGGTCAGCGGTGTTGGTCTTGGTCACTCAAACAAGGGAAGGGCGGGTGCTGTACAAACTAGAGCCCACCCTCCCTAGCCTGGGGGATGGCAGAGTCTGGCCCAGCCAGGTCCCTGGTCTACACAAGGGCAGTGACAGTGGGTGAATGTACCCAGCTCGGTCAGTGCACGTCCGGAGAGGGTGTGGGCAGTGAATCCCAATGGGTGTGGGCTTTGGAGCGGTCGTGGAAGGTGGTGAGTGGGGCCAGGGCAGTAAGACAGGCTTCAGAAGGCCTCGTGGCCTCCTGTGAGCTGCAGGAAGAGGTCCTCGTCCAGCTCTTCCCCGCGGGCCCGCTCCCGCGTTGACAGGAAGATGTAGCCCCCAATGTACTCATGCACGATGCGGCAGCTGGCAGATACGCAGCTGAAGGCCACGTTGATGTGCTCGTCAAACTCGATGGCTACCTGTGGGGTGGGCAGTCAGAGGGCTGGTAGGGGGTGGGATGAGGGAGGAGCCCTGCCCTGGTCGGGTCTGCCCCAGCCCCGTGTCCCTCCCCCACCCTCCCTCCGGGCCCACCTGCTGGATGTCCCAGTTGACGTTCCACTGGCGCATGTTGCTGAAGCGCCAGGTCTTGACCACGTCGCCCACGGCCAAGTCGATGCGGATCAGTCGGTTGTTGGCGATGCCCAGAATCTCGTCTTTTCTGCTGCCCTTGAACCTGGTGCCCAAGGGGAGAGTGTGAGCCGGGGGCCCCACCCTGCATGGCCCCGGAGCCCTCCCAGACAGCCAGGTGCAGAGCTCAGCAGCAAGCTGGCAAGTAAATCACTTAGGTTCTCTGGGTCTCAAGTTCCTCATCTGGAAAATGGGGGTTAATTAATATAATCACGATGAGGGCATTTAGCAGCACCAGGCAAATGGTCCACGCTTTGCGACAGCAACTGTTTTTGTAGCATCATCATCCATTTGCTCCTGTCTTTGCAGGCTTGGAAAATGGGCAGTCAGAGGGGGCACTTCCTGTCACAGCATCCACCCAACCCTGTCCTACAGATCAGCTGCCCAAGGCCCGGAGAGGAAATGGTCTATGGCAGAGCTGGGACGGGTGCGGGATCGCCTGCTCTCCCCGCCTGATCCCTCTCTTCTGTTTGCAGGATGGAGGGGGGCGCACACAGGCTGTCCTCGGTAAGGTCTCCCCGCAGAGGACAGGAAGGAAGGCTTCAGATGGCTTCACCATCTTCAGAGATGGTGCTTAACAGAGTGGACTGAGGTGGTACTCATACCTGACCACGACGTAGGAGATGCCGAAGTCAGGCAGGGACTGCCAGGCCTGAATGAAGCGTAGCTGGGCCTCGGACAGCGAGAGTTGGGCCACATTCTGGTGGGCTTCCAGGATCCGTGGAGTGAGCTGTGGGGCAGCGCTGGTGAGGGGCTGCCAAGGTCCCTGAAGCCCCTTGCCTGTCCCCATCAGGAAGACAGGATGCTGAGCCTGGGGCAGGGCCAGTGCCCAGTGTGGGTCCACCCGAGTGCACCCTCTCACCATTCAGCAAATGTGAGCTGAGCCGGGCACTGAGGTGGACATGGGCAGCTGCACCGTGACCCCCGCCAGAGGGTGGGGACCAGCACGCTCGGTCTCAGGGACCCAGGTGGGAGAAGGAGCGAGTGAGCGTGTGCATTTCCAGGGGAAGGCTCTGTGGACATCCAGGGGCAAGGGTGGCCAGGTAAACCCTCTGGCCATTCCCACCTCCTACTCCCTTTGGCACCTGCTTGGCCTTGAACTTTCGCTGGAAGCGGGGGGCGACAAGCCCGTAGGGGTTGAGGCCCTCAGCGGAGGCATCAGGGCCCTGGGGGTGGTTGCCCGAGCCCCCACCGCCTGTCCGCTGCAGGCTGAGGAAAGCCAGGATGGCCTGCACCTCGCTGGAGTAGCTGCTGTCCGCCATGGTGCGGCCCTTGGAGGCCAGTCGGCAGCCGGCCATCCAGCGGGCATACTGCTGCCTCTGGGGTGGGAGGGGGGAGAGGGAGGTGAGGGGCTGGCGAGGCTCTTGCTCAGCCCCTGCCCTTGGCCTGGCTCCGCCCTGCCCCCATCCCCACTCCAGCCTCAGCGCTGGCCCCTGCCCAGCCCTCACTCACATCCTGGCATCGTAGGTAGATTTCACTCATGCCCTCAGGGGAGGGCACCAGGAGTTTAATGCAAAACTTCTGGCCTGAGATGTTGACATCAGGGACCACTTCACAGCCTGGAGGAAGAAGGGGTGGGCTAGGCTGGGGGAGGGAGCCCTGTTGAGAGGGCCCTGGGTGAACGCCAGTCCTGTACAGTGGCCACAGGTCAGAGGGCATCTTCCCTGCCCCCAGAAGGAGACAAGTGAGAGCGTTCACCTGGCCAGCACACAGCCCTTGTCCCTCTCCTGGCCAATCCGCCCTCACTCACCCTTGAGGTTGAGCTGCTGAATGGGGTCCCCGGGAGCCTCGTCCTGGCTCTTGTAGTAGGACAGTGTGGTCTCCTTGAACACTACCCAGTGCTGGCGGTACCCTTTCAGGGTCAGCTTCCGGGGCCTGAGCGTGAGGTGGGAGGTTCGTGACAGGCCCCCTCCCTGCCTCCTGTCCTCTCTCCACACTGGGCCCCTCCAGCAGGGCTGCCAATTCTGGGCCCAGGCTCACCGGAAGATCCGGAGATGGTCCTTGAGTTCTGGGATGGTGGTGAGGCTGTCCTGGGGAGGAGAGGAGTCAGGGGAGGCCTGGTCCCTGCACTTGAGCCTGACCCCAACCCCTGACTGGGGCCCCTTCTCACCAGCACGTTCGTGGGCGCCGACCCCTCCAGCTTCACCTCCAGGTTGCTCAGGGCTGCATCCAGGTCATCCAGCCCCGGGTCTGTGCCAGGCGGTTCGTCCACCTCCCCACTTTGGGACAGCTTGTTGATGTGGTACTGGGAGGAGCACGTGACCACGGAGGGCTGAGTGGGCAGCCCGGTAGCCCAACAGTGCCCTCACCTGGGCTTCCCCGGAGGTGGGCCCCTGCTGGAACACCCTCCCTGCCCTGGGCCTGGCGTGCACCTAGCCCCCCGGGGTCCCCAGGCCTGCCTGGCACCTGTAGGGCTGCAAACACCATCATCTCCTCCTCAGTGCAGTCAATCTCCTCCAGCAGCAGGTCCCACCGAGCCTGCTCGTACAGCTGGGTCAGCCTCACTGGGTCTGTCTGGAGTGGTGGGAGGGGAGGTCGGGTTGGTCAGGTGCTAACTGCCCTGAGAACCCCCTGCAGCCAGCTCCTCTGAGCCTCAGGCCTCAGCCCTGCCCTCTGTGCTGTGCAAGCTCATTTGGTGGCTCCACAACCCCAATCCCAGCCTGCCAGCCCCATCTGCCCAGGCCAGCGGCAGCCCCTTCCCTCTAAACCTCTTTGTGCAGATATTGAGTATTTGTCTACTGTGTGCCCTGCATGCTGCTGAATGGACAAGGGGGACTGAGTAAACCAGTCAGTAAATAAGTGAAGTGATTCAAGAGTACGATCAAAGCGATAAAGGAAGTAGCTTCCAAAGGGCATCTCACTTGTGTGCTCAGGCGGGAAGCCCACAAGTTTGATGGTGATGAGAGAAAATGGAACTGGGGTGTGGCAGGGGGGCTACTCCACAGGAGGAAGCATTCCAGAAGGCTTCCCTGGGGAGGTGACATGCTGAGCTGAGACCTGAGGATGGACAAGCCACTGAAGGGAAGAGTGGTAGGAAGAACATTCCAGAGAGAAGGAAGTCAAAGGGGGATCCCAGTTACCCACAGAAGACCAACGCCACGCTCCCTCAGAAACCCACCAAAATTGATAGCAAAGGCACGAAAAGGATAAACCCAAAGGACAAAGAAGAGAGAGGGGAGACAACTACAGCTGGTGAGAGATACCAACAAAAGTTTGGAAGATGAACAAGCAAAAACATGGACAGGAACTGAGTTGCAGGGAAGGAGAGCTCGGATCTCACACCCTTTTCCCTCTCTTGTTCTATGGCAAAAGCACTAATGAGTTTTGTGACCACCTAGAAGGGTGAGATAGGGAGGGTGGGAGGGAGACGCAAGAGGGAGGGGATATGGGGATATATGTATACGTAGAGCTGATTCACAGCTATATGTTATACAGCAGAAACTAACACAATATTGTAAAGCAATTATACTCCAATAAAGATGTTAAAAAAAAAAAAAAGATCAGAAAACAAACAGCAAAAAAACTTAAGATCTGAAAAAAGGCATCCAGTTCACATGGCGGACAGGCTCAGGTCTGGGATCCTCTGGGAAGAGAGGGTGGGCTGAAATGAGGACCACAGAAAGTCTATAAAAAGAGCTCTTCCCTCCCCACTCCCTGCAGCCAAGTGACAGCCAGCTGGCACCAGGTAGAAACCAGAGATTTACTCTCGAGATGCTGAGCCAGGGGTACCCTGCATTTGGTACATCTGGGTGTGGGGTGCATCGTGCTGAAAACAGCTGAAATAAGGGCAAGTTGGCAGTTTGAAAGGTGAGACATCCGCAGCCTTTCCCCACTTTTCACCAAAGACATTGGCAATGAGCCTTCTATTCCCCAGTCAGGAGATCAGAGCATTCACTGCGGAGAAGCCAAAGAGAAAACCCCCACAGAAAGTGGCATTCCAGCCCCATCTTCCACAGGAGGCCTAAAATGCCAAGCCCTATTCATACACTCAGGGTTTCCAACTGCCTTCTTAGAGCCTTACTTCTAAATATGAAAAGACAGGCAGGGATTACCCACATTTTAGGAAAGCTGCTGGAATGAACAACAGAGACCCATGAACTATAGTCAGGGGAAAAAAAGAGCTTGGAGGAAATAAAGACAATGTAGGGAGCAGAAAAAACTTCAAACATCAGTCAAAATCCTTACAGAGACAAAATACTGCACTCATAAAACAAGAACAGGATGCTATTTTTAAAAGGAACGTGGGGCTTCCTTGGTGGCGCAGTGGTTGAGAGTCCGCCTGCAGATGCAGGGGACGCGGGTTCGTGCCCCGGTCTGGGAAGATCCCACATGCCGCGGAGCGGCTGGGCCCGTGAGCCATGGCCGCTGAGCCTGCGCGTCTGGAGCCTGTGCTCTGCAACGGGAGAGGCCACAGCGGTGAGAGGGCCACATACCACACACAAAAAAGAATCCGCCTGCCAATGCAGGGGACACAGGTTCAAGCCCTGGTGTTGGAAGACAGCAACTCAGTCCCCTGTGCCACAACTACCAAGCCTACACTCTAGAGCCCGTGAGCCACAACTACTGAAGCACATGTGCCTAGAGCCTGTGCTCCGCAACAAGAGAAGCCTCCACAATGAGAAGCCCACGCACCACAACGAAGAGTAGTCCCTGCTCACCTCAACTTTAGAAAGCCCATGCACAGCAACAAAGACCCAATGCAGGGCTTCGCTGGTGGCGCAGCGGTTAAAAATCTGCCTGCCAATGCAGCGGACACTGGTTCGAGCCCTGGTCCAGGAAGATCCCACATGCCGCGGAGCAACTAAGCCCGTGCGCCACAACTACTGAGTGTGCGCCTACAGCCCGTGCTCTGCAACAAGAGAAGCCACTGCAATGAGAAGCCCGTACACCACACGAAGAGTAGCCCCTGCTCGCCGCAACTAGAGAAAGCCCACGCGAAATGACAAAGACTCAACGCAGCCAAAAATAAATAAATAAATATTTTAAAATTAAAAAGAAAAATAAGACTCAATGCAGCCAAAAATAAATAAATAAATATTTTATAAAAATGAAATATAAATAAATAAAAGGAACGTGATTATAAAGTTATAGTAATTAAGACAGCATGGCATTCACAAAGAGAGACAAATTGATCAATGTAATCAGAGAGTCAGAGAGAGACCCACACATGTATGTTCACCTGACTTAAGACAAAGGTGATCTTGCCATCACTGGGGAAAGGATGCTCTTTTCAGTAAATGGACCTGGGTCAATTGGATACCCATATGGTAAAAATTTTTTTTAATTTAAAAATTAAAAAAGTTTTTATATCCCTACCTCACACTACATACAAATATCAATTCCATTTGGGTCAAAGATCTAAATATCAAAGTTAAAACAATAAAGTCTTTGGAGAAAAATAGGCCTACATCTGTGTGATCTTAGAATAAAAGATTTCTTAAACAGGGTGCAAAAAATATTAATCATAAAAGAAAAAATATGACTCAGATTATATTAAAATTAGGAGCTTCTGGTTAGCAAAATAAACCACTAAGAGAATGAAAAGGCAAAGCACAGAGTGGGAAAATATATTCACAATATATTTATCTGTCAAAGTACTCATGTAAAGAATATATAAAGAACTCTTACAAAGCAATATGAAAAAGACAAGCAACTCAATATAAAAACCGGCAAAACTGTTGGAAAGAAACTTCACAAAAGAGGAAATCCAAATGGCTAATAGCCATATGAAAAAGTTGTCAACTTGATTAGTCATCAGGGAAATGTAAATTAAAGCCACATAAAAAGCACATCAGGGCTTCCCTGGTGGCGCAGTGTTTAAGAATCCACCTGCCAATGCAGGGGACACGGGTTCGAGCCCTCGTCCGGGAAGATCTCACATGCCGTGGAGCAACTAAGCCCGTGTGCCACAACTACTGAGCCTGCACTCTAGAGCCTGTGAGCCACAACTACTGAGCCCACATGCCACAACTACTGAAGCCTGCATGCTCTAGAGACCGTGAGCCACAATTACTGAGCCTGCGTGCCACAACTACTGAAGCCTGGGCACCAAGAGCAACTGCACCACAACGAAGAGTAGCCCCCACTCGCTGCAACTAGAAAAAGCCTGCACGCAGCAACGAAGACCCAATGCAGCCAAAATAAAAACAAACAAATAAATAAATTTTTTTTAAAATCACATCATTGGTTGCCTGAGGTTGGGTGTGGGATGAGGAATGACTGTAAATGGGCACTAGAGAACTTTCTGGGGTGATGGAAATGTTCTAAAACTGGATTGTGGTGATGGTTGCACAACTGTATAACTTTGCTAAAAATAAACTGCTTACAGTGGGCAATTTTTATGGTATGTAAGTTATATCTCAGTAAAGCCGCTTGAAGAAACAAACAAAATACCATGTGAGATACTATTATACACCTACCAGAATGGCTAACATGGAAAAGGTAGGAAATACCTGCTGGTGAAGTTGTGGAACAACTGAAACTTATACACTGCCGGTAGGGGTGTATGAGTGTGTAGTTATCTACTACAGCTAAACCAATGCCTGCCCCACAACCCAGCAATTCCACCTCTGGGTATATACCTTATAGAAACGTGTACATATGTTCACCAAAAACATATGCTGGAATGTTCACAGTATCTCTACTCATAATAGCCCAAACTGAAAATTGCATAATGCTCATCAACAATAGAATGGAAAATTAGTTGTGGTATATGGACAGCGTGGAATATTACACACCAGTGAGAAATATGCTACCACTATATGAACATGGATGACTTATACAAGTAAATGCTGAGTGAAAAAAGCCAGACACGAAAGAGTATAGACTGCATGATTTCATTTATGTAAATTTCAAATACAGGCAAAACTAATCTACAGTGTTAGCAGTAACATTAGTGGTTCCCCCTGTGGGAAATACTGCTGGCTTCTGAAGGCTGGTAAAGTTCTGTTGGTTTACATTTGTGAATATTTCTAAATGTATGTTACACTAAAACACAAAACAAAACAAAACAAAAAAACACTTCAGAAAGGAACAGTCAGAAAATAAGAGCTCTTAGAATTTAAAAAGACAGTTGCAGAAATTAAAAATTCAATAGCTCAGGGGGCTTCCCTGGTGGCGCAGTGGTTGAGAATCCGCCTGCCGATGCAGGGGACACGGGTTCGTGCCCTGGTCCGGGAAGATCCCACATGCCGCGGAGCGGCTGGGCCCGTGAGCCATGGCCGCTGAGCCTGAGCGTCCGGAGCCTGTGCTCCACAACGCGAGAGGCCACAGCAGTGAGAGGCCCGCGTACCGCAAAAAAAAAAAAAAAAAAAAAAAAAAAAAAAAAATTCAATAGCTCGGGCTTCCCTGGTGGCGCAGTGGTTGAGAGTCCACCTGCCGATGCAGGGGATGAGGGTTCGTGCCCCGGTCCGGGAAGATCCCACGTGCCGTGGAGCGGCTAGGCCCGTGAGCCATGGTCGCTGAGCCTGCAAGTCCGGAGCCTGTGCTCCACCACGGGAGAGGCCACAACAGTGAGAGGTCCACGTACCGCAAAAAAAAAAAAAAAAAAAAAAAAAAAAAAAAAAAAAAAATTCAATAGCTCATTTGGAAAATAAATCAAGGAACTTTCCAGAAAGTAGAACAAAAAGACAACAAGCATTAAAAAAAAAAGAAAGAAAATATAACTGTCTAATTTTTTTCTTTTAAAAATTAATCTAGGAGGTCTAACATCTACTAAGTTCCAGAGGGGAAAAAAAGCAGAAAAATAGAGGGGAGTAAATTATTAAAGAGATTATATAGAACATTCTTCTAGAACTGGAGGACCCTGATTTGAAAGGGCTCAGCAAGTGTGCAGGACAATCAATGAAGAAAGATTCATACGAGGACATACTATTGAGAGATTTTTAAACACCAAGTGATAAGGAGAAGATTCTTTTGTGGTTTTGCTTTTGTTTTTGTTTGGTCACATTGCATGGCTTGCATCATCTCAGTTCCCCTACCAGGGATTGAACCCAGGCCACGGCAGTGAAAGTGCTGAATCCTAACCACTAGACCACCAGGTAACTCCCAAGAAGATTCTTAAAAGCTTCTGGGGCCTCCCCTCCCCTTTCAAGAAAAATTTAAAGGGTCACACATGGAAGGATTGAAAATAAAAAATGGCATTGGACTCCCCAACAGCAACACTGGAAACTAGAGGACAATGGGAAGGTGGCTTCAAAATCTAGCAGGAAAATGTTTCAAACCTAGAATTCTGTACCTAGCCAAACTATCATGCAAGTGAGGGTAGAACAGCGACCTTCTCAAGCACGCAGGATTTCAAACCACTTAGGGGAAGCTATTACTATTTTACCATTTTAGGGGAAGCTATTGAAATATATGCTCCATCAAGATGAGGGAGTCAGTCAAGAAAAAGGAACACAAGAGATCCAGGAATCAAGAAATCCAATATAGGAATTCCCAGGAAATAGTGAAGGGAAGTTCAAGGACAACAGTTAAGCAGTGGGTCTAGACTGCTACCATTCCATGGTTCTGACCAGGAAATAACACTGACTGATATCCTAAGGTGATCGATCATTTTGAAAGGGGCATTGTCCTTAGGTTGCAGTGTTGGAGGGCCTTGGTTATGGAACATCCCACCTCATCACTCTGAAGATGCCCCATGGCAAGCCACAGACTCACAGAGAGTGTCCAGATAGCCTTTTGGCGTCTCTCTTCTAATTGTACACAGACAGACAATTAATAGAAAAGAAATAAACCAAGAAAGGAAGTATAGTTACTCTGTGGCTTAGCTAAGAACATTATTTATATGTGTTACTATTTACAGCCACACTCCCTTGTTTTAACCAAAAGCTACAACACAGCTCATCTGGAAAGATGCAAAGAGATGCGTGTGTTGTGGGGGAAGGAGGGAGGATATAAGACAGATAAATCTTCACCTTTCATACAAAGTGAATCGATTATGCGTGAAATGAAAAAGTCAAGGGACTAGACATACATAAGCTTGTCATATAGATGTAAACACTAGAATAAAAAGCTACAGAGTCAAAACCTATAGTCTCTAGGGATCAGAAATCTGGGATAAAGAGAGGTGGGGCAAGGAACTGTTTTGTTTTTTTTCTTTAATTGTTGTTATTACTACTAGGACTATTCAACTCTTTAAGCCATCATATGCTACTTTGATTAAAAATAAAATTTAAGCTTTTTTTTTCTTTTGGCCACACAGCTTGTAGGATCTTAGTTCTCCAACCAGGGATTGATCCTGGGCCCTCAGCAGTGAGAGCGCAGAGCCCTAACCACTGGACCTCCAGGGAATTCCCTAAAATTTAATTAAAACAAAGAAAATGACAAAGACCAAACGGATTTTAGATACTGGACAACAGACCACACAGAACAGGGATCCCTGAGAGAAGGGAAACAAGTGAATGGTGAGGTTGCCCCAGCTTGCTGCCTGGAGCAAGTGTGCCTGCTGTAGCCAAGAGGAGGACCCCAAACGGAGCTCAGCATATTCCCTGAGGTGAGCAGGTGCAGTTGAGAATCTGGGGAGTCCAAGGCAGCTAGATTTCATGGGACAGAGTGTTGCAGAGGAGAGAGCTGCACAGAGAGAAAACTCTGGATGGAAATCAGCAGAGGGCTCCTCTTTAGTCATTAGCTGGGTACTGATCAGCACATGTGTATAAGGAAATAACTCAAGGCTAGAAAGAAACACTAAAAGGAGCAGGTGGAACGCTTACCAGAGCTCACATGAGGGTGGGAATAGTTCATATTCCTAACACAGATTAGAGAAGCCTCATCATATATATAATATCAGAATACTCAGAACTTGTGAATTCCCTGGTGGTCCAGTGGTGACCACTGCCAAGGGCCGAGGTTCAATCCCTGGTCAGGGAACTAAGATCCCACGAGCCGTGCGGCAAGAAAAAAAAAACAACAACTCAGAAGGCTCTTGCCACAATAATGGGGTAAATTAGCCCTAGATTAAAAGATGCTTTTTTCTGATCTAATTAATTATTATTTAATTATTATAAATTATAATGATTAGTTCATGTTCAAAGCAAATCTTAGAAGGATCAAACTGTTTCCAAGTGTCTTAACTTCATCCCCAAACAAGGTTTAAAGATATTTAAAGCACTACCAAAAAAAAAGAAAAAAAAAAAAATCCAGGACCCAAGAACATAAGATTTGTAGTGTCTGGCATCAAATAAAAATTTTCCAAAAACCAAAAATAATTTCCAGGCATGAGAACAAACAGAAAAATACAATTCATAATTAGGAGATAGTCACTAAAAGTAAATCCAGAAATGACACAGATAAGAGAATTAGTAGACAAAAACACTAAAAATAATTATGTAAAATATATCCTGTATGTTCAAGAAGGTAGAGAAAAGCATGACCATGTTAAGGAGAGATGGAAAATATTTTAAAAGGTCAAAACTGAACTTCTAGGCAGGGTATTAATGACATATTAGACACGGGAGAAGAAAAGATTAGTAAACTTGAAGATAAGAGAGATAGAACTATCCAAAATGAAACACAGAAAAATAAGACTGGGAAAAAAAAAACTGAACAGAGCATCATTGAGCTGTGGGATGATGTTAAGCAGTCTAATAGTCATGTGACCAGAATCCCATAAAAGAGGGGGGAGCAGAAAATATATCTGAAAAAATAAAGGCCAAAATTTTTCCAAAGTTGATGAAAACTATAAGCTCAGATTGAGGAGGCTCAATGGACCCCAAGCATGAGAAACCTGAAGTGAACCAGGGCACCTGATCATCAGATCGTTTAAAACCAGTGATAAAGAGAAAATCACAAAAGCAGTGAGAAAAAAACGTGCGTTACATACAAATGAACAAAGAGAGACAAGCCACAAGACTGTGAGGCAGAATTTTTAAGGAAAAAAAAAATGTCAGCCAAGAACTCTACACCAAATAATATCTTTCAAAATCAAAGGCAAGGGCTTCCCTGGTGGCACAGTGGTTGAGAATCCGCCTGCCGATGCAGGGGACGCGGGTTCGTGCCCCGGTCCGGGAAGATCCCACATGCCGCAGAGCGGCTGGGCCCGTGAGCCACGGCCGCTGAGCCTGTGCGTCCGGAGCCTGTGCTCCGCAACGGGAGAGGCCACAACAGTGAGAGGCCCGCATACCACAAAAAAAAAAAAAAAAAAAAAAATCAAAGGCAAAATAATGACTTATACAGACATACAAAAGCTGAAAGAATTCATCACCAGTAGACCAGCTTGACAAGAAATGTTAAAGGAAGTCCTTCAGGCAGACAGAAAATGATACCAGCTGGAAATCCAGATCTATACACAGGAATAAAGAGCACAGGGAATGGTGAGTGTGTAGGCAGAGAGAAAAGACTGCTTTCCATATTTTAAAAATGCATTTGCAGGACGATTGGCTGATGGAACTGTTCCGTGTCTTGACCGTATCATGTCAAGGTCCTGGTTGTGATACTGGTTGGGGGAAACTGGGTGACGAGTCCCCAGGTATCTGGGATCTCATGTATTAGTTCTTACAACTGTCTGTGAATCTACAGTTACCTCAAAACTAAAAGCGTAATAAAAAAATAATGGACTGTGCTCGCTTTGGCAGCACATATCTAAAATTGGAACGATACAGAGAAGATTAGCATGGCCCCTGAGCAAGGATGACACGCAAATTCGTGAAGCGTTCCATATTTTTATATGGAATCTAAAAAAAAAAAAAAAAAGTGGTCATGAAGAACCTAGGGGCAAGATGGGAAAAGACGCAGACCTACTAGAGAATGGACTTGAGGATATGGGGAGGGGGAAGGGTAAGCTGGGACAAAGTGAGAGAGTGGCAGGGACATATATACGCTACCAAATGTAAAACAGATAGCTAGTGGGAAGCAGCCTCATAGCACAGGGAGATCAGCTCTGTGCTTTGTGACCACCTAGAGGGGTGGGATAGGGAGGGTGGGAGGGAGACGCAAGAGGGAGGAGATATAGGGACATATTTATATGCATAACTGATTCACTTTGTTATGAAGCAGAAACTAACACACCATTGTAAAGCAATTATACTCTAATAAAGATGTTAAAAAGAAAATAATGGACTGGTTAAAGTAAAAATAATCATGATGATGACTCAACAATTCTACTCCTAGGTATTGATATATACCCAAGAGAAATGAAAATATATGTCCACTCAAAAACTTGTACATGAGGGGCTTCCCTGGTGGCGCTGTGGTTGAGAGTCCGCCTGCCGATGCAGGGGACACGGGTTCGTGCCCCGGTCCGGGAAGATCCCACATGCCGCGGAGCGGCTGGGCCCGTGAGCCTTGGCCGCTGAGCCTGCGCGTCCGGAGCCTGTGCTCCGCAGCAGGAGAGGCCACAACAGTGAGAGGCCCGCATACCGCAAAAAAAAAAAAAAAAAAAAAAAAAAAAAACCAAACAAATAAAAAAAACCAACTTGTACATGAATATTCATGGAAGGATTGTTCATAGCAACCAACCAGTGGAGGTAAAACAAATGTCTATTAACTGATGAATGGATAAATAAAGTGTGGCATATATGTACAATGAAATGTAGTTTTACAATAAAAAGGAATGAAACACTGAGACGGGCTACAACATGGATGAACCTTGAAAACATTACGCTAAGTGAAAGAAGCCAGCCACAAAAGGCCACGTATTGCACGATTTCATATATATGAAATGTCCAGAACAGGCAAATCTATAGGGGCAGAAAAGAGATTAGTAGATGCCTGGGGCTGAGGTGGGGTGGGGGATAAATGAGGAGAGACTGTTAATGGGTGTGAGATTTCTTTTGGGGGTGATGAAAATGTTCTAAAACTGATTGTGGTGATAGCTGCACAACTCTGTGAATATACTAAAAACCATTGAGTTGTACACTTTAAACGGGCAAATTATATGGTAATGAATTATTTCTCAATACAGCCATCATCATCATAATAACAGCAACAGGGAATTCCCTGGCAGTCCAGTGGTTAGGACTCCGCGCTTTCACTGCCAAGGGCACGGGTTCGATCCCTGGTCAGGGAACTAAGATCTTGCAAGCTGTGCGGCGCGGCAAAATAAATAAATAAATAAGAATAACAGCAACAAGGATGACAATGTATCGTGGGCTTTGACGTACGTAGAAGGGGAGTGTGTGATAACAAGAGCCCAGAGGCTGGGAGGGGAAGAGGGGATCCCACTGTAAGGTTCTTACACTGCAGGGAAGCAGTGTTTCACTGGATGGTAACTATAAACCCTAAAGCAACTGCCAAAAACAGGAAAAAAAAAGCAGCATAGATAATACACTCTTATAAAGGAGATAAATGGAATCATGAAAACTACTCAATCCAAAAGAAGGCAGGGATGGGAATTCCCTGGAGGTCCAGTGGTTTAGGACTCGGTGTTTTCACTGCCAGGGACCAGGTTTCATCCCTGGTGGGGGATCCCACAAGCCGCGCAGCGCAGCCAAAAAAAAAGAAAAATTAATTAAAAATTTTAAAAAATAAAAAGAAGGCAGGGAATATTGTACAACACAGGGAACATAGCCAATATTCTATGATAACTATAAATGGAGCATAACCTTTAAAAATTGTGAATCACTATACAGTATACCTGTAACTTAGATCACATTGTTCATCAACTATACTTCAATAAAAACCAACAAACAAAAGAAGGCAGGGAAGGCGGGAAAAGGTCACAACAGTCTGGAGGAGAGGAAGGAGCAGGGACGTGGAAGGAGAGGAAAGGGGGGCGGGGCGGGTGGGAGGGAGTGGGCAGCACCAGGGCCAGATCAGCATGGTCCTGGGCCACAGGCACCCACAGGAGCCTCTTAAGCAGGATTGACAGGACCTAATGCACCTGTAAACATTCATTCCAGATGCTGCGTGGAGGTTGAGGAGGCCAAAGGAGGAGAGAGGTCCACTAGGAGGGGCTGCAGCAACCCACATGAGAGAGCCTGACGCTGGACAGATGAAGGGACAGAGAGGAACGGGTGGTTTGGGATTGTTTAGTTCAAGGAAGGATCAACAGGACACAATGAGGGAGGAGAGGGAAAGGGAAAGACCCAGAATAGGGTAAGTGCAGGGATTTTGCCATGAGTCCATGGTGGGAGGATGTGCTGGGCAGACTTGGAATCAAGAGTTCTGTTTCAGGACTTCCCTGGTGGCGCAGTGGTTAAGAATCCACCTGCCAATGCAGGGGACACGACTTTGATCCCTGGTGCAGGAAGATCCCACATGCCGCCGAGCAACTAAGTCCGTGTGCCACAACTACTGAGCCCGTGTGCCACAGCTACTGAGCCCACACGCCACAACTACTGAGCCCATGCACTGCAACTACTGAGCCTGTGTGCTGCAACTACTGAAGCCCATGCGCCTAGAACCTGTGCTTTGAGAAGCCACCGCAATGAGAAGCCTGAACACCTCAGCGAAGAGTAGCCCCGCTCGCCCCAACTAGAGAAAAGCCTGTGCGCAAAAACGAAGACCCAGAGGGCTTCCCTGGCGCAGTGCTTAAGAATTTGCCTGCCAAGGCAGGGGACATGGGTTTGAGCCCTGGTCGGGGAAGATCCCATATGCTGCAGAGCAACTAATCCCATGAGCCACAACTACTGAGCCTGCGCTCTAGAGCCCACAAGCCACAACTACTGAAGCCCATGTGCCTAGAGCCCGTGCTCTGCAACAGAAGCTACCACACCACAATAAAGAGTAGCCCCCACTCGCTGCAATTAGAGAAAGCCCGCGCAGAGCAACGAAGACCCAACGCAACCAAAAATAAATAAATTAAACAAATTTTTAAAAATTAAAAAAAACAAAAAAACGAAGACCCAATGCGGCAAATAAATAAATAAACAAATAAACAAATGAATAAATAAATAATTTTAAAAGGTTACTAACTATGTCCAAAACAAGTAGGCTTATCCTAGTGGAAGGCTACTTTAAAAAAAAAAAAAAAAAAGAGTTCTGTTTCAGGCAGAAGCTGAGATGCCTGTTAGGTGTCAGAGCAGAGACAGCCAGTTGGACATTAGAGTCTAGAGCTCAGGGGAGAGAGGTCTGGGCTGGAGGTGGTAAATCTATAAAGAGCACAGAGATGATCCTTAAATCCAGGAGGCTGGAGCTTCCTGGGAGAAAGGGTAGAGAGAAGGAGGCTGGGGATGGAGCCCTGGAGCCCGTAATTCCCAGAGGCTGTGGAGACAGGAGGAAGGGCTGAGGGCAGGGCAGCTGCAGACCCCTGTGCGCGTGCGCGTGGGGATCCCAAGTGGCCAAGTAAGAAGTGGATGGCGAACTTCCCTGGCCGTCCAGTGGTTAAGACTTCACACTTCCACTGCAGGTTTGATCTTGTGTGCTGCGTGGCGCAGCCAAAAAAATAAAAGAAGTGGACGGGAAGTGAGCAGGGGACAGATGGCATGGAAGGGGCGTGGTCACCTCACCTCAGCAGGACAGGGACTCCAGGATAGAAGACTCTAGGATAGAGTTGGCTGAGGAGAGAGAGGGAGTCGAGGGGCACCCACAGGAAAGGTTTCCGGGGAGCAAAGACACTGGACCCCAGGTTCTAGAGACAATGGCGCTTATCAGTTTTGCAGTGAAGGGGGTGCAGAGAAGTGGAGCCACAGGTAGAGGGAGCACCTGGAGGTTTTCCAGATGGATTCATGGAGCCTGTTGGTTGCCGGTGGGGACAGCAGTCAGGGAGGGAGAGAGGCACACAGGTGCCTGCCTGCAAAGCTTCATCTTTCACCTGCCCCTAGTCCCTGCAGGTCCCAGTGCCACCGCCTCCAGGAAGCCTTCCCTGAGTGCAGGTGTGGGTGCCTCCCACCTGAGCAGCCTTCCCAGGGCCACCTACAACCGTCTACACTGAGCTGTGGTCATTATCTCCCTGACGGTCCTTGAGAAACAGGTCTTGCCATCAACCAGGGCCCAGCACCATGTCGGTGGAGTTAATAAACGGGTGTGGATGGACAAATGGACAGACCCCTACAAGTGTCTAACATTCCCAGAGCCCAGACCCCCAATGCAAGGTCCCCGTGTCCCACTGATCTAGACACCCCTTCTCCCTGACCCAGCCCACCTTGGGATCCAGGTCGAAGAAGCTGTAGTACTTGAAGCGCAGCCAGAGCATGTCCCCCGCCTTGACACCCTGCTGCATGAGGCACCGCGACGAGTCCAGCCACCTGGGCCGCAGCGCAGGCAGAGGCAGGGTCAGGGCTGAGGCGGGGGCAGTGGGGCGGGCTGGGGGGCTGGGCAGGGGCTGGGGCGAGCTCACACATGCAGGAAAGGCCTGGCGACAGGCGTGGGTTTGGGACGAGCAGGACACAGGGGAGGGTGTGGGCTCTGGGAGCAGGAGCTCAGGCACAAGGGCAGCTGAAGACCCGGCAGGCGGGGCACCTGCTATGGAGCTGGGTCTTGTCCAAGAGGGAGCTGGGCCGAGGCAGGCGCTGGAGCAGGAGGGGGTCTGGCGGTGCGAGCGGCCGGCTCAGCATGTGGTAGCAGGCCTCGGTCTGGGCACTGTCTGAGAAGTGGGCTGGCATCCCCCGGAACAACACAGGTGCCACGCCTGGAGTGCGGGTCACGGTCAACCAGGCCCGGCCCCGACGCCAGGCCTCCGGGGCCTGCCCTTGTGGCCGCCCCTGGGCTGCCCCACCCGCACTCACCCCCGGCCAGGACGACCTTGGTCAAGTCATACACCTCCTCCTCCGGCTCCTTTTCCTTCTTTTTCTTCCCCTTCTTCTCAGGAGCCCGGAGCAGAGACATCTCCTCAGGGTGCCGGATACCTGAGAGGAGCAGGGGTCTCAGCGGGGGCTGGGGTCCTGCCCTGTGGCCTCCCGCCCCTCCCCTGGGCGGTTCGGGGCAGGGCAGAGCCCCACGAGCCAGATGGGGAACAGCTCAGCAAGGTCGAGGTGACAACAGCTGGGCCTGGAAGGGGAGGGGACTTGCCCCCTGGCAGGACCCTTGCAGGGGGCAGATTGGGGACCCGCCGGGACTCACTGAGGAGCCGGCAGATGGCAGCCACGGCCTGGAAGAGGGGCTGCGAGAAGCTGGCTCGGAGGCGCAGGGCACAGCGATTGGGCAGCCGCAGGATGACAGGCCGGTGCTGGGGCCCAAAGAAGAGGCGGGCGTCCGCCAGGATCCCGTATTTGTCCAGGGTCCAGTGGGTCTGTAGCAGCCACTGTCTTTTCTGTTCCCACCAAATGGCATGGTCTGACCAGTCCTGCTTCCGCTCTGTGAGGCCACAGGCAAGGGGGGGGCCACGTCAGCCTTGGAGGGCCCTGCCCCCAGTGCTGAGCACAAGCCTGGAATTCAGAGGTGGTGGCCGCCCCTCCCCTGCCCAGGCCAGGGGCAGGGCCAGGTGCGGTTGGCCTCGGGGCTAGGACTGAGGTCATGGCAGAACGGCTCTTTGCTGGCTAACCCTGCTTGTCCCCTGGGCTCAGTTGCTACTGAGGGGAGTCACTTCCCAGGGGAGCCCCCAACCCAGAATCTTAGGGCTCCCACCTCACATACTCCAGTGCATTGGGCTCCCCTGTACAGCACCTCCTGTGTCCTCCTGCAGTTCCTGGCTTCGTGGCTTCTCCCTGGCGTTCCCGGGAGCCAGAGGCAACTGCGGGGCCTGGGGTTGTGCGGGGCACGCAGCAGCAGGCGCTCCATAAATATCTAGTGGTTACTAGCTCTGTGACCTTGGCCAAGACCTGAACCTCTCTGGGCCTCAGTTTTCTAGTTCCTGAGATGCGAGCAGCAACGGACACAGAGCAGCGCCTGCCGCCACGTGGCGAGTGCGTGGTGTCTATGACACAGGCATGCGGCCGCATCGACACAGCGCACGGGCCTTCGGTTAGAAATGCGAGCACTTCGAGGTCATGCAGCTAGTGAAGGAGGACACGTGCTCTCCTCTCCATCTTCCCTTCAGGAGCCTGAACTGGTGCCAGGTGAGCACAGTGGAAGAGCAGAGTCCACTAGTGTCAAAGCTCTTACTGGGGAGTGGTCCCGTCCTCTGCCCCACCCCCCTCCCTCTTCCTCCTGCCCTGAAGTCGCCCTCTGTGCCTTCATTCTGTTCTTGGTTTTGTGGCACCCACTCCACGTCTCCTCCTGACCCTTTGCTCTTGTTCTGTCCTATTGGCCCCCTCGCCTGGCCTGCTCCCGTGCTTCCCCGTTGGTTCAGTCCGAGGACCCTCTTCTCCCTCCTTAGCCACGGCCTCTTCCCGGGGGTCTCACCTAGTCTATGGCTTCATCTTCCTGCTGTGAGCCCCAGGCCAGAAACCCACAAGCCACTGGCTAAGGGGCACGTCCACTGGCTTTGATCATTCCAGAAACCTTTGTTCACCAGCCCGTGTGCCTGGCTCTGGGACTATAAATGCAGTGGCTCCCAGCCCAGCCCTCAAGGTGCTCCACTTCACCTCGCTCTGCCTGACGCTGGACAGAGGTGCCCCCTCCCCTCATCAGCTTCCTGGGGGCTGGGTGACAATGGCTCTCCTGCCAGGCCCGAGCTTCCTCCCTTTCACTTTTAGCCACCACATTTTACCAATGCCAGCCCTCCTCCAAACTCACCTCCTGTCCACCCTCACCTGACCCAAGGGGCCTGCCTTAGCCTGACAGCCTCCCACTGGAAACCCTTCGGCACAGCTGCCCTCCACCTCCGGGATGGAGTCCAAAACGCCTCAGGACATTCACCCCAGCCTCGTTTCCTGTCGCACTCCAGGAGTCCTCCCCAGCCTAGAGGCTCCAGTGCAGAGCCGCACGCCCCCACGCTGAGGCGTGTCACCTTGTTCCTCCCTGCTGTGGCCCCCTCTCAGGATTCGTACCGTCCCGGGCTAGGTGCAGCCCCTGGGCTGGCTTCCCCTGGGCAGCAGCCAACACTCAGCCCTGTGCTGGCAGCTAAACAGTGGGTGCCACCTGCCCGGCTGCGCTCCAGATCAGGGGCTGGCCCGGCCAGCGGGGCCATCAGTAGACCTCTGATGTGCTAAGGAACGAGCGGGAGCTGGGGGGTGGGCACAACAGTATGCTTGAGGCTGGGGACAGGAGCTGGAGGGCCTTGACCCCGCAGCAGGTGGAGGAGCCTAGTTCAGGCCTCGCGCTTTGCTGCGGGCCATGCCCCGGGGCCAACCGGCTCTTCTCCTGGAGCACCTGGCCTTCACCCTCTCCGCCCTGCTGGGCCGAGCCTGCCTGAGTCTCTGTGTGACACCCGGTCTCCTGCGGGACCCTCTACTCTCCACTTCTGCTTTCACAACCTCCTTGGGCCCTGCCTTCTGGAGCCTTCCCTCACCACCTCAGCCCTGTGGCCGGGCTGCCCTGCGGCCCCGTGCTGTCCACAAGCCACTGACCTCCCTCCCAGGCCGCCCACTCACCCCCACCCCCGGGGGACCCAGGACCCAGGCTGGCACTATCGCGGGCCTGCCTTCCGGCTCTGGCTATCAGAGCGGGCCCGCCGCCCTCCCAGGAAGGGGCAGCCCGCACCCCCATCAGGGAAAGGCCATGAGAAGCCCCCGTGTCAGCGGCCCTGCTCCGCTCCAGGGCTGATACCATGGGCAGCTGTGCTGTAACTTCCTGTGGGGGCAGGGCCTTCCCACCCAGGCTGGGCCTGTCACCAGCCTGCTGAGGGCTTCCGCCCGCCCAGGGAGAGGGTGTGGGAGCCTGTCCCCAAGTCAGCAGGAGCCCCCTCTGGGTTCCTCTCGACCCCCAGAACGGGATCTCTGCCTCAGCCCAGGCAAGGCCTCTCCTGCCCCAGAAGTGGGTGAACGGAGGACCGTGGCCAGGTCTGCTCCTTGGGGTCTTAGTGGAACCTGTTGGAGCGGGAGGAAGGGAGGAAAGACAGTGGGAGGGAGGGGAAGTTAAAGTTGGGGAAATGTCTGTTTTGGAACCAAATGATTAAGCTGGCGCCTGAGTCACTGTGACTCCATTATCGAGGGCCACGCAGCAGGGCTGGCCCGGAAGTGCCAGGGGACCCCGTGGGCAACGGGGGCGGTGGGCACTCACTGATCTCCTCCACGATCTTCAGGAGCACCCCGCCGATGTGTGACTCCCCTGTGACCCGGAGGGTGACCGACTCAGCCTCGGGGTCCTCCTCTCCTACAAACACTCGCAGCTCCCAGGACGAGTCGATGTAGTCCCCTGTGGCTGTCTTCATCCCCGCCATGGCCGCGGCAACTCTGGGGAGAGGGTGGGAAGGAGGCAGGGTGGGCAGCTGGGGCCTGGTAGGCTGCCTGTGGTGCCCGGGACAGGCGGGGGCCCAGAGATCAAGCCCGTAAGCCAGAATGCCACGGCAGCAGCAAGACGCTGGGAGCTGAGTTGTTGCAGACAAACCTCAGACCCTCTCTCCATCACAGATGATTGGGCTGAAGGGACCTTCAGAGTCTATGTTGCCCAGCCCTCTCCCTTCTTGCAGACGGAAAGACGAGGCCCGGTAAGAATAAGAAGGGCCTCGAGGACTCAACATCACCCAGCTCGATGCCAGAGCTGCGCACAACCTCCGCCAGCTCGCTCAGCCCAAGCCCACACTGGCAGCTGCCCACCCTAGAAATGATTGTGAGCCCAGGTCAGAAAATAGTTCCAGTCAGGCCCAAAGGTCAGCTCCATCATCCCAAACCAGCCGAAGCCTCTCCAGGGCAGTGGAAAGTCCAGGCTGCCACACGGAAAGAGGTATGCTGGGCAGAGGGGCTGCCGGAGGGCGAGGAAGAGAAGGGTCCTCGGGTCTTCAGCCACCGGCCGGCTTACCTTCCCTGCAAGGGGTTGGGGCTGGAGGTGGGGATCGGAGCGCCAGCCACTCCTGGCTGCAGCCCGCACACCTGCAGACCACTGCGTGCTTCCTCCTCCTCTCTCTCTCTGGGGAGCTTCCTTCAGAGGGCAGCCCTTGCGCCTTATCAAGCAGGGCGGGCCTGGCCCCTCCCCAGGGCGTGCTGTGGCACCGGGGACAGGAAGCAACGGCCGGCACCGTGGTGGTGGCGCAGCAGGGCTTCCAGTGGGGCCCTGTCTTTGCTCCCAGTGAGCACAGGAAGCAAGTGGGCCTTGTAGACCCAAGACCACACAAAGGGTCCCGTCATTTGGAGGGAAGCTCGATTCAAACTAGAGAAGCCACCTATTCGTGTTCCCTTGTCGGAGCCGTCTCTCATCTCCAACCTGTCATGAGGTGGGGGTCCTTGGGCTGTAAGCATCATTCAGCTGCACAGAGGGAGAGCGGTGGAGTTCAAAGGGTTGGATCTGCGTTATTTAGGGACCTGGCAGGTCAAGTCAGCTCAAGCCCTGAATGTCCTTTATCACCACAAAGTAGATCCTTCAAGGCCCTGAGGGAAACGACTTCCTTATGTCCTTACTGTCCCCAGTTAAGGGCCTCTTTTCCAAACTTCTCAACCTTAGAACTGCCCAGGGGAACAGCTGAACAGAAATTGGCCCCTGATGTTTCACAACCTGCCTCCCCCACGCCTTCAGGTTTCAAGACTTCAGACTTGCCACCTCTACTGTCCCTCCACCTGCATCACTCCTCTCTGGGACCAGTACCCACGAGACTCACTCCTGTCATGTCCCTACGCAAATGTGACTCAGAGGGCCCCTGGTGGCCCAGCGTCTTCCTATCACCTTTAATAGGATGTAAGCTTTGGGAAAGCAAGGTCTTATAACCACTGGCTCCCAGCAGAAATTCAGACTTTCTAGACAATCAATTTGGGGATGGAGGGAACAGAGCCTGAAGAGACAGGAGCACCAACAGCGCAACAGAATCCCTGTGGAGGACTGCACCACCCAGATGGGGAAGGCCAGCTTTTGCAAAGTCAAGGCAGCAGGAAGTGCAGCCAGCTGCTGGCCTCAGCAGCTTCCTAGCCCAAAAGCTGCACTCCTGGAACAAATGAAGCTTTAGTCCAGCCCCAGAAGCCACCCCAGTCCAAGTAGAGGGTTTTTAGAAAGTTTGTTTCAACTGTGGAAAAGTGTAATTAAAACATCCTTTGAACTCAGTTGAGAGCAGTGAGTTAAGAACTATAACTGTATGTTACAACTAACATACAGCAGCTGACAGATTTGACCTCTCCAAAAAGGAGGTCTGAAGTGTCTCTTGCAATAGAAATTGTTTTCAACTCTTGAGTGGGACCCACTGTTCTCTGGATCTAACCGGTTTCTGGCTTTGCAATTTGAGTGTGGAGAACTGACAGCACGGGAATCACCTGGAAGTTCATCTGACTCCGGAGCTGGAGCCACTCTGGGTCAGGAGCCTCCATGTCCCCTTTTCAGTTGTTCACTGAGCGACAGCACCACCTAGTGGCCACCTTGCTAGGCCAGGGAACCCAGCCAAGCTCACACCCACCCCACCCTTCAGGAAGGAAGAGAGCTTGTGGGCCTGGTTCCCAGTGTTCAGTTCGCACTCAGCTCTCCCAAGCCAGGCTGTGACCCCTACAGGACATCTGCTTCAAAGTCTTTCGGCAAAAAAATTACTCAGGGACATGGCAATGTATAACCACGCCTGACTGGCTTGTTTTATTGGAGAAGAGGACGTGGAGTTAACAACGTGAAGAGAGCTGGGACTTGAGGATGGGAAGAACACCCTCCTCCCCCCCTTACAAGCCCACTGCCCCAAATAAAAAATAACCAACTATGGGAGAGCAGCTGAGACAGCGACGGGGGGCAGGGGAAGGAGACCATGCGTGTGCTGGGAGGGCCCAGAGGCAGCGGCTGCACGAATACGCGAGTACAAGTCTCTGAATCTTCCTCGTACATCTGTATAAATATATAGGTAAGTTGTTCACTTGTCTCCCCTTCTCTCCCTTCTGCTCCGTGCTGCTTGCCGCGGTCCCAGCTCCTCTTTCCACGTGAGGGCGAAGGGAAGGGGCATGATGAGCAAGTGTCATCACCGAATTGCGATCAGACCCACATCCATTAACTTCTGGATCTTCTGCGCTATCACAGGATTCTTTAAGTGTCTGACAAACAAGAGGCAAAGTTATTTGAAATGAGACAACCTATAAAAATTCTTACTTGCTCGCAGAGCAAGCCCCAAACCAACACAAACCCCCCTGGACACCACCAACCAACAAGAGTTGGTAAGGGAGTCCTGGGGGAGACTGCTCAGGGGGACCCCCACAGGCCCCCTCTGCCATTGCTTGGAACCTGACCAGTCCTGCAGCAAAGGAGTCCACGGACACAGGTTTAAGCCGACACCATTCTCCCAGCAAAACTGGTCTTTCCAACTAACCACTTAAGCCATCGCCACTAACATATAAATGAAATCCTTCCAGCTCACCATCAACTGCCAATCTTCCAAGTAAGAATTACACTATAAATATTCCACTCAGATCACACTGCTGCCAACGTTGCGCATTCTCAATGCTTCTGTCCACCCTTTCCCTCAAAAGCCATCTGCCCCCAACGTGACTCACTCGCTGAGCGCCTGGGGGTCCTTCTGCATCTGTTCCAGGATGAGCCGCATGGCCGGGTCACTCATTATCTGCTGCACCTCAGGGTCGGCCATGGCCCGCCGCTTCACATCTTCGGGGCTGTCATGTCGGTTGTACTGGGCCATCACACAGCGCTGGTAACCATCTGCGGCCTCCTGCATTCCGGCAAAGCCAAAAGCGGAGGGTGTTAGCACTACCTGGCTCACTGCTGCAGCAGGTCCAAGATAACAGAGGTAATTGAGGGGAAGACAAGACATACAGAGAAACAGGCCAAAGGGAAGAATCAGAGACAAGGAGGCAGGGGAGAGCTCACTGAAGGCCAAAGCAGCCCCACCTTACAGTTGGAGTCCAGGTCGAGTGCCTTCTGGTAGACATCCATGGCTTTTGTGTAGTCTTTCATCGCTTCCAAGGCAGCTGCTTTCCGTGTATAACCCTTGACTACAGACAGAAAGAGGTGAAGCACCACCTGAAACACTTCTGAAGGCTGCTCTTTCACCTCTTCATCTGAACACCATTGTTCCTCAGCCTGACACTAGCTCCTAAATGTTACAAACCCGAAAGACACACAGGCAAAGAATATGCTCTCTCCTTCTCTCAACCCTCTGGCCAGTCAGGGGACAGAGAAGCAGAACAGAAAGGCACTTACTGAAGGTCGGTTCTAGCTGGATGCATTCCTCACAGTCCTAGGGAGGAAAAGCAAAAAAGAATTAGGCTCATTCCTTTAGAGGAGCTACCCTAGGGCAGACTGATCACTTGGAATTACAAATCTAACTGTTCACCCCGGGCCATTACAGAACATTCTACTTTTGTTCTAATGCTTCTGTTCTTTTTAAAAAAAAATTTTTATTGGAGTATAGTTGATTTACAGGTGCTGTACAGGTGTACAGCAAAGTAGATCAGTTATTATATATACACATATCCACTTTTTTAGATTCTTTTCCCACACAGCCATTACAGAGTACTGGGTGGAGCTCCCCGTGCTGTACAGCAGGTCCTTACTACTCATCCGTTTTATACACAGTAGCGTGTACATGTCAGTCCCAATCTCCCAATTCGTCCCTCCTCCCTCTAGTGCTTCTGTTGTTCCTGGCAGCTTGGTAATTTAACAGCAGGCCCAGCAAAAGGAGAGAAGTAAGGAAAGCAGAACCAGAAGGGATAACAAATCCAGGTCATGGACCGTCTCACATAAGGGGGCTGGGACTCTTCGAAAGTCTGATGTTATGATAAAAAAAAAGGAAAACCCCCCCAAAACCCAAAAGGTGGGAAAACTTCTAGTTTGAGAAACTAAAGAGGACATGACCACCAGATGAAACGAATGGACCTTGATATTGACAACTTTAAAACTTTATTTTTAGACAACTAAGGAAATCTGAACATAGACATACAGCAGATGACATTATGGCCTGAGTTTTACTATTATTAGGTGCTAATAATATTGTGACTGGACAGGGAGAGTCATTTCAGGAGATGTATGCTCACGAATTCAGAGGTCAAGTGCCAAAATGTATCATTTCCTTTCACAAATGGTTCGCCGAAAGTGTCAATGCTTATGGTTGAAGAAATGGTGGAAAACACAGCTGTTCTGCATATTTTTGTCTGAAATATCTTCAAAACATAAAATTACGGAGAAAAGAATGCTATGCAGTGTAGTGTGTGCACTGAGGCCCAATCAACTTCTACCAAGAAGCTCTAAGACTGGAAGCAATTCTACTCATTCTTTCCTCCCATTTGCAGATTGGGAAAGTCCTGCTCCACCTCTCAGGTGACTAACAATGTTATTCTTTGCTTTGCAAACCTACTTGCTTTTGACATTCCCCTTGTGCAGCCCCACCGGCAGCAGTGATGTCTCTAGGCCAGATGGACCGAGAAGATAGTGGCATCAAACAAAAACCATCACAGACTCAGGTACTGGTGTGTCTAGACAGATAACATTTTGTCTAGTTCCCACAAGATAGTCCAGGTTTATCTCCCAGAGAACAGTTTAAAAATCGCCAAGAGGCACAGAGTAGCTCATGTTCAAGAGAGCTATGGAGAGTAACCCCTTCAGTGTTGAACATTATCATATCTGACCATACTTGATGTGACTGACAACAGCAGATCTATCTAACTGGAGTATGGAAGAAAAGAAGAATGGTAAAGCTTCTGTGGAAAGTAAGGCAGTGTCTCAAAAAACCCCCCACAGAACTATAGTACTTCCACTGTTGCATAAAATACTTGAAAGAATTGAAACCAGGGTCTCAGATATCTGTACACCCATGTTCACAGCAGCACTGTCCAGAATAGCCAAAAGGTGGAAACAACCAACTGTCCATGGATGGATGGATAAACAAAAGGTGGTCTATCCACACAATGGAATATTATTCAGCCATGAAAAAGGAAGTGTGACACATGCTACAACGTGAACCTTGAACACATTATGCTAACTGACGTAAGCTAGACACAAAAGGCCCAATACTGTATGATTCCACTTACAGGAGGTCCCTAGAGATAACAAATTCAGAGAGACAGAAAATACAACAGTGGTTGCCAGGGGCTGGGAGAGGGGGCTGCAACATTAGTGTTTAGAAAATGCAGTTTCCATTTGGGAAGATGAAAAAGTTCTGGAGATGGATGTTGGTGATGGCTGCACAACAAAGTGGATGTACCTGATGCCACTCAACTATACATTTAAAATGTTAAAAAGGTAAACAACAACGAAAAATGTAAGGAAGGACAAAGGGGAGGGAAAAGGATCTACTTTCCCAAATACTCCCAACCATGAATAAATCCACAGGCCAGGACAGGGTAGACTCAGGCCCTGTATTTTTACAAGTTTCACATGTGCATCACCACCTTGAATCTATGATCAAAATAAGAACATCGGGGCTTCCCTGGTGGCGCAGTGGTTGAGAGTCCGCCTGCCAATGCAGGGAATGTGGGTTCGTGACCCGGTCCGGGAGGATCCCACATGCTGCGGAGTGGCTGGCCCCGTGGGCCATGGCCGCTGGGCCTGTGCTCCGCGGAAGGAGAGGCCACGGCAGTGGGAGGCCCACGTAACACACACACACACACACACACACACACACACACACACACACACACACACACACACACACACACACACACACACACACACAAAACATCAAGCTGATGCTGATGAAAAGAGGAAAACACAATCCTCATGCACAGGTTACATGAACGGCTGCTCCGCATTCCCAGAGGCTCACCTTGAGTGCCAGCTGGAACTCCAGAAGTTTGGTATAGCAGGCAGCTCGATTGCTGTACAATTTGGCATCTTTTGGGTTCCGTTTGATGGCTTCTGTATAATGCTTCATGGCCTGGGGATAGTCCCCTGAACATGGAAAAGACAAACTTAAAAAATAAAATAAAGCACACCACCAGAGCACATCTACCCCACAGTCAGCCAAGGCACAGAAAGCAACATCTACACTGCTCTTATCCCAAAGTTCCATCATCTGAGCTGTAGGTACCTTTCTGAAAACATTCATTGCCTTTGTTCTTTTCCTCCAAGGCCAGGTCAGGGTTTATGTAGGCCAGCCGCTCTTGCTCTTTCAGGATTTTCTCTGCCTAAAAAAAATATTAATTCTTGGAATAATCATTTTAACTCTCATACACATTAGGCTAATAAAAAGTCTGATTAGAATTTCAATTTTCACAGTGGCAAGATTTAACTTTTGGTTTAATGATTTTATATTCCTTACAAACTATGTATAGCTTAAATAAGCTACAAAAATATGTTGTACAACATAAAAAATATAACCAATATTTTATATCTTTGAATAAAGTATAATCTATAAAAATTCTGAATCACTGTTGTACAACTGAAGTATAATGTTGTAAACCAACTTTAACTCAATTCAAAAAAAAATTTTATATTCCTCATCATCAAGGTGTAAGTACTATGAAGCAGAATAAACGGTATTGATGTACACTTGGTACAAAGATATGCCCTATATGAAAATGATGTATGTACTGACAGCTCAATTTTCTACCTAATCTTTCTGTGAATAAAATCACCCCCCTACATAATTTGGTTGTATAAAGTAAGAAAAAACTTAAATTACAATAACAACCACAACACTGTCAGAGCACTGACCCTCAACATCAACAAATCTGTGGTGGAAACCTTGGCTGACAAAAAAGCACAGCAGAAAAACTGAGTTATTCCCTACATGTTGTCATCATTAAGTGACAGGGACAGCATCATATACAATGACCAAAAACAACAGATTTGTCATTAAATAGTAATGACTACAATAAATAAAACAAAAAATAGCAAATCATCCCGTATTCCCTACCCACCTGTTGGCATTTCTTGAGCACATCTGGGGTTCGGTGCTCTGCCAGAGACTTGTTGTAAAAATGGATGGCATCCTTGTACTTTTCTTCTTTGAAATAGGAGTTTCCAATTCGAGCGTAAGCTCTGACAAAGACAAGAGGAAAAAGAATTTGCTAAGGGCAGAACACAGACAAGGTCAGCTCCTGCAGAGAAAAAAACACCTGCAACCAACTAGACACAAGGCCCACATCACTGCCCCAGGCACCACGCCCTTCCAACACCTTCTGTCTAGGATCCTGCAGCCTCCTTTCCAGCCCACGGCTAAGAGAGTAGGTTGTGCAGCCAGCAGCCCCCTCCCCATGCAGACACGGAACCCTCCACGCCACTCAAGGCATTCCAGGTCAAGCGTACTTGGCAATCTGTCGGTAGTCTTCTCGGTTTTCTCGCCCCACTTCAATGGCCTTCTCACAAAGCTCCCGGCATTTACCATAGTCGCCCTTTTCGAAGTACACGGCTGCCAGGCAGGAGGGTCAAAAAGGAGGAGTCAGCCCATACCTCACCCCCAGGACCACATAACAACTCCTGCACCTGCGTCCTGGGTCTCACCTGCTTGGTTGGTTATGTAAGTCATGTTGGTGGGGTCCAGGTCCTTGGCTCTGTCATAGTGTTTCAAGGCTGTGTCAAAGTCTTTCTTCTTATAAGCTTCATTCCCCAGCTCTTTTTCTTTCAGTGCCTAGATCAGGTGTGGGAGAAGTCAGTGCTGAGCACATCTAACCAGACGGCAAAGAGAGCAAGGGCCTGTGACGTCACAGGTACCACGCAGCATACACAACTAACAAGGCTACGGAAGCAGGTTCTCCACGCCCACAGTGAAGTATCAGCTGTTAGGATGAAAAATTATAGACCTTCATCTCTGCTTCCTCTGAAACTCCCCCTATCCCACCTACTCTCCTGGATCTTTGTTAGCAAGTGAGGGCTTCTTCAGGGGAGAGGAAATCCCTTCAGCTTGAAAGAACTTCAGAGAGGACAACGTAGTTCTGTGCTAGGTTTAATTCTGAGAGGCTGAGCAAGTCCAGTTTCTGTCGCATGCTGTCTTGGGGCCTTAGCTGCCAGGTGACAGCAGCAGAGAGGCTGAGGAGCAGCGGAGGGGCTGTCCTGGTGGCAGGCGTCTTCAGCAGAGCTCACTGCCACCCACGTTATAGGGCCTCTTTCCAGCTTTGAGGCACCATGAACAACCAACGCTTACCCATTTAAAGGTACTAAATTTGGCAACAATCTGCTGTTCCCACTTATAAGAAGGGAAATAAAATCGTTCAGGCACATGCCTCCTGCTCTGGAAGACTGAAAGTTGTTCACTTAGCAACACAGACAACTTTCAACTACACACCACGTCCAACCAGGAAACAGAAGCATAAGGAATGATAGACAGCACCTTCTGGATCTCCGCAAGGACAAGGACCACACACAACTTCACTGGCTGGCCCTGGCTGACATCCACATTGCCAGAACCACAGCGGCCGTGGGACTATGGACTAGTAGCTTCTGCTGCCTTAAGACTTTGAGATACACGATTCCTATGAAACTGCTTGTTACGTGGACCTTTTAATATACTATTTTAAAAATATTTTTTATTTATTTATTTAGGCTGCACTGGGTCTTACTTGCGGCACGTGGACTCTTAATTGTGGCATGCGAATTCTTAAGTTGCAGCATGCAAGCAGGATCTAGTTCCCACCAGGGATCGAACCCAGGCCCCCTGCACTGGGAGCACAGTCTCTTAACCACTGAAGCACCAGGGAAGTCCCCTGACCATTTAAATTTACAATAGTAACTTTAGCACATACTGAGCGTTCAAAAAACAATCACAGTCAATGAAAGTCTATAGATGGTCCCACCTGACGCACATATTTCTAGTTGACTTGGCTGTTTCTTCTAAATGCATGATAGTAAACTGTTAAAAAAAAAAAAAAAGAGAGTGAGACACCTGCTTCTTATTCTCTGGAAGATCTTCTTCCATTGGCTCTGGTTTTGTCTCCTTTCTGGGAGGTGGCGGCGGTGGAGGTGTCGCAACTTCCTCTTCTTCATCCATACCACCTAAATCGACCCCGAGGAGGACGCTGAGAGTAGTCATGATCCGGGGATCTTGCAATTTCCTAGTATTGGTTAAAAAAACAAAAACAAAAAACAGCACTTAGTCCTCTCCACAACTGACCTTAAACCCCATTTACTGCTAAAGCTCAGATTACTGTATATAAAAGCTTCTCACCCATGAGAAGGTTCCTAGATCCTGTACTAAAAGTTACAAATGGGGAATACTCAACCCTTCAAACAGCCATATAAAATGAGGTAACACAGACCAAATTTATTTCTTGAGGCCAGCAGATACACAGAGAAATGAGTTACAGATACACTTTGTCTGATCTCAGGAGCCAGAGGGATTCAGACAGTCATAGATAGCAGTACAAGGTTTAGCGAAACCTCTTTAGATCTGACATCCTTTCAACCTTGAGTTTCCACTCCAATATACCAACAGAGAGAGGGGGTCCTATGTGTAAAGAAAGGATAGGGTTGGTGCTAGGTCAGCATAGCAGGAGAGCAGTGAAGAGGCAGGGCAGGGTTAGAACAAACACTCCAGATTACTCTGATATATACTCCCCCTGATCCTTTCTAAAAATACAAATAAACAATAAACAAAGCAATAAACTCCTACTGTTCTTTGGAGAAAAAACAAAGGGAGAAACCCTGCAGTCCGGTCAAGAGAACCCCCTGCCACAGGATCCCAGGAAGAAAGCACAACGTTCATGTCCATTTCCAGAGACAAATGGTGCCGCTATGACTTACGTGCCCAGGTCGGAGGGCTTGTTCCGCAGCTGCTCTATCAGTTCCCGGTAGGTAGGATCAGCGAGCAGAATCTTTGTCCTGGGATCACTCTCCAACTTCTGGTATAGATTAGGCATGTTGAAAGGGTTCATGAATTTCCTCTCTGTTTCAAACAAAGGAAAGCACATCACTAGAAGTCAATTACTATGCCCATATAGCCTACTAGACCGACTCTGGGGGATGGAGGGAGCCTCAAAGTTAATCCCAATTTTAAAACAATAGTAAATAAAAGGAGAACAGCGGTATACGTGGTGCCTACCTACCTGCCAACCGGGCCTCCATATTCTGTAAACCTTCTTTGAGCTGAGGGTTGTTTGCTTCATGTTTTAAACCCTCCTCATAGGTTTGCTTGGCTTCTTCAAATCGGTTTAAGAACTCAAGAGCTGCTGCTTTTCGAGAATAGCCCTTAAACCAGCAAAAAAAAAAAAAAAAAACAAAATAAAAGACACCTAGCTGTAAATTCCTAAGATGAACTCAAAAAAAATCTATTTTACATTTCATGAAACAAAATGGGTATTCACGTGAAGGCCAAAGAAAAAAACAGAAGACGAGCAGGATACAACAATGGTATATTATCGACCCTGCAGAACACAGCCAAATATCTAAGGTGCACACCTGCCCCCTCCCAGTTCATCTTATGACCCTAAGTGTTCTCAGTTTTTTGGGTAGTGTTTTCCTTCCTAGTAGTACAAAAAATAAGACATGTCTTAACCGATAGTACCTCAGATTTGATGAAACATGCCATTACTCTGAGGAACATTCTCAAACAGGCAGGAAGAATACTGGGGGGGGGGGGATAATCAACTATGAGTCTCTCGGGATAGGCAACTAGGCAAGCCAAGAGGGCTGGTATCTAAGAACTGCCCCCGAAAGGAGCTTCTGGGCACCTGAGGAGCTCCAGCGCACACACAGCTCACCTTGCCCCAGTCGGGCTTCAGGTCCACGGTCCTGCAGCCGTCCTCGTAAGCCTTCTGGTAGTCTCCTTTCTTGGCATAGGCTGCGGAACGATTGCTGTAGAGCACGTGGTTCTGGGGGTCTAACTTAATGGCTTCCGAGTAGCACTGCAACGCGTCATCGATGTTGCCAGCACTCAGGGCCTTGTTGCCCTTTTCTTTGAGCTCATTTACCTGAGAAGAAAAGGAACCAACATAGTTTCTCTCCATAAAATGTCTCTTTAGTCCTAAATTCTTAGAGGATACTCATTACTTTCTGCAGCTATTGACAAACAGGTTACTTTATGGATCAGAAAAGAGAAATCATAGATTCATTAATTTACATTTCCCACACCTTTGGGAACCAGCAACGAAAAAATAACCAGGAAGAAGCGGCCTGACACTGTTCTTTGCTGGCTCCCCTGTGGATCAGTGAGAACTCCAGCCACTCTTCCAAAAGTCTCTACTTGGAGCTGATGAAGCCACTCTAGAACATACTCATGAGTTCCTTTTGTGGAAAAACAAATTTATTTGCCATGGATTTCCAGAGTTCAAATGATAAACTGAACACAGGCCTAGTTACTCCTCACAGGAAGAGGCAACCAGTAAGGAAGTGGACTGAGCGTGCACTGATACATGCTTCAGCAACCTGCCGGCTCCAGGAGCAGACGCTCACCTATGATCAAATAACAATCTGTTTCCACTTACAGATGTGACTAACATGTCACAACACGATAGATTACTGGTCTGTTCCTTAACGAGTAAAGGAAAGCTAGAAAAAAAAGTTTTTGTCATGCTTAAATATTAATATGCTACTAAAAAGATGAAGAAGAATAAAAAAACACTATTTGTGGTTCAATCCACTATCCTCTCAAACATCCGGAATGAAAACAGCAGGAACCCATCAAAATGTTTAATAAAGTGACCCTGGCCCTATCAGAACAGGATCCTAATTAAAGGGCTTCTCCTAACCAGGGAGCCCTACAAGAGGGGAAGGTCATCCCTCAAATGCATACACACTTGGTGAGATCAAGCTGTGTCCCTCAAGACACAAAGTCATTCTTTCTTGGTACCTATCATCTGCCCATGACCCAGTGCACTGATGCAAGAAAGAATTCTGTTATGAGAAATGACTTTGGAACCTTGAGGCACACCAATTGGGAACCTCCACCAACCAGAGAGATCTTAGAGAGACAAGCTCTATGAGAAAAAAGGAAAGAAACTACCAAATTTAGCAAGCAAGGGATAAAAACCTTAGAGCCCAAGATGCTGGCCAGAAGGCAAAAAGTTTAAACTCAGCTAACACCAAGAGGCAGCTGAGAACAGCGTGGTGAAGTTCTTGCCTATCCTACAGAACATCTTCCAAACTGGGCACCTACCTGCAGTAGGTCAGGAAATCAAGTTCGTACACAACCAGCACTTTAAAACATCAAACGGAATAAAAAAATATCAGCATGTGGTACATATAATACAGTAAGTTGTTTTGTCTGACACGTTATACAGTTTTATGTCTGTATTAGGTCAAATTTTAAAAGTTTATCACTATGAGATTTATTTGAAAGGTGCTTAGTTAAAAAAACACAATTTTGGACACTCAAATTTGTCCAACTTGAATATTTCCTAAACTGAAACATGGATCTCAGAATTAAAAAAAAAAAGAAGCTACATATTGAATGGGGGCAAGACAGTAGGTTCTAACACCCCTGGAGTAAAATGCCAGGCCATTTGTACAACGGGCATGGTAAACGTGCAGTCCCTGTGTTTAGTCACTCACAGTCTACCTGTACCTACACTTCTACAAGGGGCAATTGCGATTAAGAAAATTTTTTTTCCTCTTTTGATAACGGCGGGATGAGAGCTGTTCTTGAATTTAACACAGTAATGTGTTTCTCACGTCAGCCCTCTGTTTCTTGTCTATATCACTGAATCCCAGATACAATTTGATTATCACAAGGGCGCATTTTGTTTCTTAACCTCTCCGTTTCCACTCTAATTTTTAAAAATTTAGCAAAGAGACCCCAGATTTGGCTAAAAGAGCAATACCTATACTAAAGCAAAAGGTTCGGCTTTGTAGATCACACCTGAACACCCAAGCTGTCCCCCCACTCCCCCCAGTCAATCATTACAGACTAATAACAGCTTCCAATGAAATAAAACCTCTCTGGGCTTTTCACAACCCTCAGGCCACAGAGGGTACAATTAAGTCACTGAAAACAACTAGCAGCAGCTTCAAACTTGGCCCCCCAATAATGCTGAGAGGAGTTAAATAACTTACTTCTTACTGCTTATCTGTATATTCTAAGTTTTCTAAGCAACTAATTCCTCCTCCTGCAATTTGAAACCGAAGTTTTACAAGTATCAGTCCTGTTACTCTTGAATCGCACGCACACAGAAAGAAAAACGAGGAGAGGGAGGGGCCGCACAAACGTTTGTAAAACACTGGTAGGGATGAAATCCATTCCAAGGACTTTTGCTACACCCTTCCTTTTCCTGCATCAAGAAAAGTCGACCTGCTACCCGTCATACCTTCACTAAACTCCCGGCCTTTTCAGATGCAGAGAAGTAGGGTTTTCCCTACTTCTGGCTACTAAGTCCATCAGCTACTTCCACTGTATTCCCGTCCCCGCTCCCCGAATTCCTCCAAGTTAACTGTGCCAAGTCCTGGGTAGCCTCTTCGTCCGCAATCCCTGATCCCCCTTTCAGATGACGAACTCCCAGAAACCGACCCGATCCCTCCTGCCTTTCACCAGACCCCTCTCCCACCTCCATCCCTCCCAGCGCCTCGGGCGCCATCCCCCTGCTCAGCCTGGACCCACTTCCCGAGACCCCCGGAGTCCGGCCGCGGCTCCTCTTCCCGCCGCGAGCTGGATTTATGCTGAACTGATACGTCTCCCAGCCCATCTCGCCGAGTCGGGTGGCGACAGGCGCTGAGCCGAACCTGCGCTCCCCACAGCCAACCCTCGCTCCCCGCCCGCCCGCCCGCCGCGGCCCTCACGCCCTCGCCGCCTCAGCTGCTCCGCCGGCCCCCACCCCGGCCGCCCCGGCCGCCCCAATCGGACTCCCGCCGCGCTCCTCCACCAGCGGCCTGACCTCGGCGAGTCACCGAACGGCCCCGGGCCTCAGCCCGCCCCTCCCCCTTCACCTGCTCCATAGCCCGGCCCGGAACCCAGTCGAATAGACTCCGTGCGCTCCGAGTTCCCAACCGCACGCGCCGCCTTCTGGAACCTACTAGAAGCTGCCGGGACCCCCAGATCCCGCCCCTTCCTCTCGGGCTCACTGGTTGCGCTCCTCTAGGGGGGGGGGTCTTTCTGAGCTTTTCTACTATTGGCTTGAAGTCTAGCCCATCATCTTTGCTTCTCTCTCATTGGACAATATGGAGAACCTGCCTCCCCCTCATCTCGGGATTGGACGTTCCCCTAAAAGCTCCGCCCTTCGTAGGCTCTATGATTGGAGGGAAGGGCAGACCTCTACGACAGTGATTGGTCACTTGGTCCGCCAATCGTGGCCGCGCTGGCCGCGCCCATTGGCCCTGTTCTTTCTGGAAATTTCCACCTCTCCCATTGGGCTGACGGACTCCATGACGGAACCGCCTTCAGATTTTAAAAAATTTCAATTGGGTGGTGAGTTGCAGACACTTCGCTCTGATAGGCTTAAATTGCTGCCCTTCAAAGAGCAGCGTGGGGCTTTACTGTACCCGTGGTTTATGGGAGCCCGAGGCCGCAGCTGCCGTTTGCTGCGGTGGTTCCCCAGGCTGCGGTATTGGTGGCGTCGCTGGGGACGCTGGCCGCATCCTTTCTCTCTGTGCGGGTAGTGTGGCCGAGGCAATTCGCTCCTCCCCGGCGGCAGAGAGCCCTGGTCACTGGCCCGAGCGTCGGGCTCGGGGGTCCCAGCCTGGGGGGCGGGGCGGGTGGCCGTCTGGGTCGGACTCGGGAGAGACCCCCGACGCGTTCCCGGATCCCGCTGTTGGGTTTCGGTGTTCCAAAATCCCGCGTGGTGGTGAAGTCGCTGGGGCTTGGGTAGGACAGGCCTGGAATCTCACCTTGGCGGGGACCCTCCGTGGAATGGCACCACCTCTATGAATCTTTCGGGAAGAGAGTTTGGTAATCCAGGGCCATGGATCGTTCATATTTATGCAGTAGAGTATTTAGCACTTAATGAAGGAGAGCTGTCTCCGTTATTCGGAGGTAAAGGGGTAAGGGAGACAAAAGACCACACTGAGGTGTTCGATCACCTGGCGGGAGGCGGCGGCCTGGGCGATCCTTAAAATCGCGGCTCTTCTGCCAGACGCAGGGCAGGTACCCGTAGAGAAGCAAAAGGATTTAGAGCGTGAGAGGTAAATGATTTTTCGTCCTGGACCAGCATGTGGTTCACGGAGCAAAGCAGCCGCATGACGGGTCTGGAGGGAGGTTAGATGAGGGTCTTGGGCCCTGCTGTGTGACCTCTCTCCCCGCCCCCGCTGGGTAATCCCTTCCCAGGGTTTTAACTCTCCTCTATGCTAATAGGTTGTCTCCACAGCGTCCTTTTCCATTCCAGCTGTCCGACCCATTCTCAACACTACAACCAAGGTCACTGTAGATCCGCTTGACTGATAACCCCTCCTTTGCTCGAAACTCTTGGAGGCTTTTAGATTGGGGATCAAGGCCTGTCTAACATGGCAGGCCTCCTTTTCCCACCTCTTCTTTCCCTGTCCTCCACCTTCAGCACCAGTCTCCAGCTGCACTGACCTGTCTGTTCCTTGAACTAGGTGGGCTCCTTCACTTGGGGCCTGCCTGCAAGACGTTTCTCTGCTGGGATCGCCCTTCCACCAACTCTGCCAGGTTAGCGTCTCCTCAGGTCTTTCAGGCTGAGATGAGCTGTCAGGGTTCCGTGACTACCTGCCCCCAACGAACTCACTCATTTCTGCCCACCTATTATTTGCTTTCACAGCATCATGGTCTACACATGCGTCCAGTCACATATTAAACCAGAGACTGGTATCCATACCACATTTTGTAGGGCCTACAAGGGCCTTGTGTCTTTTCCTTTAGATCCTTGTCTTCCAGGTGCGTTGTACAGCGTTTTGGACGTAGCAGGTAATCATTAATTCATCAAATATGCCCTATAATTTTTTAGGTGTAATTGTGGGCACTGGGGAAATGCAGTGAGCAATCCTGACAAAAATCACTGTTTTTGTGGTACTCATTTTAGTGAGAGAGACAAACTAAAAAAAGTTTGCATAGTGTATCTGCAGTAGAGAAAAATAAAGCAGAGCATTGGGCAAGTGGGGCTGTGTTGCATTTTCAGTAGGGGTCCAGATCAGACCCAGTGAGAAACTAATATCTGAGAAGAAACCTGAGGAAGTGAAGGGGGGAGATTCATGGAAATCCTAGGGGAGAACCTTGCTGTCAGAGGGAACAGCAGATGCAAAGGCCTTGGGGTGACCAGAATGGCAGGGGCAGGGAGGGAGTGGGAGGTGGGGCTAGAGGAAGCAGGAGCAGATCCTGCAGAATGGGAGGCCATTGTGTTCACTTGGGAACATGCAGAAAAGTGATGTGATCTGACAGTTTTATCAGGATCCCTTTGATTTCTGTATCAATGAAGAGGACGAAAGCAGAGGAACCTCTTAGGAAGTTGTTGCAGGATTCTAGGAGAGTGGTGATGGTGCTGTGGGCCAGGGTGGGAGCAGAGGATGGGTGAGAAAAGTTGGATTCAGAATGCATTTTGGAAGAGCTGACAGGATCTGTTGATGTATTGGATGCAGAGCATGAAGGAAGGAGGTGACTCCAAGGTGTTTGGCCTCTTACTCATCTGCTAAGTTAAATCTGTCAACGAGACCTTTCCTTTCTTCTTGGCACCGTCCCCAGACCACCGCACTCCTGCCAATCCCACTGCTGCCCCCCAGCCCAGCTCTTTCTCCACCTCTGGAGGCCTTTTGAGGCCTTATATGGTCTCCTCAGCAGCCTCTCTCTAGGCTTCTTTGCCATCCCTCCCTCTCTGTGACCTGGTCTCTGCTGTCACACATCTTTTTTGTAGTTCTGTGTGTGGTACAGTACTCTGGGTACAGGGGCTCAACAGTGAACAAGGCAGCCCTCAGATGCAGCTTCTGCACACATGGACCTTGTCTTCTAGTGGGAGAGACAGATGGTACTTAAACTCCACAGCTGTGTGACTTCTAGCAACCTGCTTAACCTCTCTGTGCTTCAGTTGCTTTCATTTAAAAATGTGAATGAAAAAGTTTCAGTGTCAGAGTAGTTGTGAGGATTGAATGATTGGATATTTACAAAGCACTGAGAACAGTGCCTGATGACAGAATAAGTACCATATATATTTGTGAAATAAAAATAAAGTTACAAATAAAGATAATTCTAAAGAGTGGTATGTGCTATAAAGAAAACAAAAAGTAAGGGTAAAGAGTTACCAGGGAGGCAGGGAAGGAGTGCCTAGAGGTGGGAGGTTAGTGAAGGCCCCTTAGACTTGCAGTTATGAAAAGCAAGACATGGACAGCGTTCCAGACAGGGCAACGGGAAGTGCAAAGACCCTGAGACTGAAACAAATTTGGAATTTTCAAGGAACCCAAAGAAGGCTTTTCTAGTATCCTTGTCTGTAAATGAAGATGATGAACTGCCTGTGACTTCCCAAGGTCACTTTTGAGGATTAAACAAAGTAACCCATACTCCAGTTTTTGTTTATTTATTTATTTATGGCTGCATTGGGTCTTCGTTGCTGTGTGCGGGCTTTCTCTAGTTGCGGAGGTTGGGGGCTAGTCTTTGTTTCAGTGCACGGGCTTCTCATTGTGGTGGCTTCTCGTTGCAGAGCTTGGGCTCTAGTCATGCGGGCTTCAGTAGTTGTGGCTCACAGGCTCAGTAGTTGTGGCTTGCGAGCTCTAGAGCACAGGCTCAGTCGTTAGTTGCTCCACAGCATGTGGGATCTTCGCGTACCAGGGCTCGAACCTGTGTCCCCTGCACTGGCAGGCGGATTCTTAACCACTACGCCACCAGGGAAGTCCCAGAGAGCCCTCTTTGACAAAATAAAAATACAGATTAAAAAAAAGCATGGCGCTTTAGAAGGAGTGTGAATGAGGCACCTCGAGGTTTCGGCTTATTCAGTGTCATGGTAAAGCCACTTCTGAACGTTATGATTTCCACTAACTCAGGCTTCTCCAAGTGAACTCAGAGCCCTCTCTTGGGGGCCAGGAGGCAGTGATGAAGGCTGGCTGGCCAGTGTCCCCTTGCCCAGGTCCCTGGAACTCAAACGTAAGCTCCACCACAGCAGGCATCCTGGCCCTTGGCGATGCATGACGCTTCCGAGTGATTCATGCTGCTATTTTGGTGCCACTGCTCTTTAGGTGGGGAGCAAAATGGCAAGGGCTGCGTTTGGAGTCAACTCTGAGGCTGTAAATCCTGCAGCAAATGAGAGACTGAAGGGGTCACCGCGTGCAACCACATTCTCTGCAGAGCAAATTTCCAGTTTTAAAGTTCTCCCAGGAGTTCCCTAGTGTCCAAGGGGTTAGAATTCTGGGCTTTCACTGCCATGGCCCGGTTTCAATCCTTGGTCGGTTGGGGAACTGAGATCCCTCAAGCTCGGCCAAAAAAAAAAATAAAAAAAATGTTCTCCCAATATCAAAAAAAAGAAAACAGTTGGAACTCGGGAAGCCTAGCATGGGAGTGAGGAGTTAGGAATGGGGGTTAGGGGAGGGCTGCAGCTCAGAATTCTGGCGTCTGTAGAACATGGAATTTTTGTTTTTATAAGAACTTTCAGTGTTGGAGTGGGAATTTAAGACCACCTGAGTTTCCTTCTCCACGTGAGAGTGAAGTTCCATTCCATGTTCTGAGAAATCCCTAAAGAATATTTTCATTTCCCACTTAACTGAGTGATTCCAACTTTGAGCTACCTGTTACCACAGAGTCTGAGTCCTGATTAGCAGGAAAAATGGGGGGTGGGCAATAAAGTGCTATAGAGTTCTGCTCAATTCAGTGAACTCGTACAGAGCCAGGAACTGTGCCAGATACTTCAAGGAATAAAACAATGGTAATTATTATCCAATAATTACTTATCAGAGAGCCCAGAGCCCAGTCTGGGAGCTCGCCATCCACAGGCCCTCCCGGGGTGCTCTCAGCCAGTCTCATGGCTATAAACACAATCCCGGATGACTCCCACATTAGCTTCGGCTCAGATCTTGCTCCCAAGTTCCAGACTTGTCTACCCAGCTGTCTCCTCGATGTCTCCATTTGGATGGCAAATGGACTTCCCAACGTGTTCAAATCAGAGCTCCTGATAATCTCCCCTGAAGCTGTTCCTCCCTTGACTTCCCTCTCATCAGTGGCCTTGCTATTCTTGGGCTGGTTCAGGCTGAAAACTTTGGAGGCATCCTTGACTTTCACAACCACATCTAGTTCATCAGCAAATTTTGTCAGCTGGACATGGGCCCTTCTGCAAGTCCCCAGCCATTTCTTGGCTTTGGGGAGGGGAAAGGAGTGTTGGCTCCCTGAGCCTGGTAGGTGGCCAGAGGCAGAAGGGACCCCCGGCCTGGGCTCCCAGGCCATATGGAGGCCTCCCACGCCAGATACTGCCTCCAGAGGGCAGCGCCTGTGATTTGCTCACTGCTGCGTGCACTCAGGGCCTGGGACCTAGTCCATACTTGTAAGAGTTTGGTGAATGAGCAAATGGAGCTGATCATCCTTCTACTCCCCCATGGGGCCCTCGGCCCATCCCAGGGAGACTCTCTGGCCATCTTCCCTCTAGACTTCCTTGCTCCCTATTCTGTTTACCCTTCTCTGGGCCAGATGGTTGAGTCCCTTCAGATTCAAACATCTCAATCCCACTGTTTCGGGTATCTGTTTCTTGAGAAATACCAAGTAGTGCAGAGTGTGAGCATGGGGAAATGGGCCCTCTCATGTCCTATTGATGGGAAGTTACACTTAGTGACATCTATTTAAAATACAGAAAGTGATTCCATGCTTACAGATTTATCCCACCTGGGCCCAGCCTGGTGGCACAAGGATGTATACTGCAGCCCTGTTTGTGACAGCAAAAGGAATAGCACCCAACTACATGTGCATCCATGGAGCATACTGGGAAACACGATGTTGCTGCCAGAGGACGGAATATTAGTGAGTGTTCAAAAGAACACTCTGGTAGATATTGACATGGAAACATGCCCAAGATAGACTGCAGAACAACAAAAGTCATGCAGCAGTGTGTGTGGCAAATCTTACTTTTGGTAAAAAAAAAAATGTGTGTGTATCTTTCTATATGATTATATATATGCATGGGAAAAGTCTAGACAGATATATAGCTAACTGCTAAAGTTGTTGCTTCTGTGGTTTGGGAATGGGGAGGGGCGCTGCATTCATTTGCTGGGGCTGCCATAGCTAAATGCCACAGATTCGATTCGGTGACTTGAACCACAGAAATTAATTTTCCCACAGTTCTGGAAGTCTAAGATCAAGGTGCTGGTAGATCTGGTTTCTTCTGAGGGCTCTCCCCTTGGCCTGCAGACGGCTACCTTCTCACTGTTTCCTCACATGATCTTTCCTCTATGCAAGCACGCATCCCCAGTGTATGTCTGTGTATCCAACTTTCCTCTTTTTTTTTTTTTTTTGGCCACACCACGTGGCTTGTGGGATCTCAGTTCCCTGACCAAGGATTGAACATGGGCCACAGCAGTGAAAGCCCAGCGTCCTAACCACTAGGCCACCAGGGACCTCCCAAACTTTCCTCTTCTTATAAGGACACCAATCAGATTGGATCAGGGCCCACCCTGAGGGCCTCGGTTTAATTTCATCACCCCTTTAAAGACTCTGTCTCCAAATACAGTCCCATTCTGAGGTATTGAGGGTTGGGAATTTAACGTATGAATTTTTTTTGGGGGGACACGATTCAGCCCAGAACAGAGGCTTTCACTTTCTATTATGTTGTTAAAATTTGTTACAATGGGGACATCCCTGGTGGTCCAGTGGTTAAGACTCTGCGCTTCCACTGCAGGGGGCATGGGTTTGATCCCTGGTCAGGGAACTAAGATCCCACAGGCTGTGCGGTGTGGCGTGGAGGGGTGAGGGGGCAAAAAAATTTTTACACTGAACACTACTATTCGAGATAAATGGCCCCAGAGCATCCACCTCCTTCCCAGGCCTTCTCTGAAGTCAGAGGCGGGGCAGCTAGTGACCTCTGCCAGCCCAGCCAGCTCCAGGGCCCTCTGAGGCCCTTACCCTGAGGAAGGCAGTGTGAGCTGCTCCAGATCACTGGCCAAGTCCTCAGACCCACCTTGAGAGGAAGCAGATGGAGGGGCCTCTGCCATGCAGGCCTATGATTTATAGCTACATGTTCTGGACATTTAGTACCTTGTAACCCATCCTTCCCCTTCACACCTCTCAGTATAACAACAATATGATATTGGCCAATGAAACAGGTAGGTGATAAAATATGAAGAGAGCACTACAGCCTGGATGAAGGAGGTGCAAAATTGTGATCACACAGCAAAGATGTTAGGGGGACCTGGGAGGTGCACGGGTTCCTCTACCTGAATGAGGCAGTAAAAAGAAGAAAGATGGCCTGGTAAAATGGGGTTGGGCTAAAACTCGAAAGACTCAGGAAACAATAATGCACTGGGCTTTAAAATCAAGCCCCTGGGGAGAGGAGTGCACTGCCTTGGGGGTCTCTTTAGATATGGCAGTTCTCCTGGGTCCTGCTCTGGTGTTAAAGACCAGAAGCTGGAAACCCTCACTGTACTGTGGTCCCGCACCTCACTGCATGCATGTTCAGTCTTGCTCAGATGGTGAATCTGCTCCTCTGGGTAGCTTTGCAACCCTGAAAGGTGTGGAAGCCAGAAAAGCAAACCCAGAATCTTGCTATCAGTTTAGGAAGTTTTGTAATCATTGTGCTAATACCTGCATGTTTGTTAAATGTTTTGAAACATGCATCAATCTGCCCTATTTGATTTGCAATTTTAATTAGAAAGGAATGAATGGGAGACAGCCTGCAGTGATGACTGTAATAATGCCTCCCATCCCTATATGACTGCCCTTTGCCATGGGATTTGGCTGCTTCTATGAAGAAATGGAGTCTATTACTCCACTTCTTGGATTCTGGGCTGGCCTTGTGACATGCATTGAATGCCATGACTGTGAATTCTGTGCAACACAACGTGGTGAAAGTGATGTAGTGTGACTTCCGAGTCAGGCCTCGGGGCATTTTGCAGCCTCTGCTGACATCTTCTTGGAGCAGGGCTTGAGAGCAGCATGCTGTGAAGATGCCCAGTCCGGCGAAGTGGAGGCCACATGGGGCAGAACCGAGGGGCCTCGCTGACAGCCAGCGCCAATTGCTGTCGCACAAGTGAGGCCAGCCTGGGCCCCCCGCCCCAGTTGGGTTGTCAGATGACTGTGGCCCCAGGAGTGACCGAGGCAAGACCAGCAGATGAAACTTCCAGCTCATCCCAGCCCAAACTGCTGATGCAGAGGCCTGGTTGTTATTTTAAGCCAATGAGTTTTCAGTGGTTTGTGAAGCAGCAAAAGATAACTGAGATAGTATAAAAGGATCTAAGTTCACAAACGGCGTCTGAATATTTAAGAGAACTGATTTACCATGTTCATAAGTTTAATCTATTAGTGTATAACAATTGCTAACTGATAAGAAAAAAATATGCTTGGCTTGGGAGGGGAGAATAAGGTGGGGGATGAAGACATCTTTACCCCCTACTCCCTCCCTGCTTGTAAAGAAAAAAAAAACAAAAAAGAAAAAAATATGCTTGTTATATGTGTAAATCTCTTCTGCTGAGAGAGTGAGGCATTTGAGAGGACCAGCTATTTCAACTCTGTAAAATGTAGTTTAAAATCTATTAGAGAATTTAATTACCTAAATTTGCAATTGGCATTCATTTTTCAGAATTTAATCTGTTGAACCTGTGATTTAATTAAATATTCATCAAAGACAGTGAAATTGTTCTTATTTTTACACAAAAATTAGATTTATAAATAGAAAACTAGATTTGCAAGTTGCATTTGGATGTTTAAGAAAAGCTAGTTCTTTTAATTTATAAGTTTAATAAATACAGTATTAATTTAAATACAAGCAGCAGTAGGTAACTTTTCTCTGCATGAAAAAACCCCCTCTCCAACATTAAAAATCCTCAACAGAGAACAGCGGGTGTTACAGCCCCGCCAGAAGATTTGGCATTCCACAGACTCCCATGCCTTTGCTTCTGCGGGTCCCTCGGCCTGGAATGCTCCTGACACACATAGACATCTGTGGTACCTGGCAAGATTTTACCTTTTCTGAAAGGTCCAGCTGAAACTCTGTGAAGAGGTCCTGCCTTGCCAAGTCAGAATCACACTTCTCTGCCTAGACCCATCCATGTGTGGGGCCCAGGCCTCTCTTAGACCAGACCCTGGTAGGCTATTGTCTGGGACCTTCTTTATCCTGGCTGCCATGTGAGAACAGAGCTGAATCCCAGCAAAAAGAAACCTAAGGACTAGTTCAGATGCCGAGGGTGTCCAGGGTGCTTCCATGGCCTGGCTCTGGGGGACATGGATTTCAGGATCTGTGCAGAAGGCAGCCTCCTGATAGGCACTGATACTTTCTATGGCTGGGTCCCCTGCCCCTCCTTGTGTTC